>NW_026019923.1:1488291-2898016 GCF_900185275.1 Solanum verrucosum
TTAAACATCATAAAGGAATTTAAAAGCTTCAAACAAATAATAGTTGCATAAAAGATGGGTCTCGGGGCTCTTCCGGACTACCACCGATTTTAAAACAAACAAAGACACATGTCTTTTCTACCCAGATGAGCGGGAAATCAGGAGTGGTGTGGAGGTCCAGTTCTGCAATTGCTCTTCAGGTTCTGCATCGCGAATGCCTGATGTCCCAGCCTCTTTCTCGATGACCGCATCAATCTCCTCAAAAAGGCCCCAGATTCTTTCCCCGAGACCACCATCGTTGACATTTTCTCGTACCGGAAATGACTGGTACAGATGAGGAATTGGCCTGGCGAATGCTTGGTCAACATTCTTGTTCTTCATCTCTGCTTCGTCATCTGTTGGGACATATCCCAAACCAAATTTTGCTCCTTTGGCGGGAATTTGGATAGGCTCGACAATTCCTTGGAAATGCTTCCCCAATCCAAAACCTGGTTCGAAACCATTCTGGAGCATCACAACAGCAATCATCTTGTACACGGCAGGCATATGAGGTTGCGGAGCCAAATCATCACCGGTGGCATTTACCAGCTCCACCGTGTAGAAATCACAACCTCGAGAAACCTCGTGAACGACCGGCGCATACCCATCGGAATGACTCCCCTCACCATGAATGACCAATTCCTGATCCTTCCAAACAATTTCATCAATTGGTGAAGGGTAGAAGGAACAGCCCCAGCCATGTGGATAAACGGCCTTCCCAGAAGCAAATTGTAGCTGGTATTGATGTCCAACACCTGAAACTCCACATTGAATTCTGCAGGCCCCATCTGAACATCCAAATTTACTGCCCCTATCGTGTCTCTTTGTACTCCATCAAAAACTCTCACATTGACCTGGTTTTGTTGAACCTTTCCCAAGTCGAATTTCAGCTGCTTTAGAGTTGAAAGCGGACATATGTTGAGACCGGACCCATCGTCGACCAACACACGATTTATAACTTTTTCCCGGCACTTGATGGTGACGTGCAGAGCTTTGTTGTGCATCCTCCCTTCAATGGGCAACTCTTCGTCACAAAAGCTGATTCGATGTCCCCGAATGACCTGGTGTATCATGGCTGCTAGATACAAAAGAAGCTGTAGGGTTTTACAAAGGGCTGTTAGGAAAATCAACTTCACCCATGCCAACCATGTAACCAACAACAATGAGAGATGGCTGTTTTATTTGGAAAATATATTTTAGACTGGTTTAAGAGTCGCCACTTAATTTTTAAGAAAAATCAAGAAAACTATTGTTTTCAAAAGACTAAAACAGTAAATCTATGAAAACTTAAAAGGGGTTCGAGGTTCTTATTAATATTCTAGGAAGGTTTTAAGGCACCTAGACTATCCACTAATGTGGTTATCCGACAATTAATTATTTGGCTAAGGTATTTTAACTTAACTTAATTTGAACAATTTTTATTTTTTTTAGTTAAGACCATTTTAGGAAAAAAGGAAAAGATATTAAGGTATTACCCAAGTGGAGTATATATTTTGCAAAAAATATATATATTTTAGGCCTCATTACAGGTGATCGATTTAGTTAAATTATAAAATCGAAACGGGCGCCTTTGGGGATTTGAATTTTAAAACCTTAAAATTAGCGGCAAACACTAACAAGTAAAATGAATACAGTAAAGTAGAGAGGGAAAGAGAGTTAGACCCAAATCTGGTTTCTGTCTGCCTGGACCAGTATTTGGGCCTTTGGCCCATTAGAATCACCTGCACCTGTCCTAATCTAATATGATAGAAGTATTTTCTATCTTTTAGACCTTAGTCCCGATTTTCCACTTGTCCTAAATTTTAACATGATAGTAATAAATGAAATGACAAGGGCTTAGGCCCAAAAATAACCAAATACAATCTCTTTTTATATAAAGAGTGGGCCTTTGGCCCAATCTTTTCAATTCTCCTCGGCATCGAATTCCTTCAACCCTGTTCATCGATTTAATGGTCGGCTGACTCGGAAAGGAGGAAGTTGAGCCTTTATGGCTCTCCCGAAATGCAAGAGGAATAAAATGAATTCATGGCGAACTCGGACAGATTACATGCAACATAAATAGAATACATTAGTAACAATTCATTGACTTTAATATAGGAAAATAATGTTATAAACACATATGTCAATGCTCATAATATTAAGTATTATATAAAAACAAAAGTAATAGAGAAGTGCATGCATGCCCTAAAATCAACATAGGGATAATTCTAATGACAAATAGCTAGCAACTGCCATTATCATTAGTCCAAATTATAAAGCTCCAGCAATAATTCCTTTATATAATTCAAGATAGAAGTAGACAAATAAAATAAAATAAAAAAAAAAGCATGCATCTTAATACGTGAAAGAAAATAGAAAACTTAAATATTTTGTTGCAAACCAAACTTCTGCCAAACTTTTATACTTCACGAAATATAGGAAAACTAACGGGTATTTTAAAAGACCACACTAAACTTCTAATAAAATAAAAAAAACTGTTGTACAGGCATATAGCCTCAAAAGGCAAGTGAAGGTCTTATGCTTTAATTAACTAATTAATATGCAGTTGAAGATAAAATAAATCTTTTATATAACAAATTAACAGTAGAGGAGTTAGGGAACACGATTCATGATCTATTGCTTAGTGAATGAAACATAACTACAGGAAATGGTGGGAGGCAACATAAGAAGACAACTCATGAATTGTCACTGATCTTTGACAACTATAAACAAAAAGCAGGGCGATCATTCGGCTACCTATCGAGACCCCACTGCGAAAGGAGAACAAGAATAATGCGATAGGACGATGAACTCACAGAGCACCGAAGAAAATCAATATTTTTAGAGTGAACGAAACATACCATATTAAAAATAACTCTAACCTATGCAAGCATTCAACAAATTCCAAGAAGACGACCCAAATGCTCAGCCAAACAAGCTGATCTAAAATTAAAATAAGGCAACATAAGAGTATTAAGCTACAACGAGCAGCCAAGAGACAGAGGTTAGACGAGTGTAAAAGGAAAATTTAAACAACTAGTAGGATATTTAAGGTTTAACCTTCACTAAGCCTAAAATCATCAAAAGATATAATGAAACTGAGCTAGACAGATATACATTCGAACAGTAAGCAATCTAAAAAAAAAAAGAAAAAAAAGAGAGGATTTGATAAGAAAATAGCTTAAACTAGATCAATAACACAACAACACATCTTCTCAGCAAAAGGAGTCAGACTTAGCTACATTCAAATGTTAAAACGACAATTTTATATCTCCATTAGAACATCAGAAAACAAATAGCAGGAACAAAATCAAGATGAAAAGTGGATTACCTTTTCCGAGGCAGCAAACTGAACGAAACGAGCTAGGTAAGAGCTTTATGAGGCCACAAAATTAGCTTCAACGGTGAATGACTAAGAAGACTCAAGAGAAATCCCAACCCTGAACCGATGTGCTCTCTTAAGCTATTTTCCTACAAATATTTGTATGTATATATCGTGCTTTCCATCTAACCCTTCTCTGTTTTTTTTTAACCTAGAATTTTCCGCCGACCAAAAATCTCCTCCTCATACCAAAAAGAACAAGAATATTTATAGAAGGAGATTAGGGTTCACGTTTTTTTTTTGGGGGAAAAGGGATAGAATCCGGATAGGAATGAGACCCACCCCCAAATTCAAACTTCAAAATCTTTCACCATTTAAGGCAAACATGCTTTTCTAAGATTTTCAACCCCATTCCAGAAGAGGAAATGGGGTGAAACGCGTGCTTACTGCTACTGCCTGGACAGAGACGTGAAGGAAGAGGACAAGGAGGAACATAGTACTCTCTCTGCTCCTCGCTGCTTTGTCGCGTGAAGAGGATGATGGAACAGGGGTCCGGGTCGGGTTGTTGCTGTAATGTATGATGTATTGTATGGAATTGGGTATTTGTTATAAGAGTGTTGGGCCTGGGAGTTCGCTGGAGTTGGTGTTGTGTTGGAAATTAAAATAGAATGTGGGAAAATGGACTAAGAGGTTGGGTTATAATATTGGGGTTGTGGGCTGCTGAAGATTTGAATGAACGGCCCAACTAATTGCAATTATTGCCAACCAAAGTTTAAGGGATAGCCAAATTGATTTAATTAGTGAGTTTGGCTAAAATTAAATAAAATGAATTAATATTAATTAATTAATGAGCTTCTTAATCTTAACGAAATAAAATAATTAACTGAATTATAAACTAATTAATTTAACAATATAAACTATTACTTGAACCAAACTAATTGACAAAATATTTAACTGAAACTAAAATCTTTTTGAGATAATTTCGAATATTCATAAAATATACTAATTATATACATAACTATTTAAGACATATATATTATTTAAAAATTATAAAAAGTGACAAAACTATTTAAGATAACTTGAAAAATATCTTTAATTTTATAAAGTTAATTATTTTGAATCGCTTGGAATTTAAGAAGCTCGATGACTAATTCTTATCGGGGAAGGTCAAAATTGGGTGTCAACAATGGCCCTGTGCTCACCAGAACATAACAATTTGCACTTATACAACCTTTTACTGCAGAGGATGTCCTAACAACACTCAAAGGAATTGATGATAATAAAGCACCAAGAGCAGATGGTTTCAATGCACACTTTTTCTAACAAACATGGACAACAATAGGAGATGAGGTAACAGATGGTGTATTGCAATTCTTTCAAACCAATGAGATGTATGACCCTGTTAACAAAACTTCTGTAACTTTGATCCCAAAAGTACAACACCCTAGCTACATTAAAGAATATAGACCTATTTCATGTTGTACCACCTTATACAAGATAATTTCTAAAATGCTTACACAGAGGTTATAAGTTGTAATGAACTATCTTGTGGATCCTAGTCAGGCTGCTTTTGTACCAGGTAGAATGCTGAATGATAATGTGATACTAAGTCATGAACTAGTGAAGGGGTATGGAAGGAAAGGAATTTCACCTAGGTGCATGTTTAAAATTGATATGCAGAAGGCATATGACTCTTTGGAACGACATTTTCTGGAAAAAGTCCTAATTGGGTTGCAAATACCTGCACAGTTTATAACATGGATAGTGAGATGTGTTAAGACAGTCTCCTATTCTATAATGATAAATGGTAGTCCCAGCAGGTCTTTCCAAGCAAAAAGAGGGGTGAGACAAGGGGATCCACTATCCCTATATCTATTTGTGCTAGCCATGGAGTATTTCACTAGACTACTGAAGTCACTGAGGGAAAAAAAGTTCAAGTTTCATCCAAGATGCCATAAACAACAGATCATACAATTGAGTTTTGCTGATGATCTTCTTTTCTTCAGTAGAGCAGATGTCCAATCAACTGTCTTCTTGTATGAATGCTTTAAATAGTTTTCACAAGCATTATGTTTAATAGCAAATCAAGCCAAAAATTGTGTGTATTTTGGTGGAGTGTTAGAACAAGAACAACAATTAATATTGCAGCATACATGCTTCACAAAAGGCAATTTACCTTTTAGGTATCTCGGAGTCCATTAAGCTCCAAAAAATTGTCAATAAACTAATGTCAACCACAGCTAGACAGGATGCTAGGAAGAATCAACACATGAACTGTGAAATTTCTATCTTATGCATGGAGGCTCCAGCTGGTGTAAAGTGTGCTAACTTCCATTCAAGCATTTTGGGCACAAATATTTTTACACCCAAAGAAAGTGTTGCAGCAGGTAGAAGCTATATGCAAGAGATTCCAATGGAATGGTGATACACAAACTAAAAGGAAAGTTCTTGTAGCATGGGATACAATTTGTTGTCCAAAAGTTGTTGGAGGCCTGAATATTACAGATGTGTATATGTGGAATAAAGAAGCAATACTCAAGTATCTGTGGGATTTGGCTAAGAAAAGGGATAAGTTATGAATTGTATGGGTTCATACTTACTACATCAAAAATAGGAGACCATGGGAAGTACAAGCTAATCAGGCTTCTTAGGTTGTGAGGAAAATACTACAAGCAGGACATTGGATCTCAGAAGCTGGCTTACAAGTGACAGAGGTGATGGAGGCAGAAACTTTTGCAATCAAGGATATGTACAAAAAACTTAGAGGTGAACTAAGCAAGGTGTCATGGAGAAGAATGATTTGCAATAACCAAGGTAGTCCTAAATGGACCTTCATCCTGTATTTGGCTATACCAAGGAGATTGTACACAAAAAACAGGCTAGACAAATGGGGGATTCACACTGACTCAATTTGCTCACTGTGTAAAGCAGAATCAGAAACACATTAGCACCTATTTTTTGTATGTAATATGGAAAATGTGATATGGCAAAGGTTACTTCATTGGTTGTCCATCAACAAATGTAGTGCAGGGTGGAATGAAGAGCTAGAATGGACTACACTGTATGCTAATAGGAAAACTATACAAGATGAAGCATACATAATGACATTGGCTGCAACTGTTTACTACATTTGGCAAGAGAGGAATTACAGAATTTTCTTCCAACAAAGGGAGAGGACCATAGAGGAGATTACAAAACAAATCATTCAGGAAATTCATTGTAGAAGTAGCATGATTCTTAGAATGGCTAATGCAATGCAGAATTTAAATTTCTATCCTTAGTAGATTTTCTAGCATAAGAGCGTGGTTAAGGCAAGGGTGATGGGCTTTGAGACTTGGGAATATGTCCATGTCATTGTTTTCTCTTGAGTTGCTGGTATGCTTTTACAATAGATTTGTGTACTGTGATACAAGCTAGCTATTGATTATTAGGTTCTGTATTACTTAATTTTAGAATAGCTATTGATTATTGGGTTCTGTATTTACTCAATTTTAGAATAACTATTGATTATTGAGTTCTGTATTTACTCAATTTTAGAATAGATCTCTATATTGTGATACTAGCAAGCTATTAGTTATTGGGTTATGTATTCACTCGATTATAGAATTGATCTCTCTATTGTGATACTAGACAACTATTGATTCTTGGGTTCTGTATTTACACAATTGTAGAATAGATCTTTGTATTGTGATACTAGCCAGCTGTTGATTGATTATTGGGTTATATATTTACTCGATTATAGAATTGATCTCTGTATTGTGATACTAGCCAACTATTGATTATTGGGTTTTGTATTTAATACGAGATTTAATCATTAATTACTGACTGCATTATTGACTTTGACATAGGAAATATACCTATCAATAATTGATTATTGTGTATTTCTCAGCTTACGATTGATTTTAACAGTTGATCGTCAAATTTCTTACAGTTTGAACTTGAAACATGACATTGTAAATTTACCTATCAATAATTGATTATTGTGTATTTCTCAGCTTACAATTGATTTTAACAGCTGATTGTCAAATTTCTTGCAGTTTGAAATTGAAAGATGACATAGGAAATTTACCTATCAATAATTGATTATTGTGTATTTCTCAGCTTACGATTGATTTTAACGATTGATCGTCAAATTTCTTGCAGTTTGAAATTGAAAGATGACATAGCAAATTTACCTATCAATAATTGATTATTGTGTATTTCTCAACTTACGATTGATTTTAACAGCTGATTGTCAAATTTCTTGCAGTTTGAAATTGAAATATGACATAGGAAATTTACCTATCAATAATTGATTATTGTGTATTTCTCAGCTTACGATTGATTTTAACAGCTGATTGTCAAATTTCTTGCAGTTTGAAATTGAAAGATGACATAGGAAATTTACCTATCAATAATTGATTATTGTGTATTTCTCAGCTTACGATTGATTTTAACAATTGATCGTCAAATTTCTTGCAGTTAGATATGGGACAAGTTTAAATCAAACAAAAGATGGTGTCTTTTGTTGGAGGGATTTTCTCAAGTTGGTTTGTGACCCTCTTCCTCAAATCCTTCCTTATTGACATTCTTCTCCCACTGATTTTAGGTAAGATGAAAAGTTCTTTTAGTTTATGCTATTAGGGTCGTTTGGTTTGGAACAAGTTATTCCAGGATAACTTATCTCATTATGTATATATATGGATAACTTATCATATCACTATGGTGTAAATGGTGGAATAAGTTATACCAAACATGACAGCCAAACAAGATACCAAAATTTTATCCTTGAACTATTTTTTTTTATCCCAAGACTATTTATTTTTATCTCTTACACGAAACGACCCCTTAATGTATATAAATTGAGCTCAAGTTTTGCAGCAACGGTAATATAATCTTCATTTGATTTATAAATCACGAGTTTGAGTAATGGAACCAGTCATTGAAATTTGCGTTAAGATAGATTGTTAACATATATCATGTCCCTCTAGCTAGGATATAACCATATGTAATTGTAGGGATACTTCGTGCATCGGATTGTCTCTTTTTGTTTGAAATAAATTAAGTTGGAGTCTTGGAGTAACGGTAAATTTATCTTCATGTGATCTATAGGCCACGATGTTAAGCTGTAGAATCATCTTTTCACCCTTACATCAAAATAGGTTTCGTATAAACATCCTCTAGGATGGGGCCCTTCCTCAAACCCGATGTAAACTCACAATACTTCATACACCGGACTGTCTTCTAAACATATAAATTATACTCCCCCTATCAATTCTTCCATTATATATTCTTCTTGCATGGTTATCACTATAAGCAAAGGGTTACAATCCCTAGTCTTAACAACAAACCATGTACTAGATAATTTGATCATGATGTGATTGTATTATATTATATTGTAATTGTCATAATCATTATACTCTCTGTTTTAATCTATTAGTATTTTTTTTCCCTTTTTAGTCCATTTAAAAAGAATGGTTTGTTTTTTCGATTATTTTTTAGTTTCAACTTTTTACATGATATAATTAATACCATAAGATTAAAAGATATTTTGATACAGTCTACATGGTGTATCTTTTAGTTTAAACCACATAATTCAAAAATATTTTTTATTTTCTTAAACTCTGAATCGTGTCAAAATCAGACAAATAAATTAAAATGAAGAGAGTATAACTAAACAAGATTATATAATTCTTTTTAACATTTTGTATTGAATTTTAAACAGGGAAATGGCAGTCACATACTCAAAAGAGACCAAAATCTTATTTATAAAGTTAGTGAAAGCCATCCTAGAAAGCCTTGGAACTAATGTTGCAACAAAAAACAAGACACAACAAAATGATGATGAAGATGAAATGTTAAAAGAATTTGAAGATGGAAGCCAGCTAATGGCTGTTAATTTTTATCCACCTTGTCCTAAATCCTGATTTGACACTTGGAACGCCACCTCATTCTGATTATGGATTCTAACTCTTCTACTCCAAAATGAAGTTAAAAGGTTTACAAGTGAAGTGCAATGATGATTGGGTCACTATTCAACCTATCCCTAATGCTTTTGTGGTCAATGTTGGTGACCACCTCGAGGTACGCGATATTTTTTTGAGTTTAATTTTTATATGTTGACGTGACATCTGACGTATATTAAAGGTCTTATAATTACAATTTGATTGCTTAATAGAGAGATTAAAGATTTAAATTATATAAGTTTTGTCTTTAGGTAGCTAGGTTTTTGTTGCTGAACTCGTTAGATGTTAGACCACCTTGAGGTACGAGATGTTTTGAAATTTAACTTCTATATACTGATAACATGTGAAAATTTATAAATCATCAAACTGCTCAACAAATAACTACAGTTTATATATACAGAAGTGAATTTAGAATTTAAATTTCATAAGTTTATCGTTTAAGTTCTTAATGTTGAACAAATTTGACGTTTGAAATTATGGGTTCAAGATTTCAAAAATGCCTCCATAATATTTTGATAACTCTTTGATTTCAATATTTCACGTGATAGATTTAAGATTAATTCAAAATCTTCGTAATTACTTCTTCTAATCCAAAATAATTTGACACAAAATCAAGAATGTATTTGTCAATTCTTTTTGTCAAATTTTCCCTAGACATATTCCTACTTCAATAAACAAATTTCATTATGCCAACTTAAAGAAGAAATCATAATTAAGAATATTTTAACAAAACTCCTATTAATTTTTGGAGTAAGTGAATCCTATAATTCATGTGCTCAAGCCTAAAACATCAATTATTTTAGATGGGAAGGAGTATTATCTTCTATTTCATCGTCAGTCAAATCAAATGGAGTACTATTACAAACAATAAACTATTAACTCCAACAATTTTTTTGAACTTTAATTTTCATTTAAAGTTCCAATTTCATAATTTTTTGACATGATTTTTTTATTTTATTTTCTTGCAGATATTTAGCAATGGGAAGTACGAAAGTGTGTTACACAGAGTTCTTGTGAACTCTTTAAAGTAAAGAATTTCAGTGGCTTCTTTGCATAGTCTTCCATTCAATAGCATAATAAATCCATCACCTAAATTAATTAGTGAAACAAATCCAAGTCTTTACAAAGACACAAATTTTGCTGCATTTCTTGAGTACTTAAAATCTTGTGATTCCACCAACAAAAGTTTCCTTGAGACAAGAAAGTTAACATGAAAAAAAATAAAATCAAACACTACTAGACAAGTTCGATTTTATCCGAATCTTCATAGAAAAAGAAGAAGTGATTCACCAGTCACTACATTCTAAATTCCATCAAATCATTAAACATGATGGTTGCTCGCTCTTGGATGATCAGTGATTAATCGACTACCAGATCGATGAAGAGTCTCTCTAAAATCTGCTCTTTGATCAGAATTCTTTTGTTGCAATTTTGACAGTTGACCTTTTAGAGGAAGGTTACGACAAGACGAACTATTTATCATAAGGATAGGTGTCAAATGAAAGTACAGTGAAAGAACTAGAAGAATTTGGACAAGTTTTGTGTATTTTGACTTTTTCATTATTAGTTACTATTTTTCTTTTGATTGGTTAGATCAATTATTATTAGATATTATTGGTTTGGTATATAGTTCACATCAAGTTAACGACATATTTGTATTGAGAATATTATAAACGCATATACAATAGCTCTAGCTTCTTCCAAATTATATTGTATTTACGAGGAATCTTCCCTCTTCATTAATTTCCTTTGTAATTGGTGCATGCTATTTTATTACTTCTTGTTCATGTATTTTGAAATTTATCAACCATATATTTATAATTCGAGAATCCTAAAATAAAGCACTTTCCTTAATTGGTCTTATATATCGGTGCGTGTTTGGATATATTAATATAAATCATAGTTGTTTTTGAATTTTTATGAGTGAGTTGGAATGAAAATTATAAACTTGAAGTCGAATTTCCACTTAACCCGAGGGTATATCAGAGGAGGGGGTAAAGATTGCGTACATACTATCTTCTCCATATTAAACTTGTGAGATTACACTAGGTTTGTTGTCGTCCAATTTAAAGTTGAATTTATAAAAATTATAACAATTCCATGTTCAAGCAGGTTTTCGAGAATAAACAAAGGAAAAAAATTCAAGCCAAACGGGCACAAACGTCCATTTGGCAATATATTAAGAAATTGAAAATTCGAGTTTTTGAGAACTTGAAAATATTTGAATATAAACTATTCAAAATTTGATCAAATTTCATAATTAAACAGATATTTGAAGATATTTTTTTCAAAATTATTTTCAAAATTGATAACCAAATGCTAGATTGTATTTGGTTTTTAATACAAATTGAAGTTGTTTTTTACTTTTTGTGAGTAAAATGGAATAAAAAAGTTGAAAACATCTTTTAAGTATTATTTTTCAAATTCTTAAACATTCTGAAATGCAATCTTAATATGTTTTCCGGAGTTTTTTAAAAAAATCATAGTAAAACCCTTCACTTTTTAAGTTTTCAGTGCCTGTTGAAGAGGATTTTGTCATTTTACTATTGGATCACATTTCAACTGAGTTGGACACAACAAAGTGACGTGGAATATCAAAAAGTGTTCTAAATTTGTTCTTGTTATTTATCCGTTTAATATAAAATAATTTTAATTTTCAAATATTGTTTTTCACTTTATAAATAAAAATTATTTTTTAAGCAAAATTCACCATGAAACATGACCAATCGCTTCAAGCTCTATGTCAATTTTGGAAACTTTAAAAGAATATTTTGTCCTTATATATGTTCACAAAGCAAAAGAATGATCAAGAAGCTTTGAATAGAACTCTCCATTTAAACCCAATAAAAACATTATAATAGTGGTTATATATATTTATTTTTTGGTATAAGCCATCACACTTTTTCATGTTTGAAAATCATGTTTAGATATTTATTTGGATCAAAATGAATATATTTGAAAGACATCACACATGTTCATTGTATTTTGTATCATTTGGAGATAGTGTATACACATACAAAAGTGGACAAAATATTCACAATTACATGTATCTTCAAACAAGTTTAATTAAATTATATACACTATCACGTCATCTAAAATACTGGCAAAAACATAATTATAAGTTATAACAAGAAGTTTTGATATATATATATATATATTAAAATTAAAACGAGTAATTTTGTATATGCAATGTAATTTTTCGAGTAGCCCAATTGGGAACTTTTATGATTTAGTACTAATAAACTGATTAATTATGTAATTAATTATGATTGAGTTAACCCACGTGTGATGTTCATTTCACTTGGTTAGTGTGAAAATAAGAACACGACCAAGTACTTCACCTTATTTTTCCTCGTCAAATATTTGTTTTTTTTTTACAATTATTTATCCTTAATCAGTATCACGTTCAATTCTTAAAAATAAAGAATTTTTAAATATTAAGTTTTTGAGTGTTTTATCTCCCCTAGCTCTCTTCACGAGTTGAATTTAATAGTTAAAGTTTATGAAATCCTACATCAACCTTGCGGGGTCATTTGATAAGAAATAAGTTATTCATGTATTTATTTTTGTATAACTTATACGACATTTGGTAGGTAGATAGGAAATACGTTATTCATGTATGAAATTAACACAATGTTTGGTTTTTACAATTTAGAACGTGCATAACTGATATATGTATAAGTTATGAAGGAATTTATGTATTATTTTATGAGGATATTAGATATATAATGAAATAACTAATATATACATGTATAACTAATACATGAACAACTAATCCCTCATAAAATAATAAATAGATTTAATTATAATTAATTAATTAATTTATATATTTCTAATATTAGCATAACTCTAACCAACTACCAAATGACCCCTAATTAGTTAATATACAATACAACTGGATTAACAATCTAATATTAGTGTAATATATGGACACAAATTACTCGATTCACATGAACCCATAAATGATACTCTAAATCCGTTCTTGCTCCAGTCGCCCTCCTAGCGGCAAAAGCAAATCCAGGATTTGGACATTAAACTTTCGAGTTTTGAATCCTGCTACAATTCATTTTAAATAAATAAAGACACAATATCACATATTGCAATACACAAACACAAATTTTATTTTATTTTCTTCATGATTCAACAAAATTATTAGCCATGGAAAATATAGGAGCTCCTCTTGCTTTTTCATCAAAATCTTTCAAAGTCTCTCTTATTATTTCTATATTTTGCACTGCCTTTGCCATAGTTATTTACCACTTTATTTATTTAAGATTTTTCCAAAGGAGAAGATCAAATATTAGAAACAATAATATTGGTCAATCATATAATTTAACCATTGGAATAGACCAAAAAATTATTGAATCAATCCATCTTTATGTTTATTCAATTCATAAAGAACTCTTGGTATGCCAACAATAACATTGGACCTAAAAAGTATATATACTCACAAACAACTTCATAATTAAAATAATATATATATATATTTTATTTTTATTTTTTTTTTAAAAAGTAAAGACTAACCAGGCCAATGGCTCACATTTTATCTTTCAATCCAAATGCAGCATCTTGGTCGGGACAAGTTATAATAATTGGAACTTGACAAAGGGTTTTTTAGAAAGTAATCAAAAGAGTAGTATCTGCGAGTGGCCAAACAATAAAAGACTCCCTTGTCTTTGTCATGATACATTGGGAAATATATCTTGTTTTCTAAACCACGTGCAACACATGGTTTCAAATAGGAACCTTCAAAGCTTACAAACAATGTTGTATTTGTTGGGTTATGAAGGATGATTAGGGCGTCATGCGGAAACTTGCAATTTGCAAATCATATGGTTGATAAATCAGATAACAAAAACTTATACTAAAAATCAAAATATTATTATATTAAAACTAATATAAAGAAAAACATTGAAACTTTAGAGAGAATAAATCTCCCCATAAACAAGAATCTTAAACGACTACATTGTGGATGTTATTGTTATTGTGTTAGAAGAAACAAACCTATATTTATAGAGTCCTAAAAACCTTTTCTTACTAGAAAAAGAGTCCTAAAACCTTTTCTTATTAGAAAAAGAGTCCTAAAAGGAGAGAATAAACCAAATATGAAAGAAAATTATTTTTCCTTTCAGGAAAAGTAAAAACATTTATGTTAATGTTTTGTCTTTTCTTTAAGGAAAAATAAATCTTAAATTATGGTAAGAAAATCAAGGTAAAACCCTAACAAATCTCCCCTTTTGGCTGGATTTTCTTGACAAAGCTTGATCTGTCTTTTTCATTGCATGATAATCTTGTTCTTCACAAAATCTTCATCACTGTTGCTCACCATGGTTAAAACTAAAATTTAACTTCAAAATTTTATTTTTTCTGCCCGATCCTCCACCCCCCCCCCTCCCCACTACCATCCCCCCATCCCCCCCAAAAAAAAATTTGAGTTTGTTTTTAAAAAATATTTTCAACTTCAAATTTTCATTTTTTCACCCCTACCCTCGACCCCCCACCCACCCCCTACCAGCCCCCCCCCCCAAAAAAAAAATTTAAGTTTGATTTTAAAAACTACTATCAACTTCAAAATTTCATTTTTTCACCCCTACCCTCGACCCCCCATCCCCTACCACCCCCCCTCACCCTCCAAAAAAAAATTTAAGTTTGTTTTCAAAAAATATTTTCAACTTCAAAATTTTATTTTTTCACCCCTACCCTCGACATAAATTGTGGTCAAATTGTATTCCATCTGACATACTCGAATTAATATCATCGCGTATCTCCTCGGATTAATATCATCACGTATCACATCTTGTTGTTGATGAATACTTTGTTTTTCGTGCCATTTGTAAACATTGGCACTACGCGCTCTAATGCCGCCTCCTCCACCACAATCATTTTCGGCATTGCCTTGTTTAATGAACTTGCAAAAAGAAGCAGGCATGGTAGAATTCTTTGATCCGGTGTACAATGGTGACCTACTCAGAAAGTGGATATTCCAAAATTTAGGGATGCCCAAATTCGTAGCTCAAAAGCTAATTGGTTGCTCATGAGTCATGGCAACCGCGGCATGTTCTTTTTCAATACTATTAGCAATGACATAATTGAACTCCCTGATCTACTAGAAGAGAATGAAAATTCTTGCTCTACTTGGACATTTTCGTTTCCTCCTGACTCATCATCATCATATTGTTTTGTTGTTGGTTTTGAAACCGGTGGTTATGTCCCAGATTTATACATTATCAAATTGGAGATATTGAATGGACGTATCACTACTTCAGGAATCATCGAGCAAAATTTCAAGCCACGGAGTGCAATAATTTATTATTTTTCAAAAACAATACTATCTACGTACTGGGAGATAAAGGTAATTTGAGAACATTAAGCATAGAGGAAAACTCAGCTGCAAAAGAGACCTAAATGGAAATTTTATGGGAAACACTTTTCGCGTTCAAAACAAAGATCAATTCGAAAGGCATACACAACAGAAGATGTCGATAATGAAGGAATGTTAGTTGTGTTTTTGAGTCGTGTAGAAGGGGATGTAGAGGTTTGGAGATACAAATTGAACGGGGAAGTACTGGAATGGAAAAAAATAACAAGTTTGGAAAATAATAAAACATTGTTTGTGAGCTTTGGAGGATCGTACTTGAGAACTTATGTTGACAAGGGGCAAGGAAACAAGATATATTTGTCAATGTTTCACGACAACAAGGGTGTTATCTATTGTTTGGTCAATCACAAATATTACTCTTTCGATTACTCTGCCATCAAAGCTTACTCAAATTCAAATATTTTTAACTTAGTTCAGTCAAGATCCTACATTTGGATCGAAAAAGAGAGTGATTAATCATTCTCTTTCTTTTGTTGTTTATTTTTTCATTAGTTAGCAATGCTTTTTCTAATTATCAATGCCTCTTAACAATAAGTAAAATATGTCTATACACTGTATATATTTTGCATATTAATATAAAGTAAATACTTATACACTGCATAGATATTTATACATATTTTTTGTACACAAGGTCTCTATATAGTTATTAAATGTTTCTTCCGGTTGGAATTAGTCATTTATCCACAATGTATATTTGTACACATAATTAGATGGATTCAAATTTTTTAATACGATTTTCCATAATCATTAAGAAAAAAATCATTTGGAGTATAATAATAATGATGATGATGATAAGAACAACAATAATAATAATATGGGGAGATTTTCTCTACTATAGGTTAGTACTAGGCTAGAACTTATTTAGCGTTTATTTAATTTTGGGGACTTTAAATTTTTTCTATTGAGGATCCAAGCTACCATAAGTGTTTTCAATAGAAATTAATAAACGAAACTTATTTACGGAAATTCGATTTCAAATTTTGAAGCTTCAATCTTCTATTGAGGCCAAGCTATCATAGGTGTTTTAAGTAGACATTAATAAACAAAACTTATTAACGGAAATTCGATTTTCAAATTTTGAAGCTTCAACCTTCAGCAATGACTGCATATAGTTTCAATGAAATGTCTAGCACATCATAGTAACTCCAATATCAAAGAAAAAAGGGATATGACACAAGTACCCCCTAGATTGTCATCGAAATCTCAAAGTCACACCTTAACTAAACTAAGGTTCTATTACCTCTGAACTCATTTTTCTTTTGTAATTTTACATACCTTTTGGTTTACGTGACACACTCCGTGACTCCACGTAGTTGAGGTGCGTAAGAGATGTTTGGATGTCATGTAAATCAAAAAGGTGTACAAAATTAAAAAAAATGGATCGTGTGTGTGGGGGGGGGGGGGATAGGACCTTAGTTTTGTTAAGGTGTGTCTCAGGGATTTCGTTCACAGTCTAGAAGTACTTTTACATTATCCCACATAATATATAGATTTCTCCGTAAATAGGGGAGATTACCAATCACTCAACTATAAATACATATGAGACCATTTGTTTCACTTTGAACATGTAAAGAAAACACATTAGTTAATTACCGCCATCAAATCGCTACAATAGTCAGCTCCATCAAAAAAAAAAAATCAGCTAATAAAATCACATCTGAAAATTTCAAAGAATAAAATGTGAAGGAGAGTGTGTATGGTGTAGGAAAGAGAGAGGAAGAAGAAATATATATCAATACATTAGTGGTTAAATTTTTAATAATTTTGATCCATTTTAGTAATATATTTGAACCATTATTAAATCCAAAAGTTGAACAAGAGTTGAAAAAACACTCAAAATAATGACAAGGTACATAAGAACTTATTGGGAAAAAGGTAAAAAAAATAAAAACAAAATAATAATAATAATAATATATTTGAACCAATTGTACTTAAAATAATTATCTATTTAATTGAATAACGATCCTAACAATGTATATTAAATATTAATGCTCTTGCCCGATATTAGTTGGCAGTTCAAATTTCAAATGCCTGGTGAAAAAAATTTCAATCTGGTCAATATATATGAGCTCTTTCCCATTGAGCCTTCTATTGCCAAATAAAATGAAAAAAAAATTAAGTTTTGATAAATTATTCTACAACAAAACATATTTACAATAACACTTCTATAGAAACTAATCTAGTGTTGAGATAAGTTCAAATGGTCCAAGAAAGTGGCCATATGGGAAAGGGGATTTCAAACTTTTTGCCATATAAGTGTTGCCTTGTAAGTGGATAGGTCAATGGGTGGTAGCTACTCTGAGTTTTCTGTAGAATGATCCGCTGGGATTTTATCGTTCTGAATATGTAATTAAAAATGTACATGAAAAATTGTTGTACTAAAACTTGATTTTCTATTTAGTTAAAAAGAAGAATCTTGACAGTCTTACTCCACAATTTTCTAGTAAAAAATTCAAACTATTAACAGAAAAATTATAGGAATGACTACTTCATATTAAAGCAACATGATAAGATCAAAAGATATCATCATGAAGATAGTTTGCATAGGAAGTACTTTTATTGCTAGAGTAACCATAAGTAGCATATGGAAAAAGATTTTATATTCAAATCAACCTTTCAAATAACCAAAACTAACCCTTAGATTGAATAGTCTTTCTCTTTCCAAGATTTTGTTAACCATCGTGATAATGCCAAACAGATTCTCCCACTTATGTAGACTGCAGTGGGAGAGCCAGCTAATTCAAACCCAATTACAAAACAATTTGACAAATTCGGCGAACTCGTAAATGTCCAATTTGTGCAGTAGTTATCCGTGTAATCTTCTGTCTGGAAGAGAAATTACACATTGGTTCTAACATTAAAAAAAATAATGTTAAATCGCTGACACATAAAAACCCAGTGTCCCTAGCGCTCAAAAGCTCTAATCCACCAATTTTGGAATATGTGGGTTGAAAGAAATAGGTATGGTGTTTAGAAGAAGATCGAGATTTGATGGCGCCAAGAATATCTTTGGGAGTACTTGCCCACAACTCGTTAACATCCACCTTTCTCATCATCTCTGGACCATGCCTCAGATTCAAAGGGTGATACAAGGTGTCTATATAGTTATTAAATGTTTACGTGTGGTTCGAATTAGTCATTTATTCATAATGTATATTAGTGCACATAATTAGATGGATTCAATTTTTTTTAATACGATTTTGCATAATCATTAGGAAAAAAATAATCTTTTGGAGTGTAATTTAGTTAATATACCTCTTGTTAATCTTTTAACCATTGTTTATTTATGTGTTAAGAATAAAATTTAAAATGAACATTAATTTTTTTCTTGATTTTTTAAATGGACAAACAATTGAAAAAAATTAGTTTAATATTTATGACAACTAAATAAGAACTAAGTGGTGTTAAATTTCATTCAAAGATACAAATGTTGACGACGAAAATACTTGATATTACACGGAATGAAATTCATAACCTTCCCTGGGATAAATGGTTACAAGAAGTTAATTAGAAGAAATTGAACTTCATCATCAATGGAGGAATATATATATATATAGTAATAAAGATGCTTAAATAATAATAATAATAATAATAATAATAATAATAATATGGGGAGAATAAGTTAGTACTAGGCTAGAACTTATTTAGGTTTAATTAGTTTTGGGGACTTTAAATTTTTTCTATAGTGGATCCAAGCCATCATAGGTGTTTTCAATAGAGATTAATAAACAGAACTTGTTAAGAAATTCGATTTTCAATTTTTGAAGCTTCGACCTTCAACAGAGAGTCCCTACAGACGTTGAGGTGCGAAAGCATGGGGAGCGATAGATACCCTGGTAGTCCATGTCGTAAATGATGAGTGTTTGTCCTTGGTCTACGTGGATCAGGGGCCAGCGAACGCGTGAAACACTCCGCCTGGGGAGTACGGTCGCAAGACCAAAACTCAAAGGAATTGACGGGGGCATGCACAAGCAGTGGAGCATGTGGTTTAATTCGATACAACGCCCAAAACCTTACCAGCCCTTGACATATGAACAAGAAAACCTTGGCTGCATATAGTTTTAACGAAATGTCAATAGTACTTCATAGTAACTCCAATAACAAATAAAAGAAGGATAAGACACAAGTACGCCTAAACTATTATTCAAAATCTCAGAGACACACATTAACTATACTAAGATAAACTCTAGTAAACTCACTGAGTCAAAGTCACTGAGTAGAGAATTAATATGATTTTTTAAACCTAGTGTTACAAGACGATTTGGAGTGTATTTGAACCGATCAAATAAGTTGAATGCATAAATAGGTTATTGTTTGTGGGGAAGTCACACAGATGGCCGTAGGGACAAAAAATATTCACAAACTCTCGTCAATATACATATATTATACATTTGTCCTTAAATTTTTGAATGGACAATTTTTTATGTTAATTCTGAAAGTTTAATAGGTTAAAATGAGATAAACTATAGGTCATAATAAACTTGCACAACTATTACAAAATTTTAATTTGTCTGTATTATAGCAATATATTGGGCAAGCGCTACTTGAGGTAAGTAAAAATTATCTCTACATATTTTTGCAATAATCTTGCAAGTCATTATTATATCAACAAACAAATGAATACGAATTGTGCAACAAAAAAATTGAATACTTCAGTTAATTTAAAAGAGTCTGAACAACTTTATATGTCTTTAATTAATTGTCAATATCTAAATCAAGGATATATTTAATTGATATTGAACAAAACAGGTTGGTTAGAGGTACGTGGAACAACTTTATATGTCTTTAATAAACATAGAAAACTCTTTTGTGCTAAATAAACAATTTACTAATTTTATGATCAAATTATTAATGAAAAAAGGTCGTTAGTTTGTACATATACCTAATCCATTTTACAAAGCAGATTTAATGTCCCTATTAAGTATGATTGATGTCATAAGGTGCATTTCTTTCCTATACCGGCCACACCAAAAGTACTTCCCCCAATTTCTTCCTTTTTAGCTCATTGTTTAATTTTTACGATAATCAATAATGTTTTCACTTATCCTTGTAATACCTTTGATGATTGTTTTTTATTCCATGTCACTAACATCTTTTCTGTACTTATGAGCTATGAAAGTTGATCGTTTCACTTAAGTTATGAGTGTTTGTGTATGTCTTATTGTATCTTTAGCAAGAATGTTAGTTCTGAATGTTTATTGAGGGTTGAATTAGTATATGATTGATAAAATTAACTTTGATTTGACATTTTAGTCCAGTCAGCTAAATGCACATTTGTAAGCAGGATACCTAAGTCAATTTTTATATATTGACGGTTACTCTAATACACTCTATTAAGGCATCTATCGCACGCCAATCATTTCACTTATATGGTATTCATCTGCTAATGGTCTAGCATCAACTCAGTTATCTTTATATTTTTTGGTGTGTTAGTTTTTCGTTTTTTTCTACTGTCCTTCATGATCAAATGACTATGCAAATCATTCAAAATTAACCATTGGTAAAAGTATAAAATGTTGGGCATTTACTCACCATGGATGCCTCTTTGGTATATATATACTAGGCTAAACCCATCGGTAGCCCCTTAAAGTTGGCACCAACTTTCACTTAAACACCTTAATTAAGCTTTGTTCATTTTAGACACCTCATGTCATGGTCCATTGTGATATTTGGACACTTTTTTAATTATCAATCAAATATATAAAGTGATTGTAATACACTCGCTGATGACGTGTCAAAATGACGAATTAAATAAAGACACGTGGCAGACATATAAAAAATAATTCTCAAATAATGATTTTTAGAATGAGTGAATGACATGTGGAATTTTGGCCAAAAGACTTTAAACATAAAAAAACCAAACCCCACCCAGATCATCTTCTCCACCCCACCCACCCCGAGTCCTGCGTTTTCTCCACCTCTACCCACCCTAACCCCAACCCCTTCCCCACCCACATCATCTTCTTGAATAGAATAACAAACCCACACATATCACTACTCAAATCTAATTTGAGATTATTCATGAATTCATGACTTTCCATTTTTCTTCTTCTTACGATAGCAGGGGTCTTCACATTGTTTTCTTTTAATTCTTATTATATCATTATAGTATAAGTCCATGGGTTCAAATTCATTTTTTTTTTTGTCTGTAGCATTATCAAATTTATTTCTCCATAAAATGAGTTTAAGTTTTGGGAGATGATGGCTGAAAAATGAGGAAGAAGATGAAAAAAAACGATTAAATAAGCCTTTCACGCGCTGGTAATGAGTGTATTACACTCTCTATGACATGTAAGCAAAAAGTGTCAAAATGACATAGTGGGATATGACATAAGGTTTTTAAAATGAACAAAGCCGAGTTGAGGTGTCTAAGTGAAAATTGGTACCAAATTAAGGGGGCCACCGATGGGTTCCCCATTTTATATAACAATCAATTAATCATCATCCATACAATAATTTTAAAAAGATAAACATGTACTATATCTTGAGCATTTATTGTGTGCTAATTAAAATGTAAAATCTTGGAGGATATAACAAGACTCCATTAAAAAATTTCGTTGCCATGAGAGAAAAAAAATGTAACAAAATGCTTCAGCGAGAACGAGATATGTCCTTTAATTAAAAAAAAAATGAGAACGAAATATTGAAAAAAAAAAATAGACAGAAATTCTCTATTAACAATCACAGTATGTTGAGTCGCTCTCATCCCAAAAACATAAACACACTCTCCCATTATAACCTGTCGTAGTTTCCAGAACTTATGAGCAACCAATTAGCTTTTGAGCAACTACTCCTTAATTTTGGATATCATTGTTTTAAGTAGTTAGATTATCGAACAAAAAAAAAAATTACAATGTCGATTTCTCTAAGTAAGGTCATCTAAAATCAGTGAGTGGCAAATAAAATGAAACATGAATCTTATTAATCTAGATTTTTGTAGTATGATTTCTAACACTTATATTTTATTTATCCCACTAGATTAGTTTCAATAAAAGTATAATTATAAATTTATTTTATTTTAATTTTGTTTTAGAATGATTCACAAATTCTTTTAAATATATATAACATTATTTTCCAACGAAGAGTGTCGCTTGACCACCCTTTAGGTAAGGATGGGTCCGCCCCTGCACGTTACATATGCACACGAATCTCTATGTATGTTATTGATTTAAATAAAGTCAAAATAAGTAAAATAAAACAATGCTTTTGAGCAAATTTTGATTGTTCATCGTATGTTTAAATGTCACCAAATCAGACTTACAAAGCAAACATAAATTTTCATACACAAAAACATGGTTTATAGAAAGTATTAGGTGAAAAATAAAAGCTTGTGCCACACCACTCTACATCCACATGCAACACACGTTTCGTGAAATTAATTTTACTAAACATGTAAAAAAAATAGAATACTTGAGTTAGTTTGAAGAGCCTGAGCAATATAGATAATAAGAATATCTTCGGTTACCAATTGTTTCCAACTTTAAATACAAAGCAGTTCGAGCCTCCTGTACTTGTGCTTCTTTCTTTTCAATTAGTTGCTTATTCTCTGTGGTGTCTTTAATTTTTTTACTCTTTTTTTTTGCTTAGAACGGAGGAATTTTATTTATGATAATTAAGAATTATCCATACGAAAGGGAACTAATTTGTATAAACAGTTCCAACGCAAGATCCTCCATCCGCTGGAGTAATGACCTGCAATCAGTTCGAATATGTGAGTATAAAGAGTTATTACTATATAGGGAGTTTAGTAATACCAGCGAATCAGTTTCCACCTTTTGGCAAGATTTAGGCCATGTAGTAGAGCCATCAATTCCGCATGATAGGCCATCACGCTATCCGCTTTTATTTTACAAGCAAAACCTATTATTCATTCTTTGAGTTACTTTCTATGTTGGTGAGTGTTTGATTCTCTACCTGATAATCCTTTCTGATCAGGGCCGACTCAACAACATTGGGGGCCTAAAGCGAAACTTAAGAGAGGGGCCCTAATTTATCCTTTTTCATCATATGTACTTTTATTTAAAATCTACTTTTCTAGCTATTTTAGATGCAAAGTTATTAAGTATTGTTTTATAATCAATTTATTTTAATAATTCCTTTTCAAATGATAATATAGTTAATTCATTCAATGTATCTTTGAGACATTATTGATATTTAAGAAGATCTAATCAATTTTAATTTCGAAAAAAAAAAATCGGTTGAGGCAATGATTACAGGAACTGTTAACATTATCCTATAAACAATATGTGTATTTGGAAAAGAATCAAGTCTTTTTATTTGATTGAGTATTTTCATTACATCATTATCTTCTACTTGTATTATTTCTCTTTAACACTTTTAATTCAAAAAATAAATCTAAACCATCAATATCAGAATAACTATTATGTGTTAAAGAAAGTTCAAGATTAAGACAATATTTTTTTAAAAAAAAAATCATCATCTAGTAATCTCAATATTTTACCACTAAATAAGAAATCAAAAATACTTTTATGTGCTTCAATAGGTTCAAATCTATTTTGAAGTGAAAAATAGTTTGATCTACTCGACATATATAAAGTAATCAACTCTAAAGATTCTTCAAGGGACTTAGTGATTTCGTTTTATCAAATTGTTTCTTACGAAAATCAGATTTATATTCATGTCATATGCAATTTTAGTAGAAATCATAGCACTAATAATACATATAAATTTTTTTTAAAAAAAAAAACAAAACATACATAAGATTGTTTTTTAAAAATGGGGGGCCCCATGAGGCCCCAAGCGATGACTTTATTAGTGGCCTAGAAGTTAAGACGGCCCTGCGGCTTTCTCTCATTTTTGATCTTTCCTTACCCTCTCCCCTCCCCCAATTTTTTTTTATTATTTTCTTTTTTTTTAAAAAGTCGGAAGTTGAAAAAAAAGTTTCTCCCTATAAACACTTTTTAGAAGTTTGACTAAACGGACGAAAGTTATACTATGATACAAACAAAAGTACTTTTCTAATGAGTAATTTTCATATGCCCCAAGCTTGCTGCAAATGTTTTTGCAAGATGTGCAAAAATAAAAACAAATGTTATATGCTTTTTTAAAAATTTCAATAAAGACAAATACAAGTAAAAATTGTATAAGTAGAGACAAATCAGCAACAGAATCCAATCAAGTCGCCCTACTAAAAAAAATGTAATTTATCAGTTTGCGGCCATGAGCGTTAACCAATATGAGTGTGGATTTGTCATAGAAATATGTGGGCAAGGAAGGGATACCGATATACTCTGCGTTTCCAAATTGAAATGATAGAGATAACAGCCCTTAGTGAAGTAGATAGATTCTTTTTTAAGATTTGTACCTCTTGTACAACAAGTTGTTCCTGCAGAATAAGGACCTGTTCCTCCAGAATAAGGACCTAAGAAAATTACAGTTTCACCAATGCTTTTCACCTCTTCCCACACTTGATTTACAAAATCAAATCGGAATACTATAATTTTGTAAACATCCTCAAGCTCCCTTCCGTAGAACAAGATGTAAACGTATAACAGCTCGTCTTCAGATTGAATGAGGTAATTCTCAAAGCGTGGCATGTCTAAGTGTTCTGTGAAGTAAGTATATGGAGGTTGGTTAGTCATTGGTGTAGCTGATATTGTTCCTGATGAATCATCTACATCCAAACGGAGTAGAATACTTGTCTGCATTGTTAATACATAAAAATCTCCTTTGAATACTGTCCATCCCAAAAATACGTTATCTCCAATAATTGATTTCAGATCTTGCTTATGAAATTCTTCATTATAACCTGGCTTGCACAAGTAAAGTGCAGGCAGAGGCGCAGTCTCATCATCATCACCATCAAGATTGTCATCGTTTGCAACATCATCAAGATTCTCATTGTCTATGTCATCATCATTAGAATCTGTGTTGTCATCATCATAGGGATTCTCATCATCACTGGGATCCGTGTCAGCATCATCATCATCTTCGGGATTCTCATTGTCCGTGTCATCATCATTGGTTTATGTGTAATCATCGGGATTCTCATTATCATTGGTATCTATGTCATCATCAGGAGGAGTAGTCTCATTGTGTACGTCATCATTAGAATTCTCATCCTCGTCATCATCAGGAGGAGTTGTCTCATGAATTAGGAAGAGAACGCAACATTGAGGATCATTGGGTGGTGCAGACAAGAGACACAAAAGATTGTGGTTATAAGGGAGTGGTGGGAGCTGAATTTTGTCGTTTGAAATAGGATTCCAAAGGTAACAATTAGTAAAATCAAAGTCTTCTAACACGAGCCACTCTTGAGCAGAAGCACGTATTGTTGTGTTTCCAAGCTCGTGTATACTTCTTTCATAACATCGATCTTCTGATATGCTGAAAAAAGTTTGTGTTTTCCCTGACGGACATATAACAAGCCAAGGGTGTGGTTGTAAAGGAAGAGGTGGCTTTTTGTTCTTGTTCTCTTCCGATCTCATCATCATGAGTTCTACAGAATTCAACAACTTAGCCTAGATACAAATTACAAACTAAAGTTTAGCTAGTATGTCTAACGTGTAGTTAAAAGAATCAACTTCAAATTAAATATAACAATAATAATAAGGAAAAGGAATTAGAGTTGCTCTAGGCCCACGAAATTTGTTTTCCTTTCCTTTCTCGTAAATAATTGGGATTCCATAAATAAATAAAATAATTGGGATTTCCATAAATAAATTATGGTAAAAAAACAGTTACAATTCTATTTCTATTTAAATAGGGTAATAACAAGTCCTTTTTCCGATACAATTAATAGTAATTTCCACACTTTTTAATCTCTCAACTTCGAAGCAAAATTTTCTTATTCTAAATAATGGAGGAGACACATTATGATAAATTGTGGTCACATGGTATTCCATCAGACATACTCGGATTAATATCATCACGTCTTGTTGCTGCTGAATATTTTGTTTTTCTTGCCGTTTGTAAACACTGGCGCTACTCTCCCTTAACACCTCCTTCTCTTCCACCTCGTTTGATGACATATTCACCAACACCTCGTTTGATGACCTTGCGGGGAGAGACAGGCATTGTAGAATTCTTTGATCCACTGTACAATGTCGTAACTATCCAAAAGATGGATATTCCAAAATTAAGGGGTGCCCGAATTCGGAGCTCAAAAGCTAATTGGTTGCTCATGAGTAGTGGCAGCCGCGGCATGTTCTTTTTCAATCCTATTAGCAATGACATAATTGAACTCCTTGATCTACTAGAGGAGCACGAAAATTCTTGCTCTGCTTGGACATTTTCATGTCCTCCTGACTCCTCATCATCAGATTGTTTTGTTGTTGGTTTTGAAACCGGTATTTATGTCCCAGCCGTATATATCATCAAAGTTGGAGATACTGAATGGACGCATCACTACTTCTTTAACGCATGAGTGTTTGCTACATCAGATTGCAATAATCCGTTATTTTTCAAAAACAATACTATCTACTTACTGGGAGATAAAGGTAATTTGGGAACACTATGTATCAAGGGAAACTCAGCAACACAGAGACCTAATTGGAAATTTTATGGGAGACATTTTCCGAGTTCAAAACAAACATCAATTCGAAAGGCATACACAGCCGAAGACGTAGATAATGGAGGAATGTTAGTTGTGTTTTTAAGTCGTGAAGAAGGGGATGTAGAGGTTTGGAGATACAAACTGAAAGGAAAAGTGTTGGAGAGGGAACAACTAGCAAGTTTGGACAATAATAAAACATTGTTTGTGAGCTCTGGATGATCGTATTTGAAAACATGTGTTGCACAGGGGCTAGGAAACAAGATATACTTCCCAATGTTTCACGATAACAACAAGGGTGTTTTCTATTGTTTGGCCAATCACAAATATTACTCTTTCGATTACTCTGTCATCAAAGCTTACTCAAGTTCAAATATTTTTAACTTAATTCAACCAAGGTCCTGCATTTGGATCGAACAAGAGGATGATTAGTCGTTCTCTTATATATTTTTTCATTAGTTAGCCATGTTTGAGGCTTGAAACTTGATATTTGCCTATTATCAATGCCTCTAACTATAAGTAAAATTTCTCTCTCTATATAAATATATATAATTATTTATTTTCTTGAAAAGATTCTCTATATATTGTGTACATATTTTGCCTATTAGGATAAAACAAATATTATTTATACTGTGTTTACACATTTTGTGAATGGATGTGAAACGTATTGTGCAGGATGAACACGTCAGCATAAATTATTATCAATGCTAGTTACTAAATGCTCGAACTAGTCATATATCCATCATGTATATTTGTACGGGTAATATTTATTTAAATACGATTTTGCATAATTAGATCTTATTTAGCGTTTAATTAGTTTTGGGGACTTAAAATTTTGTCTGTTGAGGATCCAAGCTATCATAGCTGTTTTCAACCGATATTAATTAAAGGAAAATTTTTAAAAATATACAATTAGCTAACTTATATTATAAAAATGAAAAATTATCTAATTATACAATCTTTTTTCACTATATTTTCTAAAATTTCTTACCATTTGAGAAAAATACAAAAATTCTTATTTTTCCCTCCCTCTATGCTGGATCATCATTGGAATTGTCATTGTTTGCGTCATCATCACTGGGATCCGTGTCGTCGTCATCATCATCATCATCTGGATTGTCATCGGCATCATCATCTTCGGGATTCTCATTGTCCGTGTCATCATCATTAGTATCTGTGTAATCATCGGGATTCTCATTGTCATTGATATCTATGTCATCATCGGGATTGTCATTGTGTACGTCATCATTAGAATTCTCATCCTCATCATCATCATCAGGAGGAGTAATCCCATGAATTAGGAAGAGAGCGCGTCATCAGGAGGAGTAGTCTCATGAATTAGGAAGAAAACGTGACATTGAGGATCATTGGGTAGTGCAGACAAGAGACATTCAAGATTGTCATTATAAGGAAGTGGTGGGAGCTGAATTTTGTCGTTTGAAATAGGATTCCAAAGGTAACAATCAGTAGAATCAAAGTCTTCTAACACGAGCCACTCTTGAGCAGAAGCACGTATTATTGCGTTACAAAGCTCATGTATACTTCTTTTATAAAATCGATCTTCTGATATGTTGAAAAAAGTTTGTGTTTTTCTTGACGGACATATAACAAACCAAGGGTATGGTTGTGAAGAAAGGGGTGGTCCATCGTATTCCGAGTTTTCCTTCTTCTTCTCTTCCAACCTCATCTCCTCTAACAGATTGCCAACATACAAATTACAAATTAAATAGTAGTATCGCCTAATGTGTAGTTAAAAGAATCAACTTCAAATTAAATATAACAATAATAATGAGTTCAAATACGATAAGGAAAAGGAATTAGAGTAGCCTCTATAGGACAAGCAAATTAAATAATTGGGATTTCCATAAATAAATAGTATAACTTACATAAATTCCATAATGTAAAACTTAAATTATATTTTATCCCTAATTTTTTCTACTTTACAAAAAGTCATTTGGATACATAAGTTTCGTTTGGATACATCATGTGTGATACATTGCAAAAGCTGGCAGTTGCACCTAATAAGGGAAATAGTTGGTTGTTGCGCTTTATTAGGAAAATTAATCTAAAATTGATTCTAAATTCCACGATTCAAGCATAAGTGATTGCTATCAATCCATCTCAATCTTTAACAGATTCACATCTTTCAAAATTCAAATTTCCATCATCTCCATCAAGCCGCCATTGCAGTCCAAATCATGAAGAATTCAAATTACTCAACAAAATTGGCTGATACAATATGAATATATTGATTTTGTTGAGAGATTCAAGAATTTAGGTGAGCGGGATGAGTTATGAAGGATACAAAAGTGATGAAATTGTTGTTGGACAATCGATTTCATTTATGAATCTTAAAGCCGCCATTTCAGTCGAGTTGGAGATCGGTGAGATCATGTAAAACTTGGAAATTAGATATATCGTAGAAGGTAATACTCATCTCCATTGAAAATTAAGAACTACATGAGTGTAAAACTGTATTAAAGATGAAAAAACGAGCCTGAATTTGCAATATATAAGTCAGGGATACATTGCAAATTTTGATGTATCAAACATCTGATAATGTATCATAGTATTAAATTTCTTGTTGATTCTTGTTAGTATTAAGAATATTTTCATATGTGAGTTAGAGTTCTAAAACATCCTCCATTTCTTGCTGATTCTTGATAGCATCATCAATTTGTATTTGTAGTTTTAGAACAAACAATTGTAGCAAATATATTAATGAGTACCGTTAAATTAGTAACTTGCAGTGTATCTTATGTGTGTTCTGATGCATTCTAGTAAATTTTGTGTATCTGATACACATTGAATAATACATGTTTTGAATGATACACCAATGAACATTATTTTTGTATCAATAATTTCACAAAATTACAACAACTCCACACATGATACAAAAATGCCCACCAGTTGAACATGATACAAAAATTGTCCAATTCTTAAACATGATACAAAGAAAGGAGTACAGTTAACTTAGTAAATTGTCATTTATCTTATGTTTGACACATGATACAAAAATGCCTACCAGTTGAACATGATACAAAAGACTGTGCTGGTCTAGCCTTGAAATCCTTCGAATTCTGGCCATTAAATTCACCTCTGTATCTGGGTGCAGGTGCTCTAGCAGATGATGGAGCAGGTCCCTTTTGCCTTTGCTGAAAGGATGAACGATTCGCATTACCTTTCTGCTGCCCGGTCTCATTACCGGTCTTCGCTCTCTTATTTCTGAACTACTCTCTGTCCCTTAGCTTCTCTTCCTCAACCTGCTGCACATAGACCATCAACCTAGATATGTCCATGTCCCCAATAAACATTGCAGCCCTACCTTCCTTGCTTGACAACCAAGACAGCCCAACAACAAACAAACTCATTCTATTCCTCATGTCCGCAACCATCTCCGGAGCATAGTGGGATAGTTGTGTGAACTTCAGATTATACTCATGAACACTCAAAGACTCCTGCTTAAGTGTGAGGAACTCACGTACCTTGGCCTCTTTCAATTCTCGGAGAAAGAAACGCCCCAAGAAAGCTTCCTCAAAACAGACCCAATTCGCAGGTGGTGCATTCTCAGCTCTGCCCCCTTTTCACTGGTCGAACCAAGTTCTAGCAACATCCTTCAATTAATACGTAGCTAGTTCAACCCGCTCAATATCTGCCACATGTATCACATCGAAAATCTTCTTCAACTCCTCAATGAAGTTCTCTGGATCCTCAGTAGTGCTCGAACCCATGAAACTCGAAGGATTCATCCCCAAAAACTCACGAATCATTGACGTGTCAGCTCCTTCATGTCGAGCTCCCCTTTGCTGACCAATCTGATTAGTTACAGCTTGACTCAAAATTCTAATTGCCTCTCTGAACTCGGCATTAGAAACTTCCCCTTGCGGTTGCACTCCCGGGGCATAAGGTAACTCTTGCTCATCAACATAACGTCTAGGAAGATGCTATCTGCCAACTTTTCGTGGAGGCATGATTAACTAAAAACTCGCGCAAGCACGGATTAGAAAGAAACTTTTTAGAGATAAACTCTAACGCACGAGATGAGTATGAAAGAAGTGAGAAATCTTCCGAAATATTATAGCCTCCCAATTATAGATGTGCGCGCTTCACACCGATAACTAGGACTCTACATACACGGCTTCATATACTCCCTAAGACTATTGAACTCTGTGCTCTGATACCAAGTTTGTCACGCCCCGAGCCTACACCCTGGGCGGGACCGGCACTCGAAGACCATTGTTGGCCCCAAGCGAACCCTTGGTCTGACTTTCTTAACTCAGCGGAAACCTAACTCAACATAATAACTCCATGCAATGAAAGGGTCATAAAACAACTTAACTGATAAAATCTGGCCAAAAAAGGCAACTCGAGTCCCAAAATAGAATATTTACATATATACATAGATGAGAGACTCAAAACTAACTGACTGACTGACTGTCTATGAAGCCTCTATAACACTGAGATGGATGTTGGGACAAACCCCGCAACATCCTAATAAAACAAAACTAAGAGAACAAAATAATTAAGTCCTCCGGAATGCAAAGAGGCTCACCACTGACTCTGGAGTGCTCAGCTGGATCAACGGCGTGCTGGATGCTGATCCTGAGTACCTGTGTCTGCATCGTCATAAGATGCAGGCCAACTGGCATCAGTACATTGAATGTACGAGTATGCGAGCTGGAAAACTAAGCAACAACTTAAGCTTGAAAGGAGTACAAGTGAACACTTACCTTAGCTCTGTTCGACTCATGAATAACTGAACTCAAATGTAAAGCAATAAGACACATGCAATACATAAATAGCTTGAAAAACAATATAAACAACTTAGCTTGTTAATGATTAAACAATAACAAACTCAACTTTACTTATATAAAAGTAATATAACTTTAGTGGGAGATTCTATAACCGACAACCACCACTATGAGCCTTAGTGATGATACAACGTTTTACCTCACGTTGCCCAAGGAACATCCTATACCTTGCCGTGATATAGGACCTTACTTAACTTAGTGGATCCACTAGCTTAATCTTACGTGATCATCTCCCGTTAATTCTCATGTTTGGCTATATGGTTCTTATGGAGAGTTGAGTTAATATGAACTCGCATCCCCAATTTGGTGCTCAATACTACTCCCAAAATACTTTAGCTCATAAGTGTTTAAAACACATCTTTCTTTAGTTTGAGATAATTGCTCAAAATCTAGCCCAAAGGCTCACTTGGAATCGATGTTCCCTTTTCTTGAAAACTAGCCCAAAGGCTCTTTTGGAATCATAGTTCCTCTCTTACTCAAATGTGAAAACATTTATAAACTTCTTTGGGGAATACTTAGTTCCGTAATACTTTTGAGAAATGAACTCAACTTTAAACTCTTGACTTAACTTGAAACTCGATACTCTTTACTTAGCTTGAAACTTTATACTCTTTGCTTGACTTGAAACTTGAAACTTGAACCTTAAAACGAAGTTAAAACGTTCAATAAAGACTCTTGAACAACTTTGAAAACTTGTTTTGACTTACTTCTTAACTTCTAGACTTGACTCTAACTTCACTTGACTTTCATCCGAACTCACCTTGAATTGGATTATGGATTCAAGGTATATGATCACACGTTATTGGATGAGTTCTTGACGTTTAGACGTACCTTGGAGTGTTGGAAACAACTATGAAGCATAGACACAATGCCAAGGAACATGCATGAAAAAATGGGGAAAGAATGGGAAAGGTTGGCGCCCTTGGCGCTCTGAGAAGCGCGGGGCGCTAGACCACAAAGCTCAGAAGGGGACTGCTGGAGCTCTGCTAAGCGCGCCGCCCCAAGGGCTGGACTTCAGAGTCCCTTTTGGGGCGCGCTGGTAGGCACGACACGCCACCCCTTTTCCCCAAAAGCTCGACTTTTCTTCCTCCTTTGACCAACTCTAAACCACCCTAACTTCAAGGGTTTCAACTCCAAACACTAAGAATCATACAATCCCTCAACAAACAAGAGATTCAACTCAAAAACACAACCAAATCATGTACTAAACCAACAAGAACTTCAACAACACAACCAAGAACTTCAACAACACAACCAACAACTTCAACAACACAACCAATCTTTTCTCGGAAATAAAACGAGTTTGGCGTGTGGGGAAAAGAGCCAACCCAACACTATGAACTCACATGCCTAGTAGGGATCACCCCTGACGATATCCACGACGATCTTTGACGAAACCTTGCTTGATCTTCTCTTTCTCCTCTTCTTCTCCTCTTCACTCACAAACCCTCACTCTCACTCTTTTAAAAAGGGAAGAACTGATAAAAAAAAATCAGTCTAACACACTAATATAACCAAAAGAATTGGTTAGGGAAAAGACCAAAATATCCTTAAAATTTTCGGACTAATTTCCCTGCCAACTGCCCAACTTCCAAAGGGCATAACTCACTCATACGAACTCGGAATCGAGCAAACTCGGTGGCGTTGGAAAGATAATTCCACGAGCTTCGAAAACATAACTAGAACTACACCTAATTCTTACTGATATAGGAGTTATGACTGTTCAAAGTTGGCCAAAAACTCATTTTTTTTTCCCATACTTAACAAATTTCCAGATTTTTGAATTCTTTCCAAGAATGACTATTTCCACTTCTAAGCCTCTTCATAGATATTTCAAATTGCCGGATGTTACACGCGGCATGTTCTTTTTCAATACTATTAGCAATGACATAATTGAACTCCCTGATCTACTAGATGAGAATGGAAATTCTTGCTCTGCTTGGACATTTTCGTGTCCTCCTGACTCATCATCATCAGATTGTTTTATTGTTGGTTTAGAAACCGGTGGTTATGTCCCAGATGTGTACATCATCAAACTTGGAGATACTGAATGGACGTATCACTACTTCTTCAATCATCGAGCAAAATTTAAGGCAACGGGGTGCAATAATCCGTTGTTTTTCAAAAATAATACTATTTACGCACTGGGAGATAAAGGTAATTTGGGAACATTAAGCATCAAGGAAAACTAAGTTGCACAGAGACCTAAATGGAAATTTTATGGGAAATACTTTTCGTGTTCAAAACAAAGATCAATTCGAAAGGCATAGACAATAGAAGATGTCGATAATGAAGGAATGTTTGTTGTGTTTTTAAGTCGTGAAGAAGGAGATGTAGAGGTTTGGATATACAAATTGAATGGAGAAGTGCTGGAAAGGGAAAAAATAACAAGTTTGGAAAATAATAAAATATTGTTTGTGAGCTTTGGAGGATCGTACTTGAGAACTTATGTTGCACAGGGGCTAGGAAACAAGATATATTTCCCAATGTTTCACGACAACAACAAGGGTGTTTTCTATTGTTTGGCCAATCGTAAATATTACTCGTTCGATTACTCTAGCATCAAAGTTTACTCAAGTTCAAATATTTTTAACTTAGTTCAACCAAGGTCCTGCATTTGGATCGAATAAGAGAATGATTAATCATTCTCTTTCTGTTGTTGTTTATTTTTTCATTACTTAGCAATGCTTTTTCTTATTATCAGTGCCTCTTAACAATAAGTAAAATATATCTATACACTGTGTATATATTTTGCATATTAATATAAAGTAAATATTCATACACTGCATATATATTTTGTAAATAAATGGAAAATCTATTTATCCATAGTGTATATTTGTACACATAATTAGATGGATTCAATTTTTTAAAATACGATTTTGCATAATCATTAAGAAAAAAATTCATTTGGAGTGTAATTTAGTTAATACATCTCTTGTTAATCTTTTAACCATTGTTAATATATCCCTGGAATAAATGATTACAAGAAGTTAATTAGAAAAAAATGAAATTCATCATCAATGGAGGAATTAATCAACAAACAACTAAGGGAATTAAGTAATTTAGTTAATACATCTCTTGTTAATCTTTTAACCATTGTTAATATATCCCTGGAATAAATGATTACAAGAAGTTAATTAGAAAAAAATGAAATTCATCATCAATGGAGGAATTAATCAACAAACAACTAAGGGAATTAAGTCAACTTATTCCCTAATCATTTAATTAGTTTTTTTTTCTGTCAATTCTTAAACTTAAAATAGTAAAATTGTGTCCCTTTTTTATGCCCGGATATACACTCGTCCCTTCTGTCGGCGATGCCCTCCTGGCCTTAATTGGCCGGGTCGTGCCTCCGGCGTTGTTGCTTTGAAGAAAGTACCGAACAACAACAAAAAAGTACCATACTATATAGGCTTATGCTTTATTAGCAGCTAACATTAAAGCTAAGGCAATGTTGCAGTCTATTTGCTTGGCATCTCCACTTCACTCTCCAAAACTCAAAGACTCCATTAATGGCACTTCAGAAATCCCCAAATTCATTCGAGCTCAAACAAGTTGTTGCCTGGTAATGCTTTCTATGTAATATAGAAAATTAACTTTCTTTTATCAGAAAGTCAAATGTTTCTGGATTTGAAACAAGCAATTATATGCTTTTATCATGGTTGGTTATTGTCATTTGAGTACAAGAAAATTGCATCAATTAAAGAACTACCTTCAACAAGATTTCTCAAACAGCTATTCCATATAGCAACTTCTTGCTGATCAACAGAGCTGAAAATCTCTCCCAAAAGTTAAAAACGATTTGATGAACTTTTAATTCAATCCAAACAAGCTCTAAATTATGGCGCTTTATATTGGTCTTTTGTGACATGAGTTCTCAATTAGTAATTGATTATGGAATATGTTAGTGTAGGTGAATTAAGTTCATTGAACAAGGTATAAGTTACCCAAGAAAATAGGAGTAGTGAGAGAGGTTTATTGGTTTTGATGAGAAAGGCAACAACTTGTTTGAGCTCGAATGGATTTGAACATCATATCCCTTTTTTTTCTTGGACAAGTCAGAACAACAATAAAGTTTTGAGCAAACATTCACACACAGATCAAATTTGGAACTTCGACTTTGATGAAAAGAAAGATAGCACCAAAAAAAAACTCAATTGAAACATGAAAGAGCCTTACTTGTAGAATGCTGAAGAGAAGAACTGAACTTTGATGTGCACAGACGGTGGAGCATAAATGAAGAAGATACAAACAGAGTAATGTATACATTGATAACACGGGAGGAAGTCACGTAGGGAACTGAAAAGACAAAATTGATAACACTAGGAAGAAGACACGTAGTCATTAGGTGTACATAGGTTTGTTTGATTTGATTTTCTCATTAAAAAAAAAATCTAAATCAATTATATCGATTTATTAAATCTAAAAATCAAATTAAACCACGCAAAGTCAATTTTTTCGATTTCAATTTTAGTCTGTTCTTTTGAGTTTTTTTTTTTTGTTTTTTGGCTTTTTCGGCTTTTTACAACTATACGATGTTTGAAAAAGAGATCAAATATACTTTTCACTTAAATGAAATGTTAAATGAATAGAAATTTTCGTAAAGTCAGAAAAATTCACATGAATAAAACTCGCTGCCATGAGATCGAGATTAAAAAATAACAATAAAATAATATAACAAAACGGCTCAATGTATGTGAGTTTATTGAGAAAAAATTGACAGCTTTTACGATTTGTTAAATCAAAACACAAATAGCCCAAAGTTAGAGAGATTTGTTTGTTTTGATTTGATTAGAAAAAAAGGGGAAAATAACATTTCTATATTGAAAAAAGGGAAATTATTATAAGCGGCTATCCTTATTTTCATATCTTTCTAACTATTAAACAAATTAATTACAGAAAATGTCCCATTTCCTTGTAATTTTAGTTATTTAGCTTCTTTGTAATTCTTTTGCTTTTTATTCTCTACTTCTTCTTTTTTTCTTTCTATATTTTTTTGTTCATTTAATTTTTTTCGAATTAGTTTATTCTTTATTTTGTAGCCCATAATCTGACTTATTCTCACTATTTATTTTATGTACTTTTTCTCTCATTTGTTTATTTATTCGTTTATTTTTTCTCTACTTTTCTTTTCTCGTTTTTTTTTTTTTTTTATGAATTGTTGTTCATTTATTGTTTTTTCAAATTATTTTATTTTTTCTTTTCTTTTTATACCATAATCTAATTCATACTCAAATTTTATTTTATATACTTCTTTTCTCCTTTTTATTTTTCCTTCCTTTTCTATATTTCTTTATTCGTTTCTTTATTTATTTTTATTTTTTTACTTTTTTTTCCCTCTCCACCCCCCCCCCCACATTTTTTTTCCTCCTTTATTGATTTCTTTTCTCTCTTTTTTTTAAATCTTATTCTCTTTATTTTTTTGATTTGTGTATTTTTATGTTTCTTTTCTCTTTCTCTTTTTTTTCTAATTATTTTTTATTATTATTCTTCTTTTTTTATTCATTTTTTCTCAAAAAACCATAATATTCTTTATTTTTTCACCATAATTTAGTTCCATATTTTTGGTTTAATAATATATATATAGAGAGAGAGAGCGCATCTTTTAAATCTATAATACATATATGTCGAAAATTCCATGAGTATCTTTTACCATAAGTATTCAGACATCTTTACATAAGTTAAATGCTATGCCTAGAGCCTGTTTGACATTAATGTTGAGAGGCCAGAAGCGTTTTTTCTGTGATAAAAGCACTATTTTGAAAAAAATAGTGTTTGAAAGATTCTCGAAATTACTTTTAAATGAAAGCAGAAACAATTTTTTTGTTGTTGGGAAGAAACTAAATATTTCTGTTTCTAAAAAAAAAACAGAAGTAGAAGCAGAAAATTATTTTCTTGAATACTAACGTATCCCTCCCATATATATACATATTTACCAATATATCCCTTATTAATTAATTAACATATTCATAAATTTGGTTAAGTTTAAGAATTTATTTTTTATTTTTATATAATAAATTATTTTATTTTATGTTTATATACTATCATTATTATTATTTATATATTTATATATTATTTTACGTTTTATTCAGAGAATTCGAAATAAATGTAACAATAACATTTTTGTAGGATTAAAAATATGAATGCCTTTATTTATTTTTGTGGTGAATTTTTCGTATATAGTGGTCTAATTTGTGGAATGATTTTTAAATTTATTTTTCTTGATATTTTGAATTATATTTAAGTCATCATGGTAATCATATTACTATTTATTTATGAATAATATTGATTGAAAATTTCAATATGCATATTTTTATTTTAAAACATTTAATAGACATTGAAAATAGTTTTTATCTATAAAATATCTTTAATATTAAAAGTACATTTGATACTTACCCTTTTTCGTAATTTGACTATCAAAAAAAATTTTAAAAAAAGATTAGTCAAACACGATTTGCTTATCAAAAACACTTTTTAAATGAAATAGTCAAACATAAATTACTTTTTTCAAAAACACTTTTTTAAAGTCATTTAAAAAAAGTGTTTTGAGAAATAGGCAATTTTAGCCGCAATACAAGCTCTTAGTCTGATGGTTAAGGAATTCAAAAAAAAAATAAAAATCTGATGGTTAAGGTTGCGAAAATTAGTTGTTATATGGTTGCGTGTTCCAGTCCTTCTAGCCATATGACAATGATTGTCACGGAATACTGCGTTAAATTAGGGGGGTAAAAAATAGCGTATTTTTTCCTTTTGTAAGTTAAAAACCATTAATTAATATTATAGGTAAAGGAATACTCTGTTTTTCTTCTATAAATATAAACCTAAACCCTCCGCAGTCCAGTCATTGTGGAAATCAAAATTTTGTGTCTCTTGTATAAACATAAATTTTAATCCTTTCTGCTAATATGTTAGATATAAATCTTTTCAGAAATCATCCGGAAATTATTCGTGAATCTCAACGTCGTCGATTTGCCAATGTCGACGTTGTAGATGAAGTTATTCAACTTGACAAACAATGGCGTCAGCGTAATTTAACTTTCTTTTGAAATTTAGACCTTCTTTTTTTACTTTCGAAATTTGTGTTATTGGCAGAGGAATTAAACATATGAGTATTTCAGGGCAGTTTGAGCTTGATAATTTGCGGAAAGATTTCAAAAAGATCACCAGAGAAGTTGGCAAGCTAAAAAACGTGAGACTCTTTTATTTAGTTTTCCTTTTACATATATAATATAATATTTGTGACCTCGAAAACTAAATCATCGATTGATTAATAAAGTCTGGTGCGGATGCGAGTCATAAAATTAAAGACACTGCAGAGAAGAAGCAATTAATTGAAAAGAAAGAGACACAAGTAGAAGAGGCACGAACTGCTTTGTATTCAAAGTTGGAAATCATTGGTAACCTTGTGCACGATTCAGTCCCAGTTAGTAATGATGAGGTATGGCATATATGTCGATTTTGCTGCTTTGTAGTCACATATGCCAGCATGTTCTGAAAAGATTATTTTTGTAGGCAAATAATGCTATAGTTCGGTTCTGGGGAGAGAAGCGGACTGAGAAGGGTCTTAAGAGTCATGTTGATCTCGTCAAAGCTCTTGGAATGGCAGATATAATAAAGGGTAAACCGAATTCTTCAAATTAACTCAACTATTCTATTTTTTTTTACATACTAGGAGTCAGCGGTAATCACAAAAGGCCGATGGTTCATTCTTTGTCTTCACTTTGGATTTACATCAACGCAAATTTCTCTGATGGGAAATGCAATACATGAAAATTTGTTTGCTTTTCGTTCAACCCAGTGGAAGAAATTTGAGGTTGAATGTGGTCTGAATATTTGTTTGCTTTTCATTCAACCCAGAACCCAATGGAAGAAATTTGAGTTTCCATTAATGTCCATCTATTTAAGAAATTTGTGAAATTGAAACTAATCTAGTGGGATATATAAAATAGAAGTGTTAGAAATCATACTACAAAAATCTAGATTAATAAGACTCATGTTTCATTTTATTTTCCATTCACTGATTTTAGATGACCTTACCTGGACATTCTAGAATAATATCCTAACTAGTTCTGGAAACCACGACAGGTTGTTTTTGGGATGAGAGCGATCTTGAAAGCCTAACCTTAAAGTGTTCTATTTTTTCCTTGTTGAAAATGTTGTTGCTCAATTCGTATTTATTTGTTGGTTGATATAATGACTTGCAAGATTAATGCAAAATATATAGGAGCAAATGTCGCTGGAGGAAGAGGTTACTATCTGAAAGGAGCTGGTGTACGTCTTAATCAAGCGTTGATTAATTTTGCTCTTGATTTCTTGGAGAATAGGGGATATACTCCATTGCAAACTCCGTTCTTCATGAGGAAAGATATTATGGCAAAGTGTGCTCAATTAGCTCAGTTTGATGAAGAACTTTACAAGGTATATCTCTCTCAATATGTTTTGATATATTTTGGTAAATGGAGTTAATAGACACATATGGATAAGATAGAACCTCCGACGATTTAAGGGAGCGTTAATTATGCATTCTTGATGTTTTTTGATTTAAAATTATTGAAGGCAAGACGTACCTCATTTATCTTATGTGTTTGATTGATAGGTGAGTGGTGAGGGAGATGACAAATATCTTATTGCCACTGCTGAACAACCTCTGTGTGCTTATCATTTGAATGATTGGATTCATCCTTCACAACTTCCGTTAAGGTATTATTACTGTAACGGAACCAATCAACAGTATTGTATCCTCTATTGCCAGTTAGCTTTTATGGACTAATCTATGTCATCCACCAGGTATGCTGGATATTCTTCATGCTTCCGCAAGGAAGCTGGTTCTCATGGTCGCGATACACTTGGAATTTTTAGAGTCCACCAGTTTGAGAAAGTGGAACAGTTTTGTTTGACTAGTCCAAATGACAATGACTCCTGGGCCATGCATGAGGAGATGATTAAAAACTCAGAGGAATTCTTTCAGCAGGTAGATCTAATGGATTAACAACATTCATCTCACTCACTTTTACTATCTGTTATTAGACTAATCTCACTATCTCAAACTTGGCTTGACATATACAACTCTTTTTATTTTCACAGCTAGAACTTCCTTACCAAATTGTGGCTGTTGTTTCTGGCGCACTCAATGATGCAGCAGCAAAGAAGTACGATTTGGAAGGGTGGTACCCTGCATCATCAACTTATAGAGAGCTTGTGTCCTGCTCAAACTGCACAGACTATCAGTCCAGGAAATTAGAAATTCGATTTGGACACAAGGTACATATATAGTTTTGTTAAAATTGTTAGTTAACCGTGCAATTCAGCTTCATTTCTCAATGTTTCAGTTATTTGGTTTAACATGATTTTTTCCTTAGGGTAATGATCAAGTGAAGAAGTATGTGCATCTATTGAACTCCACCCTTACCGCGACAGAGAGGACTATGTGTTGTATACTTGAGAACTACCAAAGGGAGGACGGAGTTGAGATTCCTCAAGTTCTACGGCCATATATGGGTGGCAAGACATTCATGCCTTTCTCTAGCAAAGGGAATTGAGTTCAACTTAAACAAGTCAATTGATTGTTTTAACACAATAGATAAAAAAGGAATAGGTTCTGAGTTTTAATTTTTCCGCTTTGTTTGTTAGTTTGATACATTTTCTTACTTTTCATTTTTTTCTGCTTTCTTTGTTAGTTTGATACATTCTCTTGCTTTTCAATGATAATAACATTTAGCCATATATCGAAGCTAAACATAATTTAGAGCTCATACATTTGCTATCTAATTTACAAAATATGTAAGCAGCCTATAATAATAGGCAAAATATCTACACAATGTAGAGATAGTTTTTACTTTTTTTTTCCCCAAAAACTCCATTGATCATTGAAGATGTGAAAAAACTTACGAGTTGAGTTTGGCATACCAAACTGTTTACATGATCATTGAGGGGAATTAACTAAGCTATTCCTAGCCAAAAGTGTGACTATATAAACAAAACCTATGGAGAATCATAGTTAATACCATATTGACTAGTCCCCTTACTTGACTGGGAAGATTGTCATGAGAGTTGAAAACATGGATTGACTCAAAATTACGGCTCATTCTTGCCAACTTATCAGCAGGTCTATTGACTTCTTGAAAACAATGATTGATTTCACATTCATGCTCTTCAACTAACTCTGGCTTCTCGAAAACAATGATTGATTTCACATCCATGCTCTTCAACTAACTCTTGGATTCCATTGATGATGTTTATAATTGGCCAATGCACTTTCCATTCCCTTCTAATACATTTGGTAACGAGGAGAGAGTCAGTTTCTCTCATGATCACACTATGTCCATTATTTACACACCATTTTATGTCAAACAACATTGAAGCCACCTCTGCCATGTTAGATGTTCCTGGTTCCAGTGGTAATTTTTTCTTCTTATTTTATTGAGACTTGACAGTCTCTAAACAAGGCCTATCAATAGCCAACTGAAATGAGCAAATACAATAAGGCAATAAAGTTATTGGACTGAGTAAATACAATAAGCAATAAAGCTACTTTCCGTTACAAAGAGAATAATATTTCCGTTCCAAAACAAAAAGGAGAGTTTATGTAGAATGTGATGTAATGGCCTGTAATGCTATTAACATTCACAATACATTATACAAATTAACTCTTCACTTTGAAACTCCTCTTGTGCAAATCCTATATAAGCATTGCCTTTTGTGAACATGAATACACAACCAACAAAAGAAAAGAAAACATTTTCCTTCTTTCTTTTTATTCTTAAAATATTTTTTGGACAATTGGTTTTGGGCAACCTCCAAACTTTCAGCCAAGAGTGTATGTGTTTGAGAGTGTTGGTGTTTTTTTTTAAATGGGGCAGCACAAAAAGATTGAAAATTTCTCTCAATGGATTGAAATGACTTTCAATAGCTTTCAAATAATTTTCTTAAGCGTTGAGGGGCTTTATAGAGCCAACAAGAAATACATAATCTGCATAATTTAAAATTTAAACAACCTAAAATATCTCAACAACATAAACAAACTAACTAAAATTCAAAATTCAAATTTATTTCAAACTAAATAACTTATTTTGCTAAAAACTACTGCAGTAACTAAAAGCAAACTTCAACACTCCTCCTTTGTTTTAGATACTGCAATTTAAAAAAGTTGCTCCTGTCGATTTTTGCTTCTACAACTTGTCCTTGAAGATTGTTCTTCAGCTTGCATACTTTTGTAACATGACCGGCTTGTTTGCAATTTCCACATATTGCATCAGGTCTCCACCAACAAAAAATTTCCAAGTGTGTTTTTCTTTTGCAGTATTTGCAAAGAGGATAATTACCTTTTCTTTTCTGTTTTGTGCATAAAAGGCACCCTCAGTAACATTATCTTGCCTGAATGCTATTCTCTGCTCTTGTGCTTGAAGAGCACTTATTAGTTCTTCAAGATAAATTGTAGAGAGATCTTTAGACTCTTCCAGAGATGAAATTTTAGATTCGAATCTCTCTGGAATTGTCACAAGAATTTTTTCTACTATTCTGTCATCTTTGATATCCTTGCCAAGCAACCTAATTTTATTAACAATAAAAGAAATCTTGTCAGAATACTTAACAAAGTTTCATCCTCTTGCATCCTAAGAGATTCAAAATCTCTTTTCAAATTCAAAATTTGCATTTGCCTGACTCAGTCACTTCCTTGATATTCTTTTTTTAATTTTTCCCAAGCTTCTTTTTCCATCTCACAAGCAATGATTTTAGAAAAAAATGAATTCGCAACTGAATTTTGAATTACAGTTTTGGCTTTGAATTTTTTCATCCGAATGAGATTTTATTTGAACAAGGGTAGGATTTGCAGGGAGAGGTTGTAAGGGTACATCTTCCATTACAACTTCCCACAAATCATAGGCTTCAAGATATGATTTCATTTTCACTGACCAAATCTGATAGTTTTCACTATTTGGGGAATTAAAGAGAGACTGTTGCTTGCCATTATTTTGGTTAAAAATGATTTAGAAAAGCCTGTACGTTGAAAAAAAGCACCGGTTGAAAAGGTAGACTTGATGAGTTAATATGGGTAGCCCTGATGGGTTAAAAAGGTAGCCCTTACGAGTTAAAAATGTATGGTAGTTCTATGTAAGATTTCACAGATCCCTTAAGATCAATGAAGCTCTTGATACCACTGTTGGTGTTTTTAAAAAAAATGGGGAAGCACAAAAAGATTGAAAATTTATCTCAATGGATTGAAATGACTTTCAATAGCTTTCAAATTTTCTTAAGCATTGAGGGGCTTTATATAGCCAACAAGAAATACATAATCTACATAATTTGAAATTTAAAAAACCTAAAATATCTCAACAACATAAACATAATAACTAAAATTCAAAATTCAAATTTATTTCAAACTAAATAACTTATTTTGCTAAAAACTACTGCAATAACTAAAAGCAAACTTCAACAGAGAGTAACTGTGGAACCTTGGGGAGCAACCGGCTACTATGATTTGCACCGGAGTTGGGCCGAAGTCGCTTTCAAGGCAGTGGCTTGCCACGACACAGTATTTGTACTAAGTTATTCACTACTTTGTAATCCAATCCAATATCAATATTGTAGTATTTTTTTCCCAACAATCTGAAAACGATTTTACTAACATACAATATTGATAATGACTTTCTTTGAACAAAACTTTTTCTGATTTGTCAAAACTTGAGCCTTTGTGGATAGAATCAATTTTAAACGTTGGTCACAAAAAAAATTAATTTTCTTTGAACAATTAGAAGTTGATTATGGTTTATTTGACGAACATTCTATGAAAGGTTCTAATACTTCTATTGATTCTAGCAATGTTATGATTGTTGATGATGTTGCTAAAAAGAAGTTTGAAAAGGATAACAGAACTATGAGAGGACATTTTCTAAATGAAATAACTAATCCTTTATTTGATATTTGTTACCAATAAATCTGCTAAAGAAATATGAGATAGTTTGGAAAAGGAATATGGTGTTGATGATGCAGGAAAGAAAAAATATTGTCGGTCAGTGAATTAAATTTCAAATGGTTGATAATAAACCAATAATGAAACAAGTTCATGAATATGAGAACCTGACTGCTGATATACTCAACGAGAACATGAAGATGTGTGAGATTTTCAGGCTAATGTTTTACTAGAAAATTTTCCGTCATCTTAGATAACTTATAGAAATCAATTGAAACATAAGATAAAGAATTTAACTCTCCAAGAACTTATTAGTCATATAAGGACTGAAGAGGCAAACCATCTCAAAGATAAGATGGAAACACTTTCTCTTAATTCTTCTAAAGCTAATCTTGTTGAATCTTTTGATATTGTTGTGAAAGACAGGTTCAAAGGCAAATAAAAGAAAGTCTTGAAAAAGGAACATATGAAGAAGAAAAATCAACGGAGAGACAAATTCAAAAATTAAGTGCCCTTGTTTTGTCTGTGGAAAACTTGGTCATTTATAGGGTTGCCAAGTGCTATCAAAGAAAGGGGAGGGAGTCAAAGCAGGAAGGACAAAGTGATGTCCAAGCTCATCTTGATGAGGGTAATGAAATGATTGTTGTTGTAGTCGTTGAGTCAAATATGGTGGCTAACAAAACTGACTGGGTGCTAGACACAGACGCTTAAAGGCATTTTTGTGCCAATAAAAATTTATTCCATGACTTTGAGGAGTCCACTGATGGAGAGTTTGTTTACATGTGTAACTCCACTTCTGCTGGAGTTATGGGTAAAGGAATTTTTTTACTTAAATTAACTTCTGGATAAAGCTTATCTTTGAACAATGTTTTATATGTTCCCTCCCTCCGTAGAAACTTAATTTCCGGAGCATTTCTCAACAAAGTAGGCCTTAAGCTTGTTTTTGAAGCCGATGAAATAATTATTTCTCGTGGAGAAGACTTTGTTAGGAAGTGATATCTTAGTGGATGCTTATTTGTACTGATCATTGTTCAAGAGATTGTCAATAATGTAAATATTTCAAATTCTGCTTATATTATTGAGTCTATTAATTTGTGACATGGTAGACTAGGTCATGTTAATAATGCTTCTATTAACAGATTTAGAAAAATGAAACTTATTCCTATGATAAAAACTTATGACTTTTCTAAATGCACTGTGTGTAGAAGCAAAGCACGCCAAGAAACCTTTCAAATATGTTATTAGTAGAAAGACTAAATTGCTTGAACTAATACATTCAGATTTAGCAGATTTCAAAAACATTGTTAACAAAGGTGGAAAAAAGTATTACATTACTTTTGTTGATGACTTTTCTAGATACACTAAGGTATATCTTCTTAAGTCTACAGATGAGGCTGAAAGCATGTTTTTGAAATTCAAAGCAGAAGTGAAAAATCAATTAGCCAAAAAAATTAAGAGATTGTAATGACCCTCCTGGTCATTTTTGTGTCTTGCCTTTTGTGTGTCGTTTAGAGCGTTCCAGTAGCGACCCCAAGTCATTTAGGGCTTGCTGGGACTGACAGTTCGGTCACCTGGTCGTTCGTTTGGTTTTGGTGCGAGTGTTTGTGTTTTGGAGCTTATCAACATTGAACGATCATTTTTTATCAAAGTTCAAGAAGATGACATCAGAATCCATTTCTGACGATTCCATCGGCTCCAGAAGGGTCATTTTAGGCTAGTAGCATGGTCAACATGACTCCCGAGGTTTTCAGTGTGAGTCGATGCGATTAGGCATTTTAACTTTAAGTTTAGGCCTAAGTTTGACTTTGGTCAACATTCTGAGTAAACGTTCTCGGATGAGAATTCCATCAGCGCGGTTAGCTCCGGAATGTCAAGTTTGGTCTAAATTGACCTTTCTTTTGTGTCTCGAGATTTTCAATAATTTTTTAAGCTCTTTTGTGATTTTTGACTTAAAATGGCATTTGGGTGTGAGACCCACTTTTTGTCAAGATGAGCTTGTATGGAAATTTTGATTGTGCAGTTGAGTCCAGAATGTCAATTTTAGTAGGGTAGTATATCTGTTTTATTTTTATCAGGTTCCGAACGAATTTCGAGCACCCCGTCAGAGACTTTGAAGAATTTAGCCAAAGCTAAGATCTGGTGCAGCTCTTTAGCGACCAGAGTTTGGTCCTTTAACGACTAGTTATAGGGTTTTAGCGACCGGTTTCGCCCTTTTTAAAACCCCAACTTAGCTTTATTCCTCATTTTAAAAGTGTGATACCTTGAGGTATACAGGTCCGATCTGGCAATTCAAATGGCAAAGTTGTGAGATCTTTCGAGGAAAACTGGTTGGTGAACTCGGAATCTGATTTGGAGTCCCCGTTCGAGGTAAAAAATCACAAAATACCAGCTGCCACGACCCTTTTTGTGAGCTTGATTTTGGAAATTTTTTATACCTGTTTTCTCAACCATTTTAGGTCCGATTTCAGTGATTTTTGAGGCTATCTTGAGTGGTTTTTCGAGGACAACATCGTGGTGTTGTCGCAATTCACGGTAGACCTCCAGTTTCTGTTAAATTTACTGATTCAGCTGCTGTCCCATTTCTAGTTCTTGAGAAAAATTGGGTTTTGGTTGCATGTTGATATTGTGTGATTTCCGAGCCCCGAATTGTGTCCCATTTTGGAACACAAGTTTGGGGAGCTGTTAAGAACCTAATTTTTGGGTAATTCTGGAATTTTCAGCGCGGGTCCCACGATTCCCGTTTTGACCCCAAAATTGACTCGTCTCCGTTTGTTGTGATTTTGGTGTCTAAACGACCGTAATAATGTTGTGACTCTATTTTTGATAGCGGGGCAGCGTTTCGAGGACTTTCGGAAAGAGAAAGCTACGGATAAGTGATTTTGGAGCGCGTGTGATCGGCCTACAGGTAGGCTACGATTTTCCTCTTTTAGATTGAGCTTGAGAGTGTGAATGTATGTTGATTAGTTGGGATTTGGTTTGGTAGTTATTGAATCATGCGTAGGTGTTTAGAAATCATATTTTCGGCCTATTTCGAGAATTATCGGGTAACTGTGAGCATGCTTTGTGTTATTAATTGACCCTCCTCACTATGTGAAGTGCTTGCATGTTTAATTACTGTTTATTTGAAGAATGTTGGGCCTTAGTTTAGGTTTGACTAGGGCTTGCCTTAGAAATACATGATTTGGATTCGATAGGCCTTAGTTTTACCCCGACGTCACTCGGCCGGCTTAGATCCCTGTAAACTGGAGTAGCAGACTTGAGTCTGATAGTTTGGACCTTAGCTAGGCGATACGCTTTCTCCGACTATAGTTATCTTTATTTTCCCCGATGTTACGGCTTCACGAGTTACGTCGGCGACGCTAATTCTGCTTTGCGATTTGAATTTGATTTTCGATTCGATTCCAAGGACTTACATTGATTGTGTCACGCCCCGAGCCTACACCCTGGGTGGGACCGGCACCCGGAGACCATTGATGTCCCCAAGCGAACCCTTGGTCTGGCTTTCTTAACTCAGTGGAAACTAAACTCAACAGCACAACTCAATACAATGAAAAGTCATAAAATAGCTTAACTGATGCATAACATGCCAAAAGGCAACTCGAGTCTCAAAATAGAATATTTACATATATACATAGATAAGAGACTCAATACTAACTGACTGACTGTCTATGAAGCCTCTAAAGTACTGAGATGGATGTTGGGACAGACCCCACAACATCCTAGTAAAACAAAACTAAGAATACAAAACAACTGAGTCCTCCGGAAAGCAAGGAGGCTCATCACTGACTCTGAATTGCTCAACTGGATCAACGACGTGCAGGATGCTGATCTGGGGTACCTGTATCTGCATCATAAAACGATGCAGGCCAACTGGCATCAGTACATGGAATGTACGAGTATGCGAGTTGGAAAAGCTAAACCACAACTTAAGCTTGAAGGGAAAACAAGAGAGAATACTTACCTTGACTTTGTTCGACTCATGAATAATCGAACTCAAAAATAGAAAGCAATAAGACACATGCAATATATATATATTTATCTTACAAAACAATATAGACAACTTAGTTCGTTAAGGATAAAACGATAACAAACTCAACTTTACTTATATAAAAATAAGATAGCTTTTGTGGGAGGTTTTTTAACCGACAACCACCACTATGAGCCCTAGTGATGATACAACGTCTTACCTCACATTGCCCGAGGACCATCCTATACTTTGCCGTGATATAGGACCTTACTTTTGCTTAGTGGATCCACTAGCCTAATCTTACGTGATCATCTAAAAAGAATGATACGTCAAGTCCCATGTTGGCGCATGGTTCTTATGGAAAGTTGAGTTAATATGAACTCGTGTCCCCAATTCGGTGCTCAATACTACTCCCAACTCGGTTGGGGACGTGAGTTCATATTAACTCAACTCTCCATAAAAACCATGTAGCCAAGCATGGGAATTAACGGGTCATTCTTTTTAGATGATCACGTAAGATTAATCTAGTGGATCCACTAAGTTAAATAAGGTCATATATCACGGCAAGGTATAGGATGGTCCTTGGGCAACGTGAGGTAAAACGTTGTATCATCACTAAGGCTCATAGTGGTGGTTGTCGGTTATAGAATTTCCCACTAAAGTTATATTACTTTTATATAAGTAAAGTTGAGTTTGTTATTGTTTTATCATTAACGAGCTAAGTTGTTTATAGTGTTTTTCAAGCTATTTATGTATTGCATGTGTCTTATTGTTTTACATTTGAGTTTAGTTATTCATGAGTCGAACAGAGCTAAGGTAAGTGTTCACTTGTACTCCTTTCAAGCTTAAGTTGTTGCTTAGTTTTTCAGCTCGCATACTCGTACATTCAATGTACTGATGCCAGTTGGCCTGCATCTTATGACGATGCAGACACGGGTACCCAGGATCAGCATCCAGCACGCCGTTGATCCAACTGAGCACTCCAAAGTCAGTGGTGAGCCTCTTTGCATTCCGGAGGACTCGGCTATTTTGTTCTCTTAGTTTTGTTTTATTAGGATGTTGTGGGGTCTATCCCAACATCCATCTCAGTGTTATAGAGGCTTCATAGACAGTCAGTCAGTTAGTTAGTTTTGAGTCTCTCATCTATATATATATATATATGTAAATATTTTATTTTGGGACTCAAGTTGCCTTTTTGGCCAGATTTTATCAGTTAAGTTGTTTTATGACCCTTTCATTGCATGGAATTATTCTGTTGAGTTAGGTTTCCGCTGAATTAAGAAAGCCAGGCCAAGGGTTCGCTTAGGGCCAGCAATGGTCTTCGAGTGCCGGTCCCGCCCAGGGTGTAGGCTCGGGGCGTGACAAACTTGGTATCAGAGCACAGAGTTCAAGAGTCCTAGGGAGTCTATGAAGTCGTGTCTGTAGAGTCCTAGTTATCGGTGTGAAGCGCGCTACATCTATCATTGGGAGGCTACAATATTTAGGAAGATTTATCATTTCTTTCATACTCATCTCGTGCGTTAGAGCTTATCTCTAAAAAGTTTCTTTCTAATCCGTGCTTGTGCATGTTTTCAGTTAATCATGCCTCCACGAAGAGTTGGCAGAGGGCGTCTTTCTAGACGTTATGTTGATGAGCAAGAGTTACCTTATGCCCCGGGAGTGCAACCGTAAGGGGAAGTTTCTAATGCCGAGTTCAGAGGTTCGAGCACTACTGAGGATCCAAAGAACTTCATTGAGGAGTTGAAGAAGATTTTTGATGTGATACATGTGGCAGATATTGAGCTGATTGAACTAGCTGCGTATCAATTGAAGGATGTTGCTAGAACTTGGTTCGACTAGTGGAAAGGGGACAGAGCTGAGAATGCACCACCTGCGAATTGGGCCTATTTTGAGGAAGCTTTCTTGGGGCGTTTCTTTCCCCGAGAATTGAAAGATGCCAAGGTACGTGAGTTCCTCACACTTAAGCAGGAGTCTTTGAGTGTTCATGAGTACAGTCTGAAGTTCACACAACTATCCCGCTATGCTCCGGAGATGGTTGCGGACATGAGACATAGAGCACCTGAACCCAGATACAGAGGTGAATTTAATGGGCAGAATTCGAAGGATTTCAAGGCTAGACCAGCACAGTCTTCGGGTAGTGTGGCACAAGGAGGTAGTTCGATTCCTGCATGTGCTAGGTGTGGTAGAACCCATCCCGATAAATGTCGTGATGGCTAGACAGGGTGAATTAAGTGTGGACAAGAGGGTCACTTCATGAAAGAGTGCCTTAAGAATAAGCAAGGTAGTGGAAATCTTGGCAGTAGAGCCCAATCTTCATCAGTTGCTCCCCCAGACAGGACGACACCTAGAGGAGCCACTTCTAGTACCTGCGGAGGGTCAAACCACCTCTATTCAATCACCAGTCGCCATGAGCAAGAGAAGTCTCCAAATGTTATCACTGGTATGATCAAAGTCTTTGCTTTTGATGTGTATGTTTTGCTAGTCCCATGAGAAAGTTTATCTTTTGTAACCCCTTATGTTTCAAATAAGTTCGATGTTCTTCCTGAAAGACTTTGTGAACCCTTTTGTGTTTCTACACCTGTTGGGGAGTCTATTCTAGCAGAAAGAGTTTATCGTGATTGTCTTGTTTCTATCAATCACAAAAACACCATGGCTGATTTGGTTGAGTTAGACATGGTAGATTTCGATGTTATTCTAGGTATGGATTGGCTTCATGCCTGTTATGCATCATTAGACTGTAGAACTCGAGTGGTCAAGTTTCAGTTTCCAAATGAGCCAGCCTTAGAGTGGAGTAGTAGTTCAGCAGTGCCTAAGGGTCGTTTCATTTCATACTTTAAGGTGAGAAAGTTAGTTTCAAAGGGTTGTATCTATCACTTAGTCTGAGTTAATGACTCTAGTGTTGAGATACCTCATTTTCAGTCAGTTTCTATAGTTAGAGAGTTTCTAGAAGTTTTTCCTGATGATCTACCCGAAATTCCTCCTGAGAGAAAGATAGATTTCGGCATAGACCTTATTCCAGATACTCGTCCTATCTCTATTCCGCCATATAGAATGGCACCAGCAGAGTTGAAAGAGTTGAAGGAGCAGTTGAAAGACCTCCTAGATAAGGGTTTCATTCGACCAAGTGTCTCACCTTGGGGTGCTCCGGTCTTGTTTGTGAGAAAGAAGGATGGTTCCTTTAGGATGTGTATAGATTACCGCCAGTTGAACAAGGTTACCATCAAGAATAAGTACCCTCTTCCGAGGATTGATGATTTTTTCGATCATCTTCAAGGTGCCACTTGCTTTTCGAAGATTGACCTCAGATCAGGCTATCACCAGTTAAGAGTAAGGGAATGTGATATTCCAAAGACAGCTTTCAGAACCAGATACGGTCATTACGAGTTTTTGGTTATGTCGTTTTGTTTTACCAATGCACCGGCAGCTTTCATGGACCTTATGAATAGAGTCTTTAAACCTTATTTGGATTTGTTTGTTATCGTCTTCATTGATGACATACTAATCTATTCAAGGAATGAAGAAAATCGTACTAGCCATCTCAGAATAGTTCTTCAGACTTTGAAAAACAAGGAGTTGTATGCCAAGTTCTCTAAGTGTGAGTTGTGGCTTAAGTCTGTGGCATTCCTAGGCCACGTTGTATCTGGAGATGGAATTAAAGTTGATACTCAGAAAATTGAAGCAGTGCAGAATTGGCCTAGACCCACATCTCCAACTAATATTAGGAGTTTCTTGGGTTTAGTTGGCTATTATAGAAGGTTTGTAGAGGTGTTCTCGTCTATTGCATCTCCTTTGACCAAGTTGACTCAGAAGACAATGAAATTTCAATGGTCTGAAGCTTGTGAGAAAAACTTTCTGGAATTGAAAAAGAGGTTGATTACTGCTCCAGTTTTGACTTTACCAGAAGGTACTCAAGGTTTTGTGGTGTCTTGTGATGCATCTAGAGTTGGTTTGGGTTGTGTCTTAATGCAGAATGGCAAGGTTATAGCTTATGCCACCAGACAGTTGAAAGTTTATGAGAAGAACTACCCAACCCATGACTTAGAGTTGGTTGTTGTAGTATTCGCTTTGAAGATATGACGTCATTACTTGTATGGTGTGCATGTTGATGTTTTAATTGATCACAAGAGTCTTCAATATGTGTTCACCCAGAAAGAGCTTAATCTCAGACAGATGAGGTGGTTAGAATTACTCAAGGATTATGACCTGAGTATTCTTTACCACTCAGGTAAGGCTAATGTTGTTGCTGATTCTTTAAGCAGGTTGTATATGGGTAGCACCACCCATATTGAAGAAGGGAAGAGAGAGTTAGCAAAAGATGGGCACAGACTGGCACGCCTGGGAGTCAGACTTATGGATTCCACAGAAGAAGGTATAGCGGTGACGAACGGGGTCGAGTCATCATTAATGTCAGAAGTGAAAGAGAAACAAGATCAAGATCCCATTTTTCTTGAGTTAAAGGCAAATGTTCAAAAGCAGAGAGTATTAGCTTTTGAACAAGGGGGAGATGGTGTTTTGAGGTATTAAGGTAGATTGTGTGTACCTATGGTAGATGGACTCCAAGAGAGGATTATGGAGGAAGCTCATAGCTCCATATATTCCATTCATCCAGGTTCCACAAAGATGTATCGTGACTTGAGAGAAGTTTATTGGTGGAATAGCATGAAGAAATGCATTGTTGAATTTGTTGCTAAGTGTCTAAATTGCCAACAAGTGAAAGTTGAACACCAAAGGCCCGGTGGTTTGGCTTAGAGGATAGAACTTCCGGAATGGAAGTGGGAGATGATCTATATGGATTTCATTACAGGGTTGCCAAGGTCTCGTAGACAACATGATTCCATTTGGGTAATTATTCAAAGAATGACAAAGTCAGCCCATTTTCTACCAGTAAAGACTACCCATTCAGCAGAAGATTATGCCAAGTTATATATCAAAGAGATAGTGAGATTTCATGGAGTTCCAGTCTCCATCATTTCAGATAGAGGTGCACAGTTTACTGCACAATTCTGGAAATCTTTTCAGAAAGGCTTAGGTTCAAATGTGAATTTAAGTACTGCCTTTTATCCTCAGACAGATGGTCAAGCAGAGCACATTATTCAGACTTTAGAGGATATGTTGAGGGCTTGTGTGATCGATTTCAAAGGTAATTGGGATGATCACCTACCTCTCATTGAGTTTGCCTACAACAACAGTTATCACTATAGCATCCAGATGGCCCCATATGAAGCTCTCTATGGGAGAAGATGTAGATCTCTTATTGGATAGTTTGAATTTGGTGAAGCAGGGTTGATAGGACCAGATTTAGTTCACCAAGCTATGGAGAAGGTGAAAGTGACTCAAGAGAGGTTGAAAACGGTACAGAGTCGTCAGAAATCCTACACTGATGTTAGGATAAAGGCGTTAGAGTTTGAAATAGACGATTAGGTATATTTGAAAGTTTCACCCATGAAAGGGGTTATGAGGTTTGGTAAGAAGGGTAAACTCAGTCCCCAGTATATTGGACCTTACCGCATAGCCAAGAGAGTTGGCAATGTTGCTTATGAGTTGGAGCTACCACAGGAACTAGCAGCGGTTCATCCGGTATTCCACATCACCATGTTGAAGAAGTGCATAGGCGATCCTTCATTGATCCTACCAACTGAAAGTAATAGGATCTAGGATAACTTATCCTATGAGAAGGTTCCTGTTCAGATTTTAGATCGCCAAGTTCGTAGATTGAGAACGAAGGATGTAGCATCAGTCAAGGTCCTTTGGAAGAACCAATTTGTTGAGGAAGCTATTTGGGAAGTCGAAGAGGACATGAAGAAGAGATATTCACGTCTCTTTGAATCCGGGGAAAATGCAAATTTAGGTATCAATTTCCTTCTTAGTGCTCTTTAATTTATAATAAGCATGTTGTTGTTATTGTTGTGTTTGCATGGTTGTTTGTTGGGTGTTTGAATTGATGTTACACCCTTAGCCTAGTAAGAGTAACCTCAATCGAGGACGAATGTTCCCAAAGGGGAGATATTTTAACATCCGGCAATTTCAAATATCTATGAAGAGGCTTAGAAGTGGAAATAGTCATTCTTGGAAAGAATTCAAAAATCTGGAAATTTGTTAAGTATGGAAAAAAAATGAGTTTTTGGCCAACTTTGAACAGTCATAACTCCTATCTCAGGATGATTTAAGTATAGTTCCAGTTATGTTTGCGAATCTGATGGAATGATCTTTCCAACGCCACTGAGTTTGCTCGATTCTGAGTTCGTATGAGTGAGTTATGCCCTTTGGAAGTTGGGCAGTTGGCAGGGAAATTAGTCTGAAAATTTTAAGGGTATTTTGGTCTTTTCCCTAACCAATTCTTTTGGTTATATTAGTGTGTTAGACTGATTTTTTTTTTTGATCAGATCTTCCCTTTTTAAAAGAGTGAGAGTGAGGGTTTGTGAGTGAAGAGGAGAAGAAGAGGAGAAAGAAAAAATCAAGCAAGGTTTCGTCAAAGATCGTCGTGGATATGAGTGATAAGGACCTTAAATGGGTGGAATTCGTACGACAAGGCCTACAAACCCAGGGACTTTCACCCAGGGAGTACGAGGTCCCCTCCGTAAGTAACTCAGTGAGAAGTAGCTCAGCGACTACTTTCTATGCCTATCAAAGAAAAGGGATAGACCAATGTGGGTTCCCAAAGTTGATTTACCGTTTTGACCCTACAATATTACTTAAATATTAATTTATTTTAAAAAACTTGCTGATAATCTCAGCCCTAATTTATTTCTCCAGAAACGTATAGTTTCTGTTCAGCGTCCCTCGATCAGTGTAGCAGCCTTTTTCCAACGCTCAGCGTCCCTCGATAGCCTTTTTCGAACGCTCAAGTTCCATTCCTTTGATTATCAGTTGATCCAAAAACTTTTCAGATTCTTCACTCATCTATTTAAATGTCTCCAGCAACATGTGATTATCCATTAATCTGTGCCTCATTCAAATACATTAGGTAAATGTTTTTTTCTTCTCTTTATTTATCAAGACTTGCTCTGTTTTCCTATTTACTTAGTGTGTATGTCTTTATCTAGCTTATTTTGTTTCGTTCTCTTTGTATCATGTCTCTTGTTGATATATTTATTTCTGTGATATAGTTATTTAAGCCTAGAAGCTATAGCTAGAGGCAAACTGCATTTATGGTTTTATGAACTCTCCTTGGTGCTTGAAACCTTTGTGTCTTGCTAATTCTCTGCTTGACTACCCTCAATGGCCTTTTCGACTGAGGGCTGAGCAAAGGCATAATACACATCAAATTATTTAATTTATTTTCATAAACTTGCACTATTATATATTTTTATTTAACAACTCAAGACGTTTACAAATATTAAGTGATTTTCTCCATTAGTATGGGATACACGTGCATCAATTTCAGCTCAATTATCCAACAATATATAAATAAACAAAGAAACAAGTGAATACCCCCTATAAGTTCCTTGTCTAGATGAAGGGAGTAATATTGTTATTTCTATTATGTCACGTAAATAGATTAGTTCTTATTTATTTCAACCTTCAAGTACTATTAAAAATAATTCATCACACATTTTGTTGTTATTTTTAAACCAACCTTTGCAAAAAATTGTTAAAAGTTGAATTACCAAATTATTCTTTACAAGTTAAATAGTCATATTTAAATCATTTGTAATACTTGATATGAGACTCAAATATTGTATTCATTAAAACGAATATTAGGTGAAGCTCCTCCAAAAACGTGTGAGTGAGAAGACTTAGCGGAACTATCTAAAACAATTGCTGATGGATGAGATAGATTTGGGTGACAGGTCTGATAAATAGGATCCAAAAAGCCTTTGTGTTTATCAAAAGAACCGATCGAGGAATAAACAAGGCTTTAAACAAGGTTGGAACTTAGAGCAAGAACCAATTGCCACAAAGGGATAACAAAGACATCCAATTCATGCTATTTTGTTTGAAAAATGAACTGAAATTGTTGTTCCATCGGACTGGAAATAAATAAAAAATAGAGGTGTGAAAAACATCCCCACTTTGGTATTAATCCGAATATGTTGGATGAAATACAATTTGTTATTATTCACAATAAGAAAATTTTGCTTTGAACTTGAGAGATTCAATTATTGTGAAAATTACTATTAATAGAATCTCAAAAATAACTCGTTATTACCCTTTTTAAGTAGAACTAGAATTAGGTGCGTGTAACTGTACCATTAATTACCTATATACACATCTTTATGTTCCATAATTCCCATTATTCCCTACCATTTCTAAAAATTTCCAAAATCCCTTATTTTACTCCCAAAATCAAAATTCTGGATACATAACTACCCACTCCCCAAACCCACATTTATCACTTTCTATTTTCACTCCACAAATCTCTCCCAATTTTTATTTCCATGATCTTTTCAGTTAATTGCTCCATTAGTTTGAAATTTCAAATCAGTCTCTTTCCTTTCTAACAATTTCTCTCAAAACTTTAACTGCTCATATCCCCTCTTTTGAGCAATCACAGTATTGTGTCAATGAATACCGACGCCAGTTTATATTGAAATTCAACAACCAAATCTATGTTGCTACCGGAGATTGGGTTCATGCTATCGATGCCAGTTCAAATCGGAATGTGATAGATAAACTTGTGTTGCTACTGGAGATCGGGTTCATCATTTGTTTTCAATTTTTTTCTTCTTCAACCTGGAAAGCAAAGGTTGTTAAAACCACCAAAAAAAGGGGTCAAAATTTCTGAAATTATTGATACAAAAATAATGTTCGATAGTGTATCATTCGAAAAATGTATTTTTTCAATATGCATCAGATACAAAAGTTTGCTAAAATGTATCAGATACAAACATAAGATAAATGACAATTACTAAGTTAACTGTACTCCTTTCTTTGTATCATGTTTAAGGATTGGACAATTTTTGTATCATGTTCAACTGGTGGGCATTTTTGTATCATTTGTGGAGTTGTTGTAATTATGTGAAATTATTGATACAAAAATAATGTTCATTGGTGTATCATTCAAAACATGTATTATTCAGTGTGTATCAGATATACAAAATTTACTACAATGTATCAGAACACACATAAGATACACTGCAAGTTACTAATTTAACGGTACTCATTAATATATTTGCTACAACTGTTTGTTCTAAAACTACAAATACAGACTGATGATGCTATCAAGAATCAACAAGAAACGGAGGATGTTTCATAACTCTAACCCACATATGAAAATATTCTTAATACTAACAAGAATCAACAAGAAATTTAATACTATGATACATTATCAGATGTTTGATACATCAAAATTTGCAATGTATCCCTGACTTATATATTGCAAATTCAAGCTCATTTTTTTCATCTTTAATACAGTTTTACACTCATGTAGTTCTTAATTTTCAATGGAGATGAGTTATTACCTTCTACGATGTATCTGATTTCCAAGTTTTACATAATCTCATCGATCTCCAACTCGATTGAAATGGCAGCTTTAAGATTCATAAATGAAATCGATTGTCCAACAACAATTTCATCACTTTTGTAACCTTAATAACTCATCTAAATTCTTGAATCTCTCAACAAAATCGATATATTCATATTGTATCAGCCAATTTTGTCGAGTAGTTTGAATTCTTCATGATTTGGACTGCAATGGCGGCTTGATGGAGATGATGGAAATTTGAATTTTGAAAGATGTGAATTTGTTAAAGATTGAGATGGATTGATAACAATCACTTATGCTTGAATCGAGGAATTTAGAATCAATTTTAGATTAATTTTCCTAATAAAGCGCAACAACCAACTATTTTCCTTACTAGGTGCAACTGCCAACTTTTGCAATGTATCACACATAATGTATCCAGACGAAACTTATGTATCCAAAAGACTTTTATTTTAATCGATTTTTGTAAAATAGAAAAAAGTAGGGATAAAATATAATTTAAGTTTTACACTATGGATTTGTGTAAGTTATACTTTATAGGAAAAACTACTTAATTAGACATACACCACTATCATATATACTAATTTTATCTCTACTTTTAAACAATTACATATATTACCACTTTTAATATTGTATACCATATATTTTAAAAGATACAATCAAATAAACAATTCCATAAAACTAGGATTTATTAATACCAAATTTGGAGTAAAATACATTGAGATCAATCACTTTAAAATTAACATAAAATAGAGTCCTCAATTATTTACTCACTTAATTCTCTCCATAATTTATACCTTGACACCAAATTAATTATTTCTCTTCCACATTTTTTCTCCTAGCGTCACTAACACTCCGATGGCCATCCCAACAGAGAAGCTAGCAAGACCACAAGTAAGATCGGAGGAAAGGTGAGGATATCTATCAAAAAGATACTAGGAATTGATTTTAGGGTTAACCCATGTACTAATTAATAATCACAACTATGATTAATTCATAAATATCCAAAAATCCAGTCATAGCAACCAACACAATTGACTTCATTATCAACTATGGCGCACAACATCGAGGAAGTCGAAGAAGGGAGCCATTTCATTGCCGCTAAAATTGGACATTTTTTTGTTGGTTATAAGATAAATAGAAAAACAGTTTAGGTGCATAGAATGGACAGATCAATACATCTAATCATTAAATATATATTAGATACATAGAAGAAACGTCAGATACATAAAAGAATAATTTAGATACATATAATGAACATATCATATACACAAAAATTCAAATTTTAAAATATTTTCTTATGAGCCTTATATACACCAAAGATGTTATACGTGTGATTTCCTCCTTAATTTATGTATTTCAGTTACATTCCTTATTTAAATAAACTTAATTATATGTATCTGATTAATTAACATGTATTCGAGATACATGTATCAGTTACATTCCTTATTTAGAAACAATTATCGAGATACATGTATCAGTTACCTTCCTTATTTAGATGCAATTATCAAGATACATGTATTTGAGATACATGTATCTAGGGGCATTAGATACGTATATCCGCAGAACAAATTATGATAGGCTTGATAATACTGCAAACTCATGGGAAAGAAGGTAATTAGCTCCTAAACTAGTGGGATTTGTGTTGTTTTCCCTTTTTATACATGATATAGGGATCAAAATTTAATTAAAATCCTGAGCGAGGTTCAAATATTGTTTTTCCCTATGGAATTATGAGTCAATTTTAAAGTTTTAAGTAAGATTCGAAATCTAATTTCATATATATTTTGGAATTTTTTTGGATATTTTTGGTAATTCGAAATCTACTGTTACATTTGAAAAATATGAATCTTATGTTATATGTATAGATTTTTTTTCTCCATAGGAAAAAAATTTTAAAAAAAATTATCACAGGCTTTTGAAATACCATCTCTTTCATTCTGCATTAATCTGTCTATTTCATATATATTTTTTATTTTGTTTAATAAATATAATAAGAGTAATTTGTTTTGAATATTTCCAAGTAAATAGCGACAAAGACGTGCAATAATTTCTCGATCAAAATTTATCTAATAAATAGTAAAATATGCTACAACCCATTATTAAAAAGAAAAAAAAAAAAAACTGATTTTCTTTCCCATGACATCCTTTTCAATTTCTCAAAAATCAGCACATCAAGTATGGTGATTAGTTATTATTTTACAATCCGACATAAATAAAATAAGTATGAGTTAATTTATGTATTATTAATTTTTAGGAGTAAAAATAGAATATCTAATCTCCGAATATACTAATTTCTAAATAACTCTAACCAGTGAGAGACCGAACACTTATAAACGGAGAACTTCAGATTTTTAATTGATGGGTTGTTTGAATTTCAAAAATTTGACTCCACATCTTATAATTTCTTAATTCATTTTTCGTTATAAGATTCAAGTGATATTTTTGATATATTATACATATGATATATTTTTAATTTAAAATTACAAAATTTAAAAGTCATTTTTACTAATATTTTAACCTTTTAAGCACCAAACATGTTTTAACTTTATACATTGTGTTACACTTTACTAGCAGAGTTTTGTATTCTTAATAAATAATAAGCAGTCTCTACCCTGATATATGCCGCTTTCCTATAATCAAAAGATATGAAAGCATCATTTTCCTCAAGTTACTAGGTTATTTTGTTGAATTCCACCATCAAAACAGAGATATTCAATAATCATAGAAAAGATAAATTAAATATTATTTGGGTGAAGAATACATATAAAAGAAATCTTTAATTACTACTTTTTAGAAGAATATTGGACGTTGAAAGTGTATGATTACGACTTCATTACAAACTTCTAATGGTATCATTTCATGACAACTAAAGTTAAAATCACTATAATTTTAAACTGCTCCTACATTTTTAATTTTTAATTTTTAACTTTTAACTTTTCATTAAGTATTACTTATTTTGAAATTTGAATAATTTAGAATTATATAGAAAAAAATTGTTTGAAAGATAACACTCTCTGTTTTCTAACAAATACGATTTATTTTTCAAGATTCAATCATGCAATTTTGAGTTGGGTGAAACTATAAGAACACATGCAAAATTAATTAGACGAATCCTTTAAACCTCAATTTTGTCCCTATCGTAACATAGATTTCACCGTAACTTATGATTTCACCGATGAGAGCAATGGAAAGAAAAATAACAAACTAAAGACAACACATATCATTAAGGTTAAAAGAAATCATCATTTTAATTTAATAAAGGCATTAAGTTACTACATGCTTGATTCTTCAATAATATTAATCTTATTTCATTTCTAATCGAGGCATATTATCGATTACAATAGAGTATGATGAAATGAATGAGATTTTCCACTTTAAAGCAGAGACACAAACTCAAGTTCTAAACACAAGAAATCTTATAGACAGGGTAGAGGTTAACTCAGAGATACAAATCTAAACCACTAAAGACATAGGAGTATATAATAATTAACATGTTAAAATTGTATTACATCTCTATAATTTAGAATAAAATATTTAATAATTAACATGTTAAAATTGTACTATAACTCTATAATTTAGAATAGAGTATTTAATAATTAATATGTTAAAATTGTACTATTACTCTATAATTTAAAATAATAATTTCAAAAATTTAATCATTTTAAACCAATTTGATAAGAACCAAAAGAAGTAGCTATCAATAATTTATGGACCAAAGGTCCAATATTATCCCCTTGCGATTATATTCGATTTCCTTCAATCTTTTTGGTTCATATTGGATTTTTACTAGCCATAACTTCTCTTCATTCACACAATAACAACTCCTCTTCTCTTACTTTTCTATCGACCTGAATTATGATGAGATAATTCGAAATCTCTCCATCCTTAATAAGAAATTTCGGATTGGAATCTTTGGAAATGATAAAAAATTATTAGACCCAACTTTTCAAAATGAAATATATAATGGTTGAATTCGAATTTAATAAGATCTAAATGTAATTATTGGACACAAAATAAACAAAGAACTTTATAATTTTATGTATTTCCTTTTTTATTTAAGAAAAAATTATTCCAAGGACCACATGTAATATCTTGAAAACTAGTAAGCTTAACTAGAGAGTTCTAGAGCCTAGTTTGAGAGTTTTAGAGTTTGATAGGAGGGTTAAGTTCGTAAAATGAGTTCCCGAACTTAGAATGGAGGTTTTTTAGGGGTTAAACTTCAAGGTACGACTCCCCAATGACCAACCAAATGGGTCCTTGAGGAGGACCCCAAAACAACCCCTAAAACTGCCCAATAAGAGCCACATATGGTTGGGACTCACGCCCCGTAGGTGGGGGTCGTGGGTCAAGGCCTGAAATGTACACCCCCAGAACCCATCCACACTTGACCAGCACGATCCGCGGGCCGTGGTCTCATGGGTGGGGGCAGTTTGAGAAATTTTATTTTAAATTGGGGACTTAGGGGTTAGTTGGTAATTAGTTTGGGGTTATGTGGGGACATTTTAATAGTAATAAGACCCCTTATAAATATCTAATAGACCTCTAATTAGATCATTATTTTAATTCATCTAAGAACTCAACTTCCTCTCAAGAAATTCTCTCTCTAGAAGAAAAGAAGAAGAAGAAGAGAAGCAAAACCTAGGTCGAAATTCCTTCATTGTTGCAAGTTTTGTGAAAGCTTTGAGTCAAGGTATGTTTAGCTCATTCATCTATCGATTATTACATCCATAGAACCCCGCAAATTTCCCCTATTTGTGAAGAAGAACCCCAATCTAAGCTAGGGACGTTTCTTTCAATGTATGGATTTAGTAGGGTATGATTCCAATTGGTTGGATAATACTTGGTTATGGTCGATTTAGTATTGAATTGTGATATTATGATGAATTTATGTGATTTCCATGGTTAACCTTAGTTTAATTGATGAATTTGAGTTATGTGGGTTTATGCCAGGAAAGATGGAATTGAAGGTTAATAAGTGATCATCTAAGACTGATGTTATGAGTAGTAATTATTAAAGAATATAAGCATACAAACATGAATTGAACTAGATCTTAATAAACATGATGGATCTTGAGTAGTAATGATTGAGAATAGGGCTTGTGGTTATGAAGGGGAATCATTAGGGCTTTTAAGAGTAAAGCTAATGTGATGACTAGAGTCTAATAGGTAGAATTGTGGTGAAAGACCTATACTCACCTAACCTACCTTATAAATGCTTGAATGTATAAAGTGATGAGATCACTTGAACATGGATGAATTGTCAAGGACACTCTTCCATGAAACATGAATGTTAAGTAAGGCTTAATAGTGAAATCTTGGAGGTATATGCTTAGCCCCAAGTGGATATTGACAATGAGATGGAGTGGTAGGGTCCGGGCTCCAAGTTGAAAGCAGAACCACACCTAATTGATGTGAGGACTATCCAAGGTAAAGGGGAACTCTTACGTAGTAAAGTGTGGGTTTTCCCAAAGCTAGGTCTTATGAGATGGAAACTTTCACATAGTTAAGTTAAGCATTTTAGTAGCAATCTCCATATCCAATGAACTAAGACATACCTAAAGAAGTATCTCCAAGTGTTCAAAAAGCATTAAATGGACTTAGATATGCTTAAAGAGGTATCTCATAGGGTCCATCTAAATTAATGAATTTAGACATGCTTAAAGAAGTGTCTCATAGGGTTCAACCTACTAATGGACTAAGATGTGCCTAAGGAAGTACCTCATAGTGTTCCAAGGTTTAAAGAGAGAGATTAGATCAATTTCCAACCAAAAAGTAAGAGTATAAGAACCTAAAGGTTGTACTTAGTATGATTGGTAGTATGGGCTGTCATTCAAGCATCGCACAAGTATGAATTAGGGTTAATCAAGAAAGTGTCCTCTTATAAAATTTATGTTTAGATATGGTTGTACTATAGTTGCCTTCCAAATTGTTAGCATTGACTAAAAGTGAGAGATTCCTAAAGTCATGAGAGTTAAGCTAAATGACAAGATCCTAAGGTGATTAGTATGATGGCCAAAAGTATTACTTAGTGTGGATAGTATTATGGGATGTCATTCCTGCATTGCACAAGTATGACTTGAAGTTACTTATGAAAGCCTAAGACTTGACTAGGTATAGAGACTATGTTTGAGCTGACCAAAAAGGGATGCTTAGCTTGGTGGTATTATGGAATGTCATTCATGCATTGCACAAGTGTATCTTGAGGTTACTTTGGAGCATAGTGTTCTTATGATATGAAAACCTAAGTCTTGATTATGAATGTGGACTATGCCCAAGAATAACTAAAAAGGGGTACTTAGCTTGAATGGTATTATGGGATGTAATTCATGCATTGCACAAGTATGCTTTGAGGTGGCTTGTGAAGTAGTTCTCTTATAATACGAAAGACTAAGGGTTGAAGAATGTTAATAAGAAGGTCCAAGTAAAGACTATGCCAGGAACATGTTGTATCTCTTATGCTCATTAATTATGCCTTATGATGCTTATGTTAGAGATTATGCACATGACCATTTATTATCTCTTATGCTTATGTCTTATGTTGACTAACCATTTTTGAGATACTCTTATGATGTTGTGCTAGCTAGCATATTTAGTACATTTTGTACTAACACATACTTTGCCTACATTCTAATCAAATGTAAGGTTTGGAGATTGAGTTTCATTCTTGAGGATAGGTTTTCAAGGAGCACGGAGTAGAAGACTTTGCGAGTCGTCATAGCTTCGAGGACAAAACCACTATTTCCATTATGTCTTTTACTTGCATGTTTTCAGACCATTGTATGGGTTGTGACCCAAGAGTTTATTCATAGTTGTATTAGATGGTTTGAGACAAAGTGTAGTAAGACTTCCACTTGCATTTTAAAGGGAAAAGGCATAAATTTACGCTGAACTTGTCTCAAAAAGTCAGTTACACGGTTAAACTAATGTGGTAACCTATTACACACCTCTACTACTAAATAGTGAAATTTTTACCCCTAAGACGTGTTGCATCACTTTCACAATGGGAGGTGTATCACACTTGTGTCATGTCTAATTTTGACTAAAATTCTCCATACCATTCAATTGTTTCTTCTTCAATGAACACCACCATAAAACCACTATCATCTGTAGACAACAAACTAAAGATCATTCTAAATGCCTATACTAACATGTAGTTTAAAATAATAAATGTTGCAAAAACCTTAAAAACTTAAAATTAATCATGCGTTTAAAATAATTATTGTTACAGACACATTTAAAGTAATTACTGTTATTATCAAGCACAAACTAGAAGTAACAAGTATTAGCAGAAACCCTAAAGTTAAAAATTAATCATGCGTTTAAAATAATTAATGTTATTATCAAGCACAAACTAGAAATATTAAGTGTTGCAGAAACCCTGAAACTCAAAATTAATCATGCATTTAAAGTAGTTTCTGTTATTATCAAAAACAAACTAGAAATAATGTGTTGCAGAATCCAAAAACTCAAAATTAATCATGCATTTAAAGTAATTACTGTTATTATATAAATTTATATGTATATATTTGACTCAAATAATGTGATATTTTGAATTTCAGCCAGAGTTCCATAATACATATGAGGATATAAACGGAACAAAACACAGAATTCACCACAACAGAGATGGAGATATAGACGCAACTAAACAGAATTCAGCAATTTCCATCGAGTAACATGTCACCTTAACCATTATACATACTTTTAAAGTAATTATTGGTACAGAAAGCGTTAAACACATAATTAACCCTGCATTTAAGGTAACTATTGTTTAAGAGACGGTCGAATACAATTAAACAAATATGCCACAGAAACCATTATACACATAATTAACCTGCATTTAAATTAATTATTGTTATAGAGACGGTCAACCACATTTAAACAATTATTGTTACAAAATTAAACACAATCATGCCTTTTTAAGTTTTCTTACAAAATCAATCAAACTCAAATTGAAGTTGCAAAAACCCTAAAACTCAAAATTAATCATGCATTTGAAGTAATTAATATTTCAGATATTATAAAGCACATTATTTAACACGCATATAAAGTAATTCCTGTTATTATCAAGCACAATGTTCAACAAGTTACAAAATCTATCAAACTCATTTGAAGTTGCAGAAACCCCAAAACACAATTAATCATGCGTTTAAAGTAATTAATGTTACAGATATAAGCAAGCACAATATTTAACACGCATTTAATGTAATTATTGTTATTATCAAGCACAATATCCAACGAACATTAAAGCAATTACTGTTACGAAAATCAATTAAATCAATGCATTTAGCGATTGAATATATATCCAACAAGCATTTAAAGCAATTACTGTTACGAAAAACAATTAAATCATTGCATTTAGCGATTGATTATATATCCAACAAGCATTTAAAGAATTTACTGTTACAAAATCCAATTAAATCAAGGGTCGAATGAGAGGGATGAAGACACCTATTGTGGATTTGGATTTTTTCTCACCACGCCGCATGTTGTTTTGGTATTCACCGCCTAGAATTAGGGTTCTTTTACTGTTGATAAACCCAATGTAATTGTTTCAGATTGGTCCTTAGGGTTCAGGTTATTTACTGTTTAGGATATGTACTTGTAATAATTGACGAATTTGGCCTATATATTATAAATTAATATTTTAACTTTTATAAAAATAAAATGGTATTAAATGGATTATATATATTAATTGCTAATACTAGTTATGGCTGGAAAATAATAGTCATTTTTTAATTTCAAAAACTCTTTATGAAGTTGTTTTGCACTGCAATCAATAAACATTGTAGAATAATTTGAATTGTGTCTATATCTCCATCTCTGTTGTGGTGAATTCCGTGTTTTGTTGCATTTATATCTCCATCTGTGTTATGGAACTCTAGCTGAAATTCAAAATATCGCATTATTTGAATCAGACATATACTTATAAATTTATATAATTACTTCAAATGCATGAATAATTTTGAGTTTTGGATTTTTGCAACACATTATTTCTAATTTATTTTTGATAATAACAGTAACTACTTTAAATGCATGATTAATTTTGAGTTTCAGGGTGTCTGCAACACTTAATATTTCTAGTTTGTGCTTTGATAATAACAACAGTAATTACTTTAAACGCATGATTAGTTTTGAGCTTTAAGATTTCTGCTAATACTTGTTACTTCTAGTTTGTGCATGATAATAACAGTAATTACTTTAAATGTGTCTGTAACAATAATTATTTTAAACGCATGATTAATTTTAAGTTTTTAAGATTTCTGCAACATTTATTATTTTAAACTACATATTAGTATAGGCATTTAGAATGATCTTTAGTTTGTTGTCTACAGATGACATACCTGTGTGAGAACTACAAAAAGAGATTTGACTCAACCACAAGTTATGAACAATTTAAGGAGCACAAGACGGCCTGCAAGGTAAAATAAAAATGTTAAGTTAATGCGAGCATGAAAAATGCTACATAGTTCTTAGAAGGGTACCCCACAATCTTCTTCATGTTGGGACACAACAAAACAACTTTTGCACTCTATTACAAGTACCCAACTGCCCTGAGTGACCGCCCAACGGAGATTGATGTAGGGCATCCAAAATGAGGGATCTAAGTTGTGCAAATCTGCCCGCAAAAATTTTCTGGTCCTTTCTGATAATACCTTGATGTAACAAGTAGTTGAGTAGTCGGGAAGGGTTGGTAATAAACTCCAATAAAAGTGTATTAGCTATAAGGTCTTCCTCATAGCTAGAAGCAATTTGCTGCATCCAAATAGGATCAGCAGTGGTGATATAAAGAGGTATCCTCACCCCTTCTAGATAAAAGGGTCAGCTACTCTATTTTCAGTTCCCTTCTTTTATTAGACTTTATAGTCCAATCCCAGTAATAGTAAGCCCTTAGTAGAGTAGTGATTTTTTGTTCAAGGAGATTGATGGTCAATCCTAATAATGAAGTGACCCACTTGTAGGTAGTGTATTCATGTCCACAGCAGCCAAAACAGCCATAATCTCAATTTCATATATATGTGTATTGTTGGTAATCCTTACAGTTCAATTGTTTCAGAAACTCTTTTTCATATATATGCGTATTGTTGATAATTCTAATAGTTCAATTTGTTTCAGTTGAAGACAGAAAAAGAAAAGGCGGCAAGGGAAGAAAAAAGGAGACAGATGAAGGAGGAGCATAAGAAACTCAGCAAGCATCAGAAGAACAACAACCATCAGAAGATGACCAAAAAGAATTTCATGAACTACCACTAGAGTTCAAGTATGTTTTGGTTAAGACTGATTCTGGATTACTAAAATAATTGTAATGTTTTGGATTCTGAATTACTCTTTACAGTATTTACAGACTCATGAACTACCACTAGAGTTCAAGTATGTTTTGGTTAAGACTGATTCTGGATTACAAAAATAATTGTAATGTTTTGGATTCTGAATTACTCTTTAGAGTATTTACAGACTTGTGAAGTGAAGTGAATTCCTGTATAGACATGTGTTAGGAACTATTTACATAACTATTTCGATTTCATTCTGAATTAATCTTTACAGTATTTACAGTCTTGTGAAGTGAATGCCTGTGTAGACATGTGTTAACAACACAGTAGACTGTGAAGTGAATTCATGTGTTTGTGTCTGCAAGTAAGGAAGTGAATTCCATCTATATTGATTTCTTAGTTTTAAATTGCAAACAAGTTTGGATCCAAAACAAAACAAATCTCAACAACCGACTAATTATTTCAAATATAAAAAAATTAGATTCAATCTTTATGGTAGTAAGTATGCATCAAAAATTAAACAAAAAAAATTGGTACTTCGTCGGAGAATTAAAAATTGACTCTTGTTTTGGTTAAAAAAAAACACTTTCTTGTTTCTTTTTCTTTTTGAAATTCCAGAAACATTCATTGGATTTGAGAAGAAGCAAAAAATTAAAAGATCAAAAACAATAATAAACAGAGAATCAACCATTAAAATCAAAAGAAAATTAGAGATTAACAATGGACATACCGTGGATTGTTTTTGCTTGTCAATGGAAAACATCAGCGTTCATCTAGATCTATTAATTGGCTAGATCTGGGAGAGAAAAGATGTGTTTTTTTGAGAGAAAGAGAGGGAGAGAGAGAGACAAGTAAGATGAAGAGATTAGGTTTACAAATAGTCTACGGCTTGTGATTGTACTTCTTTTCTGAACTTAACCTACAATACTTCCGTGCGTTTTATTATTTATTTATTTTGCACTACTTTTCTTTTTCTAAAAATTAACTTAAGCCCACCCCGCCTTTATGTATATGTATTAAGTACTTTTTTATTTTAATACCTAGTTAACTTCGTAGTATTTTAAAACTATTTTGTTCGTTTACCGTAAAAAACGCCTCGTTAAAAACAAACTTTTTATGTGATTGGACCTAACATGACTACTTTAATTTTGATTGAAATTAACTACGCAGCTTTTTCAGAAAAAACAGAGAATCCAAGAAGATGGATTTTGGGAATAGGTAGGTAGGTAGGTAGGGTTTTATTTTATTATGGGCTTCAGAATTTTGAAGCCCAAAATATTTCTTTTTCATTGAAAAATATTTTTACTATATTTTCTTATTATTATTATTATTATTATATTACATATATAGTATGTATATAGAAGAGAGACGGAAAAAATTGGTTGACTCTCAAAAATTCACATGTATAAAATTTTTTAGACAGAAAAAATAACTTAATAAATTAGGTCATTTTTAAAAAAAATCAAAGGAGTATATATTTTAAGTGCAGCAATATTTAAGACCCGTTTATTCGTATATATTTTCATCTCACCTTCACTCAACGGTAAAAGAGAAAAAACCAATTTAATTTTGATTGGACCAGAAATGTCTCTTTCAAAAAAAACTGAAGTTTAAAAGTCCTATCTAATTTCTTATTTATTCCCTAAAAAACCTTACCTTCAGTAAATCTACATTATTGGATTCTCTGCAATCTTTACATTTTATTGATTATATATTGACCAATATCAGCATATAAAAACCTGGATGTCTTCAATTATACTTTTGTTTATTTTTTATGGTATTATTTTACTTGAAAAAGAATAAATTGAAATTCAGAGTTTAAAATACTCTCTTAGTTTATTTTTACTTATCATTTAGAAGCCGTCTGGATCTATTTAAAAAATATAATTTTTAAGTCAACCTCACATTTATATCTACTAACCATTTGTTTCATATGTAAATAAAATTTATGATCACATCATTACTTTTTAAAATTTATTATTCTCACCGACATAAAATTTATTATTCTCACCCACATATAGTCATTTTAACTCACACCTCACGATTGTGAACTTTTCAACATTCACTTGAAACAATTAACCGGCATATTAAAATAGTTGCCGAGGCTATTAGTAAGATAGCACCAACATTTATACAACCAAAAACTATGACTTGTGTACATTCCAAAATTCGACATAATACTTGATTTTGGCCTTGGTTTAAGCTAAAATTTCAATCACATTAATAAATTTATTTTATGGCCTTAATAAGTGCACATTTATATTTTATGTGTAAGTTATTAGTATTTAGTTACATATTTCCGCCACATGGTAACTTTAAATTACATCCTTAAAATAAATATTATTTATTTACACAAAACTGTCTCATTTACGTCACATGTGCTTTTTGTAATTCTTTATAAAATGTTTTTTGGTAGATAAATATTATGTTGTTGATGCTGGTTTCCGAAACACAAAAGAATTTTTAGTTTCATACAAAGGACTACGCTATCATTTGCAAGATTATCGAGAAAGTGAAAGAGAGTCTCAACATGTCAAAGAACTATTTAATTATAGGCATTCATCTCTACGCAATGTGATTGAACAGACTTTTGGAGCTTGAAAAAATAGATTTAGAATACTGAAACAAAGCATGAATCATTAAGATATTGATACACAAGTGAAAATTGTCATAGCTTGTGCAGTGTTACATAATTATTTGCGAAAATATCAAAGTAGTGATGAAATATTTATGGTCTATGAACATGAAGATATAGTTGCGGAGGATATTGACCAACAAATGGCTCAAAGTAACAATGTTGGTTCGTCTTGTCGGTCACATGATCGAGAAATGCAAGTTTAACGTGAGAAAATTGTTTGTACTATGTGGGAGGATTATATTAAAGACTAGTACGCTACAATTTATGTTCAATTTTTTTTATTAAATTAAAGTTAGATAAAACAATTACTTAAGTGGAGAACAAATAATTTTGTAATAATTTATTATGCAATTTTATAATTTTTTATTTATTTGATAAGATTGAATAAAAAATTGGGGTTATTTTAATAGTTTTACAATTTATGGGATTTTTTTGTTTATAAGAAAATATACAACACAAAAATTATATATCGCATGTCCAAACAAACCTTCAATTTCATCTCATGATTCCATATCATAATACCATATCATGATACCATATCGCATGGCCAACGGGCCCTAAGTGATAAATATTGGTTGTTACGTTAGAAAAGCACCAAACCTAACATTGGAACTAGAATTTAGGGACGACAACAATATTGTGGCGGCTCTACAGCTTTGAAAAAAAAGTACCGCAGCCTCAAAATTTGAGCGGCCTCATTTTTTAAAAATACAATAGGTTATACATATTATTTTTTTTAAATATCGCGTATAATTTGTAGAAAATATATTTTTTTCATAAAAAAGCAAAGAAGTAATAGAAGTTTGACAAATTATGAGTACTATGTCTCAAGAAAGATTAAATAATTGGCTATAATAAACTTCATAAAAAATATATATTCGAATTTAAGGCCTCCATTCGGATTTTGCTTTAGGCCACCGATTTATTAGAGCCGCCCCTACAACAACATATAAACATTAGAGACGTATGTAATACGTATTATTCTACCATATATATACGTATTATGATAAAATGCTCTTTGAGGACATTACTTACAAATTGAAATTGTGATGTATTTTTATTGGGTTTTTAAAAGTAAATAATAGATTAATTAGTAGATTTCATCTCACAAATAATATTTTACATCATATTCATAAATAAATAAGTTTTAGAAAGAACATTGAATATATGAAATTTGAAAAATATTAAATTTTTGTACAGTATATAAAGATGTTAGTTGGTTTGCCCGGAAGATTAAGTGGAAGACGTAGATCTTTTGCATATAAGTGTGCACGATTATTTTAATATTTTATCAATCATAATTTTAAAAATTTAATATTACTTTCCGAGATAGGGCAACACAAATTAGTATCACTCTCTTTCTATTGCGATATTCTTTCTTTTCGATATAAATTCTCAATTTATTACTATTATTTGTATTTTTGTGAACACCGTGCGTATATGATTATATGAACATCTTCTTATCGGCTAAACTAAAAGTTGAATCGTGAAGGATCAAAAATCAATTAACTAAAAATCGATAATAGATATCTTATTGATTTGATTATCGATTTAGCTTATTCACAAATCAAAAACCAATAATTGATCCATGTTGCTCAAGTTCTCCAATAAATGTTATCAAACTCGTGTTGGATCCTTCAAATGGTGCGTCCGCGTTGTCTAAGTTGATTTCACTTTGACCTCTCCTGGAATTACTTTCTAGTTGGCCGAACAACAGTCATAAGTTTGCTGCAGAATTTAACCAACTTAGAGGTACTGTTGTTTGACAACGCGGACGCACCATTTGAGTTACCTAAGAATTTCCTTTTTCACATTTTCCTTAAAGATATTCGCTTCAATAATATGCTTTAAGGAAAGAAAAAACATAATTCGAAATATTTATCTTTCAGTATTAAGTTATTTTGCTCAGACTTTTTAAAAATATCAAAGGATGTGTGTTTGGAATTGAATCCTTTAAAAATAATACATTTTTTGGAGGATCCAACACAATGCGTCAACATTTTTAAGAGTTCCGACAAATAGATATTAAGAATATCTTCCACACTAAGTAATAAATATTTGTTGTTACGTTAGAAAAGCACCAAACCTAACATTGGAACTGGAATTTAGGGCCGACAACATATAAACATTAGAGAGACGTATATAATACGTATTATTCTACCATATATCTACGGCTTCAAACTTACCATTTGCCTAACTTGTACACTCCAATTGACCAATTTCTTAGGTTTCTGCTTTCAATTAGGTATAAATTAAACTGGTATGCAGACTAAAGTATCTCAAGATTATAGTCCTGAATATTTGATTGGCGGTATAATTTATACGGCTAAACAAACATGGTATAAATGAGATAACAAATTTAATTTTGGATGTACCACGTTATTGTGCGTAGCAATACCAAACGAGATTACAAATTATCAAGCTTAAACTGCCCTAAAAATTATATATTGTTGGGGAATAAGAGTACATATTTATCTTTTTAATGATTGACAAAGTGTTTTGATGATTAACAAAATAAAGAGAATGAAAAGCAAACAAATATTCACAGAACATTCAACCTCAACTTTTCTGTCAATCATGTTATGTTGCTAGTTGTTGCTCTCATCTTCTTTTTTTCTAATATATAGTTTTTTTTCTAGAAATTCTTTAATAAAAAAGCGCGTAGCAATACCAAACGAGATCACAAATTATCAAGCTTAAACTGTCTTGAAAATTATATATTGTTGAGGCATAAGAGTACATATTTATCGTTTTAATGATTGATAAAGAGTTTTAATGATTAACAAAAATAAACTAAGAGAATGAAAAGCAAATAAATATTCACACCACATTCAACCTCAACTTCTTGTCAATCATGCTATGTTGCTAGTTGTTGTTCCTCATCTTTTTTTTAATATATTGTTTTTTCTAGAAATTCTTTAATAAAGAATATATATAGTTGAAACTAAGAGAGACTTTATAATTAAAACTTATATATGTCCTTTGCACGTAATTAATAGTACAAAATAAAATTATCAACTCATCCAACATAGATAAATTGTTATTTTCCATTTGCAAAATGGGAAATTTAAAACAAACATTAAAATTTTAAAAAAAAATCTAGAACTTAGTTTAATAGTTGTTTTGATTTTTATCATCATTAGTCTCCAAATTATCATCATCATTAATATTAGGTTCATCACACATGGGAGTTGTGTAGTAGAAAGGGCTAAGCACATATTTGAGCAAGTCCCGGTAAACCACCGTCGGACGGTGGAGCTTTACACCGGATTTTCCTCCGGCGAAGTCGGTGGCAATATTGCAAACAGGGTCAGGTGAAGAAACCAATCTCACAAAGCAATTTTGTGGCTTAATTGTTTTGCCATGACAAGTTTGGTTAACAATTAAGTCAAAAATTCCAGCTTCATCCGTGAGGTCACTTCCGTAATACATCACTCTTCTTCTCTCATCCAGACACGTCAGAGATACTATGCTACCTGCATAAGATTCGATGCAAGTTACAAAATGAATGTGATCTTATATGTTAAGTGTGACAAGACGGGTCAAAATGGGTCGAATTTATAAATAAGTTATTGTATGTCGTTGCTCAAGCATTAAGGGGTTGGTTGTTCGGCCAAAAATATTTATAACCTCTCGCCGATATACATAATATATACATATATTATACATTTGCCGATAATTTTTTGAGTGAACAACTATTTATATTAAATTTTCAAATTTTAATATAATAAGTAAAAATAAGTTAACCAATGGGTCATAATACAATTCACACAACTCTAATGTTATGCACTTCAATTCATCCCCATAGCATAAATTGATATTTTCAATCCGCCCAGGGCCAGCTCTATGCTTTGGGAAATAAGGCTTTTGCCTTAGGCCTCAAATTTTAGGGGCCCAAATTTTTATTAAGAATAAACTATGTGTTAAAATTTTTATAGAAAAAATTAATTATTTATTATAAAAAGTATATTTTAAAAAATATATTATTTTATCCACTTTTGCATTTTTTGTACTTTGTTAAAAATAACAATCAATAGTGAAGAGTGTTGAACGAAGTGAATTACAAATTCTTTTTTATTTCTTTTTAAACTTTAGTTTCAAGCATTACTACAAGCATATTAAAATGGGGTATACCAAGTCATCAACTTTTTGAGTCAAATTTTATGGTTCTAACTCTTATCTTTATTTAATATTTGTCAACTTATTACTTATAGAATTATGTTAACAATTCATATAATAATTGCCTCACTGAAAGGATGTTTTTTAATGTTGAATTGATAAAATCTTACCTAAAACTAATAACTGAAAAAACAATTTAAATACTAATAATTTTCATCTAAATAGTGTAAGAAAAATATATTTTTTTGAATAAATACATATATGAAGTTTGTTTATAATTTAGGCCTCAAACTAAAATTTTGCTTTAGGCCCCCAATAACATTGAGCCGCCCCTGAATTTATCCGCCCCATATAGATAATGTTTAATTTTATATTTTGCGTTCGCCCCACATAGATAGTGTTAAGAAAATCACGTAGACGATAGAGTTAAATATACACTTATGATTTATGTACCTATTCTTTGAATTAATTCAAAATTCGTAACGTCTAAATTCAGAATCTATCACGATAAATTACATACCTTTGATGGCTTTGGCACCATCAACCCATTCATTCCATCCTTGAGTACAATCTTGGCAAAGAACTTTGCCAGCAATATGCATAACATCCATTCCATCTGAGGCTTCAATAAAATTAGAAAACACCAAAATCAATGAGGCTATGAAAACAATCTTCATTTTCATAATTCTCACTTAATTTCTCTAAAGAATATTTGTTCAAAGATAAAAGATAACATGTATGTTTATGAATTTATATATATATATAGTGGTATTTACATAATTTTTAAAAGAATTTTTTAATAAGAGTTATATATGTCATGGAAGGTCACTACTTATGACGTGCAAACCATAATTTTGCATTACACCTAAACGCTTCTTTCTATGTGAATGGTGTATTAATTTAATATTCTGGTATTTCAATTTATGTGATATTTATTTTTTTATTAGTATATTTTTTTTAAAATAGTTATAATACATTTTTATATTTGAAAATAATTTAATTTTAAATTTTTATTTTATTTTTAATGAATGTTTTTAAGTCATACAAATATTATGTCATGTAATCATAGGGGAGCTAGCTAGAGTGTAGGTTACGAGTTCAGTTGAATGGAATAGGTTTGAAAGGTTTAAACTTTGCATTCGTCTTAAAAAGTTCATTATTGATCTGATTAACTTATTAATTTAGAACTTAATAACTTAAAATGATGAAAATCTCGATTGAAACCATAATCTTCACTCATGACTCCGCCAATGATCATGACTTCGCTTATTAATTAACTCATTTAATTTATAGAGCGTTTAAGATCCCACAAGTTTTAAGAGATAAGTTTTAAATTTTAAAACTTTGTATCGTTTAATTATATTACATAAATTGAAATAAAAGAAACAGCTAACAACATAAATTATTGCTGTTTCTAGAGGTATATTAAAAGAATAACTCTTAGATATTTGGTAATTTTTTTATCCCACAGATAATTTTAATTATTTGATTATAATTTGGATTATCAAAAAAAATAAAAGTAATTAAACTCACACAAAAGAATAAACCATGAGTGACTCTCACGATCTAAGTCAACCGTCTTTTATTCTAGTTTATTGGATTCTAAAATTTAGACAAAATAATTTTAACTAAAACTTCGGACAAGCTAAAATTTTAATTATGAATTTAGATGAACTCAATAATCTGCATTTGTCTTAAAAATTAAAATGTTCATTTAATATGCATATTATTAATTTAGGATTTGAGATCTTACAAAGACAAAAATTCCGACCGCATAAATTTGAATTTTTTGTCTATGCTTCCCAAATAATATTTGCGGGGAAATTTGGCAAATAGTGTTTGTCCATATAATTTGTCATTTTTTGGCAAATATTTTTGGCAAATATCCCAAATTTTCAAATACTAGTTTTTTCTAGTATTTGGGCCAAATCTCATTATTTGGGATCTTTTGAAAATTGAAATTTTACACCAAACTTTTATCTTTTACAAAAACACCATCTATAGTAGTTGTTTGTGTTGTATTACATAATTTTTTACGTGAACACCAAAGTAGTGATGAAATATTTAGTGAATATGAAAGTGATGATATGGTTGTTGATGAAAATGATGAACAATCGGTTAAGGGTAACAAAGTCATGTGCTTTGTCTACTTCACGATGTATGGAATGATGCTTGTTGCACTCACTCCAAACTACCACATTGCTCTAGTGTCATGGACACTACTTGTTATTTGTTGCAACGAAGATCCAATTGACTTGTAATACAATCTTATGGTTAGTTTTGATAGTTTTTACAACTTATGGGTATAAATCATATTTTTCTAAAAAGTGAAATATATTTCCCAAATACTATGACCAAACACATGGTGAAATTTCACCCAAATTTTCAACCAAATAATATTTGCCAAGAATATTTGGAAATCTATGGCCAAACGCTAGCTTAGAATGTTCATATCTTATAAGTGAGCATTACTTTCTCCGTTTAATTTTATGTATCATACCTTTTTTAGTTTATTTCAAGAAGAATGTTATACTTTTTATTAAAAACTAATTTACCAAGTTTAAATTTAAAAAAAAAAAATTGTTCCAAAATACTTAATGTTTTAGATTTCTATAAGTCATTTGTAACTTTCCTTTTATTTTATTTTTCAAATTTAACATTGTTGATCGCTGATGGTTAATTAAGTGAAACGTTAAAGAAAATAAAATGATAATATACTTAAATACCCTTATAATAAACACGATTTATCTCAAGAAAAAAGGAATGAAGTTTAAAAATTAGGCAAAGTACTGTGGGACAACAAACAAAAGCAAAAAGGAAATATGTCTCAATATATTAATTAAATACAATTCATAAGGTGCAACGTGAAGTCATAGTAATTTGATAATCTTTCCTTGATTTATTATCAATATTTTTTTATCGTTCACAATCGATATCTATTTTAGATGTCGAATAATATGAATTCGCGCTAAGAAATTTTACTTTAAAGATAAAATATTTTCTATCAAAAATGATTTTATATTTAGAATTTAAATCAGAGACCTCTTTTTAAGATGATTTGATAAAAAATTATTATTTATATTATGAGTAGAAGAAACTCTTTTTCACCTTGATTTATGATAATTATTATGCAAAATTGTGGGACAGGAAAGCACTTTTTTCAACCATTGGAATGTACTTCACATGAAGAAATTAGAAAGTGGACCATGGTTTTCAAAAAGTGTATATGATTAATAGAATAAAGTCTGTTTTTGGAAACAGTTAATTAATTATCAGTTAACAAAAAAAGAAAAAGGCCCAAATAAAAAGAAGAAGAAGAAGAAGAAATAACTCAATTAGTATTAATGTCAAAGGATTTAGTCGATTTCAAGAATTTCTTTATGGGTTTTTTTACTAATTAAATTTTTTTCTTAATAAGGCAGGCATTCTCGATTCATCAAGAAAATTCAATGAATTTTTCAATCACTATTAGTTACTATATTGCAACAAATCTTCTTTTTCTGCAACATTGCTTTTATGATCATAGGAGCACGGACCGAGATGGCTCAAACGGAAGTTACATTAAAAATTGCTTTCACATGATAGAATTTTCTCAAAAAATATCAAATTTTATGACCTTGATATTGAATCGTGAATCGAGCGTAAATTCAATTTTTAAAAAAAATATAATCATGTGAATTAGTGAGATCAATACTTTGCCAACTCATCAAAATCAAACTAACTAACTTAAAAAATGCCAGCAAATTTCAAGCACTTTAATTTTTTATTCATGGAAAAGTTGGTAGGGGAACATGATAGTTGAAACTCTAACAAGAAGTTAAAATAAAGTAAAACAAATTGAAGAAATAAACTTTTATTAACAATATAATCTCGTATGTTACAGATATTGCTATTTTTTCATATTATTTTCTTTTCTTTTTTTTTCTACAAAGGTAAATAAAACATAGTATTAAAGACCGCAAGGATAAAGTTGAATCTTGCTGAATTGAAGAACATATTCAAATTCATAGACAGTGCAACTATTCACAAAAAATTCCAAATTCTTCGTGTCTCGAATTATAATATCTTCTTGAAAATCATCGATGAATCGCTTGAAAAAAGAAGAAGACAAATATTTTCTTTGAACCTCGTATTTCAACTTCTCTTCGCCCACGTACACAATAAAAATTGTGTTCTTGCATTTCTTTTGTAATTTCTTGGCACTTATATGTTTTTTCTTGTTCTTATTCATGAACATCTCTTGAAACTTTTTGCATAAACCAAAAATTTCCATTGAATCTTTTTTAACGATGAGAAGAAAAATATTTTCTAAGTATTTTTTTCTAAAATTTAAGAGGGCATGTATATATAATGAGTTAAAAATTATAATCCTAATAAAATTAGGATCAGTTAATTAGACCGTCTACGTACATTCCAAATTCTTTTTGGTAATTTTTCTAATTACTTTTTTTTAAAATGTGGTTAACAAGTTAATCCCTTTTTTTTTGTCTAATTGTTATTATGGAAACAAGTATCCTAAAAAATAAAATAAACTATCCTTTTCGATTTGATATTTTTTATTAAAATTAGTTGGGTTTAAAAAATACTTTTCGATTTGGGTGACTTTTTTTAGTCAAATAGAAAAGATAAGTGACTTTCCTTATATACATATATATACAAAAAAAAAAAAAAACTAACTTTTCTCACTTATTTCACAACAAACTCGGGAAATTTTTGAAAGAATGTTGAACAATTATTACTTCAAATTTCTTATTTTGTTTTTATTTATTGTTGAAATGACTGATATGCACCTTGACTTTTAGATTTTTGTTCTTTCTTTTGCACTTGTCTCCTTGGATCATTTCGATTGCAACGATTCTCCGTACACACGTATTTACGTGTTATAACTTTAATTTACTATGACCTAGCATGATAAAATGCTCTTTGAGGACATTACTTATAAATCGAAATTGTAATGTGTTTTTAATGGGTTTTTTAAAGTAAATAATAGATTAATTAGTAGATTTCATTTCACAAATAGTATTCTACATCATATTCATAAATAAATAAGTTTTAGAAAAACATTGAATATATGAAATTTGAAAAATATTAAAATCTTGTACATTATATAAAGATGTGAGCTGGTTTGCCCAAAACTAAAAGATCTTTTGCATATAAGTGTGCATGATTTTAGCATTTTAGTATTACTTTCGCGATATGCAACAGAAACTAGCATCACTATTTTTTATTTCGATATTTTTTTTTCTCGATATAAATTAGTATTATCTTTTATTTTATAATTTTAAATTTGATTATGATAAAGACAAACAATAAATGTTGTTTTCTCAACTTATTGCATGAGTCTTTAGAAGGAATTTGAACAATTATGTCTTAAACAAAATTGATCAATGTAGAAATTTGTGTTGGACCTTTATTCTTGTTGTTATTTCTATTTTTGTGAACATCGTGCATATATGATCATATGAACATTTTCTTATCGGTTAAACTAAAAATTAAATCGTTAAGGATCAAAACCCGATTAAACAAAAATCGATAATAAATATCTTATTGGTTTGATTATCGGTTTAGCTTATTCATAAATCGAAAACTGGTAATTGATCCATGTTGCTCAAGTTATCCAATAAATATTGCCGAACTCGTGTTAAATCCTCTAAAAGTAATACGAAACACACTAAGCGATATAATCTTTCATTAAATAGAATAAAATAAATTGAAGAAATAAACTTTTATTAACAATATAATCTCGTATGTTACAAATATTGCTATTTTTTCTTACGCATATCTCTTAGTTTTTGCTTTTTCTTTTTCCCCATAAAAAAGGGGTGGGGGGTGGGGTAAAGTTGAATCTTGCTTAATTGAAGAACATATTCAAATTCATAGACAGTGCAATTATTTACGAAAAATTCTAAATTCTTCGTGTCTCGAATTATAATTTCTTCTTGAAAATCATCAACGAATTGCTTGAAAAAAAAAGAGCACAAATATTTCTTTGGAACCTCGTATTTCAACTTCTTTTCGCCCACGTACACAATAAATTTTTTGTTCTTGCATCTCTTTTGTAATTTCTTGGCACTTACAATATTCTTCTTATTTTTATAAATGAACATCTCTTGAAACCTTTTGCATAAACCAAAAATTTCCATTGTAATTTTTATAATGATTAGAAGAAAAAATAATTTTTTGAGTATTTTTCTAAAACTTTAGAGAGAGCGTATATATTATAAAGAGTTATTAAAATTCTAATCCTAATAGAAGTAGGATTAATTAAGTTTCCAAATTGTGTTTTTTGGGGTGGTCTAATTTTTCTAATTACTTTTTTTAAAGCGTGGCGTGGGTAACAAGTTAAATTATCCCCTCGGAATTTAATTAAGATTTTCGGACATTTAATTACCATATAAAAGGATTTTACTATTTTTTGGACAAAAAGATCAAGTGGCATATCATTAAAAAAAGAAACTTTCCTATTTGCTTGGCTCTTTGAGTGAAATAGTAAAAATAAAGTTACTTTTTTTTATATCCCTTGAGAAAAAAATAGAAAAGAAAAACTAAGTTTATTCACTTATTTTCAATAATTTGATAATCATTTAAACAATAAATTCGAAATTTTTGGAAGAATTTTGAAAATAAGCTGCTTCAAATTTCTTATTTTGTATTTATTTTTTTTTGGAAAAGACACTTTTGATTTTTTGTCCTTTCTTCTACACTCATCTTCTCGGCTCACTTTGAAGGCAAAGAATTTTCCTTAGGCGCACGTCTCAGCAATACAAAATGAATATTTTGCGTGATATAAGACGTTACAATGATCTAGCATGATAAAGTGCTCTCTAACAACATTATAAAAATGAAATTGTAATCTGTTTCTAATGATTATTTAAAAGTAGATTATTTAAATGTAAAAGTAAAGTAATAATTTAATTAGTATATTAATTTATACCCATTCATAAACAAAATAGATTATATAGTTTATGTATGATTAATTGAACATTAAGCTGGTTTGCCCGAGAGGTTAAGGGGGAAGACTTAAGATCTTCTGCACATAAGTGCGCATGGGTTCGAACCCCATAGCCAGCAAACTTTTATCACTTTTCTTTTTGATACGTTTAGTTAGTTTTTATTTTATTCATATTGAGGTCCACAAAGGTGATTTTATATTTGAGCTCGAACCAAATCTCTAGTTAAGAATGAAAAGTTAAGGTACTTACTATTCCACCAGATTACCAGAACCTTAATTTGTTAATTTGTTTGTCATATTTAGACTTCTCTGCTATAGAAATGACAAGACACAAAGATATATAATACATAGCTAGCAAATTAAATTTATCACTTTTTTTTATACGTTTAGTTAGTTTTTATTTTATTTGTATTGAGGTTCACAAATGTGACTTTATATTTGAACTATCTCTAGTTAAGGATGAAAAATTAAGGCACTTACTACTCCACCAGAACCTTAATTTGTTTGTCATATTTAGACTTCTCTGCTATAGAAATGACAAGACACAAAGATATATAATACATAGCTAGCAAAACTTTTATCACTTTTTTTTTATACGTTTAGTTAGTTTTTATTTTATTTGTATTGAGGTTCACAAAGGTGACTTTATATTTGAACGCGAACATGATATCTCTAGTTAAGGATGAAAAATTAAGGTACTTACTGCTCATTTGTTTGTTTGTCACATTTAGACTTCTCTGCTATAGAAATGAGAAGACACAAAGATAATAATAATAAAAAAACGCTCTTGGTCTCCTTTTGTCCTGACTAGGATGAAGAACTAACAAGGAATCTTTATATTTAACCATTCAAAATCAAGTGAGCGACTAAATTGAAAAAACATTTTGAAAAAAATTAATTGTTCATGCAATATACGATCAAACTAGTTACAATGATAACATTTGCTTGGAAATTTCATGGCTACTAATTACTATATTGATACGTTGGTATATATGTTACTGATATTTGACATTTAAATCTCATTTAGCTTGTTATAAAAAATAGATATGCTAAAAAAATGGTTGAGTGAATTTGTGAATCAAGAAGAAGGAATATATTTGTTAACCAATTTAACCTAGAACAAAAAGAGTGGATTATAATAAGCTATAATGAAATAATTTTATTACAAATAACTATTTTAACGAGGTCTGATTGTAGTCCCTATAATAGAAATAAGCTACCTCACTATTTACCCATTGTTTGAATAAGTTGTTGGTATACCTTGAGCATTTAACTTTCCTATATACAAAAAGAAGTCAAGCTAACATAAATAAATATATTCGTAATCATTAATCAGATTAGATAAACAAGATACTCATAATTCAAAACTTCATTATTACGATTCAAATCTAGAAGTGTATTGCTAATTAGCCTGTGATGATAGTATTTAATTTGAATAAGTTGGGAAATTAAGTCTAAATTGGATGTATTAAATTATGGGACAAGTAATCTTTTGAAAACTCAAAATTTTGTTCACTTGATCATGTTTGTCAAAACTTATACTCAAATTATGGAAAATGTTTTGGAAAATAGGCTCTACTTAATTTTGAAGCCACGTAGATTATATGAAAGAATGGTGAATGTATAAGTGTTTTCTTTTTTCATACAAAATATCCCTTCCAAATAATTAGTTGGATTGGTTTATATATTTAACAAAACATATAATCACTGTATTTTTTATAATAAAGAAGAAAGAGAACTTGGAATTCGAGATAGAGCCAAAATTTAAAATTTATGAAATCTGAATTGTTATATTTCATTTTAGTTATTGAGTTCGTGATTAAAATATTTGTGCATATTTACAAATAGATTTTCTAATACACATTATCAATGTCTCGTTATATGCTTAATTGAAAAAATAGTGCAAGTTTTGTTATATCGAAACCTAAATGTTATGTTAACAACTTTCAAATGTTATTTTTCCAACGCATTATCTTCTGAGAAATATAGTCATAAAGATGCACGTATTAAAAGGAAAAAAAATTTGCTCGAAAATAACACTCGAAAGTAAAAAAGTGAAATTCATTTGAAAGAGTTTAATGGTCTTAAAAATAATTCAGGTAGAGTACTCTCTTATGAAATAACTAAAATAGAAAATTTAGGATTTGAACAAAGTTATTAAATTAATCTTAAATTTCTAATTCGTAAGTGATACTCTATAAATTACAAATATTAAAGAATATTACTGTCCTTTTAATAAAAATGAGTACTAAATATTTTTTTAAAACTTGAAAAATCATAAATAGTAGAAAGTTGGTCTTTGCCTTCTCATTAATTGTTTATTACGAGGATATATATATATATATATATATATATATATATATATTTCTACAACTTTGAAAGAATATAAAAAAATATTTGTAGATCTTGCAAAAAATATTTTTATTCTGAATGTTGGTCTTTGCCTTCTAATAAATTAGTCAACTGTCAACATTGTGTCTCCTGCCTATTGTTATTTTATATTTTTCACATAATATTTTTTAAATTTTATTTTATATGCAGTTAAATGAGATGTGATTGTGATCTAACAAATAAAATAATCTTAAGGTAATATGGTGCCCAAAGTACTACGGATTTACATAAATTTGGAAAATAATTAATAGGTAGGGTGGTCAACTTAGAGGGCGTCCGCCTTCAATTTAGAATTTATATGTGTCTTTGAAAATTTGATGGTTTTTCGCCTCAATCTAGTTTCAACAACTCTCGTTCGTCCACATCTTCTCTTTGTTTTTCGTGCCTTTAACAAGTTAGAAACAACGTTCGAAAATATCAAATATTTGATTATTCTATCATATCTATAATTGAACTGTGTTACATCTTTTAAGGAAGTGTGATATAGACAATCCATCTTAACACGAACATTAATGACCTCTTTTACGACTCAACTTTGTAACTTATAAATTACACGAAAATAATTTTACTTTTATTTCAAAACTCATCTCGACTAACAAATTAAATGTGCATTTTGAATAACTCCAAAATCCAATTAAAATGTAGGGCCAAAATTTACTCCCTTTTACTGTTTTGTACATGTCCTCGTGCCTATTGTTGTCTGCCCACTTAATTTTTTATTTGTTAAAATAAAATAATATAGATTTTCAACATTTTCTTTATAAAATTTTGTGACTTATGTAAATGTTTTTATACTATTTCATTTTCAAAGCTAGAACACGAAATTAGATTGTTAATTTATTTGTTTGACTAATTTAAATTTACGTTAACTTACATAATATTAGTTAAAAATGAAAAATATAGTCCCAATTAAAATATCTTCATTTTCGATGGTCGAATATGAAATTAATTAAAAGACAGATTTGTTTTTCTTCGTATTAAACCTTTATCCATAATTAACTTTATGCTAGTATTATACTATCAAACAATATTCCTCAAATCAATGATTCGTAAAAGAAAAAGGACGCAAAAAAAGGGAAAAAGAGATTTCATTTACTCGCAAAAATTGAAACTCAAATAATTTTATTCGTGATTGATTTGAATTTGTAGTGCATATGATTCATTAAAAGAGAAAATGCTCTGTATTAAAAGTTTTTCACTTTTAAAGCACAAATGCAAGACTAGTTAACTTATTTTTTTATTTTTAATTCAGTGTTTGATATCTACATTGAAATTCGATTAAATTCAAATTTACCCCAAAAAGTTCCATATTTGAAGTAAAAATGTTACCTAACAAAGACAACTTTACATTAAAAGGGACTCAAACCCGAAACTTCCAATTAAGAATTAAGAAATACTTACGCCTCTGTCACAAAGTCGTGATGGTAGCCTTATCCATAATCAACTTTATGCTATTGCCTATGTATCACATAGTATTCCACAAATCAATTATTTCATAAAAAAGAGGGGGGAAGAAGTTTCAATTTACTTGTAAAGTATAAACTCAAAATAGTTTCTCAACTTTTTCCTACGTAATTTCATAAGGTTAGCACACGGCAAAAAAAGCGTATGAAATACGCACTCATCTTTTGACATTGATCCCACTCATGACCTCTATCCACATTATCAAGAGCGGAGAGTCCGATAAAATCGAGGGGTTCATTCAATTTTTTCGTAACAAACTATTTTATTTATTATGATTAAAATTATGTCTTTGTGTATATATAATAAATATTAAATCTCTTTCAATTTTTCATGTGTTTACTTGTTCATATTTTGAACCTCCTATATGAAAATTCTAACTCTATCACTGTCCATTTTGACATTCTGCTTCACTTCATGACTAATTTTTACTTGTGTATGTTCTCAAGTAAAAATTACATAAATAAGTTAACCACTTCAAATATATCTTTTTTTAAAAAAAATAATATATTTTAGTCCGTGTAAACTATAAAATTTGCTTAGTCTAAAGGTTGATGTGTATAACTAAGATGTATTTTATATAGTTAATTTATTTATGTAATGAGTGTTTTTTTTCAAAATTTGAGTTTGAGTCTAAAGTATTTAGTACGAGTACTGTATTATGTACTTAGATGCTCAATAGAAACGAGACGTAATTGAGGTGAAATTTACATGAACAAGATTTTATGTAATGAGTGTTCTTTTTCAAAATTTGAGTTTTGAGTCTAAAGTATTTAATACGAGTATTGTATTATGTGCTGAGATTTTCAATAAAAACGAGATGTAATTGAAGTGAAATTTACATGAACATGAACGATGAAAAACAAAATTCCCAATATACCCTTGTAACAACTCTCTAATCAAGCATGCACACAAGCCCCATTTTTGACAGTTCAGTGGCTCCACCATTTGATTACTCACTGTCTTTATACACTAATAATAACAGTATATATTTATTTATTTTTACCGTGGTTTCCGGGCGTCGCTTTGCGAACCCGACTAATAATAACAGTATATAAAGTGTTGTTGTTCATGTAATTTGCATTTTTTTTCAGTACTCACATAAACAAAAACATAAAAACAAGACAGCCTCTTTTCTCTCTCTTGAAAGCACAAATCCCAAATAAAGATTACTGTTTTTGTTCTTGTTCTTGTTCATCCATTTTGTTGTTAAAAATCCAATCTTTTTAGTGTTTCTTGAAGTGGGTTGTACTTATATTTGTATAATTTGTAGAATTTCATACATATTTTAGCTTTTTTCAAGAACTTGTTTTTTTTTTATGGGATGTCTGGCATGAAGTTGTTGACTGTTGTTTTGGTGGTGGCTGCCGCCGCCGCCTCTTTGGTGGACGCCGGAGCTGAGAAATTGCCGGCGGGGGTGCTTAGTTTGGAGAGGATTTTTCCGGTGAATGGGAAAGTGGAGCTGGAGGAACTTAGAGCTAGGGATAAAGCTAGACATGCTCGAATGTTGCAGAGTTTTGGTGGTGGTATTGTTGATTTTCCTGTTGTCGGTTCCTCTGACCCTTATCTTGTCGGGTAATTGTTTCACCATGTTTCTTGATTTTGAGAGTTTTGGTTGGTTGATATTGAAAGTTTTGATGGGGAAGTTTGGTTCTTTATGAAGTTTAAACTTGAACTTTCTGTGAAATGTGTGGAAATCATGGCCTATAGTGTGTTTTGTGTTATTTGCTTTGTGAATTTGGTGTCATGAAGTGTGAGGTAAATTGTCTGTTCTTTGGTTTGAGGATTTAAGGATTTGAGAATTGAACTTACATCTCTATGAATTCTGTTTGAGATATTGATATTCAATCTAAAGTACTAGTAGGTGAGTTCTTCCTGTTTATCCTAGAGTTACCCGTTACTTGCGCTGGTGGGAGGTAGTAGAGGTGTGGAAAAGCTGGTCAGAAAATCATGGTTATGGGAAATTTTTCAGTGTATTGAAGTACCCGTAGTGCAACGAATTGTATCATGCTGTTTTTCTTTTCTAGGTGGTTGTCAATTGGATGTTGATGTTAATGTTGATGTAGTAGTGATAGTACTGTTTGCTTCAAATTGTGTTGTTTCCTATTCTGATGTAAGATATTGAAGTAAGAATGATAAATTTTGTGTTGCTAAAAGCCTAAAAATACGAACATTAGCTATATCGTTTCAGTCTTGGCATTTGCCTTCTGCTATTTAAGGATGACGGGCAATGCTATTGATTTTGAGGGCTTACTATACTATGTAGATGTATATGTCGTTCTACACTATCAGTTTTGTTGACCATCATCTCTCTTTCTCTCGTTTTATACTTTTGTTGTGTTTGTAGCCTTTATTTTACAAAAGTGAGACTGGGAACTCCGCCAAGAGAATATAATGTGCAGATTGATACTGGCAGTGATATCCTGTGGGTCACCTGCAGTTCCTGTGACGATTGTCCTCGAACAAGTGGACTTGGGGTAACTCATCCTCCCTTCATCTTGTTATGAATGTTTACTCCCATAAAAAAGTGTGGTAAAAAGAATTACCTTCTGTTACAAGCTTCTGACAGTGTTATGTGCACGCAGGTTGAACTCAACTTCTATGATGCTACAGTCTCATCAACTGCTTCTCCCATTTCTTGTGGGGACCAAGTGTGCGCCTCTATAGTTCAAACTACCTCTGCTGAGTGCTCTACAGAAACCAATCAGTGTGGTTACACCTTTCAGTATGGAGATGGGAGTGGCACCACTGGTCATTATGTAGCCGATTTATTATATTTCGATACAGTCCTGGGAACCTCGTTGATTGCCAACTCTTCAGCACCAATTGTTTTTGGGTGAGCAGCTATTTCTTAGATAAGACTGTAAGCACGTCTACTCGTGTGAACCAAATCATCAATATCTATTTTTGTTTTTAGAATATCAATCAACAATATCTATTACTGAACGAAGAAAAGATCCTGGAGTACTAGATAGGTATAATTAGAAGAATAAGCTATGGATAAGTTAGAAGTAATCGAAGTTAGACATGTGATGGAAATCTGTTGTTAGATATACCATATGTTGCATATAAAACGAGTATCAACAGACTTCTCATGTATAACTTAATTGGGTTTGCATTTATTAAAAAATCTTCTATTTCCTTCATTCTTTTTGATTTATTTAATTATTTTTCTTTATCTGATGAGCTCAGTTTTGTTTGATCATTGAGATGCAAAAGAAGGATCGTCTCAATCTCATAACTGATCAAGTTTTGTAACTAGGTATCACCTTAGTTCACTCCAACACACCTCATCTTCACCTCACCCACCATAGCCCCCACCGCTACACCCCACCTCCACCTCTCATAATAATTATCTAAATTGTATACAAATGCTTTTAGGATTATATTTTTTTGCTTACGTACTGAATACAAGAAAATAAGAAAGAAATCCACTTATTTTCCTCAACATTTTCCATGGAAAACTTTTCCCTTTGTACCGAACACACCCTTGATGTAATGCTTTTGACGTGCTTCGGTGCTTGTATCCTTTAGATCATCATTATTCTATCATGGCCTTAGCTTCTACTCTTTTGCTTTTTTATCTTTCTCTTATAGATGTGGCTTTAGCTGAATGCATATTCCTTTTACCCAAAGCTTATACTTGTATCTGAATCAAAACAGGTGCAGCACCTCTCAGTCTGGGGACTTGACCAAGACGGACAGAGCAATTGATGGGATTTTTGGGTTTGGTCAACAGGGACTTTCAGTAATATCTCAATTGTCTTCTCGTGGGATTACTCCTAAAGTATTTTCACATTGCTTGAAAGGAGAGGGAAATGGTGGAGGTATACTAGTCCTTGGTGAGATTTTGGATCCGAGAATCGTATATAGTCCCCTTGTTCCGTCACAGTACGTATTGTTACAGTACAATGAAGTTTCTATTCTTGCTTATGACGGATATAGAGATTCTAATAGTTTCATCTTTAATGTGCCTTGTGCTACATGATCTAGCAGTTGTGTTCTTGATAGTTTATGATTCATCTTGAGCATGTGAATTGTACCAAAATCATTTCATGCTTTCTACATCCTGAGTTTTATGTTACTTTATCCATATATTTTTTTTTCCGCATATATAGATTCATAGTCTTGGGTTCTTGCGAAGATGATACCAATGAAGCTTTACTATGTACACATATAACTCAAAAATTATGTGAGATCCTTATTCAGTGTTCTCATTGTTATTTTCTCTCTATTCTCCACAAATAGAATAGTCGATGTATGGACACACATGTTCCCTAATTAATATTAAACAGCACTCACTTTCAACCATTTACTTAAAATAAGCATGTCAGGTTAAACTAGGACTATCAAACTGAGAAGGAGGGACCGGAGTATCATATCCTGGTTCTGTGTATTTTTATGTTTTTTCTACATTATTCGTTTTTCAACTATAAGAACGGAAAAAAACAACAAAAAAAGCTATAAGCACGGGGATGGGATGGGCACCAGGAAAGAAAATGGTCTTTAGCTAGCTTTATTTATCCGCTCTCCACTCTTGCAGAGCGCATTACAATGTATATCTGCAGAGCATTGCTGTTAATGGACAGTTGGTGCCTGTTGATCCATCAGTGTTTGCAACATCTGGCAATCGAGGAACTATTGTGGATTCTGGTACAACTTTGTCTTATATTGCCGCAGAAGCTTATGATCCCTTTGTCAGTGCTGTAAGTTCTGCAATTACTCTCTCCTTCTCAACTTGAATGTCCAACTGCTCTCTATATCTATACCAAAATTATATCCACATCTCTTAATTGGGATAATCTGACCACATACTTGTCAACAAAATCTGACTGCATATTTTTTAGAGAACAAAGTTGTGCAGGTCCATAGTGTACATTATAATGTATTCACTTCTAATCTCTTCAACTAGAGAACAAAAATAAAACCAACATTCACGCCATTGTTATTAAACGGTTCATATCCTGAACTCTACTATTAACTCTTGTTCCAATTCAAAAGGACAATAAAGTAGCAATAAACTGTGTTGTCCGTTTTATTGTGGATTGTGTATATCTTTTATAAGTTTGTATAATATTCTATATGAAAGGATAACCTGCAACCATACAGTGTTTGTTACCTTTTACTTCTGGGGATAAAAATAACATTTTGACTTGATGACCTTCAATTAAAGTCTACTCCAACTCCAAAAAGGGCAGCCCAGTGCACTTAGCTCCTGCTACGCGCAGGGTCCGGGGAAGGGCCGGACCGCAAGGGTCTAATGTACGTAGCCTAACCCTGCATAAGTCTACTCCAACTCCACTTATGTTAAACGTGATATGGATTTAGGCTCAAGTATCCACATAATAATATAATGTTTTCTTTTACTGGACTATGGAAGAGTAGATTAAACTTTGTTTTTTCGTTTATCCTGATCAAAATAGTTCATAACCCTACTTAAGTCAACACTGGGGAATGTGCCTTTACTAAGAAGGTTATAGCTGATTTAGCATTTATCCTGAAAATTGTTTTTATCATATATCTGCAGATAACTGCTGCTGTTTCACAATCAACTAGGCCAATCATCTCACGAACAAAACCGTGCTTTCTAGTGTCCTCAAGGTTCATTCTTCTATAGTTGAATAGATATTTACTTTGAGGCTTGATTTCTTAACAACAAAAATACCTTTACCCAACTGCTTTGGTGACTCGAATGTGACAACCTTTTTCTTTCTGAAACAGCATAGCTGAGATATTTCCCCCAGTTTCTTTGAACTTCGATGGTGGCGCATCAATGGCTTTAAGACCAGCAGACTACCTTGTGCATATGGGCTTTGTTGTGAGTACCGGTATCTGTATTTGTGTTTGAATGTCTTCTTGAAATATCATCTGAGACTATATCAACAATGCTATAATGCTGCCCTATTGTCTTTTTAATGAATTACAAATCTAAACAGTAAGTGACTCAATTGAATGTTTCTAACAGGAAGGCGCTGCTATGTGGTGCATAGGCTTTGAAAAACAAGATCAAGGTGTAACAATTTTAGGAGGTTGGTTCCTTATTTACTATAACATCTATGCCTAAACCGTGAGCTGGTTTCATGATTAATTTATCAACAAATCTGCTAGGATTATGGTTACTTCTCATATATTCTGCATCATTCCGTGCGTTAGTGTCTTTGTGGGTGCTTAAGCATTCCATCACTCAACCAACTAAAATATAACTTGGTGATTGTCTGCTTAAACAGAATCGTGTACCTTGTTAATTGTATGCTTGGATAAAATCATCATTCGTGCAGTATTGATGTTGATGAAACATGGCCATCCATTTTCTATTAGATATTAGGACATAATTTTGCAATTTGAAAGTTTGTAGCTAGAAAATTTCAGTCCCTTGGTCTTTTCCTTTTTAGCATCAGTTCTTTTATTATGGTTGATCAGAAGATAGGTATACTTGCGGTACCAGTGATTGGGTTAGATATGTTCCAAAGTATGATGCGAAATTCATATATCCAGTTTTGCCTAGTCTTCCGTTTTTTATGTCAAATTTACTTGCTTTGGGTTCATTTGCTATTGGTTAGAACGCTCAAAGGTGGATCCAGGATTTGAAGTTTTTTATGGGTTCTGGATTCTAGTCCTTTTGAGTCACTCACTGGGTTCGAAATTATATATCTGTACGTATTAAATGAATTTTAAGACAAATATATGATTAGGACCAAAGCTTCTAGGTTCTGCTAAACCCTTACTTTCTACTCTACCTCCGCCTCTTAGAATGCTACATTGTTTTTGTTGATCCCAAGTGTTCTAAACATCTCGGAGCATTACAAAGATATCTATTGTAGCTTATTAAACTGAAAGGTGGGTGTGGGACGGTTCTAAATCTTTCAAAGGCCGTGATTGCTACTTTGATGTTGAAGACATCAGATGTGGAATTCATTGAAAGTTAATACATTGAAAGGTGTGTTCGACTGGATACATGACTGCACTCCTAAACTAAGGTTGGAGTTGCATCAAATGGGCCTATTTCTAAAGGACATTCTCATTCATGACCTCAAGATTTTATGTTTAGAACACGTTTACTAGACAGGGTGCACTGTTCTCATTCATCTTTAGTAATCATGCTGGTTGAAAAATAATTTAAGGGGTGGGTGAGTTTGTTGGCAATCAGAGGCTTCTGGTTGAAAACTAGATTTAAGGGGTAGGCAAGAGTTTTGACCATCAAATGTGTGGAGCACTTGTGAAAGTAGAAATAAGTCAAGTCTATTACGTAGTTATAAACAACTTCGATAACACATTTTTTTTTTTAATCAGCACAAAAAGCATACTTCTTAGACATCCAAACTAGGAACCTTCTGTATGATCTGTTGTTCCTGGTCGATTTTGACTTTTAACTCGTCTGAAATGGGTGCCATAGGCACTAGGATTAAGTTAACCACGAGTTTCGAGTTGTGTTATGTTCTTTCTTTTTCCTTCCCCTGCTGGCTAAAACAACTTGAAGAGCTGAGTTCCAAACTGCTTCAAGGTGTAGCTCTATTATTCATGCCTGCTAACTTCTTAGTGAGTGTTCGATCCCTAATCCTCTCTCTTTCCAACTTGCACATGCACACTCACACACATATATGCAAGACATCTACAGTAACATAATTTATGAGAAAATTTAAGTGAAAGGTATTAAACACTGTCTATTTCTTGTTTGCGTGTATATATAAAGTCTAAACCGAGCACAATGTTATGCCAACGTTAAGTGAACTATGTATTGATCTTCTATTTTTGTTTAGGTTGCGGGGTGTGGGTGTGGGGGGGGGGGTGTGTGTGTGTGGTTATGTCCGTGTTATGTGTGAGTCTTTACTTAGTTATCTGGTAGGATAAATGGTGAGGTTTCATGATGCATGCTAACTGCAGATGACAGTGTTAATTAGCAAAATTAATCAAATCTCCATGGTGAAGTACTCTATATAGCAAGTTTTTAGAATAAGTACATGCAAGACACTATCTAGAAAATGCAAGTTCACTTTGCATCCCTGCCTAAAAAGTATTAAATGTGAAGCGATAGTAGATAGAATTATGGTGCCTTGATGCAGACAATCAAGTTATCTGCGCTCAAATCTTCCAGTAGAATAGCGAAATTTCGAGGAGGAAAGGACACAAAAAACTAAAACATGTTGGTTGAGATGAAAGAGTGTTGCGTGATTGTTCATTGTTGGTTGAGGATAGAATGATTCCCAGCAAATTGAAAATAAGTTAGTATAACAGTTTTGGGACCAATAATAATAATATATAATGAGTGGACATGTAAAGAGTGAACATTACATGTCCACTAATTGAGTGTCGTAAAAATGTGGATGTTAGATGGTCCTGCAATCATACAAATTAGTTGAAAAGGCTTGATTTTGTACTACTGAGTCCAGTGTTTGTCAGGAGTCTTTATAATTTCATTAGAGATACTTTTGTTAGTGTTGGTATAAGTTTGATGTAGAGTACTCCTAATTTGTCTTAAACTAAAAATGTGTTAAATGTGCTAAAATGTCCTCTGAATCCGGTGGTCTTAAAAATGCCAGGTAGGATGTTGGAATTAAGGTGTTACTAAATGTAGAAGTGACATTCTTTTTGAAGTAGACTTCCGTAAGACACATAAGTTGAAATAGGGGGAGTATCTACTATTGGAATGAAATAGGTCAAACAGAGCAGAATGGTCACATATGATTTATATATTAGACCTTAACTAGCTTGGAACAGAGACATAATTGAGTAACTAGTTTGGAACAGAGTGAAATTGATCTATTGATATGTGTCCTGAGTGCAAGATTTATTTGTCATGCATATGCCTTTGAGCTTTCTTCCTCTTCCCTCGTAGACATTCTTCTAAATTTGGCTATTCAATTGATCTTCTGGTTTATCGGTATAAAATCCCATGTTAGCTTAAGTTAGGAGATTTAACCTTTTAACACCACTAGCCCAAGGTGAACCGTTTCCACGAATCAACTTTTCTATATGATCTAAAAGTATAAATGCTCAAAAAATTTCCATTTATTCTTTGGCATTTGAACCTTTTATTCCTTGTGAGTTGACTTATTGCATTGCCCTGCTTCTTCATTTCTCCAAGTATTCCGTATCTATAGATAAACAAGAAATCTAGGTTGAACTTACTGTATTTTTTATTATTTTTTTCAGATCTTGTTCTGAAAGACAAAATCATTGTGTATGACTTGGCTCGGCAAAGGATTGGGTGGACAGATTATGATTGTAAGTACCCTCTTCTCATATCTGATGTTTATTATTTTTCCACTCTACTTTTTTTGTGGGGTTTTTTCTCTTTGTGCGGCATGGCTTGCTTCCTCGGTTCTTCCCTCTGAATTTGTTCTTTATTCTTGATGTTTCTCATGACTAATGTCTTTGTCATAGGTTCCTCATCTGTGAATGTGTCCATAACCTCTGGCAAGGGTGAATTTATCAACGCTGGACAGTTGAGCATGAACGGTGCATCAGGCTGTGCAATGTTCAGTCTGCAGCACACGAGAGCTAGTGCTCTTCTGCTATTAGTGGTGCTTATGATTGGTTCCTCATTTTTAACTTAATTCAGTTTTGACCACCTTTGGTAATTTATTAGTTTGCCAACTAATATTACTGTAGTTGGCTAGGAATTGTGTCATTACTAAATTCCTCCCTGAGCTTATTCCTGTCTCATTGAGGCCTCTACCTTCATTCTGACCTCAAAAAGATTCGTCCTTTAGATGTCTCTGTCCTGACTTGCACATGTATAGAAGAAGAGGCCTCTACGTTCGTTCTGACCTCAAAAAGATATTTCCTTTAGATGTCTCTATCGTGACTCGCCATGTAAATAACCTCTTAGTGAAGGAGGGTAAAGTGAAGATGCGTGACTAGAGGCGAGACGAGAGCAATTTGTGCTTTTTGCTTCATATTGGTCAAGCTATTGTAGAAGTATTATTTTTTCTTTCAAGGCCTGGACTTCTTGTCAAACACTGGTTTCTCTGTATGCACATTGCATCATTGTAAAAGCAATTTGCTGCTTGTTAAAATTTTCAGTTCTTATTTGTCTTATTGGCAGTGTAACACATTTTAGAATGTTTCAGTATAATGGAAATTGTTGAGTACTATACTAATCTGCTCCCCCACCCAACCCTCCAGGGCTCTCGTATAACTTTGTGGACTCATTATTTATACTCCATTTCAGTTTAGATGCATTTAACTATAAATGTTTCGCTTTACCTTTAACGAGAAGTCTTATAATCACACAAATGTAATGACATGTTTAATGTTTGTGCGAGTAAAATAATGTTCTTCTTAACATCTTTTTTGAAAGCTCAACTGTGTATATACATGTGTGCAGGTGGTTGTGCTTAGTGGTCAAATGTTTACTACAACTAGAGCACTAATGAAAAGAAAAACACAATTTAATGAGCAAAGCATAATGTAGCATATTGGAAAGTTGATAAATTATTACTGTTGTCAAGCTACTTGTGTGTGAAATTTTGTATCTCTTGCCACCAAAATGAAATATCAATGTCACAAATTTTCTTCCATGTAGAAAAAACTAAACGAGGGCCAATTTTACAAAATTACTAAAAGTACAACTTAGCCTAACTCCCTAATCTAAGAAGATTGTGTTAAAGTGCCAAAAACAATTGGTTGAGTACTAAAACAATACAACGGTTGAAGGAAGTGTAATGGCTTTGGACTCGCCTCCACTTTGTTGATTGAAAGGCTCACCTCCACTTCTCCTGTAAATCTTTCCTCTCAGACCAAATCCACGTTACGAAAATTGATATAACTAGGGCAACTATGGTAAGGAGAAGCAAAGCATAATTGAAATCATCGGTGAGAGAGTCGTATGTCTTTGAAGGAGCAAGCCGAGTGAAAAAGAGATCAACTCCGTGAGCAAAGATGAGGGTGGTTGACTCTAGCTTTGCCGGTATAGCTATTATGCTTCTAAGGCCTTCCACTTTAAGGGCGTGTGTAACGAAAGCCTGCGAGAGCAACCATCAAATCAATATGAAGAACCAACTGTTAATAGTTGTCCCATATAGAATACAAGACTTGGATGACGATTTATGATATGCCTTTTGTTCTTAAGAGTTAGCAGTTCCTGAATTCTGTAAGCATGCAATTCAAATATCTCGAAGGACAACTCAGTTTTCCAGACCAACATATGATGTAAGAGAGAGAGATGTATTTTCTCATTTCTTATTCCTATCTAAAAAATTGTAAGATGCATGTAAAACATTACCATGAAATAAATCCAGAGAAATGAGAAGAATAACATAAGTTCTGAAGAAACACATGCAAATGAGTCTCTGTTTGATCAAAGAAACTTATACTAGCATATAAGATATCCCATCAAAACTTAGTTTAACTAGTTTCAACTCGTATTCATGTGAGTATGTGACCCGATATAAAAATTTAAAATGGTAATGAGAGCTACACAAAGAACAAAGACATGAGAATACAAATCTCTGTTTGATCAAAGACCTTTCATATATCAGCATAAAAGATCACCTATGTGCCAACTGACAAATGAGACTCAACCTACCCTCAATCCTAGCCAAAAAAAGCGCCAATAAAGGCGTAAAAGTGTAACAAGGTCTAAAAATTTAAAAGAGTGAAAGCATCACCAAGACCAAACAAGTTTCATGATCTAGAGTGGAAAAGATGTCAGGTTCCTTCAAATGATGTGATTATTTCTCTCCATAGAGAAACTAACTCGGAGTAGATTCCTACACGTTCTTGATGTGCAATATGGTACTACACATTAGTATTCCTAGTCTAGAAGTAGATTTAATATCAAAAGCTTCAAAAAACTAGCTCATATGTTCTAGAAGTAGATTTAATATTAAATGCTTCAAAAAACCAGCTCATATGTTCTAGAAGTAGATTTAATATTAAATGCTTCAAAAAACTAGCTCATATGTTCTAGAAGTAGATTTAATATCAAATGCTCTTATCTTAGAAACAACACTGACTAGGATTATTATGATCACTAAGGCCTATTGACTGGCCCCGTTTTGAGATTCTAGCCAAAAGGCTCTATAAAGAAAATATGCTAATAAATTTGGTTACCAAACTCTACGTTTCTGAGTAGAACTGCCACTTGATGGTTAGCATCAGTTTGATCTCTAGCTTTTATCAGACATGGTTGGACAACAAAATAAACATTATTTATTAGCCAAAGCAAAACATAATCGCTTAATCTTTGGTTTCTAAATGGGAGGAGAGAGGAAATGATTTACTTCCCCTTGGTGAATTATTGATGATTTTCTTTGCGGTATTTTGGTAAAGTTGCAATTGAACTATTGAAGCAAATATAATATACTCCCTTCCCATTCAGTTATTGAAAAATCTGACATAAAAGAGTACCCAACTCTTTAACGAGAAAAAAAAGAAGGTACCCAATCATTTACTCTCTTACCCTATACTGAAATGGCCCATACCCACCACTTTTAGCCCTCCTCCTGCCCCTCCTGTTTTTACTCCAATCAAACAAAGGCATACATAGATCAATAAATACAGATTCGCCGAATTTATCACTTCAATCAAGCAGCTATATTTCTCTATGCATATAAATGCACATAATGGAAATATTTCGTGACTATGCTGTTCCATCCATCAAAACTCTTGTTAGAATAGTTCCATCCATCAAAACTCTTGTTAGAATAGAAAAGGAAAACACAATCCTACACAAACTAGGAATAGTTTATAGTCTCCTATTTGATAAGGAATTGTATTATATAGTGTCTATAAATAGGGTTCTCTATGTAATTATTAGAACAACAATTCAATAATAATTTCTCCATATATATTTCTCACATGGTATCAGAGCATTGGTGAAAAAGAAAAAAGAAGTCGGAATCCGGTGACTGTCAATGGCTGGTTTGCATTGTTGTCTTGTTTTCCAAGTGTAGTGCGACAACCCACACCACCATGAGGTGCGGAACACTCAGGCGATAAAACCCCAGTGAGCTCCTCTGAGTTTCACCGAGTCACGCGCCCTCACGCGCCGCCAGGAGTTCCTGGGTCGCGTCACCACGCGCATCACACGCCGGCGCGTGCGACACTTTCCGGCCAGTTTTTTCGACCAATTTTTTTTTTCATTGAGGTCGCCTCTCCATTCCGAGGCAGACTGTATATTTATTTTCTTATTCCGACCAATTTCGGGCAGTCAGACCTAATTCCCGGCGACTGCACCCTTCTTTTCTTTTTTTCCAGATTCTGACCAGCCTTATTTTTTTTAATTTTTTTCCTCTCTCTAAATTCATAATATGTCTTTAGGGATTGATATTTTTGGCTCCAAGATTATAGGTAGTTCAAGTGTTATGATCACTTCAAAACCATTAATGGGAAGCTCAAACTATTTAGCCTGGGCTTCCTCGGTTGAGTTATGGTGCAAGGGGCAAGGCGTTCATGATTCACTTAACCAACAATACTTGTGTGGTAGATGAAAAGGCAAAGGCTAGTGAGACAGATAATAACGTCAAAGCACAATGGGAGAAGGTTGATGCTCAATTATGTAGTCTCCTATGGCGATCTATCGATTCCAAGTTGATGCCCTTGTTTCGCTCATCCCAAACATGTTATTCAGTTTGGGAAAAGGCTCATGCTTTATATACTAATGATATATCTCGATTCTATGATGTGATATCTAGAATGACTAGCTTAAAGAAACAAGAATCCGATATGTCTACTTACTTGGGTCAGGTGCAATCAGTCATGGAGGAATTTGACACGTTGATGCCAATCACTACAAATGTGGACAAACAACAAGAACACAGACAGACGTTGTTTCTAGTTCTTACACTTGCTGGACTTTCTACTGACCATGATTCAGTGCGTGATCAGATTTTAGCTAGTCCTACAATTCCTACAGTTGATGATTATTCTCTTGTCTACTTCATATTGCCGCGCCTCCCAGCCACAAAGTAGTTTCATCACCGACCTTTGATTTATCTGCTCTCGCATCTCAAACCATAGAAAAACGAGTATATCAATCTATGGAGAATCGACGAGGAGGAGGTCGTCTTGGAAAACCTCGATCCAAGTGTAGTTATTGTCATAAGTCTGGACATATGTCATAATTTGCATGGTCCACCACCCAGTTATGATTATGCTACTCTAAAGGAGTATAATGAGTTCCTTCGTAATCGTGCAAGTAAGCATACATCTTCACAAAAAGCATTTGTTGCTCCGCCTGATCGACCATCCCATAATGCTCATATTGCTCAATCAGAATATGATGAGTTCCTTCAATATCGAGCAAGTAAGCAAACGTCTCCACAAGTAGCTTCGGTTGTTCAACATGATGTTGCTGTTGCGGGTAATTCTTTTGCTTGTGTTTCACAGTCTAATACTCATGGATCATGGGTCATGGACTCAGGCGCTTCTGATCATGTTTCTGGTAACAAATCACTTCTGTTAGATATTGTTTATTCACAATCTCTTCCTGCTATTACTTTGGCCAATGGGATACAAACAAAACCAAAAGGAGTTGGAAAAGCCACACCCTTATCTTCTGTCACTCTAGACTATGTTCTTTATGTCCCTGGTTCCCCTTTTAATCTGGCATTTGTTAGTCGTTTGACACGTGCCCTACATTGTGGCATAACCTTTTTTGATGATTTTTTTCACATGCAGGACCGCAGTACGGGACAGACGATTGGCACAGGACAGAATCACAAGGCCTTTACTATCTTACCTCTTCAAATTCCTTCACAGCATGCTCTGTTACAGATCCTCCGGACCTCATTCACAAACGTTTGGGACATCCGAGTCTATCTAAACTGCAACAGATGGTGCCTAGTTTATCTAGTTTGTCCAAATTAGATTGTGAGTCGTGTCAACTTGGGAAACACACTCGTGCCACATTTTCACGTGGTACTGAGGGTCGTTCAGAGTCTATTTTTTCATTAGTTCATTCTAATGTTTGGGGTCCTAGTAGAGTCAGTTCCACCTTAGGATTTCGTTATTTTGTTAGTTTCATTGATGATTATTCGAGATGTACTTGGGTTTTCTTAATGAAAGATCGTTCTGAGTTATTTTCTATATTCAAAAGTTTCTTTGCTGAAATAAAAAATCAGTTTGGTGTTTCTATTCGTACTTTTCGTAGTGATAATGCCTTAGAATACTTATCATCCCAGTTTCAGGAGTTTATGTCTCACCAAGGAATTATTCACCAAACATCTTGTCCATACACTCCTCAACAAAATGGTGTAGCGGAAAGAAAGAATAGGCATCTTATTGAGACTGCTCGCACTCTCCTCATTGAACCCCATGTTCCGTTGCGTTTTTGGGGTGATGCAGTCCTTTCATCTTGCTATTTAATTAATAGAATGCCCTCATCTTCTATTTCGAATTAGGTTCCACATTTCATACTATATCCACAGTCACATCTCTATTCTATCCCTCCTCGTGTATTTGGGAGCACATGTTTTGTTCATAACTTAGCCCCAGGAAAAGATAAATTAGACCCTCGTGCTCTTAAATGTGTCTTTCTTGGTTACTCTCGAGTTCAAAAAGGGTATCGTTGCTATTCACATGATCTCCGCCGATATTTTATGTCTACCGATGTAACATTCTTTGAATCTCAACCTTACTACACATCTTCTGATCATCTTGATATCTCTGAGGTCTTACCCATACCTCAGGTCTTACCTGTATCGACTTTTGAGGGACCTACGGTATCTTCTCCATCTCCAGTTACAGTGCCACCACTCCTAATTTATCATCGACGTCCTCGTCCAGCACTAGTCTCAAATGATTCATGTCATGCGCCGGACTCTGCTCCCACTGTGGCCTTGCCCCCTGCTAGCCAATCGATTGCACTTCAAAAAGGTATACAATCTACTCGAAATACTAATCCCCATTATACTTTCTTGAGTTATCATCGTTTATCTTCACCCCATTATACCTTTGTATTATCTTTGTCCTCTATTTCCATCCCTAAGACTACAGGAGAAGCACTTTCTCATTCTGGATGGAGGCAGGCTATGATTGATGAGATGTCTGCTTTACATTCGAGTGGTACTTGGGAGCTTGTCTCCCTTCCTACAGGTAAGTCTACTGTTGGTTGTCGTTGGGTTTATGCGGTCAAAATTGGTCCAGATAAGTCGATCGGCTTAAGGCTCGCCTTGTTGCTAAAGGGTATACTCATATATTTGGGCTAGATTATAGTGACACTTTCGCTCATGTGGCCAAAATAGCATCAGTCCGTCTTTTTCTATCTATGGCTGTCGTTCGTCATTGGCCTCTTCATCAGTTGGACATTAAAAATGCTTTTCTGCATGGTGATCTTAAGGAAGAAGTCTATATGGAGCAACCACCTGGTTTTGTTGCTCAGGGAGAGTCTACTAGCCTTGTATGTCGATTGCGTCGGTCACTATATGGTCTGAAACAGTCTCCTCGAGCTTGGTTTGGAAAGTTCAGCACAACAATTCAGAAGTTTGGCATGACTCGTAGTGGCGCTGATCACTCTGTGTTTTATCGGCATTCAGCACCAAATCTGTGTATTTATTTGGTTGTTTACGTTGATAATACCGTTATCACCGGTAATGATCAAGTTGGTATCACTAATTTGAAGCAGTATCTCTTTCAGCATTTCCAAACTAAAGACCTTGGCAGATTGAAGTATTTTCTTGGTATTGAGGTTGCTCAGTCTAGATCAGGTATTGTTATTTCTCAACGCAAGTATGCTTTAGACATTCTTGAGGAGACAGGAATGATGGGATGTAAACCCATTGGCACTCCTATGGATCCGAATGTTAAACTCCTTCCAGGACAGGGGAGCAACTCAGTAATCCTGAAAGGTATAGACGGTTGGTTGGAAAGTTGAATTACCTCAGTGTGACTAGACCGGACATCTCTTTTCCTGTGAGTGTTGTAAGTCAGTTTATGACTTCTCCTTGTGATAGTCATTGGGATGTAGTTGTTCGTATTCTGCGATATATAAAGTCAACTCCTGGTAAAGGACTACTCTTCGAGGATCAAGGCCATGAGCATATCACCGGATATACAGACGCTGATTGGGCAGGATCACCCTTTGATAGACGTTCTACATCCGGATATTGTGTTTTAGTTGGAGGTAATTTGGTGTCATGGAAGAGTATGAAACAAAGTGTGGTTGCTCGATCCAGTGCAGAAGCAGAATATCGAGCAATGGCTGTAGCAACTTGTGAGCTAGTTTGGATCAAACAGTTGCTTGGAGAATTGAAGTTTGGAGAAACCGGTCATATGGAACTTGTGTGTGATAATCAAGCGGCCCTTCATATCACATCAAATCCAGTGTTTCATGAGAGGACTAAGCACATTGAGATTGATTGTCACTTTGTAAGAGAAAAGATACTCTCAGGAGATATTGTTACCAAATTTGTGAAGTCAAATGATCAACTTGCAGATATCTTCACCAAGTCTCTTACTAGTCCTCGTATTAATTACATTTGTAACAAGCTAGGTACATATAATTTGTATGCACCAGCTTGAGGGGGAGTGTTAGAATAGAATAGGAAAACACAATCCTACACAAACTAGGAATAGTTTATAGTCTCCTATTTGGTAAGGAATTGTATTATATAGTGTCTATAAATAGGGTTCTCTATGTAATTATTAGAACAACAATTCAATAATAATTTTTCCATATATATTTCTCACAACTCTCCCTTGGTGTAAAGGACTATTTCTTTTATCAACAAAATGTAATGTGTTTTTCCTTTGCGGCAAGCTTAGAAAGGAAGTTCTCACCTGTGGCATGATTGGCAATGTATCAGTAAGAGGCATAATCCCTTCCTCCTTTTCAGCTTGAGTAGGGTTCAGTGTTCGACGAGGATCAAGAAAACGCTTGTCAAGGGCCAAAACCTGCATTATACCAACATATGGAGCATGATATGTCTAAGATACACGCCAAATAACAAATGACAACTCCAATTAACCAAGAGAAGATAGCATGAAAGTAAAACTAAAAGTGTTTGGACAAGAGATAGCAAATCTGACCTGATCACCAATTGTGCCAATAAGCAGTTGTTTAGAAGTGATGCCTTTTGCTGTTGAGGTAACTGCTACTGCTTTCACACTGTGTGTGAAAAAGTAAGATTGAGACTTGGTCATGATTTCAGGACGCGAGTAGGAAGAGACAGGCGCACTAAGATTATGCTTTCCAAGAACAAGCTTCAAGACATCTTTGTTGTCCTACAAATATTTAAGTATGGTAAACAAGGGTTACAGAAAGAAAAATAAGGGCTACAGAGAACAAACTGAAAGATAACAATTGGTGAAAAAATGTACCGCGCGAGACTGGTCGTAGATCTCAACAACAGACATCTCATATCTGTGTGCACGCAGGTTGAAGTAGTGATAGACAACCCAATTTTCGCTAAATACCTTCACACAGAGAGGCATGTCACGATACTTGGTAACTTATCAGTAGAAAAGAACATCAAGATAAAAGACTATTATCTTTACAAGCAAAAATTATTTTAGTATTACAGGGTTTGAGTCAAGGAACACTTACTGCATGTACAGGTCCCTGACAGCCATGATGAGACATACGGAGCAGCACTCGGCCAGTTATTGTGTCAACAAGATAAACAAAAAGCCAGGAATCGTCAGGGGTCACTGATCCAATGTCACCCATTGCTTTAGGAGTAACAGTGGCCAGAAACAACAAATTCTTAGATATATATTTATACAATACATCCTGGTCAGCGTTAACTTTAGCTTGCGTATGAACCACCTGAAAAGAACGAGATGCAGAAAAAAGAAGAATATAAAACTACAATATCAAGGTTCAGCAGCACAATCTGTGGTAACTTTAACCAAGACACCTCTCTTAATTTTCTTTGCTTAAGTTGCAATGATCTTTTAAAGAAGAGCAAAAGATTACCTCACTTAATTTTCTGGTTGAAGTTGCAATGATCTTTTCGGAATCTGAGGGGAATATAACAGACCAAAGGTCACTGGATTCAAAACAGTAGTCATCAGCTATCTCCTTTTTGCAATTTTTCTTCACCACATGCCCCTTTAAGAGATTATTGTTTATATCAACTGAATACCAATATATGTTTCCCAACTCCTTTTGAAAAATGTCAACTGCCTCAGGAGTTCTAGGGTACAGGTGGCCATACCCCTCAGCATCTATTATTAGATGTAGACGTTGCTCAGTTGAATCAGTAAATGGCAGAGGAATAACTTGTGTAATGGAATGAACAGGAGCTAAGTAATTAAGCTCCTCTCCTTTGTATGCATCAACAAAGGAGAGAATACCAGATGCATCTGAATTATGTCCACAAGTTCCAACTACAAGAACTGATGGGTTCTCATCTAATGCATGATGATGGGGCACCTGCCACTGATGTAACTTGATCCCCCTTGGACTTTCACAAGTTCCTGATTTATGGAAAGCATTCAGTAGTCGAGACCAAACAATTCGGCCATCTCCTGTGTGAAGTGCAAAAAGTTTCCCTGCTCGTGTAAGTACAATGAGTAGCTTCCTAAATCCATTGTGGTCTCGGGTCATCTTACTTTTCTCAGCACTTTGTAACCTTATTCTCTGAACTGCTGCTACATCATCAGGAGTTGCAAGCATTAAAGTAGCTTTTAGTTTCAGCAAATGTCCCTTCCAACAAAATAATATAGAAGTGAAACGAATCAGGTACTAAACAAAATAGAAAGATAACAACACCAAAGTAATTATCAAATCGAACAACACAAGTTCACACTTTTTTTTGATAAAGCACAAGTTCGCACTTCAATGTTTACTATCCAGCTATGCCTATTGTAAGCAAACACCAAGGATGACACACTAAAATTCTTATACCAGATATTATGACCTCATGTATACAGAAAACTGATTACATAAACTTTCATGAACTGCCACAAAACAGAGTTTCACATGAGGTCCATAATAAAAGCAGAAAAGAAAGTAAATAAACGAAAAATCATTATATGTTTTTTTTCTTAGAACAGTAATAAAGAGATCTGCATAAATTACAAGATAGATTATAAATTTGGGCAAATCATGATTCTTTTGTGATTTATCAAATTCAAACTTTTTCACATGCTTCATACCTTAAGCCACTCAAAGAGGTTGTGCTCCACTTTTGCAACAGAGACACCATCCTTTTGTATGGGCAACTCTGAGGTTGTTACATCTATAATAGATGCAAGTGCATCTTCTCTATTCCAGACAACGGCACCTTGTTGTAACAACAATAGTGAATGGTCTTCCATGACAATCAATGCCCTAAATCCATAAGTTCGATCTGTTCGGACATAGATGTTGATGAAGACCTTGTGCACAAGTCCCCTTTGTTGGTCGAATTCAATACTTTCCTTGAGAAAATGGCTCTTCCAATCATTACTAGACTTAACAGAAAGTTGAATTTTACGGCCATCTTGCTGAATCAGCCCAAAAGCGGTCTGGCCTTCAGCAAAAGACAAAGAATCACTTACAGCTTCAACATGAGGGACTGTGTCAACTACCTCCAGTGTGCCTTCATCTTTCAATTTAACCAACAACAAAGATCTGTCGATTTTTATGGCAACCATTCCTGCAAGTTTGGAAGGTAATAATACTGCTTCTCCTGAGTAACCCTGAAGATCAGAAATCTGGAACTCTTGAAATTTAATTTCTCCACCAACAAAGCTTACAGAGACTAAACTTGACTCAGATGAATCAAGCACGACTGCTTTGTCACTTGTAGGTAATGACAAATCACCAGAAAATCCACCAGGAAACCCCTTGCTACTGTGCTTCAGCAGTTCTCCATTTCTAACATTGATTACATATGCTTCAAACTGGGATGCCTCACCAATTCCTAAAGCGTATATTGTGTCACTTTCTTCAGGATGAACCAAATGTTGAACGTCAATGCTGCACTTTGAGAAACTACAGATTAGATGGACCTTTTCATAAACTTAGGTCAAAAGAACGGTAAAATAGTTTTATAAGGTTCCCTAACCCGTTCTCTGCTAACTCCTTCTTCCAGAGGATGTCACCGTCAATGCTGGAAACAGCATGCAGGCAACCATTGCCATAAGCCAGAATAACATTGTCCTTGTCAGCTCCGAAATTTGTCTGAAAAGAGAAAATAACAAATTTGTATATCGGTCTCACTGACTTCTCAGCCTCTTCATCGACATGACAAATGACATTTTCTTCAAGTATGTTCGGAAATTACTAAACTTAAAATCATCTCTAAGTTGAAACATGCAAAGGATAGGTTTTTGGTGTCGTACACATTTCACAAATTTGTAATAGGGATAAATAGTAAATCAGAAATCTTTGCACTTACTGGAGTCAACAACAATGATCTTGAGGGCTTTGATCCAAGAAGGAATGACTCCCACACCATCTGTCCATCAGGAAGGTTCCAAGCTCTTAAGACACTTCCTCCCGATGATAGGGTGACAACGTCTGAAAAGAAATAATAAGTCCAGTAGCTATAAGCATTCAGTACCAAATAATATTATAATATTACAACTTATAGAGTTTATTGTGAATATTTGCTCCACCAACAAATTAGGATGCACGCCCTTCCCTCCAAAGATTAAGGTGCATCAAGCTAGGAAAATTTTCATAAGAATCAACTGAATTGAAGTTTTAGGATAGATGAACAGATTAAACATACTGACCCATCAAAAGTAACAGTAAAATAAATTACTGATGGAAAAAAGGACAATTATTTCATTTTTTTCCCGAGAGTCCATGATGTCAAGACTCCGATTCTTAAACATTGAACAGAAAACCTTTTTTTTTATGAAGTAAGGATATTTCATTAGAAGGCATCAAGAAGATGCAAGGCAAAAAATTACAGCAAAAGAAGGGGTCTGCTCATGTACAAGAATTTACTAAATAACTAAAGAGCAGACATAGTCCAAAAAAAATTCATCAGTGGTTACAGGGGCCTGGTTGAACCAGCTATATAATAAGACCAAACAGTTGGATTTAAGAATGTGGTAGGAATTGAAATCCCATCAAAACATCTCCGATTACTTCATTCCAGATGCACCAAAAGATAGCAGCAGGCACCATACACCATGTTTTTTTGATGGGTTTCCCAACTCTCATAGGCTTCTTTAATGGTAATGGTATTTGAACAGAAAACTATTCCGGTGAGTTCTCTAATAAAAGAGAATTAGTCAGTGGTAAGGATATAGATATCTTTCTTTCTCCAAAGCAGGGACACTAACAGATTAAAGCTGCTTACTAATGTCTAATAACAGATATAGAGAGAGAATTCAAGTAACATGAACGATTATAGACCTAATTGTCCTTCTAACTCTATCCACATAAAAGGTCTTCGACATTGTCCCTCATTAATGATTCAGAGGCATCATATTCAACTATCTCAAGTTGTTTACTTTTTGCATAATCCTAAATAAAACCACTTAGATTACCATATAAAAGGAGCATATACTTGTAACTCTTCATAATTGTGTCTAGAGCACACAGTTGAGTATGCAGACAAACTTTATACCAAACAAAAAGATACTAGCAACCTAGGCTCAGTAAGTAATCCAAGTAGCATGAAACAAACATAGCAAAAGAGTAAATCTACTCGCTCAAAATTCAATTTTCCACTAGCTCAAACTAATAAGATAAACAAAAAAAAAAGTAATAGTACATTTTCCCAAGGCGATATCGATTTCATCAATGACATCATTGACTCCCAAAATCTGCCTCCAAACTGCAAAAAACACAAATCCATTTCAACAAATTCGCATCGGAGGATAAAACATAACAAAATCACTTAATTTCAACAAACAGAATCCGATAATAACTCACAAATCTCGCCGTGACGAAGATCGAGAGCAGCGATTGCATTCTCTTCAGTAGATACCACAACACGCTTCCTACCTGCCTTCTGTGTTTGAAACACTGCCTTCTTCACTTTTCCAATATACTGCTGATGCCTACACAAATCAAATCACTCAAATACTTATTTAAGCACATAATTGAACATCGTTTACCAAGTATAATGATAAAAATTGCAAAAAATTACCAGTCCATGAGTCCGACTTGATCTTCATAGAGAGCGAAAGACGTGTAAGACGATGAAAACAATATGATACAGAGAAGAAAAGCTCTAATCGCCATAGCTAATGGCGATTAAATTTAGATCTGAGAGAAGATTTTTTGTAGTAGTTTTGTTCCAGCTCTTTTGGGGGCGGAATGAGAGTTCAGAATGGGTTTAACTATAGCCGGCCTTCAGTAATCACTACTCCTTTTTTTTTCTTTTTTTTTTTACGTCATAAAAATATTATATTATGGGGAAAATATGATTTATGTGGCGGATTACGGTAGAAAGTTAATAAACAGCAGGGAAGTGTTTAAATAATTTAAGACTATCTAATACTTTCAATTAAACGTAATTAAACGTGAGATAAAATAATTCTACATTTTACTTTGGAATTTTTATATCTTATACATCACACCAAATGATTCCTTAGTGTTTGGCTTCAAGTTTCCAAATATTCTTGGCGAATAATATTTTTGCCAAGTTTGGAGTGAAATTACACCATGTGTTTGTCCCCAAGTTTTACCAAGAATATTTGTCTATTTTAAAAAAATATGATCTATATCCATAAATCCTAAAACTATTTACCCATAAATTTGTAGTATCTCAGTTAAAAAATAACTTTATAACATAATTGATAACAATCAACAACAACAAAATAGCAATATATGCAAGAGCAATACATTAATTGCATATCAAACTTGTCATTGATTCGGTTATAATTATAATCCATTAAAACAAATTGCTCTTTTTTATTATTTTTATCATTCAATTTAGAACTTTAACATTTTCGGAGGAGGTAGTAACAAATATTAGTTAGGCTTAATAAATAATGAGTATTTTTTTTATAAAATATAAAAGTTTGGGGTAATTTTCAAAAAATTTAAAATTTTCAAATATTATAACTTGGGCCAAATACTAGTTTTTCTAGTATTTGGGAACTTGAGATATTTGACAAATTTGTCAAGTTATATGACCAAACTCCATTTCCCAAGTATTCTTGGGGCCAAACGAGTCTTAATGTCTTGCTTTTGCTTTCTACCCCAATTACTTTTACGGTGTTTTGTCATTATTTTGATATTATTTGCTATATTTTCTGCTCAATCACTTTTCTATACTCGAGTCGAAGAATCTTCTGAAAATATTCTTTCTTCCTTATGGTCTTTTAGAAACAACCAATCTACCTCGCAAGATATGCAAACACTCCACCCGTATATTGTTGTTATCGTACTTCACGTATCTCATAGGTCATATTTATGTAATATAAAAATTTATTATACACTTTATAAATGGTATACATTATTGATTATACACTCTATACATTTGATACATTATATATAATAATTTTTCTTTAGATAAAATATTATATAATTGAACAACTTTCACATATAGCAAACACAAAATTCATATTTGTATGTTATAACAAAGTTTGCATAATTGCGCTTCATAGCAAACATATATATGTATAATTCGCTATACATATATATAAAAAAACAGTTGTATAATTTGCTATACATATACAAAGAAAACAGTTGTATAATTCGCCATGCATATACAAAAGAAAGCAGTTATATACAAAAGATCAATTATATAATCTGTGTATGTATAAAACGAGAAAGAGAGAAAGGCAAAAGAAAACTGGGCAGAAAAACATTTTTATTGTATAATTATAAGTGTATAGGACGAAGATATATGTATTTGCATGTGTATATATAATTTTCTCTCGCTTTATACAAACAGAAGCGCAATTTATACATTTCGTTTCTGTTTGTATAAGCGAGAGAGGCGAGGGTGGCGAGCGAGATTTGGGAGAGTGGCGAGCGAGATCTGGGAGAGGGGAGATAGGGGAACGAAAATATATGTATATATACAATTTCCTCTCGCTTTATACACACAAATGCATTTTATATATTGTGTTTGTATAAAAGCGAGAGAGGCGAGCGAGACTGCCACCAAACGAGAGTGGCGAGCGAGATTCCACCAAAGAGAGTGGCGAAAATAGCAATAGTTTGCTATAGGATACAATTAAATCAAAGTATATTTATATCATTTAATTTGAATTAATAGTTTGCTATTATATATAATTTTTCCTATATAATATTATACATTTAGTTGCGAGGTGTAAATACTTTTGAAAAATTATTTATATATAGTAGTAATATTTATTTCAGACTCCAATTTTTGTAAAAAAATATTCATTATTATTCAACAACTTTTTGCTTAATAAAGAGGCGTTTTCCATTCTTGAATTTTGTGCAAAATAACTTAGGGCCGTTTGGTTACTGGTTAGAGTTATGCAAGTATTAGTTATATATGTATTAGTTATGCAGGTATTAGTTATATAGGTATTAGTTATGCAAGTATTAGTAATGTAGGTATTAGTTATGCAAATATTAGTTATGTAGGTATTAGTTATGCATGTATTAGTTATGTATGTATTAGGTATGCATGTATTAGTTATGTAAGTATTAATTATGCAGATATTGGTTATGCATGTATTAGTTATGCATGTATTGATTATGTAGGTATTAATTATACAAATATTAGTTATGTAGGCATTATTTATGTAGGATTTAGTTATGTAGAAATTATAATACATATATTATTACTTATTGATTGTTTAATTTATTGTAAATTAATATACGTTTTTTTTAAAAATAGAAAATTATAAAGCTTGTATCCAAGATAAAATGCAACAGGGGGGGGGGGGGGGGGGGGCGAGAAATCTATAGTGTGATGCGCTGCAGAAATCTATAATATGATGCGCACAAATAATAAAATGGAACAGTTCGGGTCGAAGTCGGGGTTAAACGCCAAACAGTTTTGGGTTTGTTTGTGTGTGGTGTGTGTGGGTGGGTGCGGGGTTGGGGGGATCACGAAACTAAAAAAATTTGAGTTAGGCCAGTCCTTTTTTAAAAAAAGAAAAAATTACTCATTAATCTTGTGAATTAATATTAATATACATTATTATTTAGAAATAAATAATTAAGTAAACAAATTAAGGGTAAATATGTAATTTTATTATTTTAATCCATGTATAACTAATACCCTCATAACTTATTCCATCTTCTATCCCGCATAAAATTATACATAGATTTTATCACAAGTTATGTGAGTATTAGTTATGTAGAATTACAAAAATGCAACCAAACACCACATAAATCAATACATGAATAATTTTTATACAACATTTGGAGACACACCAACCAAACATTGTATAAAATTTATACATGAATAATTTTGATTCTATTTACAAACCAAACATGGTATAAAATTAATAGATGAATAACCAAATTATTCATGTATTAACTTTGCCCTTATCCAGTAACCAAATTGCCCCTTAGTACTCTCTCCATCCATTTTTATTTGTCATGTAGCACTTTTCGAAAGTAAATTTCACTAATTTTCAAAGTTAAATTAGATTACATTAATTCGATATCTTAAACAAAAAAAAATAGATATTTAAAAACTATACGAAAAATACTATAAATTGCAATTTTTTGTATATCAATATGATGAAAAAATACATCGTAAAATGTTAGTCAATTTTTTTATAATTTGACCCTAAAAAAGGAAACTATGACAATATAAAATAGACGAAGGTAGAATCAGATAAGATAATTCCACTTTCCTACGATGTATAACGAGGAAAATAAGAACACACCATTTTTTATTTTATTTTTATTTTTGTAAATAGTTATGCTATTGATAACAAACAATAATAAGTATTTAAAAGTGAACAACTCAATTCACATAATCACTTTATAATGTAAGAATTTTGTTGGGATTAGACCTCTAAGCACTTAGGGGTCGTTTGGTTTGAAAATGAGTTATGATGGGATAAATTATGTTGGGATAAGTTATGTTGGGATTAGTTATGATGGGATAAGTTGTGTTGGAATTATTTTTTATTGAGTGTTTGGTTTGTTGTATTCAAAATAATAAATTTTAAGAACAATTTATTTGTTTACAAAAATGCCCTTCATTAATGTAAAAAGTGATATAACAAAAGGGTTGAAAGAGACATTTTTGTCATTTACCTATTTTATCCCGGGATAAGTTATCCCGGGATTACTATACCACCCCAAGAGAGGGATAACTTATCCCGGTATTAATTATTAATCCCGGGATAAGTTATCCCGAACTTGCCAACCAAACAACAAAATAAGCGGTACTATAATTTAATCCCGGGATTATTTGGTATTATCCCTCACACCAAACGACCCCTTAATGACACATTAAAGATTGAACAAAACTCCTACTATATCTATACATTAATTAATGATATTTATCGTAAGCTGAGCTTGAAATTTGATAGGTTTTGCAAAATTGTTAATGACTTAAGTTATCTGCGGCCCTTTAAAGTTATTCGCATAATTCATTTAGACACCTTATTTGAGACTCTTACCTATTAGACACTTTAATATTAACGAATATTTATCTATTGAACATAAAATGACAACTAGCATTAAAAATATTGTGCATGTAATTCACACACATTATCTTGACAAAATCACGAATAAAATTACGATACGTGGCACATGGGCCCATAATTTTAATTTTGAAAAATAAAAAATAATTTTCAGCCTTTAATAATATAGAAAATTAAATTGACAAGAAAAAAATTCTCCCCCACTCCCACCTAACCCCCCACCCCATCTAACCTATTGCCCTTTCTCCTTCGTCTTCTTCTCTGTCACTCCGCCATCGCCATTCACCATCGATTTCTCCGGCGATAAAAAAAATATATATCTCCCCCACCCCTTCCTGAATACACCCACCAAATCCTTTCCTCTTTCTTTTTCTTCCCGTGTTACTCAAAATAAGAATAATCGACATCGATAAATTATTTCGAAATTGAAAACGAAGAGAAATCAGAATTATAGCAAAAAAATTTATAACATTTTTAATAAGTTTAATGAATGGTGATGGTTGCTCGATCGAAGTTATTGAAAATAAAGATGCACAAATATTGGTCGACTTTTTAACTCCAATGGTCGATTTTTTTTCTTCTTCTTGCAAATTCAACAGACAGTTTGTTTGCAAATTTAGCAGGCATTTTGTTTACCAAAAATGAAGAAAAAAAAAAGCCAAAACAAAAGACAGAGAAATTTGAAGTCTTGAAAATGATGGGTTGAAGAGGAAGAGGACTTGTACATGGGTATGAGGGTGGGTTTTTTTTTTTTTTTTATGAATTAAAAGATTAATGTTTAATTAAATTAATTTTTCATTTATTTAATCAATGCATGCCAAGTGTCAAGAAAGTAGGTACAAATTTACTTTAAAAAAACAAAAAAAACATGTATTCACGTGCTCACCAGCAGTGAGATACACTTATTTTGCCATATCAGCGTTTTGTGTTTAATAGGTACATGTCTTGAACAATTTAGGTGTTCAATAGGTACAAGTCTTAGTTCACGTGTCCAAATGAATTATGCAGACAACTTTAAGGGGTCGTGAATGACTTAAGCCATTGTTAATTGTATGGAGCATACATATGTTGTTATAATAGTCCCTTTAGGAGAGTTTATATCTTAATTTTGATAATGTTTAGTGAAAATTTAAGATAATTTTAAAGAAAATTGAAATTTATACTCAGGTGTATATTCAAATTTAAAAATAACCTATAATTTATACTCTCTTCGTTTCATTTTATGTGAGGTAATTTGACTTGGCATGGAGTTTAAGAAAGAAATGAAGACTTTTAAAACTTGTGGTCCAAAATGAATGATAGAAATTTGTGTGACGATAAATCATTTCATTAAGGGTAAAATAAACATTTTATAGTTAAATTGTTACTTAATATAAAAATGTGTCATTCTTTTTGAAATCACTAAAAAGGAAAGTAAGTCGCATAAATTGGGATAGTGGGAGTACTAAATTGATGCATTATATTATCTATATCTTCTAAAAGAACTTAAAGAACTTGAAAGAATCAATTGAGAGATTATTATTTATTTCAATGCAGTGTTATTGTAATAGATTGACTCCTTTCGAAAGAGTTTATATTTCATTTCAATTAATTCGAGGAAGTTTGGCGAAGAAATAAAATAATATAGGATGAATTTTTATATTTGCGTTTTAGGTTGAGTAACTTATAAATCTCATATTTATGTTTAAACTTGGGTTTATAACAAGCTTATATAGCTATATTAAACCATATGAATATACTAAATGCTAATTTATATAAATTCTAATTCAGTTTATATAAACATTTTGAATGTGCTTATATTATCTTCCTTTTAGGTAAAACAACACCTTATAAATTGTTCATGATCACATTTTTTTTCGATTGTCAAAAGTGCATCGTGATCTATAATATATTTTAACCCAGAAAAGGAAAAAATTAACAATTTGTCATTACCAGTAACAAAAAAGTATATATTAGATTTATGTAATTTGTGAATTTCCATCCAAATCCCACCATCTAAACTGTTTTTTCACAGTATATATAAAGCACGATTTTCCGCCCCACTCACTATCTCTCTACTATCAGAATTCGCTAACGCACTTTCTCTCTCTATAATTTTCAGTTTGCTGCAGCTGCATTCCTTTGTTATACAAAAACGTAACTGAATTTTCCGGCGTCGTTCTTTGCCCGGACAATGGCGTCGCTATACGTCGGCGACCTTCACGACTCTGTGACCGACGGCCAACTCTACGAAGCATTCTCAGAGTTCAAAAACCTCGTTGACGTTCGCGTCTGTCGCGACTCTTCTACCGGCCGTTCGCTCTGTTACGGCTACGTTAACTTCATTTCTTCTGAAGACGGTATATACTGTATCTTTCAGTATCTCTTGCACTGTTAATTTTTCTGTTCGGTTTTCTTCGTTCGGTGCGAAATTCAGTTTGACATTTGTTTGCATGGCGGATTCCGATGAGAATTTCGTGTTTTGGATTTTCTATATGACTGATTAATGCGGAATTTGAGACTGAGATATGTATTTACGGAGTAGAACTATATTTTATTCCTAAGCTGAAGTTTTACCAAGACGGTGTATACTGTATTGTTTTGTATCGCTTGTACTGTTAATTTTCCGTTCGGTTTTCTTCGTTGGAAGTTCGTGCGGGATTGAGTTTGACATTTGTTTTCATGGTGAATTCATATAAAAACTGTGTTTTGATTTCTTATATAACTGATCAATGCGGAAATTCAAGACTGAGATATGTATTTACGGAGTTGAACTAAATTTTATTCCTAAGAAATTGTGTGAAATGCAGTTTTTCTTGTTTACTTATATTTTCGTGTTTCTGTATCTGCCTATGTGTATCCTATATGTGTAATGTGTGTATGAATTTGTTCCTTGGGGCTAATTGTGGAATTGACTCGAGAACCTATTGGTTTAGGTAAATATGTTATCCACTCGGTTGTGAATATACAGTTATAAAACGAAAAGGACAGGGTTAGATTCCTTTATTATGGAAAAATAAGGAGAAGTTGGCGGTTTTTTGTTTAAGTATATGAAATATGAAGGACAACGACGGGATTGGATTTCCACTCGTATGTAAGGAATGTAAGATTTCATTGATGGAGTTGTATTTAGTGGTAATAGGATGGTGTTCAGACTCCAGAAATGAAGTTTTGATAGTGAGCCCTCCCCTGTCTGGCTGGATTAATTTCATTCTGAATCATTGAGAATAATCAATAAAACACAGTTTGTCCGAGAGTGAGAGGAAGAAGCTATAGTGCTGGTTGGCGAGTTCTTTGATTGGTACTAGTATTTGTTTATTTTGTTGTGGTTACTCCTGCATGCTATTTTTTCAAGCTATGCGTCTACTTATATAATTGTTATATCTTGCACTCGAGGGAAGATATAACTGAAAATCTTGAGGATTTTATGATGTTGATTAGTAATGGAATGATCTTCTCTGCTGTGAGTCATTTCAGTGGACTATTGCTGAAGTTATTTTTACTATGGATTAGTTGATGATGTGGTTAAGGGAATAATTAATTGTAATTTGAGATTTTGTTGCTATAATTGATCAAATTGTTTGTTTTGTGGTGTGAGTCATCTGTGTAGTTCTTTCAATGAAGTCCATCAGTGAGTAGTGTGGTCTTTTGATGAATTGTTACTTCAGCCTTGATGTTTTATGGAACCCTGGCGAATTCATTAAATGAAGGTTATCTGAATGATTTGCCTTGGTCTTATTTATTTTAATTTGATTGATTTGTCGTCTAGTTTCTGTTTTGTGGAATGTTGAGGACCAGTGAGTTGCTCATTTTGTCACTTAATGTTGTTTCCGTTCACGAAACATTGTCCGTATGATCTGATCTGTGATTTGTTATCATAAGTATGAGCTAACCTTTTAAAATTGTACAAGTTGTATCATCTTTTTTCTTAATTGCCTGAGAAAGCTGTGGTTTTTCCTGCTCTGTGAGCGCAACAGATCAGCTCATGACTTTTTTTGCGGTTAGCATTTATTAAGCTTCATGCTCTGGACCAGTGACTCAAGGGACAATGATTGCAAATGCAGAACTTTTGTCTATTTCTTTGGTTGCTTATGGTTTGTTATTGTGTACGTCTGACTTTCTTTTCCTCGAAATTCTGTGTGAGTTTATTTTTCACTTGGAAAGATTCTACTGTCTTTTAAACTGTGAACAGCTGTGCGTGCTATTGAGGTGAAAAATCATTCCACCCTCAATGGAAAAGCTATAAGGGTTAGTTGGTCCCGTCGTGATTCTGATGTGAGAAGAAGCGGAACTGGAAATGTATTCATCAAGGTACTTTTTAAGGACTGGATAGCTGTCATTCATTTTGAGATCTTAATAGGTTTTCTTTTTTCCTTATTGCTTTGATCCTTATGTGAAACTGATTTGGGATTTTACTGCAGAATCTAAATGATACAATTGACAGCACGAAGCTTGAAGAAATATTCCAGAAGTTTGGAAATATCTTATCCTGTAAAGTTGCCGTTTCTGAGGATGGAAGGAGTAAAGGATTTGGCTTTGTCCAGTTTGAGACTCAGGACAGTGCAAACACTGCTATTGAGGAGCTCAATGGATCTGCTGTTGGAGGAAAGGAGATGTATGTGAAATTCTCTCAGTTATAATTTATAGTGATCCCGATGAACTTTGATAGAGTATATAGAAAAAACTGTTTCTCTTGCACACTTTTAACCTTATTTTGTCCCCAATATTTTTACATCCATTATGGATAGGTATGTAGGAAAGTTCGTCAAAAAGAGTGACCGGATTCTGCCCAGCCCTGATGAGAAATATACAAATTTGTTCATCAAGAACCTGGGTCTGGACATCTCAGAAGAGCATCTTAGAGAGAAGTTCTCTGAATTTGGGAAAATTATCAGCTTGGTCATTACGAAAGATGAGAATGGATGTTCAAAAGGTTTTGGTTATGTGAACTTTGAGAATCCAGATGATGCTAGGAGAGCAAGGGAAGCTATGAATGGATCAAAACTTGGTAGGTTTTGACTTTATCTTGCTGTTGTATTCTCAGATGTAACTAACAGCTACAGTGTTCAAGAGTCTTTATATGACCTGTATGCATTGGGCAGGCTGCAAGATCTTGTATGTAGCAAGAGCACAAAAGAAAACAGAACGCGAACAGATATTGAGGCGTTTGTTTGAGGAGAGAAGGAAGGAGCGACTTATTAAGTACCAGGTATCTTTGTTTCTCATTTCCTCATTTAAAAGATATATGTTACTGTAGAAAAAATGTGTTACTGTATTGTATTGTCCATTTTTTTATCACGATTAATGTCATCATAGGGTTCAAATGTGTACGTCAAAAATATCGATGGTGATGTCAAGGATCACGAGTTGCGTGAATTATTCAGTCAATGTGGCAAAATCACTTCTGCAAAACTTATGCTAGATGAAAAAGGAGTCAGCAGGGGCTTTGGATTTGTATGTTTTTCCAGACCAGAGGAGGCCAATAAAGCGGTGAATACTTTTCATGGTAAGTTATATATCTTTTTACTCGGTCTAGATCATGGTGAATGCCAAGGCACTGAATGTTGTTTCACATGAGCTAGAACTTGCAATAAATTTTGGTGCTATCTAACATCTTCTTTCTTATTACGTTTTTGAGCACAGATATCCCAGCTTAAGTAAATAAGTAGTACTACTTTACACTGTTTTCTTTCTAAAGGAGGTGTCAGAAATAATGAAGTGTTACAGCATGGATAGAGTTCCTGATGAATGACTCTATCAATATGGATATACTCATGAAATTCAGGGTTAAGGGGTTATAGAACTCCAGAACTTTAATGCAGAAATGCATGTCTCTGTCAAATGCCTCAGGCCCTAACTTTAGATTCCGTAATGCCTATATGGGTATCATGTCAGGCAAGCAACTTTTTGTTTGGTTGGTCTAGTTGAGTTTAGGCTAATTGTCCCACATATGGTTCAGTTATAGTGCTTGCTGCACTTTGCCAATAGACAAGACCTTTCAATCATGTTAAATTCCAAACCTAGTTTTTCTTCTTTTATGGCTCCTTTTCCCATCTTTTCTCTGCGTGCACACTGGATTTTTGGTCTCTGCTTCCTTTTAATACCTCTGCACTAAAGGGTTTAACCTCTGACTAAGCTCGTGGATGGTACATATATTCTTCGTCATGGCATTTTCTAAGCTCTTATTTTTAATTACTATTCTGAAATCTGTGATCAATGTGTTTTCTAGTGTTGTAGCATTTTAATTTAGTTGTAAGTGAACTTTTGTGTGGAATAGTAAAACGAGGAATGAACACAGAGATCTTAGAAAAAACGAAAGCTGTTCCAAGACAATGCAAACAATAAACTTAATTTCTTAAAAATAGATCACTGCCAGGCTTCCCTAGATTAGTTAGTCAAGTACGTAGTGATACACCGGATTATGTTTTTATGCCATGTCATGCTTGCATCAACAACAATCGTCTCTCATGAACAAAATTCCTTACTGTTATTTTATGTGTCTTAATTGAACACAGAAAATAAAGGTATTCATTGAAAGAAAATTAACAGATGCCTTTCCATTTCGTTTTCCCTTCAATTTTCTCTCATATTATTCATATGTTCTTCAGTTTGACGGCTTATATTCTTCCAATGTTATATTAGAAGGTTTCTCTTAAGGTCCCTATTAAGTATATTGACGTTGTTAGACATTCCACAGGATTTATGTTTGGCCAAAAGCCATTGTATGTGGCTATTGCTCAAAGGAAAGAGGAAAGGCAAACTCAATTACTGCTTAAGCATGCACAAGGAATTGCAGGTCTCACCGGATCTTCCGCTTTTTTCCCGGGTGGATATCCCCCTCTGTACTACCCAGCCCCTGGTGATCTACAAGTATCTGAACAACCAGGGCTGCTGTATCAGCCTCTGATTATGAGGCATGGTTGGATGGCCAATGGATTTGCAAACTCTATTAGACCTTCTTATCAAACTTCCTTGGTTAGTCCAACTGTAAATTTTCATAATACTTCGGCAATTTTACTACTTCATAGAGTTGGATAACAGAATCTTGAACTTTTCAGCAGTAGTCCGGAGGCACTAAATTGCATGGGCATGTTTCAGGTTTAAACCTATGATGAAATTTCTTACCACTTTCGTCTCATTTTTCAGATTCCTAGTGCTTCACAATATAGGCAGCTTAGGGGAAAGAAGAACGGACATATGCCAGAGGTGCCTTACTGGCAGCAATCAGTCCAATCAGTGGCATCATCAAAGCAATCTAGCTATACTCAAAAGGTTAAACTTTTTGCTATCCTTTTTTCATAAATTGGAATTTTGATTGACTGAGTTTTGTATTTGTTGATCTGCACAGCGTAGTAGTTCAATATTCCATTTTAGAATGCTGAAGTTGAATGTTTTTTCTGAGACTCCTCCCTTGAAAATGTGTGACTTTGCCTTTTTACCTCAATGGAAAAAGATAATGTCTTCAAATGCCTATTCAGAATAGTGATTAATCATTTTGCTAGGATGAGGATAAATGTTGTTTTATTTGATTTTCAAGTTCGTGTACTGATTTATGTTTCCTTTTTTGGTGTTCTTCATATATTCTTTTTATCTGAATCTTCTGATCATTATTCATATATTTGAAAAACTAGGCCTTCACTTAACTAGTGTTAAGTATGTGATTTTTAGCCGGAAATTGTTTGATTGATTTGAATTATTGTTTCAACTGTAAGTCTGTAACTACAAGAATTACAGTATCATAAATCATTCAGCCCATATTTACTCTATCTTTTAACTCAAGCATTTTTTTTGGTTTTCTTAGCTTATATGATGCAAAATTGTTAATCTCACGTGCAGATTACTTAGTATGTGTATTTTAAAAGTTGAGATATTTTTCCATAATTCGGTTATCATCTTGTTACTAAACTTCTGCCTGCACTGATTCTTCTTACGATCCTGTCATGGAAAGAAATTGTAGTCTATTTCAAATTGTTGTAACCCATAACAAAGTGCTTCTTTTTTCATTCACTAATATGTGTACATTGATGAGCTTCATTGCTTCAAGTTTCCTACTTTTGGTGCATGCCTTCACCTAGGTGAGAAGTATCCTGGGAAAATTAAAATTTCCTTTTGCATGATGGATCACAGTTAAGCATCCCTGTTTTAGTAACCACACAATTTATGTATGCTTTGTAGGTCAAATATGCACCAAATGGTTGTGGTATGAAGAAAGGATGTGTTTTCTCTGCTGGCACCAGTACAAAAGGATCATTGTCTGAGGTTTCAGACAACCTGAGTACTATGCTTACCACTGCACCTCCTAAGCAGCAGAAACAGATACTTGGAGACCACCTTTATCCTCTAATTAGTCAACACAAGGTGAGCTTTTTCTCTATCCTTTATAATTGTCCTTTTCTCTTCTATAATAGCTACCCTATGCACTAATGCAGAATAATTTGTCTGCTGCAATTGTTTTGGTTCTTCATGGAGAATCCAAGGGGTAGATAAACACTTGAAAGAAGACTTGATCCATCTCTGACAATTTTACTGATGTTGGTGTGGGTGATCTGTCAAGAAGCTTTTTGAAGCCATTTAGTTTTGAGCTTCGTTATCCGTTGGTTATATAGAGCTGGTCTAGCTTCTGTATCGGTCTTGCTGTTACCCTGAGAATTAACAAAACTAATATGCTTTTTGTAGCCCCATCTTGCTGCAAAGGTTACAGGAATGCTCTTGGAAATGGACAACTCAGAGCTTTTATCATTGTTCAAGTCACCAGAATCTCTGGCAGCAATGGTGCAAAAAGCAGTTGAGATGCTCAACCTCCCCAAGACTGAAGTTTCCCCTCGAGATTCATGTCTTCCAAATCTTCTCTCTGCTAAGTTGCAGTCAACTTAGCAACGAATTATGCACAATGTTAGAGGTTTCCATCAAGTTTGTGTCACTAGGAAATAAATCTAGCTAAGTGTTGTTTGTATGGTGGCTACTTGTATCATGATTTTGTGGCTGTTATTACTTCTCCGATATGACATGATAGAAACAAAATCGTTGTACTTAATGATACTGCTATAACATTTGGGGTCGACAATGTTATGTTTGACAATGTGTTTGGAATTTCTCATTTCTTTACATGTTATAGTTGTATTCCATTTCATATTGACTTTGTCAGATGATATTTGAGAAAGAAGATTGATTCGAAGAATAAGATTGAAGTCTACCAGTGTGTTAGGAAAGATGAAACAACAAAGTTCCACCTCTTTCTGCAGAACTTAGACTCAATTCAATAAAGTTCCCCGCACATCGAGTTTTGTTTATTGAGTAATTTATGCACTACAAATGTTTTTGTGTGTGTTTGTATCGTCTTTGTTCTTTTGGTAGAGAGAATAACAATTATAGCAAGCAAAAAGAAACAAGAGCATAAGCCAAACTATTTCCGTTTTGTTCTTGTAGATCATGTTTCAGGGAAGACTTATAATATACAGGACAAGTAAATTGTGTTCTTTGTTCACCCAAGAGCAATAAGCTCTCAGAATACACTCACTTTTTGTAGTCTAGATTACAATTCAACTTCTAGTTTAGATGTCAGTAAAATCAACAAACCCTTTTTGATATCAGACTCAATGATTCCCTCCATTTCTCCAATGCCTTCTCAAACTGCAGATTATCAGAATTAGTTGCCCTGACACTGCTGGTTTTGGGTAAAAGCAATGCACGATTATCAGAATCAGCTTGTAACTCATAGTCATTAGAATCAACTCGTGAGTTCTTCCATTAAGCCCTGTAATTAGAGGCAAAGGCTAGCAGTTTGAGAAAAAGGTAGATGCATTTATTTCTACTGCAATTTTCTGTTGTATGGGAAAATCACCTGAGAAATATACTGCTCTGCATCAGTGCGCCTAATGAAAAGAATTGCATGACGAGCAAGGTTGGCTAATTGGTCGCTGAGGACCACATTACCAATATCATCAAGGACCCTCACCTTGATATAGGGATCTTTTGGAGGCACCATATCCTGTGAAAAGCAAAACATAAGGAAGCTAAGGTACTTGGCCAAGTCTCTTATCATTTGCACTGTGCGGGTCTCCCAGAGATTTAAAGTTTATAAGGAAAGCAGTCCCTTGCAGATTGATCAGATATTCTAGAAAACACATGGAGTGATGTCATATTTTTGCTTGTCAATGTAGTGTTTTATTTTAGCACATTGAACTTCTGATAATCGAGTATCTGTTTAATTTACTTAATGCACTCACAAGCCTTCGCATTGCTGCCCTAGCTTCGTGTTCTTTTCAGAGATAGTTCTAGTCCAATGATTGATATAGTTATCCGAAGCCTAAAGTCAAATGCAATGAGCAAATTTGATACTTCCTACTCACAAAAGAAAGAAACGGAAAAGGAAAAATCTGCCACCCTCCTAACAAGTCACCATCCACACTCCAATCCAAGCTTCTTTCTCTTGCTCCGATGGCACACCAACACTGATGAGAGTGCAACGATGGGGAAGATGTGCAGATATGCTATGGAGGGTGACATTCCTTTTGCACCCCACCTAGAGATAAAAATTACTTGTCGGGGAGCATCGTTAGGCTAGGACCCCTCAATGTTACAGAACTTCAAGAAATAACTTTAGCTTCAGATATATCAATTTTCCGACTTGCTGACACTTCATAAGAACCAGAGATCAATGAGATAAACAAAACAGTCACTATAGTTCCGTATCAACACAACGAAAGAAAAAAAGAACAAGACACTATTTAGAAGTGAATCATATGACGTTTAATGGACAGTTTCCCTTTTTTCTGCTGTTTGGATTCGAACAAATTTTGGTAATTACACATACTGCTCCTAAACAGTCACAGATTACAACAATTAACCTTTTGAAGGAGGGAAATGCAAATTTTTTTCTAGGAGATCATACTATAATGCCAAGAGTACAGAAAACATGTCCTGGTTTGGTTATCAAAAAAAGTAAACATGCCCTGGTTAGGACTTAGTAAGAGTCTACTTTCTGCAATTTCAGGCATAGTAGTATTTGTTAGGTGTAAAAGTCTATTCACTATAGTCTTTGAGCAATATATCAGGACACAAGCAAGAAGTTACGAGAAAAGAACACTTACCACCCCCAAATCAAGATCAAGTGATGACATGTATGATTGGATAGTTCCAGCATGATTCTTAAAATATTCTTTCTCTGAGGTACTAAGCTTCTCTTCAATTTCTTCTGGGAGGACACGCTCAAGGGTCCATCCCAATCTTCGAACAACTTCTGCTCGATTATATCTAAAGAAGGAACAAGAAAGAAAGTCGACAACGAACATAAGAGATGCAGGAAGATCAGGAATATATGACCGTTTCCCAAAGACAACTCTGAAGCTAACTGTTACTCACACATAAGCCATCAGACAGCGCTTGTTGCGAGTGAGAGACTGATGATGGATAAGCAGCCCATGGTAATTATCATCTTTGGGGAGCTCTGCATTGGAACTTCTATCAGTCTCAGGTGGCTCGTTGTCATCAGGTGATTCGTTATTTGAAACTGCGTCGTTCTGAGTTGGTCGGTTTGCACTTGAACTTTCAGCAGGAGTTTTTGCATTCATTTTCCTGTGTCAAACTCAAGATGGATAAGGTCTGAAACAAAGTTGTACTCCATTTGGCACATAGAGAAGAATACACATGCGTAAGGAAAGAATGACTTTTGTTGGGAAACACATTGTCAACATGCTGGATTTGACTCAATTTCAGAAATGAACCGAGACTAATCCAAGTTGATGTGTGATATTTGATGAAATTATATGCCTTTGGAATCTGGTGTATGGACATCAAATTTAACAGTTTGCAATTAGGACACTCATGCAGTATGATGTAGCCAATTAAATAGAAGGTATGGAAAGTGGGAGGACAAGCACCTAATGCTCAATACTGAATTAGCCCAGAAGCAGCAAAGTTGAAAGCTTCAGAAAATACAAACATAGCATTTGGCACTACAAGACACAGAAACATTCTGAGAGCTTAGTGCCTAGGCGCTAGCATGGCACAAACCTGGAGGCTACAGTGCCTAGGTGCCATCAGACAAATAGAACTATAGGAACACAGTGCCAAGTTGCTATCAGACAGATACTGGTTCTTAGACGTGTTCTTACATGAAAACTATAAATATACCCTACCAGGGCTGAACATGGCACAGCAGGAGGGAAAAAAGAGGGTTGGATCTATTTCAACTTGAATTCATCTTCTACTTCCTTTCCTTTTGGCTTTATCTTTTCATAGAGAAGATAGCTTATGGAATATCCTCAGTTTACAGAGAAAGGAATTCAGAAGTATTAAATTTCAAAGTGAACTCTATTTCTTTAATAACTGAACAAGATCAGTACATATATATATACAGGAAAGGAAAGAATCTTTTGTAACTACTTTAACTAACTATTTTCTATCTAACCTCTAACTTCTATTATTTACATAATGACTCTCAGCTTACTATGTAGTACCATCTTTAATACATTAAAGCAAAAACTTCAGAAAATTCAGCATGCTGACACACAAGTATTATGGAGAAGAAAAGCATATGATAGAGCACTGATGAAGTATCTATGTTCAAGGCCTAGATCAGAAGCAAACTGGACAAGAAAACAGGTAAAATAGGACAGTTTCAGGATATCAGTTAAGAAAATACACGAGGTACACTTGTTCTGTAAAATATTTGCAACAATAAGAATCACTAAAAAGCTCACCTAACTACTGTTACAAATAGCATGTTATGGGTTATACAACAATAAGGTTGCAGAAAGAGATGAATAACAAACAAAGAAAGCTTGGGAAACCACAAGGAACGTGTTAAATATACCTCACCAAGGAATTGAGGTGCAGGAAATGGCTGTTACATTCTTCAAGTACTTGTGTAACTAGGTCAGTCTGCATTGAACAAGAAACTATTCTGTAAGTATAAAACTCTAAGTAAATAGCAGACCAAATATGTAATGAATCAAAATGTTTATAAGATTCAAGTAGCAGCAAAGAAATTGACCCTGCAGAACATCAACTTTATTTTAATGTAAGAAGCACTCATGATCACTCATTTTCTAATAAAACTCCTTAAAAAGAAGAAGTAGAACTACATGTATACTTCTGTTAATAACAGGATCAATATCTTGGATGTATGAAAAACCCACTACAGCATTATGACATGCATGATAATGACAAACATCTACCTGGCTACCTTATTCCTCTAGTGTGAACCCATATATTATAAATGCAAGATGATTGCATGTTTATATTAGCATTAATAACAATAGGGGAAAGAAGATAACGTCAAATCTCAGTGACTCAACACCTATCATCTACACAATTTTCACAGCCTACATGGAAATAATGCAAATGATTAAAACTATCTGAAATTTAATTTCTAGTAAGCTGATCAAATATAGAATAAATTGCATACATTAAAAGCTGCAAGCTGCCCGGGTTCGCTCTCTGCAAATTCTTGTACTAATTCTCTCCCCTTCTTCCCATACATTTCTTCCAATTCAAATGGGCCAAGCACTGATCAATTTTTTCCTGCAGTCACTGAACCATTCCTCAAACACGTAAATCTGAAATCCCTAAAATTGGAAAATGAAATGGTACTTATACAACTAGTTTCTTATATTGGAATTCCTATCAAGTAGTTTTTCTAAGGTCTGAATAAGAGTTTTCCAATTTTATCGAATATTTTTGGCATAACTAATATCAAATAATTTCTCTAAAGAGTTACGAAAGTAATGTTTTTTCTTAAATGAATAATTCCAATCTAGTGACAGTAAATTGAGTTACAAATATAAAAAGAGAATGTTTGTTCAGTAAAAGGGGGGAAAACAAGTACAATTTACGGTTACTTGGGTGAAATGTGAGCTTGTGTTGGCTGTTCATGGAAGAAAAGAGCTCCAGAAATAGCTGGAAGGTAACATCACTCTACAATCAAGCTTTCAAATTTGCAAATTTGATGCATTTGAAAGCTAAACACATAAAAACCTCAGTTGGGTCATCCAACTTTACTTACAGAGTCAAATTTTAGCAACCCACATCGACTCGAAAGAAGGAACATGGATAGTAGCAACAATGAGTTGATCTTTTTTTTCAACTCGGACGAAACTCAGTGAGTAATTACCATAAGAATCACTAAGAATAAGTTGAAATTTCAAAATTTGGGGATCTGGGTTTGCTTTAAATCCTTCGAAAATCTCTTTGGGTGTTTCAGATTTAACAAAAAATTGTCAAAATGATGAAAATAATGAAAATCTGAGTTAACTGAAGCATTTCATCAAACATGTAATGTGCATAAACCCAGAAATTGCTTAAACGAAAACAAAAACGAAATCGTATTTACGCACCTTTTTTCAATTGAGTTCCTATACAAGAAAGTTGAATGTAATTTTTGTAAATTGATTTCTTCTTCGCCAAAATTTGATTCAAGAACAATTTTGGCGGGAGTTTCTTCAAGATTCCAAAATTAGCCGCCAAATGCAGAAACTAAAAAAAGGTATTATATAAATTTAAAATAGAGTCTAGAAACTACACTTGGACCTCATAAGTTTAAGAAAGAGGCAATAAGACCCACTTAATTCATAGAAGTATCCATTTTGGTCCTTTTATTCCTTTTTTTTTTTTCTCACTAGGGTTTGGTACCACTTAAATGTCTCCATTAGTTTGAATTCATATCACATAAAGGCCATTGAGGGAAGGGGGAGTCCTCTGTATGAAAAACTATTTTCGTTCTCGAGGCTCCAACTCGAGACATTCAATTAAAGATGGATAGATCTATTCATCTTATCATAATTCTCAGCTATTAGCCCTTTCTTCTCGTGAATAGAAAATTTCAATAAATTTTAGAAGCGAAAAATGCATTTACAATTATTCTCACAGGTCAAAAAGTATAAATTCTTAGGTATAAATGGTAAAACTATATAAGGTGTAAATTGTTTGTTTGCCCATACATTTTGGTGAGAAATCCAATTTAATAATTTAATAAATCAACTTGTAGTCTTCTTGCCTAAGAAAAAAGAAGTTCGATTGCTTAATCTTTAGGTAGTTATTATTAATTAAAAATCCAATAACACATTAACCATAAAATATAGTACTAGTATTAAGTAATGACCACTATATATTAAGCTAAACCATATCATGACTATACCACTTAGTAAATTTATTTATTTGTTTTCTCATTTTTATTATGTCCATTCTCAAAAGCTTATGCCTTTTCTTTTCTTATCACTTGTGATGAATGCCTTTAATTGTTTTGTCAAATTGTTATGATGAATATTTTTACTGTTGCAAATACTCTAAAAAAAAGGAAAAGATTGACCAACATGTATTGTGGTGGAAAGTTCATGATTCCTTCATCTTTAATTTGAGCTCTTGATTTCGAATTTTGATAATGATAATTGAAAAAAAGTCCTTTGAAGGAAGCATTTAAAAAAAGAGAGGAACCAACATGAATTGTAGTGCAGTGGTGTGATTACTTCATCCTTAACCAGAGGTCTTGGATCGAATCTTAGGTAAAAAATCTTGTTGGGAGCGCCACCCCAAATGGGCTCCGTAAAGTGCGATCCGGATTTAGTCGGAGCTCCAATGTGGATTCCGGACATCGAATGGGAAACAAAAAAACAAAAGAGAGGAAAGGATTGACTACGTGTCAAACTGCGAGTGGATACACTGATTTGTCTTAACATTAGCACTTCGACAAGTATTACAGTTTGTGGACTTGTGGTCCTCTCAAATTGGGAATCCACCCAAAAGTCCATAAAATATAAAAGAATTATCATAATTTTGCAGAGTAAATATAATATAAGTAAAAATGTTAGTTGACTTCTAAGTGCAAAGTGCATAACCAAATATACTAAATTCTATTCAAAATTCAAAACTATCACATAGTTGCAATCCATAAACTGTCTATCCTGCTTTTTGGACAAAGTAAGGCATCTGATCCCATCGAGAGTTATGGTTGGATGGATAAGACCCCTCCATCGATCAAAGATTTCAGGTTCTAGCTATGAGAATGAAAAAAAAATATTATAGTAGGGAGCTCATCCCCCACTTAATGGTCCTTGAGCGGCACCAACCTAGGAAAGTAAGGACCTCAATGTGGATTCTAAACACCGGCTCCTTGCAAATAAAAGGATTCAAAAAAATTCAATTTGAATTAAGCTAGAATAGTCAATCTTTGGAAAAAGGGTAGCCCGGTGCACTAACCACAAGTTACCCTGCATTTGCAATAGAATGTTTCGGCAGCTCGAACCCTTGACCTTCCGCATGACAACAACTTTACTAGTTATGCCAACGGTCCCTTCTTTAACTATTCCAGTGTAAGAAAAAGAAGCATCTGATCCCAACCTCAAAGTACAACAAAAAGATCCATGCCTTTTATAAAATTCTTCTTTACACTAATATGAATTTTAAAAGATCAAGACCAGTGACATTTTTTTTCTTCTAGGACTATGATACTTCTAACTAACCTCAATAGGCTCTTCTTGATCAACTATTTCACTTATGCAGTGAAGTTGCTGAACAACATCTTTCATGCAGGGTCTCTCTGTCTTCGTTTCTCTTAAACACGAAAGTGCAAGCGCCAAGAACGAGTCCATACCAGTAGTTACATTAGTCAAAGGCTCCTCGCCAAGCAAGCGCCTGTCCACTACATCCATAACTGAACCGTGGTTTTCTTGCTGAATGACATAAGAGACCAAGTTGACACTATTTTCGTCTCGTGAGAAGTCAACTGCCTTCTGAGAAGTAAGAAATTCTAGTAACACAACCCCAAAGCTGTAAACATCACTTTTATCGGTTAGCTGGTAGTTGCGAAAATATTCAGGGTCTAAGTAACCTAATGTACCCTGAGCACAAGTGGACACATGACTCAACCCTGGACAAGCCAATCTTGATATCCCAAAGTCGGAAACTTTGGCATTGAATTCGTTATCTAGGAGTATGTTTGTAGATTTGACATCTCTATGGTAGATGGGAGGGTAAGCAGCTGAGTGAAGATAAGCCAATGCTTCTGCAGTTTGTGAAGCAATTTTCAACCTTGTTTTCCAGTCAAGAAAGGTGGAGTACTTACCATGAAGATGATCGTGGAGGGTTCCGTTGGAAATGTATTCGTAAATCATCAAAGGCTGTTCAGCTTCTATGCAGCACCCTAAAAGCTTGACCAGGTTCCTGTGATTGACTTGAGAAAGGATCCCAACTTCATTGAGTACTTGTTGAGTGCTCTTGACATTTCCCACTTTGGCTAACTTTACTGCTACAATCGTTCCATCGTGAAGCTCGCCTCTATAAACTTCTCCGAAACCACCATGGCCCAAGATTCTGTCTTTTGAGAATCCATTTGTAGCTTTCTTCATCTCCTTAAGACAAAACATCCTGGCCGGTTTTCCACCATTGTTTGATTTTAGAATGTCTTCTCTTGCCTTAGCAAGCCTAGCCCTGGCTGAGACTCTTCCTGATCTTTTCAAAGCAACTGCAATCACCACAACAGCAAAAGCCGAAAACAAGGCAATCCCAATAGATATATTTAATACAAAACCAGGGTGTTTCTTCTTCATGCAATTTCCTAGACTTTGGTTCCAATAATAGTCACGATTGCAAAAACAGCGAAAGACACCGTTTTTACCAGAAGGTGAACATGTAGAAGCTCCAGAGCAATCAGATTGTGATTTACAGTGTGGCTCGGGTGGAGGAGACCATTGAATTTCCAATCCCTCTTCCCATTCATTAGCTGGCTTCATAGCATCCAAGTGTAGAATGCTTCTAAATGCTTGGCAACCCGAGATATGCAGGCGTATCTTGTATGCTGAGGGCATACCGCCAGCAATAAATGTGCAACATGGATCAACATCACTTGCACACTGAAGTTCCCTTTTAGCATCTACATGTCCAGAGCTAAGCAGATATTTATGGCACAAGCTAGAAGGTGTGCAATTTAAAGGGGATACTAGAAGACGAGGAGAACAATTAAATAAGAAGATAGTGTTAGAAGAAGTAACATTAAACGGAAGAGTCTGGTTCAACCAGAGTCCCTCACTCACTGACATGTCTTGTGTAACACAGGTACCAGGCATCCAGGGTGATGGTTGCACCACCATACGCTGGAACGAGGCCATAATTCTGAGGATGACATAAGAGCTTCCATTAAGGGTATCAAGATAGAGCTTGTGAGAGTGAGGATCACAACGGATAGAATAGTCAGGGTTGCCACAGTTGGGATTCGTGCTCAAGGGATATGGAACTTCTAGAGAACCACAGTTTGGACATGTCTTTTGGGAACAAGAGTAACAAAAGAAGTGGAGTAACAGTAAGACATACAGGTTAGTTTTCCTCCTGTAAAGAATAGTCATGGTCATTTTGTGAGAGCAAAGAAGAGGTTGAAAATATTATGGTAGAAAGGATTTCATAAGTGTTTAAATATAGGCAAAGGAAAGAGAATAAAGTGGGTGAATGAAAAATGAAAAGGAAGTATTCAAAAGAATCTAGGTAAATATAGGCAAAGGAAAGAGAATAAAGTGGGTGAATGAAAAATGAAAAGGAAATATTCAAAAGAATCTAGTAAAAGCAAAAAGATTTGGCAATCATTGAGCAAAGGGATTCTTATCTGAAGGTGACAAACACAAAAAGGGCAGCCCAGTGCACTAAGCTCCCGCTATGCGCGTGTCCGGGGAAGGGCCGGACCACAAGGGTCTATTGTACACAACCTTACCCTGCAATTCTGCCTGTAGAATATTTTTATTATACCTGCAATTCAATTACCACTTTCTGGAAAGAGGTATATAATCTTTGCTTATTAAGGTAAGAACTTGCCTAAAGGAGGATAATGACAGAGAATCGAATTCTAAGGATGATTTCAGTTCCACATAATTACTTTGCAAGTTGTCAATAAACATACATGTGCAGCAGTCCTCTATTACTTCATCACTATATAATAATGCAGTCTGCAAGAAGTATGTAAACAACTGTGCCAATATAAAATTCAGTAACTAAAATCTATAAAGAGAGAGGACCGCAAGCCATAATGAGAAGTATAAGCCATCTTGGTAGACACTATAAATGTCATAATCTAGCCAATGAGAAGCTAAGAATTTTGTCCAAGACGGTGAAATTTGACACCTAAATGACTCTTACAGAGCTGAATTTGTCCTAAACTAAATCTTAATGTCTTTTGTACTATTTATATCTCTGGGAACTAGTTGCTTCACCCCTGGTTGATTCAGTTATCTATATCTGAATTTTCTCACTGGCATTTCTTTGGGGTTATTCTCGAACAAGTCCTTACAGCACTTTTATATGCTCAAAGCAATTTGAATCTCATAACATGACAATGAGTTTGAACTATACAATATTAACATATTTAGGGACATTTTCCTGGTAAAATACCAAATCAGAAGCAGATCTCTTAGTATTCTCAAAATTCATACAATAGGCTGAGTGCTTTTGCAGGTGATGAATCAATATAACATGAAGTAGGTGAACACTGTGGTTATCCTTCAACAATTTTGACAGGAGATCTGCACCGAAAGAAAAAAAAAGGAATTTACAGTAAATACATAAGATGCTGAGGATAATGAAGCTAAATCAAAGAAACAAGTCCATTAATTTTTTGAATATTCTAAAAGCTGGCTGCTCACCCGAATGGGCTTTGTTTAATAGACAGCAGTTCAATATCCATCTGTAGATTAAAAATTCAGTAGGTGAAAGAAGTAATAAAGATACAATGACCACATAATAATGTTAGAGACAATACCATCCATTTCGAGAATAAGTAAATTATGAGAGATGAAACTTGCAAAAAGGCGTGGCGGAAAACTGATATTTCCGTTCTTTTGAGTAGAGGTGGTGTTTGGGCTAGCTTGCGCGGAACTGGGGCAGAAAACTGATCCTATTAGATGTTAGGAAATGATGTTGTGATCCAAGGTGCAGCTCTTAATTGTGGGGGTTATGTATAACGTTACAGTCTTGACACAAATTTTAATCGAAGTTTCTCTACATTTGTTCTCAGTTTGAAGTTTTCGTTCAAACTACAAAGTTGCTAGGTTTATCAGGCTACTGCAATATCACCACTTTGTAGCCATATTATAAAACATGATGACACACATTATTACAAGGGGGAGAATGTGTAGGAGGTAGCAGATTTTATGTTTTTCATTTCTCTAAAAGGTTTAGCTCAAGCACATGCCACTCAGTTTGGAAAAGGACTTGAAAGAATTTTCATATAACATTTCTTTGGGGTCGTTCTTTTTTACAAAGAACAAAGCTAACAAGTGACCACATAAAAAAGAATATTTTAAAGATTATGTCATCTTTGTTTTCGGAGGTTTACACTTTTATGAGGCTGATGTATTTTGCACACCCACATACTTTTCCCAAGAAAGATAAAATTCCATACGTGCAGGATACACTTTTCTGTTGATAAGAATGTTCTGCATCTGTTAGATGCCAACACGATATTTCTATCAACACAAATCTCTGGTTCACGGTGAAGGCTCCCATTAAAAAGGTTTTCTGCTAGCCACATATTTGATGATTCTGATAAGTTATTCTAAAAGAGTGATGATGATGATCTTTCATAGCGAAAAGGTAAAGACAGCATTTTGAATTCCACAGACCAACTTAAAGGTTTGATAGACCACAATGGGTGCAAAACAGTTGAATCCAAATGGCCTTCAGAAACTATTTGATAAACAAGATTAGTCTTTCTTGGAATTTCGGTATAAGCACATGAATGCAACGACAAAATGATACCTCAATTGTTGCATTTGGAGGAATTTCCTGCACGCCTTTCTTCCCATAAGCTAGCTCAGGAGGAACGATGAGCAGGCGCTGCAAATACATAACATTTTCATTTTCAAATGTTTATCGCCTCCATGTAAAGTAATTAATCCATCATTATTGATGCAACTATGCTGAGTTATATTTCATCAGTCATCGGCATGACACCCTGAATTATGACTTAACTAGTTGTAGTTCATTATTCTAAGCTCAGGGAAAAGCTAGAACCTAAAGGACATTCTGATGAAAAGCCTACATATACTTAAATGTTTTGTGCACTGACTATCAAGTACAGGATGATCTCATTAATGTGACCACAATTATACTTTCAATCAATTATGCCTCAATTCCAATACATTAATATGAATCCTCTATATCCATGCTCTATTCGGGCACATTTCATTACAATAACTAAATAGTTTCTCTTTTAAGGCAAGTATAGTTTCTCTTTTAAGGCAAGTAGAGTTTCTCTGCAACTAGAGGTTCTCTAAAATCTCACATTTATTCTTATACTGATATTCAAGTCTTCATTTAGATAAGGAGGACTTGTGGAAAAGTCAAACCTTATGTGAGTGTAATAATAACAACTAAGTCTTATTCTCAACTAGTGGCATTACCTATATAGATCTTTTTCTTTTATCGTGCTTAGTTCTTAGTTAAGTCTGCACTAGATCTAGAGACTGCAGGCCTCTTGAGTTAACTTCCCCAATGTTGACTTTAGGTTTACAACATTTCCTTTAAAAACATTCAATCATCACATTGTTGCACCTATTGGATCTATGCATTTGTAGGTCTATTTAGGACATAACCAGACCATCTTAGCAGCATTCTCTCAGGTTATCTTCTATATATATCCACTTGTGCAAATTTGTTAGATGTTATAATTTCTAATCTTGTATGATCGCACATCAAAATTTAACATCTACATTTCAAGGGCACCCATCTTAAGCATATGTTGCACATTAGAAGCCCAATTCACCCCATAAAACATTACTCGTCTTAGAACTGCTCGACGGAACTTCAATTGTAGTTTGTCCGATCTCTTCTTACTGCATAGAAGTCCTGTATCATTCCTTCAGTTTGAGCTATCCTATTTTATTTCTTCTTCTTTTGATCTGACTTCAGCAATAGTGTTGGATTTTCATTTCAAATTGTTCCCATTTTCTCATTTTGAGGAAGCTAACACTGAAAAGCTTAGAAAACTTTAGCAGTTGAATATTGATCACACAATTAGAGCAGGAGGTTTGACGGGGGCATGAAGTTGACTCTTCAAATTAGAAAAAATAAAATATATAAAAAAACAAGCTTTAGCATATTCCTCTCCTCAGGAAACTCCATTAGAAGGTTATGCAGTTCAATTGAGAAATATCCTGAATGTGATGAAAGTACAATTAAGGTAATTGTCTCACCTGCCCTCCTACTCGCATCCCTTGAACACCGAGATCTAATCCTTTAAGGACTGTTCCCCTTTCTGATTGGCCAACGTCAAATCCATATGGCTACAGGAAGTAAAGGATATTGGATAAGAAACATGATGGCATCTCAAAAACAGAAAAAGTAAGTCACGTAGTTCATCGTACGATAGACGTAGAGAATACCACTCCATCACAAATACAAATTAATTCTCGATCATTTTGATATTATACCCAGATCAAGTACATCGTAACCATAATGCTGTCAAACCCAAGCAAATTGAATTAACGAAATCTTAAATCAAAACCAGGCAAACTGTACAAAGGTAGAGGAAAGAAAGAAAAGTTTCTATAGTTCTTCATATCTCTTAGAGGATGGATGTTCCCAGTATCACTTTCAAAGGGACGACTATGGATACTCAAAAACTTAGAAAGAATGACAATATATTTTGGCTCTTGCTTTACTCAATGTAATCATTTATTTGTAGTTTCCCATGAAATGATTCCTCTCCAATTAGGTATCATATAGAACTGGATTATGAGAATTGACAAAATTTCCAAATCAAGGACTATTAAATAAACATGAAGCAGAAATATTACATAGGCATTGTCCAGAAGCAGGGAAATGACATCAATCTATCAATTAAGCTAACGGGAATGTCATAACACAATTATACCTAAGGTTTCTATACAAAACATTTCAAATGAAGGTGCTTGAGTTCTAATCTAGCTTTCCAAGGTGCGCCTTGACTAATCATGCAATAGTATTCATTGTTTTACATGTAGCAGGTTTCCACACTTGAAGCTTGAATCTGATATTTCCAATACTTTTTTTTTCTAAAAGGGAAATGGGGAAGGGGATTATAAGGTAGGGAAGCGAATCCTCACCAACAAGGAGAAAAGTTCAGGTAGTCAGCCAACCAACTGAGCTGCTAAGATTTCCTGATATTTGCCATACAAATTATACAGGTTGGAAAAACTAAAGCAGATGAATCTTACTGTTCCACCACCAACTCCCATTCCTTGTCTACTTGTCATGAATGTGATGTTCCTCCATTTAGCAACATAGTGGATCTAGAATTATGACATAATAAACAATTCAGATTTTAAGAAGCATTCTGTAAATCTAGATTTCTGACAAATATATTATACTTGAGTATGAACGAAGAAACTGCAAAGTACAGAGAGACTACATGCATTACATTTTCAAATATATCATAAAATGACTCAAAATATAAGGTTTCAAGGGCAACATTGGCATGTGACATGCCTAACTGTTACGATAAACAAAGAGATCACCAATACCATTAAACAATTCATGAAAGGTCTATGGCATTCCTTGTAACCTATGAACTAAATAATTTAGATTGATGAAGCATTTACTGAGATGTCGTTTTTAGCTTCATTTGACTCATTGGTAGTGGGATCAACATGATTGGTTATTTCGGTTCTTGTATAATTCTATCCTAAATACCACTCTAACGATATCGTGCTGGCCTGAACTTCAGAAAAGCATTGTGGAGGGTGAAAGACAAGTAGTGGTTGTGGAATGAGAAGTGGCAACATGTCACCATAACAGAGATCCTTTTGGGGCTCAGTAGGAAATTTGAACCTCAAACAAAAGCCCCTGAAACTTCCATACAGGACAGCAATCTATTACATCCTGTTGTCTGATTAGTTCTTAATATAAATCCTATGAGTCAATATTAGTATACCACATGTGATGCAATGATCTCAAAGTGTTTTGCTCTAAACTAGAAAAGCTTGGAAGCTGTGGAACTGCTATCTAGAAAGCTCAAACAAAGAAGGTACATTTTACCTATACAATGCACTTAATGGTGGATTATTAATGATGTGGTGTTGCATATTAACTTATACAAATATGTTTTTCGAGATAAATCAAACATTGTACTTAGATACTCAATTCAACTTTGGCACAACCGTACTGCAACTCTAGATCCCTTCACTGCTTCAGCTCCAGCACCGACCTTCAAGTCATAATACCTGAGAGATTTACACCGAAGAATAAAGTGAATAATCCACAAATAAGGCAGGAAATCACAAATCAGACTACTGCTTCTAGCCTCGAAATTAGATGGACGAATACATATTTCTTTTCCTTTATTGTAGGAGGACAATGTTGTATATGAAAATGTGTACATTATATGTTGAGCTAAGATATTGCGTCCCTAGACTCAAGTTAGCTACAGTAATCTTGTTTCAAGTCCAAGGGATTTTATAATTTGTGTAACAACCAAATGTAAAAGGAATCCAAATGTAGGGAAAACAGTACTCAGATGCTTCAAAATTGTATACTAACTTTAGACCATTTGGAAGAGTTGTGTACTCGCTCTCTGGTATTTTTGCTCCCCTGAGCTGCAAAAAGAAAAATACACAAAATTTCCATAAATACAGAAGAGAGCATTCTCAGCATCCATATAAGGCAGATGGAAATTATTCTTACAGCTCTTCTGCTTGTGCTAGCGGCTCCAGCCACATCGCAGAGGCAAAGGCCAGCAGCTGAGTAGTGAAAGAGATCAAATAAGTAACAACTAAAAGGCAACCCAATGTACAAAGCATCCCACATTCATACAGACCAGGGAAGACCGGAAGGGCCGCATCCCAAGGGGATGAGAAATAAGTAATAATCCATCAAAAAATAATGAATCTTGAAAAGAAATCTGAAACAACTACCAATACTCTTAATGGACAGTCATACAATAAAATACCAATTAACACTTAACACAGAACTAGAAAGCAAAAGTATTAAAATGACGAGAAGGGAAAGTGATGGAGTTTTTCTTTTTCGTTTTTTATAAAGGTGGTGTCTGGGCCAGCTTACACGCACATCCACAAATTCCACGGGTACCTGCTTCCGTAGCGGTATGTAGGGTGCTTTTCTATGAACCAATCATACAAGTTTATTCTATGGGGTATAACATCTACAGATGATAATTAGCAACAAATTTCAAGAAATTCTATTGATACTAGCATTCTACAACTCAATGTGCTTCAAAATGATGAAATGTAAAGACTGAAAAACAAGAAATAGAAATGAAGAGAGCTACCAGCTATAAGAAAAGAGCCCATCATTGCCCTTCTTCCTTCATTCTGCTGAGAAATATTAATTTCTGGAACATCCAAAGATGATGATTTTGACAAGCAAACACAAGGTAAAGCTGTTCTACTCCAGTTGGCTGAAAGGGGTCTGTTTCCTGTAAATTCAACATTCAAACTTTAACATGGGTCTGTTTCCTACAAGTTCAAGATTCAAACTTTAGCTTCAATTAGTAACATGGGCCATCCTACAAGATAAAGATTCAAACTTTAGCTTCAATTAGTCACATGGGTCAGTTTCCTACAAGTTAAAGATTCAAACTTTAGCTTTAATTAGTGACATGGGTCTGTTTCCTATAAGTTCAAGATTCAAACTTTAGCTTCAATTAGTAATCTTTTCATCTTCTGTGTGTGTGTGTGTGTGTGTGTGTGAGAGAGAGAGAGAGAGAGAGAGAGAGAGTTACCTGAGAAGGGTGTTGAGGGGAGAGAGTTGAGGAAAGGGGTGGCTTTGAGAGGATGGTAGAGGAGAAGATCCATTCTTGACAGTTATGGAAGTAGCAATAAGATTATTATTTTCATCTTCTCTGTATGTGTGCCATCTTTTGTTAGAGAAGAAGAGGGAAAATAGAGATAACATCCTCAATATGAACCACAATTTGTATATATCACTTAGGACCCATGGCAATTTTCCCTTTCAACTTATACTCAACTTATTTATGTAAACAAGTGCAATAAGTTTTAAGCATTGAATACCTAGACCAAAAAATAAAAAATTGGACTAGCACATGCTACTCTATTTTCTCTTCTTTTTTCCCCTAAGGAATACTAGAAAAGATCATACTTGTGCTTGTGTTTATTATAGTAATTGAGTGATTAATTAATTGATATATGCATAAGTGTTCGACGTAGAATCAGTGAAAAAATGTGTTGATAAAGAAATTACAAATACAACATATAATTGGGCGCACTTGTTTCATGCAAACACATATTATACATTTACATTACTGTTTTCAAAATCGGAGATAACTCCAACTTCCTACTGAGGAGACTAGACAACCCTCACTAGACAAAGATAAATAAAACTCGATCAGTGGATTGACGGGATAGATCACTATTACAGAAGAAGGTAAAATCGTAGGAAGAGTTATGACTATAAAGGTCCCGAACCTCTTAAGCAAATGGTTCTAAAGATTCAATCTCAAATTAGGCAATAATAAAAGTAAAACATAACTAAAACTAGAGTTCTTTGCTCCTCCATTTGTACCAAGAATCAAGTTCAGAACACAAGGATAGTAATAGATTCATCTATTATACGGTACAAGTTTGTGAGACTATTTTGAATATCTCAATTAAAAAAATTTAGTGTAAACATTCAATGCGGGTAAGTTTTTACCAACCACAAATCATGAAGGAATTATTACAAATATATAGTCACATAATTAGGCACTAGAACATGATTTTCTAGCAGGATGAATCAAATCCTCAGTATGATCAGAAACACAATTCCTCTTAAAGCAATTTGTTTCATTTTTCATTTTATCACTTCCCTCTACCCATTTCTTGAACTTTTGCATTAATTTTCTCCTTTTTGAATGATCATTAATAGGTGAATTTAAACAAGATTCATTATGCCCAACTGATGAACTCCTCCCAATTATTAAATCATGTACTTTTGGTACAAATTTTTCAACATTTTCTCTATTTTCTTCTCCCAAATTCAATTCTTGATTTTTCCCTTGTTCCATTTGTTCTTGATTTCTTCTCATTAATTCATGTCTTAAACATGCATTGCACCATCTTAAGTATATTAGCTCTTTGTCTTCACTAGCTTTCTCCTTTTGCAATTGCTCAAGTTCATTTGCCAATTCTTTGTAATCTTCTATTGTCACAACTTCAACATCATTCTGCAAAACAAGGAATTAATAACATTTCAATACAATGTATTCACAATTTCATGTATGTGAAATAAATAAACGGATTAGTTTCGTGGATGGTCATTCAACTTTTTGTTTATTGCAATTAAAGTCATAAAACCAATTTTTATAACGGAAATATAACTCAATTAAGCATATATATCACAAGAAAAAAAACACCAAAAAATGATGTTAGGTGGTAGATATTATGTAACTTGAAGTTGAATTGTTTTTCTTGGTGGTGCAAAGTGGATATTACGATAAAGTGAGTTGTTGACATGGCTATACATTTCATACATGCGGCGATCTACTTGCATTTTTCCTTGTTATGATAGAAAACACAAATAAACAAATAACCATAAGGAACCAACGACTTTTTCTTCTTAAACAATCTTTATCCTCTGCAGTTAACTATTCATCTCCGAGCAACGTTATTTATTAGTGGAGGTTCGATTCGTTTGTTGGTATTTATAATCAAATTTTCATGTGCACGAGGTTGATTCTATGATATGTAAATATGATTAAATTATTTTTCTACTATTAAAATAGTTTTACGATTTTAATACGTTAAATTAACTAAAAGTTGAATGACCATCCATTAAATCACGGTTTATTAAAAATACCTACCTTTGATTGATTTGAAGTCTTTGCCAATTCCAGCTCCATTTTCAGCTGCTGAATTTCCAATTCCATTTCCTTGATGACATGATCTTTCATTTCTAGCCCCTCTTGATTTCTTGAAATTTCTTTTTCCTTAGCTTCAAGTTGAAATTTTTGTTCCTTCATAACTCTTGAATGTTCTTTAATCTTCTTCAAAAGCTTCTTAACTCTTTTTTGAAGCAAACTATTTTCTGAATTTGACAAATCAAGAAGTTCCATAATTTTCAAATATTCAATTACCATATTTTGAAATCTTTGGCTCTCTGCTTCCATTAGTGTAATTTCCTTACTAAAGAACTCAACTTTATTGATCTCTAGTAACAACTTGTATTGCATATCCATAAGTGCAATTTCTTTCTCTTTCAAGTGAGTATAGTGTTGAAATTTGGCCTTAATATCTTCTTGAATTTTGTGTTTTTCTTGATAAAGATTGAAACTTTCTGATGAATCTTGGTAGAGGGTATGTGTAGAACAATGATCATCATCATTAGCTTCAATACAAGATAAAGTTTCTGAATTTTCAAGATTTTGATGACCATCTTCATTTCTTGAAACCTCATGAGGATTTTCTTGAATTTTGCATTTTTCTTGATAAAGATTGAAACTTTCTGATGAATCTTTGTAGAGGGTGTTTGTAGAACAATGATCATTATCATCAGATTCAATACAAGATAAAGTTTCTGAATTTTCAAGATTTTGATGACCATCTCCATTTCTTGAGATTTCATGATGATTTGCTTGAAATTTGGATTTATTTTGATAAAGATCAAAACTTTTTGATGAATCATTGTAAAGGGTATTTGTAGAACAATGATCATCATAATCATGTGCTTCTATACAAGATAAAGATTCTGAAGTTTCAAGATTTTGATGACCATTTTCATCTTTTCTTGAGACATCATGAGGATTTTCTTGAATTGGTGAAATTTGAAAATTTAAGATTTTTCTAGTTGTGATTTTGGCAATTATGTAACCAGCTAAAGTGAGGGCTATTGGTATTCCAGCCTTGAGGAATACTGGCTTCATCATCTCTACTTTTGAGCTATTGTTTTCCATGTTTATGAATTAATCTAAAGTTTTTTGAGAGATGAAATTGATATATCAAGATTCTATAAATGGATTGTTTGGTGTGTGTTGTATAATTGTGAAGAAATAATGGTGTTTATAACAAATTTAAAGCTTAATAGATTCTTTACCTATGTGTTTGCTTTAAGCTATCTTTTGTAAAAAAAACAGTGTTTGTGTTTGCTTTTTGACTACTCAATAGTTCCTTACATATGCTTTTTTGGGGGAATCTAATTCCCTATGGCATTGATATTTAATATTAGTAACTTGTTTTTCCCTTGATTTGATTTCCACCATGATATGCATGTGATATTGTGTATGTAATAGTATATAGTGTCGAATTTTTCTTTTTCAATTGGTTTTCTTCTCTTTTGCATTAGTCCTTACTTTTAAGTTCATGTTTTGTTATTATCTGTTGTTTTTTTATTATTATACGTTGTTTCTTGATACTTTAATTATTTCTTTTTTTAAACTACTTTTGATTGTTTTTCTTTGAGTTGAACGTTTATCGAAAATAATTTCTCTATCTCTAAAAAAAAATAAAAATGTGTGTACACTTATCCTCCCCAAATCTTATTTTATTATTGTTATTGTTGTTTTCCACTAGTCCTTTTCTTGTCCAACTGACTATATTGCAACGTGTAAACGCGTGTGTATTTTGTAATGAAAGTAAATAGTGGGGAAACTTTTCCTTTTGCAAGATCTCCACTTTCTAGGATTGTATAGAAGAGATATTAGAAGATATATATATTCCATTCAAAAATAACTTAATTATGATTTATATCTATAGTTTGCTAATTACAATTCGTAGCTATATGTTAGAGGGAGGAGAGAGGTGAGCGAGAGAGGGCAAAGAGCGGAGAGAGACGAATTGTATCTATATATCTGTCGAATTGTATATGTATATATGTAGTTGGTATACATATGTATTTGTATATCTGGCGAGCGAGATTGAGAGAGGGAGGAGAGAGGCGAGCGAGAGAGGGCAGAGAATGGAGAGAGGCAAATTGTATATGTATATATATCAGCTAATTATATATATAACTAGTATACATATGTATTTGTATATCTCGCGAGCGAGATTGGGAAAGGGAGGAGAGAGACAAGCGAGATTCGGAGAGGGAGGAGAGAGGCAAGCGAGATTCGGAGAGAGAGGAGAGAGGCAAGCGAGAGAGGGCAGAGAGTGGAGAGAGGCTAATTATATTTGTATATTAGTCATATAATTGTATATATATGTGTATAATTTGTATTTATATATATATATATATATATATATATATATATATATATATATATATATATATATATATATAAAGTAACATAATTACAACTAAAATTAAGTTGTGACTGATCCATTTTACCTTGGCAAATTTTGATTTTTGATGAGCTTGAACGGATTAACTCTTCATTTATAAGGACCTTAAAAATGCCAATCCAATCCAATTCTAAGTGGGCCGCAAACTAAGATTTGCCTCAAGGGTGGCAAAATCGCATCCAACCCGCCCAACCAGTCCATTTATCAACTTAGTTAATTTCAACTGAACTCATTTTAGTCCGATTCGTTTTAGCCTATGAAAAAATTGGCTGATCATATATATTGAAATTGACTAATGAAAACTCTTGCCAAAATATTATCAAACGTAACCTTTTTTACGGAGTTCACTATGGAAAGATCAATGGATAATGCAAATAACATACATGAACGTAGTGAGGATATTGTGAAGTAAATGCTTTTGTAGAACCTAATTAGAAATAAATTGAGTTAAGCTCATCTAGTTAGAAATGTTAACAGCTTGAAGAAAAACAATTTGTTTATCAAGATCCAAATGTTCCAATCAAGATTATGATGAAAGAAGTATGTTATATATATAGAGGCGATACGAAAGCAAAGATTAAATTGAGACATATCAATATGAGACAAATTTGTTGATCGTAAGAGGATGAATGATCGATGTTAAAAAATATATAAAACACAATAAATTTAAGATATTTTACATAGTAAAAAAGAATCTGATTTGTTTCTCTAGATTTATTAAATCAAGACTAGTAGAAAAATGAACAAAAAGGCCTATTGATTAGTCACTTTAATTACTTTGGTCCTTAATTATTGATTATGAACCTATCATGATAATTTCGAAAGTAGAAAAGAACAAAAAAAATATTTTGAGGCCAATGTGAATTAAATAAGTATTTTAAGAACAAGAAAATTTATAAATTGTGAATAGCCACATCTTCTAATTAAATAATTTCTTTAATATTTTGGTCTCCCCCCCCCCCCCCCCCCCTTCCAATACAAATTTAAAAGCATCACGAAACTATATGTTTATTGGCATTTTGTTGAAATGTGTATATATACACGTTTTTGGTATATATGAAATTGATTTTTTTAGAAAATCACAGCAACGGCTTCCAGTTTTCAATTACAACCTTGCATTGAATTATTTCAAATAATATATTCTATTTTTATTTTTTATGTGAAATTAGTGATCAAAAAAGTAAAATATATAGTCTATCAATACTAATTAGTTGAGATTAAAGTTAAGTCGCTTCTGATATTCGTATATTACATCAGTGGCGTAGCTACATGGTGGATATCCTTCGTCGAAATAAAATATTGTATATATAAGTAAAATGATACACGAAATAATTAAATAATATATTTTGGACACCCTGAATTCAACAAACTATTGTAGCCTAATGCTTTAGACGATTGGAATGAGGTAGTATTCACGTGTTCAATTTTCACTAGTTGAATTCTACTTTTTGAAAAGAGCTTTCGTTGTGATATTTGAAATAAGTTTCACCAACCTTTACTCGCTCCAAGGTTTATTCTCTAAAATACCCCAATGCACGTAGAAATTAATGTAACACACATTAAATAATTGATATTTTTGATATAGAAATATTACATTGAAGATTCATATAAAACAAAACTTAATTTGAGATAGGTCACGTATACTCAGTGGATTTGTGGGCCTATATTTCCAAAAAACCAGAAAGAGAAAGGAAAGTGATAACAGATGGATACTCCCCGTCTCATATTAGTTGATCATTATATTAAAAATAGTTATCTCATATTGTTGTTCATCTTACTAAATCAAGTAAAAATTAATTAACTTTTTCGGCTTTTCCTATATTGCTCTTGCAATTAATTCTTTTTGAAAGTATTCACATTTGTTTGTAAAATTTCCAAGAAGTTTTTTAAGAGGTGAAATAATAAAATCATGTTCTTATTTATAATTTCTTAAGCACGATACAAATAAAAAGTCATCAACTAATATGACCTGAAACGGATGGAGTAGTGAATAATGGTTGGAAATGTAGATTTTTGACTATTAACTTTTCAATTTGTACGATGATATTTGATTGAATGTACGAAAAAAAAATTAAAAAATTAAAATTAAATTATAAATATTTATATTGTTTAAAATTCATTTCATTACATATAAAATATGAATTTTGAGATTAAACTTTTCCATGTGTATATTTATTATCGTAAAAAATTGTTTTTATGGTAATAATAGTGGCCACGGTGTCCGCGGTCGCGGTGCCCCAACCTTTTCTGTGCTCCAATAATTACTCTCTCAAATATCCAAGATCGCTACCTAACGCTTGTGGAGGGGGGGGGGGGAGGGGGGTGGATTTTTTAAAACAATAAAATAAGCTAATTTTTGGTTTTGAGAATTATGATATGTATATATAATGATACTTTATATCTTATTTAACTATTATGATAAGTAAAAGTATGTCAAAAATTTAATGTAATGATATTGTATAGTATGAAGAAGGAATGATGTAAAAAAGCAAACATCATTCATTTTTCCTCATAAAATTATGATCAGTGCATATAATGGACCTATTTAAATATAATTGTTTCCTTTTAAATATTTAAATTTGAAATTTATCATCTGCATGCATGACATTAATTATGACTATCATAAATATTTTAATATTCTTTATACATAATTCTTACACAATATATATTTGAGTATGGCTACTAGGGGTAATTTTACAGAAATTATATTGCTATAATGAATATCACTAGTATAGGTACAATGTTATTATAAGAAAAAAAAAAAAATGAAAAACCAATTTAGAGAAAATCAAACAATTATAATAAAATATTAATTTAACTGTAATTGCTTTAAATAAATCTAATGCCTCTCATAAATATTGATTTAGACCACAAATATATTCGAGTTGCCCCGTAAGTATCTCCATCCACAATAACTATTCCAACGGATTAGAAAAAATAAACATGTAAAAATAAATGTAACACTCATTAGAGAATTGATAGTTTTGGATATTAGTATGTTTTGATATAAAAAATGGTACAAAAAAAACAAAACTTAATTTGAGATAGGTCACTTTTATTCACGTGAATTGTGGACCTATTTCCAAAAACCCAAAAGAAAAAAATAAACGTGATAATAGATTGATAGTGAATAGTTGAAATGGTGTTTAATTGTATTTAAAACAATTTAATTATAATTTAAAATAAATTATAAATATTTATATAATTATAGTTTATCTTATTATAAATAAAATAAAAGGTTTGAAATTAAAAATTATTTATGTTTTAAGTGCCCGTTTGGATTGACTTATTTTAGGTGCTTTTAAGCCAAAATAATTTTAAAGCAGTTTTGAAGTGTTTGGGTAAAGTTAAAAAGTGTTTATAAACACTTATTTTAAAGTCAAAATAACAAAAATAAGTCAAAAGCCATAAGAGCGCGTTTGGATTGGTTTAAAAAGTAACTTTTCAAAGTGCTGAAACTTATTTTTAAAATAAGTAATTATGTGTTTGGATAAAAGTGTTGCAGTTGAAAAAAAAAGTTGTTGATGTGTTTGGCAAATAAGTGCTGGTAAACATTTTTTTTATCAAAATATCTGAAATACCCTTAAAGCTGTTAAACATGATCCACAAAAAAAACACAAAATAGGATCAGCGACAAAAGACACACAAAAAAAATACATAATAAAAAAAATAAAAAATCAAAAGATAATCAAGAAAAAACTTAAAACTATTCATTATTTTCCTACATCTGATACCATTGCTATCAATCGAGAGAAAAGGAATAAAGCTAATCGAAAGATAACTTACTTCACACTTTAGATCTTCACCCTTCAAATTGAGAGAAAAGGAAGAACACTTCACGCTTCCAGCCGCACAAACGTGAAAAAGAAATTTGAGGTAAAGAAATGTTAGGGTTTTAAGGGCAATTTGGAAATTGTGTAAAAGAATTAAAGGCAAAAAGGTAATATACTTGGTCAACATAAAATGACTTTTAACTTTTGACTTAAAATAAGCCAAGAGTGACTTATTTTAAGTCACTTTGATAATTGTCAAACAGTCTAATAAGTCAAAAACTGACTTTTAAGTCAATTTGACCAACTTAAAAGCCCATTCAAATAGGCTCAAGTTAGAAATCCTAACAGTCATAAGCCAAAAGTCAATCCAAACAGGCCACCCTTTCCTTCTTAGCTTTCTACAATTATTGATTTTTTTTTTTAACCTTTTCTCCTTGTAATCGAATCACGTGATGTTTCACCTTTTTCCTCTTCAAGAATGAATAACAATATTTGATACTTTGATACTATCTTTTTGTTTGTTTGTTTGTTTTGGTTTCTCTATTGGTACCCCGTATAATGTAATTGAGTCTGATCAATTTGAATTCACATATTATTGCAAGATACATTTTTGGAAGCCACACTCTAAATAGGGTTTTTTTTTTCATTCTTGCAGACTAGAATTCGAAATATTTGATTAAGGATGGAGGGATTTAAACCATCTCATAATACTTCCTCTGTTCGAATTTACTTGTCAAATTTTGACTTGGCACACCTATTAAAAAAATAATAATTAATATATTGAGTATTTGAGTTAACTATTTTACCCCTATTAGTTGATAGAGTTCTAAACAAATTTTACTCATTATATTTTTCAAAGACTTTATCTCAGTGTTAATAAATTGAGGATATAATTGAAAAAACAAATTGTCTTTTTTTGATTTGTCAAAAATGACAAGTAAAAATAGAAATCAAATAAGGAAATATTTAACAAGTGAACCCGAATGGAAGGAGTATCATTTTAGCCGTTTCTTGGGGTAAAATATTTTATTTTTAATCAAAACTTTCGAATTTGAGTTGTGAAAAATAAGATGTTTTGGTATGAAGCATTTTAGCCTCCATAGAGCCCTATCCAAGGTAAATCAAAGATTAATCAAGGGGGAAATTTCGGAAACAAAATAATTAAACCGAAAAATAATAATTTCACTATGGTTACATCTTTAAAAGGAAATTTTTGAGATTTACGTTTATATAGATTTCCTAACAAGAAATGTTTAAATATACATTTTCTTATAATATTTCAAAAATGCAATTATATGTCCCTAAATTTTCTATACTACCAACTTTAGTACAATTCAAGAGTCATGTTAGTATGTAGTAATCAATTAAATATATTCGAGCCTTTGCTGAATCAGAGGTGTCAAATTTTAGTTTTTGCTGAATCAGGGGTGTCATAAGATGCGAGCCTTTGTTGAATATGGAATCATCTCTATTAGAGTTTTTTCTCCCATGTGAGATTATTTAAGAAAAAAAAAAATCCTCCCATGTGAGATTTCTTGATAAAAATTTAAATTTAATCAAATTTTAATATGAATTTCATACACCAAATCAAAAAAGAAGAAGAAGATGGTACATTCTTTTTTCATAGACCAAATGTTTTCAATGGCTAGTTGTTGGCCACTTGTTTCTTATCCATTTTCATGATTCGGAATTTTATTGAGGAATTATTATTCCAAATGTTTTCAACTCAACCATCCCTAATTAAGGCTTAACTTATTGGAGAGTTTATAATTACTTTATTCTATTAATTCTCAACATGCCTGTTTCTACATACAACTCATGATCATATAATTGATGTCGAACACCCTCCTCCTTTTATCCCCATGCGTACATAACTAGTCACAAAAAAATATGAAATTAACTATAAAATTTATCAGTAATTTCTAACTAATCCATCGCTACGTACCTTCTAGCTAATTAATTTTTTATATGATCGATCACTAATTAATTCATAATTAAATAAAATTAACATTAAAATTTTATTATTTCGTCTCCCGCTAATTTATTATTTTCTTGTAGCCTCCCTCCCTACATAAACTAACAAGGGCGTTTTACACATGTTAGTATTTTCCATGTCACATCAATTTTAGGTGAGTCATAATTAAGTGTGCATGAAGTTCACGTAACTCCCCTTCTTCATATTTTACACCTATATATACCCCTTCAACTTAGTGCAAGTGATCATATCATAAAAAAAATATTTCTCTCTACTATAATATTGAATAAAATTTTCGATCTAGTATTATAAGTTACAATAAAAATGGAGTTTCTTTGTTTAGCCCCAACACATAGTTTTTCCACCAACCCCAAATCCACAAAAATTATTTCTATTGACCGTACTAGTACCACGGGTCGTATCATGAAAATGTACCAAAACATGCGGGGCTCAACGGTAAGACCATCGGCATTGCCGTTAAAAATGTCACGAATAGTTACTCTTCCAGATATTTCAGCTCCAGTGGTGGGTACTCCTACAATCTTGCCAAAAGTCGACCCCGGGGAGTTGGTAGTGAATAACCCAACGGGGGGCGATCCCGATGAATTGATTCAATATTTGGTTGACATTTTGGCATCGCCAGTGTACGATGTAGCGATTGAATCCCCATTAGAGCTCGCAACGAAGCTTTCGGCTAGGCTTGGAGTTAACTTTTATATCAAAAGAGAGGATAAGCAGAAAGTAAGTTTTCTCTACGCTCTATTAATTTTAGTTATTTTTTTTATCAGGTATCTGATATTTTTAGTAAAGATCGACACATTTGGATTTGTGTCATGGGGAAAGTGCTAGCCCCTTATCAAGTTTCATAAAGAAGTTTGATATCTTTTTTATTTTTTTAATAATAACTTGAACTTCCTATTTAAAATAGGAATTAGTGACGACTAACTTCTGTAACTAAACAATAAAAGTAACGAATTATTAAAGAAAAAATTTATGTTAGACATGTATTTTGAAAGTTATAGGTTTAAATTTACTACTATTTTCTTACTTTTCTTTTCAGCGTGTCTAAAAAAGAATGATCCCTTCACGTGACATGTTAAAATACCCCAAGATTAAATGACAATTTGATATATTTGACATAACTTTAATTCAGCACCACAACATTGAAAGTATTCTTTATTTTCATAAACTTCGTGTCAAGTCAAACTAAGTCATTCTTTTGTTTCAATTCAGTAGATTAATTCTTATATACTCTGTGTTGAAAGTACTGAATTCAGATGAATCTCACGTTGCAATGTTGCATTTTGGTATATATATAGGTGTTTTCATTCAAGCTTAGAGGAGCTTACAACATGATGAGTAACCTCTCAAAGGAGGAATTAGCTAAAGGGGTTATAACAGCATCAGCTGGAAATCATGCACAAGGTGTTGCATTAGCTGGTCAAAGACTTAATTGTAAATCTACAATTGTCATGCCTGAAACCACCCCACAAATCAAGGTAATAATTTATGTGAATCGATTTGATTGGATACCGTAAAGTTATGATATTTCAAATTTTTCTTAAAATAGTGCCATGTTAACTAAAACGAAAAAAAATAAATTATTGTGAAATTAAATATTTTCTAACAATCATATATTTATTTTCTACAGGTTGATGCGGTTAAAGCCTTGGGAGGTACTGTAGTTCTTCATGGTCAAACATTTGATGAAGCTCAAACATATGCACTGGAATTGAGTGAAAAAGACGGGCTCAAATACATCCCACCATTCGATGCTCCAGGAGTCATCAAAGGCCAAGGTACTAATGGGGGGGGGGGGGGGGTCCAGCTTAGATTATATGGTATTTAGTGATCGAAAATTTTATCATTTACAAATAAAATAAAAGAATTATTTTTCTCATGTTTTAACAAGGAAAAGAGTTTTTAAATTTTTTATTTTTTTTTCAAATAAAGATCTAAAATTGCCTATAAAGTTGATAATAAGGAGGGTAATCAAGCATTTACCTATAAGTAAAAGTTCAAGTAGTCAACCAACTGAGCTATCAAGATTTTAAAAAAAAAAAAAAAATTGGGGGGGGGGGGGGGGATTGGGCGTCAACAAGCTGAAAGTTCAGTTCAGGTAGTCAACTAATTGAGCTACTAAAATTTTTCGTCTTCAAGCTGTTTATTTATCTACTTGTTTAAATATGATCATTATTTACGAAAAATTATGTGTACGTCAGGTACAATTGGAACGGAGATAAACCGTCAACTTAAGGACATTCATGCAGTGTTTGTACCTGTTGGTGGTGGGGGTCTAATATCTGGTGTTGCTGCCTTTTTCAAACAAATTGCCCCAAATACAAAAATTATTGGAGTTGAGCCATATGGTGCAGCTTCAATGACATTGTCATTGTATGAAGGACATAGAGTAAAATTGGGAAATGTTGATACTTTTGCTGATGGTGTAGCTGTTGCACTTGTTGGTGAATACACTTTTGCAAAATGCCAAGAGTTAATTGATGGAATGGTACTTGTTAGAAATGATGGTATTAGTGCTGCAATAAAGGTTAGCCAGACACATCATCTTTTGTCCTTTTTATGTTTCACGTTAGATATTTGGTATCTATTTTGGAACTGTGAAAAATCTGAATTAGCATCGAGTATGACCTATTGAAGGAGGAATCAGTTCCTTTTAGGTATTTCTTTTTTTTTCATTTGTTGGGCTTGAATTTTAGACGTCTACCTATAGTCTGTTTGGCGGAGATCAAATTAGTCAAGCACTAATTACTACTCAAAAGTATTTTTTAAAAATTTATTGGTCAAACACAAATTGCTTCTCACCAGAAATACTTTTCAAAATAAGCTGATTTTAGAAGTTGAAAAATCACTTTTCAAAATTTATCGCCTCTTCTTGTAAAATGGTATCTCTTTTTAAAAAAAGGGAAAATAATCAAATTTACCTACCTAGTATCAGAAATTGAACCTTTATTCTAAAAGAATTTGGACACGTGGAATCCAATCATTTCAAGACAGAGTTTCACGAACGATAAAGTAAATGCACGAACGAACCAAAAGTGTAACAAAAAAAAAAAAATCGAGCAATTTCGACTAGTACAAAGGTATATCTGAACCTTTTTGAGTACACTTCTAAAGGTTAGACAAATTTTCTCGAAGAATTTGAACACGTGAAGTTCAGTCATTTCAAATCGGAATTCAATTATTATTTTTTTCTTTTTTTCAAATAGGATGTGTATGATGAAGGAAGGAGCATATTAGAGACATCAGGTGCAGTTGCCATAGCTGGAGCTGCAGCCTATTGTGAATTCTATAACATTAAAAATGAAAATATTGTAGCAATTGCAAGTGGAGCTAATATGGATTTCAGCAAACTACACAAAGTTACAGAGTTAGCAGAGTTAGGTTCAGACAAAGAAGCTTTGTTAGCTACTTTTATGATAGAACAACCAGGAAGCTTCAAGACATTTACTAAACTTGTAAGTTTCTTGCTCAAACTCTTTAAAAATATCGTTTGGTATCTATAGTGACGAATCAAGAATCATCATTAAGTGGGGTTGTAAAGAAAAATTTACTTGTTGCATCGTTGTTTGAATTCATTAAAAATATCGTTTGGTGTCAACTGCCAAACATAAGTTTAGAATTTTCACTAAGAGGGTTGAGAAAAAATTATATTAGCTTGATGCGTTGTTGTTTAAACTCTTTAAAAATATAGTTTGGTATCTGCAGTGAAAAATCCAGAATTTTCATTAAGGAGGTCATATAGAAAAATTTACTTGTTGTGTTGTTGTTTGAACTCATTAAAAATTATCATCGGGTACCAACTACCAAACATGAATATAGAATTTTCACTAAAAGAGTTGAAAAAAAAAGGATACGTGTTGCATTGTTGTTTGAATTCTTTAAAAATATCAATAGTGAATTTAGAATTTTTATTGAGGGAGTTCGAATTTACTTGTTACATTGTTGTTCAAACTCTTTAAAGATATTGTATAGTACCAGTGGTGAATGTTTTCACTAAAGGGGATAGAAAAATTTACTTGATACATTGTTGTTCAAACTCTTTAAAAATATTATCTGATAGTCGATCTAATGACGGATTTATGATTTCACTAAGAAGGTTCGAAAAATAAAAATATAGTATGCAAAATCTATATATAATAATAATAAATTTTTAAAAAAAATTAACTTTCATTTAACAATTTTACAATTTTTTTTTATTTGGGGATAAAAACTGAAATTTTAACTTGGATTACAGGTGGGCTCTATGAATATTACTGAAGTGACATACAGATACACTTCTGAAAGAAAAGAAGCTCTAGTTTTGTACAGGTAATTAAATTAATTTTCTTCAATTTTAAATTTTATTTATTATTTACGATTATATTCTATAATATTTTTAGATTATTTATTTATTTATTGAATTTGCAGAGTTGATGTTGATGAAAAATCAGATCTTGAAGAAATGATTAAGAAATTGAATTCATCAAATATGAAGACTTTTAATTTCTCACATAATGAATTGGTTGCAGAACATATAAAACATTTGGTAATGTCCTTTTTTTTAATTATTATTATTATTATTATTTATCAAATTTATTTTAAATATTTTAAATAATCAATTATTATATTATATTATTTTATTTCTATTTTCTTTTTTAATAGGTTGGTGGCTCAGCAAGTATCAGTGATGAAATTTTCGGTGAATTTATTTTTCCTGAGAAGGCTGGAGCTTTAAGCACATTCTTAGAAGCTTTCTCCCCTCGTTGGAATATAACTTTATGCCGTTACCGTGATCAGGTAAGTTATATATACTGACAATATAAGTTTATATTACATTGTTATTAATGTGCGATCATCTTATAAAAATGACCCGACTTAGAAACAAATCCATTATTTAAGTTTTGTGAATTCAACCTAGTACTTGTTGCAATTTTAATAGGTTTCTACACATATGCATTACCCATCATGTCGAAAGTATTAGGTTCATATAAATTTAGTGTTGCAAGACTGTATGTGACTCTGATTTGATTATATAAATATTCCTAACACCATTTCTACATGAAACTCACACTTTTATTTTAGGTGATTCGTTTACAATACGATTTTTTTCTTTTGCACCTATCGATATATATAGAAAGTAAACTTTTTTGTATTATATAATAATAACTTGGGAAGATTTATTATAACTTTATTTATTTTATTGTATTGCCATGACAGGGAGATATAAGTGGAAATGTGTTAGTGGGATTCCAAGTCCCTCAAAGTGAGATGGATGAGTTCAAAAGTCAAGCTGATGGACTTGGTTATCCATATAACCTTGACAATTCCAATGAGGCTTTTAACATTGTAGTAGCTGAGTGAAGAAAAAAAAAATTGTTGTTCTAAGTTGCAATTATTGCAAATCCTACTTTTTTTATAAAAAAAAATAACCGTGTTGTACGGATCAACTTATTAAGGAATAATTGATGAATTAACTTGTTATAAGTTAATTTCATATTGTATGAATAATAAGATGCATGTATCCAATGTAATGGCCTTTTAAGTTCCTTTAAGAAATAATTTATTATTGTCAATTACTTTTCTCAATTATTACTATTAAGTTGAAGTGACATTTTCTAATGTGGCCATGGAAATAGTATTCACTGATCACTTTTTCTTTTCGATCACATATTTATGAAATAAAAATTGTCATTATCATAAAATTTTACTTTTGAAATTCGAAACTCGAAAAATGGACGTTGATGGTGTAAAAAAGTTGGGACTACAAACATTTCAATGCAAGGAACTAGGAAGCTTTAAAGATTGTTCCACTCACATGGGAAGAAGCAATGATTCGATTGAGGATGAAGAACAAGAATTCTTGATTAAAGTTCCCCCTTAACAACATAATATGAAATCGATCAAATTCTATAGACTCAACTCATAGTGATTATAAATTTCTTGGATTAGTTCTACCCCTTAATGACATATATAAGGGTGATCAAATTTTATCAAGTCTGACTCATAGTGAACATAAAATTCTTGGATCATTTCTATCCCTTAAAGACAAAATATAAGATTGATCAAATTCTATCGAGTTTGACTCATATAGTGATCATAAAATTCTTGAGCAGTTCAACCCCTAAATGATAGAATATAAGATTGATTAAATTCTATCGAGTCTGACTCATTGTGATCATACAACTCTCGGATCCATTCTACCCTTAACATCATAATATAAGATTGATCAAATTTTATCAAGTTTAACTTATAATGATCATTAAATTCTTCGATCAGATCTACCACAGGATATAAGATTGATCAAATTCTATCGAGCCTTACTCATAGGGAACATGATCATTATCAAAAAAAAGACTGGCAAGCAAAAGGTATTTGAAAGTGAAAGCAAAAAGTAAGCGTAAATTCTAAAAGAAAGAAAGAAATGTGTACATCCACTTGATTCAATGTCATAGCAGAATTTAACAATCATATAACTTGAACCAATAATAAATACTACTAATCTAAAATATCATCATCTTCTTCACCTTCCCAAACTCATATAATTTCCAGTACTTCTCCCCTTTCTTCTGTCCCTTTTTCGTATCGCAAATGGCAACCTACTGATAAAGCTATTTGATGATTTTTCACCAATAAGAAACAGTAAGAGAGAACGAGTTAACGCACAAACTTCCAAACTTTGTGCATGATTTCATCGTCTATGTAGGGGCGCAATGACCACATGCTGGAGTAGCTCTCCAGTTCTCCAGAAGGTGAAGTGAGGTTAAGGGAAGAAACAATCTTTTCCTGATACAGGCAAAAAAATGGATTAAAATTACGCGCTTAGCTAATTCTAAGCAAACGGAAAAAGATTATTACCTGCATTGTGTAGTCACTTTTTACCATGGAGTATACCACTGCCATCATTATTGCAATATCAGTGATTTCATGTTCCAGAGGATCAACAGACGACGCTTCTGCCTACATTATTATAAAAGATCAGTTACTCGGGAAGCATAGATACGTGCAAGATCAGCCTAAAGATCATGATCGCTTTAGATATTTTTTTCCTTTAAGAAATAAGGACACATGAATGAACCATGTCTGTATTAGTAACTTAAATTGGAAATTTGAGTGAACATTACGAGTTAAAAGGATCTTACTTCATCATGACAGGTTTCCAACGGGTTTGTACTGTTGTCAACATTTAGTTCCCCCACTTGAGCCAAATTGCAATTTATCGATTGCACTACAGCTTCCGCTTCCTTTAAAAGACATGCAAGCTCATCAACTACAACCTTTGCTGCAATTAAATATCAGCATTTCATGATCTGAACTCCAAATCCAATTTGAAAATCACCTAATTGTTCACTTATCGTAAAAACTGTAAATGAAATTATTCTATGCAGGGTAATTCGAATAACAAACAAACCAATAGTAGCGCCATATAAGTTCTGAGGAAAACCCAGATTAACATCTTTGCATATAGAAGTAATGTGACTGTGGTCACACTCTTATACAACCTTCTCTAAAACCGAATGTATGAAGCCCCATATGTGTTCCAAATCAAGAGACTTTATTTGGTTTCATAAGTTGAATCAACCTTTTTATTCCTAACATGTTAATCTTAACGCAAGCCAATGTGTGTGGCATGTGCTGCTGAAGAAGACACCGCTTAACATACTTCTATTAGCCATACACAGTGGCAGAGCCAGAATTTTTAATAAGGGGGTCGAAATCTAGAAAAATAGACACACGAAGTAGCCGAAGGGGGTTCGACATCTACCAACAACAACAACATGCCCAGTGAGATCCCACTAGGTGGGGTCTGGGGAGGGTAAATTGTACGCAGACCTTGCCACTACCTCGTGGAGGTAGAGAGGCTGTTTCCGGGAGACCCTCAGCTCAAGAACACCAAATCTAAGTGACAGGAGAGATATATATAAAACATAACAGAAAAATACAAACGATAGCGTATAATCAACAAATGAGACAGTAACAACAAGAAAGTAATGCGATGCGTGAAACGCAATAAACATCATAAGGCTAGGTCTACTCCAAACTCTAACAACCCATAACCCTTGCAAGGGAAGACAACACGCTAGCCCTACTAACCTACAACCTTAATACGACATCTACCATATACCTAAAAAAATATTTTAACCATGTATAAATAATATAATTTTCCGCCAAAGGGGGTTCTCATTGTAAGGTGGCTCCGCCACTGGCCATACATAGATGACATTCTAGATCTCACAGGCAAAATTAACCGTGCGTTAGCATCTATAATTAACTTGGTGCGTTGGATCAGACGTTTTTCCTATCACTTCTTTGCTAGTTAGCTTAGTACAATTCAGACTTCCCCACCTATCCTACAATAGGGATTAATTTATCCCATCAAAATTCTCGGATGAAGAATTAGCAAGATAAAGCCATAAAAGCAAACGTACCAGAAACTTCTCCTAAACTAGCTATGTCCCAGCAACTATCTTGTGGTGTGTATGTGGTTGGAAAGGGACCGTAAGCGTTTTCATGGCATCACAACTTCAACCTACTCCCTCAAAACTAGATGCTTAGAAAGCCTATAGTTGGAACTACCTCACCCATGTTAATAGCGCAGACTACATTTTGGATTCTGTTAGCTCCATGACTTAAGAGCATAGAATGGATATACCCTGGTAGTGAAATTTCTTGCTACGTCCAGGTAAAGTAACAACATAAAGATGATATAGGAAAAAATTAATTCAAGACAGGGAATACCTTCATTTACGTGATTCTGAAGTCCAAGGTGGCTTGTATGTACTTCTGTGCAGAAGAAAACCCAAGTTGTGAAGAGAAATAACACCAAAACAAATCCAAGGAAAGAAATTGGAAACAAAAAAGGGGAAATTCGACTGGACTAAATGTGAAGACAGTAACAGCAACATAAATTAAATCATTAAGACAATTTTCCACGCCTCTTGTTAATATATACTATATAGATATGTGAAAGATTTGTACCAAGATATTTAAACAGTCTACTATATGGAAATGATATAAGCGAAACATAATTATAAAACCGAAACGCTGGAAGCGAAAAATAAAGATATAATACATTACTAAACACTCAAACTTTCCCACAACTGGCTGGTAAGTATTTCAACTTAGAGTATATATATCTTGACACCTCAACTCGTCTCCACTGTGTCAATTGAACACTCCATCTGATAAGATGATCATCTAGAAACCTCCAAAATTTATGTGCCACATCGGCATCAGGTGTTCGCGACACAATGGAGACGAGTTGAAGTGTTTAGTTGCCAATTGCCACCAAGTTAAGGTGTCTAGATATGCAATCTCAAAGTTGAACTACTACTTACTTGCCCGTTGAGGCCAAGTTTGAGTGTGTTTATGTATTATGCCAAAAAGAAATGACGAACCCCCTCCCCTTCCTCTTTTTTTTTCATTTCAAGCATGGACCTTAACTTACCGAACTGGCTTAGTAAAGTAGAAATCATTAGCTGTCAACTATTCATAGTCAGCAGTGGAAGAGGGTCATCGATTCTCCCGAGAGGTCACAATTGCTGCGAGCAAAGATATTAATGACGAGGAAGGCTTTTTTGTTATGCTACTAATCTGGTATGCAATACGTATCAATGCAAATAACTCAAATTATCGTAAAAAACAAGAGAAAAAAATTCTACAGCATCTTGTAAACTTACTCTGAAAAGCACCACCTCATATAATTCCTTCACATTAACTGTTCTTTTATATAGATAGATTCAAGATTTACGAAACACTTACACTTGGACATATTGTGTACAGAATCATGAGCATTCAAATATCCAGCTTCTATATAGGAGGAAAGCCTCTTGCTTTCATTATCTCTAATGATACGCTCGACCAATTCAGAATTCTTTTCAATTGGTTGACGCCGAAGATACTCTGACAAAAGCAGGCAAAATAAGCTATATTCATTATAGAGCACACAAAACATTAATTTTACTCTAGTAGTAGATTCATTCAAATGGATGCTACAACACTCACCAAGTCCTTGCTGAAATCCAACTAGTAATCTACTTCCCACTTCCACTAATTCATCAAACTTTGTAATCCTGAAATATAGAGAGAACTAACTTAGTGTAATACTTTGCAGAATTGTTCACCATTTTCAAATTACAACAAAAAACCCCGTGTATCCAGACCTTACCACTACCTCGTGGAACAGTTTTCAAACAAATCCTACATGCCAACCCATGTTAACAGTGTGAATTCTTTACTATCTGTTTAAACCCGGAAATCACATTCATTAATTTTTTTTAATTGTATATATAGCAGATGATGAACCCGTTAGCTGAGAATTCTGCAAAAACTACATTTTTAAAAATTTACAGAAAGTTCAAATCGGACATTTATCCATCACAAAATTCGAATTAAAATACATACAAATGTTGTTTGCTCGTGTAAATTGAATTAAAATAAAGTATAAAAGTAAGGAAGAACGAAGCAAATAATTTCTTGACTAAGAAAAAAAAACAGAAACAAAATCACGGTAGTCAGAGTTGTGTACCTAAGCATAAAATCTGAAAAAGTATGAAAAATCTTCTCTTTGGATTTATACAAGGTACAGCCATCTTCTATTTCCATGGCGAAGTGAACGGAAAACACTCTTTCACCGGCAATGGCTTCCGCCTGAAAGTTATCGGCGGCGATTTTGTTCTGTTTACCTCTTTAAGGAGTTTATAACCAAAATTTGAGCACATTTAGTCCAAAGTAACAAAATATACTCACTTCCCTCAGTAAATTAATTTGGAAACGTCATAAATGGTCCTGAACTATTGAAATAGCCCCTTAATTATACACTTATCGAATTTAGTCTTTTTAACTACTTAAAATCTATTAAGTTTGGTCTTTAAATGATACACTTATTGATTTTAGATCTTTAACTAATACACTTATTGATTTTTAGCCCCGTAACTAAAATTGTAAGTGTATAGTTAAATGATCGAATTATCTGATAAAGTTTAGGATAGTTTAAAGGGCTAAATTCGATAAATATATAGTTAAAAGACTATTTAGACCTACTCCAATAATTCAGGAACCATTTATGGCGTTTTCTTGAAAACCAACACATGTATAACTATAGGTGACAAATATGTAGATTGAGTTGAATTTAGACGGATTAAGATAGATTGAGTTAATAAGTTAGCGAGTTATTAAATTGTTCAAAATTATTTGGACTAAATGGACTATGCATTCATAACTCAACTTGTCTAACTCTAATTAAGTTTTAATTGTTCTATTTAGTTTTTATAATCTTTTTAATATCTTGTAAAACTATTATCTTTTGTTATTATAACTATATATAACATATTAAATTTAAAAAAAAAAAGAAAATTGAAACTATGTTTGACAAAATTTCTTATGAAGTGCTAGATATGGGCCCAAAGTTTAATGGATTGAAATAAGCTAATTTATAATCAATCAAAATTTCAACAGATAGAATGAATTACGATTTTATACACTGATTTTTACCATGTTTACATATGCATGAAGTTGAACTTAGATATAATAATAAGATTTAGTGGCGAAAACTACGACCGGTATTGAAATTGAACTCAAGTGTAATAAAATTTTCAGTTGCGCAAATAATTCTATACTTGAGGTGTTGTTGAAAGTTTGGTACGATTCAAGCAAATTGGGGTCTCAACTCTGTTATTGGTGCGAATTGGGGTCTCAACTCGATTATCATATTATTTGTTATTGCTATTGTTTTCCAATATGACTTCTTTACTACTATATTTACCTGACATACTTGATTTTTGATATTCATTACTATGGCTGAAGATCTACTAGAAACAATCTTTCTACCTTCACAAGAGTAAGTTGCGTACACAACACCTCTTCAGACCCCACTTATGAAGTTACACTAGGTGTGTTATTGTTGTCTTGTAACTTGTATAACTTGTGGTTGGATCAGAATAAACCAATATGAAGTTGCACGAGGAATGGTTCACGCCATTTTTGCTTCAAGTTTATACTAACACCTGGCCAATGGCCATACTCCTAATAATATACTTTATCCCCAATAATCTTACTTTACCATTACCTTTAGGAGGTGCCAAAGATGCCTCCTCACCTGGAAATGAGCAACTTTCTATCCAACAGTCATTTCACTTCAACCTTAAATTGAAATGTCCTCAAAATTCTCATACCAATAAGATAAAGAAAGAAGAAGAGATTTACTATAGGAGAAAAGAAAAATGAGTTTCTTGATGTCTCTCTTAGGAGGTTTTCTTCTCACGATGGTATTTTCTGTATCTAATGGAAACCCTTTAGTTCCAGCATTCTGCATATTTGGTGACTCTGTAGTTGATGTGGGAAACAATAACAACTTAAGCACTCTCATCAAGGCAAATTTTCCACCTTATGGAAGAGATTTTGTTACCCATAAACCTACCGGAAGGTTCTGCAATGGAAAGCTGGCCACAGACTTCACCGGTAATGTCTAAAACATTTCAATAATTGTCTCTGCAAAAGAAAAGTAAATGTCCTCTATTGTTTCTCATGCATGCATGTGTTTTATCCACAGCTGAATATCTTGGGTTCACTTCATACCCACCGGCTTACCTGAGCCGAGAAGCTAGAGGGAAAAGAGTTCTTACTGGTGTCAACTTTGCCTCTGCTGCTTCTGGTTATTATGAAAGGACTGCTCGACTGTTTGTAAGTACTCGAATATGTCTGAGAATAGAAATCAGTCGATTTTTAGAGGATGACTAACTTGGAAATGTCATGGTTTTTGCAGCGTGCTCTGACGTTGAAACATCAACTAAAATATTACAAGTTGTGGCAAAGGAAAGTAGTGAATCTGGTAGGGAGGACCAACGCTACTAACATTTTCTCAAGAGGAATACATCTTATAAGTGCAGGAAGCAGTGATTTCATGCAAAACTACTATATAAATCCACTACTCAACAGAGTCTACTCACCTGATCAGTTCTCAGATATCCTCATGAAGTCTTACTCTACATTCGTTCAGGTCCAACTTCCTCTTCTGTGTACTAATTGTTACCGCTTCTTCAACTGTTACCATAAACTAATTCTTAAATCCGAGCAACCTGCAGGGAATTACTTTGCATAACAAGAACATTATCAAATGAAAATGCAATTAGGACTAACCTTTTATAATGTCCTAACTCAAGATCATTGGACTAAAATTTACTACGTACGATAGTAAGAGCCCTAGAAAATAAATTTAAGTTCCAACTCTTATTTGACAAACGGGAGCAAGCAAGCACATGCACGAATCATAATAAGCACTTATCAAATTACAGAAAATTAGGATTGTTACAGGATGTACAAGGATGACATACACTTGACCACCAGGTAGACTTATCCTGAAACTAAGAAATAAGATCAAGCTGTATTTATATATCACAAACTAAGAAATATTATGTGTATTCATTTATACACACGCCAATCAGTATGTTAATATCAGTAGCGATCAATGTACAGAACCTCTATGATCTGGGAGCACGGAGGATTGGGGTTACAACTCTGCCACCAACTGGTTGTTTGCCAGCTGCCATTACTTTGTTCGGCAGAGGAACCAACAAGTGTGTTGCAAAACTGAACAAAGATGCTATCTCTTTCAACAAGAAGCTAAACAGGACATCTCAAAAGTTAAAGAGCAAGCTTCCTGGCATCAAGCTTGTAGTCTTTGACATCTACCAACCTCTCTTTGATCTGATCACAAAACCTGCAGAAAGTGGTAACATGCTGAGACTTTTTCTTCCTTCTCCTTTCCTACCTCTTTTCTCAAACTCGCTTATCCTTCAAAAGTATTGAAAGCACAAACATGTACAGAATTTTATTGTCAATTTTTTTAAAAAAAATTTGTCTCATATCTTGAAACTTGACATAGGAAGAAATGTAAATTTCTATAATGGGTTTCCTGCTACTGTACTAAAATAAAAAAGGTGAATTAGGAAATGTCCCCTTCTTGATCCATTTTTGCTGATAATATTCCTATTTTCCAGGATTTTTCGAATCAAGAAAGGCTTGCTGCGGGACTGGTACACTAGAAACATCATTCCTTTGTAATGCCAGGTCCATTGGAACATGCTCCAATGCTACAAATTATGTCTTCTGGGATGGATTTCATCCCTCACAATCGGCAAATGAGAAGTTAGCTCAAAGTCTGTTGGAACAGGGTTTTGACCTCATATCTTAAAGCCTCAACGCTGCAGAATGGTCGACTTTGTATGATAATGTTTATTCCTTTCGAACTTGAAAGAGGCTTTAGTCAGCCTTAGTTCATACAAGGGCTTAAGTATATTTCATATGATAGCAGTTACAGCAAGTACAAAATGTCTGACAGCTTTCCCAGCTTGGGAATATGTTTTTCGGTATTTGATGTACTGTCAAATGAAAGTCAACTGAAAGAACAGTATTCTGTAAGTCTTTGAGTCATCCCATGAGATGAGCTCTATTCAACACTAAATATTCTACTTGATTTCCTACCCATAATTTATTTATTTATTTTTAAAAAAGGAAGACCTGTTTAAATTAAAGTAAGTTATAAGTATTTCCATTTGTCATAAAAAAAAATAAAAAATCAATCTTCTGGTATCTTCTTTCTTTTGGCGGCGGGGAAGGAGAGGGAGTTGATCTTTTGCTAGCTCTAGTGTTCACAAACAAAGAGAAAACCACTTTACCTGCGCAATAGTTATGAAAGTTCGAAACCAGCATTGGAACTGATAGCATATAGAAGCTTTGCTCTCAAGGTGTTCTGGCGTTTGTATGTTGGAAGCTGTCAAAGGCAGAAGGAAAAATACAGATTATTGGAATATGTTCGAGTTAAAAGAGATCTTGTTGTTGAAAGCTACCTTGATTTTCAATTTGACAAAATATGAGTTGGATTAGGTCCATTCAATGCCTCAAACTTAACGTAGTTTAATTTAACTGTACCTTGAGGGTGTTGTAGCAAGTAGACGCTGAAGGGAGCCGATCAACATCCTGTCCCCCGAATGTCGCCAATAGTGGCAAATCACAAGAAACCTATATTTACAAAATTTCATTACTATTAACCACTGGTTATCAAGGCATTCCATTTAAATTTTGGTATGTACATTTTCTCTAGTTTTCCTTTCCCTTTATTTCAAAACTTTTTGGTATTTTATTTGTTTTCATGGCCATCTCCCCCCTCCCTCTTCACCCTAAAAATGAAAAACAACAAGATAAAAACAGGCCTTTAGAACATAAAGAAGTGCAACAAACATCAGGTAGCCAGAAGAGTAAGATTTTTAACAATGCTGGTGTTGAGTGATTACTGGGAAGACGAGAAGCAAAAACAGCATGTAATCAATAAAAGTATGTACGAGGAGCCACTTTCGAAAACTCACACACAAGAACAAGTACATCATGCCGATAAATGCCAGAAAGTTACTGAAAATGTGTAAATTAAGTTGTTTAGGATATTAATTTAAGAAAAAAGGAATATTCTTGCCGATTGTTAGTTTAAAGAAAACAGCATGACACATAATGTGGCCATATCAAGTGAAGCATTTGTTTCCTTTTATAATTTGATTATTTTATAAAATTTGGTTTCTTGTTAGGGAAGGGTATTTCTGATTAGTTTTAGTTTGTTCCTATTAGAGTGGGACAATCTACAAGAGTTTTCTCTGCATAACCTTCCTCAAACAACTGAGAAACATGGAAATAAAAGATTGTAAAAAAAAAGACTGCCTGGTGCACTAAGCTCCTGCTAAGTGCAGGGTCCGGAGAAGAGCAAGACCACAAGGGTATATTGAACGCAGCCTTACCCTGCATTTCTGCAAGGAAATGATAGATTGTATCCATACTTCACCAAAATCAAGACTGCCTCCTTTCTGCCTCCATAAGGCATAAGATACCGAAATACTGAATGAGTCTGAGCTCATCCAGACATCTACATATGACGATGCACTATTTAAAGTTTCAAACCTCAGCCACATTTGCACCTCTGCAACAGTCACTGTCAGCCAGTGGCTTGCAGGAGAAAGTTAGTATCCTAGCACTAACACATTAGGGTTGAACTCAATTAGGAGACATGGGTCCTGTTCAGTTCCACACAAATTTCCAATCTACGGAGAAGATAAAATCTGGTTGTTTGCCCCAAATTCCTGTTTCTTTATGAGGATTTTGCAGAAATTTTTTAAAAGACGCAAAACTGATAAATATCATCTATCCTGCATTTTCCATCCAAAGTGAAACACTGGAGCCGGTATACCAGTTTCACATCAGTTCACCAACCAATAAAAACTTTCCCTGCGCCCGGGTTCTTTCGGCAGCTTAACTCTCAATAATTTTACCCCCTTGTTATACTTTCACCATTGTCGGTTGACCATTTTGAATTAACACTGCCTATTTACCACTTCACTCAACATCCAGAAAAAAAAATACGGTGCTCATTATTAACCTAGCACAAAATCTGGTAATAAAAGCCTTCTTATCTGTTTATCATCTTCATGTGTGCTAGGTGGTTTCGTGATTTGGGGGGAAGGGACAAGAAAGTGTATACCTTGTGAATGGTGAAGGTTGGCTGCAGATATTTGAATCCAAGCAAAGGAGCTCGCGAACAACTTGTCACAAACTTAAGCAGCAAACACCGTTCTTTTGGTTCAAAACTAGCAAATACCTAAACCACAAGAACAATTAGTTAGAAATGCTTAATTGTCTTCAATGGTTTATTCTCCTACTCTAACACTTGCCACCACATACATATGACTAGATAACACCAAACAATAAAAAGATCTTTGCTTAGACCAAGTTCCTTCTGTCGAGAGATGTTTGTTTGAAACGGTTCAAGTAGACAATGATGGATATCACATTTGAAGTTTCTTAACATAAAAAGAAAAAGAGAAGGAGAGGGATAATTCATGCATACCTCCCAAAAGAGTTTAACTGTCCGACTTCCTTCGGTGTAACCTCCAGTATAGCGTGTATTCTTCCTTAAATCATCAATGTCAATATCATGGTTTCCCCCTGAAAGCAACTGGATAAAACTTTAGATTAGCTGAAATGAAAGCATGCAGTCCAGCAAAGAAGAGCCTTTGTAATTCATGTGGCTTTCAACTTATTCTCATACCACATAAAAGCATATGCACTCTATCTAATTTATTTATGCCTTCCATTCTATTGTCTGCATGTCATGTCAGTTCCTTAATTTTAAAGAAATGTGGAGAACCAGATAAGATAAAACAAAAATTGCAGAGGTATTGCCAATACATTCAGCATTTACAAGCCAATCGTTGATTCGAACAAGCAAAGAGATAAGGAAGTCTAAAACTAGCATGGAAAGAACAAGGAAAGATCAATTGATGGTAGAATCTCATACCCCATGAGGAATACAGTAACATTCTATGGATTGATGGTAGGATGACAGAGTAAGCGCATACATAACTCACCTTTGCCCACACACATAGCAACTACATGCACATGCAAGTATATATGCATCTGTAATAAAGCACAAGTCGAAATAGAGAGGCATCTGCCTCTATTTTGCAAGAAACAATAAAATCACAGGGTATGCAATCAAAATCTATGTTATGCATCCAATACAACTTCACGACTATTCCTTACAGGTGGATTTCATTTAGCAGGTTTTATTTGTGTTTTGCAGGATCCAAACTCATACCCATATCAGACCTGTTTGATGTAATTAAATTAAGTCAAATGAAGAGTCCATGTTACATAGATTTTGTTCTACTAACCACCTCCTAGGTCAAGCTTTACATGAAAACTCAGGCTATAACCTGCTACAGTATATGTGGAAGGGGTAAACAGTAGGGAAAGAAAATTGTACACAGAGCTACTAAAACTGAAACACAAAATTCTGCTAAAATATGCACAGACGGAATTACCGGATTAAATTCACTTGCATTAAACAACTTTAACCAGGAAGGGGATATAAGGTCCGTCAGTCCTCTATAGAATGCATTTGAGAAAGGAATTATCTGCCATTGAGAGCTGGAAACAATAAGTCACCAATACCAGCAAAATGGGGATCTCAAAGTAGGAGCACAAGTATCAATACCTGCCGATTTAATTTAAAATCTGCCATTGCATGAACATATTGCAACATGTTTTCTTTTGTTACAGAAATATCCTTGCCACCAGGTTTAAGCTCAATAACAATGTGTTTCCCCAATGACTCCTCAGTAACTGTAAAATCCAATGCGAGGTCCTTGACATCACCATCATAGTGCTGCATAGACCGAAACCAAATATAATTCTTCTGCACAGTTCCATTAAAATTGGATATGGATATATAGAGGCTTGGGGTTGTTGATTATGTAAGATTGAAACTTTATTACTGTCCTCATTAGATAACTTCTTTTGTTTTTGATAATGGTCATAACTTCTTCTTTTTTTGAGAATGGTAACATTACTGTCCTAGTTAGATAATTATCATTAATATAAGTACAAATAGGTGTGTCTATATTCCATATTAATCAAATCACTAATACATTTTTATCCTTAATTTTTCATAAATTATCGGAGCCATAACGATCTTTTAAGAGACGACTTCTTCGATTGGTAATGATCTTATAAGAGACCTAAGTAACTTCAGTTATCTACTGCAGCCCTCTTACTTCCCGATATAGTTCCAGCAGCACCATTCATCTTAAATTCAAATGCCTTCTTCAACGAGTGTTCTGGAAACACCACTCCTCTTATCAGTTACGAGCCCTGCAGTGTCACCTCTTTCCACCCATTATTTCGCCACTATATTAAGCAACTGTTGTAATTTTCTGATAGTCAGAACCTTTTTGCAACTTTTCTTTAGGCAATTCTCGAAAACATGGAATTCACTTATTGAAAGATTGACAGCTTATGTAGCAAATTACACTAAGTTCCTTCAGTTTCGAACACTTAAACAATCGTCTCCACAATTATTATATGACATTCAAATCAGTAATCATATTTCTTGTGTTTCCCAGTCCTCCACTCTGACCTAAAATCATTAACTCGGGAGCTTACTATCACCTTTCTGGTAACAATTCTTTTTTTCTTGACAAGTCCCTGGTAATAACTTTTTTTCTATGCTATTTCTTCATCAATAAATCAATATGGCATCAGAGTAAGTAGAGACAATTTACACAATTACAAAAGTGGGCACATTTATTTTATCATTTTAGGTTTCCAACATGTTCCATCACATGCAGGGTTAATTCTTTTTTCTTCACCCAAACACATGAAAATATTTCCTGACCAGTGACGGTGAAACTCAAACCTCCAAAATCTCAAGGTGCTTTAATTTGAAAACTTAACAGGAAGGAAGAAAGAGATTATTAAGCGCTGAAAAGGCACTTAAGAACAAAATAAATTGGAAATGAATGTTGAAATCAACTTCTCACCCCTAAGCTAAAATTCTTTGTGGACTATTTGCTTAAATATAGTAGAGATAAAGTGATTAAAGAGTTATTTTTTAAAGTGATAAAGTGCTTAAAGAGTTTTTAGAACCTTCTGTTATATGCAAATAGAAAAATGTTTTCTTCTACCAATGTTGATTTTGGGTAGATAGAGTTTCCTACCCTTTCAACAGCTCTTTTAAAGCACATCAAGGTGACCATCACAAGGAGTAATTAGCTACTCATTTTTGCTTGTCGTTTAGTCATCTGTAACTCTTAAGAATGAAATTTCTGGAATTGATTAGAAGCATTTACCTTAACATACATAAGATTCCTGTATAACTCAGGATCAAGTGTAGACAATTCATCAAGAAAGCTATAGCGGCCCAACAGCTTTTGGACAAAAACATGTGAAAAGGAATAATCTAGCAATATTCCTTCATAGAGTGCTTTGCCAACGATTCTCCCCAGAAACTCGATCATCTGAATTCCATTGTCCAAAAATCTTGCAGCTGTATTAGGAATTAGATGTCTATCTGAAGTCAAGGTCTGTGTGAACAGGCCATACCTTACAAAATAGAACCAATTACAAAGATCTCAAGTCATTTCAGAGAGCAAAAAAAGAGACGGCTAACTTGATAAATACATGAGCAAAGGCAACTCACTCAGGTGAGAAGGCTGCTTTGGCTATTTCTGTCAAGAATTCCTTGGATAACCCACCATAGTCCAGGCCAGCCTCTGGAAGACCAGACTCATTCACGAAAGAGACATGGATGCCGGACTTTAACTTTGATCCTAAGTTATTTAGTTGCTGAAATCCATCTTCAATAATATGACCACGACGAATTACTATCTCGACGGAACGTCCACCAGGTCCAAGAACTTCACCAGCCATTTTTCTCGATGCCTTATCCATGTTGATGAATTCTCTAAACATCTCAACCCTGCCAAGGACCAGAAATGATTTAGATCATTGCTAGACCAGAAGAAAACAACTGGGACCCTTTGATTTGAAAAGGCTACAAACACTTGCATGTGTGATTCCAAATTATACCCCTGATGCAAGAACTACACATTTGAATTCATGTAAGTCGACATAGCAACATCTCTTTGTCTAGAAATCAAAAGCAAATTATTCTTTTTATGATTACATTGGACCTACGAGACTGACCTCAGCGGTTTAAGCCACAACATGCAACATCATCATATACAGTGGTGACCAACATATAAGTATAATTCCAAATTATTAAGGAAATACACGGAAAATTCACACAACCATGTTGCACATGTATTTATGCCAGTCAAATATTAAAAGGACGGAGCATAAGTCCATAAAGCTTCTTATTGGCAACACAAAAAGGAGGTTAATGTATTTATACTGTAGACAAAGGGTCGAACCAAAACCCCAACCTAAAAAAATGAAGACTAAACTACCTCAATTCATGATTAGAAATTTTACACTCCAGGGTGCTAAAGGCAATAGCAGTCGGCGTTAAAAAATACTACTGTCCCAAATCAATTTGGTGGTGTTGGTGTCATTGACTTCCTCACCCCAGCAGGGGCTTCAAGAAGATACCTTAATCACATGATGATGACGTTCAAATGTTTAAAAATTACGTGCCTAGTAACATAAATTGGGACGGCTGGAGTACCATATATCTTAACGTGGACGAGCAAGACTAAGTAGGCGTTTGGCCATGCGATATCATATCACGATATGGTATCGTGAGATGAAATCAGCATTTGGACATGCGATTTTACGCTGACTTCATCTCATGATTTCATATCATGAGAGGTGATACCATATTCTCCAAAAACCATGATATGGAATCACCATGTGATTTCATATCATGATTTGAGATATTTTAATACAATAATTGATCCATGAGTTTATATTTTGTTAAAACAACCCCACATTTATATCTACTAACCATTTGTTTCATATGTAAATAAAATTTATAATCACATCATTACTTTTTAAAATTTATTATTCTCACCAATATAAAATTTATTATCACTTTAAATTTGGTGAATATAAATGATAAAGTAGAAATTCATTTGGTGAATATAAATGAGAACAAAGGGAGTAATACTTTTTTGATTTTTCATAATAAAAAAAAACGTCTTAATCTTATGACTAAGCATAATATTGATAAAAGCCAATTTTCATTGGCGGTGCCGCACTTTCTTAATCTTAGTATTTGCAAAATGTTCGTTCACATGACTGAAGGATATCAAGTCCAATTGATTGAGGACTTAGGAAAATTTGATCAATTAGTTATTAATATTTAGTCAAGTGGACTAGTTATAATTTTTTTGATTAAATTTTATTAGAAGTGTTTTTGACTCAAACTTGTGGTAACTTTTTAAAATTTCGTTATTCAATAATATTTAACTATTGATTTTTCTTGTAAATAGTTAGAAGTTAGTGATGTTTGTTAATTTTTATCTTAGTGCATTTAACTTCTAAGTTAATATTTACTCACTAATGTATGTTTTTTTTCTACTTTATAGGTTATTTGTAAGAGTAGTTGAGAGATATGAACATATCAAGTACAATTTATGTTCAATTTTTTTTAATTAAATTAAAGTTAGATGAAACAATTATTTAACTGAAGAACAAATAACTTTGTAATAATTTATTATGCGATTTTATATTTTTTGTTTATTTGATAAGATTGAATAAACAATTGGGGCTATTTTAATAGTTTTACAACTTATGAGATTTTTATGTTTATGAGAAAATATACAACACAAAAATTCCATATCACATGTCCAAACAAACCGTCAATTTCATCTCATGATTCCATATCATGATACCATATCATGATACCATATCGCATGGCCAAACGGGCCCTAAAACAAAAATAAGAACAAACAGATAAGAATCTTAACTAATTCACCCAAACAAGAAAAGATGAAGAGCACAGAGCGTCGCAGACAAAACCCGTGAGCTGTCAATGTCAAGCACAGGAAAGGAGCATTTGGACAAACTCTAGACAGTAAAAACTGTCAGAATAAACTTAAAAGGTAAATGAATGATGACAGCTTATGATGAGTTTTTCATGTCGAAACTACCTTTCTTCAAATGGGAAGATGTGTGGGATAACAGTAATGATGGAGCCCATGCTCAAAGTGGTTGAGGCATCATCACCGTTTGAAGTAGCTGACAAAACTTCATGAGTCCTGGCAGCTACAGCACTGGGTGGCCGATTATTTCTACCTGGTGAAAGCCACAAAGTGGGAGGGCAAAATTGGTGCCTGCAATCCCTTTCATACAATAAATGAAGACATTTGATAGCAGAATCTGTCAGAGGTCTAGTTTTAGGACCAGTACTGTGCGACATTGTATTATAAACCAATGTATTCAACACCGACACAATTTTCTGCTGCTGCTCCAATGTAAAGGGGACCTACATTCACGTAACTCTTACTTTTAGGACATATTAATATCATTCTAATGACATTGGAAAATCAAATATAACTTGAAATATTTAAATTAAAAAGAAATCTGACCTGTTTCTCATAAAACTCTAGGTCATCAAGAACTAACAACAGGTGTGAATAACTAGCGCAAAACAGATGTAGTAGACAAGACAAATCTTTTGATAGGCCATCAGGACCCTGCCTTAGCAATTCAATGTCCCACATATCAGAATAATGCTTGTCAATGTGCGCTGCTTTTGATTTTCCATCAACTGGATCCACACTTTTGAACTCAGTTTGTGATTTCCCAGTTATCTTTTGAAATACGCTAGCCCATTTGTTGCCTATATCTTTAGAAGAATGTTTTTGCTTTCTCTCAGAAGCTTCAAGAATCTTGTTTTCAGAAATTGTACTTTCATCCAAATATTTGCCCTTACTGACAAGATTCTTTCCTTGAAAAAGTGATTCATCGAGGGTTCCCCACAGGTTGGAAAGAAACCCAGGAGTAAAAGACAGCATGTTGAGGACTGGCATTGCCCCTAGCACCGGATTCAAAATAGAAAATATTCTGAGCATCCATGAATAGTAGTAAGCAACATCAAGCAATTCACAGCTCCCAGAAGATTCTGCTCCGCATAAGGGTAAACTTTCAGCTTTCTGAATGAGACCATCTTTCTCCAACACTAAAAGTTCCATCAGATGCCTCTGCAGCCAAACAGGCTTAAAGAGGCTCATATACGACATCTTTAAGGATCCAAAAGTTGTCTCGACTTCAACAGAATTTCCGTCACCTTGAACTTCTTGGTTCTCCTTTCTCACCCATCCAGCCCTTTCAATCTGAGACAATAATTTCTCCGTCAGCATAATCACTACACGGACATAGGATTGACGGTCTAAACCAGACACTAACTTTCCAGAATCTAAATTATTGCTTTCACTGCCTGCAGCAAGGTATATAAAATTTCCAAGAGCCCAACCAACTGGTGGCATCTCCCTGTTGTGAGAAGAACTTGTCATCTGATCCATATCTGACATATCCTTTAGAATTTGCTCCTTTGACATCTGCCATCACCTGTCACAGTTTGATCAGTCCCTTCGCATTCTAATAGCCATAACTGCATCAGAAATAACGCAAAATATGGATGCTAATTCAACTCTGGAAAGGTATCAGTATAGTAATTTGCACAACAAACTGTAGATACAGAGATGATCACCAAAATGGAATTGGTAAGTGCTATTGCAGGCTGCCTCAGCAATTTAGTTAATGTGAGTCATCATAAATTCAAGGAATAATACATAAAAACTTCTCTAAATTTGGCTCCATTTGCAACTTACACACCTAAACTAGGAAGTGATTATATTACCCCCTGAACTTCCTTTTTACCTATCTATTAACACCTTGAAGTGCCAAGTGGCATAGAGAAGTTTCAACTCTTGTATGGTGCACTCGAGCAAAGAAAGAAATATATAAAAAGAAACTATATTGACTTTTTGTTTTCCAAACGACTTTCATTGGTTACAACTATTTGTTCCAACTGTGTATCTTTTTTCTTGCTTTTTCTTGTTTACTTCTCTCATTTATTTATTTTATTTGTTTAGAATGTTGGATCAGATCCAAGCTTTTCACAGATATGATGGGGGAAAATGGATTCCATACACTGCTTTAGTTAAACAAACAATTTATTAGTAAAATGCCACATGTTTAAAAAGTCCACGTGATTAGAGTGTGAAAAAAAAAAAAAGGAAGTTCAAGGCTGTAATACAAGTGCCTCATAATTTAGGCGAATAAGTTGCAAATAGGGCCAAGTACTATAGCAAAATTCAAAAATAAATTATCAGTTAATTTCAAAAAAAAAGTTTATATATATATATATATGTTTGTTCAAAATTTGAAGTATTTCCATATGTTTACAATGAAGTGGATCTAATCAACTTATTCTTGTGGTTGTCTGGTAGATTTTCTAGCCCAAACTGACAATAATATTGTCCCATAGACACACTGCCTTAAAATTATGTAGGTACGGGCATATACGCTCATATAGTTAGTTGCAACAATTCCCTTTACTTTGACAAACTTACCAATAGTATCCTCAAGCAAGGCGTTAACACAGACTTGTGTTTCAAAGGAGGAATCAACACCACTGGTAACCGTTGAGCAAACCAAGGTATTGTGAGTAGATAAATACAGTATTGCTCCGCAGCACTCTGAACTTCTAGCAAGTCATTTTTATTATCCCCAACTAGATTCACGACATGAAATGGCCGTAGTGCTAAAGTAATTGCACTTGCAGTTATCAGTAACTGCTCATCTGTCTGAGAAGACAAAGTCACCTGAACGGAACTAGGAGCCTCAAGTTTACAAATGTACCTCCTTACAGAATTGTATAGTCCACTTTTAATACTTCCCATGAACTGAACTAAATCCCTAACAGCCATTAATGGACCCTGTATATTGGTATTGCTGATGCATTTCCAACCTTTCACATCAGTCAGAATTACTGCCAAGCGCATTGCTAATGATGCAAGTAGAGCATCGTTACTCTTGTGACAAGAATTATCATATTCTGTTAAAATAAACAAGCAAATGGTAATCAACTTCTTTGCTTGATAATTCCAAACTTTTCTCTCTTCCACGGATCCAGTAGCCATTGAGCAAAAGTTTTCATTGGGATCTAAAAAAGAAAGAAGTAGACAGATAAAGTCAACGTACGCTATAACATAATCAACTTAACTGACAAATAGCAATGGATAAATGCCAGATCATGCAAGGGGTAGGATTTTTAAAAATAAGGATTTATAGCTGGTATTTGTGCTTTTATGGTTCAAAAAAATAGGGAAACGGATTGTTTTCTTTCATCTTTTTATAGTATGTAAGTGAGTAAAAGGTAAACAATCATTATTCCATAACCAGCCATCGAATTGTTGAGAGTGTGTATGGTGCACAATTTAGCATCCTGATGAATTGTGATCCAGAGAGACGCTCAACATCATTGCAAAGTATTTCAGATACAGTCTTTATTATTTAATGTTTTATCTTTGATAAGGTTCTTTGTTATTATATGCTTCTAGAAGACAATGATTCTTCTTTCTTTCTGTTTTTTCTATTTCATTAATAACCCAATGCAGCTGGGAGCAGAACATCCACCAATTCAATGAATATAACTTTTTCGAAATTAAAAAAGGACTGGATTAAAGCACTTGTCAGGTGAAGCTTAGAAATATGGACATCATTCTGACAAAGAAGAGTTATTCTATAACCATATTTCATATGAACTCATAAAATGTAGAAGGAGACATCGAGACATGGGATACTTTTCTTGCCAAGACTTGCAAAACACAATTGTTATAGTAAGACAATCATGACTACAAAATTTGAATAGAAACTTAAGCACTTGAAATATATAAGAATAGCATACTTGTTGAGTTTATGCTCTCCAGGATAACTCCAAAACAACTCCTGATGCAATCTTTTTCTCTGGGTTGAATTCTTGGATATCGCGCCAACAAGAATGTAGTAAAGAAAAGAAAAGGCCTCAGAACTTGGCTGGATATAGACGATTTCTTTAGAGGAGAAAGATGACTATTTATCAATGATTCCCACTGCTGCTGAAACTCCAGGGCTATACGTTTTTTAACATGATAACGATGCCAAGCTCTCTGCACATATTTTAAGAAGCCGCATTCATAGTTGGCATCACACTTGAAGATGAGATCAAAACATTGTTTTCTTACAAGGCTTTAAGAATGCTACTGGTTTATATAAAAACTTCAAACAACAAAAGGATCATAATGAAAGAAAGCACAACACTATTTCTGCTGTATTATACAAAAGTGACCTCAACAAATAAAAAAATTGCAATGTGTATGCATATCAATGAATGATAAACCTTCAAACCACAGAACCACAAAAAGATTTATCATGTTTGCAATAAGAAAGAGATTACAGATTCCGAGTATCTATTTGTTCTTTCTAGTCCATTGTGATGGCATATTATTCAAGCTTCAATTTTACTTCTGAAGTTCATCCAAATAGCTAAATACATATCAAATTCTAAAACCAAAAAGATAGTCAACAAATAAAGTAAAATAGCCTTTCCTCTTTCTCCCGATAATTGACTTGGATTCCCCAAGTTTTCAACCCCCCATTATCTGCATTTGATTGTTATCTATACTGAGGTACATTAACCACTTAGGCAAAAATATACACCTCATCAAAATGAACCTTTTCCTTTTGCCTTTTCTTTTCTTTCATAGGTGACTTCACAAAAATTATAAGCACAAAATATACTCTTCAATATCAGGGTATAATCAGAGGCGAATCTAGGATTTTTCGAACATGGGTGCACCAAGTAAAATGTATTGAAGTGAGAATTGATCCTTAATTCTCAAGGTCAAAAGCTCAACATCTAACCATGTGGACCATTTAGACTTCTTGTAGTACAGGTGTAAGAATATAGTATTATACAAAATCTTAAAAAATATACATATAAAATATCTAATTTTACGAAGAGACCACGGGTGCGGGTGCCCTATTTTTTGGCTGTAAATTCGCCACTGGGTATAATAACTCCTCGGCTTGTTATTTAATTCAAAGAGAGTAAAGCACAATCAGAACATGGTCTCTTAAGATATTTCTAGTTAGGACTACGATCAATTCACTCTGAAACATAAAGTAACAAGACCATAACTGTGTGCCCCTGCCTTAAAAGATCTCAACTCATGAGCCTCACCTCCAACTTATTTGAGGTCTTTTCATTTTTAGGTAACTTATTTTTTTCATTAATCACCCGAATCAAAATTACAAAGCAAGCTAATTACCACAGTTAGCTTAGTCTCACTGCTAATAACTCCGTATCCAAATGCTATCTACCATCAACCTCACCAAACTAAATAACTAGGAGTCATTACTTTACAAAATCCACGACTGCGCTACATCTTTTGCACCCTTTGGTGCTCTAACATCACAAGCATAAGCAAAATTCCTAGTCAATCTAAGGTCATCCACAGCCAGTCATTTGAGGTTTTAAGGTGCTTTTGACATAGTAATTTTACTATCGCGACAATGAAAAGCCATTAAGTTTAGCTTATAATTACATGATCATCTACAACTTATTCGAGGTTTTAAGGTGCTTCTGACACAGTAGTTTAACTACTGTTACAATGAAAATCCACCAAGTTTAGCTTATAATTATCTGATCATCTCCAACCTATTCGAGGTTTTAAGTTGCTTCTGACACAGTAATTTTAACTATTGAGACAATGAAAAAGCCACTAACTTCAGCTTATAATTATATGATCATCTCCAACTTTTCAAAACATGTCGTGAGCACTTTACAAGCTAAAATAAAGTCATACTTCACGATCAAATCAAACATTGGCTCACGGCTATTTTTAAGCTAATAAATCCCGATTCACTGACCTGAATTAACCGCGCGGCAGCAGTAGCTCGCCGAGTAAAATTCCTCAACGCTCTCTCTTGTGAAACTTTTTCCAAAAGCACATCCCTCGAAATCTCCTTCGCACTTGAGCCTCGCAATGAAACCTGATCCAAACGGATAAACAAAATTCAACAAATTACTGGAATTCAAAATCATGCAAACAAAAAAAATGATCAATTTGATCAAATTCGCCGGAAAGGATAACAATTAACAACAACAATGATGATTATTATGCATATATAGACGAACCTGGTTCTTTCGAGATTCGCTCATGGCGGATTAACAGGAAAAAAAATGACTTTTGATGCAAAAGCTTGAAATGAATTGAGATTTGAGAATATGGGGATATGACAATTGGTTGAGCGGGTTTGTTTTTTGACCCGACTCCTAACCGAAAATGCAATATCCTTGTGGTGTTGTCATTTCGTAAACAGTTTAATTAATTTTACGAGATACTTATTATTTTCTACAAACAATGAATACTGTAACAAGTAATTTTATCAGAAAACGCTAGAACGGATTGAAGAAATTATCTAGTATTTAATTTCTACTGGAAATTGAATTTAAGAACTCAGAACAAATATTACTTCTCTTTTTATTTGACAAGAGGAAATTGTTCGGATGATAAGCACCCCTCACTTCCAACCCAAATGTTACGAGTTCGAGTCACCAAGGGAGCAAAAGGGATAGGAGCTCCTAGGGGAGGGTAAAAAAAAAAACTTCTCTTTTTATTTGTTAATGTTTACCCTACAAATCCAATCAATAAATAAAATACCTAATAATTTTCCTATATTACTTTTATGAATGGAATCAATAAGGCCTAGACTCTAGAGGTTTATCTGAACCACTTCAATAAATAAAAATATTTATACATAATTGAATCTTCTTTTAGCTTTTTCATGCGTTTGATCCATGAATCATTATCGTTTTTTAATTATTATATAATTAATTTTAGGGAAAATTATACGGTTGGGCAAACTTATACTACTTAATTACTCATCATAGCTATAGTTTGCTAAAATGACCACTCGCGACAAATATTATACAATAATTATGGTGGCTGACTTCGAGTTTGTATAATTAGCCACATTTGTGTATATATAATTCGCCAGAATATACAAATACATATGTATAATATACAATTATCTAACCGATATACACATAGAATTCACCTCTCTCCCACTCTCTGCCCTCTCTCGCCTCTCTCCTCCCTCTCCCAATCTCGCCTGCCATATATCAGTGGCGGATCCAGGATTTTCGTCAAGGGTGTTAATACTTTAGGACAAGTAAAAAAATAAACCTTGCTAGTCAGATTATAAAGATTGGCTTCAAAATATTCATACCTCAATATCAAATTAACCAACTATCCAAAATGAAAATTCTTAAAACGGAAACTTACAAAATATCAATGGATAAACTAATGAAGATGAAGTAGGACAAATATATTGACGAATAGTTTCATACACACCAAAATATGTAAATTGTAAAGTGGTAACTACAATTGCACTCGACGACACTTCATCTCTTGAAATGTTTTCATAATGCACTCATTAGAAACATCTTTAAATACTTTTTTCTCTACATAAGGCACTATGCAACCATCTAAGAATTCGTCATCCATTCGATTTCGCAAGTCATTCTTGATAATCTTCATTGCCGAAAAAGTTCTTTCAACTGTAGCAATGACAACAGGTAGAAGTAAAGCAAACTTCACTAAAAGAAATACGAGAGAATAGGTTAAATGCTTCTTTGTCTCAACCAACTTTCTTGAAAGTTCTCCAAGTCCACTCAAATTGGAGAACCTTTCATCAATATCACGAACATCAATAATGTAATTAACAAGGTGATTCTCAAGAGCTCTCATGTTGGAGCCATCAAAATCATCAGGATATATTTCAGTCATTCTCATTATCTTCTTTATGTCAAAATTAGAAAATGAATCAATTGGATTCAAGCAAGATACTCCATTAAGCAAATCATTTGTCACCTCATTAAAACGATCATTAAGTTCTTGCAGTTGCCAATCAATGATTTTATAAAACACATCCACACGATAATGATGCAAAGTAGTACAAATAACTACTTTACGTCATGATCTCTCAGAATTAGCATATGGATCATCAAAATTGGGTAATGAAATGTCATGTTTGATACAAAATGCTTCTACCTTTTCTTTAAGTGAATCCCATCCAATATTTTTTTTTAAGAAAGGATCTCATTCATTATCTCTTAAAGCTTGCAACCTTCTTTTTGCTACCTTTACAAGAATCATGGCATTTGCAATGTCTTGCTCCTTTTTCTGTAATGAAACATTAAGATCATTTGTGATTCCTAAAACATCTGTCATCAAATGCAACAAGAAAATAGTCTCAAACGTTTGACAACTTCTGAGAAATCCCAATGCGCTTGCTCTTTCTTTCAAAGTACTTGCATTTTCAACAAGAGTATCAAGTACATCAACAATAGAGTCAAAGCTACTAATAAAGTTTCCAAATGACTTGTAGTGAGATCCCTAACGAGTATCACCGGCTTTAACAAGACCAAGTTCTTGATTCAACCCTCTACCCGTTTCTAGTTCACCCATATCCAATGCTATTTGGAGATTTTTTTTGAGATTCTCGAAAATTATCCACACGTTTAAGAAACTCCCAACACATTCAAAATATTTGAAATTAATAATACAAGTTTACCTACTTGAACACACTTTTTAGAAACCGCAACAAGGGTCAATTGAAGTTGATGAACAAACCAATGAACAAAATGAGCCGATCTACTTTCTTGTCTAATCAACGTTTTAAGACCACCTAGCTCACCTTGCATATTACTTGCCCCATTGTAACATTGCCCATGTACATTAGATAAAGCCAAAGAACGGTGAGCAAGTACATCAACAATTGCTTTCTTTAGAGATAAAGCACTAGTATCTTTAATATGAACAAGTCCAATAAATGCCTCCATCACAAACCCCATTTTGTCAACATATCTTAGACAAAAAGCCAATTGCTATTTGCGTGACACGTCTCTAGATTCATCAACCAATAAAGGAAAGTAGTCACTATTTATATCCTTTATTATAGCCTTAACTGCTTCAATTTTACACGCAGTCACAATATCTTTTTGGATGTCATGAGAAATCATTTTATTATTTTTTGGAGCTTTTTCTAACACAAAAGGTTTAATTGCATCACATCTAGCAGCTAACCAAGAAAGAACTTCAAGAAAATTACCCTTGTTTAATGACGATTCACTCTCGTCATGACCACGAAATGCAAAACCTTGATCCAAGAGCAGTTTTACCACATCGATTGAAGTGTTTAACCGAATCCAATATTCATGCTTACTTTTATCATCCAACTTGTAAAATGCGGCTTGAATGGATTGTTGTTCTCGCATGAGATCTTCACACTTTCTTTTGGATTGATTATGAACGCTATTTGGTGGACCAATATGTGTAGCAAAACTATCCTTTCTATGCCAATTTGTAAATCCCTTAGTCGAAAATACATTACCACCACCTTGATTTAATGTTTTCCCCTTGAAACAAATAACAGGGTAAACAATAAGAAGCATCCACACTAATACTGTATTCCAACCAATCACGATATTCATCAAACCACGTATAAACAAAACGACGTGGTGTTCCAAAAAAATCAGTTTGAGGAAACTGATGATTTTGAGGTTGACAAGGACCTTTAATGATATATGCCCTCCTTATCTCATCACGAAGATTTGGATGATAATTCAAAATTGGAGTTCTTTCAGTCGGATCAGCCTTTAAATCATTTACATCAAATTCTTGTCTTTGGGAAGAGTGAGATGATATTTCTATTTGATTGACATTTTCATCTCGGCGTAGTTGATTTTGAGGCGCCAAACTTGTTTTGGGTACTCTAAAAAAATACTTCTCCAAACTCATTGAACACCAAACTGAAATAGTAATCAAGTTGAAGTATACCAAACTTATTAAAAATCATCCACAATACACCAAATAGTTGATCGATACTCAAATAAATAAAGTAGCTTTTAACATAAAAATTAAGATATTCAAGTCTTTCAACACATGATTAGAAAAAACTAAACTAAAGGAAAAAAAGAATTAAGAAATACCTTTTCACACTTCAATGGCGGTTGAGGAAGAAATATACAATGATTAAAGCTTCCAATTTCTTAAAACTTGCAAATATGTATGAAAGTTGAGAAGAGAGAAAGGTAAAGAGTAAAGTTGTAAAGGGTTTTTGGGAGAAGAAGAAGTCAAAAAACTAAAAGGAAAAGACAACTATGAATCTATTCTTTTTTTAAATTAAGAAAAGTCAAAAATAGACCTTTTGTTTCCTTAACTTAAAAAAGGTAACTTTTGTACTTTTTCTTAAGAGAAAAAGGGAACAAATATTAAATAAATGAAATGTTCAAGCCCCTGGGATCGAACCCAGGCTGAGTTTTGCCTTTTCTAAGAGAACAACGGAATAATGAAAAAATTTAAAGAAAATGTCAACACTTGGGCTCGAACCCGGAACATTGATGCATCTTTGCACAACCTTAACCGCTGGGCTGTCAACCTTTATTGTGTCAAGGTTGTTCAACAATTAGTATATATCCAAAAAACTCGATATTTAGTATATATACTCGTAAAAATTTTCCGACGAAGGTTGTTCATCTGACCACCCTCGCCATATCATAGCTCTGCCCCTACCATATATACAAATGCATATATATAATATACAATTATCTAACCGATATACATATACAATTCACCTCTCTCCCACTCTTTGCCCTCTCTCGCTCGCCTCTCTCCTCCCTCTCTCAATCTCGCTTGCCATATATACAAATGCATATGTATAATATACAATTATCTAACCTATATACATATACAATTCACCTCTCTCCCACTCTTTGCCCTCTCTCACTCGCCTCTCTCCTCTCTCTCCCCTCTCTCTCCCCTCTCTCCTCCCTATAACATGTAGCTACGAATTGTAATTATCAAACTATAGATATGGAGAGTAAATAGACTATTTTTGAGTGGCTATATGTGAAAGTTCCTCTTCAATTATTAGATACTTATGAAACATTTTTTAAATTTATATCTTTTTCCGCACAAGAGATTTGTTAATAAAATATAAAAGAGTTTTTTTTGTTAAAAAGAAGAAAACATAGATTCAAATTATAACTACTCATAAGACATTATTCCTCAAAACCTATCACTTCCAGTATAAAAATACATTAACGAGTCCTTAATAACTTGTGTTAATTTATTTTGGGATAAGGGTCTAAAAAATATCTCAATTTTAGTCGAATTTGTTGTTGCGATATTAAACTTTCATGAGGATCTATTACCTCCCTAGACTATTTAATACCGTATTTTTTACCCCCTGAACTATTTAATAGTGTATTTTAAAGGTATATATGTGCCCACGTGGACACATTACTATTTATAATTTTGCATTATTTTTTATATCCACATGGGCAAATATATATGTTTAAAATACGGTATTAAGTAGTCTAGGGAGGTAATAGGTCCTCATGAAAGTTTAGTATCACAACAACAAATTCGACCAAAGTTAGGATATTTTTCAGACCTTTATCCCTTTTAATTTCGATAAAGGGCCAAATATACCCTTGTACTATAGGAAATAGTTTAAATATACCCCTAGTCATACTTTTGGGCTAAATATACCTTTCCCGTTGTACTTTGGGGCTAAATATATCCTTATGATTAACTAACGACATGTGGATGGCCAAAATTAAAAGAACCATTCAATTAAAATAAATCAAATTTGATATGACCCGCCCCACCCCGCCCAATAATTTAACCCGATTTAATCTATTGACCCACCCAATTTATTTTTCAACCAAAAAACTTAACATCAAATTGAGTTCTCTCCAGAATTCATAAACCACAAACACAAGTCATAAATTATACACAAATATCTTAGTCTACAAAATAAGTCTAAGGATATGATTATGTGGTGGCCTGTTTTCCGCATGCTCCTTTCACCATCTTCATCAGTAGGCTCATCTACAAGACTTCGTACACCAACTATGGATTCCAAAGAGCAAGTGGACTGCTGCAATAAAAAAACGGGTAAATTACAGAAATCACATACTTTTAAGGCAAAATTATAATTTATCCCTTAAAAGTTTATAATTACAGAAATCCCTCAAACGGATACAATAATATAAACGCTGATACATTAATCTGATGCACGAGATACATTAATCGTTAAGTAAGATACATTACATTTTATACATGATACACTAATCTGATGCGCGAGATACACTAATCTGATGCGCGAAAATGAGGAATTTTGGAGATTTGTAAAACTCATAGGGGATAATGGTAATAAGTAAATTAAAAGGTGGGATTTCTGTAATTTTTCCATAAAAAACGCTAGCGTTTGTTGCGGCGTGAAAAAGTGCAGCAATTTAAGAAGTTAAAGTTGAAGTAGGTTTTCTGGAGAGAACTCAATCGGACATTAAGTTAGGTCGGGTTAAATTATTGGGTGGGGCGGGGCGGGTTATATTCGAATTTGATTTATATTAAATTGAATAGTTTTTTTAATCCTGGCCGTCCATGTGTCATCAGTTAATCATAAGGGTATATTTAGCCCCAAAGTATAACGGAAGGGGTATATTTAGCCCAAAAGTATAACTAGGGATATATTTTAACTATTTCATATAGTACAGGGGTATATTTGGCCCTTTTTACCGTTTTAATTTAAATGAGTAATTTTCATGATTGAAAATGAAATATAAAATAAAAAATTACAAAGACTCATTTCAAAAACTCAATTTACACATAGCTAAATAACTAAACATTTCGAAATTTTAATTCGAACCTCGTATATAAAATCATCGGTCATATTTACTTCGATCCAAGTTCAAGGTTGCACTTGACGTTTTTTTCTCAAAAAATAATAATCGAAATTCAGGCAAATTCATAATGTTTTAAGACTTGACATTTATTATTTTTAAAAATTAAAATTCTCAACTTTATTTCCTTCCTTTTTTTAGTGATGACATAAAACGTATAAAGCAAAAAATAAAAGACATAACAACTACAGTAGTAATAAAGATAGCACTTACCACCATGGATGTGTTCGAATCCTAGGTATGAATTTTTTTTTGATAATTTTAAATGGATCGTATCGATTATGGAGAGCGAATTCAGAATAATTAGGCTTTACTGTAGATATTGAACATCGGGCGAGAAATAAAAATAAAAGAAAGCACTTGATTTGTCCTATCTTTTTTCGATTATCTCAATTTTTTAAAACAAATTCACATTATTATTATTTCTGTTTTAATTTGTTTTTTTTTGATAAAATTTAATTTTAATTTTTCACGTATTTTATTTAAGGCTACATATTATAAGATTCAATTTTTATTTTTTAAGAAAATATTAGAGGGAATATTATTTTTTGTTTTTTATAAAGGTTTGGAAGTGATATGTGGCAACTAGCAATCAAAGAAGAACTAAAATTTGACACGTAATATGACTGCTTCGGTAAGAATTCTATTATTCTATGGACGGTTTTGTTTTTTAATGCCACCGATAAATATTTAGAATGTTAAAAATAATAATTAAATAATAAGACAACGTTTCTTTGGCTTTTAATGAAGAGGTATATAATAAATAATATATACACAAAATACTTCTTTCGTTTCATGTTTGAATTTTAAAAGTTGATTTTTTCTTAATTTTTTTTTATTGAGGTATCTGGCACTTCGATTAATTTCAGAAAATATTTATCACCTTTCATCAATAACATGTATTATTATCAAGTAATTTTATTCATCAAAGTCGGGACAAATAAATGAATCATATTTTCTCATATGTTTCTTTAAAGTATTTTTAAATATTTATTAATTATTACTATAACTTATAATTTTAAACGTTCCTTTTGATTCGTACACTTCCTACATTTTAATGTATGTGATGTTGTTTGATTTTTTGAAAGTTTATTAGTGTATTTTAATTATATTTTTCCTATGTTTTAAGTATATTAATTATATATTATGATTAAAAATATATTTTTAAAATTTTAAAAAAAATTGATATCTCAATTACTAACAAAACTAAAAAAAAATTAACTTTCAAAATTTGAACAGTACCAGATGAGTTGAGTGAGACAGTATATGACTAGTTTTGAATTATTTGATTAAGATTATTTTAGTTATGACTTGTTACAAAATTGACGTGATTATGACTTATGAGTATCGAGTATTTTGGTCAATATTGGAGTATTAATTTCTTATTATTAATGTCATTTAAGCTCTTTTAAATCATCTCATTTTAACTGTTGTTTAGGTTTTTTTTTTAAAATTTTATATTTATTAAGAAGAAATAATAACCACAAAATATAATAGCTAATAGCAATTTTTATTAAATTATTTCTATTTAATAAAGATTGATTATTTTTTTCTTAAATATTGTGCATATATACTTCTATAATGTCAATCGTATAGATGAAAATAATTATATTATTAATTTTGTATAGTCTTGATTTTCTAAAAAACCAATTATATTAAGACAACTTCTTTATGTTAGAACAATGTTAAAATGCGAAGAAAAGTGTTTCTTACGTTTAAATCAGCAAATCATTAATTTGATTACTAAAAAAATCATTTAAATCACATGTTATAGTACATTTGACTAAACCAATAATACTATTTAAAATTCTCTAATTAAATAATTAACTCGTTAATACAAGTCTTCATCGTACTTTTAGTGTTTTGTTTTTTTGTTTAACTATATTCGGATATAATTATTTTTAACAAAACATTACTCCCTCCGTTCAGTTTTACTTGTCACTTTTGACATATCAAGAAAAGACAAATATTTTTTTCTTTGTTTTACCCTTAGCATTAAATACTATTCTTCAAATTATTTTTCAAAATTTAATACTGAACATCAATTAATAGGGACAATATAGTAAAATACCTATATTAATAATTATTTTTTAATGAATGCGTCAGATCAAACCTGACAAGTAACCGTGAACGGAGAATTATATTCGAAATCTTTGATAGCAATTATTTAACTAACAAAGTTATATGGTGAGTGTGATTAAGACCTCATTCCTATCTTCGACAAGTCCTCTCAATAACGTCATAAACATGTAATTAATAATTAACCAAACCAAAAGAGTAAATAAATTTAAAATAATATTCGCATTTGTTATAACTAACTAAAAATAATAATGATATAAATAACCAACACAACCGTTCCTTTTTAAATAAACATCATATCATATCTCTTTAAAAAAAAACACAACGCTAAGTTCACACAGTGATAGCATATAATAGTGATCTCCATATTCTTATTTTATCTTCTATACACATAATAATAAATTCCTACGTTCATGTATAACTTATGCTGATAAAAAAAAGAAGATAATTAATTGTAACATACGCTAAAACTTAATTTACGCAATAATTTAAATGCTAACTAAATATTAAGGAACTTTTTCAATTTTAACAGAATGAAAAAGACATATATTGATCATTAAGGAAATTTAACAGTAGCTGAATTAATTACAAGCTAATGTCAAGATTAAACACTGTTTTTGAGATGCCAATAAGTGTTGTTCATCCTGTTTTTCTAAGATACTTAGAACAAAAACTTTGAAGAACTTGATAAAAACAAAAAAGTTTAAAGAATATTTTCAAAATAAAAAATAAAAACTAGTAGAGAGAATTGAATCAGAAACATATTAGAAATAATATACAAATATTTTTGTCAAGGAAGAAAATCGAGTCCACTGAATACACATTGTCCCCTTAAGAAAATATATCCTCCCAGAAAATTGGTTGTTTCAAAATGAGAGAAAATCCCTCTATTTATAGACAACAAAAGGTATGTGAACGAAATGCTTATTATTGTTCCTTATCAAAAAGGTCACAACCCTTTGGAAAGTTACAATCTTTTGTAAAGGTCACAACCTTTCATAAAAATCACAACTCTTCTTTTTCTATTCACACCTTTTAAAACCCAACAATATAGTTGTTGATCATCTAGCTACATTTAGCTTGAGCAGGACACTATATGCTTTAACAACTTCTATTAACAAATGTTTGTGGGGGCTAACGGTTACGTTATTTTTCTATAAGTCAAATGCTTTTGATAAAATTTTAATTATCTGGAAAAAAATTATGCTAATTAAAAAGAAGGTATGATTACTCCTTAAACTTACAAAATTCTCTCTCTGTCCCTAATTACTTGTCCACTTTTCCTTTTTTAGTTGTCCCTAATTACTTGTCCATTTTAACAAATCAAGAATGAACAATTTTTTTTTTTACCTATTATATCCATAATTAATTACGTTGAAAAAGATAGAACTTTTTGAAAATCTGGACAAGTATTTAGGGACAGAGGAAGTACAACCAAACCACTAACTTTCTCTTCTTGAAAAAAAAAACAATTTTTGAAGAGATTTGAGAAGTGAAGTAGAACCATATTATAGAGGACACAAAATGGCATGTATACCTTGTATGAAAAAGGAAAATAAAAAAGTCAATGACAAAAAATGTCATGATGCATGTCCTATAAAATTTTAGTAGTAATTGCATTTTTCTTACTTTGACAAAATATGTCAATGCAAATTTTGAAAACTAAAACTACTTTCCTAGTCATATGAGTATAGCCCCATCCTAAATAAATTCCTTGCCATAACCTAATTAATGACAACAATTAATTGCAATTATGGAGATCTAATACAAATTTCAGGTTCCAAAGTAAAAAAAAACGAATCTATTAATTACCTCCATTAACTTAATTTTCAAAAATTCAAAATTATACTCATTAAATAACTTCACATCCATCCCTTCACTAACCTCTATTAATTAGATAATGGTATGGCAAAATAAGTGAATCTTTTGGGACTCCTTTTAGATTACAACTTACCATTCTACTCATTTTAGATTTACTAATCAATATTGCTAAATATTTTTAACTATATTTACCTTAAGTGATTTGATTATATAATAAATATTATAAATAGAACTTAAAACACTAAAATATAGTATAGTAAGGAGAGATCGTAAAATGATGTAGTACAATCATACACGCATTCAAAGTCATGAATGTACCAATTTCATTCAATCTCAATTTCTATGACGTGAAACATAAATTTCTATAAAAAAAATATTTTTTAATTTTATTTTATGTGATATCATTTAATTTGACACGATATTTAAGAAAAGAGTAAGACTTGAAACTTTTAACATAATTATCAGATACTTGAGTGATTGTAAGTCATTTCGTTATTGATAAAGAAAATCTTAAAGTTGAATTGTTTCAAATTATGCCGAGTTTGACATTCTTTTTGAGTGTCACGTACAATATAATTCTTATTTAAATTTAAGATCTATCAATAACAATATCTCAATCTGTACGAGACAAAACTAAGGTCTACAAATACATTATTCTTTTGCAATTCAGATAAAATTACACTAAATATATCATTATTGCGATGAATATGAATCTATAACTTTTAAAAAATGATTTTAATACGAGAGGGACGGTGCTGAGCTTAGAAGTTTGTTTGTAAATACATCAAAGCCCATTAGTATGCATTATTTTCTGGGAAATAAATAGGAAAAGGACAAAAAAAGAAAAATAAAAGAAAACTAATGTATTTTTGCATGAAGAACTTGAAAATAAAGGTTTTTAAAAAATTATATAAGACGCTTGGCAGAGAATATTGCAACCATTATTCACCAATTGCTTCTTCTCTTTCTTCAAAAATAAAAATAAATTCTCTTTCCCTTCACTTTTCCCTCAAAAAAAATAAATATATAATTTTAATTTGAATATGTATATAAGGAAGGTTGTAATCATTATTAATTAGTACTATAGTTTCCTAGTTAGTAATTTTTTTTTTGTGGTCTAAAAAAAATATGAAGATTTGTTCATCATGGTGTACTAAATCAGCATCAACAAAACTTTTATGTATTATGATTCCATTTATTTTAATTTCTATTTATTTTGCATTTGGGAATTCAAAGAATTCATCTTTTTCAACTTCAACTTGGTTTTTCAGTTCAGGTTAATATTGATGATTTTTAGTGGTATAATAATAATAATGTTTTAAAGGGTACTTTGGTAATTATTTCTGTTTTTTCTAAACAGGAAAAAATATTTCAGGCGACGGCGGCGGTGAGCGGCCGGAGTTGGTGGCGGTGGCGGTCAACGGTGGCGCTGACCGTGAAGAAGCAATTTTGGAAGATTATAGTTTTAATAGTAGTAATAATTTTTCTCCACTTACTGCTGAAGCTGATCAAGAATTTCAAGAAGAATTTCAAGAAAATAAAAAACCAGTAAGTTTTTTTTTTTTTAAATAAATTTATTTTGATGTTTTAGAAGAATTTGTGATTTATGCATGTGTCATTTTTTTAAAGTTTTTTTCTTCTTGTTTTTCATGTTCTAGAAGAATTGTGTTTTTTTCTTGTATTATGCATGTAGTACTTTTTTTTTTCCTCTACTTTTTCCATTTTTAATGTTTTAGAGGAATTTTTTGGTTTCACTATGATTTTTTTATTTTTTTTCTTAAAGGTAGAGCTTGAAACGAGTTTTACTTAAACAACAATAACATACTTAGTCTAGTCTCACGAGTGGCATCTGAAGAGGGTAATATGTACTTTTTACTATTTCATTGAGAGGTTAGAACTTAGAGCCGGTTTGAATTGACTTATTTTAGGTGTTTTAAAGTTTTTTCGAGTGTTTTTATAAAAATTCTAACATAGCTTTTGACTTGAGCCCATCCAAATAGGCACTTAGAAGTTGTACTTTTTATCCAATGATAGGGGAAAAGAAAAGAAGAAAAGATGACTTTTCTTTTTATGTTTTTGTTTTGACTTTACCTTATTTTGAAGTGATTTCATAATTTAAAGCAAATATTGATATTAATACTAGTAGTTATTATTAGTATGGAAATAATTTGCATGTACAAACCAATTATCGTTACATATTTGATGAGCTAGTTCAATCTCTGTGATTTGGTAATTTTGTAGCGAATGTCGTGGATGAATCTTCCCTTTTTTTTTTTGGATCGAAGATCGATTGATTTAATTTATATGTGTTTTTTTAAGCAGATTATTACACAAAAGAATGAAACTTTTAACATTTCATTGGAGAAACCACATGAGTTGCCATCTTTGAATGAAACTCATGCTCTTCCAATTGAACCCAAAATCAAGAAAAAGTTAACTAATTTGGAGAAGTTAGAAGTCAAATTGGGGAAAGCTCGAGCCGCCATCAAAGAAGCTGCTATGTCTGGAAATCAAACGGATGATTCAGACTATGTTCCATCCGGTCCAATGTATTGGAATGCCAAAGCTTTTCATAGGTATGATTCTGTTTTTATTGGTTGTCGAGAAGTCTTCCACTCTTTTTTTTTGACCGAGATGACTGTTGTTATGATATGCATTTAGATAATTCAAAAGCTTTTCATACGTATGACTCTGTTTTTATTGGTTGTCGAGAAGTCTCACATTCTCTTTTTTGGACCGAGATGACCGTTGTTGTGATATGCATTTAGATAATTCAAAAGCTTTTCATAGGTATGACTCTGTTTTTATTGGTTGTCGAGAAGTCTTCCACTCTCTTTTTTGGACCGAGATGACTGTTGTTCTGATATGCATTTAGATAATTCAAAAGCTTTTCATAGGTATGACTCTGTTTTTATTGGTTGTCGAGAAGTCTCCCACTCTCTTTTTTGGTCCGAGATGACCGTTGTTGTGATATGCATTTAGATAATTCAAAAACTTTTCATAGGTATGACTCTGTTTTTATTGGTTGTCGAGAAGTCTCCCACTCTCTTTTTTGGTCCGAGATGACCGTTGTTGTGATATGCATTTAGATAATTCAAAAACTTTTCATAGGTATGACTCTGTTTTTATTGGTTGTCGAGAAGTCTCCCACTCTCTTTTTTGGTCCGAGATGACCGTTGTTGTGATATGCATTTAGATAATTCAAAAACTTTTCATAAGTATGACTCTGTTTTTATTGGTTGTCGAGAAGTCTCCCACTCTCTTTTTTGGTCTGAGATGACCGTTGTTGTGATATGCATTTAGATAATTCAAAAACTTTTCATAAGTATGACTCTGTTTTTATTGGTTGTCGAGAAGTCTCCCACTCTCTTTTTTGGTCTGAGATGACCGTTGTTGTGATATGCATTTAGATAATTCAAAAGCTTTCCATAGGTATGACTCTGTTTTTATTGGTTATCGAGAAGTCTCCCACTCTCTTTTTTGGTCCGAGATGACCGTTGTTGTGATATGCATTTAGATAATTCTGTTGAGGTAGACATGTTAATGGAATAGTATTCTAGTCGTTGCCATAACATTGCTGAAATATTATGTTTGGTTGAGATGTTCCAACTGGTCCAATCTATTAGAATGCCAATTCTTTTCGTAGGTGTGGCACTTTTTTTCCGATCATTATCAATATAACATGACTTTTATTAGTTGTCAATAAGTCTTCTACTTTTTTTGGTCCCGATATGATCGTTCCATCATTGTGATATGTGTAATGATATGTTGTTGAGGTAGACACGTGAATGGAATAGTATTCTAGTCATTGCGATAACATTGCTGAAAATATGTTTGATCGAGATGTTGTTAATGCTTTTCATAGGTATGGCTCTGTTTTTCGATCATTATCAATATAACGTGAATGTTTTTGGTCATCTAATCGATACCTCATTATCGATAAGTCTATTTTGATTATGTCTGATATGATGATCGTTTGGTCCTATATTTTTTTCTCTCTTTATGATAGATAATTCTTTCGAGGGAGATATGTTAATGCAATAGGTTTCTATTCTCTGCCTTGACGTTTGATGGAAGTATGTTTAGTCGTTGTTGCTGTAACTAATAGTTATGTTAGACTTTTCTCATTTTGCCTTCTTGCAATTGAAAGTATCGTCGTCCTTGTCATTTTAACTGTTGATGCACAGAATATGTTGTCGCGTATAGTTTTGAAAAACAAAAACAGAGTCAAATTAGTTTGCTATATAAATTATTCAGTAAGATTACAAGTTAAATTTTTGAGATTGCTTCCAATTGAAGCAAATTTATGAAGCTATGTTTTTGGTTCTAATTTCAGGAGTTACTTGGAAATGGAAAAGGAATTCAAGGTATTCGTGTACGAAGAAGGAGAGCAGCCTATTTTTCACAATGGTCCGTGCAAAAGTATATACGCGATGGAGGGAAACTTTATTTATCAAATGGAGACGAGCAAATTCCGGACTAGAGACCCCGAGAAAGCTCATGTGTTCTTCCTACCTATCAGCGTGACATCGATAGTGCACTTCATATATGATAGAAACTCCAGAGAACATTGGAATCCGATGAAACAAACACTTACGGATTACATTAATCTTGTTTCTGGGAAATATCCTTACTGGAATCGAAGCCTAGGCGCAGATCATTTCATGCTTGCTTGCCATGATTGGGTAAGAATCTTACACACTCCTAACATGAACCGTCTTTTGTGTATCATAATTAGCAACTTGGTAAAATATGTTGTCAAGAGTTAATGATTGTTTTGAAATGTGTTGATCTTGTAGGGGCCTGAAATTTCAAAGGCTGTTCCAGAGCTATTCAAGAACTCAATTCGAGCGTTATGCAATGCTAATACCTCAGAAGGATTCAAGCCTTCTAAAGATGTATCCTTCCCAGAGATCCTCCTCCCAGGAGGTACGATGAATGGCCTGATCGGTGGTCCATCTCCATCACGTAGATCAATCTTGGCGTTTTTTGCTGGAGGGCTTCATGGACCTATACGGCCTATACTTCTCGAGCATTGGGAAAACAAAGACGATGACATCCAAGTCCATAGGTACCTACCAAAAGGCGTCTCGTACTATGGCATGCTAAGGAATAGCAAGTTTTGCCTTTGTCCTAGTGGTTATGAAGTTGCGAGTCCACGAATGGTTGAGGCACTCTACACGGGATGTGTCCCGATCCTCCTTAAGGACCATTACGTGCCACCATTTAGCGATGTTTTGAACTGGAAATCGTTCTCCGTTGAAGTCCCCGTTGATCGAATTCCCGACTTGAAGAAAATTCTGGCTGGGATTTCAACAAGGCAATATATAAGGTTGCAAAGAAGAGGTAAACAAGTTAGGAGACATTTTGAAGTTAATATGATTCCACAAAGATATGATGTTTTTCACATGATACTTCATTCTGTTTGGCTTAGAAGATTGAATATGAGGCTTCATGGTCTTGAATATTTGTGACCTATGAGTTTTCATGTACAATATCCTCGTGGTCTGGCTTTTTCCGAACCTGGTGCATAGCAAAAGCTTAGTGCATCGGGCTGCCTTTTATTAGTTTGTATGATACTTCTTTTTGTGTTTATGTGTGCCACGTTTTGTGTTACAATGTAATTGTGTAGACTTTAGAAATCTACTTTTTGATTAATTTAGTGTAATAATTTGTTTTTTTAAGCGATTAATGTAAGTTTCATTATATATCAAAGTTTAGTTGGCCAATGGGTTATAATGAAGTGTTTTTGGTTTTTTCTTCTAAATTTCCCGTTTGATATTTGTTGTATATATATCGGTATTGTGGTTTGGTTAAATTTGAATTAGTGCAGAGAACTTTCACATTATGGTATAATAAGTTTTTCGAGAATGATTTTGTACTTCGATTTGAATCAAGATAAGAAGATAAGAAGTACGTATTACTCCATCATATTGATAATGACGTGTCATTCTAATTTAAGTTAATGTTTATATTTTGTAATTTTTTTGGATTATATGAAATGGTGACCTTCATTAATTGGTCATAGTTAGATCAAAGATCAAAAGCCTATAATCAGCATTGCAATATAGCATGTGAAAATTACTATACTTTAAGGGGTCGTTTGATAGAGTGTATTAGGAAAAATAACTCATGCATTAACATTGTGTATTACTAGTATCTTGTTTGGTACTCTTTTCCAACCTATGTATAATTAATGCTTGCATTAGTTATACACTCTATTGTGTATTAAGGTGTGTATTGATAATACCATGGATTTCTAGGTATTAGCAATGCAATGGTTTTAATGCATGCATTAGATTAACTAATGACAAAACTAATAATAATAATAATAATAATAATAATAATAATAATAATTATTATTATTATTATTATTATTATTATTATTATTATTATTATTATTGTTATTATTATTATTATTATTATTTTTGTAAAAGAATGTGGGGGTATTTTTGTAAATAAATATTTTTTTAATAGTCTTTATACAAGGTTTGCTATTTCCAATACATCAAACCAAACAATATATAAGAAATAATGCAAGCATTACTAATGCTTGCATTACTAATGCTTGCATTACTAATGCATGCATTACTAATACATCATATTCAGCATTATTCTTATACACTCTACCAAACGACCCCTAAAATTACAAATTCCAATTTAGTGTTGGTCAATGGTCATTGCATCACGGATTTGGAGGCCAACAAATTGAGGAATTCTGTGAAGAGCTGTACATTTCAATAATAATAATACTCCTTCCATTCCATATGAAGTTCATTTTTGAGGCATTTTTTTATTTTTTAAATTAACTTAGTTCAGTTTTTAAGATTATTTTTAGAGTGTTTTTTCAATTTTACCCTTCATTAGTTAGTATTGAAATTAGTAATTAATTAATATTTAGTTATTTTAATCATAAATTTAATAATAATTAATAAGGGTAAAAAATGGAAAACTAAGTTCAATTTATGTCTTAACCTGCTTTTCTTAAAGGGGATGAAACACCTCAAAAATTAACTTAATATGGAATGGAGGGAGTAATAATATACTACTCATATAATAATAATAATAATAATAATAATAATAATAATAAATATATATATATTTTTTTTAAAAAGGTGTTCAAGGTTATGTCACATTGGCCAAGTGGCTTTGTGCATGTAGATTGAAGATTGTCATAACGTAGAAGGTGGTCGTATATATCTTGCTATTTTTAGTAAAAAACATAAATTAAAACACGAAAAATGAAAAATAGAATCATATTATATTATATGGGTATAACAATCAATTACTATAATAGAAAAAAAAATCTCATAGCAAACGAGACTGTTATGACTTATGAGGATGTTTTGACTAGATTAATTATTTTTTTTGAATATTTTTTATTTAAAAAAAATATTTACATTTATTATCAACAAACTCGCTTTATTAGAGAAGCACACATATTCAAAAAGCACGAAAGGACATATTTTTGGTTAATAGTATATATTTTTTTTCACTCTCCTTCTCCCCCATCTCATTTGGTGAATATTTGAGTTTGATTTGAATTTAAAGAAAAATAAATTCACATTTATTATTAATATAAACTAGCATTATTCAAAAAATTTATATATAGCACATATATTCGAGACAAATGAGAAGACATATTTTTACTTAATTAATACAGTACTAATTTTTCCTCAAGGGTTAAATGTTGTGAAACGTATTAAGAGATTAACTTACCTATATAATGAGCGATTGAGAGTATGCGTACGACTTTTTCTAAATATTACTTAAAAGTGTTTAACAATAATCATTTCATATCACTTTCAATATAACGTTTTCAAGTGTTTGAATGAGCTAACATTTAACCATAAAACTCAAATTAGATTTTTAAAATTTTATTAGATTTTCTGTTGTGAATCGAGTTGAATCCGTAAGGGCTTATGGGCTAGAATTGATGAAGGAGACTGATTTAGTTGAGATTATCAGGTCGAGTAAAATATTGGAGAGTTTTTTATGAGATTTAGGCCCAATTATAAATTGATTAAAAAGGATTGTAGGTTAGAAAAAAAAAATTCATGTCTAGCTTTAGCTCAGTCTGTTCTTCTCAACCCTCTCGTGAATGTGTCTCTCATTCCCTTTCCAATTACACATCCTAATTCTTCTGTCGTTCTACAGTTTCACTTTTATTGTTAACATTTCATAGTTATAATCCTTTCAATATTGAAATCAATATAATATATAATACCTTAATGTTTTTGTTGAGAAATCCTGGTCATTACATTTTCAACTTCCCAAAAATACACACACACAAAACTTCACTTTTTAATAGTAAAATACATATTGAACACGATTTTAAATTTTAAGACTTATAATTTCACAAATACAAATATAAAGTTTCAATTTTTTAATTTCAAAATCGACATAGATAATATATTTTGTTGGTGTATATGCATTTTATTATTAAAATAAAATATTAAGTGCATATGTTAGTGGGTATAAATTGTGATAAAAGATGACTATTGATTTTTATAACCTATATGACCATTAGTTCTTGTAACTCATACGTCCATTAGTTTTAACTTATGTGACATCTATCACATTCATCTACGCCACATTACTACCCCTCCTTCTACCCATTGATTATATGAAAGACTTTTTCACATATAAATAGTGGTCTTCCTTTGGGTTGAAATATTTGGAGAGAAATAATGTAAGCAAAGATGAGAAGTTTATTTTGAGGTTAGTGTAGTGAAAGAGAGAGTTGAGACAAAGAAAACATTCTAAGTCTTCAACTATATTCACAATACAAAATAGAGTATTATATGTTGAAGGAATGTGTTCTTTTTGTGGAGCTTTAGACTCTTCAACTAATCCGGAGTTGCTTAAGTTGTACGATATTGTTGGGTTGTTGTATCCTAAAGGGGACAAGTCAAGTGTGATACTGCTGGATCAGTGTAGATTATGTGCAGTGGGCTTGAATCTCTTTAAAGAGAGCGAAATATCTGCGCCTCAGCATAAAGATTATTTATTCATTTTTGTTATTTTATTTTCAACTGTAATTTATATTATTTGTGGTATATTACACCAACATATTTTGCCAATTCTTATTTCTACTCTAGAAAGATAGAAATGATGTGTAACATTCATTTTTCCACCCACAATTGAGATCATAGACTGAGGAGAGATACCACTATATCTTATGATACCCTTATTGGAGAACACTTTGATTCGATTCACGCAGTTAGAGATTTTGGGCTTACCTGATAAGTAAGGCCCTATGATTTCCCAAACCAGCTCTTGGCCTTACTTGGCGGAACCGGTTAAGGTATTCGCACAGAGCTTTTTTCATAATAATAGTGGACCAGTTTCATGAGATTTATGCCAATTGTCAAAATTAAACGAAGATCGAAGGACCATTCGATTTATTAAGGGGCATAGCAGCGCCGAGACTTAAAAAAAAATAACAAAATACAATTTTAGAATTGAGCTAAAAAATATATAGGGAGTGATAAAGTAGTCTCGAGCCAGAGCAGCCATTGAAGTAAAGCTCAAAAATCATCAACAAGAAAATGCAAATAGCATCAAAATGCCGTCTCTTCAATTCCCATTTCTTCTCCATTTTCCCTCAATCCATCAAACCCAAATTCCCCTTTTCTCCCAAAATCCCAAAAATCCCCAATTCAGTATTTATGCATCATCTTCAAGAACCTTCAACTCTTCTTCTTCTTCTTCAGCTTCAATATTGGCCAGGAAAGTACTTTTTATGGCTCCTGGAGTTGAACCAGAAGATATTAAGGAAGATATGATTTTACCCGGATCCAATATAGTTGTCGGACCCTATGCGGGTGATGCGAAGATTAAGGAGGTTGAGTTTGTGAAGAGTAGTAATAAGCCTAAGGATTGTCCTAAAGATGAAAGACCCGAATTTGCTATGTTGGGTCGGTCGAATGTTGGGAAATCATCCCTTATTAATGCTTTGGTTAAGAAGAAAGAAGTTGCTCTTACTTCTAAGAAACCAGGTTTGAATAATTTGCAACTCTATTCTTTTATTTATGTTTTTATGTATCTTATGATTACTGAGCTTGGATATAGTGGTTATGCGCAAATGCTCACAATATCGAGGTGTGAGAGGTTGAATATAGTGGGAGAATGTGGAATTAGTCGAGGTGCCTGAAAACTAGTTGAATATGGTGGTTATGAGGAGAGGTAGCGGTTGAGTGAAGAAGTATTGGAGAGACATGATTAGATATGACATGAGGTAACTTCAGTTTATCGAGTACATGACTTTAAATAAGAGGGTATGAATGTAGCGGATTAGGATAGAAGGTTATTAGGTAGTTGAGTTTTGACTCACTTTTCGGTGAGATTAGGCTTGGTGTGAGTCTGGGAGCATTGTGTCTGTCGCAGTATTAGTCTTATACATGTAGTTACTTGCTTTTGATATATGTTACCAGTTGTTGTATATTGTGTTTCAGTTACTGCATTATTGAATGCTCTATATAACTTTACTTAATAATTGGCATGTTTTCTTTACTGTCGTATTCCCTTTATTCATAAATACTTTGATTTGTGTTGCACTTGAGCTGAGTGTCTTTTTGCGCCTTTTGGGATTTCATGGTGTATCTTGTTGTTGGTTTAATTATTGAGCTTGTTATAGCTAGCGGAGCTAGGATTTTCACTAGAGAGATTCAAAATATAATAAGTAAATGTAAATCACTGTAATTTTTAGGCCAAGGGGGTTTGGGCGAATCCTTGCGGTACCAACCTAGCTCCCCAAGGTGAAGCTAGGATTTTGAGACAACTGATAAGGTTTTGGATAATTTTCTTTATATATATCAAGTGGATTTTTAAACACAGATACACGGTCTAGGCCAAAGCTATTGAGTTCTGCGGCTTGTAGCTCCCGCCTGCTAGCTCCCCTGATTATAGTCTACAAGTATGGGTGTTGGATTTACATAGCCATCAAAGTAGGAATGGATGGCTAGCTTTGAGTGTTGTAGCTGGATTTTGGTAGTTAATTGGTACTTCTATGGATTAGAGGTGGATTCTGATGTTAGTATGTTTAACTGTACAGGGAAGACTCAGCTGATTAATCATTTTTTGGTGAACAAGAGTTGGTACATTGTGGATTTGCCTGGTTATGGGTAAGCCTTTCTTGATTTTTCTTTTGTTACAGTACCCTTTGATAGGTTGAGCTGTTTTACCATTACAATGAAATGTGTTGGGTAAAGCTATTTTAGAAAGTGTTAGCATTACCTGGTTGGGGACTAATAGGCTGAGGTGGAGCCAAGGTTTCAACTTTATAGGTTCTGGATTTTGAACAATGATTTCACTGCTAATAACCGGGTTCTAAAAGTAATATGTGTATCTATTTAATAATTTTTTAAAATACATACACTTTTTAAGCAAAAGCTCTTGGTTCGGCCGAACAGTGTATGGGTGTGATAACCTCCGTCCCTGCCAGTAGGCTATAGCGGTAATCTCAACTAAATGCTTACCGTACTTGATGCTTCTATTCGAACGAAGTAACACGACTTCAATTGGTATGATAAATGGCTACTGGTTTGTTACATTATGCAATAAAGTGCACCTCAAAACCAAACTAATTGGGGTAAACTACATGATTTACCATGTTAAGTAAAAGAAATTGTGCTCGTTTGGTCCTGCTACTTTCAATTTGTCATTCCTAGCAACTAAACTGTGTTTTTAATGAACTTTTAGTTTGTATGGGGAGCAGGGTGATGATATTACAGGCAGCACATTAAAAGAAAAAGAGGGAAGAGAAACAACTACTTTTCCTACAACAGAACTACCTTGATGGATTTTGAAAAGAGAGTGTTTTCCACCAGGAATTTGAGAATCTTTGTCTCAAGCCATGGAAACAGCCTCTTGCAGAAATGCAGGGTAAGGCTGCGTACAATAGACCGTTGCCCGTACCCTGCACATAGAGGGAGCTCTAGTGCATAGGGCTGACCTTTTTTTTCCTTTTTTTTTTTCAATTTGAGAATCTTTATAAAAAGCTTCAAATGAGAAAACACCTCATCTTGATCTCAGTCATCTAATTTTATGTTTGCCATCATCTTGGAGTTACAACCACAAACTATTAAAATTTCGGAAAACTTACTGTGGTCAAACATTGAATGTCATATCTTTACTTTCAGATATACCTGTTCTGGCACTCATAAAGCACATTGCATCCTTCTCCAAGATGAAAAATAGATTTGCAATCCAAAGAAGATCCACGTTCTTCTCTTTTGCATTGCTTACATGCTACTATTATTTGAATGTTACTGCTTTTACTACTGTTCCAAATAAAAGCATCACGGTTCCAACCTTACCTGGAAATAGTATCCTTCATTCTTCCCAATAAAAGCTTCACAGTGCGAATGCCCAATTACGTTTAATTAAAGTTTTCAATTCAAGAAGCTGTAATGTCTTCTCTCGGACCATGTGATATTATTCCACTAAACCATTGAGTATACCTTGTTGCTGCAGCAAAAAACCAGGTCATACAAATAACTTTCCCTCGTTACCTTTGTGAGAGACATGGCTTCTTTCACTTCCGATAGCTTTTCACATTTTCAAGAGCAGGAACCACACATAAATTGCTATCAGAAACAACTCTAAATATGTAAAAGGAAGGAGGAAACTGCTGTCAAACATAACGTCTATTGCCTCTAGACCGCAGAAATAGATGGTTGCAGACAGTGCCTCAGGGAGAAATTAGCATATTTGATAAGATCCAAAGAGCAGAACTCAGTTTACAGTTAGTATACAGTAGGCTAGACAAATCAGTTCACCTGGCTTCAACCTAATTCAGTGGAAGTGTTGTAAATGCTAAACCAAAAATCAGACATGTCCATTCTTGTGCACATCTTGATAAAACAGTCTAGATTATTCTGTTGTGATGTTTATTTGAAGATGTATTGGAGTAAAATAAAATGTTGTGTGAAGTTACAAATCTACCAGCCAAATGTTGACCAAGGCTATATTTGCTTCATTTTTTGTTCTTTTATAGATCTCGATAGGCTTCCCACTGTTTATGAATTACAAGTCTATAGAACCTGACCTTATTCAATTTCAACTTCTATAAAATAGCCAGAAGTGTATCATTCATCAAAGTAATTGAATCTGATTCCTTCTCCTTTATCTTCCCCTTCCCTGACTTAAGCATAGTTGTAGAAGCTCTCCTTTTGTAGTGAGTTTGTATTCTCTTATATTTGCTCTGTCCGCTAGGTTTTTAGCTATGCTTTTCCATCACTTATTGATAGTTCTTTGTACATTTTGCATTAATGCGGAAATCGACTATTTTGACTACTTCTAAGTTATTTCTTGTAACTTGTTTCAGTTTTGCTAATGCATCTGAAGCTGCTAGAATGGATTGGTCCTCCTTCACAAAGGGTTACTTTTTGAATCGAGATACCTTGGTGTCGGTTCTGCTTTTAATTGATGCTAGTGTACCCCCTCAGAAGATTGACCTTGATTGTGCTAATTGGCTTGGACGCAATAAGGTATGCTTCTGATTTGCTGATCTTCGTGGTCTTTGTTAGTATTTTCGTTCTTTTCACGTGGTTATTATCATTTATCCCGTTTACTCCTTATAAGTAAGTCATTTTGTACCATGGTGGACTTTCATACGACATGTTTCTCTTTTTTCCTGATAACTGACTTTCATGCAACACATTTGCAGATACCAATTACATTCGTTTTCACGAAGTGTGACAAAATGAAGGGAGGGAAGGCAAAAAGACCCGATCAGAATATTAGAGATTTCCAAGAGCTAATCAGGCAGAATTACAATCATCAACCTCCATGGATAATGACTAGTAATGTCTCTGGTTTGGGCCGGGATGAGCTACTTCTACATATGTCACAGTTGCGAAACTATTGGAACAATGAGTAGCTCAACTAAAACATCAGTCTTATTTTATGAGGTAAACCCCTTATCTGAGATCTTGATATTTACCAGGATATTGATCTTTTTGGCCCCTTAGAGGTGATGAACATAGCCACATAGAACTCGTAACGCTACTTCATGATGGAACGTAAATTCTCCCATGCATAATGATAAAATGTATTACCAGCCTTGCTTGTAATTTTCATATGTTACCTTCTCAAAAAAAAAAAAAAAGTAACTTTTTATAATTTTCGTGCCTGATTTTATGGTCGTTCCTTTAGTTGTCAATGTTGCCTATGATGTTGAACCTAGTGCAACATAATGTAATGGTGTGCTATATAGAACATTCTGATAGTTTCTTCTATTCATTTCAGAAGACGGGTTAAGTTTTCGTAGTCCTCTATGGAAGGATATTCAACCTGGTCCAAACACAACGATTATCTCCAAAAATGAAAACATGAAAGGAAGGATACTCTAGAGAAGATGCTGGAAACATTACAAGTAGAATCCACAAAGGAGTTTTTGCAAATATTTAGAGCTAGCGTTTGGGTATAGATTTTGAAAATTTATCTTAAATATCTGTTTGACGATGAAATTGGTTCATACCTAGTCATTTGTTAAATTGCCTTTGTGGAGTAATTTGGTCAGTTAAAGCATAGCTACTTTTTGTTATTATTCAACACTTGGGAATAGAAGGCCAAAACAGTACTTGTTCTAATGATGATACCTGATTTGTGGATAAAGACAAAGAAGGTAGCTTGGTGCACAAAGCAACTCGAGCTCAAGGGCATGTAATGTAGATAGTCTATCTTCACACGAGTATTTCTTAGCGTGTTTCTATTAAGTATTACTCCATCTATTTTAATTCATGTGACACACTTTTCTTTCTAGTTTGTCATAAAGAAAATGTCAATTAGAAACGACTTAATCTTGAAATTAAAGATTTATAATCACACATGTGGTCGAAGGAGTATTTTGGATTCACAACTTTTAAAAGTTTCTTTTTAAAAAAGTTGTGTCAAATCAAACTGTGCAATATAAGTTAAAACCGATGGAGCACTTTTCTTCCATTGACACCTTTTGATTGGAGGAGTAAAGATGCTAATTTGATTTGACTATTGTTGTAGAAGGGGAAAAAACACATCAAAGTAACAAATGAGAAGTTGGTTTGACAAATGTCATATCAAAATGTTAAAATTTGAATAAGTTAAACATGTATTTAAATTCTTGAAAATTGTATAAATAAAATTATTAGCGGAATAAAGTCAAAACTCTTTTTTATTATTTATAATTGTGTTGTCTGAGCCAAGTCACGCATTTAGACTTCATGAGGTATTTGCCGCCACCTACTACAAACAACTATTAATTCAACGAGATATTTGTCACCTCTCACTACCAACAACTATCAGGTAATTTTTCCATCAAAACTTGAATCGATGAAAAGAAATTACCAAGTGTTTCTCGAGACGTTCATGATGTATAAATTGGAAGAGTTGTTATGTGGTTAATATGGAAGTTGGGAGAGTTTTTTCATTTTGGTTTCCAACTCAGTCTTAGGCATTTAGGGCCTAATTAAATTCGAATTCACGTTGAAAAAGTTCCACATTGTGTTTTGAAATGGATAAAGTATTCTTTAACAAAAACGACTTCGAGCTCAGGCTATGTTGCAGGTGAAGTTGTTACCTGTTTTGTTTGGTCAAAACATGAAATGGGCCTACTTCTGATGCATGATCTAAATTTGGTTTGTATTCTGTTGTCCCAGATTGACCTGAATATAGATGGACTTGCCAGCCTGGGGGTGGGGTGGGGTGGGGTGGGGGTCATTATCCTTTTTAAAATTTGTCTTCTTTGGGACTCTTCTTTTGTCCTGAAATAATATGTTTCTATTATGAAATACATCATATTGTTGTAATGCTTGCATATGCAAAATAAGGATTTAAACTTTATAGATTCAATACTTTAATACATAGGGTTTGTCTATATAGTTAATCTTCTAACTTATCTTGATGCACTAAACACACAGTTACCAGTGCAGTGGTGTCTCTATACCACTACCTCCTTCATCAATGAGCGATCGTCTTAGACCATTGAAGGGTGATCTAGGTCTCTTTTGAATGTACTATTAAATTTTGATAGAGTTGTTTATGAATAACTTTGCGACCAGATCAAGAGGTTATTGGTTCGTCCCTTAGTTTCTTTGTTGTATCTATTTTTAATAAAATCTATATTTTCGCGATGGACTTGATTTTACAAGAGATGATGAGAAAGTGATAGATGACAAATATGTCTCAATATAATTTTTTTTTTCTTTTTACCCTCCCCGAGGAGCTCCCACCCCTTCTGCTCCCTTGGTGACTCGAACTCGCAACCATCGGATTGAAAGTGAGAGTGCTTATCATCCGAGCAACTCCCTCTCGTCCAATATAAATATTGATGGTTCTCCTAATTTGGAATATTTTTTTTCATCTTTGCTTATAGCAGAGAAACTATTTACCTAATGAAATTACTTAAATAATTATGTCAACAAACTTCATTAACATATACTAAACCCCATTTTTGAGAATTTTGCAACCAGTTTATAAATAGAAGTTCTTTTCTTTCTTTTAAAAAATAATCATAAAAGGTAAGAGGAGTGGAAAAGGAATAATAGGACCTTCAAAATTGGTAATTATGATATACATTATACTAATTACTTTCCAACCTTAAGACATGCTCAAACCATATAATATACTATTGTAGTCAAACGATTTTTTTCCTGATGGTCCGATATCTGATACTCGTATTGAGGTTTGACATTCTAGAAAATCTTATATCTGAGTAAATTATTTCCTAGCAAAAATGATTTTGTACTCGAGATTCGACTTTAAAACCTTTAATAAAAAATAAAAGATTACTTACTACTCTATCGTAACCTTGATCGGTCGGTCAAATGATATGCCTTGTTAATTAATAATACGACACCATCACGTAGGATTTATTCAAAAGTCATTTTTAGACTATTGTATATGGTGTGCACGCCCACAAGACTTTCAACTTTCAAATGACAACTGGATATTGAAGATTATAATTTATAAAAATGGAAGTCTTGTGCCCTTTTTTCAATATAATATTTGAAATTCCGTTAGTTCATATTATTCACATTCGTGCTTACGCAGGATATATTGATGGGGGATCGTTTTTTATTGAGGTTTTCTTTACTTTCAAAGTCTGAAGTTAAATTTTTTAATTAAGGACGGAGGAATCGATTCTTGATGGTGGAAATGTTTGAATCCCACATTAGTTGAGGTTGGGATGATTTGTCCCCTTACGAAATACTTTAATTTTATCGATATTCTAATTGTGACATCAAAATTACTCTTGACATAAATAAAATACCTAACTTTGCAACTAGTTAGTTGACAATTATTTTTTCATATATTTTCCTCATTGGAGAAACAGTAAACAACAATAACATATTCAATATAGTTTTACAAATACTGAGGCTTGAGAAAGATAAAATATACACAAATTTTATTCTACCTTTTTGTAGGGTAGAGGCAAAAATAACTAGAGTCTATAGGTTAGAAATCAAGAGCAAACACCTCACTAACTCTATAACACAAGGACAAATTTTGTTCTCTTTTAAAGAATAAGTCATATAATGTTCCTTGTTTTGCTTCTTGATTCAAAGTTGAATATATATATATATATATATATATATATATATATATATATATATATATATATATATATATGGATGTTTAATTAAAAATAGTTCTTCATTCAAATTAGTTGAATATTGATGATAAATTAAACAAATGGTTTTGTGTGTTGGCAAGACATTAATTTTCTTTTTTAAATTTCTTTTGGGCCAGAGATTGTCTTTGAGTTGTAGGACAAAAATATGTATTGTAAGAGGAAATTGATTTTAGTAGTATATTGAAACTGTAAACCTATTTATTAGTGTAAAATAGATGAGTTAAAAAGGTCAAAATGCTTTTAAATTATTTCAGTTTTTTGAGTTTCATACCTATATCATTGAAAGTCTGAGTTTCTTAGTTAGCGAAACATAACTTGACTAATTTTTTATGATGTGTGTACTACACTCTCTTTTATTTAAATTTTTTGTCACATAACACTCCATGTGGAAAAACAATTCCACATGACAAATCTAAATAAATTAATATTAAGCTAAAGGTTAAAACTATTATCGTATAAATTAATTTATTCCGATCGTGACATTCACTATCCTCTTCTCCACCTTCTTAGCCGTGATCTCATCTCTGTCGCGGCGTTGATATCTCTAACTTGGAAGGAGAGAGTTTAGGATTTTAAAGAATTCAATTAAAAATATATTTTAAAAGTTAATGTGTTAGCTAATAGAGTCGTTATATATGTCTGGTGGACGGAAATTGTATGAAAAAATGTGCCTATAAACATTTCAAGACAAATGTTTGGTCTAGGCAACGTCTAGAGGTTGTTTCGCTAACCTTTGGCTGATAGTTTAGCGTTTTAGGTAGGAAACTCACTCCCAATAGTTCAGGTATAAAACTCAATAAAGTGAGATAGTTTTAAGTGTGTTTTTTAAATCCTTAACTCAAAATAAAAATGTAATCAGGCATAAGAATTAACGACTAGACGTGCTAAAAACATAGGAATTACCTTGCAGCTCTTTCGCTCTATAAAGATTGATCGAGATAGGGGTGGGAGTCACAATTCTTCTTGAAGGAAGGTTGTTTGCTCAAATAACCAATTATGCCATAATATAGTTTTACCTATTATAACATCAACAATCAATTAATTCGAACCTACATATGATGACTACTTCATATGTTACTTTAGAGATAACATAAAATTATCGAATAATTTTTGTCCGAATTTCTCTATAAGTTTTTTGCTTAAAAACTCTGTTATGAGTTTGACTATTTTTGGTAAGCAATAAATAGTAAAATGTCAATGCTACAAACTAAAGACCATACTTGTGGAATAATAATACCAAATATTTGATATTTTGCAGTAGAAATTAAGTAAAAGTGAAAATGAAAAAAAAAAAACAACTTCAAGTGTTTGAATTGTGATAAGTTACAAACTCTCAAATGAGTTGAGGCTAGCGACGGAGCTAGAATTTTTGTCTTATGTATATATATAGTAGATGATATAGTAGATGTTGAAACCTCTTCAGTGAAAATCCTGTTTTTGTTGGTTGAGGCAATGACAATGGGAACTAAAGAACCGCGCTTGGTGAAGTAAGAGTACCCGGGCTTAGAAGAATAAAAGAACACCATGCAAAAGAAGCCGGCGATAGAGGGAAATTAGCCAATGGACTACACGATCCAAAATAATTTTCTGATGGAATCCGGGGCGTTACATGTGATCTTTCTTGTGCTCCATTATTTGTTGAGTCAATGCATATTTCGATTGATTCTACTACTTGGTTAATGTTAGAGGAAAAAGAAGGACGAAGGAACTCGCTCCATTGTGCAACAATATTATCATTACTTCTTTCTAAAGAAATCGGTGAGAGATCAAGTGGTGGAGGAGCAATATCTTGTAAACGCCTTGAGTTGAAAGAACTAGAGCCAATGCCAGAGCCAGAATCAAAACGAGAGATAGAATCATTGGAGACAGATTGAAACTCGGGAGATGAAGTGAGCATTTGGACAACATCCTTGAAATCATTAGGTTCAACTCTATATATTTTAGGAGGTGTTGGTGGCAAAGGTGCAATTGGTAGTTTAGTCATTGGTTTTAATGGGAGCCTTCTAACTCCATGAAGTGAGGAATGATATGAGGCTAATTTTTTATTTTTCTTTTGTTCTTGTTGTGGATATGTTGAAGAAGAATTAGAAGAAGATGAAGAAGAAATAGTATATGAAAAAATATCCATATTAATTTTTTTGTGGTAAGTTTATCTTAGCAAGAAACTTTAGTAAGAATATACATTTTGTTGCTTTTGCATTTTGGTTATATATAGAGAGAAAGAAGATTAATTATTAAAAGGAAACTTGAAAAGGATGTATGTGATTATAATAATTAAAGAATTTGTCTTTTAGCGTCGGCTTTGGTTGAATATATATAAGATAATTGAACATATATATATTTGACCTCTATTTAAAATTGCCCCATTCTTGTTTTTTTCTTACATACATATATAGTCCCTTAGAAGGTAGACAGATCGATGCACAAAATATTTTGTGTTTATGCAGAGTTTAAGAAAAGATTCGCACTTAAATAGGTGTGATGCAGATAGTCTGCAAGTATAAATGACTGTTTTTACGATTCAAATCGATGATTTATAGGTCACATGAAAATAATTTTATCATTGCTTCAAAACTTCGTTTTATTGAATTTAATAGCTATGCAAAATTATAGCTATGTTCCGTCCCATATGGTATTTGTAATATTTAGATTTGTATGATGTGAAGCTTATTTAAGGGGTAATTAGTCTCTAATGTTAATAGGAGATTCTTATTTCGAAATTTAAATATGATATCTCTAATTAACGACAAATTAAAATGATCACGTCCATCCCACATCATCCCTTGTTGGTGCTTTGTTCCATATATCTGTGATCTGTATTAAAAGAGTATGTTAAGGTTACATAATTAAATATTACATTACAACTTGCCATGTTTGTCTAGTACTACTGTTCATATTTGACTTCTATTTTAAAATTGCCTCCATTATTGTTTATTTCTTACATTTATAGTCCCTTTGAATAGCTATCTTCTACTCCCCCCACCCCACACCCCTTTTTTTTTTTTTTTTTAATATCATACGATATCAAAATTCACTAATCGACTAATTTAAAATTATGTTACGTTGGACTTATTTTAGAGAGAAATGCTCATTAATTATTTTTTTAAAATTCAGTTTCGAGGTTCAAATCAAAGACTTATGATTAAAAAAAAAGTGATCACATTCATTTTACCACATTCCTTGTTGGTGATGTGTGCTTTGGTTCATACATATGCATATTTAGAGCTGGTTTAAATGAGCTAATTAAACATAATAAGCATGAAGTCCTCAAAACTACTCGTAGGTGCTGAAGTTGATTTATAAATATCAATTACGTATTTGAATAAAAGTGTTGAAATCAATAAATAGAAATATTGTCCTTCGGATGGCTTAGTTGATTTGGAGGGTGATTATCCGTATGGATGATTCGGGATTGATCCCCCTCAATATCTTTTGAGTCGAGTCTATCGCATAGGGCTTGCCTAGTGCAGTTTACATCTCATATGTGGTTCGCAAGCTATTACACAACGGGGATTTAGCCAGTGCGCACGAAATCCTCACCGCAGAGTGCTCATCCGAAGAATAGTGATTGATGAGACCAACTTATGACTTTTGACTTAGTTTATATACCCTTCACTTTTAAACATTTTTTATGTTTATAAAACACATAAATAAGTTTTAAAAAAATGCATATAATCTAGTTTAACCAACTTATACCCTTAGGGTGTGTTTGGTATGAAGGAAAATATTTTTCGGAAAATGTTTTCCAATTTTCTCATGTTTGGTTGGGTTAAATGTTTTGGAAAATGTTTTTCAAATCAACTCATTTTCCTCAAATTTAAGGAAAATGACTTCCCTTCAAAACTTAGGAAAACATTTTCCAAAACTCTCTTCCAACTTCAAATTACAATTATTTTTTTGTTGAAAAAAATAATTTATTTTGTCCCTACCCTCAAACCAGCCCCCCCAACCACCTCCAAAAAAAATAAAATAATTTAAAGCTTGTTTTTAAATTTAATTTTATTACCCCACCCTCACCCCCACCCCATACCACCACCCCCTCCCAAAAAAATATTAAAAGTTGTTTTTAAAAGATATTTCTAATTTCAATTTTTTATTTTTTACCCCCTAACCCCTTTCAAAAAGAAAAAAAATTAAATTTGTTTTTAAAAAATATTTTCAACTTCAAATTTTTATTTTTTCATCGCAATCCTCGACCACCCATCCCCCTCCCCAGCCACCCCCCCCCCCCCCAAAAAAAAAATTGAGTTTGTTTTTAAAAAATATTTTCAACTTCAAAATTTTATTTTTTCACTCCTACACTCGATCCCCCCACCCCCCACCCCCCCAAAAAAAAATTTAAGTTTGTTTTTAAAAAATACTTTCAACTTCAAAATTTCATTTTTCACCCCTACCCACGACCCCCCATCACCCCTACCCACCCTCCCCTACCCCCAAAAAAAAATTTAAGTTTGTTTTTAAAAAATATTTTCAACTTCAAAATTTCATTTTTCACCCCTACCCTCGACCCCCCTCCCCAAAAAAATTTAAGTTTGTTTTTAAAAAATATTTTCAACTTCAAAAATTCATTTTTTCACCCCTACCCTCGACCCCCCCACCCACCCCTACCCAGCCCCCCACCACCCCCCATCCCCCAAAAAAAATTTAAGTTTGTTTTTAAAAAAATATTTTCAACTTCAAAATTTCATTTTTTCACCCCTACCTTCGACCCCCCTCCCCACCCCTACCAGCCCCCCCACACGCCCCCTACCAGCCCCCCCTCCACCCCCAAAAAAAATTTAAGTTTGTTTTTTAAAAATATTTTCAATTCAAAAATTATTTTCTACTCTAGTAAAAATAAAAGATATTTCTCAAAAACATTTTTCATTCATAAATCAAATACTAAAATTTTTTTCCGGAAAATATTTTCTAGTCATCAACCAAACATGAGAAAATAAATCAAAAATCAACTTGTTTTCCAGGAAAACATTTTCCTTCATACCAAACACACCCTTAGTCAAACACTTTTTTAGTTGCAACTTGATTCAACATCTAATTGTTTTTATATTCAATTAACTTTTAGCAATTATGTGGGAAGTGTTTACTCTTGGTGTAAAGCTGACTGCTTAGCCGCCAGACCCCTCTCTAATTAATAGGGTTGCAAATTTTCATATGTTAATTAATGATAATATCTTAAGAGTTTTGGGTAACGATAAAGTTATTTTCGTACAAATTTTCATAAGTCACATATCTGAGTCATGAAAGTAACTAATAATGTTTGCCCCCTTAAAAGTGTGATTTTTTCCAAATCTTATTAATGCAAGATGTTTTATGTATCGAACTGTTTTTTTTATGGTAAGAGTTTTTTTATTACTTAATATATATGTGTCTACTGAAAATATAATTTAAAAAAACTATACAATCTGAGTGTGATAGTGCATGTTTTAGATGCTAAGGCGTATTCAGAATTTTAAAACGATGAATGCACTATTATGAAAAAATGCATTTAAGATATAAATTTGATCGGTTTGACCTTTACGATCTTAATATTTAACCGTTAAATTTTAAAAAGTATAGGTCCAATTTCCAATATATATAATACTACTAGTTTTAAATTTTAATATACGCAATTGATTTAATTATGTAAAAATTTTACAGTGCTAATTTTTTTTTGGAATTTTCAGTGTCACACACTTGAAAATTTTGAAAGATTAAAGCAAAAAAAAAAAAGAAAAAAAAAATTGAAACGCCAAAAGTGTTACTGATAGCCATTTGGAGGGGTGTTACTAAAAAATATAAGATAGATATAAGATTTAAATTTCTATCTTTGCTTAGAGAGGTGCATTCCATCATATTATTTTATTCTACTTTTAACTTTGGTTCCCATCTCTATATTTAATTTTTTTTAAAAGTATAATATTTCTATATATGATCTAAAAAAGGGTGTATGAGTTCACGTGAACTCACGAAACCCCTTAGATACGCCTATGTAATTAGGTGTAAAGTAGATATTATAACGTGAATTTTTAAACGTACTACTAATGCATTTCAACTTATTATTAAAAAGTTATCTAATTTGATATGATACAATGAACCTTCAAAATCACATTTTATTAAAATGAATCCTTATTTGGATATATAATTGCTTCTACTTTTTTACACTACCACTCCACAGTTTTCAATTTATTCAACCTGTCGACTAAATCAAACCACAAATCATTTTTAATGATTAAATTAAAGGGAAAAAATTGCATTATATTAACATAACAACAACATCAACAATGCTATCAGTATAATCCTTCGAGTGGAGTCTCGAAAGGATGAGTAAATGCAATTTTAACCTTATTTTTGTGAGGCAAAAAAGTTATTTTTAACAAATCATCATTTCAAATAATTAAGTTAAGTAAATTATATTTTTATGGGCTAATTTTATCACGGGTATTCGTATTTCAATATTTACCATCAACGCAAGCATTGCATTTGGTGACGTCCAAGATATTACTATTATATAGAGAAATCTAGAAGCATGTACCTCTTAGTCGATGTGTCTGCTTCTAGTCAAGGATATTTATGTACTGTTAATGTTTTTTATTTAATTTTTTTTTTAGTGTTTTGAATATTTAAAAATTACGTAAGAAAATTCTATAAATGATATTTTAAAAAATATATATATAATTCAAGTCTATGATTGTGTGTTATGTTTTTAATCTTGAAAGTAATTATTAATGGGACCAACTCTTCCAATAATTAAATTTGATTATATATAATAGGATAAGTTATTCAAACAAAGAACAATTAATGATTTTTTTGCAACTTAAATCCTTCAAAGATCTTGTAAACATTATTTTTATGTGAAAATATGTCAGCACCTACGTAATATATTTACAACTTTTATCATCTACTTCTTCACTACATTCTTTCTTTAGTACTTTATTTAATCTTTTTGGTTACACCACCACATTTATTAGACTAATTTAATCTGAGAAAATGATAAAAATAATCTCTCATGTTTGAAGTAGGTTTAAAATACACCACATTTATTAGACTAATTTAATCTGAGAAAATGATAAAAATAATCTCTTATGTTTGAAGTAGGTTTAAAATAGTTCCTTATGTGCACTTATAATTCTGATCCTTTAAATTTGTTAAAAATTAACTCTATTTATTTTGGTAAAAAAAATGTTTATTGTATTTTCGGTAGGCTTGACGAAAACATTAAAATAAAAAGATTTGATTAAAAATAATGAAAATAGCATTAAATCTTTAAAAATGCAACATAAAGAATTACACTAAACACTAAATGGGTATCTTTGTCTCAAATTCATCATTAATCTTTCACTAAATTGTTCATATAACTAATTAATTTTTTCAAATAATTCATCGCTAAATAAAATTAACGATTGATTTTTCTGTTAACTACTGTTTTTTAAGTAGTCAATTATTCAGGAAACAGACCACCACTCTCAATATTTATGACATAATTATAACGTAGGGATGGTATCTATATAATAGTTTGTTAATTAACTTTAATTTTTGTAATCTTAAATCCTAAAAATATATAAAGATCTTGTTAAACATTATTTTTATGTGAAAATATGTCAGCACCCACGTAATATATTTACAATTTTTTTTTAATCGAATCTTTTTGGTCCTTTTCTTTTTCTTATAAATAGTGCTAAATGGAGTGAGGTATATATATAAAGACTAATTAATCAAAAAAATCTGTAGGCGGCTGATCTTGTTTTTTAATTTTATTACGTAATTCTTACTAAGCTTATTGAGTTTAATTATTACAAATCAAATTGGTTCATTTTAGTTATCGTGTTTTTATTTTACACGTTTTTAAAAAGAAAATATTAATAAAAATATTTTTTCTTTCTAAATTATTACTCAATTTATCTCAAATTATTTATCGTATTTTTCTTTTACCTTCTTCTAAAGAATGATTAGGAGGTATTTTTGATTATTTTATGTTATTTACTATGTCCTAAGATATAATTCTCTTCATTAAATGTTAAGGTGTTTGTGATTAGCTTTAAGAACAACTACTAAAACTATATTTTAAAAAAATTCTTGAACTTTTAAAATGACAAATAACTTGAGATAATTATTTTTAGAAAATCACAACAAATAATTTGAAACGAAGGAATCAAAATATTTAGTTATATCTTAATTTTTTTAATATAAAGATTTCATTATTAATAAACGCAACAATTAAAACGGATTGGTGGAAGTATTTCTTATAGTTCACACTTCTCCATGATCAAATCATATTATTCACGTTTAAAAAGTTTCACTCAATTACTTTATTAATATTAAGTTTACCTTGTTTTTTTTTCTTCTAAACATTACTATATAATATTAATCGAATTCAAATATTCACATTTGAATGCAAAGATTCTGTGTGTAAATGTGACTATAAATAGAATGCAAAATATTCACATTTGGACGCCTAATTAATAAGAGACATTATATAACTTGATGTCTGAATTCTTTTTTTTCATGTTCATAAAAGGAATTTATAATCGCTATTTTTTTAATGCATACAAAATAAAATTAATTTCGATATAATAGCTCATAAATCACACATAAAAAGTGGATTATACTAGACAAATTATATACGACAAGCTTGATTAAAAAAAGGGAAAATTGTAGATAATAGCAAACTATTAATTCAAATTAAATGCTATAAATATAGTTTGATTTAATTGTACCTCATAGCAAACTGTTGCTATTTCACCTCTCTCCTAGTGAATCTCGCTCGCCACTCTCGTCTCTCCCTTGCCTCGTTTTTTATACAAACGCAAGTGTATAAAGTGCGTTTGTGTTTGTATAAAGCGAGAGAAAATTGTATATATACATATATTTTTGTTCCCCTCTCTCCCCTCTCCCAGATCATGCTCACCACTCTCCCATATTTCGTTCTCTCACTCGCCTCTCTCACTTTCTACAAAAAATGCAAATTGTATAAAATGCGTTTGTGTTTGTATAAAGCGAGAGAAAATTGTATATATACATATATTTTTGTTCCCCTCTCTCCCTCTCCCAGATCTCGCTCGTCACTCTCCTAGATCTCGCTCTCTCACTCGCCTCTCTCACTTTATACAAAAACGTAAATGTAAAAAATGCTTGAAAATTGTATATATACATATATTTTCGTTCCCCCCTCTCCCCTCTCCCAGATCTCGCTCGTTCACTCGCCTCTCTCACTTTATACAATTGATCTTTTTGTATATGTATACCAAAGAAGATTATACAACTGCTTTCTTTTGTATATGTATAACGAAGTATACATATTTATGTTTGCTATGGAGCTCAATTATGCAAACTTTGCTATAGCATACAAATATGAATTTTGCGTTTGCTTTATGTGAAAGTTGCTCTTAAAAAAAACATACAGAAGAAACCTCCAATTAATTTGAGAGATCACATGTTCAATAAATTTGGATATTCTTACGAATTTGTCTCAAATTTAATTATTAAGAACTTAAATAGGTTATCACGTCATCAATATTATGACATATTTAAATATTAGGTAAAAAATTTTTATATGTCCTAATTTTGATGGACAGAATTATCTAATAATGATAAGTGTCTCATAAAATTAATTAAGGTGTGCAAAATTATCCGAATACCGCAATGTTAAAAAAAGGGATATATAAGAGCTTAATTAATTATTAGTTGCCCTGGCGACGAGATAATGACAGCATTCAGCTTGGTGCATGTATCAAATTAAGTACTTTTGAGTCAAAATGTAAAAAATTTCCACTATTAGACTTAATACTCTAATTAGCAATTACTTCAATCATTAAGGAAACAAAGACTTTCAAGAAGATTACAGAATTAGCTAGTTTAGAGTAAGTAGAGTTTGCCATATAGCACAAGCAAGTTATCATGCGAAGTGAATGAAGTTATGAATCTTGCACAATTTTTGAATTACCGCATACATAACTTTTTGATTTTTTCGTCAACAATAAGCTATTCAGAAAATTTTTAAATTACGATTGCAAACACAACTTTTTGGTAAAAAATAAGCTAGTCAAAAATCAAATTCAACAAACGAATAATATTAACACGTGGCAATGCAAGTGAAATTAAATGAATCTTGCACAAGTTTTGGATTATCACAAATACAACCTCTTGACCCTTTCGTCAACAACAAGTTTCTCAGAAAAAACAGATTTAGCAAACGAACAATAGTACAAACAAGTTAACAAGCCAACAAAGTTAAACGAATCTTGCATAGCTTTTGAATTATCACAAATACAACCTTTTGACTCTTTCGTCAACAACCTCTCATTTGTTTGACTACTCGCGGGATTTGCTGATGTGGCATCACTTAATTGGATAATTTCCATGTCTTTTTGCACCACCCACACAAGACTTTTCACTTTCCACTCTCCAAAGGACAATTGGATAGACTAGCCCCACATGAGGTGACATGCACCTTAGAATATATATTTTGAAATTATCCAATTAAATACATTTATCATTTACTATATATGTTTTTGAAATTAAATCCTTTGATTATTTTTTTTGGAAATTGTGTACAAATAATCATTTAATAAAATGTAACTGTCCCCGGAATATGGGACATCTTTATTTTAATCTTAATACTAATGAGGTCTATATATAAAACTATATCATCTTACATTTATATAAAAGTTTTTATGGTTAAAGCGCATAGTCATCTCATATTTTAAAAGTGTAAGTTGTTAAAAAGCTTTTAATTTTATTTACTTAATTTATTGATTGTATTTTAAAATGTCTTTGCATGAGGTAGTTTGATTATTTTTCGTAAGCTAAATACGTGATTTATTTTATAAAGATTGTGATGAGTCTCGAATGCAATATTTCTATTCATTCTAATGTCATGTTAAACTGTACGACTAACATTGTTAGGAAAAATACACTTTTATTTGTTTAACATAGTTATATTTGCTCAAAAATGGGTTAAATTCAATTTGAAAGTAGAATCAATAAAAATGAAAGTTTAGTTTCGCTAAAGAAATTTGATTATGAATTAAACCAACAAATTAGGACTCTTTACTAGTTGGTATGAGTAAGTGTTTAGTGCGCTGGGTCATTAGGGATGGTAATGGGGCGGGGCGGGGCGGGTTGAGCTTAACCCGCAATTTTTTTAATCCGCCCCCGCATAACAAACTACTCTGCATCCACTCGCTCCATTGCCATCCCTATGGGTCAATCCTAATCTGACACACTAAACACAAGTGGTGTTGATCCCAGCAATTTCAATCGTACTACTTTTAATGGGCCTAGTTGGGCCGACCTTTATAAAAAGACATGTTTGCATCACTAAGACAATCGTCTAATTTTAAAGAGGACATTAGGTTTCACAAATATAGTAACATGTTTAATAAATCTATTTGCAACTTGATTAACTAATCAAAAACCATATATACTTCACTCTAGATAATAATAATATACTAGAAAACTGAGTAAATTTCTCAGACGATAACTTAAGTAGGGTTCTTTCGGTTATACTATAAATAACTAACTTTATAAAATAGAGTGATTTTTATATCATATACACGTGGACCCCAGATAATAATACAATATCAAATGACCCGACCCAATAATCAAAATGGATCTTTAATTAAAAATCCCTCTTTGATTCCCCTGTTCAGAAGCATATTTAATTAATTGTTGATTCAAACACATCATTTTTCTTTTTACATTTCTGCTGGGGCATTAATAGTCTCTTGATGAGTAGTTGGGAAGAATTTGTTGGGATTGTATATCTAACTAATAACAATATTGATTTGGAAAATTAAATAACTTTCGATTTTCTACTAACTTGGTATTATAATCTTCAATCTCCGTGATAGGAGGTCATGTCTTCATTAAGTAGCAGATGTGTCGTGTCTTATTTAATCCTGACCTAACTCTAATACTTTTTCAGCCTACTTCTACCCTCTCCTCACCAGGGGCGGAGCTACACCCTAGCAAGGATGGTTAGATGAACAACCTTTGTCGGAAAATTTTGATGAGTATATGTATTAAATATCGATATTTTTGGATGTATACTAATTGTTGAATACCCTTGACATAATAAAGAAAGATAGCACAATGGTTAAGGTTGTTCAAAGTCACCTTAATGGCCTGAGTTTGAACCTAGACTTAGGCATTTTTGTTTTATCTTTTTTTGTTCCATTTTTTCTCTTAAAAAAAGAGCAAAATTGACGTTTTTAAGTTAAAAAAACAAAAGATTCTTTTTATAGAGATCAATAATTGAGGTATGACTATTTTGTAGCTAATCTTTATATTCTGACCGGCAAGATTATTTTTTTACTTGTCCTAAAGTATGAACACCTTTGACGAAAATTCTGACTCTGCCACTGCTTTTCACATCCATTATAGCTAACATCTCACACCTTCTTGTCAGAATATTTATTCATCTCATCACCACATGTCCCAACCATAATTCAATCTCGTCTCCCTTGTCTTGTCCAACATGAAGGCTACTCCACTCTATCCTGAATATCTTCGTTCTTAATCCTATCTCTCCTAGTAATACCCCACACATATATCTTAACATTCTCATTTTTAAAACTCTTATTTCCTGAACATGTGAATTCTTTATCGATCAATATACAACATACATAGCTTGATCTGACAACCATTTTATACAACATAGTACTACTTTTGCTTCCTAAGCTTTTTGTTACCAATTTGACTATTTAAAAAAGTAGAATAGTAATAAAGAGAAAATCCTCAGTGTGGTAGGGAGTCACAAAGAGACCACAAATAATTACATGCAAACCATACAATTGAAATGAAAATTTGGAAATACAATACATTTGATCATATTTTGGAATTGAAATTAAATGGTAATTGAATTGTGATAACTTCAATTTTTAGTTCCAATTCATATTCTTGATCGATATACAAAGTAATTAAATGTAGTAGTACTCACTTTGTAAACCATGAGGATTATAATTTTAAGTTACAAAACATTTAAATGATTTGAACCGCGCTTGGTGAAGTAAGCGTGCCAGGGCTAAGAAGAATAGAAGAACACCATGCAAAAGAAGACGGCGATAGAGGAAAATTAGCTAGTGGACTACACAATCCAAAATAATTTTCTGATGGAATCCGAGGCGTTACATGTGAGCTTTCTTGTTCATCACACGTTGTTAAGTCAATGCACTCGCGCCATTGTGCATCAATATTGTTGTTTTTATTATTTCTTTGTAATGAAACTGGTGAGAGATCAAGTGGAGGAGGAGCAACATTTTGTAGACGTCTCGAATTGAAAGAACTAGAGCCAGAGTCAGAGCTAGAATCAGAACGAGAGATAGAATCATTGGAGACAGATTGAAACTCGGGAGATGAAGTGAGCATTTGGACAACATCCTTGAAATTATTAGGTTCAACTCTATATATTTTAGGAGGTGTTGGTGGCAGAGGTGCAATTGGTAGTTTAGTCATTGGTTTTAATGGGAGCCTTCTAACTCCATGAAGTGAGGAATGATATGAGGCTAATTTTTTATTTTTCTTTTGTTCTTGTTGTGGATATGTGGAAGAAGAAAAAGAAATAGCATATGAATAAGAATCCATTTTATTTAACAAGAAATTAAAATTTTACTAAGAAAAATTCATTTGTTGCTTTTGCTCTTAACTCTTGCATATATATAGAGACACAAGGTGACAAGACTCAACAACTTGTCTTAAAAAATTAGGATATCTCAATTCTCAATACTGAGTCATTCCGTTTCAGAATTTTGAGTTTATAAGTTAGAAATTTTAGAAAAGATAGTATTTTACTCATTTTGGATAGAATATTTATACTTATAAGTGAATTACTTAATATTAAGACAAGTTTTTTATTAAAATTACCGAGTTTTATTGAATCTGTAACTAGAACTCTAGCTCCGCCTTGAGCGAGAATATTAGATAGAAGGAATAAATATTGTCTAATGCGTCGGCTATGGTTGAATATAATGTCACATTACAACTTGTCCTGTCTTTCTAGTGTACTACTTGTCTTATTTGACCTCTATTACAAAATTTCATCTATTTTTGTTTAATTATTTGTTCCATACATTATATTGTCCCTTTGAATTCCTCTGTATTATTAAGTCATAATATAATGTGTTATAAATTCATGATATGATTTTTTATGTATGATTTTCAGTTGTTGGAGTAGGAAGGGGACTGACATGATAAGTTATTATATGTATAAGATAATAAAGACATTAAGAATCTGAATAATTACATGATTTCGTATTTATTAGAATTAGGGCAAATAAAACTAAGACAATCTAGTTTGACGTAAGTCAGAAATGTCTAAGTTATGATCGTTGGGGTTCCTTGCTCATAGTTGGCATCCCTTAAGAGGGTGCGGAGAGTTCTGAGGCAGAATCAACTTTGTTATCTGATAATATGTTGCTTTCATAAGAGGGGAAGATTAATCATTGTGTCATACAACAGAGCAATATTCATTTATTTAAAAATTTCATAAGAAAAAAATATATATGAATCATAGTGTAAGATCTTATTGACATAAAAACTTTTTATGTTATCCGCAATTAGGTGGGGGGTGCTTACGAGTGGAAGTAGCCGATTGCTTAGTGGCGCTAGGTATAATTTGGGCAAATCTAATTAAATTCGGAAATTATTTCTCATTTGATGGTTGAAATTATGATTCGATGTTTGCTTAAGTTCTTGAGAAATTCAAAATTCTGTTTTGGGATGAAATTAACTTCTTGATACAAATTTGATATTTTAACTAAGGTCTTAACCAAGATTTGATGTATAAAAAACAATTTCAGGACTGCGGATTGAAAGTTCAGCACAATATTTAAAGTTCGAGCTTTAGAAGTGAAACTTATTGAATACTTTTAGAATATTTTTTGGAAAGCAACATATTCATGTACATAGTCGATCAATAGGTCTAAAATCAATTTGTTGACGTTAACTGTATATATTTGAATTTTATGATAAGGTACAATGAACCTTCATATATATAATTTAATTAATTTATTTAAAATAAATTTTATTGGATAACTATTTGTACTTATACTATATGCTAAAGTTTTGAGTAGAAACAGCCAATATAAAGATTCAACTTATTGACTAATAAGAAAATTTAATTCTATGACAAAGACAGAAGAGATTGCTTACAATTATATATTGTTTATGTGACCATCCCATAAATAATTACACTATTATTATTTGGAAATAAACAACTTTTATATTTGATTGCGATATTGTCATATATTTTCGATATGTATTATTTAAATAGGAGGTAAACAAAACAATTTTTTCTTATCTCTAAAAGATAAAAATAAGATTTGTGTATATTCTATTATCACTCTTATACTTTATCTGTGAGACTTCACTAAATTCAATGCTTCGAATGTGGATATTCTAAAACTAATGATTTCTGTCGAACTCACATATATAATACTTCCAACTCTTCGAATAATGCAACTAAATGTCTCTGAGTTTCGAGGCCAATCTGGAATTTAAATTCGATGAATTTAACTTTTATGATTTTGAACACTAATAAACTTATTATACTTTTTAAAATTATTGATCCATAACCTTGTATTTATTTTATTAAATATTTATGACTTTTCACATTTGAAAATGTTAGAACCTATTAATCAAAGTCAGCCAAATATTTACCTTCAACTCATGCATTAAATTTTTAAGTTTCTAGTTGTAGAAGTATTTAATGATCTTCAAGTCTATGCTTCTATGACTTCAACGTTATGTAGTACTCTCTTCGTTCACTTTTAATTGTCATGTTACCTTTTTTTAGAGTCAAACTATAAGAATTTTGACTAATATTTTACGATATGTTTTTTCATCGTATTGATATACAAAAAATTGCAATTTACAATAATTTTCGTATAGTTTTTAAATATTTTAAATTTTTTGTTTAAAATATCAAATTAATGTAATCTAATTTAACTTAATTTGAAAATTAATCAAATTGACTTTCGAAAATGTAACATGACAATTAAAAGTGGACAGAGGAAGTATATAGTTATGATATAGCAAATGGGACCAAGTCTTGCAATTTTCAAACTTAATTAAAATTATTTAAACAAAGAGCAATATGTTAGAAAAATTGCTCATCGGTCATAGCTAATAAAATTTAGAATTAATGGGAAATTTTGTTATTTAAGTACAAAATTTATCTGACGCTAATTTTATTTTTTTAATAGATAAATTTCAAAGATATCTTGTTAAATGTTACTCTCTCTGTCCCAATTTATGTGACTTATTTTTCTTTTTAGTCAGTCCCAAAAAAAATGACACATTTCTATATTAAGTAACCATTTGATTATAAAATGTTTATTTTACCCTTAATGAAATAATTTATAGTCACACAAATTTCTATCATTCATTTTGGACCACAAGTTTTAAAAGTCTTCATTGTTTTTCTTAAACTCCGTGCCGAATCAAAGTACCTCACATAAAATGGAACGGAGGGAGTATTTTTATGTGAAAATATATCAGTATTCAGTTACACATTTTAATTATTTAATCTTTTTGCTCAGTGCTAATTGAGTGACTAATCAAATCTAGCCTCTAGCTAGGCGGCTGGTAATTTTGTCGTTTTATTACATAATTTAATCTTTTTCAAAATAATTAGCTTGAGTTTAATATAAAAAAAAAAAAATCACATGTGCACACGTGAGAACTCATATTGTTCACAATTTCTTACTCAAATTAACAGTCACTTCAATTTAAAAAATTACTATTACAAGATCATTATCATCGTAATTAAGATGAAATTTGATAAATATTTTTTAGTGTATACTCTTAATATTAAAGTTATATTTTTTTTAATATAATATATTTATGTAAGTTTTCCTTTTTTTTAATGGTATGAACCAAAAATTGAGTTTGACATTTGGACGTATCAAAATGTGATATACATATACTCCCCTGTCCCAATTTATCACAATTTACACTTTTCATTTTTCAAAAATCAAACAGTTTAAGTTCGACAGGAAATTTGCGCATGGAATCTTTAAATTTTTTGAAATGAAATTTATATATTTATAAACTACGTAAAAAGTATTATAAGTCACAATAATTAACAATTCAAAATATTTAAAAATTATATGAAAAAATTGTTTGGATCTCGAAATTCAAAAAGTGCAACATAAATTGAGATAGAAGGAATAGAAATTAAAAGCTAATCGAATCCATGATGTCTAAAGTTAATCCAAATGGGCACTTAGAATTAGGCTATAAATTTATTTATAATCTCTTCACGATAAATAATAAAATGCAAATTTTCACTTTGGATATTATCGATGCTTCAATAGGACATTATATAAATTGATTTATGTAACATATATAATTTTTGTCTCAAATTTGATTATCAAGAAATAGACCATATAGTACATCCAAATATTTATTGCCTTTTGGCAGGGCTAGATAATGATAGCATTTAATGTGGTTCATGTTTGTTCTCAAAATATTTTTATTTTAGTCAAAATAGAAACTTTCAGTATCAGTCTCTAGACTCTTTGCTCCAATCATTTTAAGGAACAAACCTTTCAGATGATTTCATATAATTATACGGAGTCAGAATTTTTACGAAAAAAGAATAAATATAAGAAGAAATTAAAAAGATTTACATATGTACATATGCACGCAGAGTATATATAAAGACATCTGAAACCAGACGTATAGAATATAATCAATATAAGACATTATTACTCTTTCAAGATTATTTTAAATTTTTTTTTTATCAAATATAAAATAAATTAACTTCAAATTTTATCTTGAAATTAAATTATAATCCTCTTATATATTCTTATAATCTAACGTCCCCCAAAGAATAAGTTCTTACTTTCACTAATTTAACACTCAAGCATATTAGTATCTTATGTCGTGTCTAGGCCCCTTCTTCCTTTACCTGATTAATGAATCGATTCTAATTATTAACAACTTTTGTGAATTTAAAATGAAAAGAGAAATTTAATACTTCTCGAAGTATAATGTCAAATTTCTAACAAAAATGTTCAAGCTCAATAAAACCTCATAATTAGCACTTTGGAATATATATGATATTTTGCGGCTGATTCAATTTAAAGAAAAAGTTTTCTTGTTCAATTGTTATGAAATATTCTGGAAGTATTTTGGTTTAATTTATTAAAAAAATTGAAGTAATTAATTTGATAGTGAAGGTCTCTACTTTGACTAACGAATAATATTAAATACCAGATTAATAATGGTAGATTAATCTTATCTACCATAATTATTTATATAAAAAAATATTGAGGACATGATGGTCCATTTCTTGATAATTAATTAACTTTGGGACAAAGACGATGTTAGATCAAGTTATATCATATCATGTGCCATATTAGCATCCAAATGTGACTATTTTGCGAAAATTTATGTTATATATACTGATTATCTATGCAGAAAAAGAATCACACTATCAATAATTTATTTATTTATGATAGATCGATAGTTATTTTTATCCTATTACCAATTAATATTAATCAAGAAATTTAGTTACATGTAGTTCCTTAATTAACAAATGACATAATTGTGCAAATATTGTTACACCATTATGAAAATATTTATTAAGGTCTTGGCAATATTATAAATGCTTGAATTAGATGTTCAAACTCTTTCAAATAGAGTAAATGGCCAAAAACATCCTTTAAGTATACCTCAAATTCAAACTACATCCTTATATTATTATTGTGAACAAAAAACATCCCTGAACTATTTTGAAAGTTACAATTTACATCACTCCTTAATTTTCTGTCAAAAATCTAACGACCATCTCCTAATGAAAAGAGATTTTGTCCCCTCACCGTCTTCTTAAACATAGAACAAACATTGTCTTTGCTAAACGGATTTGTGAATGAATTTGAAATGTGGAGCTTTTTTCCCTACGTCAATTAGACAAGTCATTTTTTAAAAAAATTTTAAGAACTTGTTTTCTTAGATAAAATATTTTTCAAAAACTTTGGCCAATTAATTATGAAAAATTGAAAATATATTTTTAAAAATTATTTTTCCCAGCACCAAAACACATACTAAGAGTTCAAATCCTTCTATTTTAGTATCACATAATATTTTTTTTATGTCCAAAAACAAATCTGCAAGGTTTACATCTGATTTTTATGTTTAAAGTTTTCATTTAATTAGTTGAGAGTATAGGAAATTTGATGAAAGTTGTTGGAGGAGTAACATACCAATTAGAAAATGAGAAAATAAAGCAAACTTGGAATACTATGAGATCAATAAGATTCTTGATAGAAACACTAACAACATAATAACAAGCTCAGTAAAATAAAATAAAAAAAGGACAAACTAAAGTTGAACAAATCCCAAGTTATAAATCTTTAGGCCTTAATTAATTAATATTCCTACAATAATGCTAGTCATATAATACCTTTTAATATGATTACTAGTTTACTACTTGATAGAGAAGATCAGTGAGTGGGCAAAATTGTTTGCCTTTATCGAAAAGTTGTGTGCTTCTACTTAAAAGTGGTTAGTTTCTTGATAGAAAGTTAACAGAAGGATGTAACTTGCGGTTTTTTTAGATAGTTTAAGAAGGCGTTTTGTTCAATGTAATGATAAAAGGATATAGTCTGAGTTTGAGGTATAGTTAAGGAATATTTTTAGCCATTTACTCTAAAAACTCCTTTCAAATAATATAAAAAGTTATCGAGTTGTTATGAAATCGTATAATATAAATATTGAATAGGGATAAATTTAAGTTTAATATATTGGTCATAAAAAAAATATTAAAAAATAATAAAATATATATATATATGAGCTAAAAGAAATTGTGAACATCAGTTCACGTGTGCCCCACGATTTATTTTGTACAATAAATTCAAGTTTAGCTTGAAAACAAATTTAGTTACGTGATAAACCGACAAAACTAGCCGCCTAGTTGATTATATTTTTTCGTTCGGTGTTTGATATTTATAATAGTGTTCAAATAAACTTATTAAGTACATTACAAGATTTTTTTAGGAGCGGCACTTCTAATTGATTTTTTCCTATTTTTAAAAACTCAAATTTAAATTTTCTCATTAAGAATTAAAAAATAATAATCAACCAGTTCATTACTATCTATATTAATGTCTACCTATAAATTTGACTAGTTTTACTATCACTCATTTAACATAATAAATTTATTTTTTATTTATTTGTTCTAGCTATATGTTTATAGAAAATTATTTTTTACTTTTCAAGTAATGTCCTACTAAAAAATATAATTATACATATGTCGCTAATTTGTTATTGTCTCCATCCACTTTTAATTGTCATAGTTTCCTTTTTTAGAGTCAAACGATAAGAACTTTGACTAACATTTTACGATATATGTTTTCATCATATTGATATGCAAAAAATTGAAATTTATAGTACTTTTCGTATAGATTTTGAATATCTAATTTTTTTTTTGTTTAAAATATCAAATTAATGTAATCTAATTTAACTTTGAAAATTAGTCAAATTGACTTTCGAAAAGTGCAACATGACAATTAAAAGTGGACAGAGGAAGTATTAAATACCCTCTTGCTAAGATAACATTTCGATAATTTATCGTTACTTCATTACTAAATAGAATTATCAACACATTTTTAATGGACGTCAGTATCATAATTAACATAAAATAATATTTAACAAGATCTTGAAAGGATTTGAGGATTTCAAGCTTACCTAAGTCATTAATATTGTTCTTTAATTTGTTTGAATAGCTAAATTCAAGTTTGAATATTTTTAGACTTTGTCCCATTGGCAATATATAATTATAATATATGTTCATAATTTAGAAGTCATACAACCATAGATTTATTATTGTACAACTAAAAACTTAAACTAATAATTAAGTATATCTGAAACATTACAAAATTGAATGCATGAAAGTGATTGCTGATATGTTTAGCCGTCAGCTAAAGATCGAGACGGATTTAATATTTAAATTTTATCAATTCGACGATGTGTTTTGATATGTTCAATCAATTGTATAAATAAAATTTATTTTCTAATTAAACAAAAAATAAATAGACTTAATTAATTTAAATTTCTTTTAATAAAAAATTGAACCAAATTAAATATCGATCATTACTATCTTGTGTTATGTAAGAATTATTTAACAATAATAGAGGCAAATTTATAGTCCAGGTCAAATATATTTTAGATAGACGTGGCAAGTTGTAATGTTACATCGCATTCATCTATAGTCGATGCTAAATAATAATAATAACGAAAGTTTTGTAATGTTAGTCGTTTTGAATGAATCGTTGTCTTTTTTTCATCTTTTGAATGATTTAAAAAAAATATTTGTGGATACTTAATAATCGAAACGAAAATAACAATAATCAAACCAATAAATATATATTATATTTTAGTTTACATTAAATGTACATCCTATGCATCTTCACTAAAACCACACCCTACGTCAGAGGCGAAGCCAAAGTTGAAAGTTTGGGGGTTCTAAGTTAATTTTGTTTGAGGGTTCACATAATAATATACATATATTTATTTAATTTTCTAATACAAATATAGAATCTACAAAAAACTAGTGAATTCGTCTGAACCATGAACCCTACCTTACTCCTCTTCTAATGAAAGTTACTATGCATCACAAATAATCTAAAATTGAAACACTTTAGTATATGTGAAGAAATCATAATTAATATAAATACTATTTTTATAATATTCCTCAATAAATTCACAGTCGCTATTTTTCAGATGGAATGAACCTCCTCCTATGCAGATATTCATGAGACGCAACACGAACAATAATTTAATTAATTAAGCAATCTCTTTAGTCTTTGGTCAAGGGAAAATGACTGTGTTTGAATTAGTCAACAGGTTGATTTCCTATTTTGGCTATTTCCAATTTTGAACTATGATCAATACAAGTAGTGCAGAAGCAATCATAAAAATCGTGAATTCCTGAGTTATTTATGCTATAAAATATAATTTTTTATTTAATTTTTCATCAAATCGGTTCACTTAAAAATCGTATAGTGAAAAATATATTTTCATAAAAATAGTGGGAAACTTCTTAAGTTTTTTTCATAATTTCTTCTTTTTTTTTTTACTGATTCAATCAAAATATATATTTATGAAAAGAGTTACTAAACATTTTTTTAATAGGTAAAAATAGAGTATTTTTTTAATAGTAGTTCATTTTAATGATGTGTTTTGAGGTTCTTTGTAGTTTGTACCATATCATATTCAAACTATATAGTACCATCAACATTAACAAACTATATGATTAAAAAATTAGCACATAAAAATATATAATCTTAGGTTGATTTTGAACTATATATGTAAGGTAGTACGAGTAGAAGAATTGATAATATGATATTGTAAAGATTGCATACACTACAAATGTATTTTAAAATCTTACAACATATTACTTGTCTTATTTCATGTTATTAATTTCACTTATTACCAAAAAGAAAAGAGAAAACACTAACACTACAATCAGTAAACACCTCCCACATATTGGCGGAAAATAATAATAATTAATGCACATAAAAATAATAAATGTTGAATTAACAATTAGTGACTTAGTAGTACAGATATATTAACAGAAGAATTAAACAAGAATGGAGGCAATATTATAATATAGGTCAAATATAATGAACAGTTTTTTTTATAGACTAGACACTTAGACATTTTGCAAGTTGTAATGTTACATCATATTCATCCATAGCCGACGCTAAAAACAAATTTTATTTTGGCACGGAATTTAAGAAAAAAAATAAAAAATTTAAAATTTGTGATCTAAAATAAAATTTATTGATCTATTTGATTATAGATTATTTCATTAATTAACATCAAATTGAAAGTTTAAAGCTTAATTATTAGTAGTAAAAATAAAAATATATCATTTTTATGTAATCACATTAATAAAAAAAATGTATCGCATAAATTTAGATAGAGGAAATATCATTTTAAGACAAGTTGCTCAAGTTTGTCACCTTTCTCTCTATATATAGAAGCAAACAATTATCCAAGTACTATTTCATGTTATAAGACAAACTTGCAATATAGAAAACAAAAAAAAAATGGATTCTTATTCATATGCTATTTCTTCTTTTTCTTCTTTTAATAATTCCTCTTCAACATATCCACAACAAGAACAAAAGAAAAATAAAAAATTAGCCTCATATCATTCCTCACTTCATGGAGTTAGAAGGCTCCCATTAAAACCAATGACTAAACTACCAATTGCACCTTTGCCACCAACACCTCCTAAAATATATAGAGTTGAACCTAATGATTTCAAGGATGTTGTCCAAATGCTCACTTCATCTCCCGAGTTTCAATCTGTCTCCAATGATTCTATCTCTCGTTTTGATTCTGGCTCTGGCTCTGGCTCTAGTTCATTTAATTCGAGGCGTTTACAGGATATTGCTCCTCCTCCACTTGATCTCTCACCAGTTTCATTACAAAGAAGTAACAACAACAACAATAATAATGATGATGTTCTTGCACAATGGCGCGAGTTCCTTCTTCCTTCTTCTTCTACAAACGACCAATTTGAGGTGTGTGTTGATTCAACAATGTTTGAAGCACAAGAAAGATCGCATGTAACGCCTCGGATCCCATCAGAAAATTATTTTGGATCGTGTAGTCCCTTGGCTAATTTTCCTCTATCACCTGCTTCTTTTGCATGGTGTTCTTCTATTCTTTTTAGCCCGGGTACACTTACTTCACCAAGCGCGGTTCAAATCATATGAGTGTTTATTTCTTGATGTTTATTACTTGTGGGTTGATCAAGAATTTGAATTGGAATATCTAAATGGGAGATATCACAATTCAAATACTTGATGAAGTTGTTTTTTTTTTTTTCTTTCTTTAAGATGTTTTGTATTTCCTAAATTTATGTTAATTTGTAATTTGTTAAGTACTTCACATTTCCTAAATTTATGTTAATTTGTAATTTGTTAAATACTTCACTATTTTCTTCAATTGGGTTAACATGTGAAAGAGACAAATTAAGGGTTGCCAAAGTAGCCCATGAAAAAATTGACATCTCTAACCCAATCAAGTTTGGGAATGTCAATGACATGCTCAATTATTTTGATCCGTCCAATTCAATTCATCCAGAGTCGAGATGCAATTAAATTTAAATTATAAATATATAGAGTTGAACCTAATGATTTCAAGGATGTTGTCCAAATGCTCACTTCATCTCCCGAGTTTCAATCTGTCTCTAATGATTCTATCTCTCGTTCTGATTCTGGTTCTGGTTTTGGCTCTGGCTCTAGCTCTAGTTCTTTTAATTAGAGGCGTTTACAGGATATTGCTCCTCCTCCACTTGATCTCTCACCAGTTTCATTACAAAGAAGTAACAACAACAATAATAATGATGTTCTTGCACAATGGCGCGAGTTCCTTCTTCCTTCTTCTTCTACAAACGACCAATTTGAGGTGTGTGTTGATTCAACAACATTTGAAGCACAAGAAAGATCACATGTAACGCCTCGGATCCCATCAGAAAATTATTTTGGATCGTGTAGTCCCTTGGCTAATTTTCCTCTATCGCCTGCTTCTTTTGCATGGTGTTCTTCTATTCTTTTTAGCCCGGGTACACTTACTTCACCAAGCGCGGTTCAAATCATATGAGTGTTTGTAACTTATGATTATTTCTTTATGCTTATTACTTGTGTGTTGATCAAGAATTTGAATTGGAATATCTAAATGGGAGATATCACAATTCAAATACTTGATGAAGTTGCTTTTTTTTTTTCTTCTTTAATTAAGATGTTTTGTATTTCCTAAATTTATGTTAATTTGTAATTTGTTAAGTACTTCACATTTCCTAAATTTATGTTAATTTGTAATTTGTTAAGTACTTCACTATTTTCTTCAATTGGGTTAACATGTGAAAGAGACAAATCAATGGCCAAAGTAGCCCATGAAAAAATTGACATCTCTAACCCAATCAAGATTGGGCATGTCAATGACATGCCCAATTATTTTGATCCGTCCAATTCAACTCATCGAGAGTCGAGACGCAATTAAACTTAAATTATAAATATATTTCTTAAAATAGATATTTTTTGTTTGTTAGTTCATTTCAATATAAATAGCTTTTTAACGAATCGTTGGATCGCTCTTTATCATTTAGATCATTTTAACTCACCAGATTTGACACTCCTTAAACAAAACAAGAACTTAGAGAAAAGGCAATATATGGGCATAGGTAAAATGTGGCAAGAGTGAATGCAAACTAGTAGGTTTATACAATCAAGTGAGTGCCACTAAATTGTGAGGTTTAGGCATATTTCATACTTAGTGAGCACACTAATTATAGCAGAAAAAAATTAAATCCACGTAAGGAAAATTTAAATAATATTTTATAGGTATGTACTAAAGTTTTAGATTTAAAAATTATAACAATAAACATCTGATTTAAAAAATTCATGTGCAAATATTTAGAGCTTAAGCATAAATGTTTGAAGTTCATTACACATCTAAAATAAGATGAGACATGATACAGTAATTCACGTCTGTCCAACTTATATCGAGTGAATCGATTTAATGTAGAGATTACCCGCTGCTTATTCATATACCATAATTTAATTATCATCAATATTCAATGAGTAACTCAAAACGAATAATATCAAATCAACGTGTGTTCGTTAACTAAGATAGAAAATAAAGATGTCATTAGCAAATTCAAATGAGTACCGATAACCCAAAAGTAACACAAGTCAGACTAAACTCTAGTTTAAAATGTCAAAAGTAGATCTTAGCAAATCATATCAAATTTTAGACAAAAATATTCAAAATTTAGTATTCACTTCAATCGCAAATATTTAACTTCAATCGCATACTCCCTACATCTATCTATTGTAAATATTTAACTTCAATCGCATACTCCCTCCAACCCAATCTGTCATGACTCATGGGCTTCTTATCTTGTTATTGGACCTATTTACAAACATTTTCAGGCCAGCTAGCCCTCAAGCCACTGGATCCATCTTTTGTATAACCCAATACAATTAGAGGCTGATGTAAAATCAAATTTAGTCGAATTCAATATTTTTGACGTGGAGTATATTTGTAGCATTTGTAATTAATAATTAATATGAATTTGTAACTTTATAATAAAATAGTCTAACATAAATAACAAAGTTAAGAATTTTTATCAAGATCAAAAATAGTGTAATTTTTTTTTTTAATAATCCCCTCGATTCTGTCTAACTCCGCGCTCACGCATTGACGGTAAGCTAGAAACTTCTACTCTTATCCACCCACCTCGAATCATGAACCATTTCCTACATATTAAGCTTTATCCTTAACACATTACAAGTACACCTCTCAAATGCTACGTGTCAAACACCCACAACACCATCCACGTGTCACTTCATAACTCTCCTTTCCTCCACGTGTCCAATCCAATTTTCTTAACCACCTCAACATAAATACCATACCCCAATTCCTTCCCATTCATCACACTCCTTAAATCCCAAAAGTGCAAAAAAAAAAAAAAAAAAAAGAGTAAAATATTAAGAGATATTATCAGTGTTTTGTAATTAGAAAAAAAAATGGAGTCGAGGCAAGCAGTGAAAGAAGAAAGAGCAGAAGCAGCTGCAAAAATAGCAGCAAATGAACTTAGTGATGTGAATAAAGAACGAAGGGATGAAAGTCAAAGAGATGTTGAACAACAGAAACCCGGTGTTATTGGCAGTATAATCAAATCCGTTCAAGGTACACTTGGTCATGCTAAAGACGCCGTCACTGGAAAAGCCCACGAAACCGCCGAAGTCGCCACTGACACCTCTGATATAGCGGCGGAAAATGCAAGACGGTCTAAAGACGCTGCAGCTGATAAAATGGGAGAGTATGCTGATTATGCTGAGGATAAGGGTAAGGCCACTAAAGCATCTGTTTCAGATAAAGCACAACAAGTTAAAAATAAAGCAGGGGAGTATACAGATTCCGCTGCAGACAAGGCGAAGCAAACGAAGGATTATGCAGCGGAGAAGGCGAAGGAGGCAAAGGATACAACAGTAGATAAGGCCAAAGAAGCAAAAGAGAGTGCAACTCGTAAAGCAACAGAGTACGAGAAGTATGCAGAGGATAAAGCTAAGGAAGCTAAGGATGTGACGATGCAGAAAACCGGAGAGTATAAGGATTATACGGCTGAAAAGGCAAAAGAAGGGAAAGATACTACGATAGGGAAATTGGCTGAGCTGAAGGATAGTGCGGCTGACGCCGCGAGGCGGGCGATGGATATGCTTACGGGTAAAAAGGAGGAAGCTCAGCAGAAGGTGGAGGAAACGGCTGAAGCGGCGAAACAGAAAGCTGATGAGACGGCAGGAGCGGCTAAACAAAAGGCAAGTGAAACGGAGGGAGCGGCTAAGCATAAGGCGGATGAGACGGCGGGAGCTGCTAAGGTTAGCCGTTTATAGCCGTCTTACTTAGTTTTCTTATAAAAATTTAGAATAAGAATCAAATAATACATGGCACTTTGTTGTAGATTTTTTGGATGCCATTAATAATATGTTGCAACAAATTTTGAGTAATCGATCTTGTCTTATTTTCAAGTCATGATTAATAGCAATATTCTGCCTCTATGTGGGTAGCTTTTCTGTATATTCTATATTTGTACTAAAAAATTAATTAAATATATATGTATATTAATTTGTAAATCCTGACAAAATTGATTGACAGAAATAACGAAATTTAGAACTCAAACTCTTAATTTTGGCTTCGTCTCTGATTTGCGATTGCGAAATGTGAACCCATTGGCTATCTATATATTTTATCGTCTTGGATAAAAAAGATGAATGGTTAATAGTCTCAATTGCAGGAAAAGTATCATGAGAGTGAAGAAGCAACAAGAAGAAAAATGGAGGAAATGAAAATGCACGAAGGTGACGATGATCAGGATAGAAAAGTTGCTACCGGTGGTATTTTCGGTGCGCTTGGAAGCATATTAGCACCGAAACACACCACCGATGAGACAACTACTAGAGGAGGATCGAAGATCGTGGTGGATGTGGACGATACTCGGGCAGGTAAGACTGCAACGACGTTGAAACAGGCCGATCAGATGACCGGCCAGACGTTCAACGACGTTGGGAGAATGGATGTTGAAGGGAGTATTGCTCAAGTTGAAGCTAAGGATTCAACTGGGAAAAATGTGAAAGTGAAGTACTAAAAATAGATTATGAATGATGAATGCATATCTTTCTTTCTTTCTTTTTGGCTATGTGTTTTGTGTAACTTTTGAATTTGGTTGTATTTTGTATTTTGTGTGTTTTGGTTTGTGTTAAGAAGTTAGTAAAATCATATTTCTGTTTTGTTTCTTGTGATTATTTACTTTTCAAGTACTCCAAATTTATGTATAGCAAACTATTAATTTATGGAAAAATAAGTAAATATTACGGGTTTTAAATTTATTTTTAAAATTTTTTTGCTTATAACAAATTATTTACGGGCTATGACATATCAGTTAAATTTAATTTTATTTTAAAAACTAAATTATATTTATTTAATAAATTATTAATCTATTTATAGTTTTTTTTATTATTAATTAATAATAGATCATTAATTTTATTTTACTTCCTTTTTTAAAAAACTAAAATTTTCAGTTACCCAATTTTAGGGATTTCCTTTCCTTGTTTACCGTTACCATCTCCAATCATTGATCACACCACCATTCCACACGTTTCTTCACTCCCACACAACTCAACCCACAATTCACTATCAAACTTTCTTCATTCTTTCTCATCTAGTCCAACATCAAAATTGATTACCCAGTCTGCTGAGGCAAATTTAATGTTAAATGACATTATATGTTGAAAGGAATTTCCTTTCAAATTCATGATGGATTTCTTATTTCTCATTTTCTCTTACAGATTAAAGAAGGTCTTGAACTAGTATCTCAACAAGCCTATTCCAGTGAAAAGGCTCCTCTTTCATCAGATACTCGGACTACAACAGACTGGGATCCCTTGAGCAATTTTCAGAGGAAGGGGAAAAAAATTGTTGAAATCCTTTCAGAGTCCGACTCTGACTCAGATTCAAATTTTGTTGGTAACAGCATGTCAATAGCATTATGTATTATCTACGAAAGAAGGCTAATTACTCTTCAAGTCCATTATCATACAACACTGTTGATTGTTGGTTTATGTCGTGGGTCAATAACATTGAGAAACAGTGGAGAGATTCAAATTGCGGCATGAGATCCATCTCCCCCAACCACAATGTTGGACAGTGCATTAGAGGCTTCAAATTGCTTGCCAATATTCCATGGGACACTGTTGACGATGTAATTATTCCTGTGACAAATTTCGTTGGTTAAGAATTACATATTTTTTTTTTTAACTTTTGGATAATTTTTTCTGTTTAACTTTTGGATAATTCTCTTTTGTTTAAGTATTTGATGATATATACTACAATGTGTTATCAAAATAGTTTATTGCACCTTTTGATTCTCTTTTGAATGTTCTAAAAATTGTAACACTTTGTTGCTAATTGTACACATGGTGACTGACATGCACTAACCTATTATGTTTGGATATTATAAGTTCAGGACAAAAACATTATACAGACTTTATACAGTTTTGATACACTATTTTTTAAAGTAGCACTGTGTTTTTAATTTCTATAACGAATAGATGAAACGTGTATAAAATACATTTTATATGCATATGTCTATGATTTCAATATTAAATGTTGGATATTTGTATTTAGTCATGGTATAATTTTTATAGTTGTATTTTGTCTCAGTATGCATATGTCTATGACTTCAATATTAAATGTTGGATATTTGTATTTAGTCATGGTATAATTTTTATAGTTGTATACTGATACAATAATTTTGTATCAGTATGCATTCTGTATGATTACTGAATGAACAGTGTATAAGTGTGTTTCTATATGATTACTCATTAGTTGACACGTGTATGAAATCTATTACTATGACTTCAATATTAAATGTTTGGACATTGTATTTAATCGTGGTATGATTTTTATATACAAATGTTATGAATTGTGTTTTCACATTTGTCTTATTTTCTCATGAATTAAATATGATTAATATATGTATGACCAACCCCTAAACTAGTGTTGGAATGAATTACATAATTAACTTTTTATAATTATTACTAATATATACAATATACTTAATCTGGAACAATTTTTAGTAACAAATGTATGAATTTTGTGGACTTAATGAATGAATCGTGTATAAATTGAAACACAATATCAAGCACTAAATTTATAACAGTATGCATTCTGTATGATAACTGAATAAACAGTGTATAAATAATAACCAGTACGCTAAACACAAAATTATTATGTTTTATATCAAACCAAAACATTAATATAACCAACAAAAAAAATAAAAATTATATATAGTCTTAACAAAATGAACATTCATTATTTTTGCATAGGATAATTTGAATATGTTTTCCTGTTATGTCCAACTTGACGACATCTACTACAGCTAACTTTTGACCTTTTGAATTTCAAATCAGCAAACCCCCTCCATTTGAAAATCGACATAATCCCTGTTTCATTAAAAAAAATATAAATTAGTCTCACATTATAAACAAACAATTCGAAATACAAATAACATTCAGACAGACAGAACATTACAAAACAATTTTTATATTCAATCAAAAAATATTTCATACAAATATCATTCAAATAGTACATTCCAAACACTTTCATACTATTTTAATACAAATTTTATACAACAAATATGTGCATTTTTTTTACGAAAATACTTCATTAATGTCACACAAATTTATACAAAAATGTCAACAATAAAATTTCAAAATTAATACAACCTTAAAACACTTATCATACAATTCGTCAAAATTTCAAATAACTTTTTTTTTCCAGATTACTGGACACGCTTTCATACAAATTTCATACTTTCTTAATATACATTTCATACAAAATAATCATACATTACAAATATCTATATCTTATCGTACCAAATAATTCATTTCTAACTCACTAATTACTTTAGAAATGACAACATCTAATATAACACACTAAAATTTATAATTTAATACCAACTTAAAACACTTGTTATACAATTCGTCAAAAATTCAAATAACTTTTTTTACATCTTACGAAACACATTTTCTTACAAATTTCTTTCCAATAATTCTATTAAATTCATTCATAAATATACAATTACTTTATACTTTAAGAAAAAAATACACAAAAACAGAAAATCACTAATATTATACATTTCACAACAGTTAATACGTATTATGAACAACTGTATTGTTTATACAAAAAAATATATCACATTCAATATAGTGACGATGTACAAAAACAAAATCACAAAATATAATTTACAATTTCATTTTTTTTTCATTTCACTGAAATCCAAATACAAATAGTAAACAATTAAAAATACTAACCTGAAGGATCCCATCTTCCGCCATGTTTAATTAATATTGATACGTAGTTGTCCATCACAAAAAAAATAGGATTTTTCAAACAAAACAAAAACTTCAATTAGTCGCCAGTGATAATATTTCTGGAAGAAAATTGAAGAGAGAGAAACGTGGAAGAAAAATGGATAAAATCAGATTTTTGAATTAATTTTAACAAATTAGAGTGAATTAAGGAAACTGAATATTCTTACTTAGTTTGAGATTCCTTAATTCATGCTAATTAATAATTATCTTAAATTAATTCAAATTTAATTGACACCCCTATTTCCGTTTTTTTTTTCATTTTTTCCTTATTAATTACATATTATTAATTAATAATAAAAAATCATAAATAGATTAATCATTTATTAAATAAATGGAAATTGATTTTTAAAATAAGATTTTTGAATTAATTTTAACAAATTAGAGTGAATTAAGGAAACTGAATATTCTTAATTAGTTTGGATCCCTTATTTCATGCTAATCATTAATTATCTACAATAAATTCAAATTAAATTACAACCCACAATTTCAGTTTTTTACTTTATTATTTCTAATTCCGTTTTTTTTTAATTTTCGTTTATCTTTTTATTTATTTTTTAAGTTTTTTCCAATTAATAAAAATATTTCTTTTTTTTAACTTGTTATAACCTGAAATTTTTAATGTTATAGCTTGAAAGTCTAAATCTACTATTATAGCTTGAAAATAGTACTATAATATATGTCATATATGAAATTTACACTTATAAGTGTATAAAACAAATATATATATATTTGTATTTATATATAAAAATACAAATAAAAACACAATTTCTAGAAGCGAATGAAATAAATTAAGTGTAAATTTCATATATGAAATTGTGTTTTTATTTGTATTTTTATATATAAATACAAATATATATATATTTGTTTTATACACTTATAATTATAAATACAGAAGTTCTCTTTTGTCACTTTCTTGCTTTATACAAACACAAATTATTCAAATTACAATGTGTCATTTGCATAATTTGTGTGGTATAAAGCGAGAGATTTGATATATAAATATTTTATTTCGATTTATGTATACAAATTTAAATTTTATGTAGATGTACAAACACAATCATTTATACATATACACAATCATTTATACATATACATAGTAGTTATACATATACAATTATCTAAACAATATACATATACAATCGATGCACTTTTATATAAATGAGATCTCTGCTATATAAATGAGATCTCTGCTAGCTGCTTATATAAATTTGATGCTCCTAGCAAAATTGTAACTATAAAGCGCTAATATAATTTTTATATTTGCTAAACCTAAAATTTACTTTATTTTGAATTATTGCTAAATGAACGTTAAGCCATGACTCACATAATGGGCCGAGTTGAGTTAAAGCATTAAGCTATTGAAATGGACTCGGATACATCCATTTTGGCACTTCGAAAGTAGTACTTTTGTTTGTGCTTAATTTGACGCAATGTTACAATATGCTTTAATACTTTTGACTCTAAAACATATTTTAATGAAAAATGGAAAGTTAAGAAATTAAAAGGGATTCTATTTTATTTTTTGGAAAAATATCAAAAAAAATAAAAATAAAAACAAATTGAAACAGAAGAAACGGTAATAAGACAATATATATATATATATAGTGGCGAAGCCAGAATTTTCATCAATGGAGTTCATACTTTAGGACAAGTAAAAAATAAACATTGTTGGTCAGACTATAAAGATTGGCTACAAAATAATCATACCTCAATTATTGATCTTTACAAAGAGAATTTTTTATTTCTTTAACTTAAACTTTTTTTCTCTTTTAAGAGAAAAAATAGAACCAAATTTTTTTTGAACAAAATGCGTAAGTTAAGGATGACTTTGAACAACCTTTAACCATTAGTCTATCTTTCTTTACTGTGTTAAAGGTTTTCAACAATTAGTATATATTCAAATATATCAATATATAATTACAAAAAAAAATCGACGAGGGTTGTTCATCTGACCACCCTTGCTAAGGGTAGCTCTGCCTTATATATATATATATATGTGTGTGTGTGTGTGTTTGTTACTATCTTATTTCACGTGTTAAGATTGTTGTGTTGGTTAAATCAATGTGTCATGGCGATTGTTGTGTTGGTTAAATCAATGGGTCATGCGATAGTCGATTATAAGTTGGAGAGATTGACTCATTCAATTAATCAATAATTTTGGATCTATCTAAACATATCTTCCTAAAAAGATATGTTGTGCGAACAGGAAGAACGGATCTAGTGGTGTGATGTATACGTAGTGGCGGAATCACATTTACTTGAGATGTGTTAATTGATATGTTTTTTTTCGAGAAAATTATATTGTATAGCTAGATAAAAATACTTTTATAATATATGACATGCATGATGACATTTTTTTCTTTTCTTTATTAATATATCATCAACAAATATTATGTCACGATAATCATTGCAAAAGAATAATTGATTCGTTAATAACCACTCAAATAATTGAAACCATACTATTCTTATTTTATTTTTAATGATATTGTTTTATCAAACTGACATGACATTTTAAGATTATACGATTCAACAAGCCAGTAATCTTAAGACATTTATCTTAAAATTATAGGATCCAAAAGTTTTCATAATATTCTTTAATTTTGAAATAATTTTAGACATGCGATGTCTAAAATTAGGTTTAATAATATATACAGGTGAAGCTCAAGAATTTCTTGGTTAACAAGGGTTAAAGATTAATTAATTTGAAAGTGTAATTGAGTTACCGCAGTGTAAATGATATATTTCATAAGATCAAAGATCATAAATTGATTTTTCCTGTTAACGCATTATCAATTGATATTATCGCATCGAAACTAGACTACTATATATAATTTAATTATTACATTACTATTTGGTTCTCATAATTTCATTTCGTTACTTCACTTTCTTCTTCTTCTTCTTTTTTGTAATTTCATTTCGCCACTTCATTTTTTTTCCTTTTTGAAAAAAAAAACTATTTCATTTAGTCATTTCCCCATTTTTTTTATTAAAAAAAAATCTTGAAGTTTTAGAACGTTCTAATAGGTAGAATTAATGCATTAATGACACCTGTACAATCGCCTTAGATCACTCACAGCATATTCTAATTATAAATTGTTTACCTAAACTTTTAGGCAACAACATTATTTAAATAAGGATGTTTTTATATAATGATATTTGTCCTTATTTGTTTTATTTTATTTATATACTATGATTAGATTAATATCTATCTATATATAATAGGAGAAGAAAAAGTGACACATATCATCACCACATAAAATTAGATTTTTTAAATAATTTAAATTAATTATATGTAATTTGTTTAAATAGAAAATTAACAAATTACTATTTTATTTTTTTAATAAAATATGAATTTAAAGCATTTTCAATTAAATTTAAAGCTTTTTTTTTTTTTTTGTAATTTCATTTCGTCACTTCATTTTTTTCCTTTTTAAAAAAAAAACTATATCATTTAGTCATTTCCCCATTTAAAAGAATTAAAAAAAAAATCTTGAAGTTTTAGAACGTTCTAATTGGTAGAATTAATGCAATGACACCTGTACAATCACCTTAGATCACTCACAACATATTCTAAATATAAATAAATTGTTTACCTAAACTTTTAGGCAACAACATTATTTAATTAAGGATGTTTTTATATATTGATATTTGTCCTTATTTGTTTTATTTTATTTATATACTATGATTAGATTATGATTAGATTGTATTTAACGAACCAAGAGTTACGTGACACTTCTTTTAGACTAATACAACAAACATGCACAATAATTGACATCCAACAAAACTCGCACACAATAACAATAACATATTCAGTTAAATTTCATTAGTAGGTATTGGATGGTGGTGTTACGCGACTTTATCACTACATGAAGGTAGATAGACTATTTCTGATAGACACTTGACTCAGGTAAAGCATAGCTAAATCAATTAAAAAATCTATTTATAAAGAAATCATATTAAAATAATGGAGAAAAAAATACAACAATCATAACAAAAAAGTGCGATAAACAAAATTGTAGAGGAACAACGTGTAAAAAAAAATGAATAAAAAAAATTGTAATGGGGTGTACTAATTAATAATACTACTACTAATAAATAAAACACGATAACACTCAATTATCTGCTAATAAAATCAAAGAACAATCTCATTAGTGTAACAAAATACTGTAGTAATAACTAATACGTATCATACAATATAACCTAATACATAATATGAATTTTAATAAATGTTTAATCAGAAAGATCAATCTTCTAAAATCTAAAGATAGATCTCTCTTACTTTTTACCCATTTTTCTCCTTCTACTCAACATATATAATCTTCCTAGGGGGTGATAAAGTGATATTAACAAAATTAAAAGAATTTATTTCTTTATTTTTAAAAAGTGAAAACTTATTTTCTTACCTACCCCCTTTGGAACAACCTATGATTATTAATTAATCATTATTTGAAAAGTTAGACCACATTTTATAGCATGTGGACACCATATGATATACTAATACTTATCATTTTATAATATGGTCAATTTATCATGTAGTAATTAAATTTAAAATGATCCAATTTTGAAGGTGGCAATTACATACATGGAATGGACTTTGAATTCATGAGAGTATGAGACCACATGCCAAATTAAATAAGATAAAGTGAAAATGTATATTAATTAATATAATTTAGAAACAAAAATGTATATATGCAAATTATAGTTTTATTGATCTAATGTAAAAATAGAGTATATAGTAACTTTTTTACTATTAATCAAAATTATCATGAGCTTCTTTTAAGAGTTAAAGGGCAAAAAATAGGTTCGTTCATTTCTACTGTCGGGGGCAATATTATTCTAAAAATCTATAAAAAGATAAGTAATTACTTAATTTCAAATAGTACAATAGTAAAATTTGACCTTTTTCCATTTACCTATATTATTGAAGAAAAGTGATTAAAACGCCGCATCTATTACGACTAAGTGAGGGCGTGGGGTGGGGCGGGGGCTAAGGAACGTAAGGAGGTTCATCTGAACCCCTCTTCGCTTCTTTGTGTATTAATGTATATGTAATTTGATTTTCCTTAACTTCTTTATGTATTTATTTCCTTATATCGGTTTGGTCTTATATCTGACACACCCACATAATTACAAATATATATATATATATATATATGGATGAAATTCAAGAAAAAATTAATGAAACACCTCTATCACTTAGTATTGTTTAGTTGAGAAAAATGTGATTTTTTTTTCTTGTTTTAACCAAGAAATATCTCTTGTTATCACGCTATTTAAATATTGACCATAGCTATATATTTAGAAATCTAGTAGTACATACTTTAAAGATTCTTAAATGAATGATTAATGAAGAATTGAAGAGGGACGTTAATGATTAATCAACAATGTTTTTTGGGTCAAACAACTTTAATTTAATCAATTTTTTTTATGGGAAAACAACTTTAATCAAACAAGTAGCATGCATTACATGAGCATTATAATTGATGTCACATGTCTATCCACCTCAAAGTTTCACAATAATTCAACTAAGAAATTGTAGTAAATATATATATATTATAATAAGCTTAGCAGTCGGTCAATTGGTACGCGGGATAAAATAAGATTTTACATTTCATATGGAGTAGTAATTTCATCTTTTTAATAGTATAAATAAAAGGATAAAATAATTCTGAGATTAACTAATATTTTAAATCAATTATGAGATAAAGTTAATTTTAAATTTTTTTATTTTGAAATGGAAAAAAGGATAAATATACCCCTGAAATCGTAAATGGTATGCAGATACCTTCCGTTATACTTTTGGAGCATTGGTGCCCCTGCTGTCCAAAAACTAAAACATATATACCCTTTATACTAACTGACATACACGTGTCATAATTTTATCCACCGACCCGACATTTATAAAATATCAAATGGGCGGATAAAATTGCATCATGTGTCTCTATTTAGTCTTCTGTTAGACTGAAGGACATATATGCTCTAGTTTTTGGACGGCAGGGGCACCAATGTCCCAAAAGTATTAAGGAGGGTATCTTCATATATATCATTTACAATAATTCGGAGGTATATTTGTCCATTTTCCCTTTTGAAATTGATATTCTTTCTTATCTTACGTACCAGACTACTTTTTACTAAATTATTTTTTAATATTTTGTATTATCTGACTCTTTTTTTTTGTTGGGTGTGGGGTGGGGATGTCGTGGGGTTCATCTAGTCTCCAATATTCATATTAAAGCTCCAATTAAATTCAAATCAATCACTTACTTCATGATTGAGATGAAAGAGGTTTTTGGAATATATCTGCAGGTTCAGTGTATTCAAGTTGGTCAATATTTTGGCAGAAATATTCCATTTAGTTCAGTTTATTAATGAATATATATTATGTTGATTTTTTTGTTTTCTGTCTGCAGCAGCAAATTTTAAAATTTCAAGGTTATAGTAATTAATAGAATTGTTTCACAGTTCAATGTGTGTAATTTGATTTAAGAAAAAAGTAACTCTCTCCGTTCACTTTTTCTAGCCATATTTGACATTTTAAAAGTCAATTTTTATAAATTTTGATTAATATTTTAAAATATTTATTTTTGTAAAAATTACATAAATTTCATAGTGCTAAGAGCTAATTACATTTTATCCTTATTCTTTTTTCAATTACAAAAATTTCTTAAAATTATAGAATTTCGGATACATCAAGAAACATGCGGATACATAGCTCACAGATTGTAAATGATACATTACTTAATGCGAAGGATTTATCCTAGAGGGGATAGATATACACCAGAGGAGATTTTTGTTATTTTTTTAAATGGTAGAAATTTTAGAGTTTATGATATGATAAGATGTATTTATGTATTTTTTCCATATTTGTTACCAAATTAATATAAAAAGGATTGAAATTAGTATCGTTTTCAAATATCAAAATTTAAAATTTATAAAATATTGAATTACTATAATTTAATTTAGCTCCAAAAAATCAGTTAAATTAACTCCCGTAAAGTAAAATGTAATAATTAAAAACAAAATTTTTCTTATTTAAATTAGGTAGGAAGGCTTAACATTTAAAATTAATTAGAATTTTATCTTATATAAATCATTTCTTGTTTGACCTATGTAACATAAGGTCAAGTTTGGGTTTTTGGAATTGGAGCAGTAAGAATTGGTGAGTCAAAGTTTTAAGTAAGAATTGGTGAGTCAAAGTTTTAAGACAAATTGATTGAATTTTTAATTAATTAACTCCTCAAATAGAACAAAAGAAAACCACTTTAGAGATTAGGGTTCGAATTCAATTATTAAAACAAAAACAAAAAAGAAATCACTATCAATGAATATTATATAACGATGAAATTGTATCTTTCTTAATTAATACGTATTTATCGAATATCGAATGAGAAAAATGAAATCCGTTTCCCATTCATAAAGTTAATTTGATTACGTTAGACTACTATAGAAAACTTATCAATCAGTTACTTGATTCATGCATTAATTGAATATTAATTACTATATTTTTATATTTCTTGACATGTAAATTAAAACACATATAAGTCAATTTCTCTTTTTCACCTACCTACTTCAATTTCTTTTATATTTTAATAAGACAGTATTGACAATTAATAAAAACGTGCATACACTGTATAAGAACTCTTCTTTTGATATCCAATAATAGCTATAAATAATCATCGACTTTTGAAAAAGAATAGAAGAATGCAAAGGCGGAGCTAGGTGGGGATTTTTGGGTTCGGACGAACCCAGTAGCTTTTTCGTAGACCTGTATTTTTATTGGAAAATTAAATAAATATATATGTCTATTAACTTGTGAATCCGGTTCGATGGTAAAGAAGTGATTGTGAAACGCTAGAGTTGTGGCTTCGAACCCCCCTTAATCCGAACCACGATCTCTTTTAAAAACCCCAAACTCTTAATCCTGACTTCGCCTCTAGAAGAATGCAGGGACAAAACCAAGAGAAAACAAGATGTTCGTTTGATAGAAAATTATATTGTATCCATTGAAAAGTCGATCATGTTATAGAATATATACAAATGTACAAACATATGATCCATTATGTGATATTTTTGTTTTTTGTATCGTCACTATCATTCGATGTGCACCATATAAATTTATTCATAGCGATTACTCTTAAATCACAGATGAAATGTAATATGTTCTAGACAAATTTGAGATAATGAACCCGATTGAGAAGAGGTTAACATGGAATCATTACGTGATTATAAAACTATTACTATTATAACTAATTTTTTTGTGGCTATAAAACTCGTGAAAAAAATATTAAGTAAAAGCATAAATTAAGTTCTTACCAATTTTAGTTAGAGAGACGAAAAACGTTTTCTGTCCCATCAAGAAAAAAAACTCCTTTTTTTTCTTTAACTTAAAGTGAGATTTTCTATTTTAGTCAAAATAATTAAATAAGAATAAACAATCTAACAAATTTAGAGTTCGCAATAAATTTTAAATTGATAATAATAAAATATGGAGAAACATAATATTGATAAACAATATGAGTATAAATGTATTTGTTCTCTTGATTCTTCTCTCTTTCATGATACGATGAATGTTAGTAAATAACATATTTCTTGAACTAGATTAATTTGGATTTAATCTCCATAAAATGATTTTGGAAACCTTCTTGACATATTCGATTATCAAGAATTCAGTCATATTTCAATCTCTTAATGAAAATCTCCAACATTTACGAAATATTTGAGATATATAATTTCTTTGCAAATATCCAAGAATTTATAGGATATTTAAGATCTTCTTTAAGAAAATATAATATTATTTATAGAATAGCCTTCAAAAATTATAACTTAAATTCAATATATTTTTATAAAGTTCTAATTAAAATTGAACACGTCAAATAGTTATATTTAAAATGTCTGCATTTAGATAGAGATTCGTTTTTCTTGCAAATCTGTCCATATATTTTATATATAGTAAACGTATTCGATCCCAATTTGAATTCCTTAATGAATATTCCACATACATCCAATTCAGAAATTACCACGAAATTGCTATTTTCTTATATATTTTTTTCTCTTTTTGTACTTATTGCAATAACACAATATGTAGGCCACTATTTAAATATGTGGTCATAAGTTGCAAAAAACTACATCCAATTTTTGACTGGTCAATACTTGAATTATTAGGTTACAAACATCTACTTTTTTGTCTCAATTGTGATATATTTCGTTTTTCGAAAGTCAAACAATTTAAGTTTGATAGAGAATTTATTGAATTTTTTAATTTTCAATTTTAAAAAAAATGAAATTTATATACTTGTAATCTACGTAAAAATTATTATAACTAACAATTATTCACAATCAAAATATTTAAAAGATATATAAAAAAAATTACGGTAAAAAATAGACTTGTTTGAACCTCGAAATCCAAAATGTGTCACATAAATTGAGACATAGAGAGTATAGGATAATAACAAATTTAGTATCATCATAAGCGAAGTTCAGAAAAGATGATTCGTATGCAATTTTATTTTTATCTCATAAAAATAAAAATGTTTTTTTACGATAAACTTCATTCAAATAAAACATATCAAAATTAATATGAAAAAAAAATATAATAATAAAAAGGTCATATAACAAACAATAGTAACAATAAATAATACGATAATTGAAACTATGATTCCACATATAAACAACTACCATGTTTGTATTCAAACATTGTCTATTTTTTTCTGTATCACTATTATATATATTAATAATAGTGATAAGAAAAAACAAACAAGGCTCGAATATAAACATGCACGGTAAATGTGGAATCATAGTTTGAGATTAATATTATAAACAACAATAATAACAATAGCATATCTGGTGAAATCCTACTAAATAGGGTTTAAAAAGAATAAAGTATATGTAGACCTTGTCACTATCTTAAAAAGGTAGAAAGGGAAACGACATGGATTCCCCTCTGAATTTGTCCCGAAAAGTTAGTTACACGCTTAAACTATCATGATGACCTATTACACACATTAACTACTCAAAAGTGAATTTATTACCACCCTGAGACGTGTAACACCACTCTCTCATTATGTGGTGTATTACACTCGCTGCCACATCATCGTCATGTCATAAATTAGTATAAATTTTTGTTTTGTTTTCCTTTCTTTATTAATTAATGTTTCTTTTGTTAACTATTTTACTCTAACTAATCCCTAATTAATTGTTTTAATTCTCTAATAATTATATCTTCTTCATCACTAATCTCACCCATTTTCAATTCTCATTTAATCGGAAAATCATATCCGGCCCCATCTTCACCATTGATTTTGTTCTTCACCACCACTATATCACCTTCAATTCTTCTTCTTCTTTGTCACCCAACACCAAATATCACCACTACCATTATCAATATTGATTTTTTCTTCTTCACCACCTTCAATTACCTCTTTTAATGTTTGCCACCCGACACCCATCACCATTAAACCCATAAAGCTGCTATTACCACCAAAACGAAAAGTCAATTTTTTTTTTTTGAAAAAGATAGAAACAATCAATCAAATTTTTCACTAACAAATCTATGGGAATTAACCTAATTGCGAATAAAAAAAATTGTGCTTTAAGATTGTGATAAAAAATAAAGAAGTGTGATGAAAATAAAGAATGAAGAAGAAGAGGACAATGAGTGGGGTTTGAAGAAGAAGAAGTGTGGGGTGGAGGTGGAAAAGAGGATTCTAACTTTTTTTTTTACTTTAATTTCAAACTGACGCGCCTATTTTTTATTTTTGTTTTATTTTTTTGCCACGTCAGTTTTAGGGGGTAAGAAAATTCACTTTTGAATAGTATATGTGTATAATATGTCACTATGATAGTTGTGTAACTGACTTTTCGAGATAAGTTCAAAGAGAAATTTATGCCTTTTTCCAAGCTAGGTAGAAACACTATTTCTGAAAGACCCTTGTCTCAAGTGTATCAAATTCAAGTAAAAAAAAAACAATGACGAAAACATCCTCATTAATAAAAAAAGCAATATAAAGTCTAAACAAATTATAATAATAATTATAACACAATACACATCATATAATACTACAATAAACACTAACAAATCTAAATCTAGACATGACATGGTAACACTTTACCCCTAAAAAACGTAGGACAATAATGTGTTGAAAAAGTTATAGTAGTAAAGTTTTTTTTCATATATTCAAATAAAGTGAAAAAGGTTATTAACTTTCTAAAAACAGCCAATTCTTGATCTTTTTAAGAACCAAATAATTGTTATGAGACAAAATAGTGTGTATCACATGCTGTCAGGGTTGGTTCAGTATCTCATATAGTTTTCATCTTTAATTAAAAAATTTAAAAAGTATTAATAATAGGGAATGTTTTTTTTTTTTTTGGCTCATTAGCTTTGCGCGGTGTAAAGTTGTATTATTATTAATAATACTATATAGGATATTAGATGAGAAATTGGGCAGCACCACGTGGCATATATTTGTCCACTTTATATTTAAACAGACAAATGCAGATATCAAATATCAAATCATAGAGAAGTATTGAAAACTCCTAAATTCGACGTGAATTATTAGTTTGATCTATGGATTATTGACAGTTTTAAAATTAGCTCTTTACTTGATTAACTGAATTTAAATACACCTCCGATCTTACAACATGAGTGAAATACACCCCTAAATTCTCGTCAAGTTTAGAGGTACTTTAACACGGCTCTCGTCTTTTCATTAAGAGTCACATGCTTTTACAAGGGTTTGAGACCACTTGCTATGTCATGTGCAGATTAGAGGTATGTCAGGGATTTATCTAAATTTAATTAGTCAAGTAAAATAATATTTTTAATATATCAATAATTCAGGAATAAAACTAATATTTTTTGTCAAGTTAATAGATATTTTCAATACTTCTCTCTTGAAAAAAAAATTAAATCCGCTTGAACTATGCAACTTAAAAATACATTCACGGATTCATTTTAGCTCAAGTTCCACCCGCACACTATATAAAAAAATATTTTTTTTATTACGTTACGTTATATAAGATAAATATGGGTGATTTCTTGTCAAGCTATGGGCACAAGGAGATAAGGTATAATAAGTTACTTCTGCGTTGCTTGTTAAATACTAAGTCTAACCTAATATAACGATAACCAAATTAAATTTAAAAATATATTAATAGTTTAATTTATTTTATTAAATCATCAAAACATATATTTTTTCTATTTTAATTTAATACAAATTTTTTTTTAAAAAAACTTTTTAAATTTTATTGTCTTATACCAAAGAAAGATAATAAATACGAATATTATATTGACAAAGCAATCAATAATTTTTTTTTTGTCTATTTCATAAACTGCTAAGTTGTTACATGTGCCTCCATTAATTTATGCCCCCCACCAGAAAAAGAAAACTGTTTCAGAAATAATTCTATGAATGTGTTCCGTACAGAAGATTTTTTTTTTCTATTTACTAGATTAAATATTTTAGAAAAAAATATCATTTAAGAAAATAAATTTATTAAAAATGAAGAGTGTGACTTTTCAAATGAAAGTAGAAAAAATAAATTGAATTAGTAACTTAATCAAATGAAAGTAGAAAAAATAAATTTTTGTTTTGTTTTCCTTTCTTTATTAATTAATGTTTCTTTTGTTAACTATTTTACTCTAACTAATCCCTAATTAATTGTTTTAATTCTCTAATAATTATATCTTCTTCATCACTAATCTCACCCATTTTCAATTCTCATTTAATCGGAAAATCATATCCGGCCCCATCTTCACCATTGATTTTGTTCTTCACCACCACTATATCACCTTCAATTCTTCTTCTTCTTTGTCACCCAACACCAAATATCACCACTACCATTATCAATATTGATTTTTTCTTCTTCACCACCTTCAATTACCTCTTTTAATGTTTGCCACCCGACACCCATCACCATTAAACCCATAAAGCTGCTATTACCACCAAAACGAAAAGTCAATTTTTTTTTTTTTGAAAAAGATAGAAACAATCAATCAAATTTTTCACTAACAAATCTATGGGAATTAACCTAATTGCGAATAAAAAAAATTGTGCTTTAAGATTGTGATAAAAAATAAAGAAGTGTGATGAAAATAAAGAATGAAGAAGAAGAGGACAATGAGTGGGGTTTGAAGAAGAAGAGGTGTGGGGTGGAGGTGGAAAAGAGGATTCTAACTTTTTTTTTTACTTTAATTTCAAACTGACGCGCCTATTTTTTATTTTTGTTTTATTTTTTTGCCACGTCAGTTTTAGGGGGTAAGAAAATTCACTTTTGAATAGTATATGTGTATAATATGTCACTATGATAGTTGTGTAACTGACTTTTCGAGATAAGTTCAAAGAGAAATTTATGCCTTTTTCCAAGCTAGGTAGAAACACTATTTCTGAAAGACCCTTGTCTCAAGTGTATCAAATTCAAGTAAAAAAAAAAACAATGACGAAAACATCCTCATTAATAAAAAAAGCAATATAAAGTCTAAACAAATTATAATAATAATTATAACACAATACACATCATATAATACTACAATAAACACTAACAAATCTAAATCTAGACATGACATGGTAACACTTTACCCCTAAAAAACGTAGGACAATAATGTGTTGAAAAAGTTATAGTAGTAAAGTTTTTTTCATATATTCAAATAAAGTGAAAAAGGTTATTAACTTTCTAAAAACAGCCAATTCTTGATCTTTTTAAGAACCAAATAATTGTTATGAGACAAAATAGTGTGTATCACATGCTGTCAGGGTTGGTTCAGTATCTCATATAGTTTTCATCTTTAATTAAAAAATTTAAAAAGTATTAATAATAGGGAATGTTTTTTTTTTTTTGGCTCATTAGCTTTGCGCGGTGTAAAGTTGTATTATTATTAATAATACTATATAGGATATTAGATGAGAAATTGGGCAGCACCACGTGGCATATATTTGTCCACTTTATATTTAAACAGACAAATGCAGATATCAAATATCAAATCATAGAGAAGTATTGAAAACTCCTAAATTCGACGTGAATTATTAGTTTGATCTATGGATTATTGACAGTTTTAAAATTAGCTCTTTACTTGATTAACTGAATTTAAATACACCTCCGATCTTACAACATGAGTGAAATACACCCCTAAATTCTCGTCAAGTTTAGAGGTACTTTAACACGGCTCTCGTCTTTTCATTAAGAGTCACATGCTTTTACAAGGGTTTGAGACCACTTGCTATGTCATGTGCAGATTAGAGGTATGTCAGGGATTTATCTAAATTTAATTAGTCAAGTAAAATAATATTTTTAATATATCAATAATTCAGGAATAAAACTAATATTTTTTGTCAAGTTAATAGATATTTTCAATACTTCTCTCTTGAAAAAAAAATTAAATCCGCTTGAACTATGCAACTTAAAAATACATTCACGGATTCATTTTAGCTCAAGTTCCACCCGCACACTATATAAAAAAATATTTTTTTTATTACGTTACGTTATATAAGATAAATATGGGTGATTTCTTGTCAAGCTATGGGCACAAGGAGATAAGGTATAATAAGTTACTTCTGCGTTGCTTGTTAAATACTAAGTCTAACCTAATATAACGATAACCAAATTAAATTTAAAAATATATTAATAGTTTAATTTATTTTATTAAATCATCAAAACATATATTTTTTCTATTTTAATTTAATACAAATTTTTTTTTAAAAAAACTTTTTAAATTTTATTGTCTTATATCAAAGAAAGATAATAAATACGAATATTATATTGACAAAGCAATCAATAATTTTTTTTTTGTCTATTTCATAAACTGCTAAGTTGTTACATGTGCCTCCATTAATTTATGCCCCCCACCAGAAAAAGAAAACTGTTTCAGAAATAATTCTATGAATGTGTTCCGTACAGAAGATTTTTTTTTTCTATTTACTAGATTAAATATTTTAGAAAAAAATATCATTTAAGAAAATAAATTTATTAAAAATGAAGAGTGTGACTTTTCAAATGAAAGTAGAAAAAATAAATTGAATTAGTAACTTAATCAAATGAAAGTAGAAAAAATAAATTGAATTAGTAACGTATCATATTAATTGTGTACTCCTTTCCTTCAACACATTTCATTTTCATCCGAGCACCCTTGCCCTTTGTTCCCACCAATGGCGCAGAGAGAGATTTGATGAATAGTATACAAATTTTCTTCTTAGTTATGTTAAGAATGTTGCAAAATTAAATATACATTTATAATAATCACTCTCTTTATTTCATATTAAGTGAATTTTTGAAGTTTTTTTTCATTATTTAAAATAATTGAATTACTCAAAGTGCAAGATGGATGTTTGAAATTCCTTTAATGAAATTTGATATTTTTTAGGAGATAAATGACACTACTTACAAAATTATATTTATGATTTCACAAAGAACGATAGTGGAAAATATAGTTTAAATTATGTCCTTGAATATTTTTCTTAATAAATGTGTAATAACTCACAAATTCTATTAATATGGAATAGATAAAGTAATATTTCACTCATGTACACCACATAATTGGTGAATAATGCACTAGACCATCTTTCGCTTGCACTTTGTTTAGATGATTGTTACGTTTTGTTTCATAATGTATTGTATCGTATTGTATTGTATTGTGTTGTATTATTTTAATAAATATAATGTTTGGATAGACTGCATCGTTCTCCGTCGTTACATAATATTATTTATTCATAGTTTGAATGATAAACCTATAATAAAAGTAGGGTATGTGGTAAAACTACTATGAAAAGGTAAGATAAAAATGAAATATTATTATTACATATAAATAAAGATAAAATGAGAAGAAAATATTAAGGTATCGATCCGATCACACCAAATCAATCGTTATACAAAATAGGTCTTTTCGTCGTTATATAGATTTAAACGATATGATTTAATATAATTTCAATAACAATCAAAACAAACATTATATTTAAACTAACAATACAATACGCAAACAAGGTGTTAAGGTGGTTCCGCCCATGATTTCCACTCCAATCGCTTTTCACCCCAATTTTTATAATATATATCTAAATTATAAATTAATGTTTTTAAGCCAGTAATATTTACTTACCTAAAGAACACCAAAAGAAAGAAAAAAATTAAGTAAGTTTAAGAATTAGACTCCAAAAAAAAAAAGGGAAAATGCATAAGTACCCCCAGCCTATGCTCGAAATCCCAGAGACACACCTAACCTTTACTAAGGTCCTATTACCCCCGAACTTAATTTATCTATAATATTCTACTCCTTTTCGGCCTACGTGGCACTATCCTTGAAAAAAATGTCAACATGCACTGGGCCCACAAGATAGTGCCACGTAGGCCTAAAAGGGGTAGAATATTATATATAAAATAAGTTCGGGGGTAATAGGACTTTAGTAAAGATTAGATGTGTCTGTGAGATTTTGGGTATAGGCTGGGGCTACTTATGCATTTTCCAAAAAAAAAAAACTTTTTAGTTCCAAAAGGATTCTCTACCGTTCTTGTAATGTCCTATCCTAATATAAATATGTCGCAGCCAACTTTCTCTAAGCCAAATTTTTTTTCTTGGCGTTCAAATTGTTCATTAGGGAAAAAACCCAACTTTTATAGTTGAAAAAAATATTGAATTTTGGATTATGGCTACAAAAGGCTTTGTGATTTATCTATTAGCTGGCTTTTCTGTGGCAATTCTATCAGTTTTCTTTGTGCAGAACTTCAAAAATGGCGATTTTGAGCCAAAATTATATCAAAGTTCTAATCTTTTGCAACGACCAGTTGGATCTGAAGACAAAGTTTGGCCGGTAAATGATGTTTCTTGTTATAATATTATCAAAGTTTTAATCTTTATTGTTATAATGTTATCAAAGTTACAATCTTTCTTGTTTTTTCATTGTCATGTTTCTTTGCTTTTGTTTCATGTGTTGGATATATATGTGGAGCAAAACAGTTACCTTTAATGGTGTTTTGGTTTGTTTTTTCTTGTTTATCATTGTAATGTGCTGTAGAGATATGGAGCAAAACAGGGGTGTTGAGTTTACCTCAAATGGTGTTTGGTTTTTCTTTTTCTTGTTGTTTTTCTTTGTAATGGGCTTGTAGAGATATGGAGCAAAAAAGGGTCTCGAGTTTGCCTAAAATGGTGTTTGTTTTTTGTTTCTATGGTTTTTCTTTGTCCATTTGTTCTCATGTGGTGTATAGATATGGAGCAAAAAAGGTTCATGAGTTTACCTCAAATGGTGTTGTTTTTTTGGTTTTTTTCTTGAATTTAACTTAAGTGGTGTTTGATTTATGATTTTCCTTGAGTTTACCTTAAATGATATTTGGTTTATGATTTTTTTGAGTTTTTTCTTGTTTCTGTAATGACTTTTGTTGGTGATGGTGTGTGACAGGAATTGGAGTTTAGTTGGAGGATTGTTTTGGCAACTGTGATAGGATTTTTGGGGTCAGCTTGTGGTACTGTGGGTGGTGTTGGTGGAGGTGGCATTTTTGTTCCTATGCTTACTTTGCTTCTTGGATTTGATACCAAGTCTGCTGCTGCTATTTCCAAATGTAAGCATTTTTTTTTTCATTTTGCATTTCATATATAGATAAGAAGATTAATATTCATTGGAACTTGTGCTGGTGAAATATGTTGAGACTTGTGCAAGCTTTAGAAATAAAGTTACTTGGATTATCACCCAATCCTTGGTAGGCAAATTGCTCGATACTTGTGCTGGTGGGAACTAATAGATACCTCATGAAATTAGTTGAGGTACATCCAAATCAGTCCTGATACCACCATCCAAAAACGGCAGCCCGGTGCACATAGCTTTTGGGGAAAGGGCTGGACTACAAGGGTCTATTCTATGCAGCCTTGATGGATCCATAGCTTGAACCTGTGACCTCTAGGTCACATGTCGGCAACTTTACCGGTTACACGTAGGCTCCGCTACTCCTGATAACCACTATCATTAAAAAAGAATAACTTGGATGAGTCAAAAGTCAAAAAAAGATATAGCTGGAGCTATCTGAGATCTTATTTGTCTTTTTGCTTTTATAGTAACTTTTATTATGTTAGAAAGTTGATTTGCTTTTTTTACAGGTATGATAATGGGGGCATCAGCATCATCAGTTTGGTACAATTTGAGGGTACCACATCCATGCAGAGAAGCACCTATTCTTGATTATGATCTGGCTCTATTGTTTCAGCCCATGCTCATGTTAGGCATCACAGTTGGTGTTTCTCTCAGTGTTGTTTTCCCCTACTGGCTCATCACTGTCCTCATCATCATCCTCTTCATGGGTATAAACAATCATATCGAACTATTTTTTTCGCTCACCATGATAAGTTTTATTAATGATTGCTTAAAATGTTATTGTTTGGTAATAGGGACTTCATCAAGATCATTTTTTAAGGCCATAGAGATGTGGAAAGAAGAAACAGTTCTCAAGGTTAGCTCTACTTATCCAATCATTTTTCTCTCAAATGTACTTAACATTTATTTGATGGTAAACTAAGTCTTTTATCTTTGTCATTTTTGGGGAACTTGCAGAAATCGATGAAAGAAGTTCCAGTTAATTCACGTGGTGAACGTATGTCATCGAAAAACTAAATACCTCTCTCGTTTTTTAAACTATGTTGAAGTAACTAATGATTTGATCCTTGTTCTTTCAGTTGTTATTGATACAATTTATGAGCCATTGGTCCCTAAGGAGGAGAAAACCGCACTTGTGAGTTAATTTACCATATCAAATGGATCAAATTTATCCGTTTTCTTTCTTGGCTCCCCTTTTTAAGCTTATCTGGTTGATTTTAACTGTCTAATTCTGCTTATCTCACAGGAAATTTTCAAGTTCAACCTTAATTTGAAGAGAATTCTGGTGCTCTTTATAGTATGGTTCGTGTTTCTGCTTCTTCAAGTGTTCAAGGCAAGTGAATTCTTGAATATACATGTTTCTTTTTTTAATGTGCCATCAAATAACTTCTCCGTTAAACGCTCCTTGCTATGCACCTAATTTAACTCTTTTTGTGACATGTTTACAGAATGATCTAGTGGCTTGTACTCCATTGTACTGGGTGCTCAACTTAATACAGGTACATGAACATCTTTCATATTGAACACTACTTTTTATAATTCTATCATCTCAAGTATTCACTATGATTATTATGTGTGCAAGCGTTTGCCTTTTTTTATGTATTTACGAATATCGTGCTACTTTGGTACTTACAATATCCTGTCGTGTATTTGAGTCAATATCGGTAGTATTATCTTTGTATGGTGAGGTTGAGTCTTATTGAATGCATTTGTGTTTTCAGTTTCCTGCAGCACTGGCGGTGTTCGGATATGAATGTGTGAAATTGTACAAGGAGAGCAAGAAGAGGAGACTAGAAGGGAACCGAGAGTCAATATGTGAGGCTGACATTCAATGGACCGCCACAAACCTTATATTTTGTGCGCTTTGTGGTATATTGGGAGGCACTGTTGGAGGATTGCTCGGATCTGGTGGTGGATTCATTCTTGGCCCTCTTCTTCTTGAGATTGGAGTTATCCCTCAGGTATGGCCATCCTCATTTTTTCGTATCTCGATTAGGATCTCCTATTTTGGACAATGAAGATTCGTATAGCTGACCTCAGCTTACTTGGGATATTCAATTTGCATATTTTCCTCATTGGAATTTGATTAGGTCGAGCGGCATAATTTTTGAGAAGTCAACACATGAACATACTTTGTTAATTAGCGCACGCGGTGTCACCTCTGTCTCTTCCTCTTTAAAAATTAGTCATTTCTTCTAAACTTTACTGCGATTTAAGTCCATTATGTGTGGCGGGGGGACGGTAGGGGGGCCTTATAACTTCCAACAACTCGAGTAATGCAAAAGAGTTCATTTTCAAAATAACAATTACTTTGCTATAATTGTCATTCAAATCAGTCACTATAACATCATGTTATTGTGCTTATATTACAGAGAAATATTGCTGTTCCAAAATTGACAAAAAGGACCTATTTTTTCACTTCTACAGGTAGCTAGTGCGACAGCGACATTTGTGATGATGTTCTCGTCATCTTTATCAGTTGTGGAGTTCTATCTCCTCAAGAGATTCCCAATTCCTTACGGTATATTCTTAGTCTTAATAAGTTTCTTAAGATTTCGACATAAAACTTCTGCATCGATCATTTGCAACATTATCCATAACTAAACTCCTATTGCAGCTCTATACCTCATGAGTGTATCTATTGTTGCTGGATTTTGGGGACAATGCTTCATTAGAAAACTTATCGCAATTTTAAAGCGAGCATCAATCATTGTGTTCATACTCTCTGGTGTCATTTTCGCCAGCGCTCTCACAATGGGTAAGTCGATAAACTATTATACAAAAGTTCAAACTGCCATAAAATCTTGAAAAGCATAGAAAAGACTGAATTTCCCCCTATCTTTTGTTAATGTGGCGATGGTTTCAGGGGTGATTGGCATAGAGAAGAGCATTCGTATGATCCACAATCACGAGTTCATGGGGTTCTTGGATTTCTGCAGCAGTCAGTAATTCTATATTTTGACTAGAAAATTATTGGTGAACAAGAATATATACATGTAAAGAGCAGCAGCAGCAGAATAACAGTTGTTGGCCAATGCCTAATTGACCAACCATTTGAAGAAGTCATATTCATAACACAAAGTATAGTACATCATTGAAAAACGGGTAATTTGCTTGTGTTTTAGCCAGCGCTAACACCAGCATCAATCATTTTTCATACATTTCCTTTTAGAGTTGTCATACAGAGTAAGATGTTAGTGTGACTATTGTCTGTGAGTTAGCTAGCGCTAACGCCAGCTAGAGCCACTCCTATTTTCCATTTATTTGCTGTAAAATCGTGTGCCTAGGTTCTCTATGGTTGTGACTGAGTGTTAGCTAGCGCTAACGCCAGTGCATTATTTACATTTGCTTTATTTTTGTGTTATTGAACTGGTTCTGTCTGAGGGTTAGCTAGCGCTAACGCCAACAGAATCCTCCTCCACCACCACCACCATTTGTATTTTTACATGTTATATTGGTCACCTGATGTGGAATGAAGTTTATGATTCTTTCTACTATTTATCATACCTAATATGGTCCAACCCCTCTCTAGACTCTCCATAGCCCTCGTTTTATTTGTTATTTATTCATTTCTAGTTTTTAAAAGTCATTGTTGGTGACATAAGATGACTCTCTTCAATTATTCTTGGGATGAGAAGGAGTAGATGTATTCATTTCTAGTTTAGACGTTTGCTCGTAGCAATAGCTTAGTGCAATAGGCTGGAAAACCTAAAATATATTTGAAGTACCTATGTAATGAAAATAATGTAATTTGCTTGTGGATTAAGGTATTGTTATTGTATTCAAAATAAGTCATCACCATGTAATTTTAAAAATGAAAGGGATCTTGTGTTAATCCTGTTGTTAAGGTTTTGAGATTTTATCAAATTATAGGATCTGAAGTAGAATATAATTTTAAATTTTTGGTTAACATCACAAATATTATTAAACAAAAGGTGGCCAGTATTTTAATGCTTGTTGTCTTTTATCCCTGTGGTTTTTCATTCACCCAAATGGACCACAATTATTCTAATATAATAATATCACATGAGAATGAGGTAAAGGTGATGCTTGCTTGTTTCCCCTCTAAGCCCTCCAATCTTAAGTAGTTGTTTTGAAGCTCGACTAATCAGATTCATGCTAAGAAATTTGACTTTAGAAGATAAATGTGACTTCACTCTTAAATCTCATCAAATTTAAGATCTTTATCATAACTTTTGATAGTACAATATACATCGTCTTTTTCTTTTCTTTTTTGTTTTTAGTTTTTCACGTGGTGTTCAAAATTCACTTTGGGGAATAACAGCTCATATGAAAGGTCACTCAATTCACAAGTTTCAAAATCAAGATTTTTTTATCAAGGAGGAATGAGTATTTACCAGTCAACTAGAAATTGGGAGTCTATCGAAAATAGACTCTCTATCTCCACGAGGTAGAAGTAAGATTTGCTTATAACTTATCCTTTCCAAACTTTATTTATGGGATTACCTTGGGTATATGGTTGTTGAGTACTTATCGCCTCACACACTACAAATTCTGGTGGTACAATAATTGTTTTCTTTTTCTTTTTTTTGATTCAATGTTTGATATCTGCAACTATATGTTATGTGAACTCGCATCAAGAAGTTGTATTTTGTAGAATAAAATACTCTCTACCAAAGACACCTCTATTTTTAAGGCTCGAACTCAAATCCTCTCTTTAAAAATAAAGAAATATCAATGAACCATCACAGACTAATTTGGGGGTGCAATAATTGCTTTGTCCTTTGATAACAACTTGTATAACGTGAAGCACCACATGTACCGATCGTCGTCCATCGTCTTATTTGGGACAACTCATTTAATGATGAAAACGTAAATAAATATTTAAATTTAATCTCAGTTAATAAATAAATATTCTAACTTTGAAAGTGCATATTTAAACATCAGGTTAAACTACTTATGTCACATTTTCTTTTGAAATATCGTTTTTTCCCAAACCCTATATAAACGTGAAATACTTTGTTCATCCAACTGATAGAGACAATGAATTTGGAATAATCATTTTCATTTTTTGGCAAGTCTCTTTTCTTCTATTTTGTTCTTTGTTTTCCCACTTGTGTAGAGCAAGTGGAAGGAATTTATTTAGTAAAAAAATTAGTAATTTATGTGATAATTGAACACACACATATATATGGACCATGAGATTCATTAATTAATGCAATATTGACATATGAACAAAAAGATTCCTCTAGAAAAATGACATTTTCAACTTTGTTGCTTAAAGTGGGTTCCAAGATTAATAATGTTCTAATAATTAAGTACCCCTTGACTTGACATCATGTTGTCAAGTGCCAATTAGTTCTAATTAATAACCACAAGTCATGATGATTATAATTATAATTTTGGCATAATTACTTGTAGTTCAACAACTATGCTTCCAATTGGTTCACATATTTTTTTATTATTATTCAAATTATATATAATTTGTCAATGAAAGTAATGGGAGTTTAATCTGTTGTTCTATTCTAATTAACTAATTAAGTACCCCTTGACTTGACATCATGTTGTTAAGTGCCAATTAGTTCTAATTAATAACCACAAGTCATGGTGATTATAATTATAATTTTGGCTTAATTACTTGTAGTTCAACAACTACGCTTCCAATTGGTTCACATATTTTTTTTATTATTATTCAAATTATATATAATTTGTCAATGAAAGTAATGGGAGTTTAATTTGTTGTTCTATTTTTCTACTTAACTTATCACCATCAATATGTTTAAACACAATTCGAAGCCGATTAGGTTGACTATCAATTATTCCCTTTTTTAACTTGAACAATTATATGATGATATTTTAAGTATGAAAAAAAAAAAACTGATAAATTAAATATGAAATTTGCAAAAAAGTAACAATTCAGATATAATTTTGACCTCTTTAATCTACTATTATGTATCTTCAACCTCTACTTTAAATTAGAATTAGGCTTTAACTGATAACCAATAGATTTCAAATCGATGCAAGGCTTGAACAGACGGGAAGAGAGGCCTAAGGAAGAATTTCTTTTAACATAAAATCGCGCAACCAGATAAGTGTGAACTGAATAAATGGTACAAGCAAGAAAACAGAACAGCTATGAACAAATAAACTTTATATTAAAAATGCTCGCGATAAGCATTGTATCGAAATCATTTATGAATTTTATGTAAACATAACAAGGATTCATGAGCTAAGTGTGCTATAGTTGTATCCTTACCTGTACATGGTCCAATGAATTGATAAATTGCTTTCAGCTTTAAGAAATGGTCTGGACCGCGAAAATCTGCAGTGTCCTTTGCATGCTTGTTCTGGAGCAGCTCACATATTTGGTCCCCGCGGACACCTTTTCCTTCGCACATTCACCTAATAGTATCCTTAAGGTGGAGCCATGGCATTCGTTCAACGACAAGATGATTGAATAGCAGAAGTGCCACATAGTAGTAGAAACTCGAAGAGACACACAAAGAGGGGACTCACTTATATTGGTCCCCTCACACACACCTACCTTTTTCACTTTAACATTTACCTTGTAACATCTTCATTGTGAAGCCATGGAGTTCATTCAATGAGAAGATGATTGCATAGTGCAAGTGCAATTTAGTAGTAGAAACTTGGAGAGACAAGAAAGAGAAGAGACTCTTTTATTGTACCTGATAACTCTAGGATGAGTAGTAGGTCCCTTGTTTTTGGCAAGAAGAGTTACATGGTTCCCTATGCTAATGAATCGTAGAGCACGCTGTCAAACATCATCTTGGAGAAAGATGATGTAAAGGGCATGTTCATACTATGGTATATAGATTGGACATCTATTTGAGACGAAGTGGTTAAAACCTATGTTTGCTTGGACTCACCAAAAATGTTGTCGTGTCTGTGTTGGATCCTCCAGAAATGCACTACTTTTGAGGGATCCGACATGCACCCATTGACAATCTTGAAGAGTCCGAGCAACATAGGTTAAAACTTGAAATTGCCAAGTATCAGAATTTGACTGAGTAACTTCTGAAATTTTTCATGTTATTGTTGATAGATATTTTCCCAATTCCAACCTCCATTGCCTCCCTCTCTTCTTCATTTTGTTTCTTGGTTTGCTCAGAGTTTAGAGCATCAACGGCTTTAGATTGTGCATCAGGCAAGGAAAGTTCCAACAGGCGTGGACCTGCATTGATCCACGGATGAAGAAGACACTGAGCTGCAGTAGGCCGTTTCTCTGGGACAAAATCAAGTATTGGGACCAGAAAATCAGACAAGTCCTTTGCGTCTTGCTCGCTTAATTCATATTTCTCTACTAGAACCTTCTTTAAGGGCCAAAAGCGCAACCGTCTGATGTGCCTCAAATCACCATGTCTATTGAATAAATCACGTGAATAACGACCACCCAAGGCAATCTGAAAACAAAATAGCAAACTTTATAAAACTACAAGAGGACAAAAAACATAATTCAAAGTTGGAAGTGATTACACGAATTTTCTTACTTTTCGTGGCATCATTCCTAGAAGCTCCATCATCAGTGCTAAGTGATCCTGCAAAGATTAGGTTACCCCTTTAAATTTTATAACCATAAAAGATTAGGTTAAAATATGCTCTGTTTGAGTTGCTTCACCAAGTATGTATAGTTAGATGGTCCCAGACCTGGATAAAGAAGTGTCCCGACATACAAATCGTCTAACTATGATGCATACTTCTTTTATATAGCTGATCCAATCCCATCTAACTTGGCCATGAAATATAGTTGATTGATTGGTTGAAAAAGATAAGTTTAAAATAGAGCAAAACATAACTGAAGCAAGAATTTGCAACGACTTTATATGTACACCTCCCATTTCTTGCTTGACAACTAGAAGTATTTTCAATATCAGCCTAAGTGCATAATAGCATTCTAGCCCTTTGTTCATCGAACAAAGAGGATATGAAATTCCACAAGATATGTTTTTTTCTCTCAACAGTGATTAAAACTTGAATCCAGCATTCTGTTCAAATTAACAGGGTTCACTTCGCAGAAAATAAATAAAAACATTGACAATCAAGAGTGGAATAACTAACATGATGATCGACATTTTGGTGAAAAACAGAACCAAAACATCGTAAGAGAAAGTTACTTACCTTGGTACGGAAGAAGAGTAAAATGATTGCTTGGAAATAGTGCTCAGAACAGGATGTACTTTTTGTCCTCTAAATTTTAAATTTAAATGCAGGGAATAGCAAAACCACGTTTTCACTTTATCTTCTTCTCTTTTGGTCTATTTGTTCACATAAACCGTTGATCACCTAAATCACATAATTGACCAACTATAAACTAAAGCATTGGATGAGCTGATAAAAGAAGATTGCTAGAGTATCAACAAAAGACGTGTGTTTTGAACTTGACATGGATCTGTACGAAATGCGGAAGGAAAAGGAACTGGTCCACGCTACAATTTCACTTGTAGAATTTTGGGGAGACCAAGAAGGAGTGGAATAAACTGTCCCTAGCTTAATCGTGTACTTGGCACCCAAGGGTGTGCCCTAGTGGTCAATGAAGCAGGTTGAGCACCATGACATCTTAGGTTCAATTCCCAGAAGAGACAAAACACTACGTGATTTCTTCCCATCTGCCTTGGTGGGGTTGGAGGTGACACGTACCCCGTGGAATTAGTCGAGGTGCGCGAAAGCTGGCCTAAACAACACGGTTATCCAAAAAAATAAAAAGATTAATCTTGTACTTGTAAGGTACTATATAGACTACAAGCGGTATAATAATACCCAGGATGAGTAGAAGATTGTGTTCTTCCGACATCTGAACACCGTGTGCATACGAATCTCCCCCCTACTTTTCACAAATTCAGTCATCAAGAGAGACTATTTGCTGATCTGTGTTCCAACACCAACCATTAGAATCCTTAAAGCATATTAAATTTTCTTATAAAATCTATAGTGAAACTTTTGAGGTTGAGATGACTTGTTGAATAGAAGTTGACTTTTTATTTGACAGTAATAAAGCAATCATAGAAAAAATTAGATAAATGTGTCATCGAGTAAAACCATTTCTAGTATGTTGCAACTCTTTAGTTCAGCAATTTGACTTTTAGTAGAGAATTTATAGCATAATCAGCAAGGAAGTGGGACGCTAAAACATCGTTTAATTCACAACATGTCAAAGGTTTGGGTTGGCTCAAATACTCTGTCATTGAGATGGCCAAATCAAGTAAGGTGTGACCATCTCACAAATAAAATCTGCTTAAAAGTATCAGATGAAACTGAAATGGTTGACAATCGGTCATTAGCACAATTATGGGCCTAATAATGAACCTTTAGCTTATGATCTATTCCATCCTACTTGAGGAGGGTTAGAGTATATCCCAATTCAGTGTATATATCATGTTAATTTCATATTGTACATAATTTTTTAAATATTCGTGCCGCAATTAAGAATCCAATTAAATGAGTAGTCTTGTTTCAAGTCAAAACATCTTATACCATGAAGTAGAATTAAGCAAATGACTACTAGTGCTCCAAGTATGTGATATGATGGTCGAGTTGCTTAGAAAACTCCCAGACATTTTATATAACCATGCTTGAGGACAAAATCAGATAAGTTACAAGCTACAAAGCATCTCCAGACTAGACATATCTTTACTTATAAGGAAAATAAAACGCAAGGCTAACGATAAGATTCAAGGGCCTTCTATTTAGTTGATGCTTCTGTTTCCTTTGATGGAGAGGTAGTAGTTGCTTCTCTCGTCAAGTTCACGCGAGTTCTTGGAGTGCTTTTGTAAGAAGTCCCCTCCTGCTGGCGTGCTATAAAATGAAATTAGAGTGAACGTGAGGGAGGTGGGAAGCTACCACTTCTAGAATGGAAGCTTATCCTTTACTTTTTTTTAGAGTGTATCACTATTTTGAAACGGAAAAAGGTTTATGAATGAGTAATCGGAATGACAAGTGGTTAAGGTTGAGGAAATCGGAGAACAAAAAGTATAGACAGAGGCATCATAGACTTAGCAAACCACAATTTAATGCGCTGACAGCATCTTAAAGAGAAATCACCCAATATCAAAGTCGACACAAAGTTCTCTCCCAAAGTATGCAAATTTGCGCAGAACAATAACATTAAACAAACCAAGCAGAAAATAAGGAGTAATGAAGTAATGCACCTTTACCTCATCTCTGTCAAAGTTATCACCACTGTGAGGATCAAATAACACATCGCCAGTTGCAAGCTCAAAACAAATGCATGCGAAGGACCAAAGATCTGCTGAGGTTGAATATTTTGATCCAAGGATAACTTCAGGACACCTGTACTGTCTAGTTTGAATATCATCCGTGAACTGTTTGTACGTCCAACAAGCACTGCCAAAGTCAACAACTTTGCACTTAAGGTCGACTGCCTCCAAGAGCTTCCTCCTTGTAGAACGGCTGCCTCTCTTAGGACCCTCATATTCTTTCCCGCTGCCTTTTGCAGCATCGGCATTTGACATTCTATTAGAACTATTCAACATGTCCGAATTTGATTTTGCATTGACAGATGACTCCGCAGAAGCTGAGCTATCTTGTCCACCCTTGGTCCCGAGAGAAGCTTCTTTTCCCACAAAACATTGAGCTGCTTGTTTGGCCTTTCTTCTAATCTTCTTATTGTGGTTCTTACTCAAATTTCCATTTGATGTTACATAACCCTTCGCAGACCCGCCATCCAGCGTGGTTATATCCTTATGACTAGAAAGTATAAGAGGTGTTCCAGATTTTCGGGGATCCTTAGATGGATCTATTGTGGAACAGAGAAGTATGTTCTCGGGTTTCAAATCGGTGTGTATGATAGAAAGCTGTCTATGCAAATAATCCAATCCCACTAGAACATGATAACAGAGCTCTTTAACCATATGAATAGGCAGTCCACGATAATCAGTATATTTAAGAAGTGTCAAGAGATTGTCACCCAAATACTCAAAAACCATACACACATGTTGCCCATTTGGACCTGAGTGCTTAAAATTATCCAGTAACTTCACAACACATTTTTTATCATCCTGATCGCATTCTGCAATCTGTTTTAGAATAGTGATCTCATCCATCGCTGCTTCCGTGTAATGCTGAGCACTCTTTTGTACTTTCAATGCCACAAATTGCTGCATCATTAACAAAAATATACACATCAACTTCTTACTTCTCGGTGAGAGTAACAAACTAAAATTACTACCAACTCAGAATTCTAATCCGAGTTCTTATTCATTAGGTATTACAGAGGTTTGAGCAGGCATCCATCTTTATGCAGTTATGCACAATTAGTTAAACTTCGAAGAACATTTTACTCCTACATCAAGTGCCGCACACCACTTGTAGTCCACTAATAACCACCACAACAGTGTGTAATCCCACAAGTAGGGTCTAGGGAGGGTGGGATTCGCAGACCTTACCCCTACCTTGGTGGGGTAGAGAGGATAGAAACCACTTGTAGTCGACTATGATTATTATTATGATGATTATCTTGAAGATGTATAACATTTAAGCTCATTTAAAAGAAACTAACTGCTAAAAACTTGATAAGCAACCTAAAGATTCAACCTTTTTTTCCCATCATATCACACATCAAAATCACAATATACAATATAAACCACAATTTACTCAGTGTAATCCATAAGTGGGGTCTGGGGTCTAGGTAAGGTAGAGTGTAAGCAGACCTTACCCTACCTCGTAGACATAGAGAGGTCGATAGACCGTCAGCTTAAACAAGGCATACCACACAGTTTGAAAAAGGAGGGGATACAAACACAAGAGCAATAACAAAAACGACATAATGAGAATTACACAACAAACAAGAGAAAGAACAGTAACAACAACAAAATAATGCAATAATCGGAGCACAAAAAACACCAGTGATAGCTGAACTGCAATCATTGATCACCCTCCATCCTAAAACTTCCTAAAACTAGCAGACTATGACAATTCACATGAAAGGGTTTGCTCTAAACTAGGCCAAAGATGAATACAAAACAAAAGGTTCATCAGGTTCAATTCCCAGCTTCAAAGCCAAAAAAACACTAGGTGTCACAGTAAGTAACATGAAATTAGTCGAAGTGCGTGTAAGCTAGCCCCGACACTACGAAAAGGGGTCATCAGAAAACTTACAGACATGAGAGTATCCCAAGCCAACCAAACAGTAGAGAAATGGCCCCAACCAAGCTTACTCTGCACCACATATCTACCTCCATTAAAACTATCACCAATTCGAACAGCATGATAACCTCCCCTCCGGTAATCATCAGTACCTTCATCCTCTGAACTACAATCATCACTACTCTCCTCCACCTCCACCGCCGCAGCATTCAGCCGCCGTTCTTGATTAAACCCCTCCATTTTACCCCCAAATTGAATTCTGTGAATTGGGTCTACGAAAAGAATCAATTTTTCCTCTTTCTGAAGCAAATGGGGTTCACAATTCACACCAAAACTTTATAAAATCCTCTTTTTTTGAGGTATTAACTGATTAATTCAATTTAAAATGTTGGGGTTTTCTTCTTGGAGTTCAAACAGGACATGGGGATTTTGTGAATGTGAGTGAAAGAAGGAAAAGATGATAGAGATAACGACGAGGAAGCAGGTGAAGTTGTCTACTCTTCCATTCGTTTGCTTGTGGACTTGTTCCACATGTATACCACTGAATTCTTAACTCTCATTCTTCAATTACTTCTTTTATAACATGTGTTTTCCGTCTGTCCAATACCTATATTTGGACGGCCAATTTGACGTAAATTATTAGTTTCATAGTTGAACTATTAACAATCTTAAAAATACTTATCTACTTGACTAATTAAATTTAGATACACATCTGATCACCCTTGATTTGCCACAATACATAGTAAGTGGTCTCAAACTCTTGTGTGACATATAACTTTTAATAAAAAACTGAGAGAAGTGTTGAAAACACTCCTAAACTTGAGAAAAATTCAAGGGTGTATTTCACTCATGTTGTAAGATCGAGAGTGTAATTAAATTCAGTTAGTCAAGTAAAGAGGTGTTCTTAAAGTTGTTAATAGTCTAGGGATGGGATGAAACTAAGAATTCACATATAGTTTATGGGTGTTTTCAATACTTCTCTCTTTTGACTTTGATACGAAAATTTTAAAAATAATAAATCTTGTAATATATTACAAAGATGTGTTTAATGTACGAAAATAATTTTTGTTTTTGTTTAAATATGTCAAGTGAAAAGTTAAACGTGTCTTGAGATAGTGTTAATAAAATGTAAGTTTCAAACCAGTCTTATGCCCTAACATTGAATTTGGGTATTTGTGATCTTCTATCAATTTTTATTTTAAGAGGTAAAATGTTTTGTGTAAGATTTATTTATAAGGACGATATTTTTACAATAAGAAGAAAATAAAATGATACACTTTTTGTTCATTTTTATTTATCTATATATAAAAATAATTATTCATTTTAAAAATCGAGACATAATTTGTGACTTGATTCCTACTTTAGCCTTCGAAAAAGTCATTTCTATAAGCAATTTTGAACAATTTTAAAGTTATTTTACTTTAACACTTCACCAACTTAGACCAAGTTTAAGATGACTTTGTGGATCATGCTTCAATGTATTATATATCAGTTGTCAATTTTGTCCTTGTCACAAAAATCTAAATGATGAGATAAGTTATTTAATCCAATATGATTTCAACATTTACATGTTTTTGATGAATAATTCAATTTATATGTATTATTATACAATACCTAAGTATTAATATACTAGTACAAAAAAGATTTTAAATGAGAGTTGACGATGAAGCTTATCTCCATCGTCTTACTAAATGATCATATGTTATTTTAAATTCATATCTAATATTTAAAGTTTGTCGATTTGATTTATACATTAACATTCCATATAAACTATCTAATTTTTTTGACCATAGTTATCATAATCTGTCAAAGGTGTCTTCATAGACTTCTAAGCAAATTAAAAATCATACGAGAAAATATTAGACCGTATTCTAAAATTTTGTAGGTTATTGCAAACGTTAGAGAGCTTTTATTTAGTTGTATTATTTCGTATTAATGTAGTATCTTATTTTTTGATTTTTACTACTATATATTGCTACATTTGCTCTGTTTATCTTGTTATTTTATTGTCATTATTTTTCTTTCTATCATGTTTTGTGGTTTATCGGAAACAACCTCCCTACTACACAAGGATAAGGGTAAGGTTGTACATACTATCCTTTTCGAACCTCACATATTAAACTACACTGAGTATGTTATGATTATTATAAGATTGAACGATATATGAATTATATTTGAATGTAAGGTTGTCCTAAAAGATAATTTCCGAAGGTTAAAAATGGAATAATTGTGTACACAAGTCCATATTGAGGCCCATTAAGTTGGGCTTGAATAGTAGATCTGATATTCTTTTGGGCCTTTAAAAAACCTAACAACAAATCCCCAATATATAAAGTTAAGTCTCATTAGGGTTTTATTTTTCTTCCATTGAAGTACCGCACCGGAGGAGGAGCTCGCCGCCGCAGCAACAACAACAACATCAGACATGGTGCTAAAGTAGGTTATCTTCTCTAAGTTGTAATTTTCAACAATTTTAGTATTTTGGAGAAACTCCATTTGATAATTGTATTGCTAGAAAGTTTATTTTACCATTTTCATTGGAGGTGAATCAGAAGTGTTTATAGGTTGATCCTTTCTGGGTTTTGCTGATTTGAGTTTTTATTACGTGGGAAATGGTCAAAAATCGAATCTTTATTGATTTTGCTATTGATTTTGGGAGATTTATGGTCATGTGTAGTGTAGATTGAAGTTTATTGTAGGAGGTAAAGAAGTTCTTGAAACCTTATGTTGTTTGGACTCTTGGAAAGTATTGCTGACTGTGTGTTGTGTCCTCCAAAAGTTAATTGGGTTTTTTACTACATGTGAAATGGTTAAAAATCAAATCTTTATAGTGTTCATCATCTTTTTTGGGTGATTTATGAACACGTGTAGTGTAGATTGGAGTCTATTGTAGGAGGAGAAGCGGTTCATGAATACCTATGTTGCTTGGACTCTTTTAAAGTGTGGTTGGGTGTGTATTGGATCCTATAAAAGTTAAGGTTTTTTTGATGATCCAACATGGGTGTGTCAGCAGTTTTGGAATGTTCAAGTAACATAGTTGACACCCCTCTATTGGTTAAATGTAGCTTCACGCTTCTTGGATCTTGTGTTTGATTATTTGGGTGTTTTGGAGGATCCAACATGGGGTGGCAGCATTTTTGAAAGGTGCAAGTAACACAGTTGAAACCCCTCTATTGATAAAATGTAACTTCGCTCCTCTTGGATCTTGTGTTTGGTTATATTTGGGTTTTAGTTATTTGGATTGATTAATGCACGATTAATATGAGAGTGGAGAAAATGGATGGGAAGAAGCATTGTTACTGTTAAGGTTTTGTCCTTGTATATTGATTCACTAAGAGGTTAAATTGGATGTACCTGAGTATTGTTTCTCTGATTATTGTTAAGCTAGCTTAATTGCTTGGTCAAAATGGAGATTAATGCACTGACGTTTATGTTTTAATGAGCTCCTTTTATACCTTATGTTATTTGATTAACCATTGAATGTGATGTTACAAATTGTTTTATACTCTTTGAGGTGTCCTGTAGTTCCCTCGATGTGGAATTTTAGTATATATATGACCACTACCTTTATTTTATTGAAGAAACTTCTAAAGACCTTGAGAGGATGACATGTTTTTGCTGCATTGCTTGCCTATATATTATTTCTGAGAATTGTTCAATGTTTTCATGATTCTGAATGGTTACAATTGATTCAGCTTTACACTGTCTGAAAAATGTATACACTGCCTATGATATATATCATTGACAATAAGCACAGATGATTTATGAACTGCCTTAACGGGGGAGGTACTTGCTGGTTGAATTTGTAATGATTCAGCTAGTCATTGGTTCTATTAGAGGAGTTACCTCTTCCTTGTGTTATTGATGACATGCCTTTACATTTGGTTTTGCCCCGGTCCTTTGTAGCATTGTAATTGATGACTCATTAGTTTTATTCTTATTTCCATTGCAGGACAGAACTCTGCCGTTTCAGCGGTGCCAAGATATACCCTGGGAGGGGAATCAGATTTATTCGATCAGATTCTCAGGTAATATGAAAACCCATTTCTTGGTGATGGTAGTTCAAGTGATTTGTGTACTGATGGTAGGAGACAAAGTCATGATTGCTTATAGTATTTTCTGGTCCTTGTAGGTGTTCCTATTTGTCAACTCAAAGTGCAAACATTACTTCCACAACCGCCTGAAGCCTTCCAAGCTTACATGGACTGCCATGTACAGGAAGCAGCACAAGAAGGTGAGTCCAGAATAAAGCATTTACAAGCTTCATTTTCTGAACTTAACGTTCTGCTTTCCACTTTGAATTTTTCCACCAACATTCCAACATTGAACGATACAACTTTGTGATGTGAAGTTGTACCCAGAGATTCACTTTGTTTACGTAGTTTATTGAGGAAAAATGTTTTACAGATTTTACCGCCTTTATGTTTTGCCATTTGATATGCACTATTGCCAATTTTAATTTGTTTTTCTTTTGTGCGTGTGCTCGGTAACATTAGGATATTGCACAAGAAGCTGTTAGGAAGAGGAGACGTGCCACAAAGAAACCTTACTCTAGGTCCATTGTGGGTGCAACCTTGGAGGTAATCCAGAAGAAGAGAGCTGAAAGGCCAGAAGTTCGAGATGCTGCCAGGGAGGCTGCTCTTCGGTGCGTATTAACCAAGCTCATATTTTGCCAATGTGGCTTTGTGCATCTTTTGAAATGGGATTGTTGACCATAGTAGTTTTATCTGCTGACGATGGACTGATTAGTTTGTTTGTTCGGTTTCTGCAGTGAAATCAAGGAAAGAATCAAGAAAACAAAGGACGAAAAGAAGGCCAAGAAGGCAGAGGTGGTGGCTAAGTCACAGAAAGCTGGAGGTAAGGGTAATGTGTCAAAGGGAGGATCAAAAGGCCCTAAGCTTGGCGGTGGTGGTGGAAAACGTTAAGCTATTGTTTATGTTGTTCTCTCAGTAGTGCTAGAGTGATTTTGCATCTTGATTGAGTGTAGCTATTCTGATCCACCAGCGTTTAGCGCACTCTGAAACAATATATTTCTGAATTTTGGGCTTGTTTTTCAAATATGCAGATTGCTTTACTTTCATCATTCTGTTATGATAATTATAATCTTGTTTCATTATGAGAAATTTATCTTCCTTGCAATGTATTGATGGTAGTATTTGCCTATAGTATACCCTCATTCTATTTTGTTTCTTTAAGAAAGTTCAATGAATAAAAGAAAGTTGGTGAGCAAAAACATCATTTGGTTGAACGGAACAAACTTCTTCAACTTGTTGAGAAGTGATGCATGATAGATAAAAAAGAACAAAGTAAGCATTTGTTTTGAAGTTCGATTAATTTAGTGTTGTGTCCTTCCATTAAAGCGGAAGTGATCCCAAATAATTTTGTTTTCTCCGAACCAAGTAGAGCATGCATGAAGAGTCAGATTCTTCTATTTCTACTTCCATGATGTAGCTATGTCATCGTGGACTTGAATAAGAGACCTCGTTTGTGAAGTAAATCTCCCAAATATTTTTGTATTTTTTCGAGCCAAAAAGAACATGCATGAGGAGTCAGATGCTTCTTCTGCTCTACTTTCCGAGTATAGCTATGTCATCTTGGACTTGAATAAGAGACTTCGTTTGTGAAGTAAATCGTTGCACCTACTATCTAAATATATTTTGAAAAGTAGGGAGTACAATGTTACACCTAATGTTCAAGTATGTGTCCTAATAACATACCTGGAGTTGAATGGTGGGAGACTAAAGAGCAAGCTAGAAACACACATTGTGTTAAAGATGTATATTTTTCTACCATGTTGTATATTTGAATAAAATTGCATCTTAGATCTTACAAGAACTACTTTTCATGTAATTTTAAATATCTTAAGTTTGAAATTTAAAAATATTAAATTAATTTAATTTAGCTACAAATTTAATCCTTGATAATCAAAACATGACAAGTATTTCAGACGAAGGAAGAACAATTTATTTCAAATAGATTTCTTTTTTATTATTTCACTCATGTAATCGTCTTTACAAATTTATATATTTGATGCCACGACAACGACTGTCTGTGAAGATTACGTATCATATCACAATTATAGGAAAGAATATTTTATTTGTACCTCTATTAAGGCCTGACAAGATTCAATCAAAATTCAAAATTTGAAAAAGTATTATAACTAATGACATCAATTAAACATCACCCATCTTATACTATATTAAAAAAAAACTGATGATATTAATGTCAATACAACAATAAGAGTAGTACAACCTTACAAATGACAAACTAATAAAAACCACTTAGTACTCCTAATCTTAAATATAACATCAACTTATCAAACTAAACTCTGCTACTACTCTATTCTCAATTTCTAATTAATCTGTCTTAGGTGCTAATTAAAGAGAAAATTAAACCTAACAAATTAATTAGAAGTAGCACAATTAAGTTAAATTAATCTCACTTCATGGATATGTTGGCAAAGTGGCCCAATAAGGTGGCATCACTGGATTAAGCCCATCTACAACATTATTAAAAACATAGCTACATTCAGCAATATTATTATTATTATTATTATTAATAATATTATTATTATTTTGATGGTTACTTATAGTAATTCCTCTTGTAATTGTCTTGTTGGAACTTGGCATTGATGTGCTTTCAACTGTTTCTTCACCTGATATTTCAGTGTAAACTGTGGAATTTACTTGTTTCTTTGTGGCTTGTTCCTTCAAAATTGCTCTTAATGCCAATACCTATCAAGAAAAAAAATTAAAAAAGAAAAGAGTTTAACTTCTGTACATTGACGGTGTAAAGGATTTGTACAATATAATAATAACAATAATATATACAGTGCAATTATATAAGTGGAGTCTGAAAAGGATAGTTTGTACGCCAGTAACATAAACCTTAGGGTGAATTTTGAACATTCTAAACCACTGAGTCAACTTCTAGTCTTATGTTCAAGGGATTCAAAATTTATTTAAACATACAAAAATAATACCTCATTTATACAATATAATTTTTTGTTGAGGGTGGTCGGGTGAATCGAACCCCTAGATTCCCCCTGGACCGTACGCAGTATGCACAATCTTTATCTTACCTTTTTAGAGGTACAAAGATTGTTTCCAATAGATCATCAGCTCAAGTAAAACATATAAATCAACATGTATACAATTTGAAATGTTCGAATAATATAGCCAAAAATACAAGAGAAATTACAAATAACCATCCATAATTTTTTTTTAAAGTTGGATTTGTGAACAACCTCTTGCAAAATATATGATAAAACTACGTATAATATCTAATGGTCCAAACCTTTCTTGGCAACGACAGAACCACTAGGTTTAAAGATATTCAACTGACATCTTTCACCGAAATACTATATTATGTATATAAAAAAAAACATTTCGTATATAGAAAATGATACATATATCTAGGTCACATGTTATTTTTTATATTATATAAATTAATTTTTGAACACTCTTAACGAAAATTATCATTTTTCGTTGTTCTTTGAAATATTAATATACATAAGTTAAATCTGAAAGAAAAAATGAACATGTACAAAATTTAAACTGCATGAGAGAGAATAATTTTTTTTTTTAATTCAAAAGAAAAGGAAAGGGAAAGAGGGAACAAAGTTGTATGATGTGTCAATTTCAATTTTTAATTTTATTACAAGGTTTTAATAGGGGACACAAAAATTTATTTTTAACATTTATTTATTTGCATTCAATTAAGCCCACCTTGCTTTAGAATGATGTGGACTACTGTAGTAAAAATTGTCTCCAAGTTAATTATGGCACCAATTATTATGAGTTCAATAAATATTAGGTATAAGTTCTTAACTTTAAAAATATAACGAGTTCAATTTTATTTTTTTTAAAAATAAATTCCATAAAGAAATAATTTTGAATTCGTATTTGAACCACAATTATATACTATGATTTTTAAGTTTCACAAAAATAGTTTTTTTGTCTTCTTCTTAAAATAGACAGGAAGAAAATTTGATGGATAGTTCAATACATGAAGCATCTCTCGTCTATGAAGGAGTCATATTCTAAGATATATATCAATGATTGATTTTATGATTTGAATTCATTAATTATATAGGTCACACAAAGTTACTACAATGGACTTTTACTTTCAGTATTGACCGGGACTTGTAACCTATAGGTCCTGGTAAATATTGAAATTTTGTGAGACTTTACAAGACATGTTCAATTCGAGTTGGGATTCTACAAGGTGTGTTCAATTTCAATTAGGATTCTTGGATGCTACTTAACCCTAAACCCTAGTTCAGACCTATATATAAAGGGTACTATATTCCCTTAAAAAGGCATCTCAAATATTCTGCAAATTCATGGAGTATTCATAAAGAGATCAAATCCAAATCAACCTAGTTCGAGAAATACGCTATTAACGACCTTGATTAGGGAGTAACAAAATTGTACCTACATATTTATCAATAAAATTATGTTTCTTCATTTTTTTTTTTGTGATTGGGATTTATAATTTTCTGTGACTGGGATTTATAATTTTCTGTGACTTTAAAATTTGTTGCAAACGGTCCGAACATGCAATTGTGCATGAATTGCATGGATATACAAGAAATTAAATGGAGAAAGAATTGTCACCTCATCTTGAAGCTTTTGTTTTTCCCTTGAAACAACATCATAGTCTTGTTTAAGTGAATCATAGAGTCTTTCAAGTTGTTTAGCCTTCCATCTAGCTCTCCTATTTTGGAACCAAACTGCAATTTGTCTTGGTTGTAATCCAAGTTCTTTAGCCAATTTCATTTTCCTGTCTGGATCAAGTTTTATCTCTTCTTGGAAACTATTTTCTAGTGACTCTAATTGATCACTTGACAACCTTTTCTTCTTGTCCAATTGATGTTGATTGAGTACAAAGTTGTTGTTGTTGTCCATTGTTGGGACTTGTACTCCACCATGTTGTGTTTGCATTGCATGCTTCATTTCCATACCTTCAAAAAAAAAAAACTTGTTATAATACGAGTTTAAGTTTTATACACTGATATTCTAAATCAATGAAAAGTAACATTATATGTTAGTTTCTAAGAATGATGTATAGTATATGAATAAATAAATAAAAAATTTGCTATTTTTTGTAATATATTTACCTTGATATTGGTCATAATTGTAGTTGTAGAGAAAATTGAGAGAATTATCAATAACTGGTCTTGAAACAAAAGGTCTAATATTTCCATTCCAATCCATATTTTTTCCTTCCTTCTAAACAAGGCAAAGTTTCAAGAAAACACACAAATTCTACCCCCTTCAATATATTGATAAATACTCTTTTCTTTTTCTAGTACTCAAAACAATGGACCACCTTAAAAAATAAAACAATTTTTAAAAAAAAGGGGTTTTTATGGTTTTGTCTTATTGATAAAGTTTGAAGACTTTCTTGGTTTGTTTTGAAGAAACAAAAGTGAAAAATGATAAGAAGATGTTGTAGGGAGAGTTTACTACACTTGTAGATATTATGTCAATTTGTGAAAGAGATAGTTAGAGTATAAAGAACTTGCGAGGGCTCTATATATGCTTCACTTTTTGGAGCAACTCATAAATACCACTCCCTCTTTTGGTTCTTGGATGTTCTTTATTTGGGACCTTGGGTGGGTGAGGGTACTATAGTGATATTAATTATACAAAAAAAATAAAATTATATATATATATATATATATATATATATTTATGATTAGTTATGAGGGTATCAATCTAAAGAAATATGTGATTTTTGTAATTTTGAAATAAGACAAGTTATCTGCTATTAAAGATAAAAATTATTCTCTATTTTTTATTTTATGTGGCATCGTTCTACTTGGTACGGTGCTTAAGAAAAAAAAAGCTCTAAAACAATCTTTGAATATCTGTGTGGCTGAAAATTATTTTAATTAAGGGTAAAAGAGGAATTTTAAAGTTAAATTATTTTCAATTATAGTAGGTTATATTATTTTTGGGACAGACTGAAAAGAAAAGGGTATCACATAAAATGAGACATAGAAAGTGTACATATGCATATGATAGTGTAAATATTTCTTACACGGAAGATACATATTATATGAATGAGTTTAAGTTATATACAACATTGTTATAATAGAGAGTTTTTTACACTGCATGTTATTGATCAATTGTAACGATTAATCTATTTTATTTTTTAGATTATAAATTTCTTTGTTTTTTTTTTCTTGGAGGCTTACCTATAAATTAACTTAAACTGTTAATTAATTGGGGAATTTTATTAGTGCTAAATTTCAAAAACAGAATTTGGACTCATTGATGTATATTTAAAGAACCATAAAATATGTGCATTCTTTATTAACTTAGGAGTTATTAATTGAGACTTAAAATCATATATGGGGTGAAAAAAATCCACTCCATATATTTTATTGGGGATTTAATTTAGTACTGTTAATATTTTTTGGGACCTTGAGTGGGTGTACTATAGAGATATTAATTAATTGGGATTTAATTTAGTGTTAAATTTCAACAGGAAAAAATTAACTCCAATGGTATGTTTAATTAAAGACCATAAAATTTGCACTTCCTTCATTAACTAGCTAGGAGTTATTGAGATCATTTAATCCTATATGAAGTAAAAAAAATCCTAATTCATCAAGTGAAGTGGTAAAAGAAATTAAAAGATGGGAAATAGATTGAGATTTTAAAATTTATGATTTTTATAGTAATTTTGGGTTTATTATAATGACTAGATTTGTAGGCAAAGTTTATAGATATTTAATAATTTTTTTAGTATATAATAAAGTCTGTGAAAACTACTAGGTTTATGTGAATTCGCTTTCGACTTTCTAGATTCAACATATATATACACATAAAGTCTTTGGGAAAAGATACTAGACTTACCGTGAATTTGTAAACCCCCCCCCCCCCTCCCCCACCCCACTCCTAAATTTACCCTTGGATTTACCTTATGTACACGATAATATTGTAAATAATTTTTACACATATCAGCATAATTTTTCATGCTATAACAAGTTGTCTATCCGTATTCTCCACATTACTAGTTATTTTGAATAATTTAATAGTGTAAAAATCTCTTTACTTTATCTGTGTAAATATAAAAAGTAAAACGCAAAGACACTTTGTATACTTATTGATGCACCTTAACCAGAGAAGAACTAAAGGAGCAAAAAGGCATCATTCAAATTCTTCAATTGAAAAATCACACTATATGAATATATAAATTTTATTTATTTTATTTTATTATGTATAATATATGATAAATTTTCTTAATACAAATAATGTATCCATCACTCATCTTTGAGTAAAACTTGAATTATTATTTTTCTGGGAGTGAAAAAAAGGATATATCAAAAGTCACCATCTAGAGGAGTGAAGTAGGTCTCGAGTTTCTGTCATGGATATGAAATTGTCTTGATACAAAGAGTGCTCTAACTTTAAAATGAAATTTTTCGACACAAATCCAAACTAATCAGACTCTAAATCCGATATATAAGTCACCATCTAGGGGGAGTATATGGTCCCCTACAAGGCCTAAAAAAAAAAGAGACAAGATGCCTTGAGCTATTTTCACGCCTATTGTCTTTTTTTTTTTTTTTATCTTTCTGACAAAATTAACAACTTTCTCCTTCCCTCTTTAGTACTTCTACTTCTTAGTACTTGTTTTCTTCTATATGCACCAATATTGAGTGCTCTTTTCTGTCTATTTGTAAGAAGATCATGAGGTTAAAGTTCACAAAAAAACAGTATTAGCAAGAGACAAATAATGTCTCTCTAGGGGGGGCGGAGCTACAGGGAGGGAGGCAAGAGGTTCAATTTTGAATTTTGTTCGTTAGAAAATTATACTGTATGTATGTATTAATAAGACAAATTATAATTTTTGTGGTTATGTATAGACTATTGGATTTTCTTGACATAAGATTAGATTATCATAGTGTAGTAGTAAAGGAGTCACTTTTCTGAGGAGAAGATTATCCTAATGTAGTAGCAAAGGAGTCGCTATTAAAAAAATGTGATTTTTTTAAGGAAAGTTCTATTAATGTGAAATTAGGGACGGAGCTAAGGGACACAAGAAAATTTTGTTGAACTGTATATACACAAGGTCAAGATTATTCTATATATAATATAGTATTGAATCTTTTCAAACTCTTCCTATATTTATTCTTTTATATTTTGAACATGACAGAACTGTCATTTCAATTATGAGTTCGACAAAACTCATTATCTTTGAGGTAAATAAATATTTATGTTAGAAAATAGTCTTAATATATATAACTAAATTATCAAAAATTTAATAACTTTGATTTTCCAATCTTAGCTTTGCCTCTAATTAAAATCCTCTTAGATTAGTAAAAAATCCGGCTTCATCACTATGTGCAACAAGTTTTTACACGGATTGCCTATGACCTTTAGTTTTTGCCCTTTAAATCAATAGTCTTTAATTTTTGTCCTTACTTTTCATTTACTAAAAATTTATAGGTTAAAATATTTTTAACCATGACTTAATTTTGTAAGGCAAAAGTCCTTGTCCGACAAAAGTTTTTTTAAACAAAAAAGACATAACTTTGTGAGTTCTTAAAGTAAAAACTTATCCCCATAATACATAACTCACGCCTAGCGTTTTTTTTTTTTTTGCCTTATAAGACATAACATGTGTCTTATTTACTTTTTCTTCGATTTCAAGTTTATTTTTTTTATTACTCAAAGTGTTAAAAACAATTGAAGACCATCTTAAAATAGAGACATTCATGTGAATGGCTTTACATGTCATTTAACATTGAGTCATTATTTAGCCTATCTCAACCCAAATAAATCGTGAAACCAAATTGTATAATAACCTATTTTATTTACTTTATTCATATTAACTCGCTTAAATTCAGTTCAAATCGTTCATTTACCGCGACTAGTCATACCTTAGGAAGATGACAAATTGATGAAAGGGGTCATTGATTAAAGCAAAGGAGGAAAAAAAAAAGTGTAAATGCATCAGAAATATGGTAAGGAACGAGGTAGTAGTGGTTAATAATAAATAAAAAGAGTAATGAATTGTTCTGCTGCTGCTGCTGCTGCCTAAAGGCCAATGGGTAGGTCTCCTATAATAAATGAACTTGCATACAAAATATATTGATTTTTTTTTCCTCTTTTGTTTTTAGTGAGTGTTCGATTTTTATATTAGAATCTAAAGCGTATATTGATCGGTTTGATTCTATTCAATTTATTAATTTTTAATTTGTAAATGTGTTTTATAATGGTTTGATATCGATTAAACAGATAAGAAAATACTCATATGATCATATTTTATATGATGTTCATAAAATGGAAATAGAAGTAAGGATAGAAGTGCCAAATTTATAAATTGATCATTTTTGTATAGAATAGAATTGATCGAATTTCTTATAAAGACTTGTGTAAGAACTTGCGAAATTAATTGTTTGTCAAATCTAAAATTGAGAAGAGAGAAGGTAATACTAATTTATGTCGAGAAGAGAGAAGGTGTCCCAATAGAAAGGAAGAGGCTGGTTTGTGTTGCCTATGGACGAAAGTAATACTAAAATTTACGAAATAAAGTTGGTAAAATGTTAAAGTCATAGTTATATAATTAGGAGTAAAATAGTAATTTTAATAGAATCTTATTGGGTTATCGATTTAACCATTAACTAAAATAATAAAATTAGAAATCGAATCGATATTGACAATTGAGTTGTATTTCCTTTTTGGTTCAGTTTATTGGTTAAATCGATTTTTGCACACCCCTATTAGAGTCCGTCCAAATTTAGATTTCCATTGAAAAATTTCACACTAGTGCTATGTCATTGTGTTCATCATCCAAAATGGGCCTCGACTGAATCATAATTTCCGTCTTAAAGTTTTATATTGAGGGTTAGACGTTTCCTAACAAAGACGATCTCATACAAAATTAAGATTTAAACCTCAGACCTCTGATTATTAAACAATACTTATCACTCCACCATAACTCATAAAAATGTCAGTCAGATACACTAAGCTCCTGGTATGTGAAGGATCCGAAAAAGGACCAGACCCCATAAGGGTCTATTATACGCCACTTACCAAATATTTCTACAAGAGACTATTTTCACAGCTCAAATATTCATGATCTCTTACACGACAACAACCTTACTAGTTACATCTAGGGGTGTTCACGGTTTGGTTTGGGTCGGTTATTGGTCAAAACCAAAACCAAACCAACTTAATCAGTTTTAAAATTATCAAAACCAAACCAAACCAAATATAATATACATTTATCGGTTTGGTTGTTTTCGGTTTTGGTTTGGTTTGGTTATTAACCATACATAAAAATAAAAGAAACAATTCATTCAAAACATGAAAAAAGTGACAACAATCCATTCAAACAAAAAAAATAGTTAGAATGAGTGGCATTACAAAACTTTCAATCATTGAATTTACTGAATAAAACTTTAAAATTCACTATTTTGGCATAGAAGGAAGAGTCAATGACATTTTCAGACCCACAAAGAATTTGCATAGATGCTCATATACATGAAACCAATAAGAAAAATGTTCTCACCCTGAACATTTTTTCTTTCATAAGTAAATTATAAATAAATTTTGATGAAACATATATAAAATCTTTAAAATTGTTTACGAATATAATATATTATGTATGTATAATAATAAAATTTATGTATATAACTTGTTGGTTCGGTTCGGTTATTTCTTCGATTTTTTTTGAACAAAACCATAATCAAACCAAATACTATCGATTCTTAACAATCTAAAACCAAACCAAACCAAAACCCAAATTAAATCGGTTTGGTTTAGTTTTTCGGTTTGGATCGGTTTTTATCCAAGCCATGAACACCCCTAGTTACATCAAACTCCCCTTCAAATGTATTAAGCATGAATTGGAAGTATGCACCAACAACCATGCACCTACCAAAAAGAATTACTTATCACTTTACCACAATTCTTATGGATACAAATATTAAATTTCTTAATTTTTTGTTTCTCAACCGATACTCAATTTTTACATTGTATATCTACATACTAAATTTAAATTTGCATCGAAATATCCCATGTTAGGAATAAATCTCCCTAACAAAGACTATAACATATCCAAGACGGTATTAGTATAAACAAATATTTATCAGTCCACCACAATCGATTAGTCAATTTGATGAACCTTCCTTTTCACTTACACATAAAAATTTAACACACAGAGAAACAGTCTTTTTTCTTGGCTAGTTATGTATAAAGATCAGTAAGTGGACCTGTATCATGAACACATATAATTAATATTCAATATTTATATTATATATATATAACAGAGGGGAAGAAGAAATTAAATTAAAGGGTACTGTTAGAATCCCAAAAAAAAATGTGACCAACAGACTGAAATGGGGTTTGATAGGTATAGAACGTTACAAATTGTACGTCATAAACCTTCATTAGTTAAAAGGACACAAACACAGTAAAAATAATAATAACGAGTTTAAATTTTATATATTGACGATGTAAAAAGGACACTAACATTGTCACCTAAATGGTAAGATTGTGCCACCGGAAACTCTTAGGAAGTGAGTAATTTAAGTTTGATATAAAATATATATATAGGCATAATATGCCCTTTAATCTGGTCTTATCTTACATTTATAGAGTTGAACAAGTAGACATTCGCGTCCTATATGACAATTTGCGTCCTACACGACATTTTACATGTTGTTCTATGTGTAGTATGTCACATAAGATACATGTATCTATTTGTTCAACTCTATACAAGTATAAATGTCTACTTGTGTATATATACACAAGATTGAAAGATATAAATATCAGCTGATGGCAAGTTAATATTAATATATTTATGTATTATGACTAAAATATATATTAGACATTATCAGGTCATGTAAAAGGTAACAAATACCTAAAAAATTTAATTTTATATTGAATAAGGTGTAGGTCTTAATTCTTTAGTCTCATCGAATAATTTTGCATCATTTCGATATTTATGTCCTTGCTTCAAAAAAACGTTGATGGACCATAAAACAAAAGTTTTTACCATGTTTCAACTTTTTGGATAGAGTGCTTATGTTGTAACAAGGGCATGCAAATTGACCATTAGTATGTTATCTTGATAGAGAATTATATGCTGAAAAATTGTTTATGGTCCACATGAGAATACATAGCTCGCATTTGAAATGTCTTCTTAGTAAAAGACATCATATATTTAAGTTTTTTGGACCCATAAATTATTTAACTCTTCTATTAAAGGTTTCAGGAAAAAAATTAATATTATTTTCAAGTTTTTTGGACCCAAAAATTAAATAAAGATAAAATGAAGAACTCTTATTTCATACATAATCATGGTGAAAATTTATATGGTACAGACACTAGATAGTCGATTGCATGACATGACATGATATTATTTAAAATATATTAAAATTTTAAAATATTATATAAAGTTTAGTCAATTTTGACAAATTTTGTCATATGTTTCTTCCCATATATCATACACCTCCAAGGTGTTTTAAAATGAATAAACATTGACCTATGTTCATCAAAAAGACACTGTAAAACACTTCTAAGTAAATCTAGATAGGTGTTCAAATATACATTGGTAACTAATAAAATTGACTTATGCTCATCAAATATACATTCAGATATAGACTTATAAATCTAATATTTGAAACTTTAAATTTACGATTTTCAACTATAATTTTGTGAGTTTGAATTTAATTTTAAAATAACAAAAGTTTTTTGTAAACTTTGGCTATTCTTTGAGTATGAGTCTTAAAAACAATAATTTGTGCACTTCACACTTTAACTATCTGGTATCTGAAAGTTGACTAAGTTCTATTAACTCGAATTCACTCGGGGGTAAATTGACTAAAAAGATAAAAACATGTTCCATCAAAAAGTTTTTATTCCTTTTTTCCAAAGAATATAATAAAAAATTTGTTTGGACCTAAGTGGTCTTTCTTGTTGGACACATTATTTGACTTGCCTAGCTAGCTAGGAAGCATAATTATATATTTGAGCAAATGTGGTGGCAATTTAATGTCATGTACTTATTCAATTTCAAATGCATTCACATAAGCTCCTCTATAATTAATTCATTTGGGTACATTTATCTATTTCATTCTCATACAAGTTTGGAAAAAGAAGAAATTTTGGTTTTCAAATTTTACATTAATCGAACAAATGCATCTTTACACAAGAAATAAAAAAGTTGGTGAAAAGAATCATTAATAAAACTAATAAAAAAGTAGTTGTCACAAACTTTGAGGATACTTCAAAATGATTAAGGTGGAAAGGGAAAAAAAAGTGTTAACTCCTACATAACTAGTGAAAAAAAAAAGGAAAAAAAACTTACACACACATTAATATTTATAGTTATTGAATAATATAGAACATGTGTCTTTATATAATAAAAGATTGTTATCAATTAATTATAATTAATTAATACACATTCTTATATCTATTTTATTTACTAGCTTCATGATAAACTAATTTGGAATTCTTATATTGTATAGCCTTCTACCAAGATATACATATTATATACATAATTAATGTATATGTATTGTATATTGACTAACGGCTATAATTATTTTTAGCTGAGCGGCCAGATGTTCAAAAATCCTAAAGTAATTTTTTAACCTCATTAGTACTCCACTAAAAGCCCCCCCCCCCCCCCACAACCAACACACACACACACACACACATATATATATATATATGAAGTGGATTAAATTCAACCTTTCATTTTCTATTGTTTCCCACTTGAATCGTTCCGACTAATTTTTTTAGCAATTAAAAATACTTTTTACTAAAGATGATTTCATTTGTAAAGCTCGAAATCAAAATATCTGATTAAAGAATGAATGGAAGTATGGGTAAAAAAGGGTGATTGGTATTGTAAGTTAGTTGGTAGAGAATAGTGTTTGTTCCATTTATTTCAGTGAAATTGATTTTGTGGGCTAAGAAGTTAAGTATATATAGGGTATACTATTCTAAGTTTTAGAGTCAACACTAAAAATAGTACTTCCTATTTTTTGGTACAAAAAACTACTGCTATAATATATCATTTCTAAATAGGGCAGTAATTAATAAATTAGGTAGTAGTTGGATCTCTTGGGATAAATTTCTTCATCCTTATCCCTATAATTTAAAAAATGATAGTACTAGTATTCCTAATACATATTTTAAGTAATTTCATTAGGAGAATTCCTTTAGTTGGTGAACAAGTTATATCGAGATTATAGTGATAAAATTATAATATGAGGATTAAATAATAACATGATTATTTATTGAATAAATTTTGTTTTTATATGTTAAGTTTATTGGATTAAAAATGAAATATACATTGTATATCAGGTTGTGAGGCTTTTTCTTTGGGTGTTTTTTTATTTGTATTCCTGTTTTTTTAAAAGAGCAACTAAATCATTGAACCAGACAGACACAAGTAGCGCTTGGTCGTCTTATCAATCATTGAAACACAAGCTTTAATATAAATTATGTTTTGATTTCATACTAGATAAGTTGGGATAAACTTTTATTTTCAATTTAGTCTTCGATCTTCCGAAAGGCAATGGGCAAAGAGTCTCAAGGAAGGGCATCTTGGTAATTTTGATGCTTTACTCCAAAATTGTTATCCCACGTAGTATTAATCATAAGTATGGTGTAACTAATACGAGAATTGATAATCCAGAATAGATAGAATCAACTAAATGCAAAATAAAATAATCTAATATTTTATTTTAAAATTATTATTCTTTATTTCACGAATCAGACGACCCCCGAAGGATTAGTCTTTTAACTTCTATCAGATAATGATTTTAAATGTGAGAAACTAAATTATTATGTTACTTGTAATATTGTTATCCTAGGAAATAATTATAATGTATCTACTTAGGCCCTTCTATTGTGTACTGTCTATTCTACTAGAGCCTTCAACTAATTAAGTACTAAAATAGATTCATATTTAGAGTATTCTATTAGATTCTACTAACTATTTAACCTATAGAAAAGGACAATGCTTGGACTGCTTAAGGTTTAAGTTATATGTATTGACGATATAAATAATAACATTTATGATTACAAACTTATCAAGCAAGGAAAAACTTTTTCTATGAGATAAAAATATAATGCTAATTAGAAGTAGAAAAATCTTCGAAAGATGTTTGTTATAGTTTCATCGATAGTTCAATTAGGTTTTGACACACAATTAATAGTGTTAGTATGTCACTCAGTCTCACTTCGATTGCAAAGACTTTCTTAGTAATTGTATGCCTCAATAACACAAAATATAAATTTCGTTTTTCATTATAAAACTTGGTCAAACATCTGAAAAATGAGGGGACAATATTCATGCAATATATGTATCAAAGTTAATACCGTCATGTTAAAAATATATCTTCATTTACCAAAAGGTGGTAAAATTTCGTGTTATTATGAATCAAATTACATCACATGCTTCATCGTCGATTCCTTTTAGTTTCGAAATAGACGGCTTTTACTCTTTTATCGTCTCAATTTACGTGATATTTAAATTATGACTTATTTTAATTGAGTGTTTTAATTCATAGTAAAATGTTCCTATTAAATACTATTTTTGTGTGTATTCTAAAACGTTTATTAGATAGTTAAGTCAATTGCATAAAATATGATATCTCCTTTAATTAAATATATCAATCTTAATTGGAACATGCTTAAGAATTTACGACTTGTTATGCTATCTTATCTCATCTATGTAATGAGCACTTGAGAACAAGCGCAAAAATCTTTCGAAAATATAAATCAGAAGTGTTTAATATAAACACTTTATCAAGTGCTCAATTAAAATAAATTATATACAATTCAAATATCTAAATAAATTATCGATAAATTTAAAAGACCATTGACGTACAAGCCTACAAAATTTTAAAAAAATATTTGGGACCATATAATTAATCCAAATTTCAAATCATCACAGCTAAGAGGACTACAAAAATCTAATCAAACTTCAACAATTAATTTAATCCACAACGTGTTGCCTATAATGTTATATAGGCCTAATGTGACATAATTTTTAACAAGTAAAATGGTCCATATGCTATTTCAAAGTGTTTAATTATCAACCACAAAATTAATCTTTCTACAAAGGTACATTTTTTTATTTTTTAAAAAACAAAAGTACAATATTTGTTAATTTAATTTCTTCTCTGGATTTTCTGCTATTTATTATTATTAATATATTAAAAGAAGTTGAAAGGATCACATATTAATGAGATATTATGATGCGCCTCAAACATGAAGTAGCCCACAAAATGCATGGTCCTCTTTTGTACTAAGGAAATATTACCCCCATCTTATATTTATCATCATACGTAGATTCAAAATTTAAAATTTATGCATTTTAATTTGATCAAACTAGTTCATAGATTGTTTTAGTTATTTAAGTCATAATTAAAAATATAAAAAATGGCTCCTCTACTATTCAACGAGGAACGCTTTTATCCTTCGATAGAAAAATGACAGTTTATACCCTTTGCCGTGATAAAAAGTGGGACATTCACTACGAGTAATGGAGGCTTTTCTCATCGCAAATCGATCAGAAATTCATGATTTTTCCCATCGAATCAACTCACTAGAAAAATATCGGATGAAAAATAGATTCTTACTGAAATAGTCATGAGAAGCTTTCTAATTTTTTTTTGTGTAAAAACATTACTATTTTCTCATTTCTCTTTTCTCATTAATTCAATCAAAATATGTGTAGAACATGAAATTTAATTGTACTTTATGTGATGATCAATATAATTTCGATTTTTGAATGCTCAATCTTTGTCAATATAATATTCCTGATTATTCAAACCTTAATCAAATAATATATTCATCTATTCTGAATTTACAGTTAGAAGGAATTTAGTTGAAGCATAAATGCAAAGTAGTAAGTAGCTATTTGCTTGTCCTTTAATTTCTTAATATATAGTTAATATTTGCAAGTATATATGCCTTTACTATCAAAGGACAAGCCGCCCATAATGATGAAATCTTCACGTACACATTAAATATATATTGTTTTCTCGGTTTCAATTTATCTGTCTTATTTTGATTCGATACAAACTTAAAGAAAGTAATATATATATATATATATTAAATTTTATAATATTAAGTTAAAGATAGGTACAAAATCAAATGGTCTTAAATTGTCACATGTAAAATTGAAATTAAAGAATTGTCAAAAAAAGTCTTTTTTTAATAAATTGAAAAAAAAAGATAAATAAATTAAAACGAAGAAAGTACAATTTTTTTCTCCCTGCTTATCTATTGTACTTCTACATACACAACACTTCCTGATTAATAGGCTCATGCCTATAAATAAGTGATAATAATATATAAAAATATATATTATGTATTTATTAAATTGATATAAATATGAGAAAATTGTATGAAATAACAAATTATCAATTCAAAATAAATGTTATAACCACAATTTCATCTAAGTTTAATTCATAATAAACACTTTGTCATTCGTCTCTTTCCCCAGAAATATCGCTCACCACTCTCCCTGGATCTCGCTTGCCTCTCTCACTTTATACAAACACAAATGTATAAATTATATTTGTGTTTGTATAAAGCGAGAAAAAATTGTATATACAAATACAAATGCATATCTCTTCGTCCTATACACTTATAATTATACAATACAAATCCTCCCCTGCCCAGTTCTCTTTCGCTTTTCTCTCTCTCGCTTTATACAAACACAAATTATACAAAATACAATGTATAATTTGTTTTTGTATAAAGTGAGAGAGATTTGATATACAAACACAACTGTTTTAACTTGATTCAATTGTATACGAATTCAAATTTTATGCAGATCTACAAACACAAAGAACATATACATATACAAATGTAATTTTCATAGACACGAACGCCTGATTTATACAAATCACTGTGATTTATACAAATCAGATGCCTGCGATTTTATACAATCATATGTTACCTGCGATTTTTATACAAATTTGATGCTCCATAGCAAACTATGTTTGCTATGATAGTTTGCTATGGAGCGCAAATAGCAAAACCATAACTATAGAGCACTAATATAAATTTTTATGTTTGTTAAACCTAAAATTTACACATATTTATTTACTCAAATATTAATGTGTGTAAATTTTAATTGCATGGAAGATATTTTGATCTTGGTTGATCTGCCCAAGGGATGGATTACTTCTTTATAATGATAGTGTTTGGATTAGGTATTTGTAAAGTTTTATAGGTTCAATATTTTTATGATTTTTAATATTGAATCTAGTATATTTTAAAATTGTGGAATCATGTCTTTTTTTTTTTTGGTAATTTTATAGAATTTTTATATATAAATTTATACTTCATATCAAAAGTATTGAATTCGTATAAATCTGATGTTGATAAACTCTATCCGATCCTATTAATGTATAGATCAATTTACTCATATTTCGATTAATTAATTGGTGATTAACACTAATTATCTAGGTTAGTTTATTAGTACTTTGGCTATTTAATCATTATTCTGCTTCTTACACTATTATATAGGTATCATAACGTGGCAAGTTGAAATTTTCATTATGATATTCAAAATATAAAGATGTGAACACATAAAGAATCTAACATTTCAATATTTACTATTTGTTTTGACTTTATACATAAAAGATGTAATTTTTACGGTGACTAGTTTAAATTAGATGAAGAAAAGGTCACCCTATTATTGTTATTACTTTTTTGTAGTACTGGAGGTCGATGATTAGGATAAAAGATTAATAGGTACATAGTTGAACGTTGTTTAATTTCTTTATCAATTTGATTATTACTATTTATTATTATTCCTCTACTATCTTATTCTTCAATTTAGTATTACATGTTCTCTCCTTAGCTTCAATTATAGTACTATCACATGTTCTCTCCTTAGCTTCAATTATAGTACTATCGGTTGCTACTACGTTTCTCTTCTTTGTTATTTTTCAGTATGGTTTCTTCATTATTATATTTACTTTACATACTTAATTTACATTATGTATTGCTTGATTCGAAGGGCTACTGAAAATAACCTTTCAATTTTTTTCCGATAGAAATAAAATTACGTACACATTAAACTCTTCGAACCTTTTCCCAAGATAGGGATAGATTTACACAGGAGCTGGAACATCAAAAAGACAGCTACTTAATAATCAGTGAAGTACTGTTCAAGGTCACATGCACTATACAATTTTCTAAAGGGAAAAAGGAAAAATATATCTCCAAACTATCGTAAATGGTATGTACATACCCTCCGTCATACTTTTGAGACATTGATGCCTCTGCCGTCCAAAAACTAGAGCATAGTTACCATTTATACTAACGGACATACACGTGTCATAATCTTATCCATCAACCCAACATTTATTAAATATCGGATCGATGGATAAGATTGCGCCACGTGTCCATGTTTAGTCTTCTATTAGAGTGAAGGGCATATATGCTCTAATTTTTTAACGGTAGGGACACCAATGTCCCAAAAGTATGACAAACAGTATATGTATACTATTAACGATAGTTCGAGGATATATTTGTCATTTTTCCCTTTTCTGAAATCTAAACCACATTTCAAAAGAGTTGTTACAAATTAATGAACAAAAAGGTCTAGAGGAACGTGTTATGGTTGCTATTCTTTGAGTGCGCATAGTATAAACTTGTTTATATGCCATAGCTTATCAATTATATAAAAGATATAAAGCACACTACACAAATCTGATATAACGAGCTCAACTTAAAATGTGTTAGTAGGGAGATTTGAGCACAACTAATGCTACAACCAAACACTTCTGTAGGCCTCCCACAAGGTAACGGAGGCGTGCAGCCTCCCACAAGGTAACGGAGGCGTGCAGAGGTTTCTCAGGCCAGATAGAGATTAATGCTCAAATGCAGGGAGTTTGACAGCAAGACCCACCCATCAAACAGAAACAAAAATCGACTATAGTTCTCTCGAACAGGGACAAAAGTCGACCTTAGTGATCCAACGGTGCCAGGCTCCACTTTCAAGCCTAGCAAATAATCTCAGTACCTTCCTTCTTCAGAAAAATCACGTTCTTCATTACAAGCTTTTACAATACTTTTTGTTAATCTGTTCCAAGAAAATGTCATACGTTCATATTTAGAAACAATTAATATTAGACTTTAAACTTCTCACTTACCCTTGTGATTTATAGCAAGCTCAAGTTTCAAAACTCTTCATTTCTTTATTAAACTCTCTGCTCAATCAAACACCGGCACATATGTAGTTAAAATAACACAAGAACAGGGGTGCTTCAAATATAGCACTGACATAAATAATATCAGAACCTTTACATTATCAATGACCGATAAGCCAAGTATATTTTCTTCAACTTCTGCAGATGAGATTCTATGCAACAAAACTGGACCAAAGATGACATAGTAACATTTACATGGACACGGGGATATACCTCCGGCAAAAAATGGCAATGACTATCCTCCACGAAACCAATGTTTTTAGGTAGTATATGCCCCATAACAGAACCCCAACCAAAACTTTCTAGGACAACAACAACATACCCAGTGAAATCCCACAAGTGGGGTCTGGGAAGAATAGAGTGTACGCAGACTTACCCCCGACCTTGTAGACGTAGAGAGGTTTCCAAAGGACCAAAACTTTCTGAGAGCAGTGGAAAAAAATAGAAACAGATGACTTACTGATACTTTGACACCCCTTTTCTTCTACCTGCTTTCAGATCACTTGGGGCAATCGATACAGAATCTACACAGAGTCCACCTTTTGAATGTGTGCAATCGATCTGTTTCATTGAAAATCTAACTTCAGTAGCAGGGTCGGACTTACTCACTATAAATTCACCCACCTTGTACTCTATCCAGTCGCCACGCTTTAGATTCGCATTTGCATCATCTTGATCGCTATCATCTAGGGAGTACTCACTCACTGCATGTTGCCCATCAGATGTAAACAGTTCATATCGAACTGGCCCTAAATCCCATCCATGAGTATGCTCAAAGTTGCAAACACGTCGACCAAGTCTCTTGTAAAATTTCCCAAGGCGGACCCTAAATGTTAGTGTGTATATATCTGGAGGAAATGGGAACTTCACTGACCCGCTTACTTCAAACCACCATACTTGCTGGCAATACGCCACAACATGGAACCTATGGCAGCAGAAATATTAGAAGTCAAAGTCTTAGACATCCTGAATAATATATTCTTGGCTACTTTATTTGAGAAAAAAGCAAATGCACGCTAGCAGTTTCCTAACAGCGCATTATATGTGGACATACAAGAGGTAGTCTAACAAAAGTGAACTAAAAGGAAAAAGGAGGAAAAGCACAGGTCTTTAAATAGTCAGTATTGTCCAATGACTAAGAAGAATAAAAGACAAACTGGCCCTCTTTTACATCCCAATAAGCTAAAGACGGTTAACCAACAGAACAAAGCTTGAAGCCCATGAGTTATCAGATATTCCAAAGAAAAGGTTTAATCTAACCCATTGTCCTTGTGCAGTAATTAGTTGCCTGATAGGATAGATAGCACCATAGCGATAAACACGGCGAGTAATTTTGCAATTTTTATTAACAGATATAGAATAGTGAAGCCTAAATCAATTAAATTTATTAGCAAGAAATCCCAAGGAAATATGTGTTCTTACTTCTGAAACAAATAATCTGGTCTTATACACTATATAGAGTAAGTTTACTGGCCAAGTGGCCGAGTCAGAGAGAAAGAACCACCCGTTCCAATACCATAACCATTATTATCATCATAAATAACCAAGTAGTAACTTTTGCATTAAGCAAGAGAGTAAATTTTGAACTTTTGACCAAAATCCTAATTAGAAATTGGCTACAATAAACTAATAAGTCCTCTATATATCTTCTTCCTCATGCACAAATAGGAATTTAGAACTTGTACTGTCCAGCAAAGGCACACCGACCAAGACAAACTATCCACAAATTTATCCAAATCTTATTACCCCATATTATCAACTGAAAAGTTCATGTGCTATAGTACAGGATTCAAGGCCTCTTCAAAGAGTGAGGAAGAAAAGTGTAACAAGAGGAGGACCCTTGTTACTAGACTGTTGAAAATGGAATAAGAGAATAGAGAAAGGAAGAAGAGAGTAGAGGAAGATAAGATATTTTGATAATTTTCTACCTTTCTCATTGATAGTACTACGGATATAAGTAATTGACAGATACAATCATAAGACGACACCTGTCTACTTCCAAAACAGAATTTAGGACTGAAAAGAAATTACTAAGTGTAACTAATTAAAACTCGAGGGACTAAAACAATTTATTGAAAACTTAAATAAACTAAGTCACAAATAGACATTTGTGACACCCCATCCTCCTTGAAATCAGTCTTGCCTTCAAGAATCTTCAAACGTAGGAAATTGTGACCTGATAAACTGATAATCTTCCCAAGTGGCTTCTTCCGGCAACAGGTTGGCCCATTGCACTAAAATTTGAGTAGAAGCTATGTTTCCCTTCTTGACCATTCTTCTGTCTAGAATAGCAACTGGCTCAACTAAAGGCTGGCCTCCTGGAGAGCAAATGGGAGGGTCTGTAGCCGGAACTACATGTTTACCCATTTTTTTCTTGAGTTGGGAAATATGGAAGACTGGATGTATTTTAGCCGTGGAAGGTAAAGCTAGCTTGTAAGCTACTGGTCCAATCTTCTGGATCACTTGATAAGGACCATAAAATTTAGATGCTAGTTTCAAACTCCTCCTCACAGCTATAGATGTCTGTCTATATGGTTGTAGCTTTAGGAATACCCAGTCACCTACTTCAAACTCTCTTTCAGTCCTCTTTTTGTCAGCATACATCTTCATTCTGTTTTGAGCCTTTGCTAGATTTTCTTTTAATGCCTTAGCCATGATCTGTCTTTCTCTGTAGTACTGGTCAACGACATCAACACTTGATTGTGCAATTAACTCGAAAGACAACTGTGGTGGTTCATAACCATATAACACTTTAAAAGGAGCCATTTTGAGGGACGAATGGTAGTTGCTGTTGTACCAGAATTCTGCTAGAGATAGCCATTTGTTCCAATCATTAGGCTTGTGTCCTGTCATACATCTCAGATAGTTCTCCAAACACCTATTCAGCCTTTCAGTTTGTCCATCAGTTTGTGGATGATAGGCAGAACTGTAAAGTAATTGCACCTGCAGGAGTTTGAACAGTCCCTTCCAGAAATTACTTAAGAACACTTTATCTCTATCAGTGACTATACTTTTAGGCAACCCATGCAGCTTGTAAATATTATCCAAGAATATTCTAGCTACTTGGGAAGCAGTAAAAGGATGAGATAGTGCAATGAAGTGCGCATATTTGCTATACCTGTCTACTACCACTAAAATTGTATCCTTTCCCTCTGATTTTGGCAGACCTTCTATGAAATCCATGGAGATGTGTTCCCATACTCTATCAGGTACAGGTAGTGGTTGAAGTAAGCCAGGATAGGCAACTTGTTCATTCTTGCATCTTTGGCAGATGTCACATTCTTGGACTAAAACTTTTACTTGATCAATCATGGCAGGCCAATAGAACACAGCTTTCAACCTCTGATATGTAGCCCACACTCCAGAATGACCTCCAAGCCCAGAATTGTGAATTGTGGAAATAAGTTGTTGTCTCAACTGCCCATGCTTTCCTACCCAAGCCTTCCCCTTGTACCTCAACACCCCTTGTTGTAAGGAGATGTCCATCGTGGGATCAGGACTGCTGCTGAGAAGTGTAATAGCTTGTAACACCTCTTGGTCTCCTTTATAACTTTCAAGAATTTCTTCAATCCACTTGGGCTGTAACTGTGTGATCAGCATACATTGTTGAGTATCAGTTCTCAACTGATGTTCTTGCTTCCTGGACAGTGCATCAGCTACAAGATTTTCTACCCCTTTCTTGTAATGAATTTCAAAGCTTAACCCCATCAGTTTAGTTAAACCTTTGTGCTGTAATGAGGTAGTGATCTTTTGTTCCTGCAAGAACTTCAAACTAAAATGATCAGTTTTAATTATGAAGTGTTGAGGATGAAGATAATGTCTCCACTTGTCCACAGCATGAAGGAGAGCAATTAACTCTTTCTCATATGTAGACAACCCCTGGTGTCTGTTACTTAATGCTTGGCTCATGAATGCAATTGGTCTCTTGTTCTGCATTAACACAGCTCCTATTCCAGTGTTGCATGCATCTACTTCTAAAACAAAAGTCTTAGAGAAATCAGGTAGTGCCAACACAGGAGCACTAGTCATAACAACTTTCAACTGATCAAAGGCTTTTGCAGCTTCTGAGGTCCATTGAAATTCTCCCTTTTTCAGTAGGTTGGTTAAAGGCTTGCTTACTTAGGCGTATCCCTGTGTAAACTTCCTGTAGTACCCTGTCAACCCTAGGAAACCCCTTAATTCCTTCACTGTTTTGGGATATGGCCATTCCACCATAGCAGTGACCTTAGACTGATCTGTGCTCACTCCATAACCTGTGATAATGTGGCCCAAGTATTCAATTTGTGGTTGTCCAAACTCACACTTGCTTAGTTTGGCAAACAACTTGTTGTTTTTCAGCAACTTTAACACCACTTCTAGGTGTTTAATATGATCCTCCATATTTTTACTGTATATTAGTATATCATCAAAGAATACTAATATGAACTTCCTTAAGTGATCCTTAAAAACAGCATTCATGAGGGATTGAAATGTGGCTGGAGCATTAGTCAACCCAAAAGGCATGACTCTGAACTCCCATAAACCATGATGAGTTCTAAATGCAGTCTTATACTCTTCCCCTGTTTTCATTCTCACCTGATGATAGCCAGCTCTCAAATCCACTTTAGAAAAAACATTAGCCCCAAACAACTCATCCAGCAAGTCATCGATCATAGGAATTGGATATTTGTTTTTAACTGTTAGACTGTTTAGTCTCCTATAATCAATGCACAATCTCCATGTCGAGTCCTTTTTCTTCACTAACAATACTGGGGAAGCAAATGAAGATTGACTAGGAACCACAGTAGTTGCTTTAAGCATGTCATTGATAATGGATTCAATGGCATTCTTTTGGTCAAAGGAGTACCTGTAGGGTCTTAGATTGAAGGGCTGAGCTCCAGGGATCAAATTGATGACATGATCAGAACTCCTTTCAGGTGGCAATTCACTTGGTTCCTGAAATATGACAGCATGAGTCTTCAACAACATGGCTATGCCAGGGTGTACTTCTTCCCTCTTTGGCATAACTACTCCAGCATTAACCATTGACAATTCAGCAACCACCTCACAGGTTCCACATTGCAGCATCCTCCTCAATGCTTCAGTATCAACCGTGGTTACTTCAGATTCTTCTGTAATTCCATATAGAGTGACCATTCTTCTATCACACATGAAGCTCAAACTGTGCGGCCTAGTATGTAGAATGACTGGAGCCACCATATCAATCCAGTCCATACCAAGGATCATATCATATCCTCCCACTTTCATTAGTCTCAGTTTAAAATTAAATTGTTCATTCTGCATTTTCCATCCAAAAGAAGGGCACTCCAGTTGACAACTCATTTGTTGCCCATTTGCAACTGTCACTCTTATAGGTCGTTGCATTGGTTGAACTGGCAACCTCAACAGTTTGATAATGTGAGGATCAATAAAAGAATGAGTGGATCCACTGTCAATGAGGATTGTCATAGGTAATTTTCCAGCATAGCCTATAATTTTAATGGTAGAGATTCTGCCACTTGTGGTACTCAGCCCCAACAAAGCATTTAGAGAAACCTCAGCTTGTTCCTCCACTTCTTCTTCCAGGGTCTCAGGTACATCCACAAATTCCTCTGGTTGTTCTCCTTCAGGTTCCGCCTCTACCCCTTCTATAGCATGTAAACCCCTCTGTTTGCATTGATGTCCAGGTATTTTCCTTACACCTGTAGCACAGACCCTGTTCTCTCAATGCTTCCAAATTCGGTGGTAGGGTATTTGGTTTGAATGGAGCTCGAGTTTGCAACGACTTCTGATTAGGATAAGTAATCTTCAGAGGTTGCTGAGGAGTAACATTAGGTTTACTGTTTGTGACTTGTGGATTTCGGGGGTATGTAATGGCTAAAGGTCGTGTAGTAGTGGTTTGAGGAGGTCTGGTCGACACAAAGGGAATGAGAGCCTTGAAGGATTCTTCATACAGTTTGGCCACTTCATAGGCATCCAACACTGTCGAAGGATTTGCAAGCTTTACTAGAGGCTTAAGCTCAGATCTAAGACCACTGATGAAGCTTCCGACATAATGAGTCTCATTCAGCAAGGGATTAATGATGGTCATATAACTTGCAAGTTCCTCAAATTTATCCTGGTATTGATCCACAGTTCCAACTTGCATGAGTTTATTAAACTCATCAATGATGTCTTGAGGTCTAATGTTGCCAAATCTCCTACAGACTTCAGTGCAGAACCTCTGCCAAGTCATTCTTCCCCTATGGTTCATCACACAACTATCAAACCATATATCTACCCTTTCCCCTAAATGTACTGAAGCATAACTGAGTTTATCCTGCTCAGGTATGTTATACAATTCGAAGAACTTCTCACATTTCCTCAACCAGCTCCTTGGGTTTTCTCCTTCAAACTCTGGGAAATTTATCTTTGGTTTCAGGGTTCTTTGATTGTTGGTAGGTTCAGGGATATGAACAACGGGTGTGGGTAGTAATGGGGAAGTTGTGGAATGAGCTGGGTTCCTAAATATTGGTGGGCTTGAGAAGATAGGGGCAGGTGGAAAAGTGAATCCACGACCCACTTCAAACGTAGATGGAGTAAATTCGGTCTGGGACCTTACCATCGGGGATTTCGTGTTAGAGGTCTGACCGACTTCCCATCGGTGCAAAGTTCCTTCCGGTGTTGTATTTGGAGTCTACCTCGGAGAAGGGGTTTTTGCTGGTAGCTCCAAACTCGAAATAATGAGCTCTAATTTCTTGTTAGTCTCCTGCATCTCAGAAAGCTGGCTCTGGAATTGTCCCTGAGTTGATTCCATAGTTTCAAATCGTTTGTTCGCATCTCCTACAAAAACAGAGAGCTGGTCTCGAACTGCTCTTACGTCGTCTTGTAGGCTTTGAAATTCCGGTGAAGAAGCCATCGACGGCAGCAGAGGAACCTGCTGCTCTGATACCATTTGTAACAAGAGGAGGACCCTTGTTACTAGACTGTTGAAAATGGAATAAGAGAATAGAGAAAGGAAGAAGAGAGTAGAGGAAGATAAGATATTTTGATAATTTTCTACCTTTCTCATTGATAGTACTACGGATATAAGTAATTGACAGATACAATCATAAGACGACACCTGTCTACTTCCAAAACAGAATTTAGGACTGAAAAGAAATTACTAAGTGTAACTAATTAAAACTCGAGGGACTAAAACAATTTATTGAAAACTTAAATAAACTAAGTCACAAATAGACATTTGTGACAAAAAGCATTGTTTTGTAGTCTTCTATTCTACTCTCAACAAGTGGTGGACACGATGCGGGAAGAGAGGATGAGATGGTTTGTGCATGTAAAGTGGAGGAGCATAGATGCCCCAGTAGAAGGTGTCGGAGGTTGGTAGTGGTAAGTATAAGGAGAAGCAGAGGCACATAGGGGAAGAATTGGGGAGAGGTGATTAGACATGTCATGAGCTCACCAAGGACATGACCTAGAAAGGAAAGCATGGAGATCGAGGAGTAGGGAGTAGGTAGCCGAGCGATTTCTCCCTTTCCTGTGGGAGAGCGTGATTCTAGCTTAGAGCACCTTGTCTACTTAAAGGTATCATTATTGTTATCCTACGATTATCTTATTCTTCAATTGTATTACTACTGTTGTTCCTTTTACTTGGGTTATCTTAACTATTTTTAATGTATGTACTTTTATTTTCTACATTATTTATTTATCTTCAATTGTATTACTAGATTTTACTCTTGTATTTGTCAAACTTGTTTTTGAAAACGCTTTTCTTGAGTCGAAGGTCTATCGGAAATCACCTCTCTACCTCACAGAAAGTAGGGGTAAGGTCTACATACACCTCACCCTCCCCCAGACCCCACTTGTGGGATCACACTGGGTATGTTGTTGTATGTGCATATTCTATTTCCATTGAGAACAAATCTCAAGAATAGCTTCTATGTTTTCCATCTCCAGGATCTTGATTTCAAGAGTTTCGTTCACATTGTAGAGGGAAATATTGAAAAAGTGTGTGCTGAGGATTGCCTTGTCTTCCAAAGATAGTCTTTATGGGATTGGAATTGCCTGCTGCTCCTCTTCTTAGTTGTTTCTCCATACCCATACTGTCTAAAAACTCTAGCTATTCTTAAGCGAACATAAGCTTCTCACCCTACATCAAACGTAAGTTTCTCACCCTACATGACTGAATGTATGAAGTTCAGGCATATGGCAAGCCAAACTTCAGTTGTTTTTTCTGAAGTTCAAACAAACATGTCTGAAGTTTGCTTGCACAAGCAACATGCCAAACTTCAGAAAAAAATTATAACTTTGGTGACGGATTTTCACAACTTCAGTCGTGTATGTCTGAAGTTCATTCAGAAGAGAATAAGCTTACAAAACTTTGTAAACCTAGGCTATATACCTTAAATAGAGGACTCAAAATCAGCTATATGTGCACTTGCCCCACCAACAGATCACAGATTGGTCTCAAGGCCAAGCTATCAAAGCTCTTCTTTCAAGCCTTAACACCCAAATTCCATTCCCGTTGCAACCCATTGTCGCCAGACTCCCATATTATCCGATATTCCATTATGGTGTTTTATTTCCAAATTTGAATGTTCTCAGTTAAAAGTTTCAAACTATTTATGATATTAAATGATTGTTGTAGGTTTGATTTTTTTTCATTAACTTTTTGTTCAGGAAGATATAAATTCGCAAAGAAAGATGACAAATGTCCAAGTCAATGTTAGGTTGATCAATCACAGAAGCCAAAATCCTCTAAGAAATTACAAATAATCATAACCCCTATTAGTCAACTTCCTTTGCAGCACAAAAATTGTATGATTAGAGTAAAAGGAAGACTTGGATTAGAAATTAGCCGGTATAGCATACCTCAGTTAATATGCCTTCTGGGGTTCATAATTAGGAAGAACCCAAATTTCTAATCTGTTTCAAATAATGCTACATCAAATCATTCCCTTAATTTAGGGAAATGAGTTATCAATTTGTGTTTGTTCAATTATGAAATCATGTTGATTTGTGTTGTTTTACCCAAAAAATTAACTATTTCAAATCTTGCCTAATTCGTTTTCATTTTACCATCCAAGATAGATAAGGGAACTGCAATATGGGTATCCGTACTATCCGTCACTCTACCTGTTTCTTACCCGTTATAAAGTATGGGCAGGTCGGACATTTTATCCATTTTTCTCTAATCCTTTTTCAACCTGCCCATATCTGATCCAACCCGCCCATTTGTGGGAACTAGCAATGATTACCCTCATTGTAAAGAAACTATAGTCAAAGTTACCAGTTCCAAGAAAAAAAAAACTAGAGGTTATTAATCTCAGGCACTGTCTTCACCATATACTAGCAATGAGATCAGAAAAGTTCGACCCAAAGTCGAAACAACCTGTCTGAGGTTCACAAGAGAAAAGAAGATAAACTGAAAGCTAATGCCAAATCGGTACTCTAATCAAGTGATCTTATTAATCAGTTAAGACATTTATTGCATATAGTTAAACATACTAATCTAACCTTGACTCTTCAGTAGGAAACCAGCTCCAATGTCTTCTGTCTTCACCACTAGTTATCAACATTGCTTTCGTGGAGATAGACATGCAAATCCTTCCACTAATTCTATCCAACCAAACTTCCTGCAATTTCTCCCCATCGAAAGAAAAGTATACATTAGCAAAACAAAGCATCACCTTATACTTTATCTGCACAATTTTTAGCCAGAAAGCAAAAAAGATCCCCACAAACTTCTCATCCTTTCCCCACTAACCAGGTGCCCAGGAAGTCATCTTTTTTGTTTAGTCCGCAATTAAAAAAAAAGGAAGTGGACTCTTTCCCAATGAAGTTCACATTATCACTATTTGGAAAGTGAAACAGTTTCCTCTTGACTATGTTTTCTTCATAAACATTTTTTTGAGCCTATCTGAAACAACCTCTTTACCTCCCAAGGCAGGGGAATAAGTTTTGCGTACACTCTATCCTCCTCATATCACAAGTGGGATAACGCTGGGTATGTTGTTGTTTAACTATAAAAACTTCATAATTCATTATACTTCTTATGTAGTTTCTAAATATGTACTCCATCTGTTTCAATTTGTTTGCCTGATAGTGACTTGACACGAAGTTTAAGAAAGTAAAAAGAACTTTTTGAATCTTATGTTCTTAAACTAAAATGCTTTTTAATCTTGTTTTTAAACATGTCATGTGGAGAGTTGGAATTAAGGATTTGTTAAAAAAGGAAAGAGACGTTCTTTTTGGAACAGAATAAAAAGAAAAGTAAGACAAGCAAATTGAATAAGTTGACTCTCATACTCTTGAACACTATTCTTTTTGGAATGAAGAGACTTCTAGTTCTAACATAAGTAAATTTAGCACTTTGAAAACTCCCATCTCAACATGAAGCTCTATTTGATTCCGACTTAAATTCAACTCAAAAATGCATTTCTTCATCGAAACATAGAGAATATTATCCCAAATAGCAATTCTGATCCAGAAGCTCAAACAATGAAAATATCAGATAAACCCCAAGAATCAATACATACCTTATTGCCGTCATCAAATGGAACAGGACGAGATAAGAAAGCAAAGATGTCTTTTTTGGAAAGACCTTCGTATATTCTCTGAGGCAAAACGTCGAGCAGGTGGTGGTAATTAGACGGAAGCTTAGAATCCCAAACGGAGTCAGAAGATGCAGCTCCACGAAAGGCGTGGTTAATTCTAGCAAGATTACAGATTTCCGGTGGGGTAAGGTACATAAACACACATGCTACACAATTTTCCGGTATATCGCCGAGACCTGGTCTACCGTTGGCCGTCGATTCGTTCTCCGTTAGGCTGGACAATGATGCGCCCATGCGAAAATTACCTTTTAAGTCCTTCCGATTTTTGGTGTTGTTGTAGAAGAGAAGAAGGGTAATTTGGTCAATTCAAAGATGTCGTCGCCGGCGCCGGTGACTGGAGAAATGGAGTGTTTGGGCAGATATTAATAGGGGGAAGTGAGAAAGAAATTTCTAAAGATCCTTTTTCTTATTTTTTTATTTGATAATTTGTAAAGTTGCCTTTTGTAATGTAACAATTTTTATTTTTATTTTATTTTTAAAAAACATATGTACTCTAATGTTTCATCAATTCAATTTGATTTTAAAGTTTATTAGTTTAATTTATTGATTATTAATTTTTACATATGTTAAATTGTTATAGAATTATTATTGATAAATCGTTATCGATTCAGTTATCGATTTAACAGTTAAGATTTTATTCAACTTTTTTTTAATCGAAAAATCACGTAGAAACAAGGTGACAAATCAAGATGAATCATGCACATTGGTTGACAAATTGCATTTTGTTTAGAAACAAACACTACATCTTATATACCAAGAGTTTGAGACATATAGAAGTAAGAGTTTAAACTAAATACTAAGTTAAGATCTCTATATATATTCGAATGATTTATATAAATATAATCTATTAATTTACTATCGGGTTATCAGTTAATTTGTTAAGAGAAAATTTTAAATCCTTAAGAACTGATAATTTGATATAAAAAAAATTGTTACCAAAATTACTAAATTAAATAACTTTTCTTTTATTCAGATTATTAGTTTCTATTCAATTTTGAACAACTCTAATCATGGATATTTAGCTAAGCTTATAAGCTCAAAAAGCTTTTTAGTTTATATGTGTACTTGATAAACACTAGTAAAATATTTGTAAGTCAATTAGTTTATAAGTTACCCTAGGTGGCCCATCTGGGCTTGGGACTTCCATGTTGGAGGTCTAAGTTCAAAACTCATTGCCAGCAAAAGTAAGGAATTTGCCTTCAGGATCGAGCTCGTCGCACCGAGCTTGCCTAGTGAGGGTTACCTCTCTTGTGTGGTTTGCGGGCTATAGCATATGAACGGGGGTTTTATCATGTACGCACCCAAAGGGTAGCGGCTGTGGATTTCTCTTGTCATCAAAGAAAAATTAATTAAAAGTTATAAGTGATTGGTTATTTGTAATTTATCGTTTTTCAGTTTATGAGCATTTTTCAAATTCTCAATATATATATATATATATATATATATTATTTTTTCAAATTCTCAAAATATATTTTTCAAAATAAAATTCATGTTCCCTCCGTTTCAATTTGTTTGTCTTACTTTTATTTAGTCCATTTAATAAAAATGTCTCTTTCTTTTTGGACGATTCTTTAATTCAAACTTTTCAAGTGTAATGTTTCAGAGCACAAAATTTAAAAATATTTTAATATATTTTACATATATTTAGCTTTAAATTACACGATTTAAAAATCTTCTTTTTACGATCTAAAATCTCGCTTCAAAATGAAGGGAGTATAGCTTCATTTTCACTCTATATATGTTTCCTCCTTTTCATTACAATGATACTTTTAAATTTAGGCATTTAGCAAAAAAATTAAAGGTATTTTAATCATTCTAATAAAAGTTACTCTAGGTAATTATTTTTTAATAATTTTAATACTTCTATTCAAATATATAACTATATATTTATATTTAAAAAATAAATTTCTAATCCAAACAAACACTAGTTTTCTTTTTAGATTTTTATATTTAGCAGAGTAAGACCAATAGCCAAAATTGGTCATTGCTTACACTTTAAAGGAATTTATTATTATTTTATAGTTGGCTTGCTTTGACCATTGTGAACATTATTACCTTGATTAAATTGTTTGAAGAATATCTTCAAAATTATGAGCCAGAATTTATATATATGCTACATTACATATAGGTCATCGACGGGATGTTAACGTTATTTAACAACTCTCTTTTAATATCTGATAGTAATAATGTAATTTTATTTCTTAACTAAATTTACCAAACAAACGTTATATTCAGTCATGACTTCGATCTTGGTCATTCAACTCCTTCATAGGCATGACTTCGATAATATTGATGTTTTCAAAACTCCTTATTTATTAATGGCTAAAGTACAATTATAGCTCAATTCTATAATTAAAACTCAAATTTGAGACCTTTAATTAAGAACGAAGAAATAACTTTTGGTGCTTGGGCATATCTACTTTGTATTACATGCATTTTAACGAGTTAGTGTGAAGTGATAAAACAAGAAAACTACACTAACTTTATTTGGTTAAGAAAAAAAAAACATTTAGGTAGATATTAATATATATTCACAATATCTTACTGAAATGAATGACCAATTAATATTCGTACAATGTTACTCTCTCAGTCTCTAATTGCTTGTTCACTTTTAAATTAACACATATATTAAGAAAACAATAATAAACATATTGAGTTTACAACCCTTATTAATTATGAAGTTGATGAATAAAAAATTTATGATTTCAAGAAATTCTACCTTTTTCATAATTAATTAATTGAGAATATAATTGGTAAAAAAAATATTCTTTCTAAATTAGCCAAAATGAACAAGTAAAAAAAAAAAAGACAAATAATTAGAGACTCTTAATTACCCAATTTAGTCTTTATAGTACAAGTTATTTTCACAAAGATACGTAAAATTTTGTAATGCATCGATAACTGACCCTTTTCATAAATATGTTTTCTTTTCACTAGACATGACATATTGTTTATTTGATTTTATTGGTATCAAATATTTTCAATGATTTCTATTAGACTTTATTGAGAATTTTTAACTAGTACGATAATTTGTTGGCCGTGCAAATAAAATTTTACAATGAAAAATAAAAAGATGAAGATAATTCAAAAATGCTTTTAGAGCTTAAAAAGATTTGTCGTTTCTATGTTATCTCACCTTAATTATTCAATTATTTCAAAAATACACTTGAGGTAATCTCATTTACACTATATTAAAAATATATCGATGTCTTAAGCTAATATTTTGGGAGGCGCATGAAATTATGGGTTGCATTATCTTATTCTTCAATTTTTATTTATTTATTTATTATTATTATTATTATTTCACTTCAGTTATTTTTACAATATTTACTTCGATCGGTGGTATTTTTATAAAATACTATTATAACTTTTGCTCTTCCATTTCTTTCAAAGCATGCTCTGAAAAAATTATCTTCTTGATTAAGCTAACGGTCTAACAAAAACTACCTCTCTAAATTAAACCACAAAAGTAAAGGGCAAGATATGTACGTGCATCCAATTTTTTCAGATCTCACATCTAAAACTATACTAAATATATTATTATTGTATATTTGTATTAAAAAGCCTCTAGTTAATATATCAGTGTGCAAATAAAAATTTTCATTAAAGAATGTTTTTTAAAAAGTTAAAAATAATCTAAGAATACTCTTAACGTTGTAAAAAAGAAAATTTCTAAACAAATCATTCTATCTTTGACAAAACAAAGGAAGTTAAACGAACGATATTACACTATATTAAGAGTGTCGGTAATGCCTTGACTCTTTAGCAACATTTTGGGCTCCATACTAATGTCCAAATAGAGAAGAATATATTCCTCTTTCGTACAAATTAATCATTTTGGTTAATTGATTATAATTTCATGACGTTGATTTTTATTTTTTAGTGATTGATCCGATATTTTTTAAGATTGAATTTTTTCACTTTTAACAATTTGATATAAATGTTTTGGTGGATAAGTTTTTACGAAGAAAAATATCTAAACTTAAACTTGTTATAATTAAGGTTATGGTATGGTAAATATTGAACTTGAAATTTTTGATACCATAATTTCAGTATTATGATATTTGATATGATGTGTAATATACATTTAAAAATATTTAGTATTTGATATTTATAAGAGCAAATATTGAAAATACCAATTAAAGTACCGAAATATATATTCATATTATCATATATACAATTTATATTTTATCATTAATTATATACTGACATAATTAGTATAAAACTAATTAGGTAGCCATTGAAATTTTCTTTTTGTGTAATTGATTAATGAAGAGAATTGCTTGTACTTTTTATAAAATTTTCAACATGTTAGATGTGTAAGTGAAGTTGAACAAACTATGATTACTAATCGTATCGAAAAATATCAAAACTCAGACTTAAAAGAGAAAATGGTCAAATGCCCCCTTAAGCTATGATCGGATTCTCAACTACACACTTATTCTTCACGGGAGTCCTATCACCCCCCTATACTTTTTAAAATTGAAATTTTTAACCCCCTAAATGCCTACATGGCAAAGTGGGTGTATTGCACTTTCCTTGAGTGAGTGAAGATAAAAAAAAAAAATATTAAAATTTTGCTTTTAATATTTTTTCATAAATATATGCATTTTAATTTATTTTTTCTTATTTGTTTCTACTTTTAATTTGGCTTCTTTTCCATAGCAACTTAGTAGAGCATCAATGGCCGTCACCAAATTACACCACCTCTCACCATTTTGAAACCACAATCATTATTACATTAATCAATATACCACAAAGCGTAGATAATAATTCCATCCCTTTTCTCCACAATCAGAAACTACGGGCTCAAAATCTTTAAAAGCAAACAAATTTAAGCTTAATACAGTGACACTCAACTGATTTTCTTGAATTAAACATTCAATACAAGGACAATTTTTGATCCTATATTCAATACCCAAAAGACCCACGAAAATTTTTATATGCACTTGCAATTTTTGGGATTTGAATTTTCTTCGGTTCGAAGCTAGTTTCGATCGATGGCGGTTTAAATAATTTTCTATAAGTTTGACAATCAATTCAACGGATAAATTTTATTTCAGCTTCAAATAATACTCCTCAACTGATTTAGCAACTTGTAATTTTCTTGCAAATCTGAAAAAATGCAGTTCATGTTCTTCATCTTCTTTATATGATTGCTACAAAAAATTGATGCAAAACCACCCTAAATCTTCTCCAAATTGCCTCAAATTTTAGATATAAGCTTCTGTTAACATTTCGACTCTTTTGATTTATTACCCATTCAAAACGGAGCTAGTATGTGGTAAGTCAAAATTAGAACTCAAGCTTATAAACTAACTTTAATGGTGGTTTCAAGTTGTGCTTCAAAGTTGCAACCTTTAGCTTCGATTATCAGCCATACGAAATTCTTCAAACCATCAACGAACTCAGTTTCTCCTAATCTAAGAATATAGATTCACAAAATTCATACAAATGCTCGTCGATTTTTATGGAGTTCCGACATTCTTCAAATCCAAAAATTGCAGCTATATATAAACTCAATTAACCCAGTGTTTTCAGCTTCAAACAATTAGCAATCAACATTATAATAAGAAAGTTTCAATAAATGAAGATCCAAGACACAAATCTACAAATTTCAACCTTTTGACCTTCAACATATTTTTTAGAACAATAAATTAAAAAGAGAAAAAATAAAATAAAAAGTTTTAAATAAAATTTCCAGCTGTCAAACGCGTGCACATCACCTGCCAATATAAATGTGGTTGTGACTTTTTTAGGGGGCTAAAAATTTAAATTTTAAAAAGTATAGGGGGTGATAGGACTCCCGTAAAGAATAAGTGTGTAGTTGAGAATTCGATCATAGCTTAAGAGGGCATTTGACCATATTCTCGACTTAAAATGATCAAACTTACTAATTTAATTTGACATAGTATATATGTTTTAAAATGAGAGCTGTCAAACTGAAATTTTTCATCCTAGTTATAATAATGATTATGTATCCGAAATTCGATCTTCAATATGATTTTTGATTGTAGATATTATGATTATCCAGTTTGAAATAATGTGAGATTTGAAAAGAGGAATATATAATTTCTTGGTAAGAATATATATCTACTCTCTTGTTTTTATTTGATAACTATTTTGAGATTTGATTGATCCAAAATTATATTGGGTTATTTTATTTTTTTATTAAAATATATATTTTTTACTAAAAACATTTTATTTCTATTCCTCAAATTCGATATCTATAATAATAATGAAGGATATTAATACAATTCCCACAATATAACTTGTGGTAGTCCTGAGCCATATTTTAGAGGCGCACAAATTCATAATAAGTATATAAATTTTGAATTTTAGCTTAGACGTGATTTCGATCAAATTATTAAGTTCTTTCGAATACCCGCCCAATATATCATTCCGTATATATTGCCTATACTCTTTGTTTGATAGTGAGGAAAACATAATTTATTCGCTTCAGTTTTAATATCTGAACTCATATTGAAGACTTCTAATGAATTGATGTAAAAAGACGATTAAAACAAGAAAACTATGCTTCAAATGGTGGTAACAAGTCATTTAGTTAGATATTCATGATAAGTTATAATGAAATGATGGTACAATATGTTATTTCCCTATCAATATAAGTTCTTTTTATAAAGATACGTTAAATTTTGTTATGCTGCCATACGTGAAATGTAATACATTGATTAAACCCAATGGATAATATATGTATATTATATTATGTTATGATACGTTAATTTAGTTTGATGTTATCTAATTCAATAATAATAATATATCAGTATAATTTCACACGTAATACACCTAACGTCTAATTAATTAAGGATAAGAACTTAAAGTCGAGGAGACGTGCATTTTAATTTGTTTCCATATGCATGCATGGAATAAATAAAAACTTAATAGATGTTTGTGTACGATTTTATTTGTTATTTTCTCATGATAAAGACTATTGTCATGATTATGCTAAATGACCCAAATTAAAAAAAAATCTAGTACTACTTATGTTTTGATCACTAGACATGACAATAGACATATGATGTTTTATCTGAATTTGAAAATATCTCAATACTAGTATGATAAATTATACTCTTGTCTCAATCTTTGTGACGTTTTTCGGATTTTAAAATTCAAATAAGTTTATTATTGATCGTAATTTTTTCATAGATCTTTTAATTATTTTGAATTATCAATTATTGTGACTTATAGTACTTTTTACGTAGTTACAAATATATAAATTTCATTTTTTAAAAATGAGGATTTCACGCGCAAATTTTTGGTCAAACTTAAACTATTTGACTCTCGAAAAATAAAAAAATGTCACTTAAATTGAAATAGAAATAGTAGATCATTCCTTAAATTTCACTTGTCGATCCTTTAAATTTTAATATATTTTATCGTCGTATTTTAGTTAAAGGTATTTTATTTTTAAAAAAAAATTCCATATCGAAAGAGTGGCAAAATCGACAACCGTTATCTACTTAGGACTCATTCTTATCTAATTAGGATTTTATAATTTTCTATTTACTTTTATTTTGTCTATTAACCAGCGATTATGATGTATATATAAATATATTTATTATTGTGTAAATTAAAATAAGACAGATTTTGCGTATTTGTATTTTTCTATTATTACTATTATTTTTTGCTTGCGTCTCTGACAAGATTTGATATTCCTTTTAAAACTTATCCCATGGTAGATAATACAAGATACCTTTAATGTTTTGAGATCTTTTTAAAATAAAATATACAAATAAATATATAATATTACGTTATTTATTACTTATTTTGAAGATTAATGGGGCAAACAAAATAAAACACACGATGAGTCAATTAATTGGGGCGACCAAAATATAAAGCCTATGAAAAAAAACGGGACAAGCTACATAAATCCCACTAGTTTATGTTATAATTACTATGATTCACGATTAGAAAATTACTTTCTATATCATATTTCGGCCTTTAAATACATGTATCAATCCTCGTCAGATACATTATCCGTCAATTTTAAAAGTTGAGATACATGATGTATTAATTTGAACTAAAACGGTGTAACTTATTTTCTTGACTAAGTGAGTAATTAATGATAATTAATAATTTAAACGGATTTACTGCATCACAAATGCTTAATTTAAGTAGGAAATCACTCTTTTAACAATTTTTGAGTATAATTACTCTAACAATTGCTAAAAGAATTTTTTTTTAAAATAATCTAATTTCTTCCATTTCTTTTCCAGCAACAACAAAGTGAACAACTTTTTTCAGAAATTTGAATTTATTTCTTTGAGCTTTGAGATTATTTTTTTCAAAAAAAAAATTCATGTCTAGAGAACAATGTGTATCTTGTACTATGTACATGATTCATGTACCTAGTTTCATTAAATGTATTTCATTAGGTGTATCTTTATATACGTATATCTGATACATAATATGTATTTGAAACTTGTTTTGTATATGAAGTATGTATCTAATGATTCGATATTAATCTTTTCAATGGAATTTGATTCGATAAATGTGCATTTTGGCTTTGGTAGGTCTTTATTATCGCTAACTGCGCTAACAGTGAATTTGTGATTGTCGTAATTTCATAAAAGTGTGATCTACAACAATCTCATTGAAGTATGACCAAATACATGACAAAACCGTCTCATATACACTAAAGAAAACACACTATATCATAACATAAAGATCTCAAATACATAGAACAATATGCTCAGATATATGATAGAAAATAGCTCATGTATATTTAATAGAAAATACATATACATTTAATAAATAAACAAATATATAAAATAAGAATATATACATAGAAGAAAGGAAGATACATAAATAAAGGTCATATACATATAACATTTAGATACGTCTAACAAACATTGTATCTCTACACATCAATTGTAAATTCATCAAGTCCGGAACTGGAATCCAACGCTGATAAGGCTCTGCATCTTGTCTTTCAACTTTTTTTCCCTCCATTCTAATAACTTGTGTTCCGTTAACCGTATTTGTTGTAATATTCATTCCTGTTTTTTCGACGACGAAACACCATCACCATTTGTATAAAATAAATACCCAAGAAAGATTGTATTACTCAACAATCAGATTGTATTGCTCCGTTTTCAATTTATTTTTCGATGGTTTAGTAAAGAAGATCTACGAGGGAGAATGAAGAAAGAGAATGGGGTGATGAACTTGGGATAAGAGATTGAGGATGCATAAAGAGAGAATATGGAGAAGTGATGGCGAACGTAGGGAGTGGGGTGGGGGGGGGAGAGAGATATACAGTTGGCATGCAAAATTGGTGTGATGTGAGAGATAATAAAATCTGAATTGTTAATATTCCATTAATTAAGGAGGTTAGATTTTAAGATAATTATCCAATACCATATTTAAGAGATTTGTTTATTGATTAACTTTTTAAAATATATGGTATAATTATTAAAAAATAGTATTATATGTAATTTTTTAAAATTATAGGTAAATATGTATATATGGTAGTAAAATATGTCTAGTTATATAATTTTTCCAAAACAAATTTCAAAAGTTTCAATATTCACAATCAACTTTAGGCCCAATTATAAGTTCAACAAAAGAACTCTTAGCAAACTTGGATTTTAAAATTTTAAAATAATGGGCCTAGTCAGACTTGGATACCTAAACTAGCCCAAGTCCACCCACCCTCCCAAAAAAAAAAAAAAAAAAAAAAATTATCTCTATGTAGTAGGTCCCATAAGTTGATCCTTGGAAGACCTTAGAAACTCCACCTAAGAAAACCACCTATATAAAATGGATGGCACTATAAAACCACTACCTTAGATGTTTTAGTACTTTTTGCCTTACAAGTTGTACATCTCCTTTTATGATAATAAGGTTAAAATCTTCTTTTTAAGATTCTAAACTGCCTAATTAATCTAAGTTTACAATTTTGCCCTTCTTCACTTAGGGGTTGTTTGGTTAGTAAAATAAGGAAAATTCTTGTATAAAAGAGCATTTTGGCTTGTATTATGTGGGTGTTTGTTCATGTTTCATAACAAAATTTGAAAAAAAAAATAATAGTTTTTATTTTCAATGTGAATAAATGATATTTGAAAATTATAGTTATTTCGGACTTTTTGTGAGTAATTTGAAGTGAAACGCACTTTTGTTGTTTTTCAAATTCTTGAAAATTCTGAACTCAACTTAAAGTTAAGTTAAATTCTATTATAATCAAATGTGTTTTTCAAAATTCGACTTTGAAAAAAAAAAAGAAATTTCATGGTCAAACATCTCTTACCAAACAATCCCTTATCATCACTCCACAATCCACAATCCACATCCAATGGCTATAAACAGAACACATAGCAAAACCACAATAAATAGAAAAAAAGGTGATAGTTTGCAAAATTCTGTGGGACTCTTTCACTTTATTTTAAAAAAAGGAAAACCAAAGTTTTAGCTGACAAATTTGTTGAAAAGTGAAAAACCATGGGCAGTTTTTATCTGTATAATCACAAAACCAAGAATCCTCCCACAGCTTAAAAAACCAGCTGCTCAATCTTGTATAAACTTTCCTATTCTCTCTCATTTTCACTTCTCAAAAAACAAACCACCCCACTCACAAAATTGTTCCCAAAACATAAAAAACAAGTCTTGTTTGCTTTTCTTGAAGTTTTAGCTGCATTTTTTTTTCAAAGATTGAAACTTTATGCAGTGAAAAATGAAGTCTTGGTAGTCTGGTGATGTTTACTTAACTTTCTCTTTAGAATCTAGGGTTGTTTTGTTTTCTGTTGTTTAAGCTACTTTTTCCTCTGGTTTTTGGTACCATTTTGTGCTCATAGGATTATGAATGTTCCTGTGAAAGTTATAATTTTGTGCTTATCATAACATTTTGCCTTGTGGGGTTTTGAAAGCCTTGATTTTTTGTGGTTATCATAAGATTTTGCCTTGTGGGGTTTTGAAAGTTTTGATTTTTTGTGGTTATCATAAGATTTTGCCTTGTGTGGTTTTCAAGATTTTGAATTTTTGTTGATCATTTAGATGGATTCTGGTAGTTTATATTCAAATATGGGTCCTGGTATGTTAGGATTAGAAATGTCATTGCATCATCAAATCCCTCAACAGAACACTCACCATCACTTGCATCAACAACCTCCACCTCACCCCCAGCCCCCACCCCACCACCCCATGGTTTCATTTGCACATCAAGAAAATGCTGATAACCAACAACAAACATTGAGGCAAGTGTTTCCATTTGGTAACAACAAGGCTAAAAATCAAAGCTTGAATTTTAGTGATGATGATGAACCTGTTCCTGGTGTTAGTGCTGACAATAATAGTACAGATGATGGAAAAAGGAATGGTAATAAAACTTGCCCTTGGCAAAGAATGAAGTGGACTGATAACATGGTGAGGTTGTTGATTATGGTGGTTTATTATATTGGTGATGAAGTTGGTTCTGAAGGGAATAACAATAATGATTCTAGTGGAAAAAAGAAAGGTGGTAGTGGTAGTGGTGGGGGTGGGGGTGGAGGTGGGGTTGTAGGGGTTTTGCAAAAAAAGGGGAAATGGAAATCAGTTTCTAGAGCAATGATGGAAAGGGGTTTTTATGTGTCTCCACAACAATGTGAAGACAAATTCAATGACTTGAATAAGAGGTACAAGAGGGTTAATGACATTCTTGGTAAAGGTACTTCTTGTAGAGTTGTGGAGAATCAAAAGTTGCTTGAAACAATGGATCATTTATCACCAAAGATGAAAGAAGAAGTGAAGAAGTTGTTGAATTCTAAGCACTTGTTTTTTAGAGAAATGTGTGCTTATCATAATAGTTGTGGTCATAATGGTGGTAGTGGTGGTGGTGCTAGTGGGAGTGGAGTTGCTAATCCACAAACTCATCAAAACCAATCAGAGCAGCAACAAAGGTGTTTGCATTCATCAGAAAATACAAATGCAAGAATTGGTGCTAGTTTAGTAGAAGGGCCTAAAATGCCAAAAGGGGCAAGTGGGGAAAATGATGAGGAGAACGAGGACGAGGAGGATGAGGATGAAGATGAGGAGGACGACGATGATGAGGTGTCTGGTGCTAGAGGACACGACCACGACCATCAGTGCCACGGAGAGGAGGACGATGACATGAATGAAAGATCGAGAAAGAGGCAAAGAAAGTTGGGAACTTCATCACCAATTGTACAACAATTGAGTACTGAATTGGCTAATGTTGTTCAAGATAGAGGGAGGAGTCCACTTGAGAAGATGCAATGGATGAAAACTAAAATGATACAATTGGAAGAACAACATGTTAGCTATTTGTGCCAAGCATTTGAACTCCAAAAGCAAAGATTGAAATGGAAGAAATTTATAAGCAAGAAGGAGAGGGAAATGGAAAGGGATAAACTAATCAATGAGAGGAAAAAATTGGAGAATGAAAGAATGGTACTTTTGTTGAAGCAAAAAGAGCTTGAACTTCTTGATTATCATCAACACCATCCAAACAATAACAATAGGAATAGTGACCCTTCTTCTGTTACTGGATGATGAAAATATTGTACAATACTATCAGGAACTAAGCTAATAGATCAGATATATTATGTAAATATATAGTATGTATATATGTTTTTGCCTCATGTTTTTCCAAATTTGAATCAAAGTATATATTTTGTTGCTTCTTCATAGTCTTCAATTTATCTGTTCTGCTTTTAGTTTATATCTATGTTGTTTGGACTCTGTAAAAACGTCGATTGAGTGTGTGCTAGATACTCCTCAAGTAGGTCCATTTTGGAGATAATTTTTCCGACTCTTTAAAAATGTTGATGACGAGTGTTTAAGATACTCTTTAAAGTAGTCCATTTTGGAGAATCTTGATGCGGGTGTGGCAATAATTTTGAAATGTTCGAGCAACATAAGTTCATACTATATATGAATAGCATTTTTCTTACTTTTGGATTTATCTTCATTTGTTTTGTTTTTTGGGTGATAAAATTGCTGGTTTCTTGAATTGTTTGTTGTACAACTACATCAATGATATAATCACCAATGACACTACAAATGGTGCATAACAGAATGAACAAGAGTGCTGCACAAAGAAGCTAAAGGCAACTAACTTGTCTTTTTTTTTTTTTTGTCTGGTGTATGATATTGATACCTATATTGGAATTCGACTAAATCTGAAGAATTTCTTAGTCAATTGAACTTTTCATCTGCAAGTTTTAATCTAGACATGTAGAAATCATATCCCATGACTAATATACTCGATGGTTTCAATATTCTCATTTTTTATTGCAATGATATACTCTCCTTAGTCATTAAACAATGTTTTGACATAGGGGAAGAAACATATATGGTAGTGTTATGTGAAAATAAACACACTATATCAAAAGAAAAAATTAGCGGTAATAATTTAATTGTCACTAAATATGTATTTTTAACAGTGATTAACACACTCTTTTGCAAATGTTTCTAGCCTATAGCGACATAGGATCCAATGGTAATTAACTAATGTCGAAAAAATTTTTAGCACTCTTTATTAATGTGTATATTTATTGCCGTTAAAAACTGTTTTTATTGTAGTGATAGTTACATGACTTTACTGTTATAACGAATAAATATAGTTCATTTTTGTGGAATGTTTTTCTTTTTTACCTTGGAGGATTATTTTATAGTGTTTAGGGGTATAAAAGTAGGTGCCTAGTCAATACTGGTATGGCAATAATTCTGGAAAAGTTCGAGCAACATAGATTTATACTATATATGAATCATACTTTTCTTAATTTTGCATTTATCTTCATTTGTTTTCATTTTTGGGGTGACAAAATTGTTGGTTCTTGCTATCACCAATGACACCAAATAAAGAAGAATTGAAGAGGGGTTTGTATTAGTCATCAAACATATTAATGAACAAATAACTAAAATATTATAAAGATTGAATTTTGACTATCAAACAAAAATTAGTATTGTTAGTAATTTTTTATTTTAAAAAAAGAAGATAAAAAATGGAAATAATTTTTTTGTAAAAAAAAAAAAAGGAAAACAGATACACGCCCAGTGGGACTCGAACCCACAATCGCTTGATTAGAAGTCAAGCGCCTTATCCATTAGGCCATGGGCGCCTGTTGATTATGTTATGGTTGGTATTTTATGTAACTTACAACATTTATAATCAAACATCACACATCCATTTTTTTTTTCATTCGATGTACTATACTTGTATTAGAGCCCACTTATTCCGGATTAATATTATGTAAGCTTATGAAGAAGAAGCGTTCCCAAATAGAATTGGCTCTATATACAGAATTTGAATTTAAGACTTCTGATTAAAGGTGGAGAGATCTTATCCATTCCATCACAACCCTTATTGGTGATACACCCGTTTGTTAGTTTAGTCATTTAGATCATCTGTCCAATTTTTCGTTGTCCTTGTCATTTTATTTAAGCCTGTCGTAATTTATTATTATACAATTGTAATTTTCCTAACGCTAGAAGTTCTCTACATTTTTTAGTAGTGATATGCTTTTATATTTTAAAATATTTCGGAACTTAAAACTTTTCATTTTACCTTTAACTATATTATTTTATTATCACACAAATGTCACGACATATTTAAAACCAAACATTGTTTGATACTCATTAATAACTCTATTTGGGATAAGGGCAAAACTCACGTGGAAAGTACAAGTTCGACATAATTCAATAACTTTAATAATCCAACCCTATATATTTATTGAAAATTCTGAATCCACCTCTCCTTTGAAATAGTTTCATTTTTAATATTCAGTAATTTTGATTTCGTTTATAGTTTCTGCTGACATATAAATCTTAAAACAGACAAAAGACTTGTGAAAACATACTTCAAGATTTTTTATTATTAATATCTGAGTGGTAATAAAATAACAAAATAACTTCTTATGGACATCTCCATAACACCATGAAGAAAAATAAACAAGACTCATATACCTAAACTAGATAAGAGACACCATACTTCTCTTTCTTTTTTCTTTTTTTTTATAATCGTGATGTCGGGACCAGCTTGCATGCACCTCGACTACTTTCACGAGATACCTGCCTCCCGAAATTTTCTCAACTATTGCAAGTTCTGACCACAAGAAATGTCCACAATATACTAACTATAGGATATCACATATTGTAGCTACCAAAGCCTTAGATTAGAACCTCAACTTGTGATGACTTTAACACTCTACCATCACATCCAAAAAAAATGAGGATAACTTATCCTTCAAGTTCAATAATCTTAACCACCGATGCGTCTCCAACTTTCTGGCAGATGACAACTCGGTCATGGGACTTCACAACTCCTGAGGCCTTCCCGTGATCGAGGGCAACTTTCAGCACAGACTCGTTTGATGCATTCGTAGACTCAGCCTATGGAAAGAGTAAAGTAAGATTGAGATTCAGCTCAGGGGAAAAAAGAAGGTATAATCAAGATTCAGGGGCGAAGCTATAGTATAAGTACAGGTTTGGATGAACCAAGAAGTTGTTTAAATCCCGTATTTGTATCAGGAAATTGTGAATCCAATAACCAAAATGAGCTATGAGTTCGGTGGCAAGTTCAGAATTCATACCCTGCCGTTGGTAATAATTGCAATAAAAGAGTACTAAGAAAGTCTAGAGATTCTTTTATCTGTCTAATTTTATAGCTGAAAAACACTTCCATACAGCCTAAAGATAGCTAAAAGAACAACTATTCCAAGATATCAAAATATGAGTGAATATTATTGTTGTGAGGTGAAATAAACTAAATAAATACAAAGTGATGCAAACAGAAAATATGGAACACCGAGACGATGAGACTTACAGGATGTCGAGGATCAGCAAGCATTGGGAAAAGACCCCTCACAATAAGAGACTGCCTTGCCTAAACATGGAGAAGTTAAAAAAATTTAAACCTGTCAGCTTCAATGTCAATGAAATAAAAGGAACAACTTAAACTCAAATATTGCCCGAAATCCTACTAAATTGTTCGGAAGCAATGAGAACTGCAGGCAAACGGAAGAAGGTGAAAGGACACACTAAGAGATCATCCTATTAACAGTGGAAATGGAAATAAATGACCAAGGAAATTATGGAGGGCCTCTGATACTCGATATTGCAACTCTAAGATCTCGTTAGTCTGACTGATAAATCACACGTTAAAAAATCTATAGCAATAATTGAGCAAACAAATTGACCAGCAAGAAACGGGATGCATATGAAAGTAAGAGTAACAAGAGTCACTGTGATATTAGCAAAATTAAAAATAACTATAATCCAGTTCTCACACACTATCATGGCTTTAGTCGTTACTTGAGACCAAAACTGATAGGATTACCTTCTCTATTATTATCTTAAGGATTTTGTGTTGGGGTTGAGTAGAAATCATTCCATCATAAAATTTGACCAACAACAACAACAACATACCCAGTGAAATCCCACTAGGTGGGGCATCATAAAATTTGACCGATAATAGGTAATAAGGAAGTGAAGAAGTATTGGATAAGCTATGTTCTGTGAGGAACATAATAGTCCTTCTCAATCAAATGCATTAAAAAGGTCAGAACATCATGAACTGGATTTGATTCTTGAACAGATAATAATAAGGGTATACCTCAAATGCGCCGGTAAAGCTCCACTTCAATTGATTCGTCTTCAGTCGAGGAATTACAACAGACAATACTGGCATTGTTGGCCTATATTTGGCTATCAATCTGAGCACGTAAAGGTACCATTTACAGCTCTTAATAATAAAGATATAGTAAAAATTCTAAGAATTTTTGTAAGAACAGAGAGATTACCGTGCTGCCCTTCCAGATGAAGTGAAACAAATAATTACTGATGCTTTCACCTTAATTGCTGCCCGGACCTAAACGGCAAGTAAATAAATAGTCATATCTGTAAAACTTGTACGCAAATGAAGAAATCAATTAAATTTCTGGAATTCTCTCTTATCATTTCAAGAAACGGATTTATGTCCAAAAGAATACCGCAGAGGACGCAATTGATTCCAGGTGTGACATAGGCTCCCCAACAAATTTGACTGTTCTCTTGAAGTATAGATCTTGGTTAAAGACCTTCTCTGCCTGCAAGGAAATTAATTGTTAACTAGGGCTACTCCCTATACTCTCTGGAAAAAAAACCGGAAGGTGGTAAACACTACGAGAGGGTAGGGACTTAGAGTATCTGATACAATTTAGGGAGAACCACACCCCAAAAGCTAGCCATTGAGGTGGAAGAGCCCAAGGCTATATAGGCCCCACATCAGCTCCCCATTAAACCGGTGTGGGACTCAAGTCCCATACTTTATAATAGGATCATAACAAACCATCATGCTCAGCAGCCATTGTCCTTGATGGCTATGCGCTAGACCATTTCTAGCCCTGGGCTAACACTGTAATACCGGTGTCACCATCCAAGGCACGCCGAGCACGTAGGGCAGTGGGTGCCTCTGATACCCAAAAACTAGCTATTGAGGTGGGAGAGCCCAAAGCCATATAAGCCCCACATCAGCTCCCCATTAAACCTATGTGGGACGAAAGTCCCGTACATTGTAATAGGATCATAACAGTATCCCTCATCCCATAATCTGATCCTGAAGATAACTACTACGCCGTGTATTTGACAAGAGTAGACCTAACTGAGAAAATGTCCCTTAATATATCATAGAATAAACCAACTACTGATGCCTTGGCAGGTAAAAAGGTGTTCAAATGGAAAACATTGTAGAATGTACTTAACGTGGAAAATATTGCCAAAAGAGTAAACTGTAATATTGCACACAGATCCTCTTATTTCACACAAAGGTTAAGGAAAAAAATGAAAATCACCTCAGCACAAATTCTTCCAACAGTTGAAATAGTCTCAATTGGGTATAATCCACGTAGAGTTTCAGCACCAAGAAGAATTGCATCAGTACCTGCACAAACGTTAAATGTCAAAAGCTCCTACCAGAAACAAACTAACAAGACATCATATGAAGGATGACAAAAGGAACTGAAATCTTCAGAGGCAATAAGGGACAGTAGAACCACTAAGATGGGCAGCAAGATTACCATCCAAGACAGCATTAGCAACATCTGTTGCTTCGGCACGAGTTGGCCTAAGATTGTCAGTCATACTATCAACAACACGTGTTACTACAGCAGGCTTGCCAGCCATGTTACACTTGTAAACAGCTGCCTTCTGGAACAAGAACACCTGCGTACCACTCAAAAATTAGTTGAATGATGATCCTACAAAGAAATGATGATTATAATACCATTCAGTATTTTGCAACGATGATAAGTTAACAGGAGAGATTGGAGCGTTTGCCTCCATATCACTCAATTAAATTGCTAAATGGATCCATTGCACCCCCCAAAAGCTGAACCACTGGGGTTTGGTTGGTGGATAAAGATAATAATCCCGGGATAAAATGTGGGATTACCAACAAAACAACATACCCGTGTAATCAAACAAGTGGGGTTTGGGGAGGGTAGAATGTACTTAGATCTTACCCTAACTTGGAAGGTAGAGAGGTTGTAAGAAAAAAAGAGAAGAAAAATTAACAGAATCAAACTTACCTTCTCAGGTGGGAGATCTATACCAAGGTTTCCACGAGAAAGGATGATCCCATCAGCCTCTTGAAGTATATCATCAAAATGTGTCAAGCCCTACGTAAATCACCACGGAAAGAAGTAAATTGCAAGCCTGACAATTTATCATATTCAATACCGATCTCACAAAGAACTATCCAAATGAAAAAGATCAGACAGAAAATAACAGTTTACCAACTAACCTCTTCGTTTTCAATTTTGGCAAAGATCAGAGTTTGGCTTAGATCACCCAGCTTACATAAGAATTCACGTGCCTGAATTTATGAAAGAATAAAGATCCAATGAGGTTGATTTGGTATTCAAGCTGTTATAAACCTAAATGAATAAATAAATAATGTTGTCCCCTCTCAACGGTTTAACTTTTAGACGAGGTGCTCACACAAACCACGTATGGTACTAAAGAAGACAAAGGTCCAAAAGTCTTAGATTCAAGCCTCACCACTCATAAAGCAGAAATATTCACGTACTTGGCCATTAGAAGACAGAATCAAACATGAGCAGGGGCGTGTAACAGATCTAAATATAAATGAAAAACATGAACACTCAATACAACACTAACTATTAAATGTAGCATTATGAAGACCATCAATGTAGTTAATTGAATCAAGAAAATACATAAACAAAAAAGAAGACAGTGCAATCATTACCTCACGAACATCCTTAGCATGCCTGGTAAATGATAATGAAAGAAAATCAATTTTGTTTTGGACTCCCCATGTGCTAATAACCTGATTCAATTAGCATGCCAAGAGCACCACAAAAAATCAAAAAGGATTGCTGCACAAAGTCAAACCATTAAAGAGGCAGACGACAGAGAGATAAGTAGTTTGAGGGAGGGATAATCACTATAATTCAAAACTAATATGCTTGCATTAACATTAAAGTAGTATAGTAATTAGCCAATATTACAAGTACCAAAGATAATAGAGGAACCCTTGAAACTCTTTGAGTGTAATACAAGTTAAAACTTCAAATATCAAGAGAAAGGACATAATTTTGGCACAAGCAAGATAGTCAATGTTGATATTGAATATCGGATGAGAATAAATATTGTTGATGGTGCTTAAAATAAAAGCCGATTTCCAAGATATTGCTACAGAAAGTGGAAAGATGAGAAGAAGAGAATATGAGTAGGTCCCACCAATCCATGCTTACATAACTAAACAAAACCACATCCATCTTAAGACTCATCTGATGCATACACACAAAGCCTAATTACAATTTCTATCAAATAGATAAGTAAATTTTAACACTTCTATTAAGTGCCCAAGTCCCCAAGAATAACAACAACAATAACAACATATCCCGTGTAATCCCTTAAGTGGGGTTAGGGGGGGGGGGATAGTATGTACACAGTCTTCCTACCTTCTGGAGGTAGAGAGGCTATTTCAGATAGAGCCTCAGCTCAAATCCTCAAGAATAAACAGCCATATTTACTCAACCACAAAGTTCTCACAGAAATTTTTCCATAACCATGTGAGCTTGTAACATGAACTTCACTATTTGCACACATAATGAACAGGATGATTTTTATCGGTTCTAGGAAGTTTGAGTAACTTACCTTCTTATCTTTATCTGAGAGAGTAGGTAAATCAATATGAATCTGAGCAGCATGCAGAGTGAACAATGACCCAGTTAACGTGGCAGAGTTCTTTACAATGCAAACTACATCATCCCCTTTCACTTGATCTACCTGTGCAACGACATTTGGAATTCTTAATCAGCGGATTCAAACAACCTTAAACTGCTTTCTTACTGGAGCAGTAGAAATGTATTAATCCTTTTGTTTTAATTAGTTTGTCTTATTATCCTTTTTAGTTTGTTTAATAAAAGAATGCCTCTTTCCCTTTTTGGCAATTTTTTTATTTCCAACATTCCACATGAGATGGTTAAGATGACAAAATTAAAGGACATTTTGGTACATTCAACATATCTTTTTTTTTTAACATTAAATTATTTACATTCAACATATCTTTAGCTTTAAAAGTCTTTTTTACTCTCTTAAACTCCGTGTCAAGTCAAAACCAGACAAGCAAATTGAAATAGAGGGAGTACCTGTCTTTGTCAAAAAAATTCATAATTGTGCAGTTGCAAACACATTGCAAAATCTACTCATCGATCAACTTAAACATAAACAGCAGTAGCTAAACACAACGGATTAAGAAAACATAGGGTGGCTGGGGATATAAGGAGGCTTTCTAATGTTATACCTCCAGCCACACAGACGTCGTTTCACTTCCTGTGAAGAGGTATTGGCCAATAAAAATGGTGTCTCCCTTCTTCACTGCCTGCAAGAAAAAATTAACACCATAATTTAGTATCATGAAGGACATTCACCCCTCCTAATCGACAATATTGATGATATTCTCTCCATCAAATTCAGATTGAATTTGCTCTTTTCACTTCCATTGGAAACAGTTTTTGGTTAACAAAACGCACTGCAGAGGAAAATGCAAAGCAAAGACGAAGGGAACTAATTGAACCTTGGATAATCCACCAAAATTGATTGGAAACACTTCAGAAGATGCTTCCTGGCCTTCATCAGGTGTAAGAGTAATAGTTGCATCTGCCTCAAGTGAAATAGGTTTCTCACTCTTGTTAAGAACTGTTAGCTCCGGACCTGCAGTATCTAGCATGACCTGACAAAATGAAAACAAAAATAGTCTTAATACCCTTGTCAAGTTACTGGACAATGCTCAACAGATGCAATGACATAGTCGTAACTAAATCCGTAAATAGAGGCTACGCAAAATGTGGAAGGAAATTATATGCTCTACAATTTATCCATTTAATTGTTCACAAATGCAAGATAATACTCCCTTTAACTCAAAACTAACAACGCTACAACTATTTGACGAGTCCACTTTAAGTATCCACAGTTAACAGTTTTCAAATATATTTTAACAACCAAAACTTGTGATTTATAGAACATCTTATATAGTTTCTACATACACAGTACTTATTTTAAAAGGGTTAATAGCACTTTTATCACCTTTGTTGGTGATAAATATTAATTTTACTCCTTGTGACATCTGACTAAACACATTTGACTTCTAATGAATTGAAACGTGCACTTTTGATCCCTTTGCTTGTGAATATTCACAAATTTATCAATGATTCCAAATTGTTCCACCTATGATTACCCATTTCCCATGATAATCTTGTACTATTACTCCATACTCAACAATAATATAGTTCTAAATATATTCAAAACACAACATATTTCCTACGTAAAGGATCAAGAGGCACAAATTTCTATTAGTTGAAGGTTAAATGTGCTTTGTCGAATATCACAACGACTACAATCAAAATATAACTGAGTGACCGAAAGAGTTATGCAACAACGGAAACCAATACAATCTAACCAAACATTGTATTCATCAAAATAATACAGTCGATACAATACAATATAATACATACAGAACATAGCTTCTTAGTGCTCTTAATAGCACTCTTCAAATTCTCCAATGTCTCCTGATGATACTTAGTATCACCCAATGAAAAATCAAATCTTGCCACTACAAATCCAACAAAAATAACAATCAAAACAAACCCTTTTAGCCATTCATCACAACATTTCCAAAAAAAAAAAACTGAAATTTTTCAAGATATTAATACCTGACATTCCAGCTTTAAGACATGCTGAAAGAACCTCAACGGATCGAGATTTTGCACCCAATGTTCCAACAATCTTCGTCATTGCAGGAAAAAAACCCTGCCAAGATTTTAACAATTAAACAAACCCCATCAGTCATTATCACCATAAATACACAAATCATATGAAAAAAATACAGATCTAAAGTATGAAAAAAATGGTTTTGTTTTTGGGAAACTTACAGCTTTGGATGGCTCCAAAATGGAAGCCATTCTGATGGGTTCTTCAAGAAGTAAATGATTTGAATGCATGGTTTTGTTAGTGAAAAATTAACAAATTGAATCAGTTTTTCTGAAGAAGAAAGAAAAAAAATGAGAAGTTTTTTTATTTTTATAGAGAAAGAAGAGATCACAGAAAGCGCAAAACTGAATAGTTTGGTAGTATAGTTTTTTGGTGGGTTATGCACGTGACAATGTATAATATTTTTTTAATATATATAATCATGTGATTTGTTCTCATGAGAATAATGTTTTTCTTATAATCATGGCATTTGAGCAAATTGGTGTATATCTCAGACTAATTTCACGAGGTATCAGCATAGGTATCGAACAACAATATCCAACAATACTTGTACATATGAAAGAAATTGTCTAATGTACTTTGCCTCCATCAAAGATTGAACGTATAATCTCATTATTCTCAGTATATTTTATTGATTACTTGCTTACCCTATTAAAGAATTATAAAATCAAATTTTTGGAGATGTTTTAAACCTATCCACAAAAGAAATATTTTAAAAAGATTTGGATTAAATAGCTATTGACTTGTTGAGACGATGAAAGCAACGTTCTAAGATTGATGGTTGTGTATGGTTAATATATAATGATCATTTTTATGAATTTTGATTGTCGGAAAATTTTATCATTAATGTTTTTTTGTTAATACTCTGGTATATTGACATGATATATTTAATATCATAAGATTTAAAATATATTAGTATATTATATACCTTTTTAATTCAAGATGGTTAAATAATAATTTTTTCTTTTAATTTCGTGTTCCATTAAATTAAGATATAGACACAATAAAATGGATAAATTACTATATGTTCTGAGGTAAAACTATGGTATAAAGAATGATAATACGAAGAAAAGCAATAAGAATTGAGATGGTTGTTCTTAATCCTCTTTCAATATGTATACCACATGAAGTTAAATGTGTCAATTTATAAAAATATAAGTAGTAAAATAACATTTATCAAAATTCAAGGTCAGAAATTGACGCAAAACTTTAAAACATGCTATTGAAATTCTCGTAATTAATCATATAGAAACTATCTTTATGATAATATTTCAAAAAATATCTAAACATGTCTAACACTACAACATCATATTGTTGAGTTGAAAGTCTAAGAGCTAAAAGTGTAAGAAATAATATAGGCCCCTTTTATTTAACTTATTTTTTTTCACATTGATCAATTATCAAAATGTCAAATTCCATGGGCTATGGCAGTATGGCACTTTGTTTTTTTTTAATTAAATTAATGCATCTGATTAATCCATAAATGCTGAAATTTTACTCCAAAAGCAAAATCACCTACTCAATGATTCTGACCACAATTATAGGATAATATTTTTCATACCTACCAAACACATGAAAAAAAAATTCTTTCATATTGAATACACCCTATATCTACTTGGGTAATTATAACGGAGCTAATCTTAAGGGTGAATTTCTTTAGTAATTCATAATTCAAGTTTGGCGATTTAGGCCCTAAGATTCCATGTTGTCATGTTGAATGTTTAGTGAAGTGTAGGACTATTCAAAATCGAACCAAAATCGATAATTTGAATCGAAAAAAGAATCTTGGTTTATTGATAATGGATAATTGATTTAATGATTTGATTTTTTTTATTATCGGGTTATCAGTTCTTAACGGTTTAAGGTTCTTTAATTTCTTAACGGGTTATTTGATAATCCGATAGTAAATTAAATAATCATATTCATAACATTTGGTATATAGAGTTTAGTTTCATACTTTTATTTTTTATTGTCTCAAACTCCAGTTATTCTACTATGTGACAGTGTTTGCTTTTGATGCAATCTGTCAAGTCATAAGTATGGTTCATTTGGTTTGTCACCTTATTTCCAAGTGATTTTTAATATTTTTTTTGTGTCAAATCTTAACGGTTAAATCAACAACAATCAATAATCGATACACCAATAACCGATAATCTTTTAATGATTCTATAACAATTTAGCATGTCTACAAATCGATAAGTCAAATTGATAAACTTCGAAATCGAATTGAACCGATAAAATGTACATAACTTTTTTGCTAATGAGCACTATAGTTTTGTGACTCTGTCTCAAATACATTATATATAATCTTAGATAAATCATTTTAATAGATTATATGAGTGGATTATGGGTGTGGTGAAGTGGGTGTGATGTGTATTAGAGGGTTAAGATAAGATAATAATTGTGTTGTATTATTTGTAGAATTTGTTTTGCTACTTTCACAAGAAGACCTTTCTCTTCATTTTGAAAAACTTTTTTCTTCCTAGAGAAAATATAATTTAAATGTTTTAATCCATCAAATGTAATAATTAATAACATACTCAATGTAATATATTTCATAAGGTAAATAGTTTCTTACCTGTAGAATAATATTACGACTACTAGTATGTAAGGATGTTCAAAATCGATGACCTAAACTATAAAAAAAGTTATTGATTTATTGATAATGGATTATTGGTTTAGCGGTTGCAACAATGATTTTAATTTTTTTATTCGATTATCGATTCTTAAAGGTTTGGGTTTTTTCTTAACGGGTTAACCGACGACTCGATAGTAAATCAATAGATTACATTTATATCATTGGGTATATAAAGTTCTTGACTAAGAGTTTTGTTTCATATTTTATTTCTGGTTGAGTCAAACTCTCTGTTATTTTACAATATGTTAGTGTTTGCTTTTGAGCAAATGCAATCTATCAACTCATGTGCATTGTTCATTTGGTTTATCACTTTATTTCTAAGTGAAATTTCATAATTTTTCTTATGTCATATCTTAACGGTTAAATCGATAAATATCATAATCGATAGATCAATATCTTAATGGTTCTATAACGGTTTAGTATGTCTACAAACAGATAACTGATAAGTCAAACCGTTAGACTTCAGAACCAAACCGATCGATACGCAACTCAACCAGTATAAAAGGATAATCCCGACCACACTCTACCATCTACTAACCTGCCATACCAATACTAACTTTCTATCTAGAATCATCTTTTTAATAAGCAAGCTAAACCATATCGATCTCACTAGTACTTCTTCGACCTACCTTTACGATATGAAATTTGTAAGTTGGCAATAACTCACTTACCTAACGGACTCTCAACATTTGTAACGGTTCAAAGGAATGCATTGCATTAACGGTGAACCTCACAAACGTTACCTTTCACGTCGTCTATTCTCTCCGTTTCCCAAGCCCTAACGTACGTCGTCTCATGGCTTCTTGTGACGACGATTTCTCTCTCCTCGGTGACGATAACGCCGCCGTCGCCGTCACTCCCACCACCACCACCGCAAACCCTACTTACCACCACCAACCTTTCTCCTCCGTCCGGTACAAGCCTGTGCAAATCCATCCCCCGCCGATCTCCGCCGGTAGTCCGAAGAACATTTCCGGCGATGACGAGGACGGTGACGGATACAGCGATAATAACGCGCAGTCGTATCATATCGGAGTGAACCCCTACGAGAACGATTCAATTCCGTTTGAGAACGACACCAATGTTAATAGATCGAGAGGTAAATTATCAAACGACAAACGAGCCGATCGGGAAGATATCGGTGATAACGGGACACCGTATAGTTATAAGAGATCGAAAATCAGCTCATCCTCCGGTAGTGGCAGCGGAGAGTACCGGAAGGATAGAGAAGAATGGAGTGACACGGCGATAGCGTGTTTATTGGAGGCGTATATGGAGAAATTTGTGCAATTGAATAGAGGGAATTTGAGAGGGAGAGATTGGGAAGAAGTCGCGGCGATGGTGAGTGAAAGATGCGAGAAGCAATCGAAGAGTGTAGAACAGTGTAAGAACAAAGTTGATAATTTGAAGAAGAGGTATAAATTGGAGAGGCATCGGATGAGTAACGGCGGCTTAACGATTAGTCATTGGCCATGGTTCAAGCAAATGGAACAGATTGTTGGGAATTCGGTATCAGTAAAAGCTACATCTGAGGAAGACAAAGCCATTGTTCCAGTGAACAACTCCAGCACTGGCAGGCAATCGAAAAGGTAATACCTTTGGTATGATAACGATATGAAATGAGCTTAAATGGGAAGTGGGGATTCAATAGCTGACGTTAACTTGTTTGGGACTGAGCCGTAGTAGTTGTTGTTTGCCTTTAATAAAAATCCTTAATTTATCGAGTACTGTTGGGGTTTGACATAAAAATATTTAGTACGATGATGACGTGAAATGAGCTTAAATGTTGGAGTGGGGATTCATATAGCCGACCTTAACTTGTTTGGGACTGTGGTGCAGTTGTTGTTGTTGTTTGCATCTAATAAAAATGTTGATTTATTTAGTAGAATGGATACAAATGATTCATATAACCGATATGGCCTCAAAATATTGATGTTCGATGTAAATCAAGGTTGATACGACATTGGTGAAATGAAATTTCTCTGTTTTTTTTTTTCATTTTTAGACTAATTTTTCTGCTACAAGGATCACATGAACTTGTGCTGGAAAAAAAGATGAATCTTTGTATATGGTTAACGAATGAGTTATTTTGTCAATACACAGGGAACTGCTTATCTAAGTCGTTATCTTTCTTGCTTTTAGTGAGCTATAGTCCTTATGTGATTCATTTTATTAAGATGTGAATTTTGTGTTCTAATTTGGTAGGAAAATTCTAAATCTTCAATTGTCTTTTAGAACGGATTAATTACTTTTCGAGTTGTCCCTTATAGAGAACTAATCAGTTAAATGTGTATCAGTTTTAGCATAAATTGGAGTTCCTTGTCTTTTCTTTTTTTGATGTAGCAGCTATTTGCTAACCTTGTCGTATTCTAGTGAAAATCTGCATATAAAATACTTTGAAGTGTTCTTCTTCCTGTTTGGCGGATTATCTAAGATTTCTGTTCCTCCTAACCTTCTTCAGATATGGAACAGCGGTGCCTAGTCCCAGCGGACAGATTGTGAAGGCGAAATCTTCTATGAGTCCAAGGTGGAGAAGGGTAGTTCTTAAAATTAGTGGTGCTGCACTAGCTGGAATGACACCAAACACTAATGATGCCAACAACATTGATCCAAAGGTTAATTTACTACCAATATACTCTCATATTTTGAAGCAAAACTTGTTTAACCCTGGAAGAAACGAACTGGGCTTAAAATTTTGATGGTAGTTTGGAGAGGACGTGCTACATGATTATTTTCATTCTGAGTGTCAAATTCAAGATATTACATTATGTTGACATTTTTTACGTGCAAGTTTGGATGACAAATCAGTGGATCTATTGATGGAGACATATCTATTGCATGAATACAGGGTTGACTTATATTTGCAAAATGAAATTAGTAAAATTTATTTAGGTCAAGAAGCTAAACATGTCTTTTAAGTTTGAATTTCAGAATGATTGTAACGCTGAGGAAAGCTTTTTCCTTATAGTTTGACTATTAGTTGATGTGGCATTTAACAGTCTAGAGCACAAACCTTTACAACAATTACTACTATACCCCAATACCAATCAAGTTGGGGTTGTCTGTATAAACCCCTTACTGTCCATGCCGCTCCATTGGAGTCTGTCTCAGTCAAAATTTATAAACTTTTAGTTTCTTTAGTGCTAAAAGTAGTCGAGATTTTCTTCTGGCATAAAACTCAAAACACTGACAAAACTAAAAGACTCTTATCAACCATTTGGACCTAAAGTAAACATATTAACATGACTAAAACTTGAAGCTCAATTTTTTTTACGAGGAACTTAATCCCACCTTGTTTGTATTCTTGCATATAGATCTTTTTATTCCATTGTTCTCTATTTTTGCCTTCTCCTAAGAAATTTTACCAATTTAATCCAAGCTGCTGTGGAAGTAGGTTGGCCTACGACAAATAGGTCTATGAATTTTGGGATGACTAAGAACTTTAGATTTTCTTGTAGGATGGTCATTACTTTGTTACCCTATATTCAATGAAGAAATCATGTTATGACCCCTTGGTGATTTTCCCGTGACCTTCCATGGAAATGAATATATCACAAACTTGATGTCAATATTACCAGTGAGATGAATGCATAAAACCTTTTTAACTTGTGTAAGAGAATTCGATTGGGCAAGCAAGATGTTGTTATATTTATTGCTGCTACATTTTTACTCTGTTTCCTGATTAAGTGAGATGTAGTTATTTGTATTTGTAAATGGGGCAAGTCTCTACTTTATTGTCAATGCTGATAATAAAGTTTGAATTTTTAATATACCAGGTGGCCACGCTAGTTGCTACAGAAGTCTCAATAGCTTGTCGTCTTGGTATAGAGGTATCAGTCAGAAATGCTTCTGAATTTTTTCCCGAGGATTATTACATTTGTATGTAATCTGATCCCTTGAAATATGCATGTTTATTGTTGCCATAGGTGGCAATAGTTGTTGGCGGACGCAATTTCTTTTGCGGAGACACATGGGTAACTTCAACTGGACTGGATAGATGTACTGCCTATCAAATTGGGTAATTTCCCCGTCTCAGTTATAATTTGTTGTGCGATTGTTAGCTAAGTTTTACTGTCGTTCATTTGGTTTGTTTTCATATAAGAGTTGGAATGATAAACTCACATCCTCATATGCGGATGATCTTGATAGTCCAGTGAATGTTTGTAGCTTCTATGTTCTGTTTGTAGTTTTCGGTTTCTATGCTATTTATATCTATGGTAACTCTTTATTTTGGTTGGATACTTTTGATAGCTTTTAATTATTAAGATATATTATGATTGTTTCATTTGTATCTTTATGCATGTCAATATTGGAATGACTAAATAGTTGAAATGCATGAGGAAAAAGGAATAAAGAACACAAAAGAATTTAGAGAGTTTGGTCTATGACATGCAGATCATTTTTTTTTGTTGAATGATCTCTAATATGAACTATAGGGGCTTGTACTTTGTACAACCGTGGAATAGTCTTTAAAAGAAAGGGAAAGGGAAAAAAATTGAATCTAGAGACTCAGGTCTATGAACCCCACGCATAGTGGGAGGTGGGAGCTTTAGTGTACCGGGCTGCCCCTTTATTTTGTAATAACAATTATAGGGGCTTGTTTGGTTGCCAGCATACCCTCATTGCTGATGAATACAACTTTACCATTCTCAAAAAAAAAAAACAATTATAGGGGCTTGTACTCTTTACAAACGCGGAATAAATTTTTCAATGTGCTTTACCAAAAAAGATAAAAACTTCGGTACAAACAGGGGTATGATTATTTGATTTGAGGTTCCTTGGTTACGAGATTCTGGGTTTTTAATTTATAATAAGTGCAACAAATGTTTGGCTAAAATAATTAGTTTAACTTGAATAAACTGACAAAAAGTTCAATTTGAATATGGCTAGCCGTGGCGGATCCAGGATTGTAAGCTTGTGGGTGCTCTTCTTTTGATATAAAGTTACTATAATCGCATAATATAAGTGCACAACTATTTAAACATAGTAGTTTTAAAGAACTCTTCATTTCTTAGAAAATGAACCGGCCAAAATTTCTCAAGAAAAACAAGAGAACACTGATTTTTTAAGTCACACTAAATTACACTAGTATAGAAGAAAATTTACAACTAAACGTAAAGGTAATGAAGAAAGTTAAATGGGGGAGGAAGAATCACTAAGTTGAAACCAAATTAAAAGGAAAAACCATAAATAAAGTATAAGAAAAGGAATGAAGAATCTGTATTGGAGAAAAAGAAGGAAACATTTGACTTCAATGCAGAAAAAGATAACTTGAGTTATAAACAATTTGCAGCCACCTAGGTATCGAACCCCTTCGCACATCTCCCCAAGGTAAGACTTCAAGTCAAGGGTTTTTTATCACTGGGTGCTGATGTTTAATACATCTATCTGATAATAAGTTCCTATATAACAATACATAATTTACATCGGGTTAATGGGTGCTCGAATACCCGGCAGGTTATACATGGGTCTGCCCCTAATGGCTAGTGGAAGAACCAAGGCTACTTTTAACTTTGAGAAAATGAAGTTGGATTAAATCATATGATTCCAGCCCCAAAATTTGATTTAAAATGTCAACTAGCTTTGATAATCTTTACCTGCTTTTCTGCTACTCTGTCCTTGACCCTTGTACCATGCTTCCCTTCTTCTGCCCCTCAACATACTCACTAAGTCACCTTTTAGCCTCATCTCAATACCATACCGACGGCTGCTAACCCAATGGTTTGCTTGGGGTAGTGAATGGTGGTTTGCAGGACATGGTGGCAAGTTGCACAAGGAGAGTGGAGGGGATTGGAATGTGGTTTGTATAGTTTGAGTGAGGTTTAATGGGGGTTTGGGGGAGGGGGCGGATGTGGAGAAGGCAGGGGGATCTAGAGTTGCGGTCAATCTCTTTCTCATTTTGATTCAATTATTAGAAGCATAAGCTAGATTATTTCACACAAACTTTACCCTTTCATAAAGATAAAAAAATTGTTTCACACAATCATGTCTTAAGTATGTGTTGAACAGGGCAGATTTATTCTAGGACAAGCGGTGTCATGTGACACCTCTTTGTCAATTTTTTATACTAAATATGTACTCCCTCTGTCCCTAATTACTTGTCCACTTTTGAATTGACACACCTATTAAGAAATCAATAATTGACATAGTGAGTTTACCATTTTACCCTTATTAATTATGAAGTGGATGAATTTAAAACTTAATATTTTCAATAAGTTCTACCTTTTTCAAAGTAATTAATTTAGGGTATAATAGGTAAAAAAATTTGTCCTTACTTGATTTGTCAAAATAGACAAGTAATTAGGGACAACTAAAAAAGGAAATGTGGACAAGTAATTAGGGACAGAGGGAGTATTATATAATTAAATGGCAGAAACATAAATGAGGGTATATTCATTGACATGACACTGCTTGACACAACATGCTGTGTTGCTCTACTGGTCAGGTGCCACTGCTTTCAAGTAAAGCTCGCGAGTTCGAAGGCAAGCCACTTCATTTTGTATTTTAAATTTTTCACGCCTCATCTGTAAAAAGATGTTGTCTAGGTTTGAACCACTGACCTCTTGGAGCTTAACAAAAGGTTGAGCCTAATAGTCCAAGAGTTACACTTGTAAAGAACGACGACAAATGTTCATGGAGTGATGTTTCTCTTTTGTGGTTGTGCTATCATCTTCTTTCTTGCCAAGGAAATTGATTAAGAAGAGTTGTAGTAATATACGTAAACTGTGTTTAATTTTCGATATCTTTCTTAATATGATATTGTAATGTCTTATGTACCTGTTATCATTTTAAAATGTGACGCCACTGGTGTTGACTAATGGTCTAGTTCACTAATGTGAGATAGTTTGCCTCACTTCCAGACTTAATAATGATATTTTCCATTCTTCTTTAATGAACTAATTGTGCCTCTTATTTCCTAATCTTGCAGAATGATGGCAACTCTGATGAACTCCATACTGCTGCAGTCGGCATTAGAGAAGGTTGGTGTGCAAACTCGTGTGCAAAGTGCATTTAACATGCCCGAGCTTACTGAGCCATACAGCAGGCAACGAGCTATGCGGCATCTTGAAAAAGGTAGAGTTGTGATCTTTGGTGGTATTGGAGCTGGCACAGGGAATCCACTCTTCTCTACGGATACAGTTGCAGCACTCAGAGCTTCTGAAAGTACGTAATGTTACACTCGAAATGTCTGTTTTTTATTCTCGACGAGTGGTTAATGATTCGAACTTTTCCTTTTCAGTTCATGCTGATGCCGTACTCAAGGCTACAAATGTAGACGGTGTTTATGTCTGTGACTCCCGAAATAATAATGTTGTTGCTGAGCATATTCCCTTCAGGGAGCTGGTTTCCGGAGGAGATTCCCCATTGGACCTAATGGCTGTTACATTATGCGAGGAGAATGCAATTCCTGGTCCGTATTTTCTGAGCGTGCTCTTTACATTGCCAGACACTATCTTATAGAATGTTGCCTCTAATATCCATCTTTCATCGATATACTTCATGGAAGTGTGTCTAGTTCCTTTCTTGACACGCTTTGCTTTTCTTGCAGTTGTTATTTTCAATCTTCATGGGCCTGGAAATATATCAAGAGCGTTATGTGGAGAGCAGGTGGGTACACTGATCGATCAGACAGGACGTGTTAGCTAGCGTTCTCTTGAGATGTGTGGCATTTACCTTCATCTTTAAAGATAAAAGAGATTTAGGGAGAGCAGCATTGAGGCTTCAATGACCATGGAGTTTTCTGAGTTGAATGATGATCTCCCCACGACTTTATACTCAGACGATAATTCGATCCAACTTCAAACAGATTATTACAGAGATAAAGATACCATCTAGTTCATGGAACTGATGAACTGTATGTTGTAGTTTAGGTTTTTTTTTTTTACTGGACTAGTGTTATAGTTTGGATTATAAACATGTGTAGTGAGATAAGTTAATGTTCTTGGAAAGAAGGAAAACCTTTTTTTTTTTTTTTTGCTGTCTTAGAACTTGGAAGGGACTTAGTTTGCATTGTCTTAAATATACACAGATTTTGGGATCTTTGAAGATATGCAAGTCAAAATACTTTCTAGTTTTGGTCCTCTTTTTCATTTCTTTCCTTTTCCCTTTGGAGTCATGGAGCAATGGTAAAGTTGTTTTCGCTGTGACTTATAAGTCACAGATTCAAGCGGAGGAAACTACTACTACTACTTGCATTAGGATAGGTTGTCTACGTCATACCCCTCTTGTCGTCTGACTCTTGCTACAATTAATATTGTTAAAGAATTACTTACATTGGTAAAGTTGTTTCCGTTTCAATTTATGTAACGTTTAAAATTAGTATAGAGTTTAAAAAAGAAATGAATTTTTTGAAATGTGTGGTCTGAAGTATATCATAGCATTTATGTTGCTATAGAACTTTTAAAACTTATGATTTTAAATGTCATTAATATTTCTATGGTTATAAAATCTTTACATTGAAATCTTATACTCTCGTTGTTTCAATTTACGTAACATAGTTTAACTCGACACAAAGTTTATATAAAAAGTAGGCTTGGAAAGCTTCACGCGAAGGGTAAAATGAGTAGTGTACAAATGTTTCAATGTATCATCTTTTTAAAGATTAACTAATAAAGATACATTGCCGCATAAATTAGAACATAAGGGTTAGAATTCTACTCTTCTTGATGTTGTCCAGGGCTGGATCAACAATATAACATGCCGATCACGTAAACTCAATAATTTTTACCTAAATACACATATATACTATGAAATTCATTAAGTATACATACATATTTAAATTATGAATTCGTCTCGGACTATGTCATAAGAAGAGTACATGTTGTCATAAGTTAGGTATAACATCTACAAAAGTCTATCGGATTATGTCTCTTGTTTTTCTATATTATAAACCCCAAACTAAGGCTAAATGTACTATTTTTTAAACCCATATAATATATGGTCCACAAAAGGAACACAAAATATCACTGTCATAAATTCACTCTATTCATTTTTGATTGGTATGAGTAGAGCAATAAATGAGTGAATCAGATTGAATATAGACGGATCAAACAAAAATAAACAAACCATTTGATTCACTAAAATTTAATATGAATTAAAATGGTTAATTGACCGATAATATAAATTCATATCATAAGCTAAAAATTAAAATAAACTTAGTTTAGAAAGTAAAAACTCGCGAAAAATAAAATAAAATTGGATATCGATAATATGACAAATGTCCAATTCTTTAGTAAATTATCTATATTCAATTATTTTTATATGATCTATTATCCAACCCTTGTCTAATGGATCGAATTGGATGTGTTACCTTTTCTTTTAACCACTTTCACCCGATCACTCTGGTAATCGTCTATGCTGCTCAAATTCTTTACAGATATTATTATATTCCAATTGAATCCTTAAAATAAAATATATAGCGGTGAAGAATTTGACACTCATAATGTATTTTCCGAAAAGACTAAATAACATTGGACTCAACACACAATGCTTTTTTTTTTACAAGTCCGTAAAATCAGTTAATGCTATGTTGTTAGAACATTTTAAAAGTGTTATCATACCCATATTAAATTTGTCAAAAATATTTTATTGTTGAAAAAATTGACATATATACATTAATATTTTTATAAAGTTTGAACAATATAGATTCAAAGTATGTCTCAAATTTGTGAGTTGACTCATTAAACACCAAAAGTGGCAAGAGTGAAATTGCGCAAATCACGCCAAAGTGAAAATAATGTAAAGTCTGTTAAAAAAAAGAGGTAGTGTCTTTTGACAGCCCATCAATTTGCTTTGCTTTTTCCCATCAGTGATGAATACTTGACAGTCTAAAAATTGATAATCAAGTCATTATTATTATTATTTTGGACAGTCAAAAAGGAATTTTATAAATACTTAATTCATTGAGAATTACAAGTTTTGTATAGTGTACGCGTTCAATAGGAACAAGTTCTAGTTTAAATGTCAAAATAAAAGATAGCAGAAAATTTTAACAAGTTTCGAAGGTCAAACGTTGAAAATGGAGTCGCTTTTGGTAAGGAACATGTTGCTCTTCATAATAGGACTTTCTGATAAGAATCTGAATTAGTCAAACCAAAACGGACACCAAACGAAAAACCAAAAAACAAAGTTGATTGAGTGTCTAGTGTCATATTTGGACTGAGTTGCGAATAGCGCGCTATAAGTTACTCCTTCCCTTCATTTACTTTTACTTGTCACGTTTCACTTTTCGAAAGTCAAGCAACAAGGAGCTAGTAGAGTGAGGTTTTGCCTTAGAACACAAATCTTGAAAATGAATTAAATACAAAGAATTAACATTACATTACATTAAAAAAAATACATAATGGACTGATTGCTGCACTTCTTATATGCTTGTTGGATCATCAGATTTTCCAAAAGTGCAGTAATTTGGAATAACACAAAGCAATCAAATAACTACTAAACATAAGTCCATAGCTTTTGAACTTCCCAATTTGCAGTAAGATGCTGCAAATTTGAACATATACTACTAGGACTATGAAACATCAATGCCACGATGATCGAAAATTAGTAACCGGGGAGTCCATCTTCAGTGGTGGCAAGGGAGGGGGAAAGAGAATTGCGCGATTCGTCATAATCTTCACCTAATGGAGATTGTTCAACTCTAATCTCCTCAATCAACTTAACAACTTCAACCATAGTAGGCCTTTTTTCAGGTAGTGGCACTACACATGCCATGGCTACATGTAGCATTGACACCAATTCCTCCTCAATGTTTTTGTACCTCAACAGTTCTTGATCAAACACTTCAGCAGTCCACTCGTCCCTCACTACTGATCGAACCCATTTAGGCAAATCCACTGGCAATTCTTCCTCCTCATCGCGAGGCCTAGTCGGTGAAGGGTACTCTGAAGGAGCTCTACCAGTGAGAACTTCTAATAACAGTACTCCAAAGCTATAAACATCAGATTTTTGAGATAGCCTCTTGATTTCAGATTGTTCGGGTGCTTGGTATCCTCCTAATCTAGCTATGGCATGAACGGGATTCAAAAGCAATGACAACCCAAAATCAGATATACAAGCCACACCATTTTTGTCAAGCAACACATTAGATGATTTCACATTCCCATGTGGGATTCTTGAATCTGCATACTCTTCATGAATGTGAGCAAGCCCTCTAGCTACCCCTAGCACCAAGCTAATCCTTGTTGTCCAATCCAATGGAATTCTCCCTGGTCCTCTGTTTCCTATTAGAATCAAGAAAAAAAAATCCCATCAATATTAGTATCTTACCTACAACTTGCTTGGACTCTCCAAAAATGTTGCCATACCCGCATCAGATCCTCCATAGATACACTATTTCTGGAGATTTCGAGAGGATCCGACATGTACCTGCCAACATTTATGAGAAGTCCGAGCAATATAACCCTTACCAACCCCAAAAAAGACAATCTTGAATTACAAAACATGTCATACCCGTGTAAGTTTCTCCAAAAATGCACTATTTCTAGAGATTTTTGGAGAATCTGACACACATCCATCGATATTTTTGAAAAGTCCAAGGATTATAACCCTTACCAACCCCCAAAAAAGACAATCTTGAATTACAACGTCAGAATTCTCCAAAAATGCACTATTTTTGGAGGATCCGACACACCCCATCGACATTTTGAAGAGTCCGAGCAATATAGACCTTAACAACCCCCAAAAGAGACAATCTTGAATTACAAAACAATCTTTAATCTTTGACATGAACATTTACTAATGTTTACCATGAAGAAGTGAATGCAAACTCCCATTAGGCAAGTAGTCATAAACAAGCAATTTTTCTTCCTTGGCATAATAGTAAGCTCTAAGTTTCACCATATTTGGATGCTTAAGCTTTCCAATAACATCCATATACTGTTCAAACTCCTTTCTTGGACATGGATTTGCATCTTTCAATCTTTTTACAGCAACTGTAATCCCATCATCAAGAACTGCCTTATAAACAGTACCTAAACACCCTTTACCAAGCATCTCAGCTGATGCTCTTAACAATTCCTCAAGCTCAAATGGCTTCCTCCTATCGAAAAACACGAGTTTACTTCTATCAGTAGCTGTTGTACCATCACTATCACCACCACCACCACCATTGTTATTAGCGTAAACTCGTTTTTCGCTCGAATAACTACTCCTCCTCTTCCCACACTCACTTCCTGACATTGAAAAACTCTGAGTTCTTGAATACTTCCCACAGTAATATGCTACCATAAATGACACTACAACTAACAATGCCACCACATTCACCATCACTATTGCTACTACCCCTCCTCTACTCAACCCTTTTCGCGATTTTTCGTGGGGTTCTTCGATTGTTGCAGTGGAGGTTGTAGGCAAAGAGCTAGGGTTTGAAGGAACTATTTCCCCTGTATATGAACATTGAGGTAAATTCCCAATTCCACATAAACCCTCATTTCCATCAAAGCTATTTTCACCAAAATGATTATATAAACCATTTGGAACAGACCCATAAAGCTCATTATTCGAAAAGTTCAATTCTTTAAGATTTTGAAGAGAATTTAGGGATTTTGGGATTGTTCCAGAAAGTTCATTGTTCTGTAAACGAAGGGTGAGTAATCGGGTCAAATTCGCAATCTGGGTCGGAATTGAGCCTTCTAGGTTGTTATTTGAAACGTCAAGGCGGAGGAGACGACGGAGAGAAGAAATTTCCGGCGGAATTTCGCCGGAGAAATCGTTGCCGGAGAGGTAAATGAGCTTAAGATTAGTACATTGGGTAATGGGTGTGAGGGTTCCGTTAAGGCGATTGTTACGGAGGTCGAGAAGGCGGAGTAAAGGTAAAGAAGAGAGAGCGGTAATGGGTCCCCGGAGATTGAACGACGGGAGGATTACGGCGGAGACACGGTTGTTTATGCATTTTATACCAAGCCATTGAGCTCTGCAAGCGGTGGTGGAGTTCAACGGAAGTGTCCAATTGTGAAGGAGAGTGCCGTGGATGTCAGTTTGGGACTGAAAGAGGAGGAGTGCGGCGGTGTCGTTGCCGTCGCCGGTGGCGGTCACGGCGGAGATGAGAAGTGTGAGGAGGAGAATGGAGGAGAAAAAACGGTTCATTTTTTTGGGTTTAAGGCATAAAGCGCGGGAAGTTAGGAAGAGAACAAAAAAACACAAGTTGAATTTAAGGAACAAAAGAGTTGAATTTGTGCATAGTGTAGATGATGATCGCAGGTAAAAACTTATTCGTACCCGATATTTATATTAAATTATATTAATTTATTCCTGATCTTTTGTTTTAATTATTGTATTAGCTATTGTTATTACGGTTTATTTTTCTACTATTTTTAAAAATAATTCTTTTACTACTCTATTTTCTCTTCACATATGTTTCAATTTGCTTTATCAGAGTCGAGCGTCTATCGGAAACAACTTTTCTACCATCACAAAATAGAGATAAGGTTTGGATACAATTCACATTTTACAGTCTCAGCTTGTGGAATTATATTGATATGTTATTATTGTAATCTATTTTAGAAATTACTCCACGATGTTAAAAATGACTGATCATGAATTTTTGAATTCTCGATTACCTCACGGTGAACTTTCAAGGTCAAAATTAAATTTTTTTGCTTATAGAACAAAACTTGTTAAACTTAAAGTTATATCCATGAAACAAGTGAAATAAAAAATTTAAGATCACGTAATTTCAAATTCATTATGATAATTTACACCTATTTTTTTAGTTAAGTGATAAATTAAGAAGACAAATGTGTATAATTAACGATAATTTAGTTATTAAAGTTATATATTCATGTATATCATATATAAATAACAAAAGAGTACAAAAAGTAAAGTTGAATTTGTGGACAGTATGTAGATTAGATTGTTTGAATTTTTTGAAAGAAAACAGTACAATAAAGTTGAATTTGTGTACATTATCTTTTTTGTTTTGTCTTTCCATTTATATGTAAGAAATTATAAGATAGGGAGAAGACAATGTTGAGGATGAGAAAATAATAAAAATGGTCCCTTAGTTATAATAATTTTAAATTAAATGAGAAGGCATGATTGATAATAGTCAAGTGATAAAAGAGTATATAAATGTTACTCTACATTCATTGATTTAACGTGATAAAACAACTTTAAATTCTGTATTCGTTTCTGATCGAGTTAATCTTATCACTATGATTTCTTTTTTGTTTTGGGAGAGAGAGGAAAAGAAAAGTTGTGTGAAATGATTAAAGATGGTGCATGAGCATATGAGGGGTGGTTTTATGGAAATGATTGAAGTTCTTTTTCTCCACTCCCATAGCAAATGGAATCAAGTAAAGGCAAAGTGGGTTAAAAAAAGAGTGGACATGAGGTGAAAGAGTTTTCTTTTCCTTTTTCTAGTCTTTTCATTTTAGTGAACTTGAGTTTGTTTGTTTGTTTTTATGATTATATAGAGGGCGGAGAAGGATAGATGAGGGAGAGAATTACAAAATGAGGAATCAGACGCTAATCAATGAGGTGAAAGATTAAATTTTCAATTCACTGAGCTATTAAAGATCATTCAAGTGACTTTTAGTTCGACATATGATTCTTCCTTTTCAATACTAATTGAATTGAGATTCATATCTATATCACCTACAACTCGCTAAAGAGAAAAACACTAGGGAAAATACCATAATGATTGTCTCGATCCTTTATTTCTATCAGTCTCACACAACAAAACACCTGATTTTTGCTCAACATGATCATAAAGGAGACACAAAATTACATAGATAGAAGGATGAAACGAATCAATTCATTTGTCTTGATAAAACGAAGAAAGAAAAAGAATGACTTTCTATTAAAAAAATCTAATATTTAAAACTCGAATTCGAAATTTTTAATTAAAAATGAAATTCTATCTGTCTTACCACAATTCGTGTTGATAACCTGACTCGTCATTATAGGACAAAACATCAATGGCTTAAATTAACCTAAATTTGAATATTTTTCTCATCAAGTGAACCATGCAACTTTTTTTTTAATCTTATTCTCTTTTGAAAAGTTTCAATATTTGTCATACATACAAATATTATAATTTTAAACTTAATGAGCAATTTTTTCTTATACAAGGACCGTTTTCTAGGACATTCAAGTTTTGAATAAAAGAGCGGTATACAAATTTATATATTTTGTAAAGTTTGGGAATAATTAGTCCTTTTGTTACTTTTAACATATAATATAATGCACAAATAAAAGTAGTAGGCAGCTAAGGTGAAACTGACCTATCAACTTGTCAATTTGTCTTTTAGAAAGTTGTAACTTACTCGTAATTTTGATTTATGTGAAGTAATTTAACTAAACATAAAATTTATGATTTTTGAACTTATAATATATCATAATATTTGTGTGATAATAATTTTTTTTAAAACCTATGATTTAGACATATCGTAACGTTTGGTGTAGTTATAAAAAATTGTTACGATTTATGAAGGAGAAAAGAAAATCAGAAGTTTGAATTAAATTGTTTTGAAATTTAGAAAAATTTAATTATTTTTTAACGAACTTATAAGATTCTTTTTGAAATAAGAGTATTTTATTTAAAAAAATTGAATGTATGATATGCTCAGTCAAAAATAGTTCATAACCTAAATCAATCAAATAATCACGTTGTTGCAAAAAATTTACCCTATCTAATTCATATGTAGATCAATATCGACTAAAAAAGTGACAAATGATATCTTTTTGGAGAGTTGACTTGAAGAAAATCATGGATTGCGTTGTTAATTTAAATATAATATTTATTTTGATTATTACTAAAATTTTATTATATTATATCATTAAAATTTATTATTGTATGTGTAAAGGCGAAAAATCCCATTGTATGTAATAACTAATTGGGTATAATCACGTTGTTACTCTGTTCTCTCATTTGTTTTTGCTGGTTATATTATAATCATATTTTATGAGTTTTTGATTAAAATCACCCCTTAACTATGACTCAAATCTAATGTACATCATTATATTATCTAAGTGAGCAAAAAACATCCTTATACTATCCAAAAAATAACAAGAATCATCCTTCAGTCTATTTTTGTTAAGAAACTAATTGAACCAATAAACAAAATAATTTTTAATTTGGTCACGTCATGGCCACGACGAGAAGATCAAAGTTACCTAAAAAGGATAAGGATATGGATAGGAAATGAATCTTTCATTCTCAGAATTTAAATTTTGTGTGTTGTTAGTTTATATGTTTTTCTGCATCATCAAGTAAATTGACTTGCAACAATACATAAGTTTTGAAATATTTATACAGTACGTTTCGATGGTTAGAAAGATTATGTAAAAGAAATCATTTCAAAAATATTACGTCTAACTATTTATAAGAGATTTTCTTTAATAAAATATTTAGGGCGTATATATACTATGAATACAATACAATTCACATTTTATACAATGTACAAAAATGCTAGAAATTTAGTGAAATTACGTAGGTGTTTAGTTATGAAAATAAAAAAAAAAATTACTTTATTTGAAAATTTTGAAGTTGGAGTAGTATTTTGCCATATTTTTACAAAGAATATTTAGAATTTGAATAAATTTTGTCTAAATATGATTTAAACCCTCAATTTCTAAAAATTAAAAAAATCACCTAACTTGATTAGCTTAACCATGTGTACATATATTCATTCGACTTGGCACATTTTTTGTTGGTGGCTTGAGTTTCTTAAAATAAAAATAGACAGAAAGATGAATCTTGCAACTTTTTGTATAGTTCAAAGATGTTTTTTGTTCACTTATATAACACAAGGATGTACTTTAGGTGTAGGTCATACTTTAGGGATGATTTTAGCCAAAAACTTCATATTTTATCATTTATCATATTTTTTATAACTGTTTTACTTCGTATCGTATTTTGTTTGGTAATTCTATTCTTTAAATTGTTGATGTATGAAGAGTATTATATAACGATAGAAAACAATATAATACAATCTATTCAAAACTATATTCATCAAAAGAATATAATACAATACGATACATTAGCCTACATTAACGACCATCCAAACATATGTGTAAATCATATATTAGATGGTGAGTCTAATCACCATAAAAGTTTCCATGATAACATTTAACTTTAGAAACTTTAAACCCTACACCTTTATTAAGGTCAATTTGGTGACATTTTAACAGAATGGAACATAATAATTATCAATAATTAGCCAAAATTTTCAAATTTAATTATGCACCAAATTGAAATGATTGCAATATTTGCCACCATAATAAAGCTATTTTCTCCATTATTTCTTTCCTGCCAACCAATAATTTTCTAATTTTCCTCAAAAACCATTCTACAAAATAATCTTTTAAGAGCATCAAATTAGATTGAAAAATAAATGAATATAATGTTTTTAGTAAATATTTAACTAGTATCCAAGGCAGACCATCTTCAAATTAAAACAATTGAAGAATACTGCTCGAAAAAGTTGGTTATGATTTAGCTTATAAAAAGTAAGTTTAAATCAAGTAGGTATTATATTATATATTAATTAAGCTTGAAAACATTAACAAAGATAACGATTGATAATTTAAACACTAATAACACACATTTATGCTATTTCAGGCTCGTATGTCAGAAGTTATTTTCTAAGTAGCTAAACGTATATACAAGAAAATTCTAATAATTTTGTTATGACTTAAATAATGATCCTAAAATAGATTAATATAGTATCCAATATTTATTAATCCAACTAATTTGAATTTACGTTACAGGAGAACAATTTAAATTAAAAAATTCTTCATTTCCTAACTCAAATTTAAATTGTTTATTTATAAAGTGAAGAAATAAATAAAATGTATACCTTATTCATAGAAGATTCCCACAGGAAAAACACTTTGATGGAAATTAAGCAATGAGATCTTAAGAAGATATGTTGCTAATTAGATTGGTCGGATAAAGGGGAATAAAATGGATTATAACTTTAATATAAAGATTTTTGGTAATACTTTTGACTTCTGTGCCTTGTCAATTTTATAAAAAAAAATAGTTCTATTTTAATTATAATATTAATAAAATAAAGTGACATGCAACAAACCTTAGCTGTATTTTATTACCTAAGAAAAATAAATAACCTGCTAAAATACGTTAATGATAAAAGATCTTTACACTATGAACGTGTGGTGCAAAATATTTTATGATTTGTTAATTTTTTTTTTTTATGTTTGATAGATTAAAATGCTGTAAAAAGTATCATTTTGAAAAAAATAAATTGTTTAAGATGAGGAAAATGTTATGAAATAGAGAAAACAAATTACATAATCATAAGTGACATTTCAAGTTCATTGTCTCCTCCTCGCTCAACCAATATTCCTCTCGAGTCTTGACCATCACACTCATAACTACCTCCCGAACCCCACTCCCAGTCCCAACTAGGGGCGGATTTATGTATGAGATTGGGGATACGACACCCAGAGACCTCAGATAAAACTTTATATGTATATATGTATACGTATAAAAAAAAATAGAGTATATACTAAGTTTGAATCTTGCGTTTTTGCTTTCTTTGCTGGAATAGCTTCAACTCTTTTTTATTGTTTTATATTGTCTTTTTCATTAATTCTTCTTTACTTCAATTCTTTGTTAATTCAAAAATTAATTTAATTAATTTTCTTTCAAGTATACTTACATGTCAATCCCTCTGATTATATGGAAAAAATTTCTTGTCAAAATAATGGTTCCCATTGGTTTTGATTAGGGGTGTACATGACCGGGTTGGTTCGGGTTTTTCAAATATCAAACCAAACCATTTGTGTGAAAATTTTAAATTTATAAACCAAACCAAACTAATAAAATTCGAATTTGTTGGGTTTTTCAACCTCGGGTTGGTTCGGGTTTTTCAACTACCAAACCAAACCATTGTGTCGAATTTTTAAATTTATAAATCAAACCAAACTAACAAACCTTGGATTTTTTCAGATTTTTGGGTTTTTTCGGTAAAGTTTGCATACAAACATATAATTAACTTGTGCTCCAAATATTTCTTTAGTCCAACCAAAATACAATTATCTAAGGTGTTTCTGAAAAAAAAATAACACAAAATATGAGATGAGTACTGATGACACAAAAATATTCAATAAAAAATAATAATAAAATCATCATATAAAATAAATATTGCAAAGTCATAATGAAAATGGTCATAATTTAAAAGTACTAAATCATGCTAAAATAAGTTTAATAAGTATTAGTTACATTACTAAATATTTAAGAAAAATTAAAATTAGATTATGCATTTTAATTGTCTAAACCAATGTAAAACTAAAGAACAAATATTCAATATTATTGTCATTCTTAGTGTTGAATTGATTTTTGTTTTGCATTAGTATTAATTTGATTTTGATTTAAGTTTTATTATAATTATCAACATCTATGTACTATAATCTTTATTGGACCATTCTGAATTCTAAGTTTTAAACTTGAAATAATATATTAAAAGATAAAAACTATGAAATAGTATAAGAAATATTTTAAAATTATATCAAAGTAAATATTTTTATGTATAAAATAAAATTTTAAAATTACATATATAATGTTGGGTTGGTTTGGTCTCGAGTTGGTTTCTTTTAGTTAAAACCAACCCAACCCAAATATAGTCGGGGTTTTTTTCCAATACCAAACCAAGTCAAACCAAACCACTAGTCGGGTTTTTTTCCCGATTTGACTCGATTTGTGGTTTGGTTCGATTTTCGGTTCGATTTTGTACGCCCCTACTTTTGATATTGCTTTGGGCTTATTTGGTGATTGGAAACGGCCCAAACTTCTTTTGGAAAACAATTAGGTTAGTTCATGTAGTAAGGTCCATTAGTTTTCAAAGTAATTACAACTGAAAATTTTACACAAATCTCATAGTGTTAAAAACTAATTCAAAAATTCCTTAAATTTGGTTGAATCATGATACATCCCAAAATGCTCCAATACTTGGTGTAGATAAATAGAATTTTATTCAAATAACACTTATTTTTAGACTTAAAAATTACGCTATGTTTTACCCTTCTCATCTCCACTCAAAACAACAATTGATACAAAATCTGAATTTCTTGTTATTCTTCTCATTTATTTCAAGAAAATGTTTTTTACATGCATCTTACAATTTTTTAGATAGGAATAAGAAATGAGAAAATACATTGTTACGAATCTAGCCACGATGGAGGATCCAATTGATATACAGTCAAATTACATTTGAGATCCTGGTTAAAGGAATGAGCATGTGCACTAAAGATGCCTATATATACAGAGGATGAACTATCTCATTGGGGTTATGCTATGAGTTATGTTATTTCTTTTAATTAGCTATTTTGTAATAGCCGTCTGGAATCTCCTTTTTCTATTTTCCGCTTATAAGTTCTTTTAGGATCAATACAAACCTTAGTTTGTTACATACATCTCTCTTACATCATATGTTGGTTTGGAAAATTGAGTTATCCTTCGAGATATTTGAATTGCTTTCTTACAGAATTTAGAACGGCAAACTCTTTAAGAATAAAAGGCATACCATAAATCGTCATCCGAGTCTTGTATTCTATATGGGACATGGTTCTTCATATTGATTTGATGGTTGCTCTTGCAGGCTTTCGTTACACACGCCCTTAAAGTGGAAGGCATTAGAAGCATAATAGCTATATATACCGGCAAAGCTTGAGTCAACCACCCTCATCTTTGCTCACAAAGTGATCTCTTTTTCACTCAGCTTGCTCCTTCAAAGACATACGACTCTTTCACCGATGATTTCAATTATGCTTTGCTTCTCCTTACCATAGTTGCCCTAGTTATATTGATTTTCGTAACTTGTATATGGTCTGAGAGGAAAGATTTACCGGAGAAGTGGAGGTAACTTGTATGTTTTGCATATTAAGTAGTGTTTATCTTTTCACTAGCTCTTGTTGTAGGAACATTATATCTCTAAGTAGAAACCACCCTAGGGGAGGCTTGATGCCCTTTAAAAATGAGGCATCCGTTTTAGGCCCCTAAATTTGAGGGCCCCATTTTTTTAGTAATAACATAATTATTATAAGTATTATTTAACAAAAATAAATTATATTTTGTCTTTGTTTTAGTTCGTTTTGAAACATTAAAGAATGTTTCTTTCCTTTTTGTCAATTTTTAAATTTAACTTCCACATGACATGTTTAAGACTATAAGATTAAAAAATATTTTGGTATATATATATTTTTTAAGACCATAGAAAAAATAAAGTGTTTCCATTAAAAAGAAGAAATAACTTTGGATTTTTTTAATAAAAAAACTAGGGCACTAAGTAGCTTGACCCGCCACTGAAAACTGAATTTGTGCCGCCACTGAACCACCCGCATGTAATATATACAATTGAGTTATCGAAAAGATCGATAAGTACTCTGCACGAAGTTTTAGGTAATCAAATGAAACTGTACAACGAAAAGTTTCAATGAATTCCACGCCTGAAAGTGCCCTAAATAACATTGAACAATAACACCTATAATCTAATTACTCATTGCTTAAAGAGTCCATAAAAACCAATCCTAAAAAAGTCTCAATCACGCATTGTTGAAACACTCCATAAACAGTTAATCTATAAGGAATTTTGGAAAGAAAACTTTGATTTTGGTAGAGGGTTTCTCTCTGTTGGGTTTCTTCCGAGTTTCTTCTAACTTGGACAGTGTAACTGTTTCTTTGTAAATGAGGAAGCCTAAAATGTCTTTTAATAGTTTTTATTGTTAGCCAACTTATTAAAAATTAGTTATATTAGTTGTTTATTTTTTTTCCACATATCTATTAAAAAATATAAATAAAAAAGATAAATTTTATTTTATTAAGAAATGAGAATACATCTCTTTTACATCGTAATTCATATGTTGGTCTGAAAAACTGATTTGTCCTTCGAGATATTTAAATGGCATGTTTACAGAATTCAGAACGGCTAACTCTTTAACCATAAAGGGGCATATCATAAATCATCATTCGAGTCTTGTATTCTATATGGGACATGGTTCTTCATATTGATTTGATGGTTGCTCTTGCAACTTTCGTTACACACGCCCTTAAAGTGAAAGACCTTAGAAGCAAAATAGCTATACGGGCAAAGCTTGAAAGAATTCAATGAAATCTTGAAGAATTATTTGGGAAATTTTTCTCTATTTTCACTGAACTAAAAATTGTACAAAGAGTTGCTTACTTATCCATGTAAACTAAGGACTAGAAAGTCAATTTAAAAGGAAGTAGGTAACCAACTCTGACTATATACTTTACAGCTCATCCTATTCTAAAATAATCTAAAAAATCTTTTCCTATACAATGTGAATTAATATAAGCAAAGCTGTATATTGAAATGGGCTGCTGAAATGGCATTTGTGTGCTTCAGATGGGATGAAACCCAAAGATAAAATATCATTCCCAAGAGACGTTTATTCCAAAATAAGGCCATCAACCCATGTCTGAATGAAGCTTATCTTCTTCATTCGCATTCTTCATTCTTGGTACTGCCAGTCGGTGATCATGAGTTCCAACATTCCCCCTCAAGTAGGAGTCCAGAGATCGGACACCTAACTTGCCTAAAAAATGTCTGTGCAAGGGACCAACCAATGCCTTGGTAAAAATATCGACAATTTGAGAAGAGGAGGGGGTGAAATTGAGAGAGATGAGACCATCTACCAATTTTTCTCGAACAAAATGACAATCGAGTTCAATATGCTTCGTGCGTTCATGAAAGACTGGATTTTTGGCGATGTGGATCGTTGCCTGGTTATCACACTGCAAAGATATTGGGAGAGAAGGAGAGACAGAGAGATCTGAGAGTAAACGGACAATCCATGCAAGTTCAGCAACCAATCGACGCATGGATCGATATTCTGCTTCTGCAGAAGAGAGTGCAACAACAGGTTGTTTCTTGGACTTCCAGGAGATAGGACAACCACCAAAACTAATGTAGAAACCACTAACAGATCGTCGAGTATCAGAATAAGCCGCCCAATCTGCATCACAAAAACCAAAAATTTGGAACGAAGAATTCGAATTGATGAATAGCCCTAGTCCCGGATCCTTTTGTAGATAGCGAAGAGTGTGATAAGTTGCCTGGAGATGACATGTCCTTGGGTTTTGCATAAATTGACTCAAAGTCTGAACAGTGTATGAAAGATCCGGACGAGAGTGAGTCAAGTAATTCAATTGCCCTAAAAGTCGTCTATACATGCTGGGGTTGGAAAGGAGTTCTCCAGAATCTGCAGTCAATTTGATGGAAGAATCTAAAGGTGTGGAAGCAAATTTTGTCCCAATTTCTGGATGTTCAGCAATGAGGTCCAGGGCAAATTTCCTTTGGGTAACAAGTACTCCATCATGTACATGTAGGAATTCCATACCTAAGAAGTAATTAGCAATCCCCAAATCCTTAATTTTGAATTCTGTGTTGAGAAACAATTTCAACTCATCAATTTCCCTTTGATTGTTACCCGTCAACAGGATGCCATCGACGTAAGCAACCAGTATAGTGACAAGGGTACCTGAAGATTTAGAAAAAAAATGAGTAATCATTCAATGATGCAACATAACCTCGTGTACCCAAAGCTGCTGATAGACATGCATACCATTGGCGCGAGGCCTGCTTAAGTCCATAAAGAGACTTACGCAGCCTGCAAACATGCGAGGAAGATGAAGAAGGCATGCCCGGAGGAAACCGCATGTAGACCTCCTCATTGAGGTCCCCATGGAGGAAAGCGTTGTTTACATCAAGCTGAAAAAGAGTCCTATTGCGTTTAACCGCTATGCTAAGAAGGCAACGAATGGTTGTCATTTTTAATACAAGTGAGTAGGTTTCATTGTAGTCGATCCCTTCTCGCTGTATGTCTCCATGTACAACCAATCGTGCCTTTAAACGTTCCAAACTCCCATCTGACTTAAGTTTCATTTTGTACACCCATTTGTAGGGTAATGACTTCATTCCAGGTGGTAAAGGTACCACGTCCCAAGTAGAATTGGACGCAAGAGCATCCAGTTCTTGTTGCATAGCAAGTTGCCATCCAGGGTGTGAGGCTGCTTCATGGTAAGACCTGGGTTCCCTTATGCCACTTGTAGCATCACTAAGATTCTGGTTATGTGTGCTAAAAAAGAAATAAGGAAAAGAATCAAGAGGAAAATAAGAAACACTAGGTGAAATCACAGTAAAGGCACTATCACAAATAAAATCACCTAAATGTCTAGGAAAAATAGATTTTTTGGTTGATCTGCGCAAATCTTCTGCATGAGGTAGCACATGAGAGAGAATAGGTGAAGTGAGAGAAAAAAAATCAGGAGTAGACACGATGGGAGCTGGGGAAGAAACAAGATCGATAGGTGAAAGAGAAGAGTCAAAAGGATCCTCAAGATTTGGACGAGGGTTGTTTAAGGGAGTACAAACCCGAGGAGATGTGGAAGGAGTAAGAATAGGGGATTCTGGGAACAAAGGTTCATTTGAAAGAAAAGACCCTGGGAAAAGTTTAGACATAGGTTTTGATTTGGTGAAAGGAAAAATAGACTCAGTAAACTTCACATTTCTGCTCACCACAACTTGGTTAGTCTGAAGATTAAGAACTTTATACCCTTTCTTCCCAAAAGGAAAACCTAGAAGAACACCTGGAAAAGCTCTTGGAGCAAGTTTGTCCCTATTAGCAGATAATGTAGACACAAAACAAAGACAACCAAAGGGTCTGAGTTGAGAGTAAGAGGGAATCTCTTTAAACAATTTTTCATGAGGACTGATGTTTCCCAAAACTTTAGAGGGAAAAAGATTTATCAGGTGGGTGGCAGTAAGAAGGGCTTCTCCCCAATATTTGGAAGGTAGGTGAGACTGATATAAAAGAGCCCTGCAAATTTCAAGGAGATGTTTGTGCTTCCTTTCTGCTATCCCATTTTGTTGTGGGGTAGCAACACAAGTGGTTTGATGAACAATACCTTGTGAAGTAAAGAAATCTGAGAGGAGAACACCTGAACCTAATTCATAGGCATTATCAGATCTAATAATTTTTACTTTTCTATCAAACTGTCTCTCAACATAAGATAAGAAAGATCTCAATATTGGGAATGCATTGGATTTTGTAGAAAGTAGAAAGGTCCATGTAGATCTGGTGTAGTCGTCTACAATAGTGAGGAAGTATTTTTCCCCTTTGTAGGTTTGGGTCTTGTAAGGTCCCCAAGTGTTAATGTGCAATAATTCAAAACTGTCTTTAGTGGTAATATGACTTTTAGAAAATGGCAATTTGTGGAGTCTAGCCATTGGACAAATATCACAAGGAAAATCATATTTCTCACCTTCTGAATAACATATATCTTTAATGTGCCTCATAGAAGCGTAGGGTAAATGCCCCAACCTATAATGCCAAAGTTTTCTAGAGTCAAGAGAATCAGAAAGAGTATTCATTGCATTCATATTCTGATCATTACAAATTACAGGATTCTTGACTAATTTAGAACGAAAAGACTCAAAATCAGACACTACATGTTTGGACTTAACATGATGTTTGGGAGAAATTAAAGAAGATTGAAAACTAGAAGACTTCATTGAAAAGGGATTGGAATCTGATGTGCAATCCTTCAGTACATATAGACCAGCTGCAGCTTTACCAAAAATCTGTTTCCTGTTGAGATTGAGGTCCTGTAGAAAACATCCACGTTTAGTAAAAAGAAAACCAAGCTCGGTTTGATCAACAAATTGTCTTACAGAAAGTAAATTGTGTTTAAAAGAAGGAACATAGAGCACACTCTGTAGCTCTAAATTAGGAGTGAGGGAAACTATTCCTATGCAAGTGACAGAAACCTTATAGGAATTAGGTAGAGTAACCAAAATTGGTCTAGAAAAATATTTTATGTCATGAAGCAAAGATTTGTCATAAGTCATGTGTTGAGAAGCCCCCGAATCTATGATCCATGATTTAGTATTAAAAACAGTGAAACATGAAGAATATGCACTCAAAACAGTTGCAATACCAGCCATGCTTGCAAAATGGTTTTCAGAACCTGATGCTTGGGAATCTCCACTTTGGACATACTTAAATATATGTATCAGTCTATCACATTGATTCTTAGTGAAACCTTGAGAATTCACAATATTTGACATAGTGCTTGATCCCACATTTTTGCCAGAATGCTCATTGAGCATAATTCCTTCCTCAGAAGCAGTAGTGAAATTGTTTTCTCCTGTACCAACTGCATTAACTTTAGCATTGTTGTGAGGCTTCTTTGTCTTGTTTGTAAACTTGTAATCTGTAGGGTACCCAATCAACTTATAACAATTTAATCTTACATGGTTGGTCTTCTTACAGTAGGTACAGAACATGTAATTCTTCTGTCCACTGTTTTGGTAACCTGCTCCTGCAACTTGATTGTTCACCCTGGATTGTGGATTGTTCCTCTGTTCATTCCATCTTGTTACATTAAAGCCAACAGAATATGGAAATCCTATGTTTCCATTATGCACTTCTCTTTGAGATTCCTCATGTAAGATCATGGAATAAGCTTGATTAGTAGATGGTAGGGGTTTCATCATTAGAATATTCCCCCTACACCCTGAATACATTTCATTCAAACCCATTAAAAATTGCATCAATTTGATATCTTCATTCATTTGGTTGTGTGTTTTAGCACCACACTTACAATCACAGCCACAAGTCATAAATGTGTTCAAAACCTTCATTTGGTCCCATAGCTTCTTTAGTTTGTTAAAGTAACTAGCAACATCATTTGTACCTTGAGATATGTTGTTGAGATCTCTTTGTAACTGAAAAAGTTTTGCTCTATCAGGTTGTCCATACCTCTCTTGGAGCTCATTCCACAGATCAACAGCAGTCAGGCAATAGATAACACTCTCTGAGATCTCCTTACTAAGAGAATTCAACAACCAAGCAATGACCATGTCATTGCACCTTCTCCAGTGGTAAAAAAAATGTGAGTCTTCTTGTGGAACAATTGCTTTGTCATCAACAAAGCAAAGCTTATTCTTAGCTGACAGAGAAATTAAAACTCCTCTTTTCCAGTTTCTATAATTAGAACCATCGAAAATGATGTTGATGAGATTGTTTTCAGGCGAATCTAATGGAGTCAAGTAGTATGGATGACTGGAATTGACTACATTAGTGGTTTTCTCAGCTGAAGAGGAAGATTTGTCAACTACGGTCTCAATTGCCATCTCACTGAAATTGAGTGAAACAGTATAATGAAGAAAAAATAGGAGAGAAGATGATGAATTTCCCCTAAAATGCTCTGATACCATGAAAGAATTCAATGAAATCTTGAAGAATTATTTGGGAAATTTTTCTCTATTTTCACTGAACTAAAAATTGTACAAAGAGTTGCTTACTTATCCATGTAAACTAAGGACTAGAAAGTCAATTTAAAAGGAAGTAGGTAACCAACTCTGACTATATACTTTACAGCTCATCCTATTCTAAAATAATCTAAAAAATCTTTTCCTATACAATGTGAATTAATATAAGCAAAGCTGTATATTGAATTGGGTTGCTGAAATGGCATTTGTGTGCTTCAGATGGGATGAAACCCAAAGATAAAATATCATTCCCAAGAGACGTTTATTCCAAAATAAGGCCATCAACCCGTGTCTGAATGAAGCTTATCTTCTTCATTCGCATTCTTCATTCTTGGTATTGCCAGTCGGTGATCATGAGTTCCAACAAAGCTTGAGTCTCTCATCTTTGTTCACAGAGTGATCTCTTTTTCACTCGGCTTGCTCCTTCAAAGAAATACAACTCTCTCACCGATGATTTTCAATTATGTTTTGCTTCTCCTTACCATAGTTGCCCTAGTAATTAATATCAATTTTCGTAACTTGGATATGGTCTGAGAGGAAAGATTTACAGGAGAAGTGGAGGTGAGCCTTTCAACCAACAAAGTGGAGGCGAGTCCAAAGCCATTACACTTCCTTCAATTGTTGTAGTGTTTACTCTCCATTTCTTTTGGCACTTTTAACTTAATCTTCTTAGATTAGTAAGTTAGTTTAAAGCTGTAACTTTAGTAATTTTGTAAAAGAGGCCCTCGTTTTGATTTTTGTACAGATATTTCATATTGGTGGCAAGAGGTGCAAAAATTCACCCACAAGTTGCTTATCTGCAGTACTATTTTTGGGCTTTCGATTATGCTATATTATGTTTTAATTTGCATATTAAGTAGTGTTTTTTTTAATCTCTAAGCACATGAAAACATTAAGTTCAATTTACTATTATAACACGAGGCATGAGCCATAATCCGATTCCTCTTGAATATTTATTGTGCCATGAAAAATTGGATTCAATGCAAGCTTGATAGCACTTTCATTATCACATCTAATTTGAACAACATAATCAACTTTGCAACATCTCTCCTATTAATTAATCTATCTCTTTAACCACATACATTCTTCCGCAACCATAGTCGCGGCTACGTACTCAGCTTCAGTGCTAGATAATCTTACCCCACTTGTTGTTTCTTGTTAGCACCAAGAAACCAAGATCCTGAAGTTGAATGTCTATCATTTGTATCTTCAGCCCAATCCGCATCAATAAATCCATTTAACACGAATTTCTCATGTCTTATGTACATAAGACCATAATCTAATGGGCTCTTCACATAACGAAGAATTCGCCTTGCTGCATCTAGATGTGAGCTTCTTGGACACTGCATGAACTGAGAAACAATTCCATCAAAATAAGCCATCTTCCGGTCTTGTGATAGTTAAACTACCAACAAGTTGCTGAAATTCTTTGGCATTTTTTAATGGCTTTCCTTCCGCTTCAGATGTGGTTCCATTGGAGTTGCTTTTTCTTTCGACTCTCTCATACCAATACGTTGCAGCAGTTTCCTCGCATATGTCTTTTGAGAAACAAAATATCCTTGATCTATTTTTTCAATTTCCAAATCAAGAAAACAGCTCACTTCCCCCAAATTCTTCATCTCAAATCGAACTGAAAGATAATTTTTTAACATAGAAATCACAACTTCATTATTTTCAGATATCGAATAGAAAACCAAAAGGAAAGAAATAGTACTTCAAAACATGTCCACTCTCGTCATTAATCAATTCTCTCTGTAATAATAATTTGTACTGGGCCTGTAATTTCCTATATATGTATCAGACCCAAATTTAGATGTCAATACCACATGTATATTCAAAAAACAAAGAATTTCATTCAATAGTATCTATTTTTAGACATTAATAAAAAAACAGTGTAGAGTATTCAGGCAAGAAATAATAACACATCAACAAAATAGTGCAATCACCTAAACATAATAAACAGATGGACGAAATCACCTAAACATTATTCTATAATTAAACTACACGAAGCAACAAATAGTAAGAAACTACAAGAGTGGTACTACGTCCACTAGTCAGTTAATTAAACAAGACAATACACTCCTACTTACTAGTATACATGCATCCCTACATACTAAGCTTCTACCCTAATTTGTACGCTCCATGCCTTCCTATCTAACGTCATGTCCTTGGTAAGATGTAACTACGTCAGATTCTCTCTAATCACCTCTCTTCATTCTCCAATAATTCTTCGACCTACCTGTACCTCTCCTGAATACATCCATGTCCAAGGAGACGTCATGACCATTGGTTGTATATTGTACTTTGTATGGAAACATATATATTTTCTGTCAACCTCAAAACAAAAATTGATCATCTTGTCCCCCACAGAAGGACCACTTCTTCAAATGTATATGACCTATGATAAAATTCAATTAAATTGCCATGATGTATACAACTTGTATCAGTCCAAGAATATGTAAATTTTCTCAAATATGAGGACCACCTCTATTTTATTTATGCCATTTAGTACCTCCAGAGGCGGAGCCAAGGTTAAGAGTTTGGTGGTTCTAAATCAATTTTGTTTGCCGTTCACAAGTTAATATACATATATTTATTTAATTTCTTAATACAAATATATAGGATCTACGAAAAAGCTAATGGGTCCGTCTGAACCCATGAACCCCTCCCTAGCTCCGCCTCTGAGTACATCTCAAAAGATAAGTTAAACTCTGCTGAATGCAAAAAACATAGAATGTGTGTTATGTTATCCCTTCCCGGTTGGTTCAATTATAATTTCACAACTTCATATTACCGATAACAAGACTCTAGATAGGAAGAAGTGAAGATTGGGTATATAGAATGTTAGTAGGGGCAGATCGAGTGTTGTCTTACCTTGCTTTTGTTATCTATCAACACATGTTATGTATTGTATTTCGATGATCACACTATTTTGAGGGTATCTTTTGTTTTTAATTTGTTCTTACGCTGTATACTGCTTTTCGTATTAACTGTTATGCTTTTTTTTTTTACTCGAGTTTGATCCACTTATGAATTGAGAAAAACAACCTCTCTACCCTCCACGAGGTAGTGGTAAGATCTGCATACCCATTTGGTATGTTGTTATTTCAATTCAGCGGTAAAAAATTAGGGTCGACTAACATAAATAATGAACTTGATTTCAAGATATATACCATTAGACAAACTCTTAAATATGAACATCGTTATCCAAGTATGAAGCAGGACCACTAAGTTCAAAATAATTTCACTTCAACAGTAAGATCCTTTTAGTTTATATCCAAAACATCAGAGCACTAAGAAACATAACGATATATTAAATGAGGAATTTTCGCATATAGTCATTCAAAAATAATTTAATTATGCTCGATAGCTATAATTTGCTAATTATGATTCGTAGTTACACGTTAGTGGGAGCAGATAGGCAAGCGAGATTGGGAGAGGGAGGAGAGAGATGAGCGAGAGAGGGCAGAGAGTGGAGAGAGACGAATTGTATATGTATATCTGTCAAATAATATATATATATATCTAGCGAGCGAGATTGAGAGAGGGGGGAGAGAGGCCAGAGAGTGGAGAGATGTGAACTGTATATGTATATATGACAGATAATTGTATATATGTAACTAATATATATATATATATATGTATTTGCATATCTAGCGAGCAAGATTGGGAGAGGCGAGCGAGAGAGGGCAAAGAGTGGAGAAAGTTGTATTTGTATATCTGTCATATAATTGTATATGCATAATTTGTATTTGTATATGTATAAAAGAGGAGAGAGGTGAGAGAGAGGAAGAGAGGAGAGAGACGAAGTAATTATAGCTAAAATTTATATAGTACAAGCTATCACTATAATACACGAATCGTGTTCATAAGAGACAAATAAAGAAAACTAATGAAGCCCACATTTTTATAAGCACTTCACTAGGATAATGTGGAATAATTCTCGATTAAGTTAGGGATATGATTTATGCCATGTTTGGTAGACATTATTAATTTGTCTAACTCTTAATTCAAACACAATATAAATTTTATTACTTAATTCTGAAATATCCCATCTTATTTCATTCAACTGAAATTATTTAATTTCATCTCTCATATAAATTAATATAATCAAATCTCTCTTTAATAGTGATCTTGCATAACCTTATTTCACGATCTCATATTTTTTGATATTATTGATGACTCATTACTTTAATGAATAATTTCTTCGAACAAAAGAAGATTATTATATAAATACTTACTCAAATTTTTATTTCTCAGATTCTATTATGAAAGGCACAATCTTTTGTGAAGAAATCTGCAAATTGTTGGTCCTCCATTAACCATGAACACCTATTTTATCTGTCATTTTCATTTGCTTTTAATTTCAAAATTTTATTATACTCTATAGGTTGAGTTTAATTTCTGTTAGAACTTTTGAAGGTTACTCTAAGAGTAATATATATTTTAAAGCATCTTGAAAATTTCAAAGCTCTAGAAATATTCACACAGATCAAGATATGACCAAACTATTATTGACAATCAGAAGATTCTCAAAATTCTTTCATGGAGATCAAATAAAATCTTAAAGAGGTCCACATTATCATAGTTCAAAAATTACGTCACTAGCGACCTTCAAATCACGAAAAAAATTTAATAGAGAAAAAATCAATAAATAAATAAATTTATACCCACATTATTTTATTAATAAAATTACATTTCTTTATATTTTATTTATAATTACGATTTAAAATTTGTTGGAAACAACGTCTCAATAAACGTAATTTGAAGGAGTTTGAATTGAAGAAGGAGTCTTACTTGAAGTAGAACTCTAAGTCAAAAGAATTCAAGTCAATGAGGAGTTTGAAATAAACAATAACTCTATGAAGAATTGTGCTTAAATAGAGGCGAAGTCGTTCAGAATACTAGTGCACTTACAGAGCAAAAAGAGCAATTGAGAAATTGACTTCGCAAGTACTACCAACGAACTGAAGGAACACATTGAAGAACCTGATCCTTTTACAAAGTTTATGTGGTAGGAGTTTTTCTTTGTGATTGAGTCTTGATGTAATCTTAATTTAGTGAGTTATAAACTGAATTAGAAGTGTTGTCTTCAGGTTTTGATAACTTGAAGAGTTGGGAACACATACCTTGAGAGGTTTGTGTTGAAGTTTGGGAATTGTAGTTCGTAATTCCTTAGGTTACATAGGCTTGTAATCTGTTTTCTGTGAAGACTCATGATTTAGTGAAGTTGAAGTTAAATCCTATAGGATTACATGTCGTGGTTTTTTACACCTTTTGAGCAGGGTGTTTTCCACGTAAAAATACTGTGTTTTTACTTACTGTTCTTACTGCTTTGCTAGAACATGTTAGTCAACCTGTTTCACACTTAGACGAAAAGTTAAAATCAGTAAGTTGGTCACTAACAATTATCGGTTTTAGTGTGCTCATTAATCAAAAACCAATGAATTGGTTGATGCACACCCCTACTGATCCATGTTGCTCAAGTTCTCCAATAAATATTGTGGAACTCGTGTTGGATCCTCCAAAAATGATTATTCTTTGGAGGATACGAAACACACTTAGCGAAATATGTTGGATCCCTTTTGTTGTTCTATAGCACTATTCAAGTAGCTTCCAAAACCCTTGGTTTTTTAAGCAGAAGAAATATGTGCATACCATTGACGAGAGGCCTGCTTGAAAGACTTACTGAGCCTACAAAACAAGGGAGGAAAACCGTGCATATACACTAATTCTTCGTCAAGATCTCCATGTAAGAGCGCGTTGTTTACATCTATAAAATACAAATTCCAGTTCTTATTCACTGCAATAGTAAGTAAACATCTAATTGTTGTTAGTTTAACCACAAGAGAAAACGTTTCAGTACTGTAATCCAATCCTTCTCTCTTATTGCATATTCAGGTTTACAACAAAGCATTTGTATGGTAAATGATTTAATTATTTCATTATAGTTTGGAGCTTCTTGTGCTGTTCCATTATTTTAATTTACAACGTGTTTCAGGGCTGAATTTCACAAAATATATCTTTAAGCCTACGATGGGAGAGAGTGGTGCAATGTTGTAAGTATGCAAAAACAGTTATAATGTTAAACAAAAGTTCCCAACATTGTCTTGAATATTTGCATAGCAAGAAAAGATGTTCAGCGCTCGAGTACAACAAAATTTATTTAAGTAACCATCAAAACAAAAATGATACTTAAACTAACAAAAACACTTTTGACATCTCTGTGAAGACATTTGGAACTTTTTCTCTCATTCAAAGCTGTTTCATCTCACGCGTCCGTCCATAAGCTTTAACCAATACGAGGGTGGCTTTGTCTTGGAAATATGTGGGCAAGGAAGGGATACTGATATGCTCTGTGTTTCCAAATTGAAAATACAGAGATAACGTCCCTTAATGAAGTAGATGGATTCTTTTTTAATATTAGTGCCTCTTGTACAACATGTTGTTCCCCCAAAACAAGGACCTAAGAAAATTGCAGTTTCACCAATGCTTTTCTTCTCTTCCCACACTTTATTTACAAAGTCAAACCGGAATACTATAATTTTGTAAACATCCTCAAACTCCCTTCCATGGAACAACATGCGAATATATAATAGCTCAACCTTGTCCTTGTTGTCGTCTTCAGATTGAATGAGGTAATTTCCAAAGCGTGGCATGTCTAAGTATTCTGTGAAGTAATTATATGGAGGTTCGTAAGTCATTGGTGTAGCTGATATTGTTCCTGATGAATCATCTACATCCAAACGGAGTAGAATTCGAGTCTGCATTGTTAATGCATAAAAATCTCCCTTGAAAACTGTCCATACCGAAAAACAATTATCTCCAATAATTGATTTCAGATCTTGTTTATGAAACTCCTGACTATAACCTGGTTTGCACAAGTAAAGTGCAGCCGCATTCTCATCATTGTTCACGTCATCATCCTGATTGTCATCGTTCGCCTCATTGTCTGTGTCATCATCAGTGGAATCCAGGTCATCATCATCGCGATTCTCATTGTCTGTGTCATCATCATTGGAATCAGTATCATCATCATCATTGGGATTCTCATTGTCCGTGTCATCATCATTGGAATCCAAGTCATCATCATTGAGATTCTCATTGTCCGTGTCATCATCATTGACATCTGTCTCATCATCATCATCATCGGGATAGTCATCGTTTGTGTCATCATCATCTAAATTCTCATTGTCTGTGTCATCATCATTGGTATCTGTGTCATCATTGGAATTCTCATCCTCTGTGTCATCATTGGAATTCTCATCGTCATCGTTGTCAGGATGAGTAGTCTCATGAATTAGGAAGAGAATGCAACATTCAGGATCATTAGGTGGTGCAGACAAGAGACACAAAAGTTGGTCGTCATAAGGGAGTGGTGGGAGCTGAATTTTGTCGTTTGAAATAGCATTCCAGAGATAACAATTACTAGAATCAAAGTCTTCTAACACAAGCCACTCTTGAGCATAAGCACGTATTAGTGCGTTACCAAGCTCAGGTATACTTCTTATATATGATTGATCTTCTGATATACTGAAAAAAGTTTGTGTTTTTCTTGACGGACATATAACAAGCCACGGGTGTGGTTGTGAAGAAAGTGGTGGTCCATAGTATTCCAAGTTTTCCTTCTTTTTCTCTTCCAACCTCATCATCACGAGTTCAACAGAATTCAGTAGATACAAATTACAGATTAATGAATAGCTAGTATCGTCTCATGTGTATTTAAAAGAATGTCATTCAAATTAAATATAACAATAATAATGAGTTCAAATACGATAAAGAAAAGGAATTAGAGTATCTCTAGGACAAGCAAAATTGTTTTCCTTTCCTTTCAAATAAATTATTGGGATTTTCCATAAATAAATAAAATAATTGGGATTTCCGATTCAAATAAATAATGCAAAAAAAACAGTTACACGTTACTAATCTTGTTCTATTTAAATAGGGTAATAACATGTCCTTTTTCCGATTCAATTAATAGTAATTTAATCTCTCAAGTTCAAAGTAATATTTTCTGAATAATGATGGAGAATGCAAATTATGACAAATTGTGGTCAGATTGTATTCCATCAGACGTACTCGGATTAATATCATCCCATCTTGTTGCTGTTGAATACTTTATTTTCCGTGCAGTTTGTAAAAAATGGCGCTATGCTCCCCTAATGCCTCCTCTTCCCCAACCATCATCTTCGCAATGGCCTTGTTTGATGACCTTGCATAAAGAAACAGGCATGTTAGAATTCTTTGATCCGGTGTACAATGTCGTAACTACTCACAAGATGGGTATTCAAAAATTAAGGGGGGCCCGAATTCGGAGCTCAAAAGCTAATTGGTTGCTCATGAGTCATGGAAATCGCGGCATGTTTTTCTTCAATCCGTTTAGCAATGGCATAATTGAACTCCCTGATCTACTGGAGGAGCACAAAAATTCTTGCTCTGCTTGGACTTTTTCGTGTCCTCCTGACTCATTATCGGATTGTTTCGTTGTTGGTTTTGAAGCCATTGGTTATGTCCCAGATGTGTACATCATCAAAGTTGGAGATACTGAATGGACGTATCACTACTCCTTGAACCCAGGAAAATTTATGGCAACCGGGTGCAATAATCCGTTATTTTTCAAAAACAATACTATCTACTTACTCGGAGATAAAGGTAACTTGGGAACACTACGCATCAACAAAAACTCAGCTGCACAAAGACCTAGGTGGAAATTTTACGGGAGTTATTTTCCAAGTTCAAAACAAGGATTAATTAGAAAGGCATACACAGCAGAAGATGTGGATAATGGAGGAATGTTAGCTGTGATTTTAAGTCGTGAAAAAGGGGATGTAGGGGTTTGGAGGTACAAAATAAATGGAAAAGAGTTGGAAAGGGAAAAAATAACAAGTTTGGATAATAAAACATTATTTGTGAGCTCCGGAGGATCATACTTGAAAACATGTGTTGCACCGGGACTAGGAAACAAGATATATTTCTCAATGTTTCACAACAACAACAAGGGCGTTTTCTATTGTTTGGCCAATCGCAAATATTACTCTTTCGATTACTCTGTCAACAAAGCTTACTCAAGTCCAAATATTTTTAACTTGGTCCAACCAAGATCCTGCATTTGGATCGAACCAGAGAATGATTAATCGTTCCCCTTTTGTTGCTATTTATTTTTCCATTAGTTAGCAATGTTTTTTTGGGCCAAACTAACATGGTTTTTAATTTCTACTCAGTAGTATCGGTGTAGCAAACAAACTTTTCATATTCTATCTTCCAAGCCTGCCTATAGATCACACTCGACCTAAAATGTAGAAAGAAGGAAATCGATGTTGAAGCTCAGTATTACACTTTTTAATGCAATGTATCTCACCTAATACTTTCTATAAACCATGTTTTTGTGTATGAAAATTTATGTTTGCTTTGTAAGTTTGGTTAGTTGACATTTAAACATACGATGAACAATCAAAATTTGCTCAGAAGCATAGTTTTATTTTACTTATTTTGACTTTATTTAAATCAATAACATATATAGAGATTCGTGTGCATATGTAACGTGCAGGGGCGGACCCATCCTTACCTAAAGGGTGTCAAGCGACACTCTTTGTTGGAAAAGTATGTTATATATAGAGGTCAAATTTTGATTTTATATATATAAGTATTGACATCACTTGACATAATTAGCTAAAGATTTAATCTAGTGATTAACGTGTTGTAAAAATTCCTTTAGGTTGTGTGTACTAATCCTACTAGCGGCCTTTTGTTTGGCGTGGTGAGAACATATTTAAATTGCAACTAGCTCAACTACATTTCATGATGAAATTTTTGGAATTGAATTTTGTTGCATTGCATAATAGTTATATGGCTTTGATCAATAATTTCATTTACTGAAGTTTGCATCGATTTGGTGTTTTCTTTTATATAAATATTTTTTTCTAAAAAAGACCTTCCAAAATTTGCCTATTGGCATCATATTCTAGGAACCAGATGATTTCATGCCTATTGATATTTAATTTACTTGAAAGTTGTTAAGAGTGTATTTAAATGTCCATATAGTTATAGTACTAAAGTAAATTTTACATTCAAGTTCAAAAGAATTTGATGTTTTTACTCCTTAATTAATTACATACTAGGAGTCAGCGATAATCACAAAAGGCCGATGGTTCATGCTTTGTCTTCACTTTAGAGTCTCATGGATTTACATCAAGGAAGATTTCTCTGATGGGAGTGAAAATAGGGATTTTCTACGAACGAATGCACTACATGAAAATTTGTTTGCTTTTCTTTCAACCCAGTGGAAGAAATTTGAGTTTCCATTAGTGTCCATCTATTTAAGGAATTTGTGAATCATTCTAAAACAAAATTAAAATAAAATAAATTTATAATTATACTTTTATTGAAACTAATCTAGTGGGATAAATAAAATAAAAGTGTTAGAAATCATACTACAAAAATCTAGATTAATAAGACTCATGTTTCATTTTATTTGTCACTCACTGATTTTAGATGACCTTACCTAGAGAAATCGACATTGTAGAATTTTTTCATTCGATTCGTAACTACTCAAAACAATGATATCCAAAATTAAGGAGTAGTTGCTCAAAAGCTAATTGGTTGCTCATAAGTTCTGGAAACTACGACAGATTATAATGGGAGATTGTGTTTATGCTTTTTGGGATGAGAGCGATTTTAGAATCCTTACCTTCATGGTAATTTTTTTTGGACCACAATTATCGTTGAAGAACAAAATAAAAATAAAATTTATGTAGTTGGAAGACTTTGATAACAAAGCTTTGATTATGGTCTTCCGTATTGATGTTCAAAACACTGTACAAGTCTGGAGATATAGGGATGCTACGAATTATAACATCTTCTTCTGTTTGGAAAAATAAAAATACTTTTTTTATGATTACTCTAGCAATAAAGATTCTTCCAATGCAAATTATCTTCGCATGGGAGAGCCTGTATCGGGTATATGGATTAATGACGACATCTTTTGATCTGATATGGTTGCTTTAATATGAATTAGTCCTTCCCATAGTTATTTTTATTTTTGTATTTCCTCCCTTCTCTTTACATTTTGTTACATTTTTTTCTCTCATGGCAACGAAATTTTTTAATGGAATCTTGTTATATCATCCAAGATTTTACATTTTAATTAGCACACAATAAATGCTCAAGACATAGTACATGTTTATCTTTTTGAAATTATTGTATGGATGAAGATTAATTGTTTATATATATATATATATATCAAAGAGGCATGATCCGTGCTGAGGACATGCCCAACGTTTTATACTTTTAGCAATGGTTAATTTTGAATGATTTGCATAGTCATTTGATCACGAAGGACAATAGAAAAGAACGAAAAACTAACACACCAAAAAATATAAAGATAATTGAGTTGATGCTAGGCCATTAGCAGATGAATACCATATAGGTGAAATGATTGGCGTGCGATAGATGGCTTAATATAGGGTGTATTAGAGTAACCGTCAATATATAAAAATTGACTTAGGTATCGTGCTTACAAATGTGCATTTAGCTGACTGGACTAAAATGTGAAATCAAAATTAATTTTATCAATCATATACTAATTCAACCCTCAATTAAAGAGGAAACATTCAGAACTAACATTCTTGCTAAAGATACAATAAGACATACATACCACATGTATATTCAAAAAACAAAGAATTTCATTCAAATAGTATCTATTTTTAGACATTAATAAAACAGCAGTGTAGAGTATTCAGGCAAGAAATAATAACATCAACAAAATAGTACAATCACCTATCTGTAATAAACAGATTGACAAAATCGTATGTACAAGGAATTGAAATAACTGCAAATGAAGAGAATTAAATGGAGTAAAACTATGCCAATATAATTATGTTAGACTATTTTAAAGTTTTCCATTCGTGGAAGAAAAATATGTAATTCTAAGTTTCTAATTTAGTTGACCACTTTACTTATGCTAAATTCTAACCTATTGTTGCTAATGACTAACAAATTCATCCATAACAAACAATACTACATCAATAATTCTATAATCGAACTACACGAAGCAACAAACAGTAACATAAATCAAAGAATAAGAAACTACAAGAGTGGTACTACGTCTACTAGTTAGGTAATTAAACAAGAGTACAATACACTCCTACTTACTAGTATACATGCATTCCTATATACTAAGCTTCTACCCTAATTTGTACCCTCCACTCCTTTCTATCTAACGTCATGTCCTTGGTAAGATGAAACTACGTCATGTTCTGTCTAATTATCTCTCTCCATTCTCCAATAATTCTTCGATCTACCTCTACCTCTCTTGAATCCATCTATGTCCAAGGACACGGCATGACCAATATTGATTTTGAAAAATTTCACTTTCAACATTAAGATTCTTTTAGTTTACATCCAAAAAATCAAGTTCATATAAACACAAAATCAATTCCAGGAGTAATAATATTTTCTTCCCCCTTAATTGTATCTTGTACTTTGTATGGAAACATATATATTTTCAGTCAACCTCAAAACAAAAATTGATCATCTTGTCCCCCACAAAAGGACCACATCTTCAAATGTATATGACCTATGATAAAACTCAATTAAATTGCCATGATGTATACAACTTGTATCAGTCCAAGAATATGTATTTTTTTTATCAATTATGAGGACCACCTCTATTTTATTTATGCCATTTAGTACATCTCAAAAGATAAGTTAAACTCTGCTGAATGCAAAAACATAGATTGTGTGTTATGTTATCCCTCTCTTGTTGTCTCTATTGTAATATTTTAATGTCGCAGTGTCACATTACCGAGGATACATGACTCTAGATAGTAAGGAGTGAAGGTCGCGTATTATGGTATATGGAATGTCAGTAGGGTAGAGTGTTGTCTTGCATTGCTTTTGTTATCTATATATAGCATATGTTATGTATTGTGTTTCGATTATTACACTATTTTGAGGATATATATTGTTTTTGTTCTATATGCTCTATACTGCTTTTCGTAATAACTGTTATGCTTTTTTTTTCTTTTACTTGAGTTTGATCCACTTATGAATCGAGGGAAACAGTCTCTCTACCTCCACGAGGTGATTGTAAGATCTGCATACTCCATTTAGTAGGATTTCACTAAATATGTTGTTGTTATTTCAATTCCGCAGTAAATAAGAAATTAGGGTTGACTACCATACTTGATATATTTCAAGATATATACCATTAGACAAAATCTTAAATATGAACATCATTAATTCATTATATATCCAAGTAGGCAGGCTGGACCATAAAAGTTCAAAATAATTTCACTTCAACAGTTAGATCCTTTTAGTTTATATCCAAAACATCAGAGCACTAAAAACCATAATGATATATTAAAATGTAGCATAGTCTTCCATACACATTTCTTCCCCCTAAATTTACATCGTCTATCAAATGCAGTATAAATCATATGAATTTATATTTTCAATTAACCTCAAGAGAAAAATCAATCTTATCCCCGCATCCAAATAAAATAAATTAATACAATTAAATTTCTCTATAAACAGTAATCTTGTACAACCTTATCTCACGATCTCATATTTTTTTATATTATTGATGACTCATTACTTTAATGAATAATTTCTTCGAACAAAAGAAGATTATTATATAAATACTTACTCAAATTTTTTATTTTATCAGATTCTATTATGAAAGACACAATCTTTTGTGAAGAAATCGCCAAACACATAGTACCTAAAATTGATGGTCCTCCATTAACAATGAGAACCTATTTTATCTGTCATTTTCATTTTTTTTTAATTTCAAAATTAAATTTTATTAGACTATAAAATGAGTTTAATTTCTGTTTGAACTTTTGAAGGTTACTCTATGTAAAAGAGTAATATATATTTCAAAGCATCTATCAACATGGGTTGTGGTGCACTCAGGGCCGGCTCTTGCCTTTGTAAAATAAGGCTTATGCCTTAGGCCCCCAAATTTCGGGGCCCCCAAATTATTATCAAGAATAAATTATGTGTTAAATTTTTATAGAAAAAAATGATTAATTATGATAAAAAATGTATTATTTTACCCACTTTAACATTTTTTATACTTGTTAAAAATAAAAATTAATAGTGAAAAGTGTTGAACAAATTGAATTACAATTTTTTTTAATTTCTTTTTAAATTTCAGTTTCAAACATTACAATAAGCATATTAAAATGGTGTATATCAAGTCATCAACTTCTTAAATCAGATTCAATGGTTCTAACTCTTATCTTTATTTAATATTTGTCAACTTATTACTTATAAAATTATGTTAACAATTCATATAATAATTGTCTCACTGAAAGGATGATTTCAATGTTAAGTTGATAAAATCTTACCTAAAATCAATAACTGAAAAATAATATTAAATACTAATAATTTTCATCTAAATAGTGTAAGAAAAATAAATTTTGAATAAATATGTATACGAAGTTTGTTTATATTTTAGGCCTCAAATTAAAATTTTGCATTAGGCCCCCCAATTACGTTGAGCCGCCCTTGGGTGCACTGGTGGGAGTGCTTCACCCTTAACTAGAGGTCTCGGGTTCGAGCCCTGGGTATGGAGAAAATCTTGTTGGGAGCGCCACCCCCGAATGGGCCCTGCAGTGCGCGATTTGGATTTAGTCGGAGCTTCAATGTGGGCTCCAGACACCGGGTGGGAAACAAAAAAAATAAAAATATTTCAAAGCATCTTGAAAATTTTATAAACTCTAGAAACATTCTCAAAATTCTTTCATGAAGATCAAATAAAATCTTAAAGAGGTCCACGCCATCATAGTTCAAAAATTACGTCTCTAACTACCTTCAAATCACGAAAAAATTTAATAGATTTAATCTAGTGATTAACGTGTTGACATAATTAGCTAAAGATTTAATCTAGTGATTAACGTGTTGTAAAAATTCCTTTAGGTTGTGTGTACTAATCCTACTAGCGGCCTTTTGTTTGCCGTGATGAGAACATATTTAAATTGCAACTAGCTCAACTACATTTCATGATGAAATATTTGGAATTGAATTTTGTTGCATTGCATAATAGTTATATGGCTTTGATCAATAATTTCATTTACTGAAGTTTGCATCGATTTGGTGTTTTCTTTTATATAAATAATTTTTTCTAAAAAAAACCTTCCAAAATTTGCCTATTGGCATCATATTCTAGGAACCAGATGATTTCATGCCTATTGATATTTAATTTACTTAAAAGTTGTTAAGAGTGTATTTAAATGCCCATATAGTTATAGTACTAAAGTAAATTTTACATTCAAGTTCAAAAGAATTTGATGTTTTTACTCCTTAATTAATTACATACTAGGAGTCTGTGATAATCACAAAAGGCCGATGGTTCATGCTTTGTCTTCACTTTAGAGTCTCATGGATTTACATCAAGGAAGATTTCTCTGATGGGAGTGAAAATAGGGATTTTCTACGAACGAATGCACTACATGAAAATTTGTTTGCTTTTCTTTCAACCCAGTGGAAGAAATTTGAGTTTCCATTAGTGTCCATCTATTTAAGGAATTTGTGAATCATTCTAAAACAAAATTAAAATAAAATAAATTTATAATTATACTTTTATTGAAACTAATCTAGTGGGATAAATAAAATAAAAGTGTTAGAAATCATACTACAAAAATCTAGATTAATAAGACTCATGTTTCATTTTATTTGCCACTCCTGATTAATAAGACTCATGTTTCATTTTATTTGCCACTCCTGATTTTAGATGACCTTACCTAGAGAAATCGACATTGTAGAATTTTTTTTCATTCGATTCGTAACTAGTCAAAACAATGATATCCAAAATTAAGGAGTAGTTGCTCAAAAGCTAATTGGTTGCTCATAAGTTCTGGAAACTACGACAGATTATAATGGGAGATTGTGTTTATGTTTTTTGGGATGAGAGAGATTTTAGAATCCTTACCTTCATGGTAATTTTTTTTGGACCACAATTATCGTTGAAAAACAAAACAAAAATAAAATTTATGTAGTTGGAAGACTTTGATAACAAAGCTTTGATTATGGTCTTCCGTATTGATGTTCAAAACACTGTACAAGTCTGGAGATATGGGGATGCTACGAATTATAACAACGTCTTCTTCTGTTTGGAAAAATAAAAATATTTTTCTTATGATTACTCTAGCAATAAAGATGCTTCCAATGCAAATTATCTTCGCATGTGAGAGCCTGTATCGAGTATTTGGATTAATGACGACATCTTTTAATCTGATCTGGTTGCTTTAATATGAATTAGTCCTTCCCATAGTTATTTTTATTTTTGTATTTTCCCCCTTTTGTTTACATTCATATTCTGTAGCAGCGACTCAACATACTGTGATTGTTAATAGAGAATTTCTATCTAATTGTCTGTCTATTTTTTTTTCAATATCACATTCTCTTTTCTTTTTTTTAATTAAAGGATGTTGTGTCGTAATTTTACTATCTCTAGAAAAATCACTTTTTTTGAAATATTCTAAGTATAAAACAATTTGAGAAAAATACTTAGAAAAAGAGTCGCCACTTAATTTTTTAAAGAAATTAAGAAAAACTTATAATTTTCAAAGATTTAAACAGAAAAAATCATTTGAAAATACCAAAGAGGGTTCGTGGTTCAATTTACACTTCGAGAAGGGTTTAAGCATTCGAAGTGCCCGCTAACATGCGGTTGACCTGCGACTTGACTAAAATATATTTGACTATTTTTAGGAAAATAATGATTTAACATAAAAATAAGAAATTTACAATATTTGATTAACTTTGAGAAAATAATTAAATAAATGACGCATTTTTTAATTTTTAAGAAAATTGGAACTTAATTGTGACAACTTGGTCAATTAAGATTTTAACAAAATTAGAGTAATTAAGATTTAATTGAATCATTTTAGAAAATAATAATTTGCACTTAAACCATTTAAATTGGTTGGAGAGTAAATTGAGTTAAATTATTATTATTATTATTATTTCGACAAAATGACTAAGGAAAGGAAAACACTTTAATTATTTTTAAGTTTATTCAAGAAAATTGTCTATCTTAAATAATTTTTAAAAATGCATAAAATATGTTTTAAGTGAAGAAGCACCGAAGAACATTTTTCCTTTTTTGAACAAAAGATTCAACTTACTTAAAGTGATAAAATTTGACCGACTACTTGCTTAATTAATAAATCGCCACAAAAGAAAGAAATTTATTGAAAATGGATCAACACAAAGAAAATAACTCCTCTTTTGGGGAATCTAATTAAGTTAATTAAAATAAATTAAGGTTAGAGATAAATGAAGTTAGTCAAAATAATTAGGAGAGTAAAAGAGAATGAAATTGGGCCCCTTTTGGGCCAATTTTGCTACAAGTTTTTGGGTTTTAACCCAATCCCGTTTTTGTATATACCGACTGTATATCAGTGTATATGAGCGCATATATTAGCTCTTTTCAGGTATTTCTTGCTTCCAAACACTTGTATTTCACTCCAGCCCTGTTTTTTATTGCGTTTTTGACCTGTATATAAGTATATACAGCTGCATATAGCGTATATTGAATGTATACAACGTGTATACAGCCTGCTTTTGGACTTCCGGGGCCTGTTTCAGCTCTCAATCTTGATCCATTTAGAAACAGACTTAAGGAGATAATTAGGCCACCATGGCCCCACAATCAGAAATGCAGTGGGATGAGAGTCCAATGGACTCGGGATGACATTCGCAACAAAACACAAAAAAGAAGACAAATTAGCAAAGAGAAAAGCACATTCAACTTTAAGCTTCTGTACCTAATTAATGTATGTGAAAACAATAAACTTAAATATACATACAATATTAGTAAGTGAAGGCAGTAACCAGACGTGTTTTGAAGTGCTTAACACACCATCTAAGACAATTCAAGCATAAATAAGGAAGAGTTCCAATCACCCATGTTAAAATTAAACTTATACAAACCAAAGGAGGGAATTAATCACAAATCAGTTAATTTGAACTTAGTTAAATCATATTTCCAACCAACTAACTATAGAATTTAGACATACACATAAGCATAGTTAGATGTTTGCACGAGGATCTCATCGAGGAAACAAACACATGAGGATGAGGAATTTAAGCACTAGCATTTGGTGACTTTATTAATGCACAACTTAGTTCCATATTACCGTAATATAAAAATCGGACAGTGACCAATTCTAACCATCAATTTTGCCGATTTTGAACAACAATGCACAGTATAACAACAAGTTTTGGGAAGAATAACAGAGGTTTAACAAACCTTAGAGCATGATTAAGCTATATCAAACCTAATGAATTAGCGACTAACATCTAAACCAAAGCACGACTCAAACATGACATGGTAAACAATAAGACGAAACACGAAATAAAAAAAAATGGATAAAACGAGATACTACATCAACAAACAGTAAATAATACCAATAACTATTTCATTAGCAAGAAGAGTAACACTTAGTCATATTCAAATGTTAAAACCATAACTTTATATCTTTGTTAAGGAAATCCGAAAATAAACAGCAGCAACATGAACACAAAAATTGGAAATTTCGACACAACAATAACACGAGATGAAAAAGAACTTAGCAAAGGGAAAGGGATATTACCTTCGTCGGGGCAACGAGACTAGGACAACGAGCTTGATCGTGAAGCAATACACCACCACAAATAAATCTCCGATGAGTTTCGGAAAATTCCAGTTAGGGGCAACGAGAGGGAAAATATAAACCTATTCTTGAATATCTAATGAGAAATTATTGTGCTTCCCTCTTCTCTCACCAGTGATCAAAAGAGAGCAATATATAGCTGGAAAATCAGGGGAAATCGGGTGAAATTTCGAATTTGAAATCCAAACTTGTATGCATTTTTTCGAGGCAACAGTGGGAGGGATGGGGAGTTCTGAAAAAGGAAAAAAAAATGGCCATGGTGATGGTAATTGCAGACGCCTGCTGCTTTCCGGATTTGCTGGGATTTGGACGTTGCTTGCTAGTCGTTTTGGAAGGAAGAAGACGCAGGGGTTAGGTCTATGTCGGCTACTGTTTGTTGTATTAGTACTGATGTATGTATTGAAATTAAAGGGGAAAAGGGGTTGGGTCGGGTCAGGAAGTTAATGGGCCGGGATGGTGGGCTGTGTCTTGCATCTAAGGGCTGCTGGTTGATGTTTGGATCACTGGGAATTGGGCTGAAAAAAATGGGATTGGAAATTTTGAGAAAGGGAAAGAGTTGGGCCTTTAGGAAGTGGCCCAAAATTATTTTTAAAGATGGGATAAATTGTTATTAAATAATGGATTTCCATTATAGCCTAATAGAATTTAATTGTGAATTCGGCTAAAATTTAAATAAGAGGAGTTAATATAAATTAATTAATGAGCTTCTTAATCTTAACGAAATAAAATAAAAAAAATAATAATAAACTTAATTATATACTAACTAATTCAATTACAAAGCTAATTAACTCGAAATTATAACTATAACTTAAAGTAAATTAATAAAGTATTTAACTAAAATGTAAAATCTTTTGTGATGATATTTTCAAATATTTATAAAATAACGTGATTGCAAAAATATACATGTTTATTATTAAGAAAAGGTAAAATTACTTTAAAAACTGACTTGAAAGCATCTTGAATTTCATAAAACTCATTAATTCAAAATTATAACCATCCCTAACATTTAAAATATAAAATCTTTTTTGAGACGATTTTCGAATAATCATAAAATATACTAATTATATACATAATTATGTAAAACATATATATTATCTAAAAATTATGAAAAGTGACAAAACTATTTAAAAATCTTGCAAACTATATTATTATTACTATTTATTTATTTTTTACTATTATTAATATTTTATTTTATTTTTAGAAATTTTATAAAACTAATAATTTTAAATCGTTTGAAATTGGAGAAGCTCGAAATGATTAATTTATATTGTGGAGGGTCAAAATTGGGTGTCAACAAAGGACATATCTCGTTCTCACTGAAGCATTTTGTTACATTTTTTTTTCTCTCATGGCAACAAATTTTTTTAATGGAATCTTGTTATATCCTCCAAGATTTTACATTTTAATTAGCACACAATAAATGCTCAAGATATAGTACATGTTTATCTTCTTGAAATTATTGTATGGATGATGATTAATTGATTGTTAGTATATATATATATCAAAGAGGCATGACCCGTGCTAAGTACATGCCCAACATTTTATACTTTTAACAATGGTTAATTTTGAATGATTTGCATAGTCATTTGATCATTGACTTCTAATACAAACTTATGGCTAGTTTTGATAGTTTTTAAAACTTATGGGTATAAATCACATTTTTCTAAAAAAGTCAAATATGTTTCTCAAATACTATAGCCAAACACATGGTGAAATTTCACCCAAATTTTCACCCAAATAATATTTGCCAAAAATATTTGAAAATCAATGACCAAACGCTAGCATAATAACATCAAAAAAATAGTACAATCACCTACAGATCGACAAAATCATATGTACAAGGAATTGAAATAACTGCAAATGAAGAGAATTAAATGGAGTAAAACTATGCCAATATAATTATGTTAGACTATTTTAAAGTTTTCCACTCGTGGAAGAAAAATATGTAGTTCTAAGTTTCTAATTTAGTTGACCACTTTACTTATGCTAAATTCTAACCTATAGTTGCTAATGACTAACAAATTCATCCATAACAAACAATACTACAACAATAATTCTATAATCGAACTACACGAAGCAACAAACAGTAACATAAATCAAAGAATAAGAAACTACAAGAATGGTATTACGTCTACTAGTTAGGTAATTAAACAAGACAATACACTCCTACTTACTAGTATACATGCATTTCTATATACGAAGCTTCTACCCTAATTTGTACCCTCCACTCCTTCCTATCTAACGTCATGTCCTTGGTAAGATGAAACTACGTCATGTTATGTCTAATCACCTCTCTCCATTCTCCAATAATTCTTCGACCTACCTCTACCTCTCCTGAATCCATCTATGTCCAAGGAGACGGCATGACCATTGATTCCGAAAAATTTCACTTTCAACATTAAGATTCTTTTAGTTTACATCCAAAAAATCAAGTTCATGTAAACACAAAATCAATTCCAGGAGTAATAATATTTTCTTCTCACTTAATTGTATCTTGTACTTTGTATGGAAACATATCTATTTTCAGTCAACCTCAAAACAAAAATTGATCATTTTGTCCCCCACAGAAGGACCACATCTTCAAATGTATATGACCTATGATAAAATTCAATTAAACTGCCATGATGTATACAACTTGTATCAGTCCAAGAATATGTAATTTTTCTCAAATATGAGGACCACCTCTATTTTATATATGCCATTTAGTACATCTCAAAAGATAAGTTAAATTCTGCTGAATGCAAAAACATAGATTGTGTGTTATATTATCCCTCTCTTGTTGGCTCTATTATAATATTTTAAATGTCGCAGTTTCACATTACCGAGGATACATGACTCTAGATAGGAAGGAGTGAAGGTCACATATTATGATGGTATATAGAATGTCAGTAGGGGTAGAGTGTTGTCTTGCATTGCTTATGTTATCTATAGCATATGTTATGTATTGTGTTTCGATTATTATGCTATTTTGAGGGTATATATTGTTTCTATGGGCTCTATACTGCTTTTCGTAATAATTGTTATGCTTTCTTTTCTTTTCTTTTTTTACTTGAGTTTGATCCACTTATGAATGGAAACAGTCGCTCTACCTGCACGAGGTAGTTGTAACATCTGCATACTCCATTTAGTAGGATTTCACTGAATATATTGTTGTTGTTTCAATTCCGCGGTAAATAAGAAATTAGGGTTGACTACCATACTTGATATATTTCAAGATATATACCATTAGACAAAATCTTAAATATGAACATCATTATATATCCAAGTAGGCAGGCTGGACCATTAAGTTTCAAAATAATTTCACTTCAACAGTAAGTTCCTTTTAGTTTATATCCAAAACATCAGAGCACTAAAAAACAAAACGATATATTAAAATGTAGCATAGTCTACCAACATTTCTTCCCACTAAATTTATATCGTCTATCAAATGCAGTATAAATCATACGGAAGCATATTTTCAATTAACCTCAAGAGAGAAATCAATCTTATCCCCGCACCCAAATAAAATAAATTAATACAATCAAATCTCTCTATAAACAGTAATTCTGTATAACCTTATTTCACGATTTCATATTTTTTTATATTATTGATGACTCATTACTTTAATGAATAATTTCTTTGAACAAAAGAAAATTATTATATAAATACTTACTCAAATTTTTTATTTTATCAGATTTTATTATGAAAGACACAATCTTTTGTGAAGAAATCGCCAAACACATAGTACCTAAAATTGTTGGTCCTCCATTAACCATGAGCACCTATTTTATCTGTCATTTTCATTTGTTTTTTAATTTTAAAATTTTATTATACTCAATAAGTTGAGTTTAATTTCTGTTAGAACTTTTGAAAGGTTACTCTACGTAAAAGAGTAATATATATTTCAAAGCAACTTGAAAAATTTCATAAACTCTAGAATTTAGAAACATTCACAAAGAGCAAGATATGACCAAACTACTCTTGACAATCAGAAGATTCTCAAAATTCTTTCATGGAGATCAAATAAAATCTTAAAGAGGTCCACATCATCATAGTTCGAAAATTACTTCACTAGCGCCCTTCAAATCACGAAAAAAAATTAATAGAGAAAAAATCAAAAAAATAAAAAAATTTATACCCACATTATTTTATTAATAAATTTATATTTCTTTATATTTTATTTATAATTACAATTTAAAATTGGTTGGAAATAACATCTCATATTATTTGGTACAACAATAAACTAAACCACAATCCATAATACCAATAATTTATTAGTGCATAATTTTCAATATGGCCCTCCATTATCACATAAATAAATGAGAAAGCAACAAAACGATCCTCACATTGTAATATTTTATCACATAAATTGAAGCCATTCCTATGTAAGGATAAAAAATGATATAATATATCTAAATAATTGACTTATCAAAGCATTGCAACACATTGTGAAATAATATATAATATATACTAACGTCCATCCAAATAAAGTGTAGAAGAAAAATAGGAAGTACTAATTTTTAGAGTGAGAATGGGGTATTGATATGTGATTTTTAGAGTTTTTAATGTGTCATTAGGATGAATCTAATATTGAATACGACTTCTCAACAAATTAATACTGTATATCTTTTTTTTTAAATAAAATAAAATTCTTTTGTTTAAGTATCATAAATTAATGAGCATATTTTAAATAAAAATGGTGTTATTATAAGGTCGGAAAATGGCAATGAACTCCCATAAACTCCATATGCAACATATTAATTTTAAATCAAATAGTCAAACCAATTGAAACAAATTGCATGTTTTCTAATTAATATATATTTTATTTTAGCATTTATCATAAGAAATTATGGTAAAATACCAAGTATAATTTTACTATTACTAGACATAAAGACTTTTCTAATTGTGAATTAATAAAAAATGTATGTTATAAAATATAAATTTTTCTATTTATTTTTCATCGAATCAGTTCATGTAGGAAATAGAATTTCACTAAATTATTGAAAAGCTTTCTAATTTTTGCAGATAAAAACAATATTTTGTGTGTGGGTGTGGGTGGGGGGAGGGGGGTAGGGGGCATGGCAGAAGTGGAAAAACCATGACAGAATATAAAAAGCATGACAAAATACAAGAGATATGAAAAAGAACAAGATAAATAATTTTATATTTACAGAACCGGGTCGAACCGGTCTGCTACATGATTATGAGAATATCATATTTATTACATTGTCTATACAACAACAACAACAACAACAACAACAACAACAACAATAACAACAACAACAACAACAACAATAATAATAATAATAATGTAATCTTATCAATGAGTTTAAGAAAAATAAAATATACGTAGACTTTATCCCTACCTCGTGAAGTAGAGAGACTTTTCGAAACATCTTTGGCTCAAATGTAACAAATCAAAGTAGTGATGAAAAGATACGGCAATAGAGAAAAGGAAAACTACATAATTAGACATACTTAACTACCATATATACATATTTTACCTATAGTTTAAAAATATTACTTATAATACCACTTTTTAATAATTATACCATATATTTAAAAAAATTAAATTAGATACACAAATTCCTTAAATATAGTATTGAATAATTATCTTAAAATTTAAATTCCTTAATTAAAGGTACTTTAACAATTCAACCTCCCTGAATCCCCCCCCCCACAATATATCTCCCCTACCTCATGTTCTCCACCATTTTCTGTCTCTTCCTTCATCCGTTCAACACATAATTTCTTCAGAATATCTATCAAAAAAAGAATTTGTGTTCATCCTCTCAACACATAAATGAGGATTGCTCCTATTCAAACATCAATTGTTCCATATTAATATTCGTCTGAACTATTCAAACTAAACAATTTCACGGCCAAAACTTGCAAATTCTATATATATAGGAAGAAAAAAAAACCCAACAAGAAGAGCGGATCGGAGTAACTGAAATCATTATCACTGTTATACCTAGACTCAGCATCGGCACTACTACTTTCTTGACTATAATAACCATCGTTGCCGACACGGTCATCTCTATTCAGCCAATTTCCTCCGCTTCCACCGTCGACGACTATGAATTGTGTCTGATTTTAAATATCTTATGTATCTGGTTTGTTTGTTTCATGTATCTGATGTAATATTTTATGTATTTGATCTTTTATGCTAATGTATCTAAGCTTTCAATGTCTTGTATATGCTTTCTATTAATGTATCTAGTCGTTATGTCTTGAATCTGATTTTCCTGTTAATGTATCTAGTATGTATATGAATTTGGCTATTGTGAAAACAGCTTCACCGTCACAGTTTTGAAATGGAGTAAAAATGGCTATTGTGGAAAAAAAAAAACAGAGATTAAGATTCAAAGAAATAAAATTGAATTAATGGAAAGAAGAAGATTTTATACATCTTTTATGTTTCTCAGAAAAGAATGAACGAAATTCTATATTTTTGGATTTTTTTTTTTGAAGTTGTTATGTTGCAGATCCTCAAAAGTTATTAACAGTAGTGAATTACTCTATTGATCGATTAGTTATAATCATTTAATTCAAACACTTTAAAACATGTATCTAGCTTCAATTGTATCTCATAATTTACTTCGCTAATTGAGGCATTAAGATACAATATTTAATTCAAAAGTATTTAAATTGCGTATCTCGATCTTATACACCCGACTAATACACGTATTTGAGTCTTTAAATCATGTATCTCAGCCTTATACACCCCACTAATACACGTAATTGACGTATCTCAACACATGTATCCAACAACCAAAAATAGTATAGAATGTAAAATTAAAAACTATCGAGATTCCTAGTAATTAAGATGTAAACTAGTGAGATTTATGTAGTTTATCCAAAAGAAAACATGTCAATTAATAAGAAAAGCAGTACAAAACATCAGGAAAAAAAATAGTAACAACAACAAAACAATATGATAACTGAAACTCAATAAAAAACATATGGTAACAAATATCGAAAGTAAGAAACTACATATATAAGACTAATATTACGACATATACAGTATTTTCAGACTTCCACCAGATTAAAAAAAAATAAGACAACTCTTTTTATTAGTTTTGAGAAGATTGTTGGTAAACAAATCATTTGATTATAATCAAATAAAATGTGCGTACATTCTTTTTAAAACTATATATTTCTTCCTTTTTTTAATTACTCATTATTCGTTAAGAATTTTATTTAGTTATAATAATTTGGGAGTATCTCTTTAATACGACAATGATATTTCGGTCCAGGTTGATACGTCGTCATCTTCTTTGACAGGGACTCGGAAAAGAATATACGCAAATTTTATTTTTATCATATAAAAGTAATAAAATTATTATAATAGTTTATAACTTGTTACTTTTGGATACTCTAATGAGTCAATTTGAATTATACATGTAATCTAAATTGACGGCATAAATTAATCATTTAATACCTCTGCTTAGTTCATCAATAGACTCACTTTTTATAAATTAGAATTTTTATCATTTCATCAAGAATAAAAATGTATCTTATTGACTAATCTAGATAACATTACACTGTGAAAAAAATGAAATAATTAAAAAATATTATTCAAAAATATATACTAAATGTTAAAATTATACATTGAATTTATAATCGATATTCACATTAAATTAGTAAATGCATGATATGTGTCGTCACACTCATAATTATTATTTTAATTATAATTAATTTTGTTCTTTTCTAAAAGAAAAAAAAGATACTGAACCAAAAGGATGAAGATGCCATATTTCTTGTCTTCATCACATTGGCTGTAGAAATGTGTTATTACTAGTTTGTCATTTTATGTATAAACTACATTATATTATGGTAGCTAAATGTAAGTCGTTTACATTTAAGAGCCATTACATTGGCAGTAGAAATGTGTTATTACTACTTTGTCCCCACATGGCTGTTGAAATGAATCATTACTACTCTGCCACTTTGGGAAAATTCTTTACTTTGAATATGAATAATTAATATTTCCTCCTCCTTATTACTCTGTACTCTTTTCTTTTTAATTCGTTGAAAAAAATAATGTTACTTTACTATAATTATAAATAATTTAAATTTGAATTTTTCTTTTATTCTTAATAAAATAATTTACAATCACACAAAATCTAATAATATTATTTTAGGTCATAAATTTCAAAGGTTTTTTTTTCTCTGAAACATCATGACAAACCAAATGCCACATAAAATGAGACGAAGGAAGTATTAATTATATAGAAGCCGATAGTTGTCCGTTGACATGTCTGCTTCTAGCGTAGGGTATTTTAAAAAATTTTGTATTCTCTTTATTTTAATTTTATCTTATTTTTCTTTTTAATCTGTTATATTAAACCCGTGCTAGCACGGGCTCATATATATATATATATATAATTTCCCAAAAAAGGGGGAAAAACAGCACTACAGTATGGTACTATTCTCTATAAATACTCTCATTGGTTAAACACAAAATTTGTACATCACTCAGGTTGATTCCTTCAATCTTTTTTCTCAGAATTATTTTTCATTCTTTAAATTCTTTCTAATTTCTTCATAGCTAGTCTTTTTACCTTTACTATCAAACACTTTTTTTTTCAAAAAATTGAAAATATTATTGTTTCATAAAGTAAGCTATCCTTGCTATTTTGCTGTCATTTTTTCTTGCAAATTTGTTTTAAAAATATTTCTTTTGATTTGAGTCTAGGGTCTATCAAAAATAATTTTTCTACCTCACAAAACTTAAGTGTAATTATGCATGTCCAAATACGACTTCAAGCTCCAAAAACTTTTCTTCTTTTTTTCTCTTTCTTTTTTCAAATTTCAACTAAATTTATGGTCAAACGCTAGCTTTATCTTAGAAAGTTATTCATTACTTGTTATTTCTTTTGATATGTGCAGATTATATACTAAAGAAAAAAAAAGGTGAAAATGGAGTATGAGATTTTAGGTTTGGTCCTACTTTTACTTGCATGGGTTGCATGGGCTATATTGACAGAGCGACGACAACGACGACTCGAGGAATACGGACGGTTACCACCAGGACCACGGTGGTGGCAACTAGTAACCAACATTTTTCAATCAGGTTTTGCACCACATGTATCATTTGCAAAATTGGCTAACAAACATGGTCCTATAATGACCCTTTGGTTAGGTTCAATGACCACAGTGGTTATTTCATCTAATGAAGTGGCTCGTGAAATGTTCAAGAATCATGACATCGTGCTTGCAGGTACAACTTTCACGTACCTCGATTATATATAGACATTTTTTTTTGGTATATAGTGAAATTTGAACCCTGATCTCTCATAATTTTCATAACTATACGCATGACTATATGTGGATGTTTTTCCTATATATAGTGGAATATCCCATGATTTTCATCGCGCAAATTTATGTGTACTAAAATCAAATTATCAAATAACTTAAGGAACAAAAGTGTATTAATATTAATTATCAACTTGTGTTTACCTCGACTTTTCAGGTTTGGTTAAATTTACTCTACTTTTCTTCCATTATTTTCATATATACTTCATTAGCTAATAAAACTATTTTAGTAAACTTAATTAACCGCTAGGCCACACCTCTGGTGCTGTCAGGTAGAAAGATATACGAATCCATGAAAGGCGATATAGTAAATGAGGGTTCACTCATCACTAATCAATATGGTCCACAATGGCGTATGTTAAGGAGATTATGCACGACAGAGTTCTTCATAACAAGTCGTCTTGATGCCATGAGAGGTGTACGTACAAAATGCATCGATCAAATGATTAAATTCATGGAAGACGCGGGGAATTCAGGCACAACTTCCATTGATGTTGGAAGGTTTTTCTTCTTAATGTCATTTAACCTAATCGGAAACCTATTGATTTCAAAAGACCTAGTTGATCCAACATCGGATAGAGGTGCAAAGTTCTTTTACCATGCAGGAAAAGTTATGGAGTTTGCAGGAAAACCTAATATCGCAGACTATTTTACTATTTTGAGATGTCTTGATCCACAAGGTATAAGGAGGAAGACGCAATTTCATGTTAGAAGGGCATTTGATATCGCGGGTGGATATCTTAGAGAAAGAATGGACGATATCGAAAATGGTGAAGAGAGAAAAAAGGATTATTTAGATGTACTTCTTCAATATCGTGGTGATTGTGTGGAGGGTCCTTCTAGGTTTTCATCTCAAACGATTAATACCATACTTTTTGTAAGTATACTCTATATGCTCGAATATTTTGAGATTTAACTTATGTATACTATATTATAACATGTTATAATAGATAACATATTTTATTATCAAGTTACTAACATCATTTAATTTGTTGGTAGTTAAATGAGTCCAATAATAATGATCATTATTTATTACCTAATGATTTCAAATTTAAATTATTTTGTTGAATATGATTTTGGTGTTCAATAACCACCAAATAATAAATCAAATTAATAATATTATATATTTTGTTGGGCTACACTTTGTGTGGTGGTTCTATTTATTTGGATTGAGGGAAAAAAACAGAACTCAAGCCAAACATTTGACTAAATGACAATGAAATTGTATTTAGCGTACACTTTCATAAGTAATGAAAAAACTCTCCAAATGGATATCAAAAGTGCTTGTTTTTGACAAAATTTACTAAAGGACCAAGTTTACTATCAATATATTTAGGGGATTTATACTTTGAAGCTTCGTTAAGAGGCTTTAAGTTTCTTTTAATTAGTGGTATACATATTGTTTTTAAAAGCTAGAAGACATAATCAAATAAATAAAGCATGCTATATATATTAAGATTATATAAAGTGTTTGATTTGTCTTTTTATCAGGAGATGTTCACAGCAGGGACAGATACAACTACCAGTACATTAGAATGGGCAATGGCAGAGCTACTCCACAACCCTACTACTCTTCAAAAAGTCCAAGCCGAGTTAAGAAGAGTCATCAACCCCTCGAATAAGCTAGAAGAAGAAGACTTAGACAAACTTCCTTACTTAAACGCGGTGATCAAAGAAACCCTAAGGTTACACCCTCCACTTCCATTCTTAGTCCCACACATGGCCATGGACTTTTGTACCATGTTAGGTTATCACATCCCAAAAGAAACACAAATTCTTGTTAACGTTTGGGCAATTGGTAGGGATCCAAAGACGTGGAAAGATCCTTTGAAGTTCAAGCCAGAGAGATTCTTGGAACCTAATATGATAGATTATAAGGGTCATCATTTTGAGTTTATACCATTTGGTTCTGGTCGAAGAATGTGCCCTGCAATTCCCCTTGCTTCTCGTATGTTACCACTAACTTTAGGGTCAGTTTTACACAAGTTTGATTGGGTTTTAGCTAATGGAGTGAAACAAGAAGATTTGGACATGAATGAAAGAATGGGGATGACTTTGAAGAAAGCAATTCCATTAAAGGCTATACCATGTTTGTACATAAAAAATATTGTGTAACCCCCCTCCCCTCCCCCTCCCCCTCCCCCCAAAAAAAAATAATAAGTAGAAGTTGTAGTTCAAATAATTGTAATGTATCCCTTTGAGCATGATTCAATGTATGTGGTGTTTTTTATTTTTATTTTGAGATGTCATTACACAATTATTATATACATATATATACACATACTAGATGCATGAGTTCATACAAGTAGTTTTATGAAGATATTTGAAATATTTGAGAAATATTAGCCCATTAGAAACATTTTTGGTCCATTTGGATAGTCTGATACAAGTCATATAAGCCGAACTTTTATTTAGGCAAAAATAAAAAAATCCAGTCACAATGTGAGCAATAGCTATGGTATTGGATTATTTGCACAATATAGCTTTTTTTTAGGCAACTCTTTAAATTTTTTCCCTAAATACAAGTTATAAAAATGTAATTTTCGTAGTAATGTTTTAGAAAACTATTTTCCACATGTAGGACTTCATCAAACATCATGGGCAAATGTAGGAGTACATGCCGTGAGTTCATCCGAATTCAATAACTTAAACTCAAAAATTTACAAAACAAATATAAATAATATATTTTAATAGTAGAATTTTACTCATAAAACTCATTTTTTGTCGGTTGTCGCCATAAAAGGTGGAAACAAAGGGTAGTATGATATATTGCTTCAACTCTAGTAGTTCTAATTAAATTGTATTTATATATTCACATTTGGTGTTTATATCAAGTCAATAAATACATAACACGTGTTTGTACATGACTTTTAACACTTAATCATGATTAATTAACATACATTCTCACCTCATTAAATCATCCAAATTGTAATAAATTTACATGATTTGATATAAGAGACTACCAATCTCATAGAATTTCAACCAAACCAATACTAATTCATGAGAAAAATTATAAATACACAACTAATATCAAACTCTTTTTGGTATCACTTTCAAAGGTTGTTTTTTCCTTGCTGTAATTCGCATACTTTCCTCCATGTTAATGGACTTAGGAGAAACATTATGAGGAAGCTCCCAATCAAATTCATGAAGCAACAATCCAAACGCGAAATGCATCATACGATGACCTAAAGGAAGGCCAACACACATCCTTCGTCCAATACCAAATGGATTAATTCGTGATTATGCCCCTTAACATCTACTTTTGATTCTAGAAACCTCTCGGGCTTGAACTCTAAAGGGTCGTTCCAACATTCAGGATCTCTTCCAATTGCCCAGATGTTCACAAGCACTTGAGTCCCTTTTGGTACATCGTGCCCCATGAACTTTGTGTCTTGAATTGCTTTTCTTGGAATTAAGAAAGGGAGTGGAGGGTGTGTGACAAGGCTTGGGTTGAGATAGGTTTGTCATTGGCATGCCAATCATGGCAGCAAAACTATTATTGGGACTACTCCCGCCAGAACCTCCTAAAGTGCCACCGCTATCACCTTTGCCATTCCTGAGAACGATAAAAGAAGATAAAGAATTTTAAACATACAAAAAAAAATAGACAGATACTCACAACTTTTCAGTATCGTTAATCACAACAGAATGTCTTGGGGGGCTTGGGTATGTGACGAGGCTTTGGTTGAAACACCTGGTGGTGGGGGCACTTGGGGGATGTTGAGTGGACTTGGGTGTATGACAAGGCTTGGGTTGAAACAGGTTCGTCATTAGTATGCCAATCATGGGCAACAAAACTGTTATTAGGACTACTCCCACCAGAACCTCCTAAAGTGCCACCGCCACTACCTTTGTCATTCCTGAGAACGATAAAAGAAGATAAGGAATTTTAAAACATACAAAAAAAAAAAGAGAAAAGAAAAGAAAAAAACAGACAGATACTCACAAATTTTCAATATTGTTAATGACAACAGAATGTCTTGGAGGGACTTGGGTGTATGACGAGGCTTTGGTTGAAACACTTTGTGGTGGGGGCACTTGGGGGATGTTGAGGGGACTTGGGTGTTGGCATGCCAATCATAGGAAGCAGAACTATTATTAGGAGTACTCCTGCCAGAACCTCCTAAAGCGCCACCGCCACCACCTTTGTCATTCCTGAGAACGATAAAAGAAGATAAAGAATTTTAAAACATACAAAAAAAAATAGACAGATACTCACAAATTTTCAGTATCATTAATCACAACAGAATGTCTTGGGGGACTTGGGTGTGTGACGAGGCTTTGATAGAAACACCTGGTGGTGGGGGCACTTGGAGATGTTGAGTAGACTTGGGTGTGTGACAAGGCTTGGGTTGAAACAGGTTCATCATTGGCATGACAATCAGGAACAACAGAACTGTTATTGGGACTACTCCCGCCAGAACCTCCTAAAGCGCCATCGTCATCACCTTTGTCATTCCTGAGAACGATAAAAGAAGATAAAGAATTTAAAAGATACAAAAAATGAGAAAAGAAAAGAAAAAAATAGACAGATACTCACAAATTTTCAGTATCGCCAGAACCTCCTGAATCGCCACCGCCTCTGACATGGCCACGAACTGGACCCTGATTCGGGCCCGAACCCGGACCCTTACTCGAGCTTTTACCCTTATTCCTAAGAACAATAAAATAACTTTACATACCAAAAAAAAAGAAAAGAAATAACAGTTTTAACAGATACTCACAATTTTTCAATATTATTCATGACATTAATATCAATAAAAGAAGATAAAGAATTTAAAACATACAAAAAAAACGGACAGATACTCACAAATTTTCAATATCGCCAAAACCTCCTGAATCGTCACCGCCTTTGACACGGCCACGAATCGGCCCCTGATTCGGCCCGAACCCTTACCCAAAATCGGACCCTGATCCGAACGAGGACCCTTATTCCTGAGAACAATAAAAGAATTTTACATAGCAAAAAAAGAAGAAGAGAAATAACAGTTTTAACAGGTACTTACAATTTTTCAATATTTATTCATGACATTAAAATCGATAAAAGAAGATAAAGAATTTAAAACATACAAAAAAAAGAGAAAAGAAAAGAAAAAAATAGACAAATACTCACAAATTTTCAGTATCGTCAAAACCTCATGAATCGCCACCGCCTCCGATATGGCCACGAATCAGACCCTGATCTGGGCCCGGACCCTTACCTTTATTCCTTAGAACATTAAAAGAATTTTACATACCAAAAAAAAAAATAAAAAAATAACAGTTTTAATAGATACTCACAATTTTTCAATATTATTCATGACATTAATATTGATAAAAGAAGATAAAGAATTTAAAACGTACAAAAAAAAAAACATACAGGTACTCACAAATTTTCAGTATCACTAGAACCATCTGAATCACCACCGCCTCTGGCACGGCCACGAACTAGATCTTGATCCGGTCCCGAACCCTTACCCAAAACCGGACCTTTATTCCTGAGAACAATAAAAGAATTTTACATACCAAAAAAAAAAGAGAAGAGCAATAACAGTTTTAACAGATACTCATAATTTTTCAATATTATTCATGACATTAATATCGATAAAAGAAGATAAAGAATTTAAAACATACAAAAAAAAAGAACAAAACAGATAGATACTCACAAATTTTCAATATTGCCAAAACCTCATGAATCGTCACCGCCTCCGACACGGCCACGAACCGGACCCTTACCCTTATTCCTGAGAACAACAAAAGAATTTTACATACCAAAAAAAAAAAGAGGAGAAATAACAGTTTTAAGATATACTCACAATTTTTCAATATTATTCATGACATTAATATCGACTAATTTCATTCTCATCCAGAGTTTAAGGTCGGTAGAATTGACAACATATCGATAGTGAATGACCTCTTGGAGTAAGGGGTATCCATAGTGTTGAATCATTAAGTCAAACTCATCTGCCGCCTTAAAGTATTTCTAAAATAAACATTATGGACAAACACAATCAATTTCGACGTCGTCAAAGCAGACATACTCTTCTACACAAATCGAACAAAACTCATCTATATGATCTAAGTCATAGAATCTGTAAACAAATAATTTTTTTTCAAAAATAAACTTCTTTTTAAAATAAATTAAGTGTGAGCATTGAAGTACAGAACGCAAAGCAGAGAACCAAACGGACGCAGAAAACATGGAATCACAATGCAGTGACATTAATGAAAGATAAAAAAACAAAGCGAAAACAAAACAAATACCCAAGTACAGAAAAAAAATGCCGTGAAGCTTAGCTATCTTGGAAACAAAATCGTTTTCAAACAAAAAAAAACTTCAGAAAAAATGGAAATGAACAAGGAAATTAAGTCATTAAACCATCAACTACAAAAACAACTCCATCAACAAACAAAATGAAAATAACACCAAATATATCCAAAAAATTGCAGAAAAATGTCGTGAAGTAACCGATCCCTAAAAGCATTACTACAAAACGTCCAAAAATGTCAAAAAAAAATGAAAATAAATGTCTGAAACTAGTAAAATGGAGATTATCAAATACACTTTTAGAAGAATCACTATCACATTGAACATAATACGCATTATAAAAACAAACAATTGATACCTTCGTAACAACAATGGCCACTATAAGAAAAATAACCTTTAGCGAGGGGACATTTGGTCGTTAAAAGTAAAATATGATCGTTAAAGGTCATTAATGACAAGAATAAATCCGGTCGTCGCCCGTCGTTAAAGGCTTAGACGTATAAAGTTTAGCGACGACTTTCTATCCGGTCGTTAAAAAAAAAAATTAACGACAACATGAAATCTTGTGGTTATATGTCATTTAGTGGCGATAGGATTTTCCCTACGCTAATTTATAAATATGGTCTTTAAAAACATTAGTTGCACCTAACATCTAACCACTACAAGTATTTTTAACGATCGAAGTTACATTCGTTAATTTGTATTAAATTGAACTTTGATCCTAATAAAATCCTTGTAAAATAAAAGTGTTAGTTTAATAACAAAGTATTAATAGTTCAAAAAAAACACGTAGGATCTCAAAATATTAACTATAAAAGATGTAACAAAAAATTAAAGCCTCTAAAAAAGCACGTGAACAATAACTAATATACTTATCGGAGAAAAAACAATGAGTAGGGACTATAAGGTTTTGATAGAATACGTGCACATTAATACATATTATCAAATGCACATATGTAACCCTTATCCATCCTTAGAAAAGCATTAAAAAGATCTAAACAAACGGTAAGAACAAATCTGTAAGAATCATACATTTAATTCAAAAGTTATATATTTATCTTCATTTTTAACATTTTGGTATTCGGTGGGATAATTGGAAAAAATCACAGGAGTTAACTAACATATTTTTTATCCAACATGTGAAATTCAATTCAGTTATATCTTGGAACTACCTAGTGCATGAAGGTGAATTATAAATCTTTACAAGTTAAAGAACCTCAATCTAATGCATACATTGATCTTATTTATGAACGTTACTCCACTAAAGAACAAGCAACACTTGGACCCCATTAGTTAGAAGAAATTTATAAGATTAGAATTGCTTGATGATATACTCAATTTGCTGAAAAGGTTGGAAAATTGGACTGCCAATAAGATCAGATTTTAGAGGCTAACTTGACAGAACCTTACCTCAGGCATAAAATAGTACAACCAATGCATAAAATAGCACAACCAATGTTGGTGAAGACGCAATAATATAGAATAGATTACATAGTCATTTGGCAAACTTGAACTACTATCCTTAATTAATAGTGAAAAGCTAGTATAAGAGATATTTAGACAAAAAGTGGTTGATAGATTTAGGGGATGTCCACTGCTAGTTTTTTCTGATTTGTAAAGTTCATTTAGTAAATAAAATCTTTACTTACCAAGTACTTACTCATAGTTTAAGATTAGACAAGATTCAAGTACATATTCATACTTTTTTCGACGTGATTCCATTTTAGTGATTAGACGAGAACTTTCCTTTTGATTTTCTACAATACATTAGTTACTTCTATGTTCCACTTGCAGTTCATTCTTTATAGAATGAGACACAAATCAAATTTCTACAATAATAATCATAATCTTACCTCCTTTTATTTTCAATCAGGAGTGTACTATAACAAACTAAGGTTCGTATTGATCATAAAACGATCGAAGAACAAAAGAAAAATAGAAAAGAGAGATTCCAGAGTGCTATTACAAAATAGCTAATTAAAATAAAATAACATAACTCATAGCATAACCCTAATGAGATAGTTCATCCTTTGTGCATAGGCTCATTCCTTTAACCCAGGTCCTAAATGTAATTTAACAGTATATCAATTAGGTCATGCATCGTGGCTAGATTCGTAACATTACTTTATTCCTCAAAAAGAACCTTGCCCTCAAGTATTAAGTAAAGTAGCACAAAGATCATATTGTTGTCATTGTTGTCTCTATCCAAGTTAGCATCCCAAATGAAGTCCTGTCCAGAAACTCCAATTGCCAAGGCAATACCTCTGTGCATTTGATCTACCAACCAATTGAGCCAGTTTGCCTCAAGGACAGCCAAATTGTGAAGAATAACAACATTGACATCTTGAATAACTAAGCATCCGTTCCCCATCTCTGAAGAGTTACAATCACAACTGTTTGTGTTGTCAACAATGCTGGTAGAATAGGCCATGTCATTCTTAGATCTTTTCCAATAAACTATGTGATTTAGTCCATAACCTAATGCACCAGATGTTTCACAATACTGTGTATAGCCCTCACCAACAAACATTAGTTTCAGCAGTATTGGAAATACGTTAGTTTCATCACATTAATCAATTGGGATATTTGTGTCCTCTATATGAGGTAGTTTGCTGGCTTAAGTTTAATGAAGCAAGCGACAATGAGTTGGTGAAGTAAGGAGGTCGACATATTTTTGGTAGAAGTGGTCATTGCAACGTGTTTTTTTTATCAATACTCAGAGTGCAGAAAAGCTTTTATGCTCTGATACCATGTAGAAATCTCACGTCTAGGATTAGAGAAATCAAGGATTGTATTGATAAAAATAATGTTGAGTTACAATCTCCTTATATATGAGAGAATTGTAGAGTCCTAAGTTAACTATACTTAGAGTCCTACTACAATACCTATTACTACTACTACAATAATAATAATAATAATTCAATTATAAATAATCTAATCCTAGTTGTACTATAATCCTAATCATAATATAAATCCAGACGAAATATAATCCTAATAAATATAATTAGTCTAATTCTATAGTAGTGCAGTAAACTTGTCAGTTAGCTTCGTTGGACCTGTTCCTTTGACATGTTCCAATCATCAGCTTCCTTCATCTTCAACACTTCATTGTAGACACGTCAGTCAGCTTTGTTGGACATGTTCTTTTGACATGTTCAATCGTCAGTTTCCTTCTACTTTAACATTAATAAAAAATTTATGTTATAAAATATGATTTTTTCTATTCGTTTTTCACCGAATCAGCTCACTAGGAAAACGTGTGGTAGGAAATAGATTATCACTGAAATATTGAAGTGTGTGTGCGTGCGTGCGTGCGTGGGGAGAAGGGGTTAACCATCGAACATATTTTAGTGACAAATCAATGGGAAAATAGTATTTTTTGTAGTAGCGCACAAGTGGAATGCAAAGAGAGTAGAATGGCAGAAGTGGAAAATTGACAAACTATAGAAAGCTAGACAAAACAATATGAAAAAACAGAGCAATAATAATTTTTAAAATAAATTAAAAGATTTATACAAATAAACAAGTTGAAGAAATTAATATATAAAACATACAAAAGGATAAACAAAAAAATACAAGAGATATGAAAAAGAACATGATAAATAATTTTATAATTACAGAACCGGGTCGAACCGGTCTGCTACATAATCTATGAGAATATCATATTTGTTACATTGTGTATACAACAACAATAACATGTTCAATGTAATCTCATCAATGAGTTTAAGCAAAATAAAATGTATGTAGACTTTATCTCTACCTCGTAAAGTGGAGAGACATTTGTTAAAATATGACACCTAGGTCTAACTCAACCTCAAAAGCTAGCTCATGAGGGAGGTTTGTCCAAGTCCATATAAGGAGACTAAATTCCCATCAACCTACCGATGTGGGACTTTTTAATACTGCCCGGCGTGCCCAGACCTCAACTGGAGCGTGAACATTTCTAAATGGGGGCCCACCATCGGTGAACAACAAATTGGAATGGGTCTGGCTCTGATACCATGTTAAAATATGGCACCTAGGCCTAACTCAATCCCAAAAGCTAGCTCATAAGGGGAGGTTTGTCCAAGTCCATATAAGGAGACCAAATTCTCATCCCTCTACCGATGTGGGACTTATTAACAACATTTCGAAACATCTCTGGCTCAAATGTAACAAATCAAAGTAGTGATGAAATAAATACGACAATAAAGAAAACGTGTTAATTAATAAAAAAAGTAGTACAAAACATTCAGAAAAAAAGATTAGTAACAACAAAGTAATATGATAACTGAAACTCAATAAATAACATATGCAGTTCCCCTTGCTTCTTGTATGTTACCAATTACTTTAGGGTCAGTTCTACACAAATTTGATTGGGTTTTAGCTAATGGATTAAAGCCAGAAGATTTGGACATGAATGAAAGAATGGGGATGACTTTGAAGAAGGCAATTCCATTAAAGGCTATACCATGTTTGTACATAAAAAGTTGTAGTTCAAATTGTAATGTATCCTTTTGAGCATGATTCAATGTATGTGGTGTTTTTTATTAATTTTGAGATGTCATTAATTATACATTTATTATATACAGATATATATATACATACTACTGTACTAGATAAGTACATATGAGTTCATACAAGTAGTTTTATGAAGATATTTCAAATATTTGAGAAACATTAGCCCATTAGAAACATTTTTGGTCCATTTGGATAGTTTAATACAAATCATATAAACCAAACTTTTATTTAGGTAAAAATAAAAAATTTCAGTCACAATGTGATCAATAGCTATGGTATTGGATCATTTGCACAATATAGTCTCTTTTTTTTTTTGGTAACTCTTTAAATTTTGTCCCTAAATACAAGTTATAATAAAAATGTAATTTTCGTAGTAATGTGTTGGAAAACTATTTTCCTTCCACATGTAGGACTTCATCAAACATCATGGCAGATGTAGCATACATGTGGTGAGTTTATCTAAATTCAGTAACTTTAATTCAAAAATTCACAAAGCAAATATAAATAATATATTTTAGTAGTAGAATTTCAAATTTGCTCAAACTCAAAAACTCAAATTTTATCGGTTGTCAGTATAAAAGGTGGTAACAAAGGGTAGTATGATATATTGCTTCAACTCTAGTAGTTCTATATTGTATATATTCACATCTAGTGTTTATATCAAGTCAATAAATACATAACACGTGTTTGTACATAGACTTTGAACACTTAATCATGATCAATTAACATACATTCTCAACTCATTAAATCATTCAAACCTTAATAAATTTACATGATTTGATATAAGAGACTACCAATCTCAATGACTTTCAACCAAACCAATACTAATTCATAAGAACTTATAAATACACAACTAATATCAAGCTCTTTTTGGTATCACTTTCAAAGGTTGTTTTTTCCTTGCTGTAATTCCCATACTCTCCTCCATGTTAATGGACTTAGGAGAAACATTATGAGGAAGCTCCCAATCGAATTCATGAAGCAACGATCCAAACGTGAAATGCATCATACAATGACCTAAAGGAAGCCCAACACACATCCTTCGTCCAGCACCAAATGGAATTAACTCGTGATTTTGCCCCTTAACGTCTACTTTTGATTCAAGAAACCTCTCAGGCTTGAACTCAAACGGGTCGTTCCAATATTCAGGATCTCTTCCAATTGCCCAGACGTTCACAAGCACTTGAGTCCCTTTTGGTACGTCGTGCCCCATGAACTTTGTGTCTTGAATTGCTTTTCTTGGAATTAAGAAAGGGAGTGGAGGATGTAAACGTAACGATTCCTTGAGAATGGCTTGCATATAAGGTAGACTGTCTATATCACGCTCTTCGAACTTTTTATTAGGACCAATTACTTGTGAAATTTCTAATTTCACTTTGGTCATTGCTTGTGGATGGCGCAATAGCTCAGTCAATGCCCACTCCACACTGCTGCTAGTCGTTTCTGTTCCAGCCAGAAACATTTCCTAGAAAATTTCATATGCAAAGTAAATTTTCAAAACGAGTTTAACTTGTATACATCGTCAGTCTAAAGAATTTTTATACTATTACATCACAACCTGATAAATATGTATAGGAAATTCTCTATAAAAAATGAGATTTGTAATATTGAAAATGAGGTTATTAAGTTACATGTTACAACAAATAAAAATAATATAATTATGTAAAATTCTTTATACTCGTGTGTATATAAGTCAAATTCTTTCAAGATAAAGTACTACACCTTTTGTTTCATATTATGTGACACTTGTTATTTTGAGAGCCAAATAACATTTTTAACCATATATATTTTACTACTTTTGAATATTTTGAATTGTTCATTATTGTACTATAAAGTACTTGTTTTATATATGTATATTTTATTTAGAAAAAAAATTGAAGATCGTACGTTTAAGTTCACACTAAAAATTAGTCAATATATGACCTTTGCAGGCCAAATCATATCACATAAAGTAGAACAGAGAGAATAAAATTTAGGACCTAGGCAAAATCTCGGGATTAACTATATATCACATCATAAAACAATTGAACGGCAAAAATATCTCTCTTTAAAAAAAATAATTAGAAATCACGATAGATAATTTGAGACGAGGAGAGTAAAGAAGTTACCAATATAATAATTGTGATTTCATGTTCTGATAATTTAGCTGGTTCATCTTTTCCACTTCCTTCAAAATCAAGCAAAACATCCAATAAATCTTTAATTGATTTATTTTCTTCACCTTTTTTTCTTTCTTCGATACGTTCTTCAATAAATTTCTTAGTAATTTCTATAGCTTTTCCCATATCACGTTTCATTTTTTTTCTTAAACCTTGTATATCAAACATTTTTAGACATGGAAAAATATCCGAAATATTCGGAACGCCGGACCATTCCATGATCCCTATCATCGCGTTAAAAAACATTGACCCTTGTTCAGATTCTGGATCCGTCACTAAGTCCTTAGACAAAATCAAGTTACCTAACATATTAAACGATGCTAGAAACACATAACGTGTCACCTCAATCCCCTCTAGTACCCCTCCTCCCGAGGTCGCCTTTTTCTCAATCCATCCAAGCATTTTATTCATCGATTCTTTTCTAATGAGTGTTGTCTCGTTTATCCTTTTATGTACAAACATTTCCATGGTACAAATTCGCCTTGAAAATCGCCAATAATTACCATAGGGAGCTAAAGCCATTGACCCTTTATAGAAATTATGTGCTAAATTAACATCAACTATGTTCCTGTCTGAAAATGTAACATCATGATTCTTGAATAATTCACTTGATGAATTTGCTGTTTGAATTACCATTGTGTTCATTAAGGGACCAATTTTTAGCCACAAAATAGGGCCATATTTGTCTTTTAAACTTGCAATTTTTTTTGTATGGTTCTGATCCAGCAAGATCAAACATGTTACCAAAAATTGGTAATCCATATGGTCCTGGAGGTAAATTGTACTTAGAAAAAGAGGATTTTTTTGGTAAATCATGAAGATAAAAGCTAATAAAAAGATTATAGTAGAACAAAGTATGTAAAAATTCAATTCCCAATCCATATTTATTTTTTTCAAGAATTTGAGGAAGAAGATTGATTGATTGATTTTTTGTATTTAACAATGGTAGTGTGGTCCCTTAAATAAGGATATGAAGACATGCTAGCTATTATAAAAATATTGAGTTTAAGTTGTATACGTTGACGGCAGGAGCAGAGTTAGCTAGGAGTACAAGGCGTTGAAAATTTGTATTGTATATATAAAGTTAGTATTATGTGCATGTATATATAGTAAATGTTGAATTCAGTCGACTTTTTCATGTGTTTACTTCTTTATATTTTAAATCTCCTTAGTGAAATTCTAGCTCCACAAGATTTATTTTTTAAAAAAAAAATATCAAAACAATCAAGTCATGTAATTGGTATTACATATAAATTGCAAGTTTAAAAAAAATCATATGGTCAGTGTATGTAATTTAAATTATCTTAAATTATTTCAATTACTATTAAAATCTTATAAGATCCACGTTTACTTTTTTCAATTAAAGAAAACAATTAAATACAATCCTGTCCTTCCACATGGTTAATAATTTATATTTTGCAATTAAAAAAAACACAAAATATAGTCCTATGAGATATTTTCAAAGCTGGAAGAATATATAATTGGTATATTTAATTATTACAATACCTGTCATTTAGAAAAATGAACATTTTTATTTTATTTTATTTTTGTTTGTCAACTTATGAAAAAATATAATAATTTGGTCATTACTAGGTAACAAGAACAAAAATAGTAATATTATAATATCGCTAAAATATACAGCACCCACCGTCCATTTAATATATTCTGTTTCTTTATTTCTTATTATTACTGTATTATAAATATCAATTAAGCAATAGGTTGAAAACTTTATTATTGTTAATTCATTTGAAAATGATATAAAACAACTACGACAGAAAAAAAATAATATTTATCTACATTAAATGTTTGTGTCAAATTAAGTAATCTAATCTCAAGACTTGAAATTTTAATTGACGATACATATATCGCTTAACCATGGTTAACAAATATATATATATATATATATATATGTCTTATATTCAGTACTTCAATGTATGATTAGTCCATGAAAATAATTAACTTTCCCAATTAAGTTATTTCTTAATTTGTCATAGTTCATAGAAGGCAAAGGTCTCTAGGAGAACAAACATGCACTCTTGACACCCAGGAGCGGACCCACGTGGAGGTCAGGGGTTCATCTGAACCCCTCGTCGAAAATTTTTACTGTATATATAAGGTTTATTTTTGATTTTATGAGTATATATATTAAAATGAAGCCCTTCAATAAAAGAGAAGCATGGCTCAGCGGCTAATGGGTTCAACTTTGATCGAAATGCTTTGGGTTCGATTCTGGCTTGCAATATTTTCCCATTTGTTTTTTTTTTTTTGCTTTGAAAGCTGAATGGGCTCTTGTTTTGGGCTCAAATCAGACTCCATTTCATTGGTTTTAGAAGGCTGAATGGGCTCCTTTTTTTTTTCTTTTTTTTTTGGGGAACTTTCACATATAGCCATTCAAAAATAGGGTAATTACTCTCCATAGCTATAGTTTGATAATTACAATTCGTAGCTACATGTTATATGGAGGAGAGAGGCAAGCGAGACTGGGAGAGAGAGGAGAGAGGTGAGAGAGAGGGGGCAAAGAGTGGGAGAAAGGTGAATTGTATATGTATATAGGTTAGATAATTGTATATTATACATATGCATTTGTATATATGGCAAGCGAGATTGGGAGAGGGAGGAGAGAGGCGAGCGAGGTTGGGAGAGGGAGGAGAGAGGCGAGCGAGAGAGGGCAGAGAGTGGAAGAGAGGTGAATTGTATATGTATATAGGTTAAATAATTGTATATTTTATACATATGTATTTGTATATTCTGGCGAATTATACATATACAAACGTGACAAATTATATAAACTCGAAGTCAGCCCGCGTAATTAATGTATAATGTTAGTCGTGAGTGGTAATTATAGCAAACTATAGCTATGATGAGTAATTAAGTAGTATAAGTTTGCTTAACCGCGTAATTTTTCCTTTTTTTTTTGGGCTGAATGGGCTCTGGTTTCGAGCTCAAATCCCAACTCAATGAAATGCCTCATTGTTTTTTATTCAATGTAAAGCTTCATTACTATTGAAAAAATTACTTGGATGGACACCTTTTAATAAATAATTACTGATTTTAACGATACTTTTCATTTATTACCATTTATAGCAATATATAACAATAATATGTTAAATCTGCAATATGTATTAAAAGTGAATTAAGTATGCAATATATATATGTATTATAACTGTTTTTAAAAATATATTATGCTTGTTTGGTAAGAAGTTGACACATTGTATTATAAGTGTATTAAAATGTGTGATAAATGTATTATCCATCAATAAAACTTGTATTATATGTGAATAATAAATTATTCTTTGTAATATGTATTAAAACTGTATTATAAATGTATTAAAAGTGATCAAGTGAAAAAAAATTGTTATTGCTATAAATGGTAAATATTTTTTTATTATAGTATATTTATGTAAGTTCTCCATTATTTCTGTTATCATTATTTCTCTCTCTATGCTATTTTTTTTTCTCAATTTATCTTTATTTAAATTTATTAGACATATTTTAGATAATTTTGTCTTTTATTCTTCTTATTTATACTTCTCATTTTATTTCTACAAAAGTCTATTTCCATGTACTAACGATGAATTATTATTAAATTTGAAATTGATTTACAAAAAATATTATATAAAATAAATTAAATTAAAGTTAAAACTACAAATTTAAAAGTCGTGAATAATCTTTTAGTAAAATCTAATTAATTGATTTCCCCCCTTAATTTTATAGTATTTCTTTCTTATTTTTTTCAGTTCGATTTTAAAAAGATGAAAACTAAACTAAACTTATTTGTTCTATTCATCATTTGTCTTTTTCACGAATGACTAACCTATTAAATTGAATTAAATGAACTAAAAAATCGACAATGTCAATTATTTATCTTATGAATATATATTATAATATCTTAGTGGTTGAATTTTTTAAAAAAAAAATCAAAAAATAGAGTAGAACACTGCAATATAAAAGAGAAAAAAATCACAAGAAATATTTTTTTAAAAAGCTCGATGGAATAGGGTAAAAGTAAAAAAAAAATAAACGCAGCATGACAAGGCAAGTTAAACTTATTAGATTCAGATTACTAGTTTCCTTCTATCTCGCTCAGTTTTTCATCTTGTAATTTTCACATGTTTACTTCTTTATATTTCGAATCCCCTCCACAGAAATTCTAGATTCGCCACTGTTAACACCCCTTCGTTAGAAAACTATATTGTATAGATAGGTAACTTATTTATTATATATATATGTGTGTCGAAGATATCATATAATAAGAAAGGGCTTACTTTTCTAAGTGATCTTTCTGTGCCAATTATTTAGACGTCATTTAGATTGTCATCTATTAATGATTTTGTGCCAATTATTTATAAGATCGCATAAGATATAAACATTCTTTTTTAATTTGACCTCAATTGATATATGTCTATGTTTTTTAACTTTGGATTCAAGGAAAGGAAAAGGTTACTTTCGGATAAAAAATAATAAATAAAATGAAAACAAGATAAAATCTTATATCAAAACGACTTCTGGCATCATCGGAAGGATCGAAATTAAACCACATTCGTATATAAATAGACACTTGAATTTGTATAAAATTGAACAAATAGACACATCTTATGTGACGTCTACATGTCAATTATGTGTCTTATATATATATTATACCACGTACGATACATGTATATATCTACTTGTTTAATTTTATAATACTACATCATAAATGAGTTGAATTAAATTAAGGAGACTAGAGTAACTACGAGTTGATTCTATATGACGCGGGGAGAAGGATATATGCGTTGACCTTTCTTTAAATGTAAACACTCATTGGGGGCAGTGTCGGAGCCACCTTCAATTAGGGGTTCATCCGAATTTCCTTCGGCGAAAAATTATATGATTTATACATGGTTAAAATAATTTTTTAGGTATATATAGTATATGTCGAACCCCCTTCGACTACTTCGTGTGTCTATTTTTTTAGATTTTGAAAATCTTGGCTCCGCCACTGGGGTAAATACTTATCAAAACATGTACTCTTAAATGTACAAGTATTATGCTAATTATTAGACAAAAGAGAAAATCATTAAAATTAACTAATGATAAACTTTGTAATGTGAGCCAATCTCATCTAACATGGGCAGATCAAGTTCTATGTTTAATACCTTAAAAAAGTTGCAGCTAATTCAGTTTAAAAGCTATTTAAAAAATTAAGATTGCATCTAATAATATTATACACCTTTGTTTTTTATAAAGAAAATCCTATTATTATAATCAATGAATATCTCGAAGTTGGCAAATGGCAGCACGTTCAGTACATTCTAATTTTTCTGTTTTAATTTATTCTATGTGAGATTTTAATTTAATACAAAGTTTTAAAAAAATGAAAAGATTTTTGAAACTTATCATCTTAAAACATGTTATATCATTTGTATGACTATATGTATAAAAGCTTACTAGTGTGATAATATTGAGTTCTACTTTTAATGCGGAGTATAAATTTATGTGCTAAAATTTATACTGATTATAAATATTCATAAAACGATAATTATATTATTGTCACTAAATCCTTTATTTATTGTAATGTATGTCGGAGCAACTACTATCTATATCACAATCTAAACCTTAATGACTTGTGGTAAAGAGAGGGAGTGGAATGAGAGATCTTTACGTCGTATATCCTATTCATCTATTGTAGTTTTACTTATATAGGAGAAATTAGTGCCATCGGTGATCTATATGCTGCTGATCAAACTCTTCAAATATGTCGACGGATACATATCAAACCCTTCAAAAGTCATGCATCTTCTGCAAGATCCAACACGAATACAACATTTTTGGACAATCCAAGCAACATAGAGGGTAATTACTAAAAAATACCCTCAAAGGCTTTTAATTAGAGCACCATAATCATTGAAGTTATACTTATATAAGAAAAATTAGTGTCATGTGTGATCTATGTTGCTCAGACTCTTCATATATGCCAACAGATGTATATCAGATCTTCCAAAAGTAATACTCATCTTTTGCAATATCTGACACGAATGCAGCAACATTTTTAGACGATCCAAGCAACATAGAGGGTAATTACTACTATAAATAAATGGCATCTTGAAGCAACACACCAAAAAAACAACTTGAAAATTTGAGGAAAAAATGGAATGGGAGTGGAACTATGTTGTTTGGTCTATAATCATCATAGTACCAACAACTCTAATCATAGTATTTTTCAAAAGAAATTCTTCTTCTTACAAGTTACCACCAGGACCACCTGGTTTCCCAATTTTTGGCAACATGTTTGATCTTGGAACATTACCATATCAAACAATTGCAGAATTTAAACAAAAATATGGCCCTGTTGTATGGTTCAAAATTGGCTCTGTCAAGACCATGTCAATTTTATCAGCCAACACAGCTACAGAGTTTTTCAAGAACCATGATTTCGCCTTCGCGGAGCGCAAAATCATTGACACCATGTTGGTTCATGACTACAACCTAGGGTCATTAGCTATAGCCCGGTATGGCACATATTGGCGCGTGCTAAGAAGGATATGCACCGTTGAAATGTTCGTGCACAAACGGATCAATGAAACAGTGGATATCAGGAGGAAATGTGTTGATGACATGATTCATTGGATTGAGAAAGAAGTGAATTCAGTGGAAGTCAAGGGAAGTGGGATTGAGGTAACGCGATTTGTGTTCCTCTCAACGTTTAATATGCTAGGGAATTTGATGTTTTCGCGTGATTTAGTCAATCCAGGATCAAAGAAAGCTTCCGAGTTCTTCAATGCCATGATGAGGATCATGATTTTGTCAGGCACTCCAAATATCTCAGACATTTTTCCACGTCTTAGGAGGTTCGATTTACAAGGTTTGAAGAAGAAGATGCATCGCGAAATGGGAATAGCTCTTGACATTGCCTCTACGTTTGTCAAGGAACAGATGAAGGAGCGCGAAGATGGTGAAGAAAAGAAGAAAGATTTTTTAGATGTGTTGCTTGAATTTGAGGGTAGTGGGAAAGATGAACCAGCTAAGTTATCAGAACATCAGATCACCATATTCATATTGGTAAGTCTTAATGCACATACAACTTATCTTTACGCTCCAGTCCCAAACAAGCTACTCCTTCTGTTTCAATTTGCTTGTCTGATTTTGACTTGGCACGAGATTTAAGAAAGTAAATGAGACTTTTGAATCTTGTGGTCTTAAACATGTCATGTGGAAAGAGATATTCTTTTTCAAACAGACTAAAAAGGAAAGTAAGACAGACCAATTGAAACAGAGGAAGTAATTAAGACGGTGTTGATATCAAGAATGCTAATGTACATAGTTTACTTGAGATGAGTCTTGATTAGATATGAAATGCAGGAGATGTTTTTAGCCGGATCAGAGACGACTAGCAGCAGTGTGGAATGGACGTTGACAGAGCTCCTACGCCACCCTGAAGCAATGGCAAGAGTAAAAGCAGAGATCTTTCAAATTGTAGGACAAAACAAGAAGTTTGAAGAAAGTGACATTGACAATCTGCCCTATATGCAAGCTGTGGTTAAAGAAGTGCTAAGATTACATCCTCCACTTCCTTTCTTAGTGCCAAGAAGAGCGATGCACGACACTAACTTCATGGGGTATGACATACCAGAAGACACTCAAGTGTTCGTGAACGTTTGGGCAATTGGAAGAGATCCTGAATACTGGGACGACCCTTTGGATTTCAAGCCCGAGAGGTTCCTTAACTCGAAGACTGACTTCAAAGGACAGTGTTACGAGTTCTTACCATTTGGTGCTGGCAGGAGGATGTGTGTAGGCCTTCCTTTAGGTAATCGAATGTTACACTTTGTTTTAGGCTCGTTGCTTCATGAATTCGATTGGGAGCTTCCTAGTAATGTCACTCCTATATCAATGGACATGAAAGAGAGGATGGGAATGACAGTGAGAAAATTCAATCCTTTGACAGCAGTACCAACAAAAACATCTGGTTAAATCGAAATCGCTTTAAGGTTGTCCTTTGATGCTGTGAAATGAAGCCACAGAGAACATGAGATTCGACTTTCTTGTGAATTTTCTTGTAATAAAAAGCTGAGATATTAGTTCTGTTTATGCATTTGAGTTATCTTAAGCTTAGAGTTGGAATATTTGCCTCGGTAAGCTTTCAGATCCTAGATTCGCCTCTGTTAAATGTATGGACGAATCATCAACCAACTAGTCAGGTACTCGAATCTAAGCAAACTACGAGAGAGTTACACGAAAGCATACAAAACTACTATAACGACCCAAGTACATGACACGTACTGTACGGTTTGGCCTAATAGACTTCACGTATTTGTCTTTTGGGCTACTTGAGTCCAAAAGTATGTGTAACATCATGTGACCTTGAGCTATGTCTTATAAAGCTCTTCACTTTTCTCTCATTTTGATGTGAGATTCACCTAAGATGTCATGTGCACCTCATCTTCAGAAGCTTGTCAAGTCATGTTTGACCCGCCCTCTATATACTACTACTACAATTTAGAAGGCCAACATCAACTCTCCACAATATGACGTGAATAATTAAGTGATAATATGGCGATCCACATTAAACATTTACATAAATTTTATATTTTTTTCTTTGATGTATAATTATTAACTCACATATTTGTTTTAATACTTTTAATATTATTTTATGATAACGTATTTTGTATGACTTGACATACACATGCAACACACTTATCAACAAAATCAACTCTCTAGAAACTGTGAACATTTTAGTTAAAAATATCACGCAATTCAATGTAATATTAGAGCAGGCAAATCTTGCTTGAATTATACTGTAACTAATTACAAAAATAAAAAATAAAAAAAACCACATGGTTACTCTTAACAAAAACAAATATAGGTCTACATGTGAGTGAATATGCCCAAAAAAAATAAAATCAGGTGTTGATCACGATTCCCTAATTTGGATCGTGACAACAAACATATAAAATAAGAATAGAAAGAAATATAAATTTGCTATTGATTTTATAAATTGCTTATATCATACTACTTTGAAGTCTTCGTCTTTTTGGAATCTTAGGTGAACACAAAATGCTTAATATACTACTATTATTAATAATAGTGTTCAATTCTGAAGAAACATATAATAAATAAGCACAATTTAATAAATAATATATATATTGTATTTATTTATTTTTTTAATAGGTGTAAAAAATCTAAAACGATACTTATTTTGAGGGCGAAGAAGTATTAGATAAAAGAGAAACCGTAGAAATTAACAGATGATTATGACTTTGTAATGTGAGTCAATCTCAAACTAATTTCATGGCCAGATCAAGTTCTATTATTTAATACCTTAAAAAATTGCAGCTAATTCAGTTTTTTAAAATAATTTACCCCGTAATTTCTTCATTTCAATTCATGTGACATATTTTAACTTAACATAAAGTCAAAGGAAAAAAATAAAAGACTTAATATTTGTGTCTTATTAAACTTATTGCATCATTTGTATGACTATAAAAGCTTCTTGTAGCGGAAGACTAGAACACATCGCGATTATAGAGGGGTTGGTAGGTGGCGGATGTCATGTTATGTTGGAGCAACTACTTATATCACAACCTAAACCCTAATGTTTTGTGATAGAGAGATAGTGGCGGAGCCACCTTATGCTAAGGGGTGTCAAATGACACTCCTTCGTCTGAAAATTACATTGTTTACCTAAGTCATTAAAATTTTAGTTTTATGTTATTCCACTACTAGCACCAGCGTGGAATGGACGCTGACAGAGCTCCTGTGCCACCTTGAAGCAATGGCAAGAGTAAAAGCAGAGATCTTTGAAATTATAGGACCAAACAAGAAGTTTGAAGAAAGTGACATTGACAATCTACCATACACGCAAGCTGTGGTTAAAGAAGCATTAAGATTACATCCTCCCCTTCCTATCTTATTTCCAAGAAGAGCAATGCACTACACTAACTTCATGGGGTATGATATACCAGAAATCACTCAAGTGTTGGTTAACGTTTGGGCAATTGGAAGAGATCCTGAAAGCTGGGACGACCCTTTGGATTTCAAGCCCGAGAGGTTCCTTAACTCGAAATCTGATTTCAAAGGACAATGTTTTGAGTTCTTACCATTTGGTGCTGGCAGGAGGATGTGTGTAGGCCTTCCTTTAGGTAATCGAATGTTGCACTTCGTTTTAGGTTCATTGCTTCATGAATCCGATTGGAAACTTCCTAGTAATATCAATCCTAGATCAATGGACATGAAGGAGCCAACATTTCATTGGACCGACTTTAATATTACATTTCTCTATAGCAGCCAAAATATATCCGGACAAAACGTCAATGCTATAAAGAGGTGTGACAGTATTTAGCTGGGGATATAGAAATTATAGCTTCATTAACAAGACCTCTCCATACAACAAAGTTAAATAGTTCATGATGAAACACAAGACAACAATGCTAAATATTGATCTAGACTTGGTCGTCAATGCTAAAACCTCTATCTGCAGCATAATCAAGAAAACTGTAAAGTGGTATGACTTTATCGCCGTATTTCTCGAGACCATCTAACTCTCTCTTAGCCTGCGCTCTAAGATCCTCAGCAACTTTCACAGCCTTCTCAATGCCATAAACGCTGACATAGCTTTTGCCTTTCTTTTTCTTCCCCTCGGTTTTGTCCTCTGTCTTCTTTGCGTCCAATATATCGTCAACAACCCGATATAAGACACCAACAGCTCGACCATATTTTCTCATGTGTTGGATCTCCTCATCTGAAGCACCAGCCAAGAGAGCTCCACAAACGGCAGAGCACTCACCCATTTCACCATATTTCTTCTCTTGAACAAAATCAATAGCATTTGGTCCACCCTCAAGGTCAAGGAACTGGCCAGCAGCCATGCCAGTGGACCCCACAGCTCGAGCAATCTCTGTAATGACCCTGAGGACTCGATCCTCGGGAACTAGATCACTTGGAGTATGGGCCACAATATGCTGGAAACCAAGAGGGAACAAGGCATCCCCGGCTAAAATTGCCATATCTACACCGAAAACTGTGTGATTTGCAGGAAGACCTCGTCGAGTTGTGTCATCATCCATGCAGGGCAAATCATCATGAATCAATGAAGCAGCATGAACCTAATATAAACAGATCCAGGTCAAATATGGAATTAAGATATGGCGTCAAATGTAAACATCAATACAACAGCAAATCTCAAGCTCAACCAGAGGATCAACCCACAAAGATATTGAGTTAGAGATCGCCATATCATATACAGTTAAAATTCATTCAGTGAGCACATTACACAAAACCAAACACAAAAATTAGTGATGCAAACGTGATGTAGCAAGCAGCTGAACCTACCTACTGTTGCATGTTTAGTTGCCTCAAGAATTTGGTCAAGTTTTATCATGAATAGAACAAAAATAAACGCATCCTTTTTTTTCTTTGATAAGTCAAAATAGACCTCATTGAACCTGAGTACAGAAAGATTGTGCAGAAACAACAGTTGCAAGAAACGTCGGCACCTTCTACTCTACAAGGCAGATGAAGTTCACTATACTTCTTTACATCACTGGTGTTGCTCACTTTGCACCAAAAAGCCAAAAAAAAGACAAACATCTGAACTTGATCTAATAATATTTCAAACTCTAAGAAATTGACCAAGCGGTCGAAAACATGAAATAGCCTTGGAGACCAAGGTATGAATCCCAAACAGAGGTGTCACTAGGTGTTTCTTTCCACATGTCTAGCTTTAGTGGCTGAGTTACCTGATATTTGTTCTTGTAGAATTTACCAGGTACCCAATGGATTAGTTGAGGTGCATACAAACTGATCTAAGATACCACCGTAATCAAAAAACAAAAAGTCAAAATGTTATATTTCTGCTTTTCAAAACTCTTTTTTCCTTAAACTGGATAAGCATGGCTAATACAAAAGTAAAATGGTTCGGGTGGGAAAGCTCAAGCATTAGATCATAGAAGCTTAATTTAAAAAGGTTATATATATATACACGACTGCTGCAGTTCAAAGGCCAGAAGGCAATAGTATCAAGCAGTTCATTTACCAGAACCACACACCCGACACCACACCCCAGCCAAATTTAATTTCTGCATTGGTTCAAGGATATATTTGTGGAGACAAGCAAGGAGAAGATACTCAAGTTATTCGGTGCAGCTGTGCAGGCTATGAGAGTCCTGAATAACAAAAACTAAAGGTTAACCCTACAACGTGGATGCTTTGCCTTCAGTTTATTATCCAACAAAAGATCCTCAATCAACTTAAGTAATGTTTGCACCTTTCTACCAAGGCTACAACGAGTGGAACAAGCAGAACAAAGTCTTAAGAAACAAATGAGGGTCAACCAGTGGTGTCCTCTATAATCCAAAACAAATAAATGAACAATACAAACAGAAAATTAGAAGGAAGAACAAGTTTTCATCTGTAAAATTCAACAAGGAAAATATCCACATACCAAACCATATACATAGTTTCTCAGTAGTTCCATTTGACAATTTTCTTTGTAAACACCCCAACAACATCAATTTTATCTTCTTTTTTTTTTTTTTTTTTCGTGTGTGTGTCGTGGGGTGGGGAGCAAAGCGAATAAAGATGAAAGAACTAACCATCTCTAAGGCACAGGCAGTGGGAAAGGCAGCAAGCCGATTTCCACCAAAAAGCTCACATGCTGCGACACACATGATGGGTGGGGACCTTTTGGTACCCTTGGCTAGGACAGAGTAGCGCATTGCCTCATAAATCTGATTTGGGTACTTAACTGGAACCGCCTCATCAAGTTTCTGGTTGATATCACTAATTAGAGTTGTCCAATAGGTCTTAAGATCAAACTTGATGGACTCAGACGCTGTCGAAACAGAAGAAGAGCACCGGATTGTTTTCTGCATAACCATGCGGCTCCTTGGAAGACATAAACTAGGTGAACAGCTCATCACCATAGAGAAAACCATAATTGATCTCTGTTTTCTTCTCTTTCCTTGATAGCTTCCTGCTAATATTCACAACCATCTGAGATAATTTGCAGTTAATTATGCATATTATATTACCCAACGAGCTTTCTCCACACAATCATCAACATTTGAGTGCAACATTGAAGTAAATACGTTCAACATGCAAATCAACACCGCCTAAATTACACTTTTTTTAATTTAGTGACATCTTCCAACCATCATCGGTTACAGTTACGGCAATCAGAGCCTCAGACAATAAACACTAATCAAACGGGAAAAACAAAATTTGAAAAATAAGCAAAAATATCAAGATTGCTACTAAAAAAACAAACACGTTATACACAAGCTGGAATTACAAAATTACTGCCAAGTGTTCCATCACTTCACCACATCACACTATCAACTCTTCATCCCAAAAGAACACGGCAGACAACACAAAGTAATTAACTATTAGCAGGAAATGAAATATCTCCCATCTTGCAGACAAGCTTACACAGGCCACATGGAAGAGTGAACATGACCCAATTTACTAAACGTATCACCCTGAGTCCAACTGATGGCCTAAACAATTAATCACAGTTTATCCTTCTTGCTCACCATTTAAAGTCTAAGGTGGCTAATATCATCAATAAATCACTTACCCCTCAACCCCAAATTAGTTGGGGTAAGCTAAATCAACCTTTTTATCCATTCCGCTCTATGTATTCAAAGAACTCATCGTGGTTAGACTATAATTAGACTTAGAGGTTGTTAGTTATGGGTTCATCTGAACTCATGAACCAAATCGCTTTGGCTCAAACTCTATATATGTGTTAAAAACTTCACTACATAAGTACAAATCATTGATTCCCAACCCATTTAGAATCCTGAACTCGACCCATAAAATTCAAACCCTGAACTCGCCTCCATGTAGACTGGCTCGGACACGTCATATGTATCCCGAATTCCATTCTGCTCTATGTTTTCAAAGAATTCATCATAGTTAAGACTATCATTAGACTATGGGTTTGTTACTTACATGTTCATCCGAAACCTATGAACGTGAACCCAATAACTTTGGCTCATATTCTATATATGTGTTAAATACTTCACTAAACAAGCACAAACAATTACAATTCCCAATCCATTTAGAATCCTCATGTCGAACCCATAAAATTCAAATCCTGAATACACCTCTAGTTAAACTACTCATCAACCTATCGCAACCCTCCTACTTTACACTAATACAACATCGCCGAGTTCTAAGGAGTTAATTAGAAACAAAGAAATTAAACTTGTTGGAAATTTAACAAGGAGTTAACTAATGTAAAAAAAAAGTTTTTTTTTTGGAGAGATTCAAGAGTTGTACCTTAACAGCAACGGGGAATTTGATTCGCCGGTGAATCTGCTCTCCGGCGCCGGCGAAATCGGCTTATCTACTCTCAGTTCTCAGTAATTTCTATCTATTTAGTTCGGATCTCAGATTGTGTATGTTAAACGGATTTTAGTTCAGATTCGTTAAATAACTATCAATTCTTACCAAATGGAAATAATGTGTCACTACCTAAAATATGATTTTAAGTAAATATTTTCGAAAACAGTCTCTCTATTTTATAGACAGTGGTAAGGTAACATATGCATCTATTTTATCCTTTTTCGGATCCGCTTACACTTTATTCAATTATTTGGGTTGTTATTACGTATTGTTTCATATTGTATTGTATTGAATTTGTTTTAATGAATATAGTGTTCGGATAGATTGTATCATTTTGCATCGTTACACAATGTCACATATCCATAATTTGAATGGTTAACATCCCAATAAAGTAAGATATGGGGTAGAGGTACTACGAAAGGTAGAATACAAGATTAAATATAATTATTAAATAATAAATAAATAAAAATAAGAAGAAAAAAAATTAAAGTAACGACGCCATCACACTATTTGAACATTACCTAAAATGAAGTTTTTTCATCATTATCGATTATCTAATGATGAATTTAAAAGATATAATACAATAGAATCAACGTATCAATAAAAATACAACCACGGTATTTTACTCCAAAATACATTGAATTAATATGGTTTACTATGAATATCTAGTGTAGATAATTTTTTGTCAATATTCACATTTAGTAATAACCTATTTGGTTAAACTTTAAGAAAACACTTCCTTTTAAAATTAAAAAAACAGCTTTTTTTTTTTAATAATATGCAAAAGAAAAATGTATTTTGGGAATAATATAGAAGTAAAAGTAAAATATGAATTAAGAGTTTACTTATTGAGTTTTTGATATATACATAGAGTTTGATTCATATTAATTGCATTTTGTTAGGAATCTGAACTTTACCCCTATTAGTATCCAAGTAATAGATTATGATATGATGGTTGAAATTATTAGTGTGTATATATTATGATCACGAACTTGAATTGTGGATATCGTTTCTTTAAAAATGTGAGATAGAGTTACATTGAATAGATCCTTGTGAGTGGATTCTAACTTAAATCTCATGCCTAACGAAACCTAATGCATTGAACTATTTTTTTTTTCTCTAATGTTTATATACTATATAGCAGTATGCACTTATTACACATTCTTAAGAATTTATATCCTAACACATAAATAAGGATTAAAAAAAGTCATGCGTACACCTTTTTAATAAGTTTTTTAAGATATATGTAAATGAAAAATACGATAAGTATTTTGAGTCGGTGGAAGTAATACTTTTTGGGAGTCAACACCACACCCCATTATCTCTTTAAGTACAAAACTCACCAAGAAAGTAATTCAAGTCATTTCCCAATTAACTAAAATTTTCTTCCACTAAAAATGTATTATATTATTTATTTATTTATTTATAAAGTAACATTTTCCACTAAAAAATGTAGTATTAAACATCACTAACCCATTGTGGACCAAGAACTTTTAAAGAAAATAATGTAATACTAATCTGTACTAATGGCCCAACAGCCTGGATAAATGTTTTATTGTCCAACTGTGTCTTCCTTTTTGTTCTTCAAAATGTTTTCTTTCCATCTCTTTGGAATGATTAATTTTTGTTTGTCCATACATATATGATTTCAAATATAATATTTGCAAATTAGGGTTTGGTTATGATATTTGGTCCATGACCTAATCTAGAGTCAACAAGTTCTGAATGAGCGAAATTTTAGTACATATATTACTTTTATATAAGTATGTATAATATAGTTCGAGTTGAAAACACTAGCTTCAGTAAAAGCCATTATGTAACTCTGGCATGATCATAGACTATGAATTTATACAATTATGTTTTCAAAGAAAGCATTGCATTGTTTGACTAATGAAACAAAAGCATTAACATATCCAGTGTAATTCCAGAATGGGAGATCTGGAGAGAGTAAGATGTACATAGGCATTATCCCTACCTCGTAAAGATAAAGAAATTGTTTCTGATAGACCCTCAGCTTAAAAAAAAAAAAAAACTATAGAGATGAATATAGTAATAACGACAACAACATGCCTAGTGAAATCCTACGAGTGGGGTCTGGAGAGGGTAGAGTGTACGCAAACCTTAACCTTACCTCGTGGAGGTAGAGAGGCTACTTTCAGAGGACCCTCAGCTCCAATGAGAACAATAACAATAACGAAATAATGTGAAACGGAGAGCAGTAGACAACATTCATTAATTCTCCAAATAACAAAGTTCTTGAGTATATATAAATCAATAGAAGAGCACAAGTTTTATGTCAACATGAGGAATGAACAGTTTGGTTATCAGATGGAACCTTAAGCAGCAGCAGGAAGAAACAAAGAATGTACAAAACCTCACTACAAACTCAATCAAGCAAACAACAAACTCATCTTTAAGTGATTCTGATCAGTCATTTAGGTGTATTAATCATGATACATGTGGTACGCGTTCGAGTTACTATCCCTGTGGAGAAAATACTCACTACTAGTTCTACCGCAAGATGACTCCATCAACGGTTTTGCACTAACCTCTCTTCCGAATCTTGAAAGGTAATTCAGACCCATGAGAAGTTCAATGACTGCTGCTTCAGTTCTGGTTTGGTTTGCAAAGTAGAGAGTCTGCACGAGAAGCACGTTAGCCCCATAAACCAGTCGTTGTTTCTCAAAGTTCCGTTCAGAATGCCACCTTATCGTGTTATGAGCGAGTGGAGACAACCATTCTAATATCCTTCCGAGTGCCAAACTCCACTCTGCTGCAAGAGAAGCATCATAAACAGATGAAGTCAATGATTTAGCGAACAATTTTAATCTTAACCTTAGAGAGTTTCTAATGCTAGCAGGCAGCATATTGTATAGATCATCTCTTGCATCAAGACTGATTAAATGTGGAGCCGACGCCAGTTTCTCTATAAGTATGATGATGTTCGCGTACTTGAGTGTCAAAGCAGCATAACCAAGAGTATCTTCAGGAACGATTAACAGCTTTCGCTTGAAATTGAAAAGAGAAGCTTTAGTCAAAATTACGCTATTGGAGGAGGCAGGAACAGGATTCGTGTCTTCAAACTTATCGGTATCTTTTTGGAAACTGTCATCTGATTTTGAGACGTCGCTGTTGGAAGGCATGCAACTCTCAAGAACAGGTGAATCAGTGCCACTATTTATGCATCCTTTAAAAGATCCAACATTAGCAAATCGCCTGGATCTCGGCTGTGGTGGCTTTCCGCAAAAGACAGATGACTGTCGAAGAAGAGACTTTCTATTAGTTGGTCTATCTTTATTCCCACTTAGACCAAGGCTTGAAAATGACCTGCCTATAGAACCTAAATAAGATTCCGACGTGCTATTTTCAGATGGATAAACAGAGGACAGAGTAAGAGCAGATATAGACCGGCTACGATCAAGATAACCGTTATCGATGCCCTCAAAATGGTTGCTTCCTCCGGAAACTCCTGTCTGATTTGTCCCGAATAGGTACTTAATCCTCATGATTATTGTGAAAATAGATCGAAGCAAAAGACGAACAGTATAGTCATATGTTCTAACCCAAGGAGACATTTCTCTCAAATTCTTCACTTCCTCTCGTTGCCATATAACCTTTTGCCTAAACTCGAGCAGTTTCATCTGACCTGAACTAGCACCAGCCTGCATCCGCCTCAATGTTTGCTCAAGCTCTGCGAGCACTTCGAGCTCCTGATACAATTGAGTCGTGGCTGCAACAAATCTCTCCATTTTCTTAACCTTGCGCTCCATTTTCTTAAGCTTATATCTCCATGCACACCCATTAAGTTCGATTTCGACTGGATCTTCAAATATTCGTTCAAGATTGTGATAAACTGGATCAGAACATCTCTTACCGAGCGTAGTCAATGACTTCGTGAGAGATCCCAAATTGTCAATTATCTCTGCAATAGCAAGATCCATAAGATATTTGTCATCTTCAGCAACAAGCTTCTGAATGCCAAGTGAACTCGAGATTTCTTCTCTTAACTTGTCAATTCGCCTTTCATTTAGGCACTGCCACAAGTTAACCACCTTAGACATCAAAGTTGCAATTTCAAATGCAAGAATTCCTATCACATTCTTCCTCTCGGGCTCTGAAGCAGAGCTCTTCCGCGAAGTTCTCCACAAATTAAAAAATGATTCCGTCACAGTTTCGACTCCCATCATGCCCCAGTACAAAAACAGAACTAGATTATAATCTCAGGAATTCCACCTACCTGTTGAAAAGAGAAGAGATAGCATTAACCACCATGACAATGACAAGACAACAACTTTGAAAAAACATTGCTTAAACCACCATAGTGTGGATTGTTATGATGATCTGACTAATAAAGCTCATCTTATTATTCTAAAAGCAACATTCACACTCCGATTCTAAATCTCGCAACTTAGCAATTTATATTCAGAAAAGAAAAAGGACAAGAAGACTAGCAAATATTCTTTCCTTTCTGGTGTCCAACTAATTGTTGAAATCCCTTTTTTTCTTGTTCTCTTTTCAATCTAACTCTTCGACATCCTTAAAGATGCAATTTTTATCAAAGCAAATAACTAAAGTCCAACAAAAATTACTTTCACTAACACATTTTCAACTTGTTATCTACAGAAACTTGAAAAAGGCACAAGGCTGTGGCTATTTACTTCCATTCAGGTTTCAGGATAACTGAAAGAACAAGAAAACAAAACTCAAACGGAGAAGAAAAGTCAGAAATAAAGAACAAAACAAACCCCACAATCTAGTTTTTCCATATCTTTTGCCAATTAAGAAAAACAACCTCAAGAAACAAAGAAAATACAAAACCCTATTTCAAAAAAAAAATTAACAGAACACATCCATGAAATTTCAAATCTTTAAATTGAAAAAGGGTTCTTATAAACTGATTATCAGCCAAAATTTTAAAAAAAAAATTCTTTACAAAAAAAGAAACATTAAAAACCATCACAAAATACTTTTGGAAAATCAAGATTCAAATTTGACCCTTCTTCTTCAAACAATAAATAAGCAAATACATAAATTCTTTGCTACAACCTGAAGATCAACTATAGCCCCAAGAAAAAACATGAAGATTCCATTTTTAGCCCATTTTGCACTTAAATCATCTTCACCATCAAACAAACAAAAACAAAATCTTTACAACAAAAATGCAGCAAATAAATAAATTCTTTTGCCACAAACTGAAGATTAACAGTAACCCAAACAAATAAAGATTCCATTTTTACCCTTTTTCTTCACTAAATTCATCTTCACAATCAAACATAATATGAACATCACAAAAATAAAATAAAAAACAAATCTTTACAACAAAAATGCTTCAAACAAATAAATTATTTGCCACAAGGTGAAGATTAACTCTACCCCCACCCCCAAAAACAAAAAAAAGATTCCATTTTTAGCAATTTTTTTGTCATCTTCACCATCAAACAGCATATGAACAAAAGAAGAAGAAAAAACATATCTTTACAACAAAAATGCAGCTAAAAGAACACCAAAAAATCCCAAGAAAAGAAAATTAAAACTCACCCTTCGTTTGGAAAATGAGAAGTAAGCTGAAAAATCTGAAGAAACATTTGATTCTTTGAGAGAGAAAGAGAACTGAGCTGTGAGGGTGAAGGTTTATAACGTACGCACCCAGCGCAAAATAGGAAGGATCCGTAACAGAAAAAGGGAGAAATGTAGAGTTTGTGCTACTTTACACTTGAGATTTTATGAGTAGGCTAATAATAAAAAGGGGAAGATGCTAAAGTGCGCCGTAAGAACCGAAGAAATATAATTTGTAATTATCTGATATTTTTATTCTTTTTTAAATATATTCACTTTTACGAAATGCCACTGTAATTTTTTCTTGTTTTGGCTGTCTCTTGGGGAATTTAATGGAGCATATCCCTGTTGGAATGTTTTTTTCTATTTTGGTTATTGATCGGGTTGAATTCGAGTTTTGAGAATGAAGAAGTTTTTGAATGAAATGTATTTTACCTTGAAAGTGAATTTTACGATATAAATTTGAATTAGTTGGATTTCAAAATAGGTAGTAGATATCGAGGAAAAATAAAAGAGATAAGTTAATCGTTGAAGGCTATTGTATAGTGGTACGTATTCTTCATTGTTAATCGAGAGATCTTGGATTTGAGTTATGATAATGTAGTCGTCTTTGATAGGGATTGTTTTTACCTCCAAAGTAAAACTTTACTGTATGAATTTGAATTAGTCGAATCTCAATACAGACACTGAACATTAGGTAAGAAACAACATAATTGAAGTTATTCGTTAGAGGTTATCATACGGTAGTAAGTATATCCTTCATTTTTATTTGTAATTAGAGGTAATGAATTCAAACTTTAAGAATTAAATTATTTTTTATAAGTAGCACATTTTACCCTCAAAATAGAATTTCACGGAATAGTCAGGCATTAAAATGGATACAATATATCAGATGAGGAAAAACAAAAATTACTAAAAGCTGTGAAGTTAATTAATAGAAATCTATGGGCTGTTTGACCACAAATCTTTCATTGTGATTTCAGAGATACTAGGCATATGATGTGTCTAACAATATTCTTATTTATTCATTTTATTATTTTATATATATTCATTGTTATTGATTATGATGATGTGCTAGTTGTTTTAATATGTTCTTGCATGTAATGTGTCTCTTCAAGTGCTTGTTGAGATTAGTTTTATACTATAGTTTTGTTATTAAATTTTATAAAACACGAGGAGACTATGTGTCTATTAGGAAAACATCAAGATATGTCATATCCTTAATCATTGATTTATCCAATACAAACTCTTACTAATTTGTTTTAATTAGACATGCCTCATTTAATCAATAGAATAGCTCGTTCGCTTATATTGGGAAGAGATGATTAAATAGGACATGATATATCACATATTACTAAGGATATGATCATAGATGAGAGAACATGGAGGTCAAGGATTATAGTAATAAATTAGTAATAGTCGCGCACCGTCTAATTTCACTTATCAATGGTACTGTTATTTCCTTGTTCTCCTACCTTCTTAGACTTTGAATTTGTTATTGCATGTTGTTTTCTTTCTTTTGGTTCTTATATTGATTGTTGTTACAACTGCTAGTTTTTTTTTTACTGTATTTTTTTCCTACTTGTTTGATATGTTTTACTTGAGTCAATGGTCTATCAGAAACAGTCTCTATTCTTATATGGTAAGGTTGCGTACACTACAGTCTTTTTAAACCTCACTTGTGAATTTTCACTGAATATGTTAATTGTTTGAACACTTAAAAATTGTATTCTTGCATACCTAAATTAATGTCTAGTTTCTACAATGAATGGAGGAAATTTGGGGGCATTTGAGAAATGGTCTTTTATGTCACTTTTTAAATTACGACCCTTTAGCTCATAATTGTGAAATTTGTCTTCAAAAGGAAAAAAGATAAATCATCCAACTACTCCCTTTTCAAAGGGAAAGTTTTGTCCACTAGATTAATGAAAACATAATCTAAACAATTGCCTCAAAATTGGTCATATAATGCAAATATTCTGAAAATTAGTAAGATTATAAACACATATTGTAGTGTGATTCTTCTATAATGATCCATCAAATGTTGTCCTTTGAAATATTTTAAAGAAACGGAGAAAGAGAAGAAATAATGTGATTTAACTTTGTCAAAAAATCACAAGGATGACTGAATTGATATAGCAAGTGATATTCATAAAGGATGATGTCTTTTCAATTGTACACATCATATTGGGTTTGTCTAGTGAATTGTACATCTCATGTGTGGTTTGCAATTTTTGTACATAAATAAATTTATTCCGTGCACACTAAAAAAATAGTAATTCCAGATTTTCTAAGGATTTCAGAAAGAAAAGAAAAAAGAACTTTTTTTCAAAAGAACTTTAAAATTTCGTCATTTTAGTCAAATCAATAATTTGATATTTGGATAAAACAGAATTAAAGATAAGAAACAAACTAAAATCAAGTAGTAAAATTACCTCATGAAATTATATAGTGACATCATGTTTCCTTTCTATAATAAATCTTGTGGGATAAAGATTCCATTTGAATTAAATAATTAAAAATATCTAATACTAACTAATAAGTATATAAGATATTAAAAAATATTTTAAAAAATTATTAACATGTCAATTCAGTAGAACTCCGTAATTTTATCCTAAACCACATATTATGCCTATGAATTCTCTTATTGTGTATAGTAATTTGTCAAGAAACTTATAAGCTTCATTTTTTAGAATTCAAAAACTCATAAACTCAAAAGTTTTGTTTAATCTTTAGTTATCAATCATGTGTTTGAATAGAAGTGTTTGAAATTAAAATAAACAACAAATTTATCAATATTTGTAGCTTCTCATTTGCTTGTTTAATTCGTTAAATAAATTAGCCAATAGCCTAACTAGTACAAAGATATCAATGTCAAGGATTTTTAAAAAAAAATAAAAAAATTGCAGAACTAGCCATATTAATTAGGTGAACCATCCTAATCTAAGATTCTGCATATTACATTCCATTTATTTTAGGTGAATGTATTTAGAATGGCGGCCAATAATGTGGTCCTTGGAATAATTTTTTCTTCAATAAAAAAGGAAATACATAAAATTATAAAATTCTTTATTTATCCCGTCCAACAATTTATGGAGATTTGATTAAATTCAAATTCATACATTACAAGTTTCATTTCAAAAAGTTATCCATTCCCAAAAATTCCAATCCAAAATTTCTTATTAAGGATAGAGAGATTTCAAATATCTCATCATAATTCAGGTCGGTAGAAAAGTAAGAGAAGAGGAGTCGTTTTTGTGTGAATGAAGAGAGAAGTCATGGGACCGACATGGGTTGTGGTGTACTGGTGGGAGTGTTTTATCCTTAACCAGAGGTCGGGTTTGAGCCCAAGGTATGGAGAAAATCATGTTGGGAGTACCACCCTCGAATGGGTCCTGCAGTGCGTGATTTAAATTTAGTCAGAGCTCCAACGTGGACTCCGAACACCGAATGGAAGAAAAAAAGAAGAGAAGTTATGGGTAGTAAAAATCCAATATGAACCAAAAAGATTGAAGGAAATCGAATATAATCCTAAGGGGATAATATTGGACCATTGGTCCATAAATTATTGGTAGCTACTTATTTTGGTTCTTATAATATTTGGTTTAAAATGATTAAATTTTTAAAATTATTATTCTAAATTATAGAGTAATAGTACAATTTTAACATATTAATTATTATATATTTCTCTGTCTTTAATGGATTAGTTTTGTATCTCTGAGTTAACCTCCACCCTGTCTATAAAAGGAGAAATGTTCACTACTCAAATTTCTTGTGTTTAAAACTTGAGTTTGTGTCTCTGCTTTAAAGTGAGAAAATCTCATTCATTTCATGATACTCTGTAGTAATTGATAATATGTCTCGATTAGAAATGAAATATGATTAAAATTATTGAAGAATCAAGCATGTAATAACTTAATGCTTTTATCAAATTAAAACGACGATTTCTTTTAACCTTAATGATATGTGTTGTCTTTAATTTGTTGTTTTTTTTTCCATTGCTCTCATGGGTGAAATCATAAGTTACGGTGAAATATGTGTTATAATAGGGGGTGGAACTAAGGTTTAAAGGATTCGTCTAATTAATTTTGCATGTGTTGTTATAGTTTCACAGGACTCAAAATTGCATGATTGTCTTGTAAAATAGAATTGTATTTATTAGGAAACAGAAAGTGTTACCTTTCAAACTGAATTTTTTTTATATAATTCTGTATTAATCAAATTCCAAAATAAGTATCAAATAATACTTGATGAAATTTTTTAAGAAGAAAATAAAATGTAGGAGCACTTTCAAATTATAGTGATTTTAACTTTAGTTGTCATGAAATGATATCATTAGAAGTTTGTAATGAAGTCGTAATCATACACTTTTAACGTCTAATATTCTTCTAAAAAGTAGAAATTAAAGATTTCTTTTATATGGATTATTCACAAAAATAATATTTAATATATATTTTTTATGATTATTGAATATCTCAGCTCTGTCAAAGGAATTCAACAAAATACCTCGTAACTTGAGGAAAATGATGCTTTCGTATCTTTTGATTATAGGAAAGTGGCATATATCAGGGTAGAAGCTGATAATTATTTATTAAGAATACAAAACTGTGCAATATGTGGTAACACAATGTATGAAATCTAAAACATATTTGGTGCTAAAAGGTTAAAATATTAGTAAAAATGACTTTTAAATTTTATAATCTTAAATTAAAAATATATCATATATATATATATATATATATATATATATATATATATATATATATAACGTATAAAAAATATCACTTGAAACTTATAATTTTAAGCATATAATCCTATAAAGATTATCATTAAAGATAAAACAGAAATATTGTTATTTAAACTTAATAAATATATAAAAGCTAATCTTTGAACTAAAATAAAAGGTAGAGACATAAATTTAAACAGGGGAAATTTCCCTTTTAGATTAATCATGTTGAAGTCAAATTTTTGTATTACATTGTGTTTTATCTGAATTACTTTTTGATTATTATAGCAAAATTTTGTTATTGATAACATTTAACATAACATAATGTTCAAATTGATTTCTAAGGAAAACTAGTAAAATGTTATTATAGGAAATAATTATTATAACATAGGTGGCCAAAGAATTTTTATTGCTAATTAGTAATTACTAGCTCTCCAACCCTAGTTGGAGGTGGGCATTTTTTTCTATTTGAGACATTTAATATATTATGTGATGTTTTCGGGGCATTTTTAAATTCATGCATCTAAGTATAGGGGTGTAAGGTGTTTCTAGTATTAGGTATAGTTCAAAGATGAAAATAATAATTTGCATTAAATTTAAGAATATTTTAATCACTTCAACTATAAATCAAATAGTAATATTCTTCCTCTTCGTAAAATGCAAGTTCCTTTCTTAACTATTCGAAATTAAGTCCACTAATTAGTGGAAGTTAAGAAAAAAGTTCTAGGGAAAAGAGGTTTGCAAAATACTTTAATTTTGGTCGAAATTACTGTTACGATATCAAACTTTGGAAAGGACCTTTTACCTCATGTACTATTTAATAGTGTATTTTAAAGGTATATATGTGTCTACGTGGACATCATAAATATTGCATCATTTTAAATAGTAATGTGTCCACGTGGTCACACATATACCTTTAAAATACACTATTAAATAGTTCAGGGGGATAAAAGGTCATCCATAAAGTTTGATATCGTAACAGCAATTTTCGACCAAAATTAAAGTATTTTTCAGTCCCTTCTTCCAAAGGTCTATGAGCAATACTCATGTTGATTGTCTCTTTTTTATCCTCCAAATCACTTCCCCCTACCTCGAACCTCTAAATAATGTTTATCTGCATTAGATATAAATATTTTTGAAGTGAATTTTTTTCAGACTTATCAAATATAAAAATTAAATAAGAAAATTATTTAGTTACTTTAGAGATATTTTTATAAAAAAATATTTTTCTTCATAATAAACACAATCAAAAATATCGAAAGTCAACTAGTCACCCTATCTCCCTAATCATCCATGTCTCAATCTTCTTGAAAGGATAGAACAAAGCTATCTCCCTTTTCAATAAATATAGGATTGAAAAATCATACTTACAACCCTATTAAAGTTCTATCTAAAGTCATATCACTAAATCCCTTTCAAATATAAGCATCAAATATTTTTATTTTTAATTATATATAAGGGAGAGAAAAAACGAAAATGAATTAAGAAATTATAAGATGTGGAATCAAAATTTTAAAATTCAGACAATCCATCAATTAAAAAAACTAAGATTCTCCGTTTATTAGGGTACATTTTTTCACTGGTTAGAGTTATTTAGAAATTAGTATATTCGGGGGATTAAATATTCTATTTTTTACCCCTAAAAATTAAAAATGCATAGTAACTCATACTACTTATTTTATTTATGTCAGATTGTCATTCACCTACTTGATGAGCTGATTTTTTGAGAAAATGAAAAGGATACGTCATAGGAAAGAAAATTAGTTTTTTTTTATAATGGTTTGTAGCATATTTTACTATTTATTAAATAAATTGTGATCGAGAAATTATTGCACGTCTTTGTCGCTATTTACTTGGAAATATTCAAAACAAATTACTCCATATTATATTTATTAAACAAAATAAAAAATATATATGAAATTGACAGATTAATGCAGAATGAAAGAGATGGTATTTCAAAAGCATGAGATAAATTTTCTTAATTTTTTCCTATGGAGAAAAAAATCTATACACACATAAAATAAAACTCATATTTTCCAAATGTAACAGGAGATTTCGAATTACTAAACATAGCCAAAAAAAAATTCCAAAATATATATGAAATTAGATTTCAAATCTTACCTAAAACTTAAAATTTCAATCATAATTCCATAGAAAGAAAGAAAAAAAACAATCTTCGAATCTCGCTCAGGATGTCACGTATAAAAAGCTGTAATTTCAAACTGAAAATATCAGTAAAAGGCCCATAAACTTGTCTGCCTAAACTGAAAATTTGTTGTGGGCTTATTTCCAAAACAAATTTAAAAGCCCAAACGTTTTTGTTCCACTTTTTAAGGCCCGCTTAGTTTATCGGATACCGGGTGATCCCGTACCATCATACAATAATAATATGAAAAGAATATAACATCGCGTTAGCTCGAAGGTGTCATTTTAATAGAATAAGTATCGTACGAGGAACGACGTATTATACTCGTAATCGTAATCATAAGAAAGTGGGCTTTTTAGTACTATGTAAGGTGTTTTAGTATTCCATAATAAGTTTCTTCATGGACTTTTGACAAAAAACTAAAATGGTTGATCCATTTATAAACCTAGGCCCATCCACTAGGATTTGAGAGTCCATTTTATTATTGCCTACCCACTTTGCAATAACTTCAAATATACGGTATCGTACGGTGAAGTTCAGAAATTTCTATTTAAAAAGTCTAACAAAAATAACTAAACTTCGTTATATATGTATGAACTTCAAACAACAGGACGCATTAACTTTAAGTAATAACGACTTAATTCATTCACACATGACTGTAATCTGCAGTTTAACTGCACTTCAACCATGTATATCTAAAATTAAGGTAAAAGTAATAGAATTTAACAACATACAACTAAAGTTCAATAAAACGAGTTAACTTCAATCATGCGCCTGATGTTCTAACCAAAATGATTAACCCTAAGATATATAATAAATGTCGTATGTCTGAACAAATAAATTTAATTTTTTTACCTACTACAAATATGACTTAAATAATGGATCCCAATTCCCAAATTGACTATTTGTGCACTTCGGCCACCTATAATTTTATTTAGAAGGAAAAAAGAAAAGAACTTTAGTAACTTAATTAATAAATAAATAAAGTCTCGTAAATTAGCTTTTGACCCTACAATTTCTTTATATTTTTCAAGTTTAAGCCATGACATTTTTATTAGAATTAAATTACAATAACTTTCGAGAAGCGAGTTATATTTAGTTTAATAGTTTTTTACAAATTTAATTTATTTTATGTTTTTTTTCACGAGATATTTAAAAAGGAGATATTTTTTAAATTCAATTTATAATTTATCATAAGAAATCATTTTTTCTAAGAATAATAATTGTCAACATAAAAAACACTACTCAAAATATATACTTACTAGAAAAGTTGTATTTTCTTCTAAAATATATAATATGTTAAGAAAAGGAAAAGAAAGAGTAAAAAAAAATATACTACGTACTCCTATTCTATATATTAAAATTAATGTTTGACCATAAAGATTAACAATTTAATCACTCTTCAAATTACCCATAATATTAACAAATTAATCACTCTTGTCCTTATCTTTAAAATTGATAATTACCCTTATTATCATGATTAATTGCCTTGTAAGGAAGTACTAATATCTTACAATTCAACTATAACCATTTATTGTTATTTTTAATTAATGCAAGAAATGATTAACTTTTGATCTTATCTCTAGCATGCCTAAATCTATTAAATGCCAAAATACACAATATATACAATATTTTATTATTATTATAAGGTGCACACTTTTCGTTGGGGGTAAGATTTGACTAAACGTGAGAAAGCACAAACTTTGAGTCCAAGATATTTATGATTTATTTTTTCTATTATAAAATTAGTAACTTTCTTCGATTTTTGTAAATTAATGAATTAATTAATTAATAATAAGGTCTTGGGGCGTGAATATTAAAGAATCAAATCACATGGGGAGGGCCTTAAAGTTTTATTAGATTCTGAATTTATAGCCTTTAATTATCACATTGCAGCTTTATTATTTTCAAGTTTATTTTTCATGGGGCAAAAGAACAAAAAGAAAATTGATTTAAATAAAATTTCATTTTTTTTTATACTTATTTGAGAAAGACATTTGATACCCTATATGAAAGCATGTTTGAGTTACGATTACTAACGATTCCAACTTCATGTTTTTGAGTTGTGGAAAATAATTTAAATTGTGTCACATATTTTAAGTTTACTTTAAAATGACACATTTAATATGCTATATGAACTATTTAACGGCATATTGAATCGCAATTACTAACGATTTTCAATTTCATATTTCTAAATTGTAAAAAATAATTTGAATTGTGTCGATCTTATTAAATTCACGCTATCTGTAATTATCATTATAGTATGTGTGGCCAGCCTAAATGCTTTTATCAGATTTAAAGAATGTATTTACTCAATTAAATCACCTAACTATAATAAATATCTTAATTTGATATAAACAAGTATTTATCACAAAGGACACAAATTTGGGTCAACAGATTTTTAGAAATATATATTTTGAAGTGATATCACGGAAATTATATGTAGTATTAGTTGCTAATATGATTATATTATATAGTCTTTTTTTTTAATGTGACAACTTACAAATGTTTTTTTTTATTCATTTCACCTTTTTTTAATATACATATTTTATATTGTGATAAAAAAAAATTATTTTACTTGAGTCGAGAGTTTGTTGAACTTTTATTTTGTATCAACAGTTCAGGACATAAACACCTTTTGTATCATGTTCAGTCTAGTTTTTTTTATATATATATATATATTATCCTGAATATATTATTATTGTTAATATATATTTTAAGATTTATAAGCATTAAGTGAGTTATTTTTTCATGATATAACTTACTTTATGTCTTTTGATTTATTAAATTGCAAATTGGATAACAAGTGGTCCCTATTGCACTATAAGATTGACAACACAAATGAATTATTATTAGTTTAATAATATACTTGTCTATAGTATACTTGGACTTTCTTCCTTCTAAAGATAAAAAAGCCTATTTTTTAAAATTTTCTTTTTAGTAATAATTAATTTGTTGTTGGGACTATTGAATACTCTAATTTTATTTTATTTTTGATGCATGTAGATGACCTACTGCTTTACCAAGACAATTCTTTTGGAACTCTAAATAAATTAAAGTTTTCAAATTTAATTTCTCTTTTGTATTTTAATAGTAAACTCATATTTGGCTGTCACACCAATGGCTTGATTAAATAATACAAGAAAATAATTAAATTTGGTAAAATTAGATATTTTCCACCATGCTTATCACTAGGGAATCTGCTTCTTTTCATATTATTACTTCTCCTTTACCTCTGTATATTTTCTATTTTCAATTCCTACCCCCACCCCCAAAAAATAAAATAAAATAAAATCTCCTTGTTTTGTCTTTTCCTTTTTGGTTGATAATTTTTTATAATTACAATACTAAGTTAAGAAGTATATTTTTAACCTTTAATTAAGTTATTTCTTTGACTATTCATTTTTATAATTTTAATGAATTATTAAATACTAAAATAAATAATTTAATTATCAAGGTGCTACGTTGAATTTGAAATATTATTCATGCTTGAGGGTAATATAATTCAAACAATATTTTGAATATAATAAAGAAGAGGATTTAAGCAATTTACTTTTTTTTTGAGTACGGATAAGTCAATTGATAGGGTGTGTTAGGATTTTTCACCTAGGTGATGGATCGAAATGAAGAATTGATATAAAACGAAACACATCTGTTAAATTAGGTTTTAGGTCTAATCACACCCCAAAAGTTTGCTCGAAGGGAGGAGGATTGTCCAAGGCTTATAAGGAATCCACTCATCTCATTAAACCATCAATGTGAGACTTTTGTTTCAACACCCCACCTCACGCCCAATGTGTAGCATCTGGTGTGTGGGCAATATTGGGCAATTTTTGATCCACCTCACGCCTAATGCTTAGCATCTGGTGCGTGGGTAATTTTGGGCGATTTTTTATTTTTTGGACCCCAGCATTGGGTGAGATGAGTCCTGCTTTAATACCATGTTAAATTAGGTCTTAGGCCTAACTCACATCCCAAAAGCTAGCTCGAACAGAGAAGAATTGTCCAAGCCTTATAAGGAGTCCACACATCTCATTAACCACCAATGTGGGACCTTTTACTTTGACAACATCATTGGTCTAAATTGTAGAAATAATAGAATATAGACCTAATCGTTTTGCTTGAATCGCTTGATGTTAAGAAGTCTCACATCAGAATAGAGATGCGTAGTTGGTCTCTTTATATGAACTTGGACAATCCCCATTTTATAAGCTAGCTTTTGGGGTTGAGTTAAACTAAGATTCATCGTTACATGATATTATAGTCAGATCCATCCTAATTCATTGTTTATCAATGGTGGGCCCCCATATTAAATAATTTACACTTCAGTTAATGAGGTCTGGGAGTGTGGGGGTATTAAGAAGTCTCACATTGAAAAAAGGGTGACCAATTAGTCTTCTTATATGAACTTGAACAATCTTCACTCTATAAGCTAAATTTTGAGATTGAGTGCTACGACGGATAAAGGGGAGAAAGGGTCAACCAGAGAAATGCAATACAATAGAAAAGTTTGTTCCGTCATGTCAGATCCTCGAATCAACCATGACTATCATTTGTTGTCTATTTTCATTCTTTTAATCCTTGGAAAATATAAATCAAACAAAGATACTAACTTATACTTTTTCTAAATAGATGACGACTTATGTGGTGGTCAGCCTTTTGAAGAGGATCAAAACTATATATTTGAACATTAGACCTACACAATTTTATAAATTTAATGAATTATTAAATACTAAATAATTTTGTTGTCAAATGTTATGTTGAATTTGTAATATTATTCATACTGGGTAATATGATTTCAAAAATAGTTTGAATATAATAGAAGAGAGAATTTACGGATAAATCAGTTGATAGGATATGTTAGGATTTTTCACTGAGAGGATGGATTGAAACGATTGCAATGGAGAATTGAGACGAAAAGAAGCACGTCATCTGTCTAAAATGTAGAAATAATAGAATATGAATCTAATCATTCAGCTCTGTAGAATTTAGTGAAAGAATTCATTTGGGGAAATTTTCATCTCTATTATTCTGTTAGATCAAAATGAGAATATAAGTCATGCATATATACAAGTCTGTCAAGGCTGTTAAGCCAGCTGTCAATTCACTCCACTAACTAACTCTTCAACTAACCAATGGAATATATAACAAATTAACTAACTGACTAATATGCTAATTAGATAATTGTATGCTAAGTACTATTATTATTCTCAATACTCCCCTTCAAGCTGGAAGTACTGAAAATGTTCAGGACTTCAAGCTTGGCCAAAAGAAAAGCATGATGAGTACGCCCAAGAGCCTTTGTTAATAGATCTGCCTGTTGATCCTTGGTGGGGATGTAACTGGTTTTGATCAAGCCCTGTTGTACCTTCTCTCTGATGAAGTGACAATCGATCTCGATGTGCTTAGTCCTCTCATGGAAGACAGAGTTAGCAGCAATTTGAATAGCTGCATTGTTGTCACAATGAATAGTAGTGGGAGTGCACAAATCCACTTGTAACTCCTTGAATAAACTTGTAACCCAAACCACCTCTGCTATCAAAGTGGCTAAACTTCTGTATTCTGCCTCTGCAGAGCTTCGAGACACAGTATTTTGCTTCTTGGATTTCCAAGAAATAAGAGAACGACCAAACTTCAACAAATACCCAGTCACAGACCTTCTAGTGCTAACACAACCAACCCAGTCTACATCACAAAATCCTGTTAGTGTGTGGTCTTTATGGGAACTCATAAGCAAGCCCAATCCAGGATTGGCTTTGATGTATCTGATAACTCTCAGTGCAACATTTTAGTGTGAGAGTTTGGGTTGTTGCATGAACTAACTCAAAGTCTAGACAGTAAATGCAATGTCAGGTCTGGTGTTAGTCAAATAGAGCAACTTTCCTACCATCCTTTGATATCTACCAATATCCTGAAACAAGGAATCATTGATATTGGTATCATAAGCTGCTGAAGTGAGTTTTATGTTGCATTCTAGAGGAGTAGAAATAGGTTGTGCACCAGCAAGACCAGCCTCAACAATCAACTATAAAGCATATTTTCTTTGATTCATCACTATGCCAGTGGATGATTGACATAACTCAATACCTAAGAAATATCCCAACTCTCATAGGTCCTTGATCTTAAAATGGTTGTGTAGCACCTGTTTTGTGGCCTGAACCAATGCAAAATCACTTCCTGTGATTAATAAGTTATCAACATATACCAAAATGATCACTAAACCAACAGTACTCCTTTTAGTGAATAGTGAGTAATCCAATTGACTTTGACTGTAGCCTGAATTACATAAAGCTTCAGTAAGCTTGGCATTCCACTGCCTAGAAGCCTGCTTGAGGCCATACAAAAACTTAACAAGCTTGCATACATGGTGCTTATCTCCAGTGTTAAAACCCTTATGCAACTTCATATACACTTCTTCAAATAGATCACCTTGTAAAAACGCATTGAACACATCCATTTCGTAAATAGGCCAGTTCTCAACTGCAGCCAATGCAATGAGGGATCTCACAGTAACCATTTTGACTACAGGAGCAAATGTTTCTTAATAATCAATACCCTCTGTCTGGCAATAACCTTTTGTAACAAGTCTTGTTTTGTATCGATCAAGCTGTCCATCTGCTTTATATTTGATCTTAAACACCCATTTACAACCAATAGCAAACTTGTGCTCAGGCAATTTCACAATCTGCCATGTACCATTTTCCTCTAGTGCTTTAATTTCCTGCTGCATAGCTACCACCCATCTTGGATCTTTAATAGCCTTTTCATAACACATAGGCTCAATATCAACAAAAAATTTACTAAGGAAAGCTTGATAACCAGGGGACATATGGTTATAGGTAATGTAGTTGGCCATGGAATAAGGATGATTATGAGTAGTAGCAGTAGTGACAAAGTACTTTAACCATACTGGTGGAGTAGTTGTTCTGGTGGAATGTCTTGTACTGTGCTCAATTGAAGGTACATTAACATTATCACATACAACATCATTTCTTGAATCATTTTCCAAAACAATATCTTCTTGCCCCACTGTTTCAATATCACCAATCAGAACTTTTGGATCATCAGTCATAGCCTGTAAATCATCATCTGCTTTAATGTCCATCTTCTGTGGAAGAAATAAAGGAATAAAATGATCCCTCTTCTGTGCAGCAAATGGAAAAATATCCTCTTTGAAGGTGACATCTCTACACACCATCAACTTTCTTTGATGTAAACCATACACAATATATCCCTTCTGATTAGATGAGTAGTCCATGAATACACAAACATCAGCTCTAGTAAAGAATTTATCAGGTTTAATAGGCTTTGTAGCATAACACAAACAACCTAAGGTTCGTAAATGAGTTAAATCAGGCTGGTAACTATGGAAAATAACATAGGGTGACTGGCCCTGCAACACTGTGGTTGGCAACCTATTGATTAGGTGAAATGCTGCTAATACACATTCTCCCCAAAATCTAATTGAAAGGGAACCTTTGAACCTGAGAGCTCGTGTTACCTCAAAGATATGTTTGTGCTTCCTTTCGACCACCCCATTTTGTTGAAGGGTATGAGAACAACTAGTCTCATGAATAATACCAAAACTTTCAAACAATGATCTACAATCTCTGTTAAGGAACTCAGTCCCATTATCTGATCTAACCTTCTTAACAACTGTATTAAACTGAGTCTTGACCATAGTAATGAAACACTTTAGAATACAAAAAACATCACATTTGGATTTCATGAGAAATAACCAAGTCATTCTGGAATTATCATCAACAATAGTAAAAAAAAATATGTAACCAGCATGAGTAGGACATCTATATGGTCCCATACATCTAGGTGAATCAGATAAAAAATAGAATCTGTTCTAGATACACTTGAAGGGAATGGAACCTAGTTTGTCTAGCAAGAGAACAGACAGCTATTACAAATGTCGAAATCATCATTATTTCTAAGCAAAGATAAAATGTGTAACACTTTTGTTGAGGGGTGTCCAAGTCTATTGTGCCAAAGTAATCCTCCTGAATGCTTGGTATGTGCCAAGAAACTGTGTTCAGCAGATTTGATCTCTCTTGGAAGATGAGTGGGAAGATAATAGAGACCATCCTTCTTTTTACCAATCCCCTTCACCATTCCATTTAAGAGGTCCTGAAATACACAAAACTCAGGGAAAAATTTCACAGAACAATTCAGTTGTCTTGTTAATTGAGTAACCACTAGCACATTGTGTAAAACATCACCAGTTGATAACTTGTAGTCACCAATTTGAGTTACTAAAGATGTTTGACCATTAGGCAAATTAACTTGTCTATCTATATTCTTACTGGATGCTTCAATTAGATTAGTAACCTTGGAAGTCATATGACATGTTGCCCATGAATCAATTATCCATGATGTACTAGTAAATCGCAGTTTAACACGTTCTTTTCTACTAATATTATTTACTGACAATGCAGTAGCATAATTAGTACCTGCAGTGTTTGCCATGTACTCCATTGTGTTCTGATTAGGCTGAGGATTTGAATGTCCTGTCATCTGAGAATTATCAGCTCCACCAGAGTTGTTGCTGCTTGATCCTTGACCTGAATGAATCATACCATGACCTGTATGTACTAGTTTAAAATCATCCCTAAATTCTCTATCCATGTAAACATGATTTGTTGCTCATCTTCCAGCATTCATCATTCCTGAGTTTGGACCAGATTTCTTCTTGAACTTCCAGTCAATAGGATAACCAATGAGCTTAAAACATATATCATTAGTGTGACCATGTAGTTTGCAATAGTCACATACTAGGTGCTAGTTTTTCTTCTGTCTAGGATTGTTATAGTTACTATTTCCAGCATTTACATAATCGTAGTTACCATTTCCAGCATTTGTGTAACCTCCTCTTCCAACATACAAAGCTAGAGATTCCTGAAAAGGACAACCAATTTTCCCTTTGCTAGAATGCTCATTAAATCATTTCCCCTTCCTGCATATAGAGCCATAGATTCATGCATATCTCTACCTATTCTGGAATCAGCTGTCATACGCTGACTTTCATCAGATGTTATCATGGCATAAGCCCTGCTCACATTAGGTAGTAAATCCATCATTTAAATCTGACTTCACGCATGACTGTACACCTCATTCAGACCCATCAAAAAAGCAAACAATCGCAGGAATTGTAAATGATCAACATACACTTTCGACTTATCACAATTACAAGCAGGAGGTGGAACCAGTGCATCAAACTCATCCCACATAAGTCGCAATTTAGTAAAATACCCTGAAACTGTCAAATTACCTTGATTAATTATGTAGATCTCACGATAAAGCTGATAATTTCTAGATCCGTCAACCTTGTTGAAACGCTCATTCAGATCTTCCCAAACCATTATTGCATCTGATGCATATACGATTCCACTCAATAATTTCTTTGATACAGTGTTCATAATCCATGCCAATACGAATGCGTTGCATTTCTCCCATTGCTCCTACAATTCAGGTTTGTAATCAGATTTGCGATAAGTTCCAAGTACGAATCCCAGTTTGCTTTTTGCACGAAGGTTAATCATTAATGATCTACTCCATAATGAGTAATTTTCAATCCTTGTGAGTTGTACTGATGTCAATACACTGCCCGGAGTATCGGAGGGATGAAGATATAATGGATGATTTCGATTCTTCTCAATTCTGTCAAGAGTATCAGCTGAAACTCCTGAAACTGCAGCCACTACATTTTCCTCTGTCATCAATGTCATCTTCTTCGAGCTCAATCAATGGATGCTTCGAAGTTTTCCGATTGAACCAATTATGAATCTAAATCTCATGGATTCACTCCTCTGATACCATGTAGAATTTAGTGAAAGAATTCATTTGGGGAAATTTTCATCTCTATTATTCTGTTAGACCAAAATGAGAATAGAAGTCATGCATATCTACAAGTGTGTCAAGGCTGTTAAGCCAACTGTCAATTCACTCCACTAACTAACTCCTCAACTAACTAATGGAATATAAAACAAATTAACTAACTGACTAATATGCTAATTAGATAATTGTATGCTAAGTACTACTATTATTATCAATAGGCTCGAATCACTTGATGTTAAGATGTCCCACATTGAAAAAGGAATGGGCAATTGGTCTCTATATATGGAGTTGGACAACCCTCACCCTCTAAACTAGCTTCAAGGGTTGAGATAGCCGCAATATCCACCTTTACATGATATTATAATCAGGTTCATCCCAATTCTTAGTTCATCGATGTTGGGCACCCATATGATATTGTCCACGCTCCAGTTAACGAGGTTTGAGCACCCATATGATATTGTCCACGTTCCAGTTAACGAGGTTTGGGCATGCGAGAGAATGTTAAGAAGTCCCACAGTTGAAAAAAGATGACCAATTAGTCTCCTTATATGGACTTGGACAATTCTCACTCTATAAGCTAGCTTTTAGGATTGAGCTAGGCTCAAAATATATCTTTACACTCTAATACAATGGATCAAGGGGAGACGGGGTACTGAACTAGGGATGGACATTTAGAATTCTCAAATTTTGGGATCGATAATTCGGTAATTGGTAGTTAGAAGTAGATACCAAATATCAAAATTTTAATTCGATTCCGTAATTTGGTAAGCGGTAATTTAAACTTCGGTAGTTCGGTTTGATACAATATTCAGTAATACCGTATTGAAGTTGTAGCCGATTGTATTACAAAGTTAATATTATTTCTCCCATTATTTCTATTTTTCTATGTGGAGACACAATATAATAAAAAATCAAAAAGTAAGAAGACATCAAGAAAGACAAATTGATACCGTTGAAAGACATGTATTAGGGTTGTTTATGTTTATTCTTTAACTTTCTCTTTGGACTTGTACTAATGAGAAATTGACATGTTGATATATGACCTTCATTAAGTAAATACTTTGATATTCAAGAAATACCGAATACCAAATGGTACTAATGTCTCATATCGACCCCAAGTCTGAATACCATGATCCTATAATTTAACTCCCGAATATCGAATTATTGAATAACGAATTATTAAAAAGTTCAGTTAAATTTGATAATTCGATTTTCGCTATTTTACCTCAAGCCCTATAGTCAATCATAGAAATGCTAACACAATAGAAAAGTTTGCTCTGCGTGTCAGATCCTCGAATCAACCATATTACCATTTGCTATCTATTTTCGTTTTTCCCTCCTCTGAAAAAATAATCAAAAAACGATACTAACTTATATTTTTCCTAAACAGATGACGACTTATGTGGTAGTCAACCTTTTGAGAAGGATCAAAACTACATGTTTTACTTAATTGGATATTAGAAATACACAATCTATTAAAGAGAAATTTTACACAAATCTCATAATGTTAAGAACCAATTATATCATATTTCTATTCTTTTCTAAATTACAAAAATTCCTTAAATTTGGTGGAATCCGGATACATCCCAAAACGTCTCGGTACATTGCGTTCCCATTTTGAATACATCCCTCAACATCACATTTCAATTTCGAATACCTCATTCAACGTCCGCGATACATCGCGTACATCCCGGTACATTGCGTAAAGTGATGTATCCGACTAATACGTCGCGTAACGTGATGTATCCGACTAATATATCGCGTAAAATAATGTATCCGACTAATACATCGCAAAAAGTGATGTATCCGAAAATAAGAGAGTAGAAATTTTTATAATTTTTTCAATTAATAGAATTTTTTAAAATATGATAAAATAACTTGTATATTTAGGTTATTTTTCCATTAAATTTATCAATAATTGAAGATCAAAAGAGGAATTATCCCTTCCTCCTTTTATGATGTGTGCAGATTTTTTTTTTTCTTTTTCCATTTGGTTTAAGAAAAGTAAAATTGAAGATTTACATAAAGGGGTGTCTAGATATAAAATAGGAGGGTTTTGAGATAACGACATCCAAAATAAATATTTATAATTTAATTTATATGAACAGGCACAGCTAATATTAGTATAATTTAATTTGAATTTATTATATTTATTGTAATAGAAGGTCTATTGTACGAGTTATCTTAATGAGGTGTGGGGTCTTACATTTAATATTTATTGGGCTTTTCTCTTAAGAAGCCTAGAACAACATAAACTCCTCGAAAAATCATCCGCTTAATACATCAAATCAAAGTAAAAAAATATAAAAATAATAAAGAAAATATAGTAGTTAATAGAAAAAAAATGTTGTAAGGTCTACAAGAAAGAAATAACGGTCACAACAAAATAATGGGATAATCAAAACATTATAAGCTATATGATAAGAACTATAAAGGTACGACTAGTACTACGGCAAACACTAACAAGTCTAAACCTCCGCAAGGCAAGACAATACTCTACCTATACTAACCTTCTATATTAATACAAGATCTTCACTCCTTCCTATCTAAAGTCATGTCCACGACAATATTAAGTCACATCATGTTCTATCTAATCAAGTCATTTACGAATACTTTTTCGGCCTATCTTTACCTCTCTGCATACCCCCTACAACCAAGCTCTCACACCTTCTCATTGAGGCGTTAGCGCACCTCCTCTTTATATGCTCAAACCTTCTCAGTCTCGCTTTCCTCCTCTTATCCGTCACAGAAACCAATCCCACATAATTCAATTATACATTTTTTTCAAAAGAAGACGAGTTACTATTTTGTCTTTTTAATAATTATTTGTAATTATCTTTTAAATAATTTAATAATATAAATATTCTTTTACACTCAACATATAGAATTGGTAGTTGAATGAATAAATGGTTTTTGTTAATTTTGACTATGCAGGTTTTACATTCATCCACATTATAAGTGCTTGTCAACAAATGAAAATCATGAGAATATTCTCAATTTGTTTTAATCAAGTTTGTCATGAAAAAAATGTGAAAGATTACCTGTTATCATAAATTAATTTGTATTACACATTTTTAAAATTATTATATATATGGATTTTTTTCTTCTTTCGTCTAATCTTTAATTCTGAATTTATATAAAAAAATTTATAGGTCTTTTGAGATAGTTTTCTTCATATAATTTCAGATTGATCATTTTTTTTTAAATACCTTCACTTATCATTGTTTTACTCTATATATTGATACATTTATAAGTTTATACATAACATACACAAATAACCTTCTCTCATTTTATCTTCAATATCCGCTACTTCGCACTTCGAAATTTCAATGAAATAATATTACATGATAAATTTAGCCCCTAAAATGGGAAAAGTAACTTATAATGCTAGGGAGTAATTAGGTAAAGAGTCAAAATTACAGTAGAGAAGGCCATAATTATGTTTGATTTTTTCTTCTTTTCAATTTAAATATCTTAATTGCTTTTTTTTTTAAAAAGAATAATAATAAAAATGTATAAAGTATATAGTGTAGTGAGAAATAAGCAAACCCAATGTTTCTCGAATTTTGATTTTTTTCAGTTATCTTATAATATTAAAATCGAGCCAAGAGGACTTTGTTTGGGGATTTGTACTTTTTTTATAAAAAAATTATTTGTATATTTTATTATTCAATAGAGTTTTGATACAACTAACAAAGTTATTATCGAATTTGAGTTATAAAAGGATTTATTGTAAAAATGTTGAGTAAAACTATGTAATGCAAATCACATATAATAATCCTTTTTGATTCGACCTTTTAAATTATAAAATTAATCTATCGCAAAAAAAAAATATAGGATAAGATTATATATAATAATTACGACCCCTTTTTCAACTTAGAATATAGGGAAAACTTAGCGTATGTACTATATTTTTAAATTTTTATTACTAATAAATAATTGAATTAAAGCATTATTTTATTGCAGGATTTTAAGCTTTAACAGCACATCATACGTTGACTGGCTTTTTGTTGTTTGAATATTTTCACCGGTTTTATTTATTTGTGTATTAATAATATTTAAAGTCGCTTTTACCCCCCAAATTATTTTCATTTGTCATTTATGTGCATATCAATTGTCATTTTCTTTTCTCACACTTTTATTTTTCTTCCTTTAAAAATTCCCATCTCTTATATCAACTACTATATACCTAAATTTACTGACTCGACTAATTAGTATATCCATTTTCAAAGAAAAACGCTCCCTATCAAGAGTTTTTGTCCATTTACAAAGCTCAAACCCAGTTTTTTAAATTAAGATGGGAAGAATTATATTTATTCATTACTTAATATATATTTTAAAAAAGATTTTTGTTTTTTACATTAAAAAATGAAAATAACACCCAAAAAATCTAAGTAGGGTTATTTTATTTTTTAAATCGTGAAGGTCTATGTTATCTTTTAAATGACTTATCATCAAGTTTAATACTTCTACCCAAATATATAATTATTTATTTATAAAATATGTTTTATTACTTAGAAGTACATTTATTTTTATTTTATGATTTTTAATTCTATATCAATTAGAACTCTCGATTAATTTAAATTTGTGTCACATAAAATCAATTTAAGAGGAAAGCTGTCAATAACATTTATCCTTATTAAACTAATATTTAATCAACTAATTTTTTTTTAGTTCTAATCTACTGTTATTGTTTTTGCTCCATCATTTTTAAAATATGCTAATAAGATAATTATATCATTTTAAAACTTTTACGATGAACATTAAACTTGTTTTATTTTTAGAATAAATTTTAAATACATACTAATTAATCTAAAATAATCTCTTTTGTAACGGAAGAAAAAAAAGGTATAGTATAAGGAATCATTTTTATGGTTAAAGGGATTGCATTTTATTTTTTTATTTTATTTTTTTGGCCAAAAAGCATACGTTTTTATTTGATTTTTTTGGTATTTCTAATTGAGAAAGAAAATAAAATACTTTCTTTTTCCACATAAATTATAACGTTTCCCGGAATTTTATGATATAATATAGACAAATTATTGACAACTAAGTCAAAAAGATACAAAAAGATATGACAGAAATTCTAACTTTAAAACTTATCAAATCACAAATGAATTTAATTAAAATATTCTAATAATGAGTGAATATGATAACAAATAAAATATTTTCTTTAAAAAAACATATCCTTCTATAGTCTATTTACGGAAAATTAATAAGATTTGATAATTACAATTCATAAATCATAAATCTCTAAATATGAAAACAAAATATTGTCATTCATCTAAAAAAAAAAAAAAGGCTCAAAACTACCCTTTTAACTATACTAAATAGAATAATTTCACACCCATTAAACATAAGTGTTAAATCTATTTTTCTTTCATGTGTTTGGACCACACTTGATAGAAATAAGATTTACGTACGCATAACTCCTTAAATCTTACTTGTGAGACCAAATTGAGTATGTTGTTATTATCACTATGTCTGAATATATAGCTTTTTTCAAATACTAAATACGTTAACTGATAATTAATTAATCTTTGACATGTTAATCTAAAATGACAATAGACAAGTCATACATGTTTGTGTAAAACAACACATAGCTTTTCTTGAATTCCAAATAAGTAACTGACGATTAATTATCTTTGACCTGTTAATCAAAAAGAACAAAGGCACAAGTCATAGTAGAAATTTACTCATTTTCGCGTAAAACACATATAGCTTTGTTCAAATGCTAAATATGTCAACTGAGGATTAATTAATCCTTGACCCCGTTAATCGAAAAGGACAAAGGCAAGTCATAATATAAACTTACTCAAGTCCGCGCAAAACAATCGATACATAACACGTGTTTGCATATAAATTTCACATTTTGACTTCATTTAAACCTCTGGTATTTACCACTCGTAACGAGAACAAATTCGAGACCAATTTTTAACAAAGGGTAAAATTACTTTTTTCCGCATAGTTTAAGGACAATTTCGACCTTGTTTCGTTTATCTACAAAGGTAATATACGAACATAAAAAGTAAAGCCAGGGGCATTTTTGTCATTTCATTATCTATTAAATAAACACTTTTGGTGTAATAGAGTCCAGACAAAAGGCAAATATTATATTTATATTATACATATAATATAATATACATATATATCAGTTTATTTTATTTTATTTTTTTTATCTTTCACTTTTGTTTTTCTATTTTTTCACTCCATTAATGGAGGGAAGCTCGAACTTTACAAACTCCAAAAACACAATTTTTTTTTACTGAAAATCAGATATCAGTACTAATCTGAAAACCCCTTTTTTTTTCTTTGTGGCGCCATTTGTTCACCAACCCTTTTCAATTTGAACTTCATTCTTGATAGTACTCTGTTTTTTTTTGTAGATGATGGAAATGGAAGATAAAGAGAGTACAGAATCTGGGTCACTAGGGGTTAACTCGGAGTATGATTCACCACCACCACCACCGGCGGCACCAGTGGTGGCAGCAGCAGTAGCAGGAACAAATGGGAGTTTTAACAGTGGGGGTGGTGGGGTAGTGGTACCCCAAGTTATGAATATGAGTTTAGGAGGAACTGGGGGTGGAGGGGTGGTTGGTAGTGGGGGTAATGGGGTAGTGGGTAGTGGTGACAAAAAGAAAAGAGGAAGACCAAGAAAATATGATGCTGATGGAAATTTAACACCTCAATATATAAAAGCTGCTGCTGCAGCAGCTGCTAAAGCAGCAGCTGCAGTAGGAAGTGGTGGTGGTGGCGGTGTCGTCGGCGGAGCTGTCACTTCACCGGGTGGTGGTGGTGGAGTGACATCGCCGCCGACTGGTTTTACTATAACGTCGCCGGTGCTTTCTTCCGGTGGCTTTTCTTCATCTAAAAGAGGACGTGGAAGGCCTACTGGTGCTGGTAACTTGCAATTAATTGCTTCTTTGGGTAAGTCTAAAAATCCCCAAAACAATAAAAAAACAAACTTTGTTTAGCTCTGTATTTTTTTTGGGGGGTTCATGGAGATTTTGCTTAAAGATCTGTTAAAAAAAAATTGGGGGTTGGGGTAGGGGTAGGGAAGCGGAAATGGGGGAGACGATTACAAGGTGGGAAATCGAACTAACAATTGAGCTACTAAAATTCCCCCATAGAAATTTTTTCTTATGTTTGTGTTTTTGTTTCATTATTTTCTTTGGCGTTTTTGGGGTATTTTTTTGAAATTGTTTTGTTGATTAGAAGGGAGAAGAACCCTAGAATTTCTAAAAAAAAAAAAATTATTTTTTTTGGGGTAAATCTGAAATGAGCAGTCAAAAAGATCCAATATTTGGTTTTGTTTGCTTTAGTTTGTTTTACCTAATGTCTTTATGGTGATGTTGAGTGTTTGCTTTTTGGTCTATGAAGGTGAATTGTTTGCTCACACAGCTGGAGGTGATTTTATGCCTCATGTGGTTACTGTTCATACTGGAGAGGTAAAAAAAATTCTTGTTTGTTTTTTCTGTTTTTCAGATCTGAGATGTTTGTTTACTTTTTGATTTTCTTGTAAAGATTTGAGAATTGTACTCTGGTGTGTTATGTAGGATGTGGCAGGAAAGGTTTATTCTTTTGTGCAGAAGGGTTCAAGAGGGATCTGTGTTCTGTCTGCAAATGGTGCTGTTTCGAATGTTACGATTCGTCAGCCTGGTTCTTCTGGAGGTCTATTGACATATGAGGCATGATTCTTGTTTTCATTCTTTTCTCCTAATCTTGTGTTTTGTACTCGTCGTTTTGATTTGTTTGTCTCGTTTTGACTTGGTAGGGAGTTTAAGAAAGTAAAGGTAGGTAGAATGTACCGAAACGTTCTTTAATCTTTGGTCTTAAACATCCGATGTGAAAAAGTTGGGAACTAAAGAGTTGTTAAAAAAGGAAAAAGACATTCTTTTTGAAACAGACTAAAAAAGTAAAACGGACTAATTGAAACAAATAGAGTACTTGTTATCTTTTTCAAGATTGCATCAGCTTTTACTGGATTTTAGTTACCTGGGGTTCTTCTGTTATTGTTGTTGCCCTACCTCAACCACCTTACATGAAAAAACAAAGAAAAATAATTTGGAAAATTGTCATGATCAAGAATCTAATTATTTGGAGGATGGATTCTCTGCAGGATACGGTTCCTCCCCCCCTCCCCCCTTCGAGGTGCATTCGAGTTGGTCTAGAAAACACTGTTATAGCTATTAAAAAAGCAGTATTAGTGGTAAGGGCACAACATGTGATGTGTGGGTTAGGTGAATGTCTTGAGTTCGAATCTTGCTGTAGACAAAAGTCTGGTATTTAAGTGGGGAAGGGGAGAGAGGCAGGCTGATCATCCAAAAAAACAGATAAATAAACTTCCTCGAAGAGTTGTATTACTACCGTTAAAAGGAAATTTGACTAAATCACTCCCTTAGGGCTTAGTGTACTTGCTAGCCTTGATTTAGTGCAGCATTTACATGTGCATAGAAAGATTAGCTTATTACTGAAATCTACTCCAAAGTTAGTACGAAATCGCTTTGTAGAAGAATGCTAATTACTGTCTGAATCATTGTATTAATGGAACTCTGGTTGAAGCCTGAATCCTATGTTGCTTTTACATGGTTGGACTTGTAAAGTAGCAAAGTTTACCAGGAGTTCCTGTGCTTATTAATGAAAGCACAATAATGACGAGGAAATTCAAGTTTGCAATTGCATGTGCAATGAATCTTTAATTGATAATCGTCACTTCTCTTATTTGTTCTAGTAATTTATTTTAAACGGGATCAAGTTAATTTACCTTTTATGAGTTCAAATCTCCTGTATATGTTATTTCTGTGTTCATTCTGAAGGACTTCGCTTATGTTACAGTACTAAGCATAAATCAGTTTCTTGTTTTCGGTAGTTGTGTTAAAATGTTCTTCTTGTTTTGCAACAACTGTTTTGACTTGGACCCATCGTACTGAAATTCAAATTTAGAATCACAAAACACATATCACCAGAATTGTCGTAAGCACCCAGATTTTTGCTCAGCATAGCATCACGTAATGTTTGGAAGGCTTAGGGTCAGATAGAGTTGACACTGACACTACATGCTCAATGAAAATGGTTATCAGATGCCCTATAATCGTCTCACTTCGATGAGGCTGTTTCAGTTTTTTTTTAAGAAATCAATGCTCCCTAACTCTTTTCAGCAAGAAAAATATTGTTGCAGTCTAGAAAGGAAAAGTAGGCCTTTTTTTTTGGTTCACCGATATGCTTTCTACTATAATTATATAGCCTTAGAATCTCACTCTCCATCTTTTTATTAGATCAGCTTTCATGTACTTTTTGTTTCAGAATTGTATTATCCCGTCTGAGTAAATTGAAGTGTATCACCTTCCATGTCCTGAAAATTTATGTTAAGTTACTCTGACAATGCAGGGACGCTTTGAGATCTTAGCATTAACAGGGTCATACACTGTTTCTGATAACGGTGGCATGAAAACTAGGTCCGGTGGATTGAGTGTTTCTCTAGCTGGCCCAGATGGGCGTGTTATTGGTGGTGGTATTGCTGGTTCGCTTACGGCTGCAAGCCCCATCCAAGTAAGTCCTTTTATGTGTTTATATATATAAAATAAATTACAAGTCCCTGAGAGCTCTGAGCTCTGCCTCTGTTTGCTTGTTCCCTATCCAAGTAAGTCCTAGTTAGCCTCGCTTGTCAAGTGTCCACCTTTGTTCTACCCGTGAGATGAGGATGTGACAGAATCATTTGTCTGCAATTTCAAAAATGTTTTACAACACATAACATGTTAGTCCGAGATATGGTCATATCGTGTTCAATAGATCCTAAAGCCTGTTATGACTAATGATGCCACTAGTTGGAAATTCAGTACAAAATTGTTTAACAAAGTATCTATATTTCTCGATAAGTAGTCTACATCCATTGCTTAACTGAAGAACACAACAAATCTGACTATCCTTTGACAGAAGATGATTGTCTTCTTTACGAGCTAAGTCGTTGATTATGTTGGTGAATCAGAAAATGATGGAACGTGTATCATCTGCGTAGGCCAAATATCCTCTCCGATTTAAGTTAATGCCATGTAGTATACCTCATTCACAACCAACATCGTTACTTGTTAGCATACTTATTGAACATAATTTCTTCTTATATTTGCTAGATGGTGGTTGGAAGTTTCATGCCAAACGCTTTTAAAACACACAACAAAAGGAAGCATCATCAGATCGAACCAAGAATGCCTCCAGTCATCCACAGCTCTCCGGACCCTGTTTCAATGATAAGACCTGTCTCACAAGCACCACCGGCGAGCAACATTACTCTGACTCAGACATCTCACATACCAATCCACAACCACGGTGAAGCTGACAACAGCACGAGCAACAAAGACATGCCGAATTCCACCTCTACAGACACTTCTGACTGTAATGGATCTGAACCAACATTCGAGCAGAGATCATATCCAGATATTAACGTGTCTATACCTATGGAGTAAAGTAAAGCTCGACGAATCGAACCAAAACTTGACTATAGTTCTTTTCTGCTTAGCTGATTCCTTGTTTTGTGCTCATGTCTGTGCTGATTGTAATTTTGAGGAATCATTAGGACTGCTTTATTAGAAACTTTTTTTAAGTATTATGCTGACATGACTAGAAAAAGGGCTAATATATCTTTTGTTTTTCTGGTTGTTGTAATGTTTTTATACTCTTTTTGGATATTATGATTTAGGAAGAGATGTTGACAAAGGAAACTGATTCATTATTATGTTGTCTTTTGGAATAGGGTATAATAACCATGGGTATCAATGCACGAGATCTTGTAGCACTTATGAACGATAGTGTTATACGAAAGAAATCAATTATCGACTCTAATACAATTAGATTAGCTTGTCATATAGTTTTGTGATGAAACTATATAGCCAAAAGAAATCATGAACTAGAAATGATGAGCTCTTGTTCCTTGCATGAGTAAATATTTCATAGTAGCTCTGATATGATGGTATATCTTTCTATCTTATCTTAGATATAATATAATAGGTAAGAGTATGAACTAAAGTATTATGGGGCTAACAAAAATAACTTGTTAAATCGTTAGCATGGCATGAAAACATCCCTCTTAGAGTATCAGCTGATACGAATAAGAGTAACTCTGTAAATGGTCATTTGTGTATAAATTTACTAAAATATTCTTAATTATTCTAGGATAGGAGGTTTGATTAGAATTAAATAATATATGGTAAAGGGTAAAATAGTATTTTGAAATATTATGTAAAGATATAATTGGAAAAAGAAATTAAGTAACAATGGGAACACACCAAATCGGTTGTTCCATAAAATAGGGTTTTCATTGTTACGTAACAACGAAAATTAACAACACAATACAATACATTTTAAGTAACAATCAAAACAAACGTTGTAGATATAGTAACGATACAATACAATACAATGGATAACAATGATCCAAACAGAGTGTTAGAGTTGAACATAGTAAAACAAGTACATATCTGAGTTTATGCAATCCGACATGATGAGATTGAAAAATACTTGAGAGTTTTTTTTTTTTGAGAAATACTTAGAGTTGAACATAGTAGATATTGTGAAATTAAGTAACTAAAACAGTAACATAATAATAATATTCCATATAATTTCTACAAAATCTCTTTTTTTATGCCAACAAAACATATAATAATCTTAGCATAGTAATTCCAATCAGGATGAGAAGTTGTTATGGCAGGTTGTCCAATCAAGGAATGTTCTTCAACGTACGTTGGAACATCGTTTGCATCAACAAGACCATCTAGAAACTTCTGTAAATCACCCTTGGGACCTACATAAACAAATCAAATCGAACTTATTATATACATTGACAGTGGAAAAAAAAGTACATTAATCGATCTACTATGATTAACCTACGATTAGGTGTGTGTTTGTTATGAATGAAAATGATAGGTTCAAATATAATCTAGACAAATATCGAGAGCAACTGAGGATTGAGGAACATACAATGAGGAGTTTGAAATGCAATTTATTGAGGTTTGTTTCCCTACTCTCTCTAAATACATCGTTTTCGTGATTATAAGAAATTCATTTCCTAGATAAAATGTTTTCCAAGATACTTTGACCTATTACAAGAGAAAATTTAAATTTGATATTTAATTTTTCCACCATTATACTAAACACACCCTTAATGTATATCAATTAGTGAATATCAAGGATATATTATTAGAATAAACAATTTGTTACCAAGAAATGTGTCTTTGCCATTTCCTACTTTGAAAACAGGAGGAAAAATAGCAGTATTAGGCTGCAAATAAAATCAAACAAGAAATATAAATTAGTCTCAATAAAACAATTTCTATATATTATGTACGAGTTTAAATAATATACATCGTCAGTATAAAATAAATTACTAAAACCTTACAGGATTTATTAGAGCAGTATGTGGCTCATCATCAATCATAAGTGTGTTGGATTCTGAAAATTTTCCACCACGAAAAGGAAGAAGATTATACTTATTTTCCCATATTTTTTTCATTTGCTTCAAGAATATGGGCTTTTCTTTTTTCTCCAAGCACTTAAATCCACTATCAATACATTTTTCTTGATCCTACAAAAAAAATAAATTGAATTGTTACTATTTTCATTAAAAAATATTAGAACGGTTGGATAAAACTTTTCGAATTAACTTCTCATTGATATATCATTGTTCATCATCACTAATAGGGGCAAAACTTTTATAATTAAGTATATAGTTTCTTTAAACAAATTTAACCACAATAATTAAGCAAAATTAGTTCTTAGCTTAGATTAAATTAAAGATACTTACCCAAACAAATAACAACTTTCTTCGAAGACCAACCATAATGTTATCTAAAATAGCATCCATGTTTCTCCTATAATAATAAAAATATAGTTTCAATCGATTATAATAACAATAACAACATAACATACTCAATATAATCTCATTAGTGAGATTTAAGGAGAGCACAGTACACAAACATTTATGATAAACCGTCGACTCAATCGAAAACATTTAAGCAAATTTAATTAGGGAAATACTAACTCCATTGCAGAAGACCATATACCAACTTCAAATCTTTCAAGGCAAAACTTCAAGAATTGGTCACAAAAAGGCCTCTTGAAAACTGCATTGAAGTAGACATCATATAACATAAATTGAACAAACAATAACAAAAAAATTATGAAGAAATCTTATTTTATGTCATAATAGATTACACTTATTTAACATGTTACTAATCATACCACTTTATTATTATGGTGATACACACAAAATCCTTGATCAACAAATCAAAGTTTGCTTCATTATTGTGTATTGAACAGAAGCAAAAACATCATTAATAAAATCGATCAAACAACAATAATGTCAAAGAAAATTCAGTAGCTACTTGTACTAAAAATAAATAAATTATGTAGTACTTACCATAATTCCACTAAACAATAAATTAAAGTATAATCCCCTCCCCCTCAAATCTCAATTATGTGCCATAGTTCAGATTTGAAGAATCAAATTCTAAATTTTACACATAAATTCAAACACAATTATATAAGACATATTAATTAACAATTCAAATTATCAGTTCGAGTCTCTGTAATTCAAACAACGTCACATAAATTGAGACAAACCTGTGAAATTTCCACAAACCAAATCCGGTTTATAGGTTTGAACACTGAACCGGTTTTGTCGGTGAACCCTATGAACCAATAAACCGCCAAGATTAAACACAAGGAGTTTCTTTTTTGGACCAAGGTTCAACTTATCTAGCGGAAGGTACAACTCTAATTTTCCACTAATTTTATTTTTATGTTTTTCATCTTCATCATCACTATATTTATCATTATAAGAAATTACATTCTTCAATTTCAAGTTGGGAATTTTTTGAGCCATTGTTGAAGTTTGAAGAAAATAAAAAGACTTTATAAGTGATAGTTTGTTGGAAAATAAACCTCGGTGATTTTATATTTAAAGTGGTATTATGGTTTATTTTTAATTACTAATAGAGGAAATTAAACCCTTCAAATTCTTTAATTAAATGAAGGAGCTTTTTCAATTTTCGAGGAGCAAGAGTTTATCAAGGGTTCGGATGGCTTTTCTTTTACTCTTCCGTCTCAAATTATCTATCTTATTTTTTTTTTACACGTTTAATTATTAAAGATTTAGATAATCTTATATTTTATTAAGATTTCATGGAATATATTGTTGCTATAATAGATACCCTTTGTTAAAATATAATTTGTATTCATTAATTAAAATATTTATCTGTTTATGTGTCATCACTCCATATATATAATTGATGATTTTAGTAGACTTTTAAGAACAATTCCTACTAAAAGTGAAAAGGGAGACTAACAATTAATTGTATCTTTGACCTCTAAAATAATAATTATTTTGACAGTATTATCTTCAAAAACCACGACAAATAATTTGAAACAAGCGTAATATACGAATTACTAAAAGCACTCAATGAATAGAATGTATAATCGTACTCTCGTTCTTTTATATTACTTGACCCGTTTTGAAATGACATGCTTTTTAATAAAACTTTAATCAGAAGTGTTTGTACCAAACTAGCTAACCTTATATTTTTAAAAGAAAATTAAATTGGGAGTAGGGGAAGGGGAAATGGAGGAGGTAGACTGTTAGGTGGAAAATCGAATTCTCACCAACAAAGTAAAAGTTTATGTAATAGACAACCAACTCAATTGCTAAGAATATTCATCAAACTTTATTAGTGATATTTTGAAATAATAGTTTTCTAATACAAAAGATAGTAACGAAAAAATATAGCAAAACTCTTCTGATTTATTAAAATGAACAAGTAAACTGAAACGAAGGGTTATATAATAAATATAAAACATTGGAAAAAGCATAAAAGATCATTGACAATATGAACATAAGATGATAGAAACATTATCAAAACATAGTAATATCATTAACAACCCATAGACAAATAAAGTCCCAAAAGACTTGCAACATGCAAAAAACATAAGACAAACACCAAAACATCACAAGTACACAATTACTAAGAAAAGATTTACTTAATGTTCTGGGAAAAACCATTAACCTTCTTCGTAGAACATAATACTAGTAATTAAAGTCCTTAATCAGAGTACTCAGATTCTTAATCAGAACAACCAAAGCTAGGATCTTCCGCAACGCGAATTATCTTAGCATAATAATCCCAATCCTTGTGAGTATTTGTTATCGCAGGTTGTCCAAATTGATGTCCTTTAACGTACGTTGGAACATCATCAACATCAACTAGTCCCTCCAAAAACTCATGCATTTCACCCTTAGAATCTAACAAAAAAAATGAAAACAATAATTTTTTATCAAGTTATCATATCAGGATTGATAGAAACAAACTTTACATATCATTGTAGGCCAAACTTTATCATCAGTGCATAAAACTTAGAATTTTGAACATGAACCTAGTTATTATATAGAATTTTATTTTATTTTTGAGCTAGGTAAATCCGCTAATGTACAACAACTCATTAGAATTAGATCCCTAAAGTCAATTATCAGATACCACATATTGCACTAACTCAGCCAGGTACAAAATTGAAATTCTATTAGCTATGAATATCAAGGACAAGTTTGTTACCTAGAAATGTGTCTCTCTTATTTTTAACTTTGTAAGCAGGAGGAAAAACAGCAGTATTAGGCTGCAAATCAAACAACAATTCACAATTAGTCTCCCTAGACATCTTGTTAATTAATAAATTCATGAAAAATAATTAAAACTTACAGGGTTTAGTAGAGCAACATGGGGTTCATCATCAATTAAAAGTGTGTTAGATTCTGAAAATCTTCCACCATAATAATTATTTTCCCATATTTTCTTCAATTGCTTCAAAAATATTGGCTTATTTTGCTTCTCCACAGTTGGAAAGCCACTATCAATACATTTTTCTTGATCCTAAAAAAAAAATTAAAAAAAATCAAGAATAATACAATTTTAATTTAATTAATTAAACTAAATTAAATAAAAAATGGCTTACCCATACAAATACCAATTTTTTTCGAAGGCCAATCATGATGTTGTCTAAAATTGGTTCCACGTTTCGACTATCATATGGACAAAAGAAAAGTTAAAAAGTAAATTAGATTAATTAATCAATTAATAATTCACTAATTAAAAAATAAAATTATATTAATTTAATTAATACTAACTCCATAGCAGAGGACCATAGTCCAACTTCAAATCTTTCAAGGCAAAACTTCATAAATTGATCACAATAAGGTCTCTTGAAGACTGTTCTAATACAAAAAAACAAAAAAAAATTATAATTATGTTTAACTTATAACATAATAAAAAAAATCAAACTTTATGATTTGAAACACATCATCCTGGGATAGAAATCAATCCATGAATCTTGAACAACGTGACTTAAAACAACATCAGATCAGAAATAATAAAATTGTGATTTTTCATCTTGATCCAAATATTAGTACTAAACATCAGATCAGAAATAATAAAAACGCGGACACACGTAAACGTACTAACCTAGGAAATTGCCGTGAGCAAGGTCTGGGGTGTATCTCCGCACCGCAGACTCGTTGCGGCGATGCACCCTATCAACTAGTACCCCACCAAGATTAAGCACAAGAAGTTTTTTTTAGGACCAAGGTTCAATTTCTCCAAAGGAAGATCCAATTCTAATTTTTTAGTAACTTTTTCATCTTCACGATCACTATTATCTTTATCAGAATCAACCACAACATTTTTCAACTTCAGATTACTTGTCATACTTGAAATTAATTTGAAGAAAAATTTAGAGATAAAAGATTGTATGGACACAAATGAGTGATATGATCCTATAAAATATATATAGTGGCATAAAAAGGTCTATTAATTAATGGTAAAAAAACTAAAATTATGTATAGTTAAGCTGGATTTTTGGTAAGTGGTATTCTCATTTAATCAAATGAAAAAAAAGAGGAGATCAAATCAGTGTAACATCTTTAAAAATTCATTTTTATATCTCATCTTTTTAGATTTCACTTGTATTAAAAAGAGATAAGGGTCTGAAAAACACCCAACTTTGGTCGAATTTACTGTTGCGATACTAAATTTTCATGAGAACCTATTACATCCCTAGACTATTTAATACCGTATTATAAACATATATATATTTGCCCACGTGGACATAAAAAATAATGCAAAATTATAAATAGTAATGTGTCCACGTGGGCACATATATACCTTTAAAATACACTATTAAATAGTTCAAGGGGTAAAAAATACGGTATTAAATAGTCTAGAGAGGTAATAGGTCCTTATGAAAGTTTAGTATCGCAACAGCAAATCCGACCAAAGTTGGGGTATTTTTCAGACCCTTATCCCTATTAAAAACTAAGCAAGTTAACAATTCTACCCTTATTTAATGTTTTTTTGAAGTCAACTTTTCAATAGATGATAAATAAATCCATCTTTCATTTTTAGTTTGTTTGTTAAAATTTCTTTTTCAAAATCAGATTTTATAAAGTAATGCAATGGTGACAGTAATTAATCAATGTATGAAGTAATTACAATGAACATTAATTACTTATTAATTTTCCTAGATTAATTAACTATTAAAGATATAATAGGAAGAATATTGTAATTTATGTATCAATTTTAAGAAATGACAAGTATTATGGACCAACTATTTATAGTATTAATGACTTATAAAAAGAAACGAAAGGAGTATAATATTTCAAAATATTTGTCATGATTTTAAGAAAAAATACTTATCTCAAATTATTTAAAGAAAATGGTTAAAAATTCCTCTCTAGTTTCATTAGTTAACGTTGTGCTTCTTTATTTTTATCCCTTCCGTCAATGAACTTAATATGACAAGATGAGAGAATTTTTTTATTTTAATAATCCATATGTCATCTTTAAATTGAATGATATACATTAATTTAAGAGAGAAGTAATGGAAATATTTCTAAACTCGGTGTGAATTATTAATTTCATCTTTGATCTATAGACAGTTTTAGAAACACTTCTTTATTTGACTAACTGAACTTAAATACATTCTCGATATAATGAGTGAAATACACCCCTAATTTCTTGTCAAGTTTAAGAGTGTTTTCAACACTTTCTCTACTTTTTTTATTAAGAGTCTCATGCTTCTACGAGAGTTTGAGATCACATGTTATTCACGGGACAAATTGAGGGTGTATCTAAGTTTAGTTAATCAAATAGAGAGGTATTTTTAAGACCATCAATAATTCAAAAATAAAACTAATAATTTACATCAAAATTTAGAGGTGATATTCAATACTTTTCTCCTAATTATATTATACTAGGTAATGTTGCCCGTGCTATGCACGGGCACGGGCCCAATAATATAAATGGTATGTTTTGGGGCTAATAACGGAGATTTTGAAGCGATTGTTTGCGTGGATAAAGGAATAAATTTTTTTATCACAAACTTGTACTTTATTTGACGCTATTCAAGGCACAATAAGACTATCCACATACAACATTTTTGAAATATTTTATGTTGTCAATTATCATGATTTATAGTATTTTTACGATAGATTTACTTAAAGAATGAGTGGAAATTTTTGTATTTTTTTTCAAAACATATTTTATGTTGTCAATTATCATGATTTATAATATTTTTACGCATTTTTTAAATATAAAAAACCCAAAAAAAATAAGACAAATAAATTAAAATGGACCCAATATATGTTATTATTGTTGTCTCAATTTATGTCACACAAATAAAATTTGGAGAGTCATCCAAATTTTAATTTTTTTTTAAAAATGTTTTAAGTTATTAATTATTGTGATTTATAATATTTTGATGTAACTTTCAAATAACCAACATTACTGGTCACTTTGTCCTAATTTATGTGATATGGATAAAATTACAAAACTAACCCTTTTAAAATGTCTTTCAGATATTTCAAGTTGTTAATTATTATTATTTATAATACTTTTTTGGTAATTTTAAAATGATATGTGTTATTTTTTCTGTCCTAATATATGTGAGCCTGAAAGAATTCTGAGAGTGAACCTATTTTATTATATAGCTTTTAAATATTTTAAATTGGTAATTATTGTAATTTTTAATGCTTTTTAAGTCATTTGTAAATGATATATGTTGCTTCCTTTGTCCCATTTTATATAGTATAAATAAATTTCCCAAAACCAACTAAATTTTTAATATATTTTTTAAAATATTTTAAATTATTAATTATTGCGATTTATAATATTAAAAAAAAAGTACAAAACTTGTATCAGCCTAAAAAATGATCACGATAATTCGAAGCCTACAGAAAGCAATATGGTTGTACGTAATTTTTAAATACTTAATATATATTACTCCACTTGTCTGAATATATGTAGCATTGATAAAATTTCAAGATTCAATCAAATGTTGTTAATTGTTAACATTTATAATACATTTTACGTAGTTTTCAATAATTTCACATTAAACAATACATATTACTACTTTTGTCTCATTTTATGTGACATTGATAGATTAATTTAACAATCAATCAATTTATTTTTTCTGTTTTTTTACTAAATATTTTAAGTGGTCAAAATCACGATTTATTGTATTTTATACATAATTTTTAATGATAGATTAATTTCAAGAATTAATCGAATTTTTTTATATGTATTTATTTTTGAAATATTTTATGTTGTCAATTATCATGAGTTATAGTATTTTTACGCAATTTTTAAATATAAAAAAAATTAAGACAAATAAATTAAAATGGACGCAATATATGTTATTTTTGTTGTCTCAATTTATGTGACACAAATGAAATTTGAAGAGTCATCCAAATTTGCATTTTAAAAAAAAATGTTCTAAGTTATTAATTATTGTGATTTATAATATTTTTATGTAACTTTCAAATAACTTACATTGCTAGTCACTTTGTCCTAATTTATGTGATATGGATAAACTTACAAAATTAACCCTTTTAAAATGTCTTTTAGATATTTTAAGTTGTTAATTATTATTATTTATAATACTTTTTTGGTAATTTTGAAATGATATATGTTATTTTTTCTGTCCCAATATATGTGACCCGGATAGAATTTTGAGAGTCAACCTATTTTATTATATATCTTTTAAATATTAAATATTTTAAGTCAGTTGTAAATGATTTATTATATTATATTATTATATATTATATTATTATATATTATATTATATATATATATATATATATATTATATTTATTTCTACTATATAATAAAAGGGGTTTTATTATGATATTACATATTATATAAACTCCCTTTTATTATATAGTAGAAAAATAAATATATATTATATAGTAGAAAAAATGATTTCTTATATATATATTATATAGGGAGTTTATGATGGGACACATAGAATGTGCCATGATAAACTCCCTCTTATATAATAGTAGAATTACAATTACAAAATTAACCCTTTTAAAATGTCTTTAAGATATTTTAAGTTGTTAATTATTATTATTTATAATACTTTTTTGGTAATTTTAAAATGATATATGTTATTTTTTCTGTCCCAATATATGTGACCCGGATAGAATTTTGAGAGTGAACTTATTTTATTATATATCCTTTAAATATGAAATATTTTAAATCATTTGTAAATGATTTATTATATTATATTATTATATATTATATAAACTCTCTTATAGTAGAAAAATAAATATATATTATATAGTAAAAAAAATGATTTATTATATTATATATTATATATTATATAGGGAGTTTATGATTGGACATCACAATGTCCCATCATAAACTCCCTCTTATATAATAAGAGAATTTAGATATTATTACAAAATACTTCTTTATTAGTCGAAGTTCTATTCTTTTTCCTTTTCTTCTCAGTGTTTTTTTCTTTTCTTTTTCCAGTGGTCCTTCTTGTTTTTTCACATTTAGCAAGAAAATTAGTGGAGTTACTTTATAATTAAGTCCGATGCAAAATTATGATTGCAATTTTATGAATTTTAAATGTTACAACAACAAGTTTAAGTGATAATTATTAAGTTTAAAATTTAATAAATTTATTAATATAAATATATTATTTAAGCAAAATTTATTAAATTTGAACGAACTCACTGCCATTACTGGCTCCACAATTTTTTAATTATTCCATCTATCAAAGTACCTTATAATGGGGTCAAATATACCTCCTTCTTTTTGACAGAAAAGTAGTCGATAGTACTTATTAGTCTTTTTATTTTTATTTTTATATGATTGAATTTTTCTACTTGAGAGTTTTAAATTAATTTGTACTGTCACCATTGCATCAATAAAAGTGAGGTACGGACATCACATAAAGGGAAAATTTGAAAAAATCAAACCTAAATTTTATTTTGGGTGTAAATAAAAAGTGGGCTATAACTATTGTAATTAAAGCATAATTTTCCTTAATTGTAATCAAAATAACCAATACGATCCATTCCTAGTTAATTTTTTAACATAAATTACATTAAAATATAATTCAATATTTAAATATCCAAATTCTGTATGTCCCAATTTACGTGACAATTTAAATTTAACTTAAAATTTGGGTATGAAATTTTCACAATAATTGACAATTAAAAATATTTAAAAGATATGAAAAAATTTATGATAAAAAATAGACTTAATTGAAATTCAAAATCTGAAATGTGTCACATAAATAAATTGAGATGGAGAGAGTAGAAGTCAATTAACTAGCTATATATAAGTCAATTATTTAGCTATTATTACTATTGTTAGTGTGGAAGAAAAAACTTGTGACACCAAGATTCCTACAGTGCAGTTAACATGGTTATCTCACTTTGTTTCACAATAATTTCTTATTAGTAGTACTTTTTGATGTAATGGTGGGGTCTTGTGTTTTTGCAAGTTGCAAGATCGATATGAATTAAATTATAGTAGGATGATTGAGATTTTTTCATTATTAATCAGAGATTTTGAAATTTTTATTTCGAGAATATAATTTTTTTTGTAATTGAAACTGTCATTTATAAAAACAGGTTCTGCTTTGTGCAAATTTAAATTCACCTAGCTTGCAAATAATATACTCTGACGAATTTAGAAGCAAAAATATAAGACACATGAATTTGTGGTCTCTTAATAAAACATTAGCAAAACATAGTGATTTATCATTAATAACCCATAGACAATTAAAGTCACAAAAGACTTGCAACATGCAAAAAAAAAAAAACATAAGGCCACACTAAAACATCAAAAAGAAGTACCAACAACTAACAAGAGAATTACTTAAAGTTCTAAGAAAACCATTAACCTTTTTCATAGAATATAATAGTAATTAGAGTCCTAATCAGTGTAATAATCAGATTCATAATCAGGACAGCCAAATCCAGGTTATACTGCATGAGCACGAACTATCTTAGCATAGTAATCCCAATGATTATGAGAATTTGTTATCGCAAATTGTCCAAATAAATGTCCATTAACGTAAATTGGAACATCATCAGCATCAACAAGTCCTTCTAGAAACCCTTGCATTTTGTCATTCGGACATATCAAGAAAATAGTTAAATATACAAGATATGTATTTACGTTATTTTCTAGGTTTTATCATAGAAGGCTTGATAGAAAGAGCTGGTACGTATTACTATATTTACATCAACTAGTTGCTAGAAGGTATGTACTTACGCAAAAAAATGACTATTTATTTATTCTTTGAGAAAGTACGTACTTACGTGCAAAATCTGATGCACTAACTCAGCCACCTTTACTGATACAAAATTGAAATACAATTATAGTCATGAATATCAAAGATAAGTTAGTTACCTAGAAATGTGTCTCCTCTATTTTTAACTTTGTAGGTAAGAGGGAAAATAGCAGTAATAGGCTGCAAATAAAAAGTAATTAGTCTCACTAATCATCTTGTTAATCAATAAATTAATGCAAAATAATTTAAACTTACAGGGTTTAGCAGAGCAACATGAGGTTCATCATCAATTAAGGAGCCTTTTCCATTTTCGAGGAGCAAGAGTTTATCAAGGGGTCGGATGGCTTTTCTTTTACTCTGTCTTAAATTATCTGTCTTGTTTTTCTTTTACACGTTTAATTATTAGAGATTTAAACAATCTTATCTTTTATTAAGATTCCACGGAATATATTAATGTTATAATATATACCCTTTGTTAAAATATAATTTGTATTCATTAATTAAAATATTTATCTGTTTATGTGTCATCACTCCATATAAAATTGAAGATTTTAGTAGACTTTTAAGAAGAATTCCTACTAAAAGTGAAAAGGGAGACTAACAATTAATTGTATCTTTGACTTTTAAAATAAAAATAATAATTTGACAGTATTATCTTCATAAATTACGATAAATAATTTGAAACAAGTGTAATATATAAATTAACTAAAAGCACTCAATGAATAGAATATATAATCATACTCTCGCTCTTTTATATTACTTGACCCATTTTGAAATGGCATACTTTTTAATAAAACTTTAATCAGAGGTGTTTTACCAAACTAGCTAACCTTATATTATTAAAAGAAAATTAAATTGGGAGTAGGGGGAGGGGAATTGGAGGAGGTAGACTGTTAGGTGGAAAACCGAATTCTCATCAACAAAGTAAAAGTTCATGTAATAGACAACCAACTAAATTGCTAAGAATATTCTTCAAACTTTATTAGTGATTTTGAAATAATAGTTTTCTAATACAAAAGATAGTAACGAAAAAATATAGCAAAATTCTTTTGATTAATTAAAATGAACAAGTAAAATGAAACGAAGGGTTATATAATGAATATGAAACATAGAAAAAAGCATTAAAGACCATTGACAATATGAACATAAATGATAGAAACATTATCAAAACATAGCAATATTATTAACAACCCATAGACAAATATAAGTCCCAAAAGACTTGCAACATGCAAAAAAACATAAGACCACACCAAAACATCATAAGTACACAATTACTAAGAAAAGATTTACTTAATGTTCTGGGAAAAACCATTAACCTTCTTCATAGAACATAATACTAGTAATTTCCTTAATCAGAGTACTCAGATTCATAATCAGAACAACCAAAGCTAGGATCTTCCGCAGCGCAAATTATCTTAGCATAATAATCCCAATCCTTATGAGTATTTGTTATCGCAGGTTGTCCAAATTGATGTCCTTTAACGTACGTTGGAACATCATCAGCATCAACTAGTCCCTCCAAAAACTCATGCATTTCACCCTTAACATCTAACAAAAAAAATGAAAACAATAAATTTTTATCGAGTTGTCATATCAGGCTTGATAGAAACAATCTTTACATATCATTATAGGCCAAACTTTATCATTAGTGCATAAAACTTAAAATTTTGAACATGAACCTAGTTATTATATAGAAATTAAATTTTTTTTAGCTAAGTAAATCTGCTAATGTACAACAACTCATTAGAATTAGATCAATAAAGTCAATTATCAGATACCACCTATTGCACTAACTTAGCCAGATACAAAATTGAAATTCGATTAGCTATGAATATAAAGGACAAGTTTGTTACCTAGAAATGTGTCTCTCTTATTATTAACTTTGTAAGCAGGAGGAAAAACAGCAGTATTAGGCTGCAAATCAAACAACAATTAACAATTAGTCTCACTAATCATCTTGTTAATTAATAAATTAATGAAAAATAATTAAAACTTACAGGGTTTAGTAGAGCAACATGGGGTTCATCATCAATTAAAAGTGTGTTAGATTCTGAAAATCTTCCACCATAATAATTATTTTCCCATATTTTCTTCAATTGCTTCAAAAATATTGGCTTATTTTGCTTCTCCACAGTTGGAAAACCACTATCAATACATTTTTCTTGATCCTAAAAAATAAATGAAAAATAATTCAAGAATAATACAATTTTAATTTAATTAAACTAAATTAAATAAAAATTCACTTACCCAAACAAATACCAATTTTTTTCGAAGGCCAATCATGATGTTGTCTAAAATTGGTTCCACGTTTCGACTATTATATGGACAAAAGAAAAGTTAAAAAGTAACAATAATTAGATTAATTAATCAATTAATTAAAACACTAATTAAAAACAATATAATTAAATTAATTTAATTAATACTAACTCCATAGCAGAGGACCATAGTCCAACTTCAAATCTTTCAAGGCAAAACTTCATAAACTGATCACAATAAGGTCTCTTGAAGACTGTTTTAATACAAAAAAAAACAAATTCTAATTAAAAAAAATATCAATATAGTATTACCTCCTACGTTCTGATTTATGTGATTATATTTAACTTATAACATAATAAATAAATAAAATTTAAACTTTGTGATTTGAAACACATCATCGACATTTTTATGCTTAAAAAAAAAAAAAAACTTAACAAAATGTCTCAAGTTCAAATCTGTAATAGAAAACAATCCATGGATCTAGAACAACATGACCTGAAACAAAGTAAAATAAAAAACAATAAAATTGTATTTTTTCATCTTGACCCATATCCACATAGAAGTACTAAACATCCAATCAAAAATAATAAAAACGTAAATATACAAACCTAGGAAATTTCCATGAGCAAGGTCCGGGGTGTATCTCCGCACCGCAGACTCGTTGCGGCGATGCACCCTATCGACTAGTAGCCCACCAAGATTAAGCACAAGAAGTTTTTTTTTAGTACCAAGGTTCAATTTCTCCAAAGGAAGATCCAATTCTGATTTTTTAGTAACTTTTTCATCTTCATAATCACTATTAGCATTATCAGAATCAACCACAACATTTTTCAACTTTAGATTACTTGCCATTCTTGAAATTAATTAGATGAAAGTTTTTTATAGATAAAAGACTACTTTGAGAAAACTATGGTGATCCTATATATATAGTGGGATAAAAAAAAGGTCTATTAATTATGTATAATTAAATGATAGGGCCTTTCCACTTTCCAAGTAAATCTATAAGTAAAATTAAATGTACATGATAGGGCCTTTCCACTTTCCAAGTAAATCTATAAGTAAAATTAAATGTTGACTCAGTTGTTTAGAGAATTTTTATTTATCGTAAGGTTTTAAATTTCAAACAGTACATTTCATTTTGATAATACTAGCATTAACGCATAAAATTTCATCAGAATTCCAAAGTTATGTATGCTTAAGTTGGGTCGGTGACCCCAAAAAGTTCCCGTGTTGCATTCCTTTTTTATATCCTTCCGAATAAGGTTTATTTTTATGAACCGAGGTTTCAAAAATAATCTCTCTATCTCTAAAGTGAAAGTACACTCTAAGTATATTCTACTCTCTCCAAATTCATTTTGTGGGAAATTAGATTATACTGATTATTTGATTGTTGTTGTATATATTGACATTTAATCAAGTACTGAAGAAAGATCAACTTATCAGCTGTGGTTTCTAAAAAATACTTCTCATAAATTATTTTAGAAATTTAAAATAAAATTAATTATTTTTTTCTAAATAAATTGTTTCTTGAAAACTACAAATTCCTTAGTTATGAGGCGATATTACTTATGTTAAAGTACCAACAAAGCTTAGGTCAACATTGTTATCTTAAACATACTTGATACTTCATCATGTTTTTACACGAATGCAAGTTTAATTATAGTTGTACATTGAACACAACATTTTGAATGGGAGTAATTAAAATTAAAACAATCGACCCATTTAATATTTGTTGAAGTGTTGTTCTATGTATGTATTCATTCTTCTAGTTGCTAATTTAGTTTATTCTTAAAAGGATTCAATTCATTTGGTTGGAGACAAGTTATTTTTTAAAAAAATATTAAATAATTTTTTTCAATTTTCCACCCGATGTTTGATATCCACTTTGAAGCTTGACTATATCCGAATTTACGTCGAAAAGTTCCATATTAAAAGTAAGACGCTGCTATGTATCAAGTGAAACTTCATACCCAAAAATTCGAATCCAAAATCTCTGAGTAATTACTACTCCATCCTAATTTTGTTTGGTTACTAAATAATTCATCATTAGACAATAAAATAGAATATTACAACTGTAATTAAACTTGCATATAAAATTATCTTTCTTGTTTTTTACATTTAGGGCCTATTTGGAAGGACACCCTGGTAATTGGATTTGGTGTAATTACATTATCTGTCATATTTGGTTGGACAGGGTAATTACTTGGTCAGCAGGTAATTGGTGTAATTGGCAGGGGGTAATTACACTCTCCAATTCACAGGCAGATGTTGGGAATTGTTGGTAATTACATGATGTAATTACTAGCTGATTACTTCTTCTTTTTTTAATTCTATTTTTTTTATTAAAAAAATCACTTTTATTATTTTAAGTTCTATTTTGATTTTTATTATTCTAAAATTTTCTAGAAGTTTATTTTTTATTTTATAATATTATATTACATTTTCTTCTCGTTCTCAATCTTACTTCACGTGATTCTATGCAATTTTTCGTCTTATCTATTTATTTATGTCATGCTTATTTTCTCATTAGCACAATTTTATTAGTATTCTAATTTTCAAATTAAAATAGAATTTATTGTTAAGTAAGGTTATAGACTTACATTTTTTTTAAAAATAAAATAAAAAAATAAATCATATTTATGTATATATTAATATTTTTATCAAACATGCATTTCACAATGTTCGTAGAAAATTCATACTTTTAGTTTTTATGATCAATTCAATTGAAATATATTAATTTGAAAAAATATAAATCAATAATTTTTTCATAGTATTAGTTAAGAACATATGTTTATTAAGTAATATATATATTTTTTAAATGTATATCTCTTAAATATTTAATTTAATATTATTATAAAGTTTCTTATTTGTCTAGTATAAATTTTAAATAATTAATTTTTATTTTTAAAATTTAATATAATTTTATGATTGTAATTGTGCATCCAAACACAACATTTGTAATTACATTGTGGCATTCAAACAGGACATGTGTAATTACAGTATAATTACACTTTGACAACCAAACAGGTCAATGTAATTACTAGACTGTATAAGTACTATTTTGATAATTACTACCCTAATAATTACACCAATTCCAATTATTAGGTGGCTTTCCAAACAAACTCTTAAATTAAAATTAGTGGAGTCGGAGACTTGGAGTCACATGAAGAAAATTAGTGGAGTTTACTTTTTCACACACAACTCTTTCTTGTTTATACATGCTATAGAATTTTAATTATTGCATCAAGCAAAAGTTACTTTATAATGGAGTCAAATATATATATATAATTTTTAAATGAAAAGTAGTTGATAGAGCAATTTAAATAATTAAAAATACTAGTCATCTTTTTCTTTTTTGATTGATTGCATTTTTTAGGGTAAAAAACTTAAATATACAATTTAAGCACCTAAATAACCTCTATATAACAATAGTTTGACTTTACACCAACATAGCAATATAATCTTTACAAAATAAAACAAAATAAAAATAAATTTAAAAAAAGGGTAAAAAAAAAGAAGAAGCAACGCATCATTCAATATTAAATAAGATATTAATTCCTTAATTTACTCCAATTCAGTTACCTTCCATAAATATTCATTACTTAATATTTCTCTCATATCTCAAAACAACGTATTGTAACCAAAAACAAAGTCTTTATCTCCTGTTTAAGGTCGTTTCAATGGTTGAAAGCAAGAACGTGTCCGTTTTAATTCAGCACGACAAATATGAGATATCACCGGTATGTATCATTTTTTTTAAATTACTTTAGATTTATTTTTGTAAGATTATATAGTTTGATTTTTCAAAAAAAAACAAACAAATGTTTCAGTGGCTGAAAAATCTCTTTTTAAGGCTTTTTTGTTGTGGTTATTCATGGAAATTTTATTATTTGTAAATTGATTTTGATGAATCATTCATGGCACTAATGTTATTTGTATAATTGTTAAAACGAACATTTCGTATGATTTGTAGATTATGGTATTATGAATTGTAGGATTGCAAATATAATCAAAACCAAGATTAATACCTAATATAACTCGAATTCTATAAATTTTACCTCTGTTTAATGACAATATTAATATGGAAATCTATGTTAAATAGTAATGTACTCAATTTTTAATTAATTTGGTTATCCAAAATAATTTGATAAAATTCTTGGTAAGATCATGGTGTAATATTGGTTTAAAATATGTATTATTTATCATATTAAATTATACACCATAATGTACACCATTCAAGTACACTATAATTAATGTGTAAATTTTAAAAAATAGATATTATATGATGGTATTATGCATTTAGTTGATTGTTTAATAAATCTATTATATAAATAATCTAGTTACTTTTGGTTTGTTTGTGGTGTGGTGTAAATGTTTGGTGTATATCATACATTATATATTAGATTGAAATGTACACCAAATTGTCACCATAATGAACACCTTAATCATATAATCATGGTGTTATGCACCGTTGGATTGTAACATATAATCATGTTCAACTTTATCAATCTTCATAAATCAATGTTATATATATAGTTGGTTATAAGTTGGTGTTCGAATTTCATTATAAGAATAATGAAGTGGACACCAATTTTTAACCTATTTTCTTTTGTGCTTGAAAAATCTTCATTTAGTTTCATTATGCGATAAAAAAGTTAAGAATTAAGGAAATAAACATCCAATGTAATGGTATGTTCTGCCCTTAAGCAAATGCACTCCTACTTAGTACTTACTTTAAATTTTCTTCCATTAGTCAAGATACACACTTTGTAACTTATTTAATCGCTAAATTTATGAAAATGTACGTACGATTTGAAAGCAAATATCAAATATTATACAACTGACAACCTGATGCACTTACCTAATATCAATTGTCATTATGTTAGGGTTGCTCTTAGCAGGTGAAAGGGTATAGTTTGATGAAAATTAAAGACCTAATGAAATAAAAATACAAATCAATCTATGACAAATATATAGCTATGTATGAAGTTAAGAGTACGACAATCCAAAAATCTTTCATGAAGGATTAATGATAAAGATAGTCAAGAAGCAAAGACTATAATTATTGCGGCTGTTCTGCACTAATCACTTCTACCAGAATGGAAGAGATGTTTCGTACTTTCAGTCTAAAAGTTAAAATATCATTCAGGAGTAAAATTACGATAGTGTCCTTGGTCGTCCTCAAACTTCACATTTCTATATATCACATCACAAGAACAAAAATGATGAGACATACAAAGAGTATCACAAGAGAGTTTTCTTGAAAGAGAGTCAATAAAGCCCAAAAAAAAAAAATGAAGGTTTGAGTTGTATTTGTCAGTGGAAGAAAGTACAGTAATAATGCTTCGAGAATTATGTGGAGTATTTTTTTTTAGTCTCAAATGACCAATATACCCTTGGTCGTCATGCTCTTAATGTTTTCATATAATAAATGTCTTCGTGTAATTCGTTATTTTAATACGCTATTGATGAGTGTATTACGCACTTTGTATAATTGAATAATTATCAAAAAATTGTCAAAATGACATAGTACAATCTACAAAAAATGTCTAAAGTGAATAAAATATATTTAAATTATCTTAAATACTCCTTCTGTCTCTAGTTACTTGTCAATTTTTGAATTGACACACCTATTAAAAATCAATAATTGCTATAGTAAATTTACCATTTTTTCTCTATTAATTATGAAGTAGATGAATTAAAAACTTATGATTTTCAAAAAGTTCTATCTTTTTCAAAGTAATTAATTGAGTGTATAATAGGTAAAAAAAAGTTTGTCCTTTCTTGATAGGTTAAAATAAACAAGTAATTAGAAACAACTATAAAAGAAAAAGTAAACAAGTAAATAAGGACAAAAGTAAACAAGTAATTAAGGATGTAGTGAGTAAAACTTATGTCAATTTTCGAGAGAAGGCCCAAAATACCCCTTCATCTTTGGGTTAAGACTCAAAGTCATCTTTCAGCGTTCACATGGAGCACTAATAGTCTCTCATGTTTGTAATATTGGTGTACTTTTAGTCATCCCCTAAACTTTTGTTTATCTTTTAACATTAATTTTGTTCATCCCATCGTCTTTTTATATATTTAGTAGAAATAATAATTCTATGTGAGATAAGGTGAAAAAAAGAACACCTTGTTCTGTTCAGTATAAATATTACTGCAGCTAAACTAAGAACATTTTAACATATGATATTGCAAGAAAAGAAAAAATTGTACTATTGTACGTGAAATTGTCGTGATGAACCTCCCGACTTTACCTGCAATACGATTTCTACTAAACAAAATAAGGTATTTTTCTTCTCACAATCTCTCACATGGAGTTATTATTTCTACTAAATATATAAAATAACAATTAAACATCCCATACATAAATTGTGAATAAAATCAATGTTAAAAAATAAGCAAAATTTTGAATGAGGAACAAAAGTGCATCAATATTGCAAATATAAGAGACTATTAATGTTCTATGTGAAAACTCAAAGATGACTTTGAGTCTTAATCCAAAATGATGGACTATTTTGTGCCTTTTCTCTCAATTTTCAGTTCTTTTTTGATTTGTCTCTACAATTATCCAGAGTTTTTCCAGAAAGCTCCCACGTAAGGTTCCTTAGCAGAACCTTCTAGCATTTCCAGCACCTTCCAATTTCTAATTATAAATACCCAATTTACCCTTTAACTCATTCCATCTTCACTGAAAAAAATAAATAAAACTTCAATCAATTCAACAAAAGCAAAAAAATGAAGCCAGTGGTACAGGAGATCAACAATGGCAAAGTTACGATCAAAACAGAGTGCAGAGCAAACGAAGAAGGACGAAAACACGTTGAAAAGCTGGAACTCGATACTAAAAACGTCGATACTGTTAAGTACGTTGAGAAAAAGTTGACGGAAAAAGGGGTGCAGAGATTGGAACGGCATCCATCGGACGGGCTGCCGTTAAAGCATGATCCGAAGAAAGGACACGGAGGTAAGTATACGTGGGAAGGACCGGATAAGGAAGCGGATAATGAATTGGATCCAGCGCCGCCGGCGTTGGATGAGAAGGATCCGAATTATGTGAATGAAGAAACAGAGGAAGATGAAGAAGAAGGAGGAGTTATTGTGGGTGAAATTGAAGTAGCAAAATTGGCTGAAGAAGGTGTTGCTAGAATTGAAGTTGATCCTAACTTGAAAATTGATTAATCATTGTTGAGATTTGTGTGATTTGGGTTTGGTAATTAGTTGTATTCTGCTGTATGTAAAGATGATGATGTGATGAAATAATAAGTGAAGTTTTTTCTGGTAAAATTCATACCTAATTACTAATTAGTCTTTTTTTCAGCTTGAGTAACAAATTTCACTAACTGAATTTTCGAGTTCACGATATAGATATTTTAATTTTGAGAATGCGCATTTTATAAACTTACATGGTTAATGAAGATGAGTTTAAATATTCATTCTCAAAATTAAATATTTTTAATAATTCATTAAATAATTAAATTTTAAACGATTAATGTCAATTATATAATTGACTAAACAATTGAGTTTTTGTTCCGTTGCCAATTGAATTTTGTCTTCAAAGTTAAAGGTGTTCGCTCAGCGCTGAGCGAGTAAAAATTAATACATAAAATAATATAATGGATCTAATTTATGAATCTTTTTAATTAACTGAATGTTCTAAATAAAGGTTTAATATTTTGTTATTGTTAACTTCTTTGGCTACAATTTTTATCCCATTCGTGTTTTACAACTAAACATTTTGACAAAAAAAAAGCCCATTGCCCACTTACCATTCGACTGGACTAGAGAAAAGAAAAAAAGGAAGAGAAAAGTCGAATCCAATATAAGTTGGGTCATTTGAACTTTTTGGAGAAAATTTTAGAAATAACAAATATAATAGACATAATTGTGTTGTATAGCTATAGTTTTCATAATTGCGTTTCATAGCTATAGTTATGTTTGCTATGGAAGTTGCCGTTTGTATAATTTTGTTCGATTGTATATTTCGCTTGCGAATATACAAATAGGGTAAGTATAGACAAATTTCAGATTTATACATTTAGGAATTTTTCAGAACTATGTTTTTATAACAAGGTAATTTATTATGATTTTTTCATAAATTATATACAAATAGATAGGGTAAGTATATATAAAATTTTGAATTTGTACAATCAGGAATCGAATTATACAAATTTTGAATTTATACAAATTATACAAATCATGTGAATAGACAAATTCTGAGTTTATATAAATTATACAAATCAAGTGAATAGCAAAAATTGAAAAAACTGTAACTACGAATTATAATTTTCTTAAATTATAGCTATAGTACCTAATATAGGCAAAATATTTGTTATTCTGCGTAATTTTTCCAAACTTTTTATAGGATATCCAAGAGACCACTTCAAAAAATATATATTAAAATGAACATGAAAAATTCAATAAAATAAAATATTAATTTATTGATATATGTTATTTGCTGCTTTCTGACCAAAGAAAGATAAGACTCACTGAGTTAATATAGTAGACGATATTTAAATGGAGAGTTAAAACCTTTTGCATCGAGTTCATCACATCAAATATATCAACTAATTTCTTTGTCCAACAATAATTATTCGATAATATTTATTCAACTTATAAAATTAAGAAATAATTTAATTTTTGTGTTTATTTTACTCCTATTATTAAATATTATTTATCTTTTAACATATTTTTTAAAACATTACATTTAATAAAATTAAAGAATAAAATAGTAATATAACTTTTAATTTTATTGTTTCTTAAGAGTTAAGGGGTGTACCACGTCAATCGTGGATAACTATCATTAAATAGAAAGAGTACAATTTATATTTTTTGAATACAATTTATATTATTTTTATATAATTTGCTGTACCCAAAGAAATAAGAATAACGGCGACAAATTTAATTTTAATAGGTACCAAAAAAATAAAAATAAAACTTTAATTCTTAGTATTATCCCAAATCTCATCACCATAGATATTTCAGTTATTCTTTAAAAATTAAAGTTGTGTCTATACACCAAACATAACAAGTGGCAAATTTTCTTAAACCTCCTCATCATGCTACACGTGGCACACTCCCACCGCCTCCCATCTCTATATATATACACAAATAATACACACATCAATCCATTTAAAATTTTCAATCACAAAAAAAAAAAAAAAAAAAATCAAGAAAAAAATGAATCCCATAGATGATAAGAAGGAAACAGTAACATTTAGAGCAATAAGCCATGACGAAGAAGGCAAACCAAAGATAACCAAGCTTGAAACTAATACACATAACATAGAAACGTTAAAGCACATCGAAAAAAGACTCGTAGAGAAAGGCGTACATAGAAAAAATCATCGTCCGATAGATGGAATTCCGTTAAATAAACAATCGAAATCGGGGCATGGTGGGAAATTCACGTGGGAAGGACCGCGAGACGCGGTGGAATATGAACTTGAAGATGATGTGCCCGTGGCTATAGACGAGAACGATCCGAATAATGTTGATGATGAAGATGAAGAAGTGAGTGGAGTTGAAGGTTTAGTTGTTGGACAAATTGATGTTGCTAAAGTTGGTGATGAAGGTGTAGCTAGAGTTGATGTTGTTGATCGTGTTTTACAAGAAAATATGTAAGATCTAGTTACGAGTCTAACTTATATATATCATAAGTTTAATAAGATAATATTCAATTTCATCGACTATATATACAACGAACGTAACGTGTGATTTTCTTCTTTATTTTTTATTTTTCGGCAAATTACGATAGATTTTATGACCACTCCTATCGAGATGTTCGTGGTTTGGTTTGGATCGGTTATTACTTAAAATTAAAATTAATTTAACCTAGTCGATTCTTAAAATTTTTAAAATCAAATCAAACGAAAAAATAATCGTCGGTTTGGTTATGGTTATTGTCGGTTAGGTTTGGTCTGAGTTTTTTATTTGAAAGTAATAAATTCTTTTAGTATTTTGATAAACGTGAACACCCAATACATGAACAATTCACGTGAAAGTAATTATCGATTCAATTAAGAAATATTAGAGTTATTATTACACGAATAAAGTGATTTTAGTTAAGAAAAAATGTGTCTATTAAATTATGTGAGGTAGGGTAGGTAAAGAGTAATTAAATAAAGGATTTAGATGGACTTGATCCTGTAATAGTTGGATTAAAATTAATTGAAGTGTTGAGCTTGAGAAAATGGTAAAGTTAATGACTTTACATTAATTAATAAAATATTTTATTTATTGAATAATATATAAATAATTATTAAATTTATATATTTAATCTATCGGTTTGATTTGATTATTTCTAGTAAATCAGACCAGATTTGTATCGATTTTCAAAGTTTAAGTCAAATCAAATCAAATGCTAGTTCTTTTAATCGAATTAGTTCAAATTACGGTTCGATTGATTTATTAACAATAAACAGCCCTATATCCGAAAAAATTGAATGGTGAGACGGCTAAAACGAAGGATTAAGGATTTCACTAACATTCTAATGAGAAAGAAATTTAACATAATGGGGATGTAGCTCAGATGGTAGAGCGCTCGCTTAGCATGCGAGAGGTACGGGGATCGATACCCCGCATCTCCATTTTTATTTCTGGGCTCTCACTGTTCCTGAGTTCATTATTTTCGTATCAACGAACACAATTGTATCACTATTGTTTTTCGTATTCATATGTATTTCTATATGCATTTTGACGTTAGGTGTGTTTTGCAAATGTTATCATATGTATAGGTATTTTGTATTATCGAAAAAGATATGTATAGTTTGACAGTTATCATTTGTCCCTTTTTAAGTCCATCGTGAAATAACAACATATTATTGGCATCTTCAAAGTTAATAATCTTTCAACTACTAGTTGGACCTAAAAATTTATCTTACAAGGTTTTAATATGTATTTTACCCTAAACTTAGTCAAATTATATCTCTCACACACATTTTAAACATTTTATAATTAATTAAGCTACTATACTTTTCAAAAATTTTGCTTTTTCATCAACTTGTATTTGGTGCAGTGTTTGAACTCTATTATTTTTGTTCTTTTGCTTTAATTTGGAATAAAGTGTAGCAATAATTATTTTTAATTTGTTCGTGCTTTTATATATTTCACGTAAAAACATCAACCAAACAAGTAGAAGGAAAAGACAAGAATTATTAAGTTAGAAATTTTATTTTTTATTAAAACCATGTTTCTAATGTCAATTAAAGACATATTTAGTTAGAAATATGATTATTTGACCATATTTTAACGTCAATTTTAATCTTATTAGGACAAGTTATTTGGCCAGTCAGTAGATATTAATTAAGTATAAAGTATATTGGTTAGCCAAATATAAATAAAATATATGCTATCATATGTGTCCATATGCACATTTATAAGGGGAAATTATTAATTGTTTTTTGATAGTTGAAAATGGTTGTTGAGTGCTTTTAATTATGAACATGCATACTAGAAAGGCTACAATTTAAATTAATTGGATAATAATGTCAGATTTCAGTATAATATTTATTTATATATTGTTCAGTATAGTTTTAGATAAAATATTTTATCGATGTCTAGTGTAATATCAAGATTTAACATTTTTCCCTAAGAAAAAATATTTTACGTAGAAAGGATAAATGAGATCATTTACTAAAAGGGATAACCGATGAAAAATTCACTTCCCGATTCAAATGATAAATTAAAACGAGAATAAAATATTAAATGGCCGTAATTAAGTGATTTTAATGAATCTGTACACATTGGTCAATGTAAACAAATAAATGAATAATTTAATTAATTAAAATATTTTTATTTTTTTAGATTCTTCACTTGTAAGTAATACTCCTTCCACCACACAATAGTTGTCATGATTTGCTTTGCAAAAGTTTATTTAATCAATATTTAAAGTTAAATTATTGAATTGAATTAATTTAAGATTTTTACATTGAACTTTAAATATTTAAAAATTTATGAAAGATATTTTATGTTTTGCTTTTAAAAAGTTAATTTAATCAATTTTTAAAGTTAAATTATTGGATTAAATTAGTGTAGGAGTTTGAAAATGATATTTGTATATTCAAAAATTATATGAACGATATTAAACATTTTGCTTTCCGAAAGTTAATTTAATCAATTTTAAAAGCTAAATTATTGGATTAAATTAACTTTTTAAGATTTTGAAATTTAAATTTAAATACTATACGATTTTTTTTTTATAAATTATATGTTTTCTTTTATTAATATAATAAATAAATATATTTTAAGATATTATGAAACGGAGGAAGTAGTAGCATGTTTTTTTGGTGGCACCGACAATTAGTGACCTTGACTAATGTTATATTTTAAAAGGACAAAATTAAAAGGATTTTAGATTTGGACACATTTTATAATTTAATTTGATGATGTTTTACCCAATATGTCCACAACCCCACCATATATTAATTTGAATCATAATGTTCATGAAACATAAAGTAATTAAATATCTCCTATGTTGGGGTTATATCAACTTATGTTAATCATTTTATTTTATTTATTATTGATACCTTTTATGTTATAGTACTACTATTTTTTGTGAAGGATTATTCAATTTGAGTTGGTCAAAAGAAAATGAGAAGAAGGATTAATCAATTTTGAATATAGCCAAATGATAATCTAACTAATTGCTCTAATTAGTATAATAAACCAAAGTCTTAACAAAAAGAATGAATAACAAATACTATAAAGGGTGCATGGGATGGTTATGAGTTTTCGAGGTCAAACCCTGCTAGTTATGAGTCGTTTTTGCTAGAAAAAATATTAGTGAATTAGTGAAGTATTTAAATTTTGTCAATTTTTCATAGAAATAACGATTACCGAACAAAAACTAAAAAAAAAAAGTGAATTAGTGAAGTATATTTTTTGCTACTTTTGAGTCATTTTATATATATAACTACGTTGCATGCATTTTAATTTTTAATTGCTACTGACAACTCAAAAATAGATTCAACTCTATTGATTGGTAAGCTAAGTGAGTCGAAAAAAAGAAGAAGATAAAAAGTGATTTTTAGTGGAGAATTTTAAACATATATGATGAATTTTGGACATAAAGTTAAATCCATTATTTTGGATATATTATAACTTTTCAGGTCAACTTTTTTAATTTTGAAATAAAATTTGAAATTAATTTTATCTTATGTTTAATTTGAGGTATTAGCTAATTATCTTACATATCATTTATATTAAAATGGAAGAATTATTATCTCATAATAAAATATGATAAAATATTTTAATCATAAGATATACTACCATTTATGAAATATCCTTATTTTAGTGATCTATTTTTTTTCAATGACCTAGACTTGAAATATTTTTAGGAAGAACCTAGAGAGATTCTAAAAGCATTTATCAAGTTTTAATAACAAAATTAAAAGAAAAATGAGAAGAATGATCTGTCAATTTTAGATGATCAAAGGAAGTCAAATAAATTAATCATGATGTGATGAACAAAAAAAAATTTGGAATGTGGTTTAAAGAAATAATGTTTATATATGTTTTCTCATTAGAGGTGAAATTAGAATAAACTTTACGCATTTTGAACTTGTCAAGTTTTATTTTATTTTTGGATCGTATTGAAGATAAATACAAAATATAAGATTAATTCGTCCAAACATATTATATTACTTCATTTATTTTTTTCTTGAGATTAGAGGTTTCAAATCATTTTACTTAGTTATTTTTTTAAAAAAAAATTCAAATTCAATCCAAAAAGCTAAAGAATTTCGTATTAGGAGCACTTTCTCTTAAATAAATCAGTCGAATAAGTAAATTTCGAATATTAATCAAGATAGCTTTAGAGTTTCCTATTTGTTTGGTGTACCTTAATTTATTACTTTGGTCCGACGTACTAGGAATGTTTTCTTCTTTTCTTTTCATGGTAAAATGGGGACATACCATAACTTGGTTTTTGTTTGAAAATAACATAAAATTTGCCTACCATTTACTATACAAAGATATTTATAAGATAATTTTGTTTTTTTCCTTGATTTAAGGAATGTTACACGTGATGTTGTAGCATTTGGGAAATCAAATTTTTTTTTAGTACATGTGATAAAAAAAAATGGAAGGCAAAGTACATTTATAACCTTTTAGATTTGTCACTCGATACATTTATATCGAGTTATGACTTATTTCAATTGAGTATCTAAACACATGATAAAATATTTCTATTAGACACTTTCTAGTTTCTACTTAAATTTTATGAAACAATTATGTCTTTCTCAAGCGATGATTTAGATAAGTTAATCGCATAAAATATATCAACTTAATTCTTTAATTATACACATTAAATCTCAATTAAAACAAGCTTGCAGTTTTAAAACTTATGCAGATATTTAAAAAGAATGTTGTATTTTAAATAATTAATTTATCTATGTAATAAACGTTTTAAAAGAGGTTTCTATCGAGAAGTTTTCTCCACTGCTGATTAATTATACTTGAGGTCAACCCTATAAAATATTTAAACGTCCCACAATTTTTTCTGGCTTAATTAGTACTAACTGACTTTATAATCAAGATTTATGATAATTATCCTTCTCTTTCCAATCATTGCATGCTTTATGTGAATTTTAATTTATTTTTTGACATTTTATGTAAATATATAATAATAATTAAATTCACAATATATTTATATATTTAATAAAATTTTCAAAAATTATAGTGCAGATTCAGGAATTGGACATTATGATTTTGGAATTAGTTTGACTAAACACGAAATTAAAGAAAAGTAATAAATATAAAAAGGATAATTTCTAAACAGATTAAAAAATAGAGTAAAATACGTAAATTAAAATAAGTGGAGTTTATATAATTATATAAAAAAAAAGTTTTTACATGACTGATGAAATTATTATAATTAGGCCATATGATCAAAGCTTTGAGAACACTTAATGGAAATCTTTAATCAAAATCCCATAATAAGATCCAATGATAACCAACCATTATACTATACTATATCCCTACATATATTAAATTAAAACAATGACAACTTTTCTAATTAGTAAATATATATATATATATAAACATGATTAGGGACATATATAATTAATGTGGCTTTTGATTCAAGTTGTATTATGTCCAAGTTAAACTTATTTTAATTATGAAGAAGTTGTTTTTAGGTCCCATGTTTGCTATATAAGGTTGATATAAGAACAATTTAATAAAAATCAAACTTTATTTTTAAATAATTAATTTAAGAGTAGCTTAACTCATTTATAATGAAAACATATTCAAAACAAAAAAACTTTTATCCACTGGAATTCTACTTCGTCATATATAAATTTGTATTTATTTTTCATTCTATGTTTGATATCTATATTAAAGCTCAATTAATTCAAATTTTGAATCAAAAGCTTTTAAATAAGAATGAAGATATCTCAATTATCTATCATAATTCATATTGGTTTGTTTTATATGATTAGTTTTAATCATATATTTCGAGTTTGAATTTTGAGAATGAAATCACTTTTCATAAGAAACATTTTATCTCAAATAAAACTTTTCAACACAAGTTCAATTTAGTCAAACCCCAAAGTAAATACCGAATAACATATGGAAAACCAGCAACAATGTCTAGTGGATATACTTGTAATTTTAATGTTCGTGATAATAGGTGCACATCTCAACTAATTTTACGGAAGGTGTATCATTACTTCCCATCTCCTACCAACACTAAAAGTATGCTCGTGATAACATATGCATATCTGATTAATTTTACGAAATATCTATCATCACCTCCCATCTCCTACTAGCAATAAGTATTGTCTAGGTCAATTGAGACATTGAGTAAGTGTTGAAATAAATGAGGTTAGGTGTTTATTTCCAATATCACTGCCATACAGCAGTTTCTTTAACAAGTTTGAAGTTAATGCAACAGTTCAAACTAGCCATCAGTTTTAATTTGCTAGGGATTTATTTTTACAAAAAATTAGATAGATAAATAGATATTAATATCAATTTCATGTCTTAGTATCTTTGAGTGCATTTTGTACTACCAACCACATTCCTATAAACCCTACCTGTGCAAAATTGATGATGATAATTAAACTAGGCTCGTTTAGTAAGATGTGTAAAAATAGTACTGAATATAGTATGTTAAAAATATTAAAATTATAAGTTATATATAATCAGATTAGTTATGCTGCTATTCTTTATCGAATGTTTTGTTTGTTACATTAAATAAATATGATGTATTAGACAAGAATAGCTAATACCTCGTATTGTTAATATCGTGATTTCTTACGTATAAGTGTAGTACATAATATGATACATGTGCTATTAAGCTTGATGATGATACGATTTAAAAATAATAATTTGAGAGATATGTTTAACTATTACGAATAATGCGTATCATGAATTTGGATCACAACATTGCTAGCTTCTATCATTCAAAGGTGACAAACTTTTTTAGTTACAAGTTCATCTTTGGATGTAATTTCAATTTTTATTCCCCAAAAGAAATTGCATCTTTAGTTCAAATTCTCCAAATAAAAGAAGAAAAATATATTTAGTTTTTTTTATTTAATAATATATTGGTGGATGATTTAACATCACAACTGTATAGGGTCAAAGAGAAGTCCATTATTTATGTGACATAAAAGTAGCATGTGCCTAGAAAGCTCCCTTTTCTCTGCCTTTTGTATTAATGGAATTTATTTTGCGTGGATGTAAATTGGCAATTAAAAAAATACTTTAGAATAAATAAATATATATAGTTTCATTTATATTATAATCATGATTGTTAGGTAGATATATTATAATGAAATTGAAAAATGATGTTATCTTTTATTAGAGATTTCGAATTTAAAGTTTGAGTATAAAATTACTTGTGTTAGGAAGCGTTCACAGAATTGATTCTAACAATTTTTTCCTTCTTCTTCCTCCTCCCTCTGAAAATAACGAAGAATTTATTAACGTGAAAATATATATATATATATATATATATATATTAATCATAATTAAATAATAATCATATAAATTTCAATAGATGTCATGTCATATATTCATATTGAGTCGAAGTAAATATTAGAAAATTTTACCCTAAAATTGTACTACTAATTTTTATTTTTTAAAAAAAGAAACTTAATTAGTTATGTCTAAGTATAATAATTCAAAAACTAAAACTAAAATTGTCCTATCACTTGCAACAAAATGCATTTATGTGTCACTAATCATAAAACATTCCAATAATCAAGGAACTACATCTCCTTTTTAGCTTACTACATATTTGACTTTGCTTAATTAGAACATCGACCACATTTATAAGAAAAAAAAACATATCAAAAATTTAGATGGGATGCTAAATATTTTTTCAATTTTAATTTAAAATAATGAATTCAAGTCTCGAGAAATAAGATAATTTTTAGTAAAGGGTGTTATACTTTTGAGCTGATTAAGTGATTATTTACCGTTAATAATAGACGTGTGTATATTAATTTAATTACTCCTATTATTTTGAATCATCTCTCTCTATCGACTATCGTACACTACTAGCTTCCAAACATCTTCATAGAACTACAGTAATAAGAGTTTCCCCTCATACTTTAAATATATAAGTAGTTAATAATTTTATCATAATTTAAATATGTTATTATGCCTTATCCCCTCCCCCCTCCTCCCACACACAAAAAAAATTAAAAAAATTACACAAATTCATGTATTAAGAGCTAGTGACATTCTATCTCTATTTTAAAAAAAAAAAAATTACAAAGATCCTTTAAATTTGGTGGAATTCGGACATATCCCTCAACGTCCCGATATATCATGTCTCAATTTCAGATACATCGGGTATGTCCCGATACATCATGTAAAGTGATGTATACGACTAATACATCGCGTAAAGTGATGTATTTGAGAATTTTACGCGGTGTATCTGAGAATAGGAGAGAGAGCGAGAATTTTTGTAATTTTTTCAAATGTAGGGAATTTTAAAGAATATGATGATATAGGTTATGTATTTAAGTAAAAAAAAATTAAAAGATAAAAAGAGACGTTGAGTGATCATCAAATAACCCATCCCTCTCCATTGTTCCTACGTAAATTTACTTAAAAACAATAATGACTTTTTATTTTGGTTTAATATGGAAATTTATTATTTTGCATGCCAATTTTTAAAAAAAAATATAAACGTTAGTGACCGTTGAATAAACAGTTAATTACCTACTAAACTTGTGTTTAGTGAGTTTATACAAAATTAAATTTGGACAATTCACACGATATGTGTTTTTTTCATACAAGTGGGGGCCCATAACTGCCGTACGTATTGCCGGCGTGCACTAAATATTTGAACCGTTCAATTGTTGTTTGGAAAATTTTAATAAATAATATTTGTCATGTGTTTTCCTATTTTGAAAATAAATGAATTACACTTTTAATCCCTTGAAATATTAATAAATTACAATTTTGGTCTTAATTTCTCATTAAACATATTTAAACTCTCAATTTTATGAATTTTGGTCTTATTTATTTATTTTATTTTATTTTGTAAATCTTCACAAATTTAACGAACTATTAAGTCCTAACCTAGAGTGGAGGGTTTTGAATTGTTTTTCTTCTCGGCTGAGAGCCTGCAGAAAACAACCTAATTCATGATAGAGGTAAAGTATGTGTACACTTTACTATTATATATTTCAATTTGTGGGATTACATTGAAATGTTTTATTGTTAGTAAACCAATATCGTGGGTGTATTGAAAAAACAACCACTTTACCTCACAATGACAAGGATAAGGTTGGGATGATCGTACCTTTTTCAGACTCAACATATAAAACTACATTGGATATATTATTGTTATTGTATTAAGTTCTAAACTATTCAATTATTGATATGTAATTTGTAATATTACTAGTGATAGGATCATGATTTTCACTAAGAAGATTCAGAATATGAAGAAGGAAACACACAAATAAGTTAATGTAATTCAATATCTATTACGTATACATAAGAAAATAATTTTATTTTTGTATACACATCATATTTGTCCTTTATCTAGTAAATGAGGTTCAGATGAACCCCTTAACGCTCCCTAACTTTGCACCAGACTATTGCTCCATATTCAATAGTTATATAGTTTTATTTAAAAGGTTCAGAATCACACATTTTAATTAACAAAAAGTTTAATATACTTAATAAACTATTATACTAATTACATATAAATACCAATTAAAATTTATAATTGAGGGATCAAAAGTGTAATAATATATGTTTTAAATATTAGAACATAGAAAGTTAAAAAAAAAAAAAAAAAAAAAAGACAGAAGCAACACAAACCAGAAGGCAAAGTAGAGCTTCTATAAAAAGAGAACCATTCCTCTCTTTCTCTCTCCATCTTCTCTCTTCTAAAACATTTTTCAATAGCCATTAATACAGAACTCTCATACAAAAAAACAAACAAATTTTTGCTTTGTTTTTTGTGCCCATTTCTCTTCTTCAAACACAAAATTGAACAACCCCATTTCCTTCTTTCTGATTTTTTTGTTGCAAAATTCAAATTTTTTTTTGGTTTTTTTCCCTACATTTTCTGAGAAAAAAAAAAGAATCTTTTTATTGTTGAAGCATAAATTTAGTGGTGAGTTTGAGCTATTTGTCTGTCTTTTCTGACATTCCAATAGCATTAAAAAAAATCTCACCTTTTTTCTGCAATTTTTTAGAAGAAAAAAAAAAACATTTTCAAGAATCCCCTGTTTCCACCACCCCACCATTTTCTGAAGAAAAAAAAGAATCTTTTTTGCTTTAGAGCAGAATTTAGTGGTGGGTTTGAGCTATTTTCTGTATTTTTCACATTTTCAAGAATCCCCTGTTTTTTTTTTTTTTTAATAATGGAGGGGTTATCAAGAACAAATCTTGTTTCTGATACATTTTATGGAACAAGAGATGATATAACAGAACAATTTGGTATAATGTGGGGACAAATCAAAGCTCCATTGATTGTTCCTCTTTTAAGGATTTCAGTGTTTTTATGTCTTGCTATGTCTGTAATGTTGTTTATTGAAAGAGTTTACATGTTTGTTGTCATTACTTTATTGAAAGTTTTTGGTTCAAAACCTCAAAAAAGATACAAATGGGAGCCATTAAAAGATGATGTTGAGCTTGGCAATTCATCTTATCCTATGGTTCTTGTTCAAATTCCAATGTATAATGAAAAAGAGGTTTGCATTCTTTATTCTTTTCATTTTTGTCTTTTTTTTTCTTGGTGTTCGAGTCCGTTTGCGTGCACCTCAATAAACTTTCATTTGATAATAGATTTTGAAATTTGAAATTTTGAAATTGTGTTTGGACATATATTTATTTAGGGAAAAAAATTTAAAGTTTGAGAGCTTGAAAATTAGATTATGAAAATCTAACCAAATTTTATGGTGAAAAAGATATTTGAGGATAAATTTTCAAAAATTATCCTAACGTTAGCCAAGTTTCGAGTAACTCTATTCACCAAGAGTCGGTATGCACTCATCTTAATTATTTCATTAGGTATCTGCTATGAAAAGAAATCGTCTAGTTTATTTGTGAAGTATTTTAAGTATTCCAATGGATATCTTCTACCTCTCATCGATATATGTTTAGGGAAAGAAACTGTTTAAAACTTCTTTGATGCATTTTAACTATTTCATCAAATATGTGCTACCTCAATGTCTTATACAGTATATGTGTTAGGTAACTTTGTCCATTAAAATTAGTATTTTTTTCTCGACGTTTGCTTATTAGAATTTTGTTTTAGGTAAAATTCTAATTTTTTTTTTTGTTTACAAAGGTTTATCAGCTTTCAATTGGAGCTGCATGTGGACTTTCATGGCCTTCTGATCGTATTATAGTGCAAGTTCTTGATGATTCAACAGACCCCATTACTAAGGTATTGTAAAAAAAAGTGTAAAAATTGTTTTATTATTATTATTAATTTACATTATGGATAAACCCTGGAAACCCTTTTTTTTGAAACTTGAAATTGGTTTAGGATTTATAAAGTTTGTAAAAATTGAACCTTTTCTTGAATGTCTCAAATCGAAAGCTTATCTGAAACAATCTCTCTGTTGTCTTAGGTAGAGGTAATGTCGTCTTACCTTTCTCTGATCCCACTTGTGGAACTACCTGAGTATGTTATTGTTGTAAAAATCGAACCTTTTCTTAATTTGGAAGTAAACCCAACATTTCGGAATCTTGATTAAGCATAAATTGCAACTCTTATATTATTAAAGTTACTTTTCAAATTAATTAATCGAACACAAGTTGCTATTCTTCGAAAGTGCTTTTTGTGACACACTTTTTTCAAGCAAACAGTCTTTAAAGTTTGGCCAAACAGACTATAAAATTTTGCAAGTTTTTTATTATTTTTTTAAATTTGGATTTAAACCCTAAACCCCCTTTTGTGATTCTTGAAATTTGGTTGTAGAATTTGGTGGAAATTGAATGCCAAAGATGGGCAAGCAAAGGGATAAATATAAAATATGAAGTGAGGGACAATAGGAGTGGATACAAAGCAGGTGCTTTGAAAGAAGGATTGAAGCATTCTTATGTGAAACAATGTGATTTTGTTGCTATTTTTGATGCTGATTTCCAACCTGAACCTGATTTTCTATGGCAAACAATTCCATTTCTAGTTCACAATCCTGAACTTTCCCTTGTTCAAGCTAGATGGAAATATGGTAAGTTTTACTTTTTTAACTTTCCTCATATAGTAGTTGTAGTACTCTCTCAGTCTCAATTTATGTGATTTACTTTTTTTTTAGTCAGTTTAAAAAAGAATGACACATTTCTATTTTAAGTAAGAATTTAACTATAAAATGTCTATTTTATCCTTAATGAAATGATTTGCAGCCACACAAATTTCTATAATTCATTTTGGACCACAAGTTTTAAAAGGCTTCCTTTCTTTCTTAAACTCCGTGCCGAGTCAAATTACCTCACATAAAATGGAACTGAGGGAGTAATATTTTTGATAAAGATGGTGTCCGGACAGTCTTGCACGAATCCTGAGTAGTGCAAATGGTTAGTTGGTTTAATTGTATTCTGAACTCATAAAGTTTAAATCTTGATTATGTATTTAGTGGCATACTGAACCCATAAAGTTTAAAGTTTGATTCCGTCTTTAGATGTAGTCCGAACCAATAAAGTTCAAATGCTTATTTAGCCTTTAATGAACCAATGACATTTTGATTCATTAAAGTTTTAATCTTGACTTCGCCTCTGGGTGAAGTTTAGGGTTTTAGGATAGGAAGATGGCTAAGTTCAAGTCAAAGACGCTAAATTAAGGGAATCCATTAGAATTTCATAGCGCACTGAGCGAGTATTTAGTTCCGTTTTTTTATATGAGAGATCTCATTCCAATAGTTTTTTTTTCTCGAAAGGCCACTCCTTTTTCTTTTTATCAGGATGCGATAATTTTGTCTACCAAAACTTAGTTTGTGGAAGAAGTCATCTAGCATTTTGTGATTTTCATTAATTAATCCACCAAAATGCTAAATAAGGGCATTCACTAGAATTTCGTAGCGCATCGAGCGAGTAGGTAAGAGATCTCTTCTCGATACGGTAATTCTATTTACTAAAGCTTAATATAAATCTTGAAAAAGTCTTCTATATATCATTTTATGATTCTCATCTTTTTAATTATATATAACCACTAGCTAATAATAACCTTTATTTTTTTTCACTTTCATGATATATTTATATTATTTATCTACTAAATAATAACTCATCTACACTGTCGGTGACTTTTACATATTACCAATATTTTTGTGTGTGTACATAATAATGACCAGACTTAGGTACAATCTTTGTAGGCCAGTATTTTTTAGGCCACATATAGTCATGTTGTGGTGGCTCATGAAATTTGGCCCTAGTTCTGAATTGGCAGTTCAAGTGTAGTCGTAAAAGTTTGTGGTGAATCGGTAAGTATTTTTTTTATTTTTAACTAGAGGTTTCAAATTCAAATTTGGAATATGAAATCATCTTTGATAGAGAATCATTACCCCCTTTTAATTAAATCTCAAGGTTGATATCGAACACCATATGGAATTAAAAAGAAAGTACTCATTATTAGTAATAATTTTAATTTTTGATAAAAAAAAAGAATTTCTATGCTATGCTAAAAGTTGTTTTGTCTGGTGCATGCTAAAAAAAGGAGTTGATTAAAGTGAAAAAAGTATTTTTGGTTTCGTAAGAAACACTTAATATTACAAAGTATTATTACTAGGACAATAAATGCCCCTATCACCTACCACCTATGTTGCTTTGCTTTTTCCAATATTTGATACGTATGTGTCAAACCCAATAACATTTTTAATGAATTCGAGCAACATAATAATCTATATTGGTTTTGACTTTGAAAATATTGACACGTTCATGTTTGATGTTCCGAAAATATTATGTTGCTTTGATTCTCCAAAATTATTGATGAGTCTATTGTACGAATTTACAAAAAATAGATTATATTTGTAAATTCTGACACTCACCCGATGACATTTTAAGAGAATCTAAAACAACATTTACCTATTGCTTTTGCACTGTGAATGGAAGCTTTTTTTTGGTACTTAAAGAAGCCAATTAGGAAGTGCTATTTCTACAAAGAAAAATCTTTTTACATTCTTAAAGGCAAGGTCATTTTTGGAATTACTGATAATAATGACAAGGGTATTTTTGTCCTTTTGTCTTATACCTCTTTAAGCAACAATTGCATGTGCAATAAAAATGGTGGACCTAAGAACATTCTTTTTTACTAGCCGACACTATTTTTGGTGTCTTTGAGAATTTTTTTAAATTGTTAAATTAAATAAATGAATATAACTCAAACATTTTAAAAAATGCCCGTTAGAAAAATATTGGTTTATTCTTCGATTGTATTAGTTAGTACCTGTTATTTTCTTTGTTTCAATTTTCACATTAATTCTTGTGTTACCTTATGTTATACTCGAATCGAGGGTTAGAAACAACTGTTTTACCTGCACAAGATTGGAGGGTAAGATCTTTATACACCACCCTTTCTAGCATGGGCGGAACCACCTTAAACGAAGGGTGGTCCAGTGCACACCTTTTGTTAAAATATTATGTCGTGTACATAGGTTAAATGTTAGTTATTATGAGTGTATATTTTATTTTGCACATTCTTCACCAAATTTCTAGCTCTGCCATTGCTATCACTCGTGGGATTACACTAGATATATTATTGTTATTGTAATGAAATAATTTATTTATTTATTGGTTGGTGATTTTTGCAGTTAATGCTGATGAATGTCTAATGACAAGAATGCAAGAAATGTCATTGGATTATCATTTCTCTGTGGAGCAAGAAGTTGGCTCTTCTACACATGCTTTTTTCGGATTTAATGGTATTAATTCTCCGTATACATTATTTATAAATATTTGATTGTGCATCCAACTACTATTGTATTATTAATTAACTTGGAAGTCGCTATAGGAACTTGTAGCTTAAAATTCTGAATCCGCTCTTTACTTGAAAGTGACAAGTCAGTAAGCAACATGTTAGTTTTGTGTAAATTGTCTTCAATGAAGTTTTAAATGAAACAACAACTAATAATAGTAGTGGTCCAAGAAAAATATTGAACTCTACATGTTCTGTGAATTCATTGTGGTCCAACGAATGTAACTATGAAATGTTGTGTCTGGAACAAAAAAAATACAGGCACTGCTGGTGTTTGGAGAATCGCTGCAATAGATGAGGCTGGAGGTTGGAAGGACAGGACAACGGTTGAGGATATGGACCTTGCTGTCCGTGCTAGTCTCAAGGGCTGGAAATTCTTGTTCCTTGGTTCAGTCAAGGTACATACTCCCCTGTCTGACATTTCTTTTATCCGTTGTCTCGAAATGAAAGATAAATAAACACTATAATGTACTATCTGTAGTTCGTATTATCTGTCTTTTAAGGTTTCTAAACATATTCCCCATCTGATATTTGTTGTCTGTTGTCTCGAAATGATAGGTTAACACTATAAAATACGATCCCAGAGTCCATATTATCTGTCTTTTAAGGTTTTTGCACATATTCTCCGTCTCACATTTCTTATCCGTTGTCTTGAAATGATAGATAAATAAGCACTATAGAACACGATTTGTAGTCCATATTATCTGTCATTCGTATTCGCTGTCTCAAATGATAGATAAATAAACACGATAATGAGTGGTCCGTAGACCATATTATCCGTCTTTTAAGGTTTTCACACATATCCTCATCTGACATTTCTTATCCGTTGTCACGAAATGATAGATAAATGGATGCTACAATATACTATCTCTTGTCCATATTATCTGTGTTTTAAGGTTTTGGCATGCCCTTTAAGAAAGACGTTCATTAGCCTTAATATGGTATGGACTGAAGTCGTTGTGGTGATCATTTATCATGTATACAAATCGAGAAAATGACATAGAGTATGTGGCCGTTGTTAATAACATGTTGCTACCGTTGTTCAATCATATAGGTAAAAAACGAATTACCAAGTACATTGAAGGCCTATCGTTATCAACAACATCGTTGGTCCTGTGGCCCAGCCAATCTCTTCAGGAAAATGTGTATGGAGATCATAAGAAACAAGGTAATACTAAAATCGCCATTCCCATATTTCGATTTCCTAAAGACTGTTTATAGTACTCAATCTAAGTCCCCGTTGAACTTCTGTTTATCGGCTTTGTTTGCTTGCAGAAAGTGTCTTTGTGGAAGAAGGTTCATGTGATTTACAGCTTCTTCTTCGTTAGAAAGGTTGTAGCTCATATTGTTACTTTCGTATTCTATGTTGTGGTATTACCCGCCACCGTATTAGTACCTGAAGTTGAGGTTCCGAAGTGGGGAGCTGTTTACATTCCTGCCATCATTACGCTGCTCAATGCTGTTGGAACTCCAAGGTCAGTTCTCCCTATACTCGCATTGCATCACTCCTACTTCGTTTTCTTGATAACGCTGTAGTCCTAACGGCTGAAAGTTAACATGATACATTAGGGGTCATTTGGTTCATAGGCTATATAGTTCTGGGATGGGATGATTCAAAACTTAATCTTGAGATATCCCACCTTATCCTTAGATTTTCAATCATCGAATATTATACATGATAAATATGCCTGAGTGACATTGTAGTGAGCAAACGATACCTTACTCCTTTAAAACTGATGCATTATTAGTTTAACTAATTCGTCGTTCCTGAAATGAAAACAGGTCACTCCATCTGCTGGTATTTTGGATCCTTTTCGAGAATGTAATGTCACTGCACCGTACTAAGGCCACCTTCATCGGCTTGTTGGAGGCAGGACGAGTGAACGAATGGATTGTCACAGAGAAATTAGGGGATGCTCTGAAGTTAAAATCAGCTACCAAAGCGTTTAAAAAACATCGAATGAGGCTAGGTGACAGGTAACATTTCATCTTACAAATACGAGTTTCAGTTATTGTTGGACAATTTACAAGACTAATAAAGTTTTCCTTATCGACAGGATTCATTTGTTAGAGTTTGCTGCTGGTGCATACCTCTTCTTCTGTGGATGTTATGACATTGCATTTGGTACTAACCACTATTTCCTCTACCTCTTCATTCAGGCATTTGCCTTTCTCATCGTTGGATTTGGTTACGTTGGCACTTTCGTCCCCAACTCTTAGTCAACGAGCATGAAACTGATTTTATGGTATGAATCTTAAGCTTTTTCGCCCTGTGCTCCCCCTCAGTAGCACCAAAAGAAGTGGCGTTGCGCGTCTTTCTTGTTTTGGGGTGTGTGTTTTGATCATTTGTAAAGAGATGAATAGTTGGGTATATTCTTTTTAGGTAATTTCAAACATGAAAGTGATTCGAGCCCTGTCCCACAGGGCTCGAATCCTGTTTGTTCTCTTTGTGTATATTCCCAGAAAGAGGCCTGTGGTTAAATGCAGCATCATATTACAAAGAAAGAAGATATGCAAAAAAGATTGAATTTTTTTCCCTTTCCTTTTTACTTAGATGTAATAAATTTGGTTTCAAATTTCACAATACAGAGCTAATATCTTCATAAAACATCAGCGGAGCCAAAAAATTTATCAAGAAAATTTGAAAAAAGTAGATGAACTCTGCGCGTGGTTTGAACTTATGAGGTAAATTAACCACGATGTTACCATGGGTGGAGCTAGGGACGCAATGGGATTCATACGATTTTTGAGCCATTGCTACATCAGAAATAACCTTTCTAATTTTGCGACACTTTATTCCCACTTACGAGTTTACGCTGAATATTATATACTCATCAATATGTCAAGACAATAACAAATATGAGTTACAGTAACTGAATCAAAGAAGTTAAAAAGGGTTTAACATCCACTATAATATTATTAATCAAATATAAATAATGTAATTTTTCACTCAAGGAAGTTTGGATGAACCCTTAGGGGGCGTTTGGTTACTGTATAAGTTGCATTTTATCCATGTATAAAAAGTTGCATTACTTTTACCATGTTTGGTTGGTAGAATTCTAAATATTGTATAAAAGTTATTCATGTATTAATTTTATACGGTGTTTGATTGTGTTTTTTGTAGTCCTACATAATTAATACCAACATAACTTATGAGGGAATCTATGTATAAGTTATGCAGGGTAGAACGTAGAATAAGTTATACAGGTATTAGTTATACATGTATTAAAATAGTAAATTACACATTTACCCTTATTGATTTATTTTTAATTATTTTCATTGAAAATGTTATCCAACTATGCTATTTTCCTAACTTTTTTTTAATACACGAACAACTTTTTTTTTCTGTTTTCATTTGAAATCCAAATGTAATATTTTATTAATATTACAAATTGAATTGTATATAGCGTTATATATTATTAAATATATTCCACTTCTTTAATTAACATGTATTATTATTTTGTTTAGGATATGAATTTATACATAATTCATTTATTTGGTATATTAAAACTGTATAAACAATATATACAACATATTGATAGAATATTTACATTATATAAAATAGGATATTATAATGTACTTGAAATATATTAATCGTATTTTATTTTTATAAGTTATAAACATAAAAAAATAACAAAATCAAAAAATAGCATTCCCAATTAAGTATAGAGGGAGAATTTTTTTTCTTTACTTTCTATTCAAAAAGAGGGAAAATTTATACTATTTGCTTACTTATTTATTTGTAAGTAATATATATTAATTTACAACAAATTTAATATTTATTAGTTCATAATTTATGCATTGTGATCTCTACATAATTAAATAATATATGCATAACTAATACTTGCATAATTAAACCCTGCATAACTAAATCCTACATAACTAATACCTGCATAACTAGTACCTGCATAATTAAACCCTGCATAACTAACACTTGCATAACTAAACCTTGCATAACTAAACCCTACATAATTAATACCTGCATAACTCTAACCAGTAACCAAACGGCCCCTTAGTCCTGAATCGGCTCCTCTCCATTACACTTTCTTTCCATTCCGTCAAACACATGAAATTTATGCTTGAACAACTATGTCATTGTAATTCTTCTACTATCATACAGATATTAACTTAATGGGCCTAACATCATTTTTAGCTACTGTTTATATGGGCTAAGCCCAACATCCATTTTCAAAAGGTCTTTTCAAAATGTGGACAAAAGGGATTGGGCTTTAATTTAGTTTCAATTAGAGTTTGCAAATTATTTAAAATTTAACCACTCACTTTATTCTGTTTCGTGACCAAGCAAGCAGATGATGAAGGTTTAGCTAGGAGCCAACCTTAGGACGAGAGGACTAGGTCGATTTTTCTCCTCTTGAGAAAGTGTACAAATATTGGAAGGCGCTTATTTAGTTGCTTTAAAATTAACTTCATACTTATAAATTGAAGTGAAAAATTTTGTGTTTAAAGTTAGACGTTTTAACTAGGGGTGTGCATTCGATTTGGTTTTATATTATTCGGTTTGGGTTTTTCAGTTTTTGGTTATGAAGAAGTGTAACCCAATTCGAATCAAAATAAATTTGGTTTGGTTTGGGTTTTTCGGTTCGGTTAATCGGTTATGTAAATAATTAGAAACATAACAAAGTTATATTTGCAATTTGAAAAAAATTATATATATATATATATAATATTGAATTTCTTAAATATACTTTTTAATATAAATCACAAGTAAAACATAAAACACAATACTTAAAAGTATATCAATTATAGATGTCCAAACATAAAAAATAAACTAAACTACAAATAACTAAAAAAGGACAAAAATGGTTAACTCCAACTTAATTCTAAACACACACACACACATATATATTTCGGGTTTTTTCAGTTTTTTTATTTTTATTTTTTTAAATCTGAAACCAAACCAAAAAACCAAACAAAGTAAAAAAAACTAATACAAATTAGAATTTGATTTGATTTTTCGGTTTAATTCGTGCAACACCCCTAGTTTTAACATCTGAATTCAAATAAAAATTTGTATGGCACATTTTTTGTTAATTCGAAACAACACTCCTTTTTCGTATTTAAAATACTTTTTTAAGTTTAAAGTTTTCACATTAATTTTAGTAAAGTAATTTGTACCATTACAAACGTGTATGTCTTATGAATTATGATCAATCTTATTATCATCCGTCATAAATCACAAAAGTTTTTATTTTTATATACATTTTATTTTATATTAAACTATGATGGATGAGTAATATACACAAAGTAAAGGAATAAATGCCATGTGTCAACTTCTTGAAAATATCTTTGCCACTTTTCCAAAAAGTGGCCAAAAAGCCACATAAAAGGCCAACTCGAAATTATATTTATAACTTATCTCAAAATTAGATTTATTTCAAGGATGAAATAATAATTTTAAAATAAGTAATGCTCATTAATTCTGAAATAATTTATTTCATAACTAAATAAGTCCCAAATTACATAACTAAAAATTGATCTAACCATCTTGAAGGACAATGTGTAAATTTAGGACGTATTTACATATTGTCCTTCAAGATGGTTAGATCATTTTTTTCATAATACCTTTTGAGTCGAATTTGTCACACAAAATTTGCTTATGTTGATTTATATCTTTGATGTGGTTTCAAAATAATTATTTACCCCGAAGGATAGAATTTGTGATAGAAATTATAGTTGCCGTGAATTTTATATGGATTGTGATGCACTGATAGGAGTATTTCATCCTTAAGCATAGAGATCTCGAGTTCGAGTCCTGGGTATTGAAAATATTGTGTTGGAAGCGCCATTCTCAAATGATACCTCAAATGATACCCAAAATATTGTGTTGGAAGCGCCATCCTCAAATGAGCCCTGAAGTGCGTAATTTAAATTTAGTCGAAGCTTCAATGTGTTCCGAATACCGAGTAAAAAAAACAAAAAATAAAAAAGATAAATCACAGACAGCACAAATAATCTCAAAAAACACACACAGTGACACACTCACAGAGCTCAACAATGGCTGCCACCACTGCTTCTGCTTCCTTCATCCTCTCAAAACTCCTCCTAAAACCCTCAACCCCAAAACCCCTTTCTCTTCTTTCCCCCATAAAAACCAATCTATTCTCCTCTTCTTCCCAATTTTCATCTCTCCCTCTAAAACTCAAACAACCCATTCACCATTTACCATCTCTGAAATACTCCACCTCCGCCACTTCAAGAATCTCCGCCACCATATCTGTCGGAGACAGACTCCCCAATTCCACCTTTTCTTACTTCGATTCCTCCGATGAACTCAAGACCCTTTCAGTTTCAGACCTCACAGCTGGAAAAAAAACCATTCTTTTTGCTGTTCCTGGTGCTTTCACACCTACTTGTTCACAAAAACACCTTTCAGGTTTTGTGGAGAAGTCTAAGGAGCTTAAGGCTAAAGGGGTTGACACAATTGCTTGTATTTCTGTGAATGATGCATTTGTGATGAAATCTTGGAAGGAGAATTTGGGAATTGGGGATGAGGTGATGATGTTGAGTGATGGTAATTTGGAGTTTACTAAGGCTATTGGGTGTGAGCTTGATCTTAGTGATAAGCCTGTTGGACTTGGTGTTAGGTCTAGAAGGTACTCTATGCTTGTGGAAGATGGGATTGTTAAAATCTTGAATTTGGAGGAAGGTGGAGCTTTCAATGTTAGTAGTGCTGAGGATATTCTCAAGGCCCTTTAGAGGTTTTTTCTTTCTTTTTGTTGATTATGATGATGAGGCTACTAAATCTTGCTTTTTTTGTTTTACTAGCTTTCTTGTGAACATTGAATAATACTCTTGTTTTTGGAGATGATGAAGTTTAGTTTCTAATTATGGTCTAAAATGTATGCTCTTTTATGTGTTTGGATGTTTTACTGTGATGAATTATTGGATTGTCTTTTTATGAAGGCATAATACATAAACATACACTCACTTTAATTTGGCCTCCAACTTTGAGTATGCACATCTAGATATCTCAACTCGTCTTTATTTTTTCAGTTGAACACTAAAACTTACCAAATGATCAACTTGACACCTCCAAAAATTATGTGTCATGTTAGCATCGGGTGTCCACGAGAAACAATGCGACGAGTTGGAGTGTTTAGTTGTCACTTGAGACCAAGTTGAGGTGTCTAGACGTGCACTCTTAAAGTTGGAATGTTTACGTGCCTGGTAGGCCAAATTTGAGTGTTTGTTTATGTATTATGTCTTACAATATGAACGTTTGTTCTGATTCCTGATAATGCCACCCAACTTGGATTCAGGAATGCTTTCCTAAATTAACTTGGAAGTAAAAGATTAAAACTTTGGCTGAGTACATTGTGAAGAGATTTTGGGCAATGTAAGTAGTTCTAATAGTTTCTTACCTTACTTCTGGTAAAAAAAAGACTCTTCTTTTTGTTGTTCTTGGTGCTTTTACACACACTTGTTCTCAAAAGCATCTTCCTGGTTTCGTGGAGAAATCTAAGGAGCTTTACGGCTACAGGGGTTGTCACAATTGCTTGTATTTCGGTAAATGATGCATTTGTGATGAAATCTTGGAAGGAGAATTTGGGAATCAGTGATGAGGTGATGATGCTGAGTGATGGGAATATGGAGTTTACTAAGGCTATTGGGTGTGAGCTTGATCTTAGTGATGAGCCTGTTGGACTTGGTGTTAGAAGGTATTACATGCTTGTAAAAGATGGGGTTGTTAAAATCTTGAAATTTGGAGGAAGGTGGAGCTTTCAATGTTAACAGTGCTCTGAGGATATTCTCAAGGCACTTTAGAGGTTTTTTTTTCTCTTTTTGTTTAGTATGATGATGAGGCTACTAATTCTTGCTTTTATGTTTTACTAGTCTTCTTGTGAACAATGAATAATACTCTTGTTTTTGGAGATTATGAAGTTTAGTTTCTAATTCTGGTGTAGAATGTTTGATCTTTTATGTGTTTGGATGTTTTACTGTGCTAATTTATGAAGACATAACACATGAACACACACTTAAATTTGGCATCGACTGACTATTAAGCACTCCAACTTTAACTCTTTGAGAATGCACGTCTAGATACTCACCTCGCCTTCATTATTATAGTTGAACACTCAAACTTACAAAATGATCGTACCATGTCAGGTCAGTTATCGAGGTCGAGGACTGGGAGACACTGAAAAATACCTTTGTTTGTTTTTGGAGATTATGAAGCTTAGTTATAATTCTGGTGCAGCATGTTTCATCTACTATGTTTGAATGTTTTACTATGATGGATTATTGAATTGTCAATTGTTATTCCTGACAAGGTTAACCAAGTTGTGGTTCAGGAATACTTATTACATATTACATCTAATCCATAGTTTATCGGACTCTCTGAAAATTGTTGTTGCATTCATTTCAGATCCTCGAATAATGCACTACTTTTAGAAGATCTGATAACATAGCTCCGAACATTTGAATGGGAGTACATTTTGAACTTTGAACTAATGATGATTCTTCCAAAATAAGCAATGAGCTTATCGCCAAATGTCTCTTTTATTACGAAGATCGCCTGATCGTAATTATTATTCTCAGATGCCTTAAAGCATATTCCTTTTTGGGTATTTCTGTTACATACTTATCATTTGTCAAAAGTCTACTTCTGACAGTGACTATTGCTTGATTAGTTGGGAAAAACATGAGCCCAAGTAGGGATGAGGTTTGTATACAGATCTCTTAGTAAAATTATATTGAATATGTTGTTATTATATATAAAATCAATACTTATATTATAGTGCTTTTATTTGCGATGGGGTTTGTTGAAAATAATTTTTCTACCTTTTAAGGTTTGGATTTTGCTCAATATTTTTGTTTTATATGGAACCGATAAAAAAAGAGAAAAATATATAAATACATAATTAAAGATATTATAATTAAAATCCTCTACTATTTAATAAACAGATATTATAATTAAAATTCTCTACTATTTAATAAACATTACAAAAATCTCCTCTCGTAGACATTGCAATTCTCTCTCGCATACATCCCTATTCCCTCCCGAATACATTTCTATCTCTTTTCGGATACATTCCTAGCTCTCTTCGGATACATCCCTATCCTCTCTCGGATACATTCATGAGCTATGTAACTGCAGATTTTTTGCTATATTCGAGATCTTTTATAATTTGAAAAGGATTAGAAATATTATGTAATTAGCTCTTAACTTTACGTTTTTTTTTTAAAAAAAAGGTGAAAATAAAGAAGGAAAACGTCATAGAGGTAGGTGGAATAAAAGGTTTGTGTGAAAATGGCCTTTAATTTAAGCTTTATTATATAGTTTGAAATATATTATAAAATTGATATTATGAAGTATGACGAGCCAAACCACGCCTCAAAGTATCGTCATAATTTATAAATTATCACATTATTGCCTACTTTAATTGCTAGTATAATATTTTTGCCATTAATTAAACAATTGTTCTTTTAACTATTGTTTTATATTCTCTTTTTGAGTTTACTTCGTATTAGAAAGAATATTTTATTTCTAATGGAAAGTCTACTTGTCCAAGACGACATTTGTTCATCCTTTTTATTTTTTTATTTAGTTTTATATATAATTATATATAAGAAAATATGAAAAAGGAGAAACATATATGAGTCGAATAAAAAGTCAAAAGCTAACATGGCAAAAACAAAGATTCTCCTTAATTAATTATCTTTTTGTACTGAAAAAAACAAAACGTTTTGTAAACGATAGAATTGGTGTTAAATGGACAAATTGAGCTAAATTTGAACAAGTTAACATAAGTCGAATTAATAAATGACACACTCAAAAAAAAATTGGGTTAAAATAGGTTAAATAACGCATCATAAGTCATAACATAATTAATCTATTCAACTCTTAGGATCCGTTTGGCGCCAAGAATACTTGGGAAAAAATTGAGAAGTGGTGTTTGGTCATATAAGTTTCCAAATGCTAGAAAAAACTAGTATTTGGGTCAAGTTCTAATATTTGAGAATTTTGAAAAATTCAAAAATTACCCCAAACATTTATATTTTATAAAAAATATACATTATTTATTAACTCCAACTAATTTTTGTTACTACCTCCTCCGGAAATGTTTGAATTTTAATTTGAATGATAAAATTGAGAAAAAAGAACAATTTATGTTTAATAAATTATTATTATTATTATAACTAAATTCGTAACAAGTTTGAGTATGCGATTATTATTTTGTTTTTGTAAGTCTTAATTCAAGATGTAAATGAGCAGCCCCTTACATTTTCCTCGTGAGTTGTGCCCCACAAAGTAAGACAAATGGTACACAAATGGCACAATTTAGACGAATATTCTCGTGATTTTGAACTACCAAGTGTTCTCTTCTTGTTGCCCAAGAAGAGTTATTTTTTTACGACATATGTTAAATTAGTATTGAATAAATAAAAATAGTCAGACAAGAATAATATTCGATTGAATTTAAATTTAATTCAAATTTATAATATTATGAATGTTACTCGTAATAATTAGCTTCACACAAAAACAATAAACAAGTATTTATTTCACTTAGCTTGTTAATCAAGTTGTAATTAATTAATTATATGCACAACTCACAAGGCAATATCTCAATATCAATTTATATCTAATTTATAGTTATTCATTAATTGTACTATACAATTTCTCCAAACTATCACTAACTTTATATTGTATCCTTCCTAAATAAAAATAGTAACAATTTATATAGTATTAATTTAACTAAGTATTAAATTTGAATTATTTTATTATATATATTTGAAAAGACAAAAACTACCTAACAACTTTTTCTTCATTGGTAATCCACCCCTAGATCTAGAAGTACATAACAACATTTCGACACACTCGAGGGGAGTTTTCTAAAGCACATAGATTTGGAATATACAATTAGCCCACTTAATTAAAAAGGAATTGAACAATATTTTTGGTCCCTCATTTCACCATTAATTCTAATTTTAGTTTATATAAAATTTGATTTAATCATATTTAAACTTTAATTACTTATTTAACATGCACTTTATTAGTTTCTTTTACTTATTATGCGTATTCATAATATTTAGAGTCATTAATCGTTTTACCATTTAATTACTTATATATTATATTAAACTTGAGTGTACTTCATATTTGAGGTTAATAAAATGGAATATACCATATTTCCTACGTATATCAATAACTTGTATTGAATCATATATCAAATTTGTATAAATTGAACGAATAGATAGATGCGTTTTAAGTAACATCTTACATGACAGTTTGTGTCCTACATGGTGTTCAATTTGTATTATGTCACACAAGATGTTTCCGTTTATTTGTTCAAATTTATATAAACTTAAAAACTGACTTATGCATACTCTAAGTTGAAAGACATAAATATCAATTAAAGTCAAGTTAAAAGACGTATTTTTTTATTATACCTAACTAAAGGACCAAAAAAGTAATATAAATACTTCAAAAAAATATGAAAACACTAATCAACATCATAACGAAATCAACGGTTGTAATTAACCCAATTTTCTCTACATATACGTGCTGCCACTTCTCATCCCATTTGTTCACTGAAAAAAAAAACCAAACTTTTTCTCTTCACTCTTTTCTACTATTTCTCTCTTCATAGATCCAATGGCAACTATCAAATCCATTAAAGCTCGTCAGATCTTTGACAGCCGTGGTAACCCCACCGTTGAGGTTTGTTTTCCTTCAGATCTCTCTTTTTTTCAGAATTTTTTGATGTTTTTATGTTATTTTCTAGATTTTTCGATCTGTTTCAAGATTCGAACTTTTTGAGCTTTTTATGTTTACCCATTTACTGATTTTGCTTAAATAATTTGTTGTTGTAATGGGTTTTGTTTGGATTTCTGAATGGAGTTTGTTTTGAGAGTGTTTGGTTTTGTTAGATTGGTTGTTGATGCAGATTAGTTGTGTTTTATCTGTTTCAAGATTCAATCTTTTTGAGGTTTTTTATGTATACCCTTTTGCTGATTCTGCTTAAATTGTATGTTGCTGTTATGGGTTTTGTTTGGACTTTTGAATGGAGGTTGCAGATTAGTTGTGTTGTATCTGTTTGTTGCTGCTATAAGTTTTGTGGGATTTGTTTGGATTTTTGAAAAGATCTTATTTTTTAAGAATGGACTGGTTGTGTTGGATTGGTTGTTGATGCTGATAAGTTTTGTTACATCAGTTTGAAGACCAAGGCGGATTCAAGATTTAATTTTTATGGGTTCAGACATGTCAGTTGTTGCAATAGTAGAGATGTTTTTCCTCAGATGTATTGATTTGGTTGTTGTGTATATGTGCAGGTTGATGTACATGTCTCAAATGGTGTATTTGCTAGAGCTGCTGTTCCAAGTGGTGCATCCACCGGTAATGATCGAGCTGTGTTCTTGTATATAGTGACTTTTTTAAACATTGATTGATTAGAATGTGTTGAAAATTGTGTGCGTACATGCGTAATTAGTTCGTTATTTTACTTGTGTAATTGAACTCAGAGTTTCTTGTTTGTTTGTTTGGAAAACATAGTAACTTTCTTTCAAGTGTGTATTGAATAAACTTCACCCTTTTGATGAGTTTATGTTCAGCTATAGATACTTGTTCTTCACTAAAAAAAATGCATTTTTAGTATCAGCATGTTACTATTCTAAAACAGAAGTAACTCCCTGTGTTTTTAATTTGTTTGTATGGTTTTGACTGGCCGTAGAGTTTGAAGACTTTTGAACCTTGTGGTCTTAAACTAAAGATTTGTAGAATGTAGCAAAATGTCATTTAATCTTGTGGTCTTAAACATGTTGTGGAAAGTTGAAATTAAAGAGTTAGCAAAATAAGGGAAGAGACATTTTTTTATACGGACTAAAAAAAGAAAGTGAGACAAACAAATTGAAATGGTTAGTATTATATAGAGACTACTCTGTCTTGTTGTAGAATCTATTATATGGACTGTTGATTTTCTTGTAGCTCATCTGATCCACTGATTTTGCATATATCAGTTTGGGTGGAAATGTGAATCTTTGCTACTTTCTGTTCTGTCTTCAACGCTGTCAACGTTCTTGGCAAATGTGTCCTTTTGTTATTACCTTTTGAATTGAAAGATAATTCATCCTCTTGACTTGTTGTATAATAGGAATTTATGAAGCCCTTGAATTGAGGGATGGAGGATCTGACTACCTTGGAAAGGGTGTTTCAAAGGTTGGCATTTCACTGCAAAGCTTTAGTTTGATGATTATACTGATCATTGTTGATTAATATTTTTTATGCATGTTCTTACCTTGTAGGCTGTTAACAATGTCAACTCAATTATTGGCCCTGCTCTCATCGGCAAGGTTTGTTGTTTTTTCCCCGTGAATATATTTTTTCTTAATAGGTTATTTCTTTGTTAAGTTGCTTTTATTGTTCATTTCTGACATACAAGTATTACTATTTTCCAGGACCCAACCGATCAGACTGGTCTTGATAACTTCATGGTTCATGAGTTAGATGGAACTCAAAATGAGTGGGGTTGGTGCAAAGAAAAGGTGTTACTATTTATGCCAAGTATAAAGTTAATTCTTCTATTAAGAGAAGTTCACCTTTCATGAATTTAACTGTATTGGCTTTTCTTCAGCTTGGTGCAAATGCCATTCTTGCTGTGTCACTTGCTGTGTGTAAAGCTGGTGCTGCTGTCAGGAATGTTCCATTGTACAAGGTATACTGGAGAATCACTTCTTTTTTGAGTATCTAACTTCCCCGAGTAGTTGTCTTTTGTATATTTGGCGGAAAATGTTTACAGGCCCAATTAATATTTTGTGCCTGTGAAGAATGATGTCTCATTTTCACTTAGTCATTTCGTAGGATGATTTATCTTGATTCTTTAAACAGCAGTCAAGAGAGGGATGCATTTCTGTGATTGTGGCAAACATTAAATTGGTTTTCATGGAGTCCATGCACATTCTTTAGATTTATCTACACCCTAAGGCCTAAGCCTTGCATCACTATTGAACTATTGCCAATTGGCAAGGCAGAAACCGCATGAACCTTTAATCTTTCCCATGTTTACTGTTCCCATATATGAATCCCATTCCTCCATCCCCATGCAAAAGAACAATAGGAGATAAAAAAAAATTGCACCATTTGATTCTCTTCATTACCACAAGGCTACTAGGACAAATTAAGTTTCTACTTGCAATTGGATTAATCTGCGACCATGTGGTTACTTATATAAATTGCCCCCTCTCTTTGCAGCACATTGCTGATTTGGCTGGTAACAAGAAGTTGGTATTACCAGTTCCTGCCTTCAATGTGATTAATGGTGGATCTCATGCCGGAAACAAACTCGCAATGCAGGTATGCCATTGGTTTGCGTCAACTATGCATCTGTGTGCTCTTTACTAGAACGATTCTCATTAGTAGTTATTTTGCAGGAATTTATGATCCTTCCTGTTGGAGCTGCTAATTTCAAGGAGGCCATGAAGATGGGCTGTGAAGTCTATCACCATTTGAAGGTTCGACAGCTTTTATTACCTCTAAATACTGTTTTAGGTGGCTAGTATATATTTGAATTTAGGGGATCGATTGGTGTCTTTGGCTCCATTCAGGCTCACAATCTAATTTGAATTTGTTCATATTGTTCTTTGTCCTCTTTATCTTGTTGTCTGATAATAGTTATACTTTAATTGCAGGCTGTGATTAAGAAGAAATATGGTCAGGATGCCACAAATGTCGGTGATGAGGGTGGTTTTGCTCCTAATATCCAGGTGAAGTATATTCTTATGCTGCTGTATTACATCCTGTTGAATGTTACCCCAGTGCACTGACATGATTATGGTTTCGAAAAATTCAGGAGAACAAGGAAGGTCTTGAATTGCTCAAGACAGCCATTGAGAAAGCAGGTTACACCGGAAAGGTGAGTATCTCAATTACTTTTTGAGTCGCACAATTCTTTGTTTTCATAGCTGTTATTAGATGATCTGGTGGCTGAGATAATTTTCTGTTTAGGTGGTCATTGGAATGGATGTTGCAGCATCTGAATTTTACGGAAAGGACAAATCTTATGACCTGAACTTCAAAGAAGAGGCAAGTACTGACTATTGCTTCTTTCACACATGCTTTTTCCGAGGTAGTCTCGTGGTCAAACTGTTCATACGTTATTCAGTTTTGCTCATATTTATTCTTCTTTGCAGAGCAATGACGGCTCACAAAAGATATCAGGTGACCAACTCAAGGATTTGTACAAGTCATTTGTGTCCGAGTACCCTATTGTCTCAATTGAAGATCCATTTGACCAAGATGACTGGGAGACCTATGCTAAGCTCACCACTGAGATTGGGGAGCAAGTACAGATTGTCGGAGATGACCTCCTTGTCACCAACCCTAAGGTAAGATTGAAGCTTTAACAATATTGCTTGCATAGCAGAGTTGCTGTTGCCATTGAAAAGAAAAGGCAGACGTCAATTTCTCTAGGTGTTAATGTTTACCATGTATACTTATTTATAATGGTGTGCAGAGGGTCGCCAAGGCAATTGCAGAGAAGACTTGCAATGCTCTTCTTCTCAAGGTATCATCCTATCCAGCTTATAGGTCGTATATTTCTGCCATGATAATGAGAGTTTCCTCTTTGAGATGTTATTAAATCATTTCTCTCTCGATATGTGTCAGGTTAACCAAATCGGCAGTGTGACCGAGAGTATTGAAGCTGTGAAGATGTCTAAGAAGGCAGGTTGGGGTGTAATGACCAGTCACCGCAGGTAAAGAACAAATGATCCTCCACGATATCACTTCACAGAAAATATAATAAATTTCAAGTAGTCATGTTCTGATTATCTCATAAAACTAATTGGTGCAGTGGAGAAACAGAAGATACCTTCATTGCTGATCTTGCTGTCGGTTTGTCAACGGTAAATTTTGTTACTAAGCATTCTAGATTATGATGATCTACAGATTTTAGTCATACTAACGAGTATTCTCCCGGAAATAATCAGGGACAAATCAAGACTGGAGCTCCTTGCAGGTCAGAGCGTCTCGCCAAGTACAACCAGGTAATTTTATCCTTCAAAAATACAGCCGTTGAACTCTTTATCTTTGTAACGAAAAAAATGTTGTTCTCTTTCTCAACTACTTGCATTCCCAGCATACTTCTGATTTTTCGTTCATCCTATGCAGCTTTTGAGGATCGAAGAGGAACTCGGATCAGAGGCTGTTTATGCAGGAGCAAGCTTCCGCAAGCCCGTTGAGCCCTACTAAATTTCAGCAGTTAAAAGATGTTGAGATTGTTGAGTTCTTGTTCTGCCAAAATAAATTCCTCTTAGATTGGTCATTTTAGGATATAGTATATGATGACCTTCGTGAAATAACAAGCAGACTCAAAACAATTTTTGTTTTGTGAGGTTTTATTAGTATTTTGAATTCTGAAAAAAAAAGAGAGTTCTTTTTTTAGGCTTGGTGACTGTAAAACTTTGATATGCAAGTTTGTACTATGTTCTAATTAAATATTTTGATGGTTTTGCTTTTTCTCAAATCTCAATCTTCTCTTTGCTATATACATGAGATGTGCTCTTTCTGGAGAAACTATTTATTGCATTAATTAGAAAGGACTTCAACAAAAATAACTATAGGTAATATTCCTTTCATATTATATTTCATTCCTTTTTTAAAATAGTTGGAACCACAATATATATCATTTTATAAAATTTATGCATAAATTATCATATTTTGTCCATTATATTTTTGATAGATTAATTAATTAATCTTGAAAATGTATTTACTTTGACTAACCTAGGAAATCTACAAGTAATTAATTTCATTGGGAGAGTACTTCATTCATTAATTAACTACTTTCTTTATTCACTACTTATTCTATAAAATTTGATTTTGAAAAATAGTATCAACAAACCAATATTTGTATTTGACTCTTCCAATAATATATCTTCTTCTGTTGCAGTTTGCAGCCCTTCAAATGGTACTGTTAAAATGAATTAAGTATAAAAATATAAATAAAACAATTAAAATACGAACCAAAATCTTAAACAAAACAACAAACCAATATTTGTATTTGAATCTTCTTCAATATGCGTCTCGGTGTTTAAATAAAAAAATAAATGATTTATCGAACTAGAACTAAAATTCATTTGTCGTCTAATTTCATTATCAATTTGAAGTAATGGAATTTGAATATTTTGTGATGTTGTCATATTTGCTTTAAGAATTTATATATATAAATTTAAAAAAACATTTTACACAAAATATATAGGAAAATTGAGGTGGGAAAAAATTGATTTTTAAATTTTTTTGGATCAATTGGTGAAAAAGTTTGGCTCCAAAAATAAACTCTAAAATTTAAATAGTCATCCAAATGCATTTATATTTTTGAAATCTAACTTATTCATCATTTATTACAAAGTTATCTTAGGCAAACATTAAATAAGGACATAAAGGTAAAATTACCTCATTTCTTAATGCAAGTACAAATGAAAAAGGTGATATATAATATGCAACGGAGGAAGTAATACAATTAAACTAAGTAGAGGAAATAGTGTAAAACTTCTATACAATTTTGTGAGCTATCAACTACAAAGAATAGTAGGACCAAGTACAAAAAAAGTACACAAAAGTTTATTGGAAAGTAATACAAAAACCAACGTACAACTAGCATCACATCTCTTTCTATCTATTTAAAAAACAAAATCAACTTTGATCATTGATATGAGCAAAAGTACAACTTTGAGTTTGGCATCCCAAACTTTGACATGATTAAGGGATAATAATACTGTAGGACTGTTCTACTAAGTATCACCAAAAAAAGGGGGTGTCCAGATTAGCTCAAAAGCTAACTGAACACGACATATAATTTAGGGGGGCTCGTAAATAATGTTGGCACGGCTCATGGAATAGATAAGATTTCTCTGTTATATTCATGTTCGAATTATGGAAATACAAAGAGTTTTGATAGATTATGCTTTCCCATTCAATCGGCGTTACATAGAGCGAATTCGAAAGAAATATGAATAAAGAGGAAATTAAAAAACAAAATTAAAATAAATAAAAATAAAAAAATAAAAAAATAAAATGCTGGCTATGGGGTTCGAACCCATGCGCACTTATGTGCAGAAGATCTTAAGTCTTCCCCCTTAACCTCTCGGGCAAACCAGCTCAATGTTTCATTTAACCAGAAACAAATTTTATATTTATTTTGTTTATGAATGTGGTATAAATTAATATACTAAATAAATTATTACTTTTAAATTCCCACTTGAAATAGATCACGATTTCATTTTATACTACTCTCAGAGAATACTTAGGCTCCTAATTTTGGAGCTTTCAAAATTTTATCAAGAATAAATTATATGTTAATATTATTTATGTACTTATTATGATGAACATATCTACAAATACTAATTATTGTTATATATTTAAATATTATAAATTTAATTATATGTACACAAATATTTATCATAATAAAAAGGGATAAACTTAAACCCATTCAAAAGCAATTTGGGAAGACATTTTAATTAACCGACTTAAATATACTTTAATTAGGAATATATAAATCCTATTCTTGTTAGGATCGGATTATACAAACTAATCCTACTTTTATTAGTATTAGGATTTTAAGAAAATAAAAACTATATATAACTTACATGTTTTCTCAAAAGTTACTAAAATACTCACAAGTCTTTTCCCTCTATTATTTTTTTACTAAAAAGTTTTTAGGTTAATTCATCAATGGAGGTTTTTGGTTTTTGCAAAAGGATTAAGGAGATGTTGATGAATAATAGTAATAATAAGAAGAAAATTATAAGTGCTAAGAAGTTGCAAAAAAAATGCAAGAACGCATTTTTCATTGTGTACGTAAGCGAAAACAAGGTGAATTATGAGGTTCCAAGAAAATATTTGTCTTCTACTTTTTTCAAGCGATTCATCGATGATTTTCAAGAAGATATTGAAATTCGAGACATGAAGAAATTGGAATTTTTGGTGAAGGGTTGCACTGTTTTTGAGTTTGAATATGTTCTTCAATTTAGCAAGATTCAACTCAACCCTTGGTGAAGGGTTGCACTATTGTAATTGTATTATTAAAATTTTATTCTTCAAATAAATTCCAAATTATTAATTGTTACATATTCAATAAAAAAAAATTACAATTCAAAATTTAAATTTAAATTACTAAATTTGATCGAACTCGTAATTAATATGCTAACGAGAGAAGGAGAGAACACAACTAAAATATAGAGAACGTGCTAGTATTATATTCAATATTCTAGATCATAAGAATTTGATTTGTTAGATCATAAATTCATAAAAACGAACAAATTGTTAGCCGTATTGTCTTCTGTTGTATCAAATATTATTTGATTTGATTTTGTATTATTTGGGTTCAGTTTAGGTTTTTGATTTTGGAAAAAATCTAACCCAATTCGAATTAAAATAAATTTAGTTTGGTGTTTCTTTTTCTGAGTTGATTTTTTTTCAATTTGATTATTTGGAGATATATTTATCAATAATTAATAACACAATCAAAGCTATATTCGCAAGTTGAAAAAAATATATAATACAAGGAGAAGTAGTAATATTAAATCCCTTAAATATACCTTTTAAAATAAATCACAAGTAAAACTTAAAATACAAAAACTAAAAGTATACCAATAGATGTTCAAACATAAAATATAAACTAAATCCTAATAAAAGGCAATAACTAAAAGAAGACTAAAGTGGTTATAACTTATAACTCCAACTTTAATTCTAAACCTAAAAGTTATATATTTAATTAAATAAAAAAATATGGAAAAAAAAACCACAAATCCTACTTTAATTAAATAATCCTATTTTTATTAGGATTATAAATCCTACTTTCTGTTGGATTAGGATTTTAATTAAAAATAACTACTCCCTCCATCCACTTTTATTTGTCATGTTACGCTTTTCGAAAGTCAATTTAACTAATTTTTAAAATTAAATTATATTAAATTAATTCAACATTTTAAACAAAAAATTAGATATTCAAAAACTCTACGAAAAGTACTATAAATTGCAACTTTTTGCATATCAATATGATTTTTAAAAATAATACATTATCAAATGTTAGTCAAAGTTTTTATCATTTGACTCTAAAGAAGGAAATTATGACAATTAAAAGTGGGCGGAGATAATACTGTATAATACCTTATGTCCATTCCAAAGTTTCAACAAATACTCGTAAAGTTATTTTTTCACTAAAAATTTTAAGGTTAATTCATCGATGGATATTTTTGGTATTTGCAAGAAGGTTAAGGAGATGTTGATGAATAAGAAAAAGAAGAAAATTATAAGCATCAAGAAATTGAAAAAAAAAATGCAAGAATGCATATTTTATTGTGTACATAGGCAAAGACAAGGTGAAACACGATTTCCCAAAAGAATATTTAGCTTCTTCTGTATTCATACGATTCATCAATGAATTTCAAGAAGATATTGAAGTTCGAGAAATGAATAGTAATTTGGAAATTTTTGTTAGTAGTTGTCCTGTTTCTGGATTTGAATACATTCTTCGAATTATTCATCTTTACTTTCGTAATTTTAGATTTTATAAAATCACGACTCAAAGTAGCAATAATCCAATTACTTATAACATATAACAAGATACCAACAGGCAATAACATTCTCTGATTCAATCCAAAACTCTCATTGAAAACATAACAAGTCTTAAACATCAAAATAGATGATTGACCTAGAGATAGATGATAGTTCACCATAGCAATAGATGTAAACTCATCTTTCCTTTACATCAGATGAACCAACCGAAACGGGGAAAAAAACAACTAAAAAGCTCTCTTCTGATCATAGTTGAAAACCAAACAAAGACCAAATGTCTCCATGTCTATTTACTTTCCAGCACTGTGTTTAGCTTTCGAGTGAGAATCGAGAGCACCTTCAGAACCAAAACTCCTGCAAGGAACCCAATACATGAATACACCAGACATCCAAATGTGCTTTACTTAAAACAAATCAAAAACTACTTTTGTTGTGATATAATCTATGTACCTGTTGCACGGCTTGCAGTGATGAGATCCAGCTGATTTTGGAGTCTTACTAGCCTGTTTTGAAGGGTGCGGTGTTGCTACATGGCCACCACCTTTTTTGCCATCTAAATCAACCACAAAAGGGAGCAATTACAAAAAGATTATACTCCTATAAACTGAATTTTACTAGTTATGCTTCAAAATTGAGCCATTTGACCACCAGTACCAGCAAACTACTTTTATCTGATACATCTTGCAGGAAAAAAAACCGGCAATTTTACTTTTCCTGGTACAATATCTATAAATGGACAGCCCGGCGCACTAAACTCCCACTATGCGCAGGGGAAGGGGAAGGGCCAGACCACAAGGGTCTATTAGTCAAAAACCTTCTTAGTTTCTTGGAATAATACGGACCAGAAGAAGTAAACAAAAAAAATAGGACAGAACAAACCAGTTTTTTGAGGTGTTGTCAATTTTGCCTTTTTATCGGTGACCGGTGTTTTTGTAGCTGAATCTGCCTTCCTCTTTTTTGCAGGCTCAGCCTAAAATAGAGATGAAACCACATAACAACAATAAATCATACAACAAAATACCCAGCAAAACAGTAAATTATCCACCCCAGAAATATCACTACCTTCTTTGGCGTCTCCTCCTCACTGTCATCAGAGTCGTCTTCATCCTGAATATACAAAGTTAATTTATACAATAAATTCATCAAAGTATAACTCAAATTACACAACCTAGATAAAAGCAACTGCATAGCATATCAGTTTTGCAATGCATCATTAGGTACAGTATGCTTCTGAGCTTAAAGAGATGAAAATTGTTCAGTCATTCAATATAATTCAAAACCACAAAAGCACTTTTAACCAGCCCCAAATACTGTTAACACAACCTCCAGCCCAATCTAGCAGAGGCAGTAGCCTTATTAGCTGGAATCAGATGTGTATTTCTAAAAGATGTCAATAGGTCCAAGTTGAAAATGACTCGAAACTGCTGGTAGACACTGTCAATGGAAACAATATGATACCTTGGAGAACTATGAATGAAATAGAAGAATTGAAGAAGGCTAACAACGAAGTAAAATTATTGAAGCTTTGTTTTTGGGGAAGAAAACCAAGCAGCCAACATCCCTTAGCCATGCCAAGTAGCCGCCATTTTCTTCCCCAAAAAAATGCTTATGATCAATCTCAAAGTTTTACTTCCTCGGTTTCAATTGTCTAATTATGACTTGGCACAAGTTTAGGAAAGTAAAGGAGACTTTTCAATCTAGTGGTCTTATGTATAATGTACCTAAATGTCTTTCGATCTTGAGGTCTTAAAAATGTCAGGTGGAAAGTTGAATTAAAAGGTTGCCAAAAAAGGAAAGAGAAGTTTTTAAAGAACCAAAAAGGAAAGTAAGACAAACAAATTGAAACCAATCGCTGATTTAACAAGTCCTGTTAAAGGCCTCATGAAAGTTGATAGATGGAGTCTACCAACCATGCGCAATTCAAAAAAGAATAACTCTGAATATCTTTCAGCCTCCATGAAGAATGACCTCCTTCCACAAGTGCATAGTCATAGATTTATTTTTGGGAGGAACCCCACCTCTTGTATAGGATGGACCTCATACACATTACTTTGTCTAGAAGGTGTTCTTGCCAAAGCACATTTTTACCACATCTCCTTATGTATTAGTGAGTGATAAGCTTTCCTTCCACTACTTTTTTGTTAAAGAGAATAGATTACATAGTACAACTCTCTCGAAGACCTTGCAATGGCATGTTGAAGATAAATATAATGTGCAATTGATTTTTTTTTAAATGTCGTCGGGACACCACAATTTAGTAGGCCATTTTAGCATTTCAGTTAAATAACCAAACAAACTTAAACAAGTGGTACCCATTTTTTGTCCTTGTATTGGATGCCCTAACTAATACTACAAAAGACCATGACAATAATTTAAACCCCGTGAACATATAAAAACAATTGTACCTCTCCCATGTCAGAATCATCATCATCAGAGCTCTCATCTTCATCATCTTTAGTAGGCTCCACAATCCTCACTTTCTGCTTTCCTGAAGCAGAATCCTTTCCAGCATTAGACTTCCCAGCCTCTTTAGGCTCAGGTTTACCTGAAGTCAGTTAACCATGTGGACAATAACATTAGCCAATTAAAATGTATAACGCATCTATTAAATTGACATAATATCGTGGTAAAAAGCATTTTCCATACCACTGTTTGCAAGAGTGAGGGGGATGTCCTCATCAGACTCTGAAAACACAAGAACACCAGACAGTCAATAACTAATAACAGAACAGTATGGATGTCCAAACAAAAGAAAATGTGCATTTACCATCATAATCATCTTCGTCATCCTCTTCCGTGAACCACAGAAGTTTGGTCAAGGAAACAAATACACAGAAAATTTTACATCGAACGAAAAATAAATGCATAAAAGAAATAAAAGTTCACAGACAAATAAAAAAGGATATTCCTCAAACGGGTTAGTTGCCTTGTATCCAAAAAAGTAGACACTGCCACTTTTCAAGTTGTGTGATAATTCAAAGTCTCTATCAAAAACCAGGTCAAATTGCTGTTGAGGCACCTTCTCTGAGTTGAGTGTCCCAAGAACAAGTTTCTTGCCATCAATATTCACTGACAAGCAGACACTTTCTGATTTATCCTTCTTCAACTCACCTAGAGATGCCTGTAGATAACAACATAGTAATGAGAATTAGATAAGGAAAATTACGAATAACTAAGCTTGTCAAGTTGTAGCAAATTATAAAACCTGTGAAAGATGCAAAACCATCCCATCTCCAGGCTGTACAGTTAAGGGCTCTCCACTTTTCACCTCAGCACCTATGCACAAATAAATATTCAATTCAGAAAACTGAGAGTTCAGGAATTGCATGAATTAAATATGTTCTAATAAAAGTCTACCAAAAACAGAACACAAATAAGAGGAAATTTGCACTTTGAATGAAGGAGACATAAACCCAAACAGATATTCCATGAAAAGAAACTTTATCCTTTGTATGGTAAACTTCACCCCCACCTCCTCAAAAGTCAAAAAACCCTACCAAGAGACAAACAGTTTTTTTCCACTTTGCCCTTCTTGACTCAAAACCCCCAACCTCAGGCTATACCTCATCATTTCTTCCCAGAAAACAAACATAGCTCATCTATGTCAAAGCATGAAAGATACTAACTTGAGGCTTATAGTTAAAATATAATAACTTTTAAGATAATACAATAAAATATTTCCACTCTATCTAACGGGAAAAATATGGTGAGTAGCCTGTTAAAACAATCTAAAAACTCAACCATTTCCGCTGATAAGATCACACAAAACATTTTTATGATAACATAATAAATTTGATTGATGCTTGGGCAAAACACAAACAAAATAAAATGTAAAAAAAAATGTTAAAAATCACATACAACATTAACAGCAAAACATACATACATACATGAAAGAGCAATCGGTATCAAAACAATCAAAGATAGAATACGCAAAATGCATATATCTGCACTAATCCACTAACCTCAACATTTCTAGTACCCAAATCACACACAACATTATAACTTCCTGATAAAGTAATAAGATTTCACTGATATTTGAGCAAAAACAGCCACACGCATACAAACCAAAACGCCACCAAAAAAAAAAAACATCAAAACAAACATACGCACATGGTAGAGCAATTGAAATTGAAGGACACAGTAGCTGTCCAACGCAGGAAAACTCTTTCAATCAAGCAAGCCAACAAAAAATAGAAAATGCAAAATGCATATATCTGCACTAACCTCAACATTTCTAGTACCAAAATCACGCACAAATGTTTTTATATATACAGTAATAATATTTCACTGATGTTTGAGCAAAAACAAACGCATGCATAGAAACTAAAATGTTAAAAAACACATAGAACATAAACAGCAAAACGAACACAAATACATGAAACAGCAATTGAAATTGAAACAATCAAATACAGACAAATGAAATTGAATTAGTTTGTGTATGTAAGAGAGATAGAAAGAGATTCACCCCAAAACTCCATAGCTGCTTTTAGGGTTTTAGAGAGAAATTAGGGTTTTTGAAGAGAAATGGAGGAAGAGAGAGACTGCTAGGGTATTTTGTGTTTGCTGGTTTATAAGCGGGAGAAATGGAGTTTGGGTTTTGATATTATACTTCGCGGACTACTGTATCTTTCTAGACTAGAACAAACTTATTTAATTAATTAACAAAAAAATATATCTAAGGTTTAACTAATGATCAAATATTATCTAAGAGGTCGTTTGGTAGGATTATAAAAATAATGTTAAATAGATTGTATTAATAATGTTTGTCGTCCTTTGGAATGACTCAGTTGGTTGGAGGGTGGTTATCTATACGGATGACTCAGGATCAATATCGAGCCTTTCGCAAAGGGCTTGTCTATTGCAGTTTACATCTCATGTGTGGTTTGCAGGCTATTACACAGTTGACGGTTTACAGCTGCAGGTTATCTTGGGTTCCAAAAAAATGTTTGTTTCAGTTATGCTTGCAATTATATGAGTAATATTTTTTATGCATTGTTTCGTTTGGTGTATTAAAAAAACATGTATTGTATAAAAAAAATTGTTTACAAAAGTATCCTCCATAATTATCGTGCAAAAAGATGTAAAAGGACTTTTGAGGAGTAATTGGGTCTTTAACCATACTAATGCGTGTATTAAATTCATTGGCATTACTATTAAAAATTAATGATATTAATAATACATTCCTCAATACACAATAGAGTGTTAGTTATACATAACATGAAAAATATCCCAAACAAGGTACTATTGATATATAAAACTAATGCATGTTATTATTTTTGCTAATACATTTTATCAAACGACTCCTAATAGTGTATTTGGTGTGAAGGGAATTTTTTTTCATAGATAACGTTTTATTGGAAAATAAGTGTGATTTCTTATTTATTTTTTAGTATTTGATCAATAAGCAAAAGCAAAATTTTGCTATCATAATTCATGAGCATTTGTATGTAATCTAACAAAGAAATTAATTAAAATGATCTTTCATGTATGGGTAATACTTTATATTGATCTTTAATATATTTTGCTTGATTAACATAGTTCTTCTTGTATATATGATAAAGGTATTCATTTTGGTCTTTGATATATCTCACCTGATTGAAATGGTTTTTAATGTATAGTAAAATGTGTTCATTTTGGTCTTTTACTTTAAGTCTAATAAATTTTATATATAATTTTTTTTTATTAAATTTAACTATGGACCTTGCGTGGTTAACAAAATCCACCATTATTGTATGATTTAACACCAAAGAAATAACTCCATAAAATCTACCACCCTTTTCTTTTCTCTCTCCAACAAAGGATCCAAAAAAAAAATCATGTACCATCCTTTTTGTGTGTGCATGCGCATTTTAGAGTTAACAAAGAGTACAATAATGGTGAATAATGTATTCACGTGAGGTTCTTAGTTAAATTTAACACATTTTTATATAAATTTGTTAGTTTTAGGATAAAAGGGTTAAAATGAATACATTTTGTTATACATTAAGAACAATTTCATTCAAGTAAAATATATTAAGAACTAAAATAAATACATTTATTATATATTAAGGATCATTTTAATTAAGTAGAATATACTGAGAACTAAAATAAAACATTACTCATACATGAAGAATCATTTTTATCATTTTCTCTAATTTAACATTATAGGGTGGGGAGTGAGTCCTCTAGGTTTGGCGGAGTTGAAGAATGGTCACTGGGTAGAGATTGAGAGTGTGGGGTGGATGGGAGGCGACAATATACCTAGAATATTGTTTGTGAATTTCGTGTATGGGGTTATTTTTCTTATTGTGAAGGAGACTTGGCTTCTTAGAAAAAATATTTTTCAAAAACTTTGTTCAATCAAATAGGAAAAATAACCTCCATACCAAACACACTGAAATTATTATTTTTTTGTCGAGTTTCATACATTTGTTATCCATTGGTCTCCTTATTTATCTAAATTATAATCCCTTTTGTATTAAAACATAACTCAATGATCAAGTATTTATTTTCAACAGATAATAAGTGCATGTAGGTCAATTTGCGTCGATTTATGTCATATAAGAGAGTGATGATTAGTTGGTCAAATACTTTTTCGGCATATTTTTCATTATATTTGAAAAAGGGGTATTTGGTAATGAAAAATCCAAATTGAATTTGAAATTATATTACAAAATTATAAACAACTTATAACATATTTTTCAATTCACTTTTTACTTTTAAAGTCGCATCTAAATACATTCAAATATGAACATAATTACAAAATATTAACAACAATATATCCGATGATATCCTATAAATGAAATGTTTTTTTTTTTTTGGTAAATAGAAATATTTTATATATATCTTAAAGCATTACAGTAGTAACTAGTAACCATAGATGGAGAAGAAATGTGAATTGTGGTGCGTGCGAAACTTTATCATACCTTATGAAGGGTAGATACAACATTGTTTCAAATGTTCTTTGTAAAAATAAAAATAAAATGATTAAACATAACTTCAAATTCAACTCCAATTTCCTAAAATTCGTTAAAAGTAAAAAAAAAAAAAAAAAACATTTGAAATCAATTGTCATGTGTTTTGAGAGTCTGATTTCAAACATCATTTGTTTATGAATTTGTACAATAATTCAACTCCAACTTCAACTTTAAATCACAATTTCAAATCTTAAATTCTCCAATAAATACTAGTATTTAAAATTTCAAATCATGATTTTTAAAAATGTAAAATTTGACCATAAATTTATTTATTGTAAAACACGACTTATTATTTTAAATTTTATAATAAAGACTCATATTCGTTGTAAAGAAATTGTTTGTACCACATAAAAGGTATATTAAAGAATAACAAGTTATTAATATTGTTAACCAGTGAATCTTTGAAAAATTGTATGTATATGAAAGTTTGTAATTGTAAATATTTATTTATAAAAAATATATAAAGAAGTGTGATTTAACAATGTGGCATCTTAGGATATTCTGATATCATGTTTATGAATTATGATTTGTTTATTAGGTAAAAAATATATAAGAATTGAAGAAATTTTTCATAGTTTTCACAACTTGTGGATCATTATGTTTACAAGAAAAAAATATAACTTAAGAAATACAAATTACATGTCCAAACAAAACTTCAACTTCAAAACAATCCAAATATATTTAGTACGAAGAAAAATATTTTTCAACTTTCTCATATTCAATTTGTCAAATATTTAAAAAAACTCTATCTTTAGAAAAACAAATTGCCTAAAATAAAAAAATGATCTCCTAATAAAAGTACGAAAATAGGTTGTATTGTAGTGACATTTCACATTGATTGTATCTCCACACCTTCAAACACACCTCATATTCACCCCACCATCCGACACATCTACATCCTCGACTTAGTCTGTCTATCGATTGGTTCGATTTGAATTTGAAGTTTATTGATTCGACTTATCGTAAACATGCTAGATTATTATAGAACCATTAAGACATTCACTTGTCAGTTTACTGATTATTAATTCGATTATTGATTTAACCATTATAGTTTTCACACATAAAAAAATCTCTAAAGATTACTTAAAAATAAGGTAACGAACTGAATGAATTATACATGTGAGTTGATAAGTTTGCATTTCGCCCCAAAGTCAATGACTTTTTATATCGAAGTTAAAACTATTACCAAAAGCTTTAAATCGACAACTCATTATCAATAAGCCGATATCCTTTTTTTCTATTCAAATTATTGATTTTAATTCGATTTTGAACAACCTCATCCCAAACCCCATCTTCCATATTGCTTGCCTAAAATCTACACAAATAATTTTTATTTAATTCTCAAACACAATAAAATCATCAAAAATTCTCTTAAAACATATTTTCTTTCGTATAAAACAAACTCAATTTCAAATCATTATTTCATATCGCATCCCCAACCTTCACTATGATATTGTGTAAATTTTCAATCACGTTTTAAATTAGCGCCCCTCCAGTAGCTCTGCATATTAGGCGGACATCTCCACCTTTAACATATACTGATACTGAACTGAACTGAACCTTCAATATCTGCTAATGGATCTCAATTATCTCTTCATTTCTCTCACTCCATCATGGACTTCGGTCAGCATGTTTTCTTCTCTATTTGACTGTATATGTATCTATACAATCTGTGTGATTTAATTTTTGTTTTTTTTGCTGATTTTGTTCCTGTTTTGGTGAATATAGGTTGCTATGTTGATCGGTTATTTTCTCTATTTAGCTACCGTTGGATCTATTCTACCCGGAAAACTTGTTCCTGGGGCGACTTTATCTGATGGAACTCGACTCCATTATCGTTGCAATGGTAAACCTCATGTCTTTGTGTCTTTCTATGTAATGTGAATTGGTGTGTATTTTGACGGGCTGAGTCAGGATTTGAAGTTTTTGGGTTTTGAGCTTGTTATTGAACTCATTTAGTTAATGGGTTCGAGAAATTTAAGCAAAAGCTATTGAGTTCGTCTGGACTTTTTGGTTAATGCTGTAGTTTTGCATAGGGGATTTGAAGTTTATGGATTGTGAACTTGTTGTCGAACCCGTTCAGCTAAGCTATTGAGTTTGTTTGGACTACTAGGGAATATTTTAGTTTTGCCTAGTGGGATTTGAGGTATATGGATTCTGAACTTGTTATCGAACCTGTTTAGTTAATGGGTTGTCAATTGAATATTTATGCTTATCTAATGGATTTCCTAATACAATTATAAGGTTTAAGCAAAAGTTATTGGGTTTGTTTGAACTCATACTTAATAATATAGTTTTGCTTGGTAGGATTTTGAAGTTGATGGATTCTGAACTTGTTGATGAATGTATAGCTTGTTTTTGGTAATGGGTTCGCGATTAGTATATAAATGCTTATTTAAAAGAGTCCGTGCAAAAACTATTGGGTTGGTCCAAGCCCGTAATTAATACTGTAGCTCTGCCCTTGTATATTTTCATGTTTCTCCATGCGGGTCGAGCTCAGATTATGAGTTTATTGTTGCTATTTCAGGTTTGTTATCACTTCTGTTGTTGGTTTTGCTTCTTGGAGTTGGGTCGCAGATGAATCTTGTTTCACCTACTGTGAGTGTGGAATTTTTCTTTTGTAGCAAAGGATGTAATTTGGGTTCATTTGCATTCCCTGTTTATAAGTTTGTTTGCACATATATTGTTTGTTAAAGCTTCTTATGCGGATGAGTGAGGAACAATTTCTTGCTACACTTTGTGTAGAATTGATGAGAGTGAGGATTTGTACTCATTGTTCTCAAGAGTCTCGTCTTCGGTGGAACAAATATTCTGTTGTCACTTTTTTTTCCTTGCATGGATGGTGAGATTGAGAAGCTGCGTAATTTCACGTGAATTTATTGTTCCTTATAATATCATTAAATTTAGGAACGGGGTTGTCATTTCAGTGAAAAAGAAATAATTGTGATATTATATGGCATTCTCATTTCAATCCAAAAGCTTCAACAGAATTGGTGGGATGATTTCCAACTGCTGTAGTACCTATCTGTTGTTTTTGCTCCTGCTTTTTTGATGACAATGTACTGTTAGCTTTTGTTTTTTTGTTATCTTTCTATTGTTGTCAATCTGATTTATCTTCAGCATACCTGGAGAATTACTTGGTTAAGTACAAAACAAGTTGTCAATCTATTCATCTTCAATATCCCTATTGAATAACTTGGTGAAGTACAAAAACTGACATAGAAGGCCAAATTCTTCTTTCTACATGAGTGCACAAAATGATTCCTTAAAAGCACTTTACTTGAATCCAAAATTGCTCTCGATGCTGCATCTTCAAATGTTGCTGAAGACATGAGAAGTTCCAGAGTGTTGTATGTTTGGACTACTGGAATGCATTTGTCCAGGTTTCTGTTTTTGGTTTAATCATCTATTTGTAATGCATTGCAGGCTATAGCAGATAGAGGACTTGAGCTTTTATCCACAACATTTATCTTTAGTGTTCTTGTAAGTGAAGAATTTCATACCATAAGAAAGTAATATATTCTTGATTATGCTTTTATTGACACAAACTTTCTTGTTCTGCAAAAAATTCTAGCAAGTTAGAAAATTCATTCTGACATCTTAATTGTTAATGACTGAACGATATTTAGGTGACATTGATGCTTTATTTGGTTGGCCTGAACTCACGTGCAAAGAGTTCATCACTGAAACCTCATGTCTCAGGAAATCTAATCCATGACTGGTAATTCAATTGACTCTATGCTGGAGTTTATATTCTGAAAAGTTCTTAACACTAATAAAATGGTAATGTCATTCTTTATTGAACTGTTTTCTATCCATCCTTTGATCTATCTGTGTATTTATAATTATAAGACAATTTGTGAATTGTTGTGAAGTTACCATTCAACATAAGATTTTTATTAATATAAAATAGTACGAGCAGGAGTGAATAATTTTAATTTCCTCAATTAGTACCGGCATTTTGACCTTTGTACCCAAGATGCTTAGATTACCATAGAATCGAATTCTAATATATCTGTAATAATATATGACTATTAACAGCCGTTAATTTTCTCACTTAATTCTGAGTGCACCTTAACAACTGGGAGTTTCTTTTTTCGAAAAGAAAAGAAAAAGGAGAAGAATTTAGCTGTGGAAATTCATTGTTTTCAACTTTCATTTAAAAAGAGTAGTTTGATCTAGGTTGACACATGACAAAGAAAGTTTGTCGTTGAAGAGAACACTTCAGTATTATGAATCCTCAGCTCAGTGCAGGAAAACTTCTGCAATAGAAATCAGGGTAACCTGATTTTGGCAGTTATTCTCGACATACATAGATGGGTCAAACACGGTACCAATATGGTGAGATTAAGCCGACAGTAGACTGATATCATCTAGTGTTTTCACCACATTGGAGCAAGATATTTATTTTGTTCTCTACATTCAGATTCTGTTGTCTTTATTGTAATGAATACTCTCCTAATCTTTCTTCTATCCTCTTTCCTTGACTAGGTGGTTTGGGATACAACTGAATCCTGAATTCATGGGCATTGATCTCAAGTATGTACTCATATCTCAGTCCTTGTCTTTCACCATTGTGACAAGTGAACAATCAAGAATTCAAAGTTTTCATCATGCTATAATTTGATTATTTAGTTTATTTTTGTTGGATATGTCTGCTAGTAACTTTGCATTATCCTTTTCATGTTAATGACCAATCCATAAGCAGTCATGCCCAGTGAGTTGTAAATTTTGCATACCTTATTTAGTTTAGCTCTAGAAATGGTTTCTTCTGATTCCTGAAGGAAGAAAATATAGAGAATCCTTAATTTGTTTGGAGTGAACTATTGATGTTTGGAGTGAAATGGGTCTAAATGGATATTGATGATTCATATAGCCGACTCCCGACTAGTTTGGGATTGAGGTTTAGTAACCTGCTTTTTATAAGTAAAATAATTTCTTGGCATGAAAAACTTGTATTTTTCTGATGAATCAGAACTCATTTTCCGGGAACCTCAAGCATAGTTGAATTCCTAGTCAAAGAGATTTTGAGAGGCCAGAATAGTTATTTTTGTTGTAATGAACTAATGACTGTCAGCTTCAATCAAGGCTATTTGGTTATTTCTTTTGACTTCTCTGCTTATGACAAACTTTCTGCTGTAGATTTTTCTTTGTTAGAGCTGGTATGATGGGATGGTTACTAATCAATCTTTCAGTTCTTGCAAAATGTGTTATAGAGACTAAATTAAGCCAATCAATGATTCTCTACCAGCTATTTTGTGGGGTAAGTCGCTGGTTGTACACTTCCAAGTATACGTTCTTGAGTATGTGCTAGTGATATTTAAAACTTCTTTTATATGTGTTTAATTGCAGCTCTACATCCTTGACTACTTCTTCTATGAAGAGTTCATGACCTCCACGTAAGTTGGCAGCTTCTTCTCTGTTAACTTTTTTAAGATTGAAAAGTTGATGTGAAGCATAGAACTATTGTTTCTCTTCTTTCCCCTTCTTTAATTTATGTCAGCTGTCGAGAATTTCATCTCCCTTTCACTCCCAGTTTCTTCATCATTATTTGTTGTGTGGTTATTATGCTTTGATCTAAAATTCAAAATAAATCATCCATATGACAAGAATACCACATTGTACGCAACAAAATTAGAAGAGGGTTGGAGAAGGTTTAGCTGTTTAGCCACGAGAAGCATTAGCTTGGGCAGGATAATATGGTTGCTGGTCATTTTCGTGAATTAATAAGGTAATGCTGGAAGCTGTATAATTAAAGGATTATGAGGTTTGCCGGCCGAACTTGTTTGAGACTGAGGTGTAGTTGTTGTTGTTTATGAGGTAGCTGGGTTTGGTCCCTGGTGTCATGGTCAGAGAATCAGCAACTGGATGGAAACGGAGGGAGTTAGGGCAGCATAGGTTGTTTTACATGGTCTTGGGGTTGTTGATTAGTAGCCTGGTCACAAGGGTTAAAATTAAAACAAGAAACTTTCTCCAAGTTTTATACATCCAATAACATGTCAGTTGAAACGAAGCGACTCCGAAGAACCTTTGATAGTGATGCTAACATTTGAACCATACGGAACACAACTACTGCCAGAAACCTTGGAAGGGTCTGGCTGGGATACCACTATTCTAATGTTAGGATTGATTAGAGGGGGGGGGGGGGTGTTGAATTATGATATGATCGTTTTTTAGCTATAGTGAGTGGTTTTAATTGTACATTAAGTTTTTAATGCTTCTTGAGCATGTACCAATTCAATATTATTGGGAGCATGATTTTTTATCGAAAATTTGTATTTATATGGTTTGACCTTTCTAAGCCCTAAAATGTCTCATAATTGGCAGAATGGTATGTTTGTTTTGTTAACCAGTGATTATATATTGATGGTGGTCACCCTCATCTGTTCCTCTTACTTTTCCCTTTGTAGTCTTAGTATTATCTTCCTCCATTAAGTTTTTCAGCTACGGTTGTGTAAAATCTTGTTTCTCCATTCTCAGATGGGATATAATAGCAGAGAGGTTGGGCTTCATGCTGGTTTTTGGTGATCTTGTCTTTATACCGTTCACCTTCAGTATTCAGGCATGTATTCATAACCAATTCTTATTGCCACATACAAATCTATCCTTGTTTATATATGAATTATGACACCTTTGATATCAGTATAATACAAATGTATGACACCTTTGATATTAGTATAACACAAAAGTATAGGTTGTAACTGAATTCTCTTCAAAAACATAGTTTTGAGCTATCACTTCTTGTGTCCTTCATTTCCTACTAAATGTAATGATGCCTAGTTTCGTGCATGCCAACATATTTTTTTTTTTGAAATGGTAAAGGTTAGGCCATGCAACATATTCTTTTTCCTGGAATTTATACCTCGCCTCATGCTATGATATTTTAATGGATATACGACTTGTTTGATTACCCAGAAAAGTTTTTGTTTGTGTTTAGTTTAAAAGAATTTGAATCAAGGGCCTGTCAATGAAGAGAAATGGAAAAGGAGAAACACATGTGTTTGTTTATCTTTTCTTTTCTGAGAAAACTATGTCTGGAAACTGTTTGTCCCCTTCCTGAAAATGTTCTGAACAAGTTTTGTGTTTCGTAAAACACAGACGAATATTTCCATGTGTCCCCAGTAATCAAAACATGAACTTCTGTTGGTAAAAGTACCCATTGCGCTGTGAAATCATACGAAATGAGAGAAGTCTTGATAACTTTGTTGTAGATAATATCCAATAGGGACCCTTTGGGGTGACTCAGATGGTTTGGCTTGAGACTTCCATTATGGAGGTCTCAAGTTCGAAACCCCTTGTCTGCGACAACAGGATATTAGCCTTCTGGGTTGAACTTGTCGCACGGGGTGTGTCTAGTGCTGTTGACCTCTTTTGTGTGGTTTGCGGGCCATTCCATAGGAGCGGGGTTTATCCTGTGCACATCCAAAGGGTAGCAGCAATAGGGTCCATTGTCATTAAAAAAAATTAAAACAATATCCAAGAGGGTATCCTGATAAAATAGTTCTACTCTACTTATAATAGGGTAAGTAATTATTCTCTTTGATTAATAAGACAAGTAACTATTCTCCTTCATTAAACACAAAATAATTAGAAATAACCTGTAAAATTTTATACGTAACATTCTCCCACTCGAGTTCAATGACCCTAAACATATTTGCAACCTAGAAATATACCATAGTGGCCCTAAACATATTTGCCACATTAATGTTCTTGATTTTCAATTGTAGCAAGAATGTTTTTGTATTTTCTGTTGACCTGGCAATTGATAGTTCTGTGGCATGATTGATTATCATGGTGTCAATTTCATGGTTGGGTTCATTGTGGAAAGGAGTCTAAACAATCCGTGTTCGGGTACAATGGTGCCCTGATGTGTGACAGATAGTATTTGGACAAGTTTGATAGTATGTCCAAGGACATGTGAAGAAGGCTTATGACTTTACCTTATCAAGAGAAGGGTTAAATATTATATAGGAGCGGGAGTTCTCATTTCGCTGCAGCCACTACCTAATTTATATTTGGAAACAATGGCATACAGGAGTAACAAACAGAGATAGATGAAGCTGATTCTGGTTTCCAACTTGGGGTTCTATTACATCTGTGAGAATATAACACTGGAGAAAAGGGTGTAAGCGAATGCGTGGATTTCAATGTCTCACACTTCTATCAATATATATAGAGAGACTTTATAATGAAGATATTTACACTTGTTCAATGCAGGACAGTATACAAAGCTAAACTAGCCTGTTTACTATCTGATAATATTTCTCTTCCTTTTCAGGGTTGGTGGCTTTTGAGTAACAACGTGGAGCTAACAACAGCAGCAATAATTGCCAATTGCCTCGTCTTTCTTATTGGGTAAGCATGCAAGGCCATCTCAATACTATTTTTTCCTCCACCATCTGTATTGTTCACTTTTGTTATGTCTTTCAGACAATTTTTTGTTTGTTTGTTTCTTTCACTAACATTTCTTGACATGGACCCCTGTTTCGGATTGAAAGGTACTCGGTGTTCAGAGGAGCCAATAAGCAGAAGCATGTATTTAAAAAGGATCCCAAGGCACCCATATGGGGTAGTCCTCCAAAAGTTATTGGGGGGAAGTTGCTTGCTTCTGGCTATTGGTAAGCTCTTGATCTTACTTTCCTACTCTGTGTTATCGGTATCTTAATAATCCAGAACACGAAATGACTCCAGATTGAGAAAGGCTTTGTATTTTTTAATTTAGCTTTCTGTTGGAAAAACACATGAACTATATCAAATATTCAACAGAAGTAGATTAGTGTTCGTGAACATTTCATTCTGAACACTTATTTCTCTTCAGTTCTTCAAATTTTTGAAATTCTAAATCATTATACATTTTCTGAAGGGGCATTGCACGGCACTGTAATTACCTTGGGGACTTGTTGCTGGCATCGTCTTTTAGTTTACCTTGTGGTATAAGGTAATAATTTTGAACTCTTGCTAATTCAATTTCAAAGACAATTTGCTTAGTAGTGAAAAAAAATCACATTGCTCATGTATGCCTGCAGCTCTGTGGTTCCATACTTTTACCCCATATATCTTCTCATTCTACTCATATGGAGGGAGAGAAGGGACGAAGCTAGATGTGCGGAGAAGTACAAAGACGTGTGGGCTGAATACCGTAAACTTGTTCCTTACAGGATCTTACCTTATGTTTACTAGCTCAGTCGTTTGTCCACGTTGCTGTGCATTAGAGTCAGAATTAGCCTCACTGTACCGTACTACCCAAGCAGGAGAAGGGACAAGCTCATGAATGAATATTAAATCAAAATCCGAGCTTTTGCCCTATCTATGCGCTTTCTCATCTCCTCTACGGAAGTAATCTTTTAATCTATTTCAGTTAGGATCGACACTGAATCGAGTTGTAAGTGATTGCTTAGTTTTTGAAAGTTTTTCCCGGACCAACTTGTACACTAGATGTACTTTATCATGGCAGGATTTAAATTAAAACTTATGTGCTTCTTCTTGTATTGAATGCCAACTATGGAATTACTTCACATGGTTTGTAATCTTGGAGCAGGTTATTAATGTGTCCTGCAATTTTCGAATGATTTTTCCAACTTCCCAGTTTTCTGCAGTTGTTCTCTCTCTCTTTTTTTTATAACGAGCGTGCACCTTGACTAATTTCAGGAGATATTTGCTACGTTCCACCAAGCAACATGTATCTGGTAATTTAGTCCACTAAGCTTAGGACAAATTTGAATCATTCTCTTAATCTACTACAGATTGAAGCAAATTTAGATATGTAACAGTACTGTCCATATCAAATTGAATTGTTGCTTATCTTTTTTTCTATTTATGGTGGTTCCCGGCCATGTGGCAACGACGAGGGGAACTCAGTGTATAGTAATGCAAGGAGACATTGCTTTTGCTAATTCGAATTGAAGGGTGATACAAAATCGGAAGAGTATAATGCATACACTCTGATTATACACATTGTATGTACTATGAATTATACACTACATACAAAGTGTATAATATGTGTATACAAGCAATGTAAAAAGTTAATAAGGCCCACTATGATGAATGTATACTAACATGAAGCAAGCTTAAGCCCTTTAAGTTCTAATTGAAATCCAAATTAAGGCCCAAGATGTTGAATGAACACCAGGATGATACAAATCAGCCCTCTTATTATGATCCAAATTTGGCCCAGTCAATATTTGCACTTCTGTTTCAATGCAATTTTTTTTAGGGAAAATTACGCTCATAAGCAAACATATACTAGTTATTTAGTTAACATAGCTATAGTTTCCCTTAATTACAATTTGCGACCTACTTTTAGCTATAGTTACGCGGTTCAACCTTTTAGTTTTGTATAATTCGCACGTTTGTATAGTTTGGAATTTGTATAATATAATTTGTATAACTTTTTGTATAATTTGAAATTTGTATAATTGTTTACATTTCTGATGTTTGTAATTGTATAAGTTCGTTATTTCGAGTTTATACAAATATAACTGAATTATACAAATGTACCTGCGAATATACAAACCGACGAATTATATAAATCCGCGAATTATACAAACAAGAAAGCTTAAACTATAGCTACAACTCGTAAATATGTAAACTATAGCTATGGAGCATGATTAAGTTTATTATAGTGGCTATTTGTGAAAGTTCCCCAAAATTTTATCACCTACTGAAGCAACAACAACAACAACGACAACAACATACCCAATCTATCTTGATGGGGGTAGAGGGGTTATTTTCGATAAATTCTCAGCTAAAAAAGAAGCATATCAAAGCAGCTGAGGAAAAAAGACAACGAGTGTGGAACATTTTATTGAATTATTGAAAACAATATAATTTGCGTGTCTTACACTAATCAGTAGGGTTAGGTGAATCCTTGCTTCAACTTTATTCCTTAATTTTCTATAACTAAAAGGCAATCTACTACGTTTATTTAATTTTAAGAATCTAGGACTCTTGGTTCATTTGATTGGAACAAGTTATTTCAAAATTATAATAGGAAATCAAATAATCATGACTTAATAATATTTAAACTTGTGAAAGGGCAAATGTCTCTTATTGTTCTTTATTCCAAGATGGTTATTCTTTTGGTTTTTCGTCTGGTGTTCAGTATCCATCTTGGAGCTCAACTAAATTCAAACTCATATTGAAGCTCGACTAAATTTGGATTCACGCTGGAAAGTTTCACATTGGGGTAAAACACTCCCTAACAAAGATGATTCCGTACCCAATAGGACTTGAAACCGAGACCTCTTAGTTAAGGATGAAGGAGTACTTACGACTCCACCACTACCCTTGATAGTTAGAATGCAAATTTTCAACATATTCTCTAGGCTACTTAGATGAAAGTCCTTTAAAATAATATTCTCTCTGTTTCAATTGGTCATGTAATCTTCAAATTTTTCAAAATAAAATTTATATATTTGTAAACTATATAAAAAGTACTATAAGTCACAATAATTGACAATTCAAAATATTTAAAAGCTGTATGAAAATTTTACAGTCAAAAATAAATTTATTTGAATTTCGAAATTCGAAATGTGTCACATAAATTAAAATAGAGTAACTATACTACTGGATCGGTTCTCGTCTTTATATGCTGCTATATTTTTAGTGCATCACAAAATTATTCTGATTAACATTATTATAAATATTTAACTTTACTAGTACATTGTTGGTCTAACTTTCAGAATATAAATTATAGTATAATGTCTTCACATTTTAGTTGCCTTGAAAATTTAACAATAGACTTACACGTGCTATGCTTAATGACTCTCAATTTCTGGGAATCTAAATAACTAGTGCTTAAAGCTTCAAAATAAAATAGAGGCCAAGATAATAGATAGTCATATATATCCTAATAATGTGTATAGAGGTGAATACAAGATCTGAAATGTATAAGCTTGAATTAAAAAAATTTGGGTTTAGAGGTCTTTTGTGATTGTTCCTTGACCTTTTTTAAAAGCACTTTGGGTTAAGGATAATTGTAAAATAAGGAAGAATGATATACTTTTGAGTTCAATTTATTTTAATAGAAAGAAGAATCTTGTTCCACGAGTAGTGGGTTTGATTTTGATTGAAATCGTATTCGATAGAAAATAGAAAGATATTGCACCTATAATTGAAGATATGCCCTTCTCAACCTAAGAATTGTAATATTTTCGTTTTTTTATAACTAGTTTTAACTTTTTTTTTAGTTGAGGGACTATCAGAAATTTTTTTTTTTTTTATTAGATGCATATATTTTATCCTTATTATATTCTATTTGGTGAAACTATACTGAATATGTTGATGTTATCGTAAATTCATAATACTATACCATTATATCTTTTTTGTTTTTTAATGCATGTTTCAATGTTTATGGCTGTGGATATATATATATATATATATGAATGAATGAATGAACAAGACAACTCGGTAATTGTGTGGAAATATTTTAATTTATAACACCATTTTTGGAGTTTTGGCAAAGTGGTGGGGGTTGGCAATGACTCCAATGCACAGACAAAAAATGAGTAAATTGACATATATGAAGGTAGCTGGTGGTTAAGTTATAGTAGAAGGTTTTAGTACTTATATCAAATCAAATAATTTAATTTTAATATTTAAAAGTTAAAGTATAGACAACAAAGGGTAGTGTGAACAAATATTTATTGTGCCTTATCGGAAAGGTTACAATTATTTGGAAAAATTGCAACCTTTCATAAAAGTCACAACATTTCATAAAAGTCGCAACTCTACATTAAAATCACAACTTTTCATAAAAGTCATAACTCTTCATAAAAATGACAACTTTTCATAAAAATCGCAACTTTTCATTAAAGTCACAACTTTTCATAAAAGTCACAATTTTTCATAAATTTCATAACTTTTCATGAAAGGGGAAAGCTAGTTTTGTAAATAAATAAATAAAAGGGGAATTCTAATTTGTGATGACGTCACGTAGGAGGGCCTAAGATTCTCTTTTATATATATATATGATTATTTAATCACAATAAAGTGATATATATATATATATATATATATATTAAAAGTATATAATTATTAGTTTGATGTAAATATCGACCGCGAATAAGTTTTCGGTAAGCATAAGGCATCTTTGTATGTCCCATCTTTAATGAATGCTTTTATCGTCTTTACTGATGCTGGCAAAAAGATAGGTGCATTCATACATGCTTCATTGTCCCTACATAAAGGAACCACTTGGGGTTGGGAACTAGGGTGGGTGGGGGAGGCGGGGGGCGGGGGTGTTATATATATCTACAAAATATCTATTTGAAAACATGCAATTTCTTTATGGACGTTTTCATTGGAATACCATCGGAAATATGGAAATTTCTAAAAACAAAAGGGAAAAAGGACAAATATATTTTTGAACTATCGCAATGGTATATAAATATTCTTCGTCATATTTTTTGTTCATTAATGTCCCTGTCGTCCAAAAAGCAGTGCATATTTACCCCTCACTATAACGAAAGACTTATTTGATACACGTGTCTCAATCCTATGGAGGGACCTGATTTGACCAATTAATTAAACCTAAATTTTAAAAACCCACCCATATCCACTTAACCCACCCGTATAACCCATCCAAAAACCTAAAAAAAATCTTCAATTCCTCACACATAAGATCACACAAACAAACCAAATAACCAAAAAAAATCCAATTTCTCCTTCATCTCGACATACCAATTTCATCATCGATTCGTTTTTGTTTTCGTTAATTCTTCGTCGTTTCTGTCGATTCGTCGTCCATGTTTTCTTTTCTTAGTCAATTCTTGATCGATTCTGCGACAATCAGAGAAATCGCGAAAAAATACTACGCCAACTATTTCAATTACGCTAAACCTAAAACCCAAAATGCACAATTTTTTCTACAAGTGATAACCTCAACCATACAACCCAAGATCAGTGATAAACGAGAATGAGCTTGTTTTCGGCAACAACAAAAAAAGCATATTAACAAAAATAAAAAAAGTGAATTTTCGTTTTACTTGAAAAATAAAGTGAATTAGGGGAATGAATTAAGGGAAAGAGTGAGAGCTGACCATTGTGAGTGAAAAGAGGTCTGAATTGAGGTTAAAAATGGCTACGTGCAGATGATATTGGCAAAAAGAATAATGAGGAGAAAGAGATGTAAGTCATATTACAATAGGCATTAACACGAGTCACATAAATCAGGTTGTACATTTGGAAGTAAATCAAATCCAATGTTAAGATATATTCTACAACTACAAGCCATGGATATTTGAGAGAAGGGGATTTTTCTTTAGGTTTTTAGATACGTTATTTGTGTGGGTAATGGGGTATCGGGTGGGCTAAGTGGATATGGGTAGGTTTTTAAAATTCGGGTTTAATTAATTGGTCAAATCAAGTCCCTCTATAGGATTGCGACATGTGTATCAAATAAGTCTTCCGTTATAGTGAGGGGTAAATGTACACGATGAACGAAAAGTATGACGGAAGGTATTTATATACCATTTGCGATAGTTTGAGGGTATATTTGTCCTTTTTCCCAAAAAAAATAATCCATAAAAATATTTTCGACAAGTCAAATTGATATTTCTTTTCTTCTATATGTTTTTTGATGTGCGTTATTTGAGTTTAGGGTCTTTTGAAAACAATTTGATGTTAATAATGTATAACTTAAAACCATATATAATTGCATGGTGGTTTAGTTCGTATTAATTTTACTAGTAATTGTGTGAGAAAATAGTCTCATATAATTTGCCAATGTCATAACTAATATAACATTTGCTAACAATTTACAAACACAAAAGATAACTTTTTCAATTTCCATTGTTGGTAAAAGTCTTCGTAACAATTATTATCCAACTTTCCCGCCAATTTTTTGCGACGACAATTGGTAGTGAAAAATCTAGTTTGTTGCCACAATAATTTATTGTTGCAAATATTTTCAAATGCCACGAAAGTATGATACTTTACCAACTAAATATACTTCATTGCAACGATATTTTACCCTTCATTATCAAAAGTCTTAAATTCGAATCTTAAAAAAAATAAAAATCCTTATAACAAGCAATTACTACTTTTGAGAAATTTTACACCGCACAATTCATGATTAGTTAAAACTTCAGAACAAATACCGTGCAAAATCAAATAACAAAGACCTAGGAAATGTTGCTTTTGTTTTAGAGATGGAAGAGTTTGGTTTATATATAGAAGAAAAAAATTCATTCATAATCAAAATTAAAAATCTCAAATTCGAACATTAAAAAAAAGAAAAGATTTGACAAGGAGTGATTTCCATTTTCCACTATAACAAATCTTACACAACGTGATTTCTGATTAGTTGAAACTTCCGAACAAATACCAAACATCGATAATAAAAGTAAAAAAGATTAAAATTGGGTTAACTTAAAGTACAACCAACTCAATTATTCAATGTAAAGTATTTTTCTTTTACATTAAAAAATCTTATAAAAGATGTGAGAATCCTAGTACTCTGTGTATGAGAGAGACCTCACAGTTAAACAGCAGAGTATAGTCTTTTTTCTAATACAAAAAGGCTAAAATGGTCATATAACAAAAAAGATGAACAAAGAAATTAACCAAGTACTACTACTGGTTTTTTATTCTTTAGTATGAGTAAACAAAGTACTTAATTTTTTATTTTTTTATAATCGTGATCAATTCACTTTTTATTAATTACTAGACCACATCACGAGTAAACAAAAGAATCTTCCATATTTTAAAAAAAAATAAAAAAATTTCTGAGCTCTCCAAGAAAGTATGCTATAAGATAACCACAATGGAGTAGGGATGGACCATACTTATAGTTCTTAATAATTTCGATTTGAGAATAAAAAACTTTTTTGGCGCGCTTTTAGCTTTTATAGTGAATCTAATCAACACGAATTCAAACTATTCAGGCAATAAACTTTTAAATATTAGATAATTACAACAACAAAGAAAACTATAAAACAAAGTTTTTGGCATTGTTTGGTATAAAGTGCATGCAATTGGTAAATTATGATAACAAACATTAATAATAATATAGTATGTATAATCTTATAAGTATATTTTAAAAGTTAAATATATGCCATGATATATTTTATTTCTATATTTATGAGATAAGAAGAATTATTTCCGCTAGACCTCGACTCGAAACGAAGTGATGATAGACATTGAAGAACAAATATCTCATATCCACTTGCATAGTCATTGAATAAGTACACTTGCCACACATTGGAATAAGTTCGAAGCGGTGGTGGTCATCAACTTCTTAGTCATAATATTCTTCCACAATTCAATGCTTTTTTAATTTTTTAATCAAAGCTAGAAGGAAAAAAAAAGAAGAGGAATTTGATATGTATTTCAAATATATATTTGATTATTCTAGAGTGGAACTAGTTTTAGGTTTTATAATGTTTTGTAACTTATTATAAAAAAGTACTACAAAATTTTAATTTTATAGAGAAAAAAACAACAATTTTATAATGTTGCGGGATAGTAAAATGTTAGGTACTAAAGATTGAATTTGCATAACTTTTTTATTTACATAACTCACATCTAAATCTTTATGCTTTGCCTTTTTTAATTTGCTTCAAGAAAATTAAGTTTATACTTTTGATATTTCAATATATTGATATGTATGATTTGTTTCTTTTGGTTTTCCGCTCAATGTTAGGTATTCACGTTGAAATTTGACTATTTCAGTTTTCAGATTCATCTCTCCTACTAAGAATTTTTTCACATCTAGAATTTAAACTTGAAACCTCTAATTAAGAGATCAACAATCTTATCTGCTGCATCACATTTTAAGACTCTTGATATGGATATTTTTGTCAGGAGAGAAAAAGAAACAAAAAATTGAGCAGCTCTTATCACCTCAGTAAATTTTTACCCACATTTTAGTGTGTGTGTAATACTTCTCCATTTCTTTTTCTTCCATCTATTATTGTTACTATTCTCTTCTTTATTCGTTCAATATGAATTCTTTATTTATGTATTTTATTTATATAGATTTTCAACATGCTTTACTTGAGCAAAAAATCTAATAAAAACTAACTATTCTTACTTCTCAAGATAGGAAAAAAGACAACGTATACACTACATTCTTTGGGCCTTTTATGATATTACACTGAGTATGCATTATTGTTATATATATTAATTTGATACGAATATCAAATACAAATAAAAATTGTATCCATTATTTAATTACTAATTATTTTGATAGTTCATACATATATTGGATATCCAATCAAATACCTTCACAAAAAATAAAAAATAAAATCAAATACCTTTACCGGATGCCGGAAGGGAGTAATGATCTCCCGGGACGTGGGAAGTGGAAGTGTGGAACTATAGAAAAAATAAAAAATACGTTTGTTTGGGATAATGAACTTTTGGATGATAAAATTTTGCTCCCTCCATTTAATAATAGTTGTCCATTATATTATTTTGAGATGTTTAACAATACTTACCCATTTATGAATTTAATGAATAATTTTATACTTAGTTCTTAATTCACCCTTATCATTAATTATAGTCATTTTCGTATTACATTATTTAAGACATTGTATTTATTTATCTCTCAATTTTTATATGTCACCTTTTTAGACTTCACTTGCATTAATAAATTAAGTAAGTTTACAATTCTATCATTATTTAATGTTTTTTAAACTCAACTTTTCAATAAATAATAAATTGAGCAACTTTCATATATAACAAACATAAAAATCATATTTGTATGTTATAGCTATAGTTTGCATAATTGCGCTCCATAGCAAACATAAATATGTATATTTCGTTATACATATACAAAGAAAGAAGTTGTATAATTCGCTATACATATACAAAGAAAGCAGTTGTATAATTCGCTATACATATACAAAAGAAAGCAATGTATAATCCATTTCGGTATACATATACAAAAGATCAATTGTATAATTTGTGTTTTTATAAAGCGAGAAAGAAAAAAAAGACAAAAGAAAACTGGGCAGGGGAAAATTGTATTTGTATAATCATAAGTGTATATGACGAAAATATATGCATTTGTATTTGTATATACAATTTTCTCCCGCTTTATTCAAACACAATGTATACATTTGTGTTTGCATAAAGTGAGAGAGGCGAGTGAGAGTGGCGAGCGAGATCTGGGAGAGGGGAACGAAAATATATGCATATATACAATTTTCTCTCGCTTTATACAAACACAAACACATTTTATACATTTGTGTTTGTATAAAAGCGAGAGAGGCAAGCGAGACTGCCACCAAAACGAGAGTGGCAAGCGAGATTCCACCAGGGAGAGAGGTGAAAATAGCAATAGTTTGCTATAGGGTACAATTAAATCAAACTATGTTTATAGCATTTAATTTGAATTAATAGTTTGCTATTATATACAATTTTTCCTAATAAATATGCTAGATTTCAAAAATTGAAATGCATTTAGATGACTATTTAAATTTTTGAGTTTGTTTTTGGAGCCAATTTTTTTTAGTATGAATCGATCCAAAATTTGAAGAAATTAAATTTTTTCCACCTCAATTTTCCTATATATTTTGTGTAAAAGATGATTTGTTTATAACTTTTTAAAGCAAACATGACAACATCACAAAATATTCAAATTTCATTCCTTCAAATTGATTTAAATATTTTTGCTGATTCCGATGTTATTTATAATAAAATTAGACGAGAAATTCCTGATCTTAACAGTCTTAAAGATATGACGACGACATGAATTTTAGTTCTACTTCAACAAAGAAAAACATGACAATTCAAATTTTACAAAGTAGTGCAATGATGAGAGTAAGTAATCAATATACAAAGTAATTATAAAACATTAATTACTTACTATTAATTTTCCTAGATTGATCAAATATCTATTTTCAAGACTAATTAACTATCAAGGGTATAATAGAAAGAATATTGTAATTTATGTATTAATTTTATAAAATAACAAATATTACGGACCAACTATTTATAGTAAAAATAACATATTAAAAAAAATCTGATAAAGTATATTCAAAGGATGATATATTAAAATTATCCTTCTATTTATAATTTCTTAAGAAATGTATAAAATTAATAGTAGACATGTATTTGTTATACGAAAAATTAGTAACATAATTCAACTCTATCTTTAGAGGTTTAAATAATTAATTAATGGATAATTGATGTAGGTGGACCTCCTTTCCAAGTTCAATCATTTAGGCGTGGAGACAAAGTCCTTTAAATCATTTACTTATTTTAGAATTGCATCAACCTAGTCAATGATGCACTCCAACACTTTTCTCTATTAAAAATTGGACAAGAAACCTCTTTTTTTTTTTTTTATAAAAGATAGATTCCACTTTCGTATAATATATAGTTTATATAAATTACATATAAGAGGCAAATTATACTAGACAAACTTTATATAATAAGGATGATCAAAAAAGCATATAGTAAAAGATTTTGAACTTGAAATTCCTATTTAAAAAATTATCGACTCAATTAATTTGATCACTTTTTTTTGCAAGTTAACTTAAAATGTTATACGCAAAACATATCATTTTCCCAAAAGAACGAGGCAAGACATAAATTCCAAAATATAGGAGTATATATACCTCATGAAATAGAGAAAATATCCCTTAGGATGAGAAAGTTATAATTATAGATCTCACACTTTAAAATTAATAAATTCTTATAGCAATTTCAAATGGACATACAATAATGATTGAGTTTCTATTATTTAAAAAACTCTTTGAAATGTAAACGAAAAAAATTTCTCATCTTATTTATTATTTATTGACAGATTTAGAACTTATGTTATCGAAGCAATATTAAACTATTGACCTTTTATCTATATCTTTCTTTTTAAAATAACTTTTTTTCATTCAATCAAAAAAAGAAAAAGAAAAAAAGATAAGACTTATTGTTGACTTTTAACTACACGCAGCGGCTATACTATGTATTCCAATAATTGCAATAATAAGTAGTTGTGTGTGATTTGATACGAAAGCTCACCTATAAAGTTATTTTAAAGTCGCTTATTTTCTTGAAAATTTGTGGCCTTTGAAGACACGAGGTGAGGTTGAATGTGAAGGGTTACTAAATATAATATATTTATTTAAAACAAATTTACTTAAAAAGATATAAATTGAAATTGAGAGAATTATTAGACAAGAATTTGTGTTATCTACAGTAATATATGACTAAAGCTTAGATAAAATTATGAAATTTCAGCTATTATATCTAAAAAATTATCTTCAAACATCGCATATCTCAAAATTATCAAAAAATAAACACATGTAATTTTTTTATAAAACAAACGTAAACTATATGATGGCGATAAAATCAAATATCCATAACCTCCCCCGCCCACTCCCACCCAAATTAGACAACACTCCGTTGCTTGGGGCCCATTTCAAATGACCCATTTAATATCCATGAAGCCCAAATGGAGCAAGTGCACAAGATAGACAAAGTCCAGGATTAGAACAATTTGCACAAACAGAATATTGTAATTTTAATCATATTAATAACTTTACGCCAAATTTTATCCCCGTTCAAATAAACTTTACAAAAATAGCTATATTGTTAAATATAGTGAGCTAGTTGGTCAGAATTTGATCGCTTCGATTTTTTATCCGGTGTCCGATACCTACATTGGAGTCAAATTAAATCTAAATTCACACAAGAAAATCTCACATTGTAAATCGCTCCCTAACAAAGGCGACTCCATACTCAAGAAGACTCGAACATGAAAACTCTTGATTAAGAATGAAGGAGTACTTATCACTCTATCACAATTCTTGTTGTAAATTAACAGACTTATCATAATCATGTCATGAATTCCGATAGATCGCCAAAAAATAATTATTTTATTCAATACGGTAGAAAAAAATAAAATCTTTTCCTATTTTTCTATGTTTAGTTGGTCAAAACTTTGCTTAAAAAATTTATTTAAAAATGAAAAAAATGACTTTTGCTAGTGAAAGAAGAGATATTTCAATTTTAATTATTTCCTCCTAATAATATCTCATTTTCACCCGGCCTTTCAATTTCCATAATATAAATTTAAATTATATAATAATGCTTTTAGGGTAATACTTTCCATCCTACCAAACACATTCAAATATTATAATCAATAATTGACTTATTATATAATCTTTTTTAACATTATGAATATGTATACTCTATAACTTAAAAGACTTTTGTGAAAAAAGTTTTGTCATGCCCAAATACCGGAGAAAGACTTGAATACTATAATGACTCATCTATAAACCGTTTCTTCATACATCATATAATCAACGTTGGACTCATGAGACAAATACTTATACATGTCAGCTTTGCTTAAAGCATCTTCCTACCAAACACTCACATAAATACAAATTGCCAAAAGTAATAATATAACATGACAAAATAGAGTAACTAACCATACTTTTTTCATTAGTGATAACAAATGAATATCAGGTGAAATAGGAATTGGGTGAGCCTCATTTGAATACCACGACAAGAAATAGACTTTTGATCTTAACTCAGAAGCAATATAGAATTTAAAGTTTATGAGTTGTTATAGCGGTATCAAGTTATTATTACAATAACAATTGGGTTTATGATTTAATAGTTATAAATATTTAATAAATTATTACTATATTTATCAAGCACATAGCCTTAGATATAAACATGTGAAAAATACATATTAAAGTAAAAAATTATAGGTAGTGTAGTGTTGTCTTGCTTAGGATGATTGATGTTTACCTGTATACTAGGATAATTGTATTACTATAGTTCTTGCTTTACAATAATCTATCTTAGTCTGTTTTTTATTGTGTTTCGATTGCAACACTATTTTATCGTTGTTGTTGCTCTCTTCAGGTAGACTTTGTACTGTTTTTGCTATATTTTCTTCTTTATATCGCAATAGTAGGATAGTGAAAAAATCTATATATATATTCTACCTTTTTCAAACCTCACTTGTGAAATTTATGGCATTAATATATGGAAAAATTACTGAAATACACGTTTTATGTTTCCATTATTTCTAATATTCCCTTCTATTTCTAAAAACCTCTAAAATCCCTTATTTCTCTCCTAATTCTAAATTATTTTTTAATGTATCTGAGCTACATATTAGGTATCAGGTTTGTTTTACTTTTTCAGGGATTAATGTAATTACAAACTAAATAGGGATAAATTATAATTTTATATTAAAACTATGTGATTCCTAAAATTTAATATATATTTATTGATTTAAGTAAACTCATTTCCAAATTTTCTATTTACCTAACTTAGTTCTAAAAATTTACTCAAGAAACGAAAATTATCTAAGAAGATATAAGGAGACAAAGTAAACTAGGTATTAGTTAATACTATATCATTTATTTAATATGACAAAATAGAGTAACTAACCAGACTTTTTCTCGGATCCACGTGTCAGCAAGAGGAAGAGTAGCACAAGAACCCCCCTGATGGTATGAGTAGCTTTAGCAGTGAACAGTGGAAAGCACTGGGCCCAAAACACAATCAAACAGCGAAATGAAAGTGAAAAAAGGCAGATAAGATTCCCTTGGCCCTCGACATTCACGAGGCGTTTTTGTAAAACAATGGCCGACTGGTTCAAACAATGAAATCGAATTTGTTTATTAATCGTTTAGGTAATAAGTAGGTTACATGTGAACTTAGGGTGTCGATTGGACGGTTGGATTAAATTTGGAAGGATCATAATAGGTTAAAATAACAATCAGATCAAGACTCAATTCAATTCAAATTTGATTGGATCAAAATGGTTAGGTAATAGATTATATTACAGGTCAAAACACAATCTAATTTTTATTAACCTTAATTATTTTATTTATTCTTTTAAACTATTTTAGTTCCTAATAAAGTTATTTTTTTTCTTTATTATTTCTATATACAACATATCAAATTGAAAAAAAAAATTAAAATATTTTGACAATTTTTCATGAGTCAATTCAAGTTATATATCAATCCAATTTTTAATGGATCGAAATGGATTAAGGTAATGAATGGACAGATCAACAACCCGCCCAAACTCAAATGAATTGGGCGGGTTTGATTTTGCCACCCCCAATTTGAACTCATTCTATAAACATGATATTTGAGTTAATTTAGATGCACATTGATTGATTTTATAAGATGTGCTATTCTTTTTATCATAATAAATCTTGAATAATTTTGTTTAACAACCTTCGAATAGAAGATTTTTTTTTTTTAAAATAAATTTGAATTGTGTGATCATAAACTAAGAACATATAAAATAAGTAAAATCTCTTTGAATGCTGTGAACATGCCACATGAAAAATTAAACTTAAAAATTGTAAAAAAAAAAAAACACACAAATTAAAACAAAGAGAATAATATTTTTGTTTATGTTTAATTTTCACTTTATTACTCACTAAATTACCCCAAGACCCTTAAATGTTATTTGAACTATTTTAAATACTATACTACCATTTAACATAACATAATACTCGCTCCGTCCTATTTTATGTGATGTAGTTTAACTCGACACGGAGTTTAAGAAAAAAAGGAAGACTTTTAAAACTTGTGGTCCAAAATGAATGATAGAAATTTGTGTGGCTGTAAATCATTTCATTAAGGGTAAAATAGACATTTTATAGTTAAATTGTTACTAAATATAGAAATGTGTCATTCTTTTTGGGACTGACTAAAAAAGAAAGTAAGTCACATAAATTGGGACAGAGGGAGTAGTAAATAAGTGGAGCAATCAATAATTATGATACGTTCACAAATCTTCACAAGCAAATGAGACAAGAATGCATATTTTAATTAATTAAAAGTTAAATTGCTTAATTAAATATCTCAAAAAAAACTAAAATATTTTTTTTATCAAGAATTAAAAGATGAAATACTATTAACCATGTGTTTACCTTGAGAGGTTAGGTAAACTTTTGGCATGAGACTCGCACTTGTGTACGCTACAAATCTGCAGATTCATGAGATTTTAATTACTATCATGATAATTGAGAGACAAGTTAAAATTAATTAATATCATTTAAGAGCTAATATCACATAATCTCATAATAATTGTAACTAAAGTTTATTTACTTGTGAACCCTTCATAGGAGCATCATAAAAGAAGTCTAGTTTTAGTTACAGAACTTTCAATTAAATAGCTATACATATGTAATAAGCTTTCTAATATAAATACAGAATTTGAACAAAAGATACTGATAAATACTAAATTTGTTTGAATTCATACTTAATATTGTATCTCTACCCTAATCTTATCGTATGAACTTTCATTAAAATGGTGATTATGTCACTAAACACTCCCAAAACTTATACAAATAAAAGATATTAAGTACGCATAAAATAATTTTATATGAATAAACTGACTCATGCACTACCATTATTTAGAAAAAGCTAAAAGTTCATCTAAGAAAAAGAGAGTTGAGAAGAATATTTTAAATATCAAAGTTACCCGCCAAAAGCATCTAACAAGTCAAATCGAAAGAATTAATTCAATATTAACTCAAAATAAACTTGACCAGGAAAAAGTATAAGTTGGAGAGACAAATATATTATTCCCTCCGCTTCATATTTATTTGTTCACTATACTGTTTTAGAATATCTAAAAACTTGTCCAGTTTATAAAACTAATAAATAATTTAACATGTTATGTCTATTTTAGCCTTCTTATTAAACATTATTCATTTTTCAATATTTAAATGACTTATATTTCAAGAATATTGAAAAATAGTCTGTACTAATTTTCACTATATGCAAAAGAAAATTTTTAAAAAAAGACTAATTTTCAAGAATCTATTGTATGCAGACTTATTCTAGGTTGTCAACCAAAAGTACAATTGGCTGCATGCACTACAAGTTCAATCAACATAAGTAAAGTAAGTTGAGGTTAGACGAAATTGTGGTGCAAAATACAAACAATTTAAATATTTTAGCTCGTTATTTCAAGAGAATGAAATGAGATTCTCAAAATAAACATTCTTATCCGCTCTTAACAAACAACATATTGTATCTAGTATTATCCATAAATTAGGTTTGAAGAGGAGGAAATATACGCATATCTTATCCTTTGTTTATAAGGTAGAGAGGTTATTTTCAATAAATTTCGGCTCAAAAAAAAAAAGAAATCAATACAAAAAAATAAAAGTTGTAAAGAAAGATACAAAGCAAATAAAATAATTAATAATAATAAGCACTAAATAACAATGAGGATCTAAAAATAGCACTTGCTTGACCAATGCCAGTATAAACAAATATAGGCTCCTCCTTTGTTGGAGGTGCGGAATTTAATTATATTTTCAGCACATTCAAATAAAAAAACAAAATAACAATTCTTAAAGAAAAAAAAAATAAAACACTTGTTAGGTAAGTCATGTGTGCATATCACTTATCCTGAGTCATCATTGGACAAAACTACATCAATATTTTACTTTTTTGCTCTAAAATCTTAAATCAATAACTATAACAATAACAATTGTATATTTCATCCGTTTTATATATTTAATTTAAAGCAAGAAAGTTACAAAATTGAAAAGAAAAAAAAAACAAATCTTGAGTAATTTCAAACCAAAAAACATAAACAACACACACCAAAATACTTCTTAGTTCTTATAATTTTAAAAATGTTCATAGCATGCTTAAGTAGACAAATGTCAAAAATCTATTTTCAAAGGTTAGGACAAATGAAAAGAATCACTTTCATATTTTTTGTCTTCACTAAGTTTTAATACTAAGACCTCAAGATTCTCAACCACTTCATTAACCACTAGACCACACCCTTACCTCACATTATAATCTATCTAAATCCTTTATATTAAACTAGTTACATTTTATGAGACATTTTGAAGAAAATTTGAAAATCATGATGCAAAACATCTCATAAACATTGATACGGATAAATTATTTTTAAATATAAAAATATGTATGCATGAAAGAAAGAGAGTATCAAAATACAAAATAAAAGTTTCTCAAAGCTTTCAAGCCAATAAAACAAAGAAAATACAAAGTTCTATTTTAGAAGAATTAATAAAAGAGGAAAAAATGGCAGCAAGACATAAATGGCCTTCTAATCTGCTTCATTAAGATTTAGAATAGTCTTCCCAAATTTTACCCAAATAACAATACAAATTTCTGTCCGAAACCATGAGTCTCTACGATAAAACTTTTTTGTTCAAAATACTGTGTTTAATCGAATACTGTAATTAAAATTAAAAATAGAGTTGTAAATACTTTTTAATAAATATATTTTTTCTATCAATTAAAAAGTATGTATAACAAAATTATTTTGAAACATGAGAATATCAAAGTTTGCTTAAAGAAGTCGCAGCCGCCAAATTGCGCACGATGACCATAATAGTAACAGTACTAACAAACTGAAACTAACTGATTTTTGAATGGAGGACCCACGAAATAACCCGCCAAAACTGCCTTCCAATATTTAGTTATGTTATCCCATGATGACCAAAAGAACCGGTGGCCCTTCCTGATCACATCCATAAAATACACATCAGCTCACCGAATGGAGCAAAAGTAAAATACCGAAACTAACCCTCTCACACTAGAAAAGCATGCTTCATTGTACTATTGAATGGGGACCAGACAATAAACGGCGTCACTAACGGTGCCGCGAAAGACCTTGGAACTCATGCAAACCAATTTAATAATGCAACCAGAAACCCTAACGGCGTCAAATGCACATATATAAAAATAATAATTAAAATATAGTGGACAGGTCATGCGATATTCACGTACCAAAACGTCCCTAAATGAATCAAGTCTTCTTTAGCCGCTTCACACGCCGTGTTAAGTTGCTTGACCGCTTGAATTACTTCTATACCCTTGGCTAATATGTTTTACCTAAAGTACGTAAGCTGCATGAAGAAAAACTTAACCACACCCGTTGTTTATATAGATAAAATTGTAAAATAATAATATAAATTATAATAATAATAATTATTATTATATATCCAATGTAATTTTACAAAATAAAATTTGAAGAAAACAAAATATAAACAAACCTTACTCTTACATTAGAGATAAATCGACTCAAGCAATCCTAAACAATACCAAAAACAAGTAACTTAAAATTAAGAACTATGGCAAAATGATATGCATTTTACGCACACTTTTATCATTGAGTTAATGCTAAATGTATTTTTAGTGTAAACAATTTCTTACATTGCACTCAAAAACAGAGGTAGAGTATAATATATCAGTTCACAAAATTTAATAATTTTTGCTCAAATATATATATGTTAGTTTCTTTAGCACAAATATTATTATTAGAGCAAACGTTATGCATATTCAAGCTTCTAGCTCAACCTATATAAATAGTTGATTTGTGATTTCAAATTTTTACATATATTAACTTAAAATTATTATAAAAAAACTCATAAATTTCAAATCCTAAATCCATACTCTATCTCTGCTTGTATTAAATTCATTAAATATATATATAAATAAGACAAACAATAAAATATAGGAATATTTTATGGTTTACCGGGAGAGGAAGTAGTAAGTTTCTCAAAGAGCTTTATCTCAGTATTATACAAGAATAAAAGCCCTGGTATTTCTGTTTGGCTTCTCTCCTACTTTCTCTCTCTTTCCCTCTCTCCCCTTTATGGAATACTCAGTTTCATTTTTTCCTTTAATTTGCCGTCCACTGCCTCTGTAAGATCTCCGGCAGAATTCCATTTATTCAGGTGAGTGTAAGAATTCACTGAACACCCAATTAATTACATGTGAATTTTCTCTAATTTGTAGATAAAAAAAAAACTGAAGAAAAGAAGCAGCATTTTCCTTGTAAAGGATTAAAGATCTTACACAGATTTTGTTTGTTCAGCCAGATTGCTACAATCTGTCACTGATCAAACCTAATTTTGTTACTGATATGTTAGAATGAATTAAAATGGAATTTCTGATTAAATTACATTTCATTTTCACCCTCCACTCACTGACTCCACCATGGCAGGACCAGTAGATAAGCTAGTCTTTGAGGGATCTGTACTGGAAAAAATGTTTTTGGTATAATTTTACAAATTTGAGTACATGTGGTTCTTAAAAATTATGCTTTTGAAGATTCTTCAGATGTTCTGTTTGTTTTCCTGCAAAAAAATTTTTTTAATTTCCTTATATGGTTTTCTTTTGCAGGATGATTTCATAGAACAGTTTTATTTGTTGTTTTCTATAAGAGGCTACTTTGAGTTTAGCCCTGCAAACTTCTGCTTATCATTTCTGTCAAATTAAGAGAAATAAAGGTAGAAAGATTGGATTTTTACCGGTCACTGCCGCGGCGGTATGGCCGGAAGGGAAGGAAGCTTGATTCCACAAGCAGATGATTTTCGGATTGGAACTTCGTGGTTTTCAATGACTCCAGCAAAACCAAGCTTGCCACCAATCTATGGGAATAGGCAACAAAATCGGCCAGGACAAATTAATGGCGTGGAATCACAAAGAATTTCACAAGGGCAAGATCTAAGTCAAGTGAACCAGATAGAGTTGAGAGATTTCTTGCAAGAACCTCAAGCTCAACGTGCGGCTACATGCTGTGGTTCGACGAATTCAGCAACTGTAACGGAGTATTTTGACGCTTGGGAAGCAGCAGCAGGGGCAGAATCCAAAATGTATGGTGAGAACAATATTAAAATGTGCAATAACGTGTCTACCGATGATGTAGATGAATGGAGCAATGTGTCTTTCGGACATCTCTTGGCATTAGCACATGCTGCTGGCTCTACAGCCATCACTGAAAATGCAAATGCAGAAACTAATTTTGCCGTGAATGGTTCCTTCAATTCCCTCATCAGTTCCCAGGATGCAGGTAAAGAATTGAAATATTCATTTGACTCATCATCATATAGCATAACTGAAATGCATAATGCCTGTAGAAACTTCAAAGTTACGACAATCACATTACTTGTATATGTCATAAGTGTCTTTAATGTGGCTCAATGGTGTGTCTTCGCAGATAACTAAGACCTGCAAAAGGATAGAGAACGGAATAGAATAAGATCAGTAATCAGTTTAGTTAAAAGAAAAATCTTTACCTCAATGGACAAATTAATAGCATTGAGTTGAACATCCTAGTGAACACTCTATAAAGTTCCAATTAGATGAACTACTGAATCAGGTTCCTCATACTTAGATCAGAGGACTAACAATGATGTGTAGCCACTATCTGACGTGTGTTTTGTCTGATTTACCATACAATGAGTGATGCTTTCTCAATTAGTCCTGTGGCAACTGGAATCGTTCAAAAAGAGTTGTTTCCATTCTGAGATTTCCTCATTTTACTAATATAATAAAGGTGCTTATCATGCAGATGGAAGCTCTATTTGCTCGAGATTCCCTTTTAACCTGAATTCACCAACTAGAATGACAGATGAGGACTCGAGCAGCAACAATGCATTCCCATTTGAACCAATAACACCATATCAGATCAAGAAGAAAGGGCCAGCATCTGATGAGCCAAGTCTAGACATTAACGCGACACCAATACCAAGACACGTACAGTCAAGCAAAGATACATTAAAGAGGGCAGAAGCAAATGATCTCCAACAGAACACAGAGAAGTCGGGGCTGGTCTTGAACATATCAGAACTGTCGGAGAACATGATTGACAAGGTAGTCGATCAGGATGCTGAACAGAATAATACACCACAGCAGAAACGAAGGAAGAAGCACCGACCTAAAGTGGTAATAGAAGGCGAGCATAAAAGGACTCCCAAACCAAAAACTCCCCAGCAGCACAGTTCAATGGGAACAAAAAAAGAAAAGAGGAAAGATGTCCAAAGAAACAAGATTGAGGACCCTCCAGGCACACCCTCAGACGAGGTAAACTACATGACTAAACATGAGTGCCATCTTCCAAGTTCTGCAAAAATCCAAAGAGCAAGGAGGACCTATATAAGAAGAAATCAAGTCAACAAGTTTGCACCAAATCCTGCCGAAGAGGGAACCATAGATCCACCAAATGTTTCTCGACCAAGAAGATACCCCAGGAGATCATTGAATTTTGATTCTGAAAACATATTAAGTGATGAAAACTCATTACACTGGCCATCTTCAACTGTGGAGGACTTGCATGAGAATCAATCCAATTCTAGTGTGAATCCTGGAAAGGGTATTGAAGCCACAACAGCAAAAACAAAACTGGGCTCAGTTTATGACCTCACATGTTCAAATCAGGAGCTGAAAAATTGCCAAACTCATCATGAAATGTCACACCCTGGCCCTTCCACTCTGAAGAAGATTGGCCTGAATCATGGTAAATTTACCATGAACAAACAAAATGGAATCTCAAGAGGGAAGTGTAAAATCATCTTCTCAGATGAAACTCATGATAAACTGGCAAGCATTTTAGAAATGACACCAAAGAGCCCGAATAGTTCCAACTGCAGCAGCAGTGCATGCTTGATCCCGGAAACACCAGAGAGAGCCTTGAAAAGACGACGTTCTTTTAGAACTGATCAAGCAAAACTTTACAGCACAAATATCAGGGGAGCCTATTTCAACTCCATGCAGGCATATCAAGCAATTCTCCCAGCAACTGAACCTTATGCTCAGAGTACCGAAGGGATGCATTTTCCTATAATTTACAAGAAAAAGAGGACAGAGAAGGGCCATCCCTCAGCAACATCTTACTCTAAGCCTTTTACATGTGAAATTAACTATTTGTCTTTGTCTCAGAGCAACATTGGTCTTTCCCAAGCCAGTACATCTTCAACTGACAATGCTAATAACTTAATGCCAAATCGGGAACTTGTACCAGCATTTGTGGAAGCAGAGGGGTTAAGACGAAAAAGATCAAAAAACATAAGTAAAGTACGTGACCTAGCATCACTGCTTGAAATTTGTAAACACTTTCCTACTTCTTCAGTCAAAGAAACAATGGTATCTGAATTTGGAGAAAGATATGAAAACTCAGATCAGCCTAATACATGCATGGAAGCCCTGGTTGCCGACACCCGTGCAATAATGAAAACAAAAAAGAGGTCAAAGAGAAGCATCCTAGTCAGTTCCACAGCATCTCATATGTATGCCCAATCACAGTTCACAACAAATGCAAGAGGTAGTTGAAGCTATATTTTTAACTTTCAGATAACCTATCAAATAAGATGTTGACTTTAATTGCTCACGAAATTGAATGCAGGTTCCATACCAGCTATAACTTGGAGATCTCCGGTTGATGAAATTGCTGAACGCTTACAGCATCTCGATTTGAATAGAGCAAGCATCCATCCATACCAATATGAGGAAAATGCCCTTGTTATTTATCAAAGAGATGGAAGTATTGTCCCTTTTGCAGGACCATTTGTCAGAAAACGACAACCGCGGCCCAAGGTTGACCTTGATGATGAGACCACTAGGGTATGGAAGCTTTTGCTGCAAGACATAAATAGTGAAGGCATTGATGGTACAGATGAAGACAAGGCAAAATGGTGGGAATCAGAACGTGAAGTGTTTCATGGACGAGTAGACTCATTTGTGGCACGGATGCGTCTTGTTCAAGGTAAGTATATAAAGTTTTCATATTTTGTAGTGACTATCAAATGAACATCCCCCGATTCCTTTGACTAGAAAAGCAGTCAACATTTAATATTCCAACTTGTATTCTAAGGATGCACTAGCAATAAGTAAACATAACTATTCCAACCTGAAAAACACAGATGCACCTGTAAGGTCAAGAAAGAAACCTAAAATCCAACCTGACACAGACATATACACATGTATGGTCCCATAAAGAGGAAGTGGATTATGATGGAAGAAGCAACTGTCTCCCTATACTTCACATGCAAAAGTATTATATCATTACACATTATTCATATAAAATTAGCAAACTATCAATTAATAGATTTCATTTGTGATGCAAAACAACCTGAAACTAAACCCTTGTCATGCCAATAGAAGACATGACTAACACTAGCATTGCACATCAATCAAGATTCCATGTTACCTTGTTTTTTCTTTCAGTCATCTATAAAATTATAGTTGACAATGGGCCATACAAGAAGCAAACGAGATGTGCATGTGACATTGTTATCTTTTGTTTCATTGACCATATCTTCTATTCTTTGGGTGAGCCAGGAGACAGGCGATTCTCTCCTTGGAAGGGATCTGTTGTAGACTCTGTAGTTGGAGTTTTCCTGACACAGAATGTCTCAGACCACCTTTCTAGGTAAGCTAGACTTGAAACCACAATTTTTTGTTTTCCCTTTTCTGGTACATCCTTAAGAAATTTAAAATATTGAGTTCCAATAAAGTACTTTATCCACTTTATAGCTCTGCATTCATGACACTTGCTGCTCGGTTTCCTCTCAAGTCAGACATCAGTGTGAAAAAGAACGAAGAGAGAACAGGGATCATTATTGAAGAACCTGAAGTGAGTACCCTGGAACCTGATGATACAATTGGATGGCATGATTATCAATCAACTCAAACAACTCTTGGTCAGGAGTTTTTCAGAATCTCCAGTGCAGAGTCAGATGATGAAAAAACAGCTATTCACAGCAGTGAATCGAGTGAAAATAGCACTAACTGCACTAGTTCAACTGAAAATTCTATATTACAGCAACCTGGTTCTTCTAGAGAAAGTTCATGTGTGCATCATGAATCAACAACGTATGGATCGGCTACAGCGAACGCAGCAACAAGTTTTTTGGGGGATCAAGTAGAACCAGATGATTTGCTCTCTTCTCAAAATTCTATTTTTTCTTCTCAAGACTCTGCGAATTTTTCAGCTGTTCAAACTTCTGAAGGAACTGAATCAAGCAACTTTTCAGGCTCTGCTTCATTTTTGAAATTATTACAGATTGCAGGGACTTCGAAATCGCATGGAGTCCAGGATCAGAAAAGTGAAAACATCTTACTGGAAAAGGATATAAATGGCCAACTAAAACATGTGGCACGTTGTTCACACATTCAGAAGGATGGGGAGAATCACAGAGGCTCAATAGGAAATGACTGTCCTTGTAGCTATTTGGGCTCATGTACAATGTCTAATTCAGGAGCACAACAAGCCAAATTCAAAAGCGATTTGGAAGAAGCTGCAAAATTCTCAGACCCCTCAAGGGAACTCGGTGAGCCCGAACAAAGTAAATTATCAGCAGAACCTGCAAATCAAGCATCGTATGGAGAGATAAGTGAGGCTTTCATCTCACGCGATAACCATCAAAATAAGGTGTACACAGCAACAATTGATGATCCAGTAGTCAATTTTGAGCTACAGGTTCAAATTGAAGAGAGCAACTACAACACGCAGCGAGTAGCAGAAGCACCAAAAGCACCAACATTTTCAGAAGCCATTGTAGATGTCAGAGAGGAGGTCAGTGTAGTTGTTGATTCAAGCAAGTCTGAGCACACAGTTTTGAGGTCAAACTCAAACAACGGAAAAATCCATGCTGGTAGCACATTAGACAGAGCAAATCACAATACTAAAGCAAAAAAGGAAGGCCCTGGAAAAGAGAAGCAGAATGTTGACTGGGACAGTTTAAGGTTACAGGCTGAGAGCAATGGTAAGAAAAGAGAAAAGACAGCAAACACAATGGATTCACTAGACTGGGATGCAGTGAGGTGTGCAGATGTCAATGAGATAGCCCATACCATTAGAGAACGAGGAATGAACAATATGCTAGCAGAGAGAATCAAGGTACATCAGTGAAAATTGCAATTAACAGCCTAATTGTTTTAAAATCTGAATACCTTCATTATTCATCTACCACAGTAATTCCCTAACCTTAAGAGACTGTTCAATGAAAACTGAACAATTGCAGGATTTCCTTAATCGGATTTTTAGAGAACATGGAAGTATTGATCTTGAATGGCTGAGAGACGTTCCACCAGACAAAGCAAAGTAAGCTTTCAATTGACCAAATAATTTCTTCCATGTTTATCTATTATTCCTCTGCACTGACTAAACAAATTCACATGCATGGTATCAGAGAGTATCTATTAAGCATCTGGGGCTTGGGCCTGAAGAGCGTAGAGTGTGTGCGACTTTTAACACTTCACAACCTTGCTTTTCCTGTAAGATTTCTGAACCAATTTTTGAAGACATAATTAATATGAAATGACCTGTGTTTCTCACTAATCATGTCTTTAATAAGGTTGACACAAATGTTGGGCGTATAGCTGTTAGACTGGGATGGGTGCCCCTGCAGCCACTGCCAGAGTCGCTACAATTGCATCTTCTGGAACTGTGAGTATCTTGTGTAGTGTGTGCATAAAGAATTTCTAAAGTGTCCTACACAGTCTAACTCTGCTGTATTTCTTCAGGTACCCTGTGCTGGAGTCAATTCAAAAATACCTCTGGCCACGTCTCTGCAAGCTTGATCAAAGAACATTGTAAGTAACATCCTATTCTCTAATATTTTGCCCAGCCTGGTTGACAAGCATCAATTTACTGTTAAATGTAGGTGGTTCCATTTCATCTTATTGAAACATCCAATTGTAACAGTATACTGCATAGTGGATGAAAATATTTTGATTTTAAGGAAGTGCAGAGGGACTTGTAGATTAGGGTAGTTGATTTCTTCAAAGGGAGTAATAAATGATATACATGCATAGTACTTGTAACTAAAAAAGATATTTTTTCTTCTAATCAAGTGATGCATTTACTTATTCAAATCCTACTTGATTACAGATATGAGTTACATTACCATATGATCACTTTTGGAAAGGTATGTCTATACCACTAGTTACTCTCCCCTAAAACTAGTGTATATCTGCAATCACAGTTTAAATCAATTTCATTGCTACTTTATTAGGTCTTCTGTTCAAAAAGCAAACCCAACTGCAACGCATGTCCAATGAGAGGAGAATGCAGACACTTCGCAAGTGCTTTTGCAAGGTTTGCCTATTATTCTATATACTTTCATGCAAGAGATTAGTTCTCTCTTGTTTGTCTATCTTTATCAGTTCTTCTCAAGCTTCTCTACACCTAATCCAAAGAATCATATCCAGAATGTGGCTGCTGAAACTAGATTTGACAAATCTATTTACTCTTTACTCAGACAACATAAAATTTGCACTTAAGCTAACCTGGTAGTATTTTACTCATCCATGAAGTGTATGACAAACTGTCAGTCACTCAGTGATGAAGCAACTCTGGCAGAAACTTTAATATTCACGGATCTCTTCTTGTATAAGATAGAACTCCTACATTTTCAAATTTAAGCTAAGACTCTTCTTGTTAGCACATTCAAGTAATGCATTATAACTAGATTAGCAATTTCATAGTCTAAAACTGAATGCACTGTTTTTTCATATATGATACTTGACACATTTCTCTTTCAGCGCAAGGCTTGCCCTGCCAGCACCAGAAGAGAAGAGTATAGTGAGTGCCACAGAGAACAATGCAGCTGGCCAGAATCCATTCCAGAACTTCAATCAACAGCCGCTGCCCTTACCCCAGGCTAATCAAACACCATTAGAGAATCCTAAATTGATCAACTCCACACCTATTATTGAGGTGCCAGCAACACCACAGCCCATTGTCGAAGAGCCTGCCTCACCTGAGCCAGAGCAAGAAGCTCCTGAAATTGACATTGAAGATGTTTGCTTTGAAGATCCTGATGAAATTCCTACAATTGAATTGAATATGGCACAGTTCACTCAAAATGTGAAGAACTTTGTGCAAAACAATATGGAGCTTCAACAGGTCGAAATGTCAAAAGCCTTAGTAGCTTTAACTCCAGCAGCTGCTTCAATTCCCACACCTAAACTTAAGCATATAAGCCGGCTCAGAACTGAACATCAAGTGTAAGTGGATGCTCCAAATAACTTCTGATAGATCACCCAATGCAGTAGGGTAGCCAATTTTTCCTAGGCTATGAAATTTGTTTTTACTTAATATCAATTGTTTCTCCATCCACAGATATGAACTTCCAGATTCTCATCCTCTTCTTGAAGGGGTTAGTTTTTCTTTTCTTTTTTTGATTGGTTAAATACTACATCAGTTTTATATCCATCTATAAGCAGCATGTAAGCTTAATTTTAAATTGATCCTCCTGATAATTACATCTTTTCATGTTGCAGTTCGAGAAAAGAGAACCAGATGATCCATCCTCCTATCTTCTGGCAATATGGACACCTGGTAAGATTTCAATTAATGTAATATAACACATAAGAGGAGCCCTTTTAAAACTATGCAAAGTTACCGGTTCCTATCTGTAAGCTGATTAATTAGAGAACTCATGATTGTAAGGAACACTTCTGCATAGCTAAGCTGGACTGAGCAAGTCCCAGGTTCCAATCTCAGTAGTAGTATGTGCTGCAGTGGTAGAGGGTAATTTGGCTAAATAGGTTAGCTTTTCCTCAGGCAGTCTATAGATTAATACTCCCTTATGTACCAAACCCATATCAGGTGAAACATCGGATTCTATTCAGCCACCGGGAAGACAGTGCAACTCCCAAGAAACTGGTAGACTATGTGATGATGAAACATGTTTTGCATGCAACAGCATACGTGAAGCACATGCTCAAACTGTGAGAGGGACAATTCTGGTAAGAGGAGAACAAACTGTTTTAGTGTATGTCATGGGAAAGTGATATGATAATTCTGAAAAAAAAAAAAAAAAAAAAAAAAAAAAAAAAGATATGATAATTCTGATCATCTCTGAATATACTTTCTAACAGATACCATGTAGAACAGCTATGAGAGGTAGCTTTCCGCTCAATGGTACATACTTCCAGGTTAACGAGGTGAATACAACCAACTTTTCCTCTAACTCAAGCAAGCATATTTTGCATTTGATAAGGTTTTAATAGTAGCATTTTTGCTATTCCTCAGGTGTTTGCAGACCATGAATCCAGCCTCAAGCCAATTGATATCCCAAGAAATTGGCTATGGGATCTGCCACGACGGACAGTTTACTTCGGAACCTCTATACCATCAATATTCAAAGGTAAACAAACTAAAGGATGAAACCTTATTTATTTTTTAAAAAGATTTGGGAGTAAAATAACATTAAGTGTGTTCTCTGTTAATCAGGCCTAACCACAGAAAGTATCCAACATTGCTTTTGGAGAGGTATGTAGATCGAAAACCTCAGGTTCACAGAGGTCCAAATGCTTGTCTTAGCTTCTTATCCATTTCTACTAAGTAAATCAATGAAAAGCATGCATGTTACATCATTATGCAAATTCAAAAAGACTCAAATTAAGCCGGCATAAGCACCAAGCATGTCAGCGAGTTTCCTTTTTGCCTTACTCTTCGGAGCAAATCATAAAAACAAAAGTATAAGGAAGTAGTAATCGTTCATGTAGCTAGGGGAAAAAAGTGTTATCCCTAACTGCAAAACCTTTTATTTGTTTTCTGATAAAGAACCGTATTTCGCAGGATTTGTTTGTGTGAGGGGTTTTGACAAGAAGTTACGAGCCCCAAGACCACTGATGGCAAGGTTGCACTTTCCAGCCAGCAAGTTGACTAGGACAAAAGGAAAGCCAGATGAAAACTAGGGTACAGTGTCCAACTGAATCAGCAAGGCAGCCATCCGGGCTGAAGAAGCTAACAACATTCAGTACCATGATGTTTTAAACCTTAGAAAAGAAAGAAGATAGGTATTCTCTAACATGTAAGTAAGTTGTAGCAAGAGAGTAAATGAGATGATAATCGATTACTTGTAGCTGATACTTAGGGTGGTCATTTTTATTACCAACAATCATTGAATTCTTCATCAGGCTAGTGCTCTTTTAGCCCAGTGAGATCTCAAATTTAGTTAGTTTTCATTTTCCCTTCAAAGGATAGAAAGAGTAATAAAAATTGTTTCTCTTCCATGGCAATCAGTACACTGGGCTCCTAACTTACAAAAACTAGTTTGGCACCCCGGCACAAAACATGAGGCAAATATTAAAACTAAATCTCGTGGTAATATGTAAAAGGAACGGTTTCTCGTAAGCAAAAGCAGTTTTATATACGAGCATGCAAAAATATATATAAACCCTATTTTGTTAAAGACGGGAGCTGCACCAACATGTTATCAAGTAGCAATAGTTTGAACAAGTAAACAACGTTATAATGTGAACTGTCTCAACTAAACATAAGGAAGACTCAAGGGTAAATATAAAAAACAGGACTAGCAAGGAGTATACGAATATATTCATTCTATTCATGATACTAGCACCCTGGTAGAGATTAGCTTGAATTAATACCCTATTCATACTTCATAAGTCAGCCAAGACATCACGGAAATACATCTATTAACGCATCTGCTGTTTGCAACTACTAGCTAGACATACAGTTTTGAAAATCACAACTGAAAGTAGATGCATAAAGACACTTAAAGTCCTAACAGCTGTTTTGTTCTTACATCATACCTTTGTTTGAAGCTGAGAAAACCTTATTAACTGTCATCGGAAGAACATGGAGAACATCTCTCAACCTGTACATAGGAATTAGCAATAAGATGAGCATAAACATGTGCAGTAGCATTAGCATATTGAAATTTAAGAACGAATAATTTTGAGTGAGAGAGTGGATTTTGAACTATATATCTGATTTCATATTTGAGCCAAAAGACCTTGAGTTTGACGTCTCAATGGATCTGTCATTAACTTTCTGTAGCTTTTGACATACAGAACATATGAAGAAGAGATTTTAGAAGCAAACAAACTCATATAGCTCGTTCTTTTCGAGCTAAAGCACATTAACACCAAGATATATAAGGAAACCAACTAACGGAATAACTAATATTCATCTTAAACCACGATCAACATATAACCACTTTACACTTTAATTTGTAGTTTACAAACTAGTAATAAAGCAATCATAAAGGCATATATATTCGCCTCGCAAAGAAACATGTATATCACTGCAAAATCCCGCTGCCGACTGCAGATTCCTCTAGAAATTGCCATCGATGTTAATATCACTGTGTTACAACTTCAATCTGACTACACCTACCATGCACGTAAATCACCTCAAAAGGCATCTATTTTCATGTTTTCAAGTAATTACTTAACAGATATACCAATCACAGAGAGATCTCATGTACTAATAATCAATGCGATAAATTCAAATAAACTTCATTTCGACTACAATTCACACGTCAATCACCTCAAAAACATCTATTTTCATGTTTTCAAACAATCACTTAACAAATACCTCAATGACAGAGAAATAACATGTACACATAATCAATGCTACAAATTCAAAAGAACTTCATTGGGAATACAATTTGCACACCAATCACCTCAACTGCATCTATTTTACATGTTTCAAAGTAATTACCTAACAAATATCTCAATGACAGAGAAATCTCATGTACTCATTATCATGCTATAAATGCAATTAAACTTCATTTTGACTACAATTTGCACATCAATCCCCTCAGCTGCATCTATTTTTCATGTTTCCAAGTAATTACCAACAATATATCTCAATCACAGAGAGATTTAATGTACTCGTAATCAATGTTGTAAATTCAAATGAACTTACATTTCGACTACAATTAGCACATCAAACACCTCAAAAGCATCAATTAAGTGTTTTCAAACAATTACCTAACAAATATCTCAATGACAGATAGATCTCATGTACTCATAATCAATGCTGTGAATTCAAACAAACTTCATTTTGACTTGCACATCAGTCACCTCAAAAGCATCTATTCTCAAGTTTTCAAATAATTACTTAACAAATATCTCAATGCCAGAGAGATCTCATGTACTCTTTATCATGCTATAAATTCAACTATACTCCATTTCGACTACAATTTGCACATCAGTAACCTCAACTGCAGCTATTTTCATATTCTCAAATAATAACTTAACAAACATCTCAGTGACAGAGATCTCATGTGCTCATAATCAATGCTGTGAAATCAAACTTCATTTCGACTACAATTAGCACATCAATCACTTCAAAATCATCTATTTTCATGTTTTCAAGTAATAACTATCTCAATCACAGAGAGATCTCATGTACTCATAATCAATAGCACAGGGGGAGAGATATCATAATCAATGTTATAAATTCAAATAAACTTCAATTCCACTACAAGTAGCACATAAATCACCTCAAAAGCATCAATGAAAGAGATCTCAAATAGTCATAACCGATGCTGCATAATCAAGTTGAAACATCAATCTAAATCAACAACGCTCTGGAGAACTTCAGAACAATCATGAGAAGCTGAATATCCGTAGCTCTATATAGAGATTTCGAAGTATATCCATGGTAGATTTGGATTATGAAACTGTTCAGTGTTTGGGGATGGAGAAGAGAGACAGAGTTAGATGTGTTTCAACAAATTTGGTAAATTTTGCCGCCTCTCGTCTTTTGGAATTCCCTCGCTTTTGATATTTATGATTGGGGATTCCACCCGTTTCAATATGAGCCGAAACTTTACCCGACCCGATTAGTTGATTTTCCTTAAATAAAAATAGTATTTACTGGTTACTTTTTTATTTTATTTTTTAAGAAATAACCATTTTGTTAAAATGTCAACCAATTGTGCATATCTCCAAGTAGGGGTGTTCGTGGTTCAGTTTGGATTGATTATTGGTTAAAATTAAATCAAACCAATCTAATCGGTTTTTTAAGTTTCTAAAACCAAATCAAATCAAACGATGTAACCGTCTGTTTGGTTCAGTTTTCCTAGTTTTTTTCGGTTTGAAAGTAAAAATAAAATAAAATTGAGGACATACGTATTTCGATAGACACAAACACCTAGTACATGAACAATCAATAGGAAAGTTATTGTCGGTTCAATTAAATAATTAAGCAATACTAGAGTTATTATTACACGAACAAAGTGATTCAAGTAAGAGAAAGTGTGACTATCTTATGTGATGTAGGGTAGGTAAAGACTAAAGTAATAGATTTTGATGGACTTGGCCTTAGGATTGTAATAGTTAGGCTAAAATTTAAGTGTTAGGCTTGAGAAAATGGTAAAGTTAGACTTAAGTTGATTAAAATTTAACAAAATATTTATATTTTATTTATGAATGATATATAAATAATTCTAAAATTTATATATCTAATTTATCGGTTCGGTTTGGTTATTTTTGTGGTTGTCTTTTAGTAAAATCAAAATCAAACCAAATAGTATCGATTTTCAAAATTTAAACCCAAACCAAACCATATATCAATTTTTTTTATCGGTTTAATTCGAATTACGATTCGATTTGATTTTTTAACCATAACGATGAACCCTAACTCCAAGTGCATTAACTGCCAAAACATTAAAGAAGTCTAATGTAGAGAATGAATGGATAAAATATTTTACTTGATGGTAATGCAAAGTGTCATTGTAAAATGTACTAAAATGAAGAGAAATTAGACTCCGCATCTCAAGATAAAAAGGACTGGCAACATACATTAGGACAGATGATAATATTTTGATAGTATTTGATGAATTATTAAGCTATAAAGGAATTGAACATTGCTCGAAATAGCATGTGCATAGCACGAGCCAAATACGAAGGATATTTGTGTTGACGTCATAATTACATCTCAATTAATTAAAATTTAAATGTTACGAGAAACATAAACGCTTCATATTGCAGATTTCAAGCTTGGTTATTTATTAATTATTCTTCTCAATATTACAAAATAGATCAGAGTATACCTTAGTCCTCTTTTCAATTCTTATTCATTCATGTATATTTTTACTTGTCTATTATGACAAAACTAAATTTAAAACTTCATCACTTTTACCATTGTGAATGTATATCAGAGAAAATTACCTATAATGTAAAATATTTCTTATTAACCACATTGTATCAGAATTATATTTATATATCATGATTCTACAATGGGTCCCTTTCCTATTTACTTATAGGCCCTTCAAAAAAAGAGCATAAAAAATGATAGGCCAAAAGGCTATCCAACTTATAATTAGTAAAATATCGTAAGATGTCAATAATATCACACTTCCCCCACTTGAGGAAATTTAAGTGTTAATAAGTACTAGAGATATGATTTTAAATATAGCAATTTGGGGAAGTATATCTAGTTGGAATATTTAAGAGTATAATATAATACTTTCAAGTTGAGTATTTTTTAGGGATATCAATCTTAATTTTGGAGGATCCCATGTGTTTAGCAAATCATAATCCAAAGAGGAAAAAAAAAAGTGTATAAGTCATATAAATTGTAGTGTATAAAAAATTAACAGCCTTATTCATGTTTTTTCTTTCATTTTCTTTGAGAAATGTATATACTAATAAAATTGAGGTATATAGTTTTTACTCATTTATTTTATTTTATAAATTTATAAAAGGAAAAAGCAACTATACATTTATTGATGGATACGGTCCAAAAATGCTGTATTCGGTACAAAATAATCATCAAATTTGGGTATGATTACACTCAATTTTTATATTAAACCGCACTTTTTTATTAAAAATATTACAGTAATTAGGTGCCCTAGTAAATTGATGAGCAAAAAAATGTTGATAAATCATATGTAATTAAGTGATGGAAGTGTCAATAGAGGATGAGTAATTGTGTATCATGTTACCATTGATTTAATGTGAACGCAAAGTGTGAATAAATTATTTTCTTAATTTGTGGACTATAGTCTATAGAGTCGACCTGAGGACAAATGCAAACATATCTAAATTCGTTAATTATTTTTGATGCGAGACATATGACAATTTAAATAAATATTAGATTTTAATCTATAATTTTTAAATTGATCACGACAAACATAAATCATAAATACATTTTAGAATGAAGAGCTTGCTCATGTGGAGATAGGCATTATAAAGCTCGTCAAGCCTCAATTCCCTTTTTTCTTTAGTATTCAATCGAATATAGTCATCTATATTTTATAGATAACTTATTAATCGAGTTTATGAAGTTTTGTTTTTCTTGTAATCAAAATAAATGTTCAAGATAATAATAGATCTATCTTATCGACAACTAAGATATTACGTGAAGTATATATATATTGTGGTTACTTTCACTTAGAAACTAGAGAACCAAATCGAAACATCAAGAATGCAACTTTTATGTCTAGATCCATAATATTGTTTGAGTAAAAACGTGTTCAAATGAATCTAAGCAAACCTCCACCAAGAAAATACTTCAATGATTAACAGTACTTGACAAAGTAATTGTAGTAATTACTAAGCCATAGCATAACAAATTCATATATATTGGAGTCATTTCATTTCCAACAAACGAGACAAGTAATCAAAGTGATGCAACCTCCACTAAGACACATTGTTTCCATGTGATCGACCATTAATAATACTTGTAGGAATATTGTTAGCCCCAACTATATGAAAAGGAACATAAGGTTACAATGTCACAAGGGATCGTTTGACAACTGGATAAGAAATAAGTTTTTTATCGTTTGATAATGTCACAAGGAGTCATTATTTTTTTATATAACTTATACGATACTTAATAAGTAAATAAGAAATAAGTCATTCGTATATAAAATTAGTACGATGTTTGGTTGACAATTTAGAAATTTATGAGGGACTCTTGTTATTATTTTGTGCAGGATAGAAGGTAGAATAACTAATATATTCATGAATAACTAATCCTTATGACCTTATATAACTAATATATGTATAAAATACAATATAGGGAAAATTATATATATATACACACATTTACTTACCTTAATATCCATTTATCCCTGCCTTTTTAAAAAAATTCAAAAAAATCCCTTAATTCCCCCAATTCATAAAATATTCCGGATACATAAATATTTCATTCCTATTTTCAGCCTACACCCACATTTCCCACTCCCCATTTCACTCCTCCATTTTATCCCTAAATTCTCTCCACTTCTTAAGCAATTACAAATTTCAAATTTCATTTTGATTTTAAGAAGGTGTCTCTGTCAAGTTTATCAATTAATCTATTTTTGAATTTCAAATCTTTTTTATTTCCAATTAATGATTTCAAATTATTCAAGAGGTAGATTTCTTTCCATCACTTCAATTTTCGATTTCTTTTATTATTATTTTTTTATTTTTTCATCTTAAAAAATAAAAATAAAATTACCTCCGTCCCCTGCCCTCATTGAAATCTTATTGAACCTTTGCAATTTTAGTTAATCATATTGTCGTTGAATTTTTTTTTTGAAAAATTATTTTTCTTTTAATGTTTCTACTATTGAAAAACGTCAAAAAAAAAAGAAGAAAAAAGTTGGATCTGCCATAGCATGGCCATCACTATCAAAGATACATATTTTTAATGTATCTCATTTATTTTGAGTCTTAAATTAGCCTTTGTTAGTGTTATCATTGATCTAATACATCACTGCTACAATAACATTTGTTTTATGCAATGTATATTGTTCATATTTAAGGTATTGATACATAACTCTAATGTTGTTGAATCTTTGATTGGTGTTTATCGTGTTCAATAGAAATGTACTTGATACATAAAGTTTGTGTTATTTATCATACACACAAAAAAGAAGCTATTTTGAAACAATTACATGTATAATGTATTTTTAAAATTTTAAAATATAATATTTCTCAAACAAAATAAGATATATAAATAATAATGCATCATACACTAATTTTTTAGTTATGATACGTAAATTCAAATTTATACTAAATGTACCCAATACATAACAATTACCAAATAATGTATCGATCTCAAACTTAAAATCTTATGGGCAACACTTTCTTATTTAATGTATCTAGTAGAAATACAACGCTTCAATTTAAAATGAAAGGATCTTCATGATCTCAAACAAAATAAGATACATAAATAATAATGTGTCATGCACTAATTTTTTAGTTATGATATGTAAATTTGAATTTATACTAAATGTATCTGATACATAACAATTATCAAATAATAATGTATCGGTCTCAAACCTAAAATCTTATGGGCAACACTTTCTTATTTAATGTATCTAGCAGAAATACAACACTTTTCAATTTAAATTGAAAGGATCTTCATGATGTATCTTCTCAAAAAATTTGATAATTTTGAATCAAAATTGAAAGAATCTTCAATGAACTAGGAGAATAATTTTGAAACTCAAAATTTTTAACAAATTTGAATCAAAACGGAAAGGATCTTCAATGAACTGGAAAAGAATTTTGAATCTCAAATTTTTCGACAATCTTGAATCAAAGCGAAAGGATATTCGATGAACTTGAAGATTCACAAAACAAATCGTTTGTCCAACAACAATTCCATCACTTTTGTATTCTTCATAACTCACCTCACTTATCCAAAATTTTGACAAAAGTTTTTATGAAATAGAGAGAACGATGAACAAGAAGAAGAAATTTAATTTTTGAATTTTTTGGTTTGTTACACTGTAATATTTTGAATTCTTGACAATAATTTGGAATGGAATAACCTAATTTATGGGATCTTAATTTGATTTTCAGCTTCCCCCCCCCCCCCCCCCCCCTTAATTAGTGCAACAATGGATACTATGAGATTTTAATTTGATTTTTCAATTTTTTTTTCCCTTAATAAATGCAACAGATTGACACATAATGTATCAACAATAATGTATTCGGATCCTTAATTACGTATATCCGAAATGCCTAAAAAATATGGAATTTATGTAATTACAAAAATAATAGGGATAGAAGGTAATTCAGATTTTACACTATGGTATTTATGTAAGTTATACTAATATATATATATATATATATATAAATTCCCTCGCAAATAATTCTTACATTATTAATAGAGATACATGTATAAATCTAACAAGCTACCAAACAAACTCTTTAAGTTATAATATTATTGACGATCAATATATATCTTTTATCAAGCTTATAAACAAACAGTTCATAAGAAGAACTAATAGATTGACGATTATTTTTTTTCATCCAAAAAATATTAATTGTGATTTTTGTAGATCTATTAGTCCATACATATAATCTACAATGCTACATTTGTTAGTTCGTCTTATAAATATTGTACTATACTAAACTTTGAAGTTATATGTTCTAATATATTCGTAATAATTTTTTGACTATCAAAACAATTAACTAAGGAGAATTGCATGAAGAGTACCACTAATTATATGAAGGGAATTTCATATTGCTACGCAAAACAACTTTTTTTGGTCATTTATTTTCATTCAACACTATTCCATCTAACAACTATCCATAACCGACTATTAAAAACAATCGAGAATTATGATGGAATAAATATGACTAATTCGTTTTTAATTAAAAAACTTGAGTTTTAGACATGAAAAGCAATATTTTTTCCTTTATTGGACATCTTGATATGAATTTGAGTTAATTCACTATTAAAAATCACTAATTTCCGGCGTGAAATTAACTAATGCATGCCATGTATTCACATATTTACTTCTATTACTTTGCCACATTTTATAAATGTACATTACTAGTAATTCACTAAATCACACAAGAACAGTAAATTGAATTAATTTGATATAAATACATGTTATGAATAAGGCTTTAAGTACCATTTTTATATTAGACAATAATGCATAATATGTATTTGATTCAAACGACCCCTAATTGAATATTTTTAAATAATGCTAGTATTATAACATATTTTGGACAAAATTAGATTCATAACTTGACATTTATGAATTTAGATAGACTTCAAATCAATACTACAATAACAATTGAATTCACAACTAGTTATATTTACTAGAATTCTTATATAATATATATAAACACATACAATTCAATGAATCGTTTACAAGCTTCTATCTCTATTCTTGATTTTTTGAAGTATTAAAAATTTATTTAACTTTATCAACACATGTCTTTTACCCATCAAGAGCGTGTCAAAAAGCCAAAAAATCCTTCTCACCTCTTGTAACCGTTCCTATGAACTCAACACAAAAAGCCAACCTTTTTTCCAAATTAAGTAAGAAAGCAAAAAAACAAATAAAAAGTCCAAAATTATGAACAAACTCATTTGAATTCATCACAACAAATCAAGATCCACCGTTTCACCTACAAACAATCCCATTTGAAACTCCTCACAACAAAGACTAATCCTTCAACTTTTACATAATTCAAAACACATCCACTTGTTTCTTAAATTACACTTAGGCCCAATACGTTGTTTCAATTTACATATCAATATTTAATTAAAAAGGTGTTTGCTAAGTTTATAAACTGATCAAACTAACATAAACCGTATATATTTTTTGACATGTTTACGCATTTGATAAATACCCGATATGCTTATAAGTCAAGTGCTTACTTGCTTATAAGCTCAAATTAATCAAAAGTCACAAGTTCATCATCTCCAACTCATGATTTTTCCGCTTATAAGCATTTTTGGGTCGATCGAAAACGGAAGAAAGTGAGTAAGGCTAAATGGGTTCTAAGAGTAATTCTTGACATTACATAGGGAATAATTTGAAATATGATAAAGTAGAGGGGAGGTTAATATAATTAAGTTAAACTTGTAACTTAAAGTCGAAAATTCCAGGAATATTACGACTAAAACAAGACTTCCCCCATCTTTTTTCTCTCTCACTTCTCATTCGACAAGTACGAAGAAGAAGAAGAGAAGAGAGAAAACTTTTAGTGAGAGAAAGTCTTTGAGAGAGAGGGAGATGAACTTATAGTGTAATGAACAATTTCTAGCTAGGGTTTTGTTGAATTGATAAATTATTCAGATGGAAATGTCTACTCGACGATCGAATTATACTTTGTTGAGTCAAGTTGCCGATGATAATTACCTTCCTCCGCCACCGAAATACTCCGTCACTGGCGGTGGCGGTGGAGGAGTAGCACCGTATTATGAGTCTCATTCTGGTGAGAAGGGTAAAGGAAAAACAGGTGATAATAGAGGATTTGATTGGGATTTGAATGATCACCGTAGTAATATGATGCAAGCGCCGAATCGGATCGGTGCGGCGGCATTTCCAGGTTCGATTGGCTTGCAGAGGCAATCAAGTGGGAGTAGCTTTGGTGAGAGTTCGATCTCCGGGGAGTATTACATGCCGTCGTTGTCTAATGCGGAGGCGTCGTTTGGATATCTCAATGATGGCGGTGGCGGTGCTGAAGTGAGGATGAAGCCGTTGGAAGCTAATTTGTTCGGTGGCTCGTCTTCTAAGAGCTGGGCACAGCAGACTGAGGAGAGTTATCAGCTGCAGTTAGCTTTGGCGTTACGGCTTTCTTCGGAAGCTACCTGTGCTGATGATCCAAATTTTTTGGATCCTGTGCCTGATGAATCCGCATCCCGTGCTTCAGCTTCAGCTGCTTCGGCGGAGACCCTTTCCCATCGATTCTGGGTATGGTTGGGTTATTGTTTTGTGTTGATTTTCCTCATCGTCTATATTTTTTTTCTATGTCAATTGCCTTAATCCAATTATGAATTTAGCTGCAATAGAGGGAAATGTGTTCCTATTATGCTTAAGGTATGCGTTGAACAATTAACATTGTACTCAAAAAAACAAGAATTGGTTTAGATTACAAATCTTTGAATTAGGTCACAGTTTGATGTAGAGGAAAATGTTTGATCAACTAGGACTGTTTGGTTGGGTATATGTAGGTGACATAGACGAGTTGTAAAAAGTGGACTATAAGGTGTTATGGTAGTGTTTTGGTGATACTTCTGAGTATTAATAAAGGTTTACAATAATGTATTAGTGTGGAGAAGTGGGAAAGTGACTTCTGTCCAGAAGCAAGGGAAGTCATCTCTTTGTTTGCTGAGACACTATTTATTGGGTAAAAAACATATTTACCATGTAAGGTGATATTTTCCTGGAAAGTGTTTTCCGTCATGCCAAACACAGAATTGACAAATGGATGTGCTTCTTCAAATGTAAGTGCACTTAAATAGTTGTGATATATTTAAACTACTAGATCCTTTCAGAACTCCAAGAAAGATGAGTAGCTTCTATATTAGTACTGCATCCGGATATTTCTAGAATACTAGAATATGTCGAGACTAATGCGTCAAGTAATGTGGAGTTCAAGAACAAATTTAATGCTTTTAGTCTCTCAGAGGTTTGCGAACATCTCAAGCTACTCTGGAAGTGTTGTAGCCGATATACAACTGATGCCCATCTTTTGTTCTCCACAAAGAAATTGGAAGTTTTCTTTGTGTAAAGTCTGTATGTCAGTTCTCTTTCTCGTTATATAATGCAACATCAATGTGGAATGGGTTCTTTTCAAACCTGCAGTGTATATTTAGGGATCGTTTGGTAGAGTGTATAAGAATAATTCTAAATAAGGTGTATTAGTAATACTGATATTGGTTATGCTTGCATTAGTTATGCGGAGCTTATGCAGTGTTTAGTTTGGTGTATTAAAAACGACATGCATTGCATATTTAAAAAAAAATATTATTCCCTCTGTCCCAATTTATGAGACTTACTTTCCTTTTTAGTCAATCCCAAAAAGAATGACACATTTCTATATTAAGTAACTATTTAACTATAAAATGTCTATTTTACCCTTACTGAAATGATTTACAGCTACACAAATTTCTATCATTCATTTTGAACCACAAGTTTTAAAAGTCTTCTTTTCTTTCTTAAACTCCGTGTCGAGTCAAACTACCTCACATAAAATGAGATGGAGGGAGTATTTATTTACAAAAATACCTTTTTTTTATAACTGAGAAATCTGTCGGTGACCCGCCTCCCTTTGGACAACGAAAAGGATGTGGAAAAGATTTTGAGGGGTAATTGTGTCTTTACCCTTGCTAATGCATGCATCAAACCCCTTGACTCTGTGCAGTTGATGCGCCTACAACTTAAGCACAATTTTAGAAGGGAGATGTTTACCTGTTCTAACATGATTTCTTTACTACAGACTCATCCTTACTGGAAACTGTGATGTCGATGAACTTTCATTTATACATAGTTCAGCTAGTAAAGCACGTAGAAGTTAATAAATGTTAAGACCCTTTACTCTATGTTGCTTACACTCTTCAAAAATGTCGATGGGTGTGTGTCACATCCTCCAAAAATAGTGTATTTTCGAAGGATCCAACACGGGTGCGGCAACATTTTTGGAGAGTCCGAGGAACCTAGTTATTACTGTTTTTGAAACATTGTATAATGAATCAATGTGTATGACACAAACTACCGAGAATATTCCCTTTATCAGTCTATCATGAGATCCAGACTCGTTTTACGTACATCATGTACATATTAATGAAAAAGAATCTAAGATCCATTTTCCAACTAACACACCCTATATTCAAAAACAATATTGCAATATGGGAATTAATGCAAAATTTATGACCACTCCATAAAATTAGTTAAAAAGAGGATTAAAAAATTTCCTTGTAATCGTGTTTCAGTAAAAGGAGGTCTAGAAGTAGAATTAATTGATTTGTTTTGAGTTTGAGTTTTAATTTTAGTATGAAGTAGATCACACTATACCCGTCAAAGAAGATAAAAGGATTTTACATTACACGACTTTCACAAGGTGTTAATGGAAATCTTTTGGTTATTGATCAATAATCATGTTTTTCATTATGTGTTAATGAAAACTTTTGCTTACTAACTAAAAAGAAAACATATTTGTGGAAATGGAGAAGAATTAAAGAGTGTAGATAAAAGTTTCTCTTTTGGAGAAGTGGACAAAGGTTTGGATAAGTGAAAAAGGAAGGGCTTTTATTTTTGGATCAGATGAGTTGAAGATATCTACAAATATTATAGTGTATGAGATTGTTTGTTGTTGTATTGCATCTAACACATAAATATTCATTTTTTTGGGTGTTGATTGCCTAGGTTAGACTTGGATTAGTCCAAGTCTAATGACATACATATTTCGGGTGTTGATTACCATTCCGATCGTTTCTCTTGTTCCTAAACCTTACAATGTCGGCAGGAATGTAAGGGTGAAATGAAGTAATACAATAAAAAAATAGATTATAGAAGAAAATGGCTAGAAGATGATTCACTATTTGACGCCCTAGATAAATATGCAAAGGATCTTGATGCCGAAGGTCACAAATCACAATTTAAAACAATGTACTTTGTTTAGTAGAAAAAATTGGAAGAGCATAGTAAAAATGGAACCCATGTCCAACAACAATAACATACCCAGTGTAGTCCCACAAGGTGGGGTCTGGGGTTAGAGTATATACAAACTTTACCCATATCTCACAGAGATAGAGAGGTTGTTTCCGGAAAGACTCCCAACTCGGTAACGCATATCAAAGAACATATAAAAGAGAAAAGATATAACAAGTACTAGAGGAAACATCAAATGGCATATAGGAAAATAAATAATAACAACAAAATAGTGCAATAGTCAAACGACAAGACACAATTGGTAGTAACATAAATCGTAGAATAAGGAACTACGCCAAAAAGTTAATACTACTAGTATTAAAGGAGAAACAAACACGGGGTGCCAAATTACCACCGAGCGTAACTCGTAGGAAAGCAAGACAACAATCAACTATCTACTAACCTTCTATCCTAATCTGCGACCTCCAAATCCTCCTATTTAAGGTCATGTTCTCGCTGAGTTGAAGATGCGCCATAACTTGTCTAATTACCTCTCCCAATACTTTTTCGGCCTACCTTTACACTTCCTCGAACCCATTATTACCAACTTTCCGCACGTCCTCACTAGGCCTCTCCACATTCTCGAATCATCTCTATCTCACTTCTCATCTTGTCCACCACGGAGGCTACTCCTACCTTGTCCTGGATGTCTTCATTCCTAATTTTATCCCTTTTAGTATGTCCACATATCCACCTTAACATCCTCATTTCCGCAACCCTATCTTCTAAACATGGGATTTCTTAACTAGTTAACGCTCCGCCCACTACAACATAGTTGGCCTAACCGCCACCGGTATAACTTACCTTTAAATTTGAGTGATACCTTCTTGTCGCACATGACTCTAGAGGTGAGCCTCCATTTACTCCATCCTGCACCTATACAATGTGTGACATCATCACCAATCTCTCCATTTTCTTGGAATAAAGACCTAAGATACTTGAAACTTTCTTTCTTGGGGATGACTTGCATACCAAGCTTTACTTCCACGTTAGGCTCGTGTTCCAAGCACTAGCTTACTATTTGAATGCCTAGTTTTTATTTGGCATGAACTAAATTGAGAGTAGAACTTGTGGATTATTACATATCAATTGCGAGCATGTTGAGTTAATAGCCGTCTTTTACTGTGTGGTTAAATTAGGACAGAAGAAGACAAGAAGTGGAATATAACAATTTGTTAACTTACCTTTAAGGAAAGAGGAATGTGTAGTTTGACAAAATATTGAAGTGAGTAAAAATGTGAAATTTTCACATATCAAGTAAGAGCATGTTGAGTTTGTAGCTCCTTTTTACCCTTTGAAATTTAAGATGGATGAAAGTGGAATTATTATAAGTAGTTTGACCTCCCTTTTAAGACATTATAAGTTATGTACTAAATTGAATGCTCAGATTAGTGGGCTCTATCATAAAGATTAGAACATTCATTCTCTTTCTTCTATTCTACATTAACAGAAGTCTAGACAAAGTCCCATACAAAGAAAGAATCATTAACTATTGAAAATATAAATATTGTTTTCATCATACGAATGTCAAATATCTACTAACCATAGGCTTGATATTTGACCATGAATCTAGACAAAAATGTTGGTATATAGTAGAAGTAGTTGGTAGCGGATTCACAGGTGTCATTGCAACAAGCAAATGTAATAAAGAGGTGGAAGTTGGGACATTGATGACTTCACGTCTTACATGATAAGTTAGGGAGGGCCTTTCTACTCTATCAAAGCAAAAAGGCACGAGAGACGCTTGTAATGACTGAGAAGAACATGTCTCTACCCTTAATTAGAGATCTTGACATCGAGTTCTGGAATAGAGAAACTATTGGCAAGGAGCATTACCCCTTTAAGTAGGCCATATGTGAGGTGATTGGTATTAATCATGCCAATGGGTTTTGAATACTAGATGGTTAAGCAAAAGAAAAAACGGAGACAAAGTTCACTTTTTGATAATGTTGGTGCGCGGGCTAACTTTCTTTTACTTCGACTATTCCATCGAGTACATGTTATTTCCATTTAGCACAAGTATTGAGTAATTTTGTTTAAGGCTTAAAGACTTAGGCAGATGAGAAGAAACTACTTATCGTCCTTTGTGTCTCCTACTAGGATTTGAATCCTGATCTCCCATGTTTTTCACCCTTATTGTACTAAATTCGGTGGAGAAACTTTTTGGACATCTTTGCGGTAATGTGCCAAAACCCCTTTGGAAATATTTCCTAAATGTGGCCAAGACAGTTATTGTTACTGGGCGACAAAATGGATTTCAACTTTATTGACTGCTAAGCCTCACTTGGGTTAGAGAAGAATGTGTCATTTTGAGTGGAATAAAAAATCGATGAGCAAGTGGTAGTTGATACAATATGTATGCCTTGTTTGCTAAATTCATTAATAGTATCTATGTTATTATCAATGAAAACCGTGCTTGATAAAAAGAGTTCATTAATAGTATCTCATAAGCCGGTTTTTGTGGATATTCCTAATAAAGATCTATTTTCCAATACTAGACTCTTTTTACGGAAGTAAGAGTAGAGACGAAGGACCTAGGTATTGAATTAGAAGCCTCACAAAGGAGCTCTCGATGAGTTCAACTGGTGAAAAAATTTACCCGATTGTCTCATTCGGCTCATTTTGATACAATTTTCTATTTCTAGAAGTGTTTGATCTTTCTTGTATTTTGTATTGGAGATATGAATTGATGCATGTAAATGAAGGTGAAGAAAATGATGAGGAAAGGTGCGTTCTTGTTTCATGTAACCTTATTGGTGACCGTTCTTTACTTTTTGATATACTGCTTGTATACATGAACTTTTGCCAACATTTTGATAGAATTATTTACGTTATTTGTTGTGTCATGTGCCGTTGTTCTTAGAAACATGAGCACTAGGCATATAAGGAAGATGAAGGAATTAGCTCGTCAATTCATCATTAGAAGTTTTCTTTTCACATGTGTGTTAATGTAATTTTTTGCCAATGATATACATCTATTACTCAAGCTGATAAAATAATCACTATAATAGTAGGGTGTATGACAACGCCCAATATATTTGATTACATTGTATCTTGCTTGAGTTTCTGAGTAGTGGAGATAAATTATCTCAAGAATTGGGGAATTGTGTTTGACCTGGCCTTTGTTTTTCTTGAGAATTTGCCAAAATCAACATGGATTTTATTTTTTGATAAGGTAAAAGATTTTGTTAATAGTAACAAGGCCAACTTGGCCGTATACAAGTGGTATACCAACATAGGAGAAACCTACAAAATTTGGTTCTCTCCAAAGACACCCAGTCCTTTATACAAACCGGAACTGCATGGATGCACCAAAAGAAAACAAGGGGATCAGAGACTACTCCTTTTGATGAAAGGGATCAGAAACTACTCCTCAAATGAGCAAAGCTCATCTCCACTCCTTCAAAAGCTCTCCTATTTATTTCCTTCCAAATGACCCACATCAAAGCAAGAGGAGTAACATTCCTAACATTGTGTCTTCTTTTCCTTGCTCCACTCTTCCAGCTGAACATCAACTCCTTCACAGATCTTGGCACTACCCAAGAAACACCAAACATGTAAAGATATCCTTCCATAACCACGTAGCTAATTTGCAATGTAACAGAATATGGTCCACATCCTCATCCGCCTCCTTACAAAAGGAAACACCAGCTCATGCATACAACCTTTCATTTCCTAATATTCTCTGCCATCAAAATCACTCCTTTAGTAGCTAACCACGCAAAGAAGAACTTCTTTCTCGGCACCTTAGAAATTCAGACCAAGGCATGTGGAAAACTAACCTCTGCCCTAACCAGAAGCTTCTCAAGAAGGACTTCACTGAGAACAAATTGTTAGAACATTAGGCCATTGAAGTCCTAAATTATGAAGGTTAAGAGAAAAATAGGTTCCTCCTTCTGAGCTGTGATTCATAGACACTGTTAAATAGTCCTGCCGTCTTTGCTGTGTTGAGTGACATTTGTGTAGTTCTGATTTGTCATTGGATTAGAAATACTTTCTCCTTCAAATTGTTGATTACTTTCTTCAATGAGTCCTTGGAATTATGCTTTCAGACTTAGCGAAGATTCTATCATATTAAAGACAGGGAACTCTCCAGAAAGAGGAGTTTTCAACAGAATATAGTAATCTGGTTGTTGGAGAAGAGAGTTTTAGGTTTCTTGTACATAGGATGTGAGCATAATAAACTCTTTCTCTTCCTGCATCAGTCCCTAAAAATGGTAAAAGTATGTTGATCACTTCTTCTGTGTTGTCGTGTTTCTGTGCAAATAGGAACAACTAGATAAATAGTTTCATTGATGATTTTGAATCTTGTCATTCTCACCAGTCGAGCCAGAGCATTTATTGTTTTCTATTTTTTGGTTATTCGTTATGTTATTATTTTCTGGCTGCTTATTGATTCTATTTTTTATGTTATGTGTTTATGTTCTTATGATCTCTCTTTCTTTGATCGATTCAATCATGCTTTCCAGGCTTCCTAGTTTTTTTGCTGAAAGCCATTTTCTGCTTTGAATCGTTGTTCTGTACCAGGTAAATGGATGCTTGTCGTACTTTGACAAAGTGCCTGATGGATTTTACTTGATCCATGGGATGGATCCATATGTCTGGATTGTCTGCTCAGATCTACAAGAAAATGCCCGCGTTCCATCTATTGAATCATTGAGAGCTGTTGATCCCTCTGTAGTACCATCAGTTGAAGTGATTTTGATTGATCGGCGTACGGATCCAAGCTTGAAAGAATTGCAGAATCGGATCCATAGTCTCTCTCCTAGTTGCATCACAACAAAAGAAGTAGTTGATCAGCTTGCTAAGCTGGTCTGCAGTCATATGGGGTAAGTGCCAGAAACTTCTTACTAGGGGACTCCGTAAATTACTTTGTTTGTGTTTTCTCCTTTTTGTAATTAAGTTTTATTTTTTAGGGGCACAACCTCTGCCGGAGAAGATGAGTTGGTTCCTTTGTGGAAGGAGTGTAGTTATGACCTGAAGGATTGTCTAGGATCCACTGTGCTTCCCATTGGTAGCCTGTCTGTTGGCCTTTGTAGGCATCGAGCTTTGCTATTTAAAGTATGTTCTAGATGTGATATACTGGTTTTTAGTTTGCTGTTTTAGTCTCAAGATTTACTTACACAGGAATTTACGGATCAGCATCTGATGAATGGTGTTCTTTTAAAAAAAACTAAAGAAAAATCATGTTTTTTGCAAATTGTTGTCTTCTCTGTCAGAGTAAATGTACGTTCAATCAGGAGTTTCTTAGTTTTGGTGGTACTATGGAAGGTTGATGTGATATCATGAATTTCACATGATTGTTGCAGGTGCTAGCTGACGTCATTGATTTACCATGTCGAATTGCCAAAGGATGTAAATATTGTAACAGAGCTGATGCTTCCTCGTGTTTAGTTCGATTTGGACTTGACAGGTGCGAATCCAAATTATAAATGATCTCGGAGTATATTTTCATTTCATCTCCAAACTTGCATATTTGAGGAAAAGGGTAATGACAAGTCTACTTTCACTGACAGACACCTTTACTAAATATGTATTATTTTGTTAGCCATGTTTGTTTAAATATTTAAAGCAATGATAGATGGAAATTGATGTTCCGACTTCCCTTTTGTTTCAAAAACCATTTATATGTATTTTGTTTGTGATAATCAATTTTTCCTTCCCTACTCATATATTCCTGTGCAGATAACATGTGCAATTTATATGGACTTTGATCGTGTTGCCTAAATCTTACCTCGTATTCAGTGTATAATATGGCCAACTTCTGAATTTCTTAATCTTTCTGGTTTAAGCTTTCTTTGAAATGCATAGAGCTAGTATATGTGTAGAAACGGAACTTAATATATATTCAGGTCTGGAAGATGACAATGATGATGTTTTGAATATTTTTGTGTTGTCTTTCTGCATTCAACGCTGCAAGAGGTCTGTAAAGATCAGTCACTGTATCTAGTTCATGACCTATGTTGGTACTAACTGAAGTTTCTCCTTCGTCCTGATAGCTGCTCCTCCTAGTTCTTTTTGTTGTTGGAAAAGCCATATTTATTTTTGGTTTTTACAACATAAACTACCGCAACCTCAGTGCCAAAAAGAACGGTGGCGCTTCGAGTAAGTGGCACGCTGCATTCAATATGAATTCAGACATGGTTCTTTGAATGGTTTCTAGAGAAAAATTACACATCTAGAGACTGCATAAGAGTACTATATATAATTTTTTTTTAAATAGCTAAAATTGTTTTAAAAAAGATTACATAAAACATCGTAGTCAAAGAAAAGGTTGTTTGATTCCTCCAAATAGTAATGCTGCCATTCTTTTTGGATGAAAGGAGGAGTATATTGGAGTGGTGATGGGAGTCTTAATATTTGAAAGAACAGATCCCATTATTAAAGGAATACCTTATACACTTGTAATATAATAGATTCTAAAGTTCGTGATTGAATTGCAAAGATATGTCCTCCTTTCTTCTGCTCAGCCCTAAAATGTGGAGGAGAAGAAATTAAATGGGAAAAAGTATAAGCAATTAAAATTAGATATTGTGTAGCGAACAGCAGGATGCTATTTTTCTATGCTACTTTCAACTAGGATTTAGCCTGAAAAAAATGGTGGTTCTTGTAAAGAAATGCAAGTGTTAGTTTTTCTGTACACAGTTAGATATATGCTATTTCTTTTGATTGTTAAAGAGAACACAGTCTTGACATTTCGCTCTTCACCACACAGGGAGTACCTGGTTGATTTGATTGGGAGCCCTGGATGCTTATGCGAACCAGATTCCTCGCTCAACGGCCCATCTTCTATCTCAATCTCTTCACCATTGCGATTTCCGAGATTCAGAGAAGTTGAACCAGCAACTGATTTCAGGTCACTTGCCAAACAGTATTTCTCGGATTGTCAATCGCTTAATCTTGTGTTTGAGGATTCTTCAGCAGGTTATCCTCTAAATCCTATCTGCTTTCATGAGCAAATACATCTTTGCTGCTTGTTTTGGTTGTTTTCCGGATGTTAAGCTTGGCGTCTACGATACTGTGATGAGAGATGTTCAATTCACGCATAATTTTATAATGGCTTCAGACAGATGTTTCTCGGTTCCTAGCCAAGAAGAAATATCCTATTTCCTCATGTTAAATGTTCCTCCTTTATTTTTTTCATAAAAAAAGTTTAACCCTTTTATCTTTGGATCTGAAGGGTTATCCTTGGTTTCTCTAAACATATACTAGAAAAACTCAAATCTTATTAGTATTTATAATATAAGAATTTCCTTAAAATTTTTGGCTGTACTTATTTGTCCTATTTTTGAAGGGCATTCTTTACAACTGGTTTCATGACTTTATTCACTCCCGGGATTCCCAATTCCCATTACTAGTTGTACTTAAACAAACCTACAAGCATATTTGCTTTCTCAGAGTTCTCTCACTATTGTCCCTTCTACATGATGTCACTACTATCTGACTGTAATGAAGCTGGAACCTCACTAACCATAAAACTACTTGAACCTACGAAAAAAAAAAGTAAAATTATAATGGAGATAACAATACAGTTGTTTCTTTTCCCTCCTTCATTTTATAGGTTTTGATTTATGACGACTTAAGTTTTATTTTTCAGCAAAGTGGAAACCAAGAATCTATGGTTGTAGAAACTTATAAATATATGTCTCAAATCCCAAGGTAGTTGGGGTCAGCTATATGAAACTCACTGTCCATGTTGCTCCCTTAAAGACCAGTCTTAATTCAATTATTTGGGTTTTCTAACACTAGAAGTTCTCTACATTTTTTACTGGCAATGAAATCTACGTCGAAGGTATTCCATATTTTGAGGATACATCGTGAAATGAGTAGTTTTATGGTGGCTGCTAACTTACTAGAACCCTCCTCATTTATTGGGCTTGAGATTGGCAAAGGCGGAGCTCTTTTAGTAACTTATGAAGGGAGAAAAAGAACTGTCTTTGCTTTTAGAAAGCCAATTCGACCTCTTGTATGGTACAAGAGACCTCCAGATTAGACAAGATCCACATTTCTGAACCTTTAACACCCAGAGGTCTTCTTGGCACCTATAGTTTCATAATTTCTTCTCTTCACTAATTCTCTGGTTTACTGTGATGTTTACCAAAAGGTTTGACTCAAATCGATGAAATTAAGATGTTGAGACATTCAGATTTTTTTTTAAAAATGACTTAAACTAACAGAATATATTTCTCATTCTTTTCTAATATTACTGTATTTTATTTTCTTTCACAAACTATACTTTATAATTTACTTAGAGAAGTTGATTAATAGTTGTCTCCCTGCACTGAAGCTGGGAGCTTTTATGATCCTAGTTACTTTTTTTTTTTTTTGAAACTGGTAAATGTGTATTCTTCAGCATTGTGGACATGCTGGACACCATAAAAAATGTTAGATTAAAAAAATAAAAAAGAAGATACTTACGCTTTCTTAATAAATCTACAAAATGATCTATATCCTCTAAACCTACTTCTTTACACCAAAAGTAGAAAGATATTGTACAATTCCATTTAACTTTTCTTAGTCACTTTTAGCATGTCTATATAGTTGCCTTTCCTCTTCCCATACAAATAAGTATTATTATCTTGACAAACTAATTCCCTTGATTTTTTCTTGAATTTTATACCCAAACATGTTCTGTTTCAAGGTTCTTAATTAATATTGTTTGTCACAGGAGCTGCTGTTGATGGAGACGCAGGACAAACTGACCGAAATAACATTGAGAGAAACAGTGCTGTCACTGGTCCAAGTAACCGTGATGAAATTTCTCGGTTACCTGTGCCTGCAATTAGGTAAAACGGTCATGACGAAGACTGTCAACTTACTATTTACTAGTGTATATAGTCCTCAAAATATCTTAAGCTCAATGAACATGGACAGGGACATGGCTCCTGTGAAGTATGTCCGTCCAGTTTTGCATGGAGATACACAATTATCAGACCCAAGAGATATAGGGAATGATATGCGATTTCTTGAGAGAGGAAGTCAACTTGTTCCCGCTAAAATAAGTAGAGACATTGCCCTTGAAATAGAGGATTTTGATATTCCCTGGGAAGATCTTGTTCTGAAGGAGAGGATTGGGGCAGGTAATCCCTGCCTGCTATCTTTTGTATCCTCATTTAGTCTCGTGCTATGATTGTCTCAGTACATGTTAGTGATATTGGGATGCTAGAGTATCATAGCATCCTCTTCTCATGTACCTAACACTGTTTGTTGAATTTCAGGGTCTTTTGGTACCGTTCACCGTGCTGATTGGAATGGTTCTGTAAGATATCTCCTTTTAGTTCTGCATTCTTGATACTCGTCTTTGTTATATCAATTAACTCATTTAGCACTTCGGAGAAGCATTTATATTCAGTGTTATTTTTGTAAATTATTTGGGCGTTTATTTATTTCTATTTTGTTTTTGGCCTGATCCACTTCTCGAATAAATGTTGTTGGTTATCTGTTAATCTCTCTCTTTTGTTTCTTTTTTTTGTTTTCCTTATTTATTTCTGAATTACTCTGTCTCGTTTGGTTTTATTCCTTCATAATTACATGCTGATGGAAGTTTGCACTTACTTTAGGATGTTGCTGTAAAGATACTCATGGAACAAGAGTTCCATGCAGAGCGATTCAAGGAATTTTTGCGGGAGGTAACTCTCATCTCCCTATCTCATCAACTATTGATAACCAAACTGGATGAAAGAGAGAAAAGGGTGTATGAAAATGCCAGTTTTATTATCTATTTTCCCTAGACCAAATCCACTAATCTGACTTTCCTTTCGTTTTGTTTAGGTTGCAATTATGAAGCGGTTGCGACACCCAAATATTGTGCTTTTTATGGGTGCAGTTACTCAGCGACCAAACTTGTCCATAGTTACAGAATATTTATCAAGGTTTTATCTTGGCAAACCCTACAAATAATCGGACTTTTGATTTTTCAGTTTAGCTGACAGTGCCCATGTTGAATGTATTTCAGAGGTAGCTTATATAGACTTCTTCATAGACCTGGTGCTAGGGAGGTTTTGGATGAAAGGCGTCGGTTGTCTATGGCATATGATGTGGTATGAATACTTCCCTGCTCTGCCTCATTTTATTTTAAATCTGGGGCTCATCTCCTTATATCATCTTGTGCAGGCAAAGGGGATGAATTATCTACATAAACGCAATCCTCCCATCGTTCATAGAGATTTGAAATCTCCAAATCTTTTAGTGGACAAAAAATACACAGTGAAGGTGAGAATAATTACCTCTATGGCACATGTTAAAATTGCAATCCATCTTTTTTCTATTGATACAGTTCTTGACTTGCGCTGTCAGAGTGTGGTTTAAAGGAGAGAAAAATGGAGAGGATGTCTTAGTGTCAAAAACTTGTATATACTTATGCATAATTATTGAAGAACAAAAAGCAAGTTTGGAGGGGTAAAGCTTATGTCAGATTTCTCAGATAATGGAGAACTAACGGCGTGTAATGTTGTGGGGAGGATTAAATTATAACAGACAGCATATATCTTGAAGATTGTACATTATACTTCTGGTTTTGTAGGCACGTGCGAGTCAGAGGTTTCTTTTGTCATCCAAATGGACATTGACCATCTGGAATCGTGGTAATTCAATGTCCACGTGGCAAGGATGCTGGTATTTGTTTATCTAGCACCATGTTAATGTGCTGGACACCTATCATAATTTTTTTTTTTTATGTTCTGGATGCAGCATATTTCCAGATATTAGAACTCTATGAGGGTGAAGGTTTTTAGTATATTTTAGTTTTACTATTGAGATTAGTGTGAGATAAAGGAAACTTCTAGTCCTAGAAAAACCCTTAATTTGTGTCAACAAACAAATTATTGTGTAGTGGAGCGAAACGTGGCCCAATAGAGCAGAATGGATGTATTCTGTATTGGAATGAAATATCATCAAATGGAGCAAAATGGATATAGAGGATTCATACAGCTGACCCCCACTACTTTGGGATTGAGGGATAATAGTAGTAGTTGTTGTGTCGTATTTACGCATTTTCCTTTTCCTTATAAAAAAAAAGTAGTAGTTGTTGTGTTGTTTTTTGTTTCATTATTCATTATGTTTCATATTTGTGTCATTTCCGTCTTATCCAAAATCTCTTATTAAACCAGTTTATTTAGTTCACTAATGACTTGTATTAGATATCTTTCCTCTTACATTAGAAGCATGTATCTGGGCTGTTCCTAGTAACACAACTTGAACGAAATCTAATATCTTGATTATCTTATTTCTTTACAACATGCCTGTAGGGAAATTTCTTGTGATCTGATTGATGAGAACTGTTTTGCTGTTGTCAAGCAACAAACTAAGAAAGGGATGCATTTGATACATGTCATTGCTTAATGTCAGTAATCTTTTAGGAGGGTCTGTTTTTCATAGCGTTTTAGGTTAGCAGCACACGTAATGTAGTGTGGCCTTAGTTGTTTGTGTCTATAATGCTTATGCTGACAATACAACATAAGTTCTGCATCCAATCTGACTCTACTGCATTCTGGAACAAGTCTTAATGAAAGTTGTTTATGATAGATAATTGAGTTCTGTTATGGTGTTTATTTATGCATATTTTGTACTCTTATATTATTAAAGCCTTCTCTTTATACAAAGATGTTGAATGTCCTTGACCTGTCTGATGTCTTCGTCAGGTCTGTGATTTTGGTCTTTCTCGTTTAAAAGCGAATACATTTCTCTCATCAAAGTCTGCTGCTGGGACTGTAAGTGCTTGATTCAACATATGATTTATTTAACTTTCACTTGTCTTTGTCACTTCACGTCATCTATGAATTTTTTTTATCTGGTTCTTCTTGTGAATAGCCTGAATGGATGGCACCTGAAGTTCTTCGTGATGAACCATCAAATGAGAAATCTGATGTATACAGCTTTGGTGTTATTTTGTGGGAGCTGGCAACGTTGCAACAACCTTGGAGTAATTTGAACCCAGCACAGGTTTGTATTTCTTATCTCTATGCTCTATTGTCCTGGGGGGTGGGGGGGTGGGGGGAGGATTTTAAGGTAGACATTCTGATGTTTGTGCTAGCAATCCAGAGGGAATAACCGTGTATAGGTGAAATGACCTAAAGCTATCTATTGGAATGTGCCAATGTATTGTTGTGGGAAGGCTTTTACCAGTGAAATTAGTTACATAAGAAGTCATTTTATTCCTTGTGTCTAAAATGGCTCTTCCACGGAATACTGAACACTGTTCACTGGAAAAGCAAATGCAGGAACTTTAGTTTAAAGACTGGATACTGGGCTATGTCTGGAGCCATTCAATTTTGTGTCAGGAGTTGACTGAAGTCATTTTTGTTTCTGTTTGTGTCTGGTATGACTCATACCAGGGGATGGAGAATAATCCAATTTGCTTCAGCAATTGTCTGAAGAGTCATTTATTCCTCATTTTATATACCTCTCTTCTCCATTTGGTTTAGGGAGAGAGCTAGTCATTCATTGGGCATTGAATGGAGATGTTATAAGGATTCTTCATGCTTTGATTAGTATTCTCATATCAGCTTCTTTATAGCTACCTGCTGTCAAAGATCTTTCTCTGACTAAGATACAGTCAATTAAGAAATGTGGATAAAACGATATCAATCGCATGGAAGATATTTCTATAAGCTCTCTGTTATGATTTCAGAATTTCTGATATTTCTCTTTGATTAAAAATCAGGAAGGGCACTCAATCTTGTGTCTTGGTATCTAGGTGGTAACAACTTCATGATACCTCTGATTGAAAACATTGATTTAATTTTAGAAAGACAACTTGGATATGCTGATTATTTGCAACACTATTTGGCACTTGCATTGCATCTTGGCTATATTTTAAAATGGAACATATGCATTGCTATCTTTATTGGTACGTTCATTGTTAAGAGATGAGATAAGAGAGGGTGTTATATCGATTCTTGTGAATTCTGTATTGGTTAAATGCATCTAAACCTGTAGGTTGTAGCAGTTGTTATATCGATTCTTGTGAATTCTGTATTAGTTAAATGCATCTAAACCTGTAGGTTGTAGCAGCTGTGGGCTTTAAGGGGAAAAGACTCGACATTCCACGTGACTTGACTCCTCAAGTGGCAAGCATTATTGAGGCCTGCTGGGCCAAGTATGTTGCTATGTTCTTCGATAGTTCAGTCACATGGCTTTTGGTTTGCTTTTGATGTAACTTTTGGTAATGTTGCAGAGAACCATGGAAACGTCCCTCCTTTGCTGCAATCATGGATATGCTGAGACCACTAATTAAACCTCCTGTAACACCTCCTCAACCAGGCCGTACAGACACGCAGTTGCTTGCGTGAATGCGTGTAATAGATGTATGATTTCTGCACATATTTGGCATTCTTTGTTAATCGTCTTCTGGGAGGAACAAATCTTTGTTTACTTCAGGTTCGTGTATCCTGAAGTCTCTCTCTTCATTCTGCTAAAATTTTACATCTGTCCTGATGTGCACATATTACTCCAACTTAAGTCGGCATCACTGCAATTAGAAGTTGCAAGTGTTGGTGATTGTATAGACTTTCTGACATCAACTTGGGAGATGTGGAGAGGGTTCACCTCTTAGCTTTCTTTGCTGTTTCTTTTGATAGTATGTGAGCTTGTAACAACCTTTAATGTGTGTTTTTGCAGGCTTTTGTTCCGTACATATTAGTTCAGAATGCCCGTCTAGAGCCGTTTTTTTCTTCACAAATTCAATCTGTCATTTCTCCCAGAAGACCATTTGCAATTGACTTGTACGTTTCCTCGTGGAAATAATGTTTAGCCATATGATTTTGTTAATGCCAGCAAATAACAGTTCTTTAATTTTCTATCAAGAAAATATTTTGTATGTATAAGAATTTATAATGGGAAGTTGTCTTATAGGAATGCACAGTTTGTATCACGTCTTTGAGAGTATGTGCTATCAGATACATGTAGCTTCTTTCTCATATGTTGTGTCCTCCTGGTCCCATTAGATATCTTACAACTAGAATCCCACTTTTTTCCGATCCAGTTCCCTCCGCCAACACAAAACCCCAGTTAGATTCGGCATGCTACACTTTTTAGTTATGGGAGAACACAAGTACTCAAAGAACATAGACAAACTTATGTTCTGTTTTCTCAAGATCCCTTGTTGCTTAATAATGTGGATTACTGATTGTTAACTCAAATCTAGTGTTTTTACAATGTGGTCATGTTCTCTCCTTTGAAAAGACTCAAAGTCATCCTTGAGTTTTCACATGGAGCACTAGGGCTGTACAAAACCGAATCGAAAACTGAACCAAATCGCAAACCGAGTCAACCTGAAAAAAAAGCTCAACTAGTGGTTTGGTTTGAAAAAAAAAAACAGACTATATTTGGGTTGATTTGGTTTTAACTAAAAAAAATCAACCTGAGACCAAACCAACCCGACATTATATATTTTAAAATTTTATTTTATACATAAAAATATTTATTTTGATATAATTTTTAAATATTTCATATACTTTTTCATAGTTTTTATCTTTTAAATATTATTTCAAGTTTGAAACTTAGAATTATGAATGGGTCAATAAATATTATAGTCCACAGATATTGGTAATTATAATAAAGCTTAAATCGAAATCAAATTAATACTAATGCAAAAAGAAAATCAATTCAACACTAAGAATGACAATAATATTGAATATTTGTTCTTTAGTTTTACATTGGTTTAGACAATTAAAATACATAATTTAATTTTAATTTACTTTAATATTTAGTCATGTAACTAATACTTATTAAACTTAATTTTAGCATGATTTAATACCTTTAAATTATGATCATTTTCATTATGACTTGTTAATTTGCAATATTTGTTTTACGCGATTTCATTATTATTATTTTTGTTGGATATTTTAGTGTCATTAATCATATCCTATTGTGTTATATTTTTAAAAAACATCTTAGATAGTTGTATTTTGGTAGGACTAAAGAAATATTTGAAGTGCAAGTAAATTATATGTTTATATGAATACTTTACCGGAAAAATCCGAAACAACCCGAAAAACCAAAAAACCCAAAAAAAACCGAGGTTGAAAAACCCGAGTTTTATTGGTTTGGTTTATAAATTTAAAAATCCGACAAATGGTTTGGTTTGATATTTGAAAAATCCAAACCAACCCGGCTATGTACACCCCTATGGAGCACTAATAATCCCTCATGTTTGCAATATTGGTGCACTTTTGGTCCTCCCCTAAACTTTTGCTTATTTTTTAACATTAATTTTGATCATAATTTTATGTAAGGAATGTCCCATCGTCTTTTTATATATTTAGTAAAAATAATTACTCTATGTGAGAGAAGGTGAGAAGAAGAACATCTTGTTCTGTTCAGTATAAATATTACTGTAACTAAACTAAGAACATTTTTACATATGACATTGCAAGAAAAGAAAAATTTGTACTATTGCACGTGAAAACGTAGTGAAAACTCAAGGATGACTTTGAGTCTTAACCCAAAGATAAGGACTATTTTGGGCCTTTTCTCCACATAAGGCTCATATATGTTATGTAGGAGGGGTCTGATCTTTTTGACATGGTGAATCGAGTCATGGGTATCTAAGTTTCATGGATGACAATTTTCCACAATGTTTAAAGACTATCAAATTGTCCCACATAAGGCTCACATATGTTATGTACGAGGGGTCTGATCTTTGACATGGTGAATCGAGTTCACCATGTCATAGGTATCTAAGTTTCATGGATGACGATTTTCAACAAAATGTCTAACTAGTACAGATCTTTCCATTATTCAAGTCAATAGTGAAAGATACCCCTATAATGAATCGTGAGGAACTAAGGGTCCAGAAGATAATACTTCTCAACCGTCGTTATCCTAGATATATTATTTAAAACAAAAGGAGGGTTTTCCGCATGTACTAGTTTATAAAATTTGCCGCATAAAATATAACACAGCCGTATGTACGAGTTCGAGTCCCCTCTAGGTACGAAGTCATCTTTGTTAGGGAGGATTTTATCCCAATGTGGGGACTTTCGGCAGACCCCAAAACAGACTCCAATTTTATCACCAAGACTACACTGACAAACTCAGTTTTCTCTCAATCAACTTGACCCTTTTGGGATGAATACTGAATGGCGAATGCACTCGTATTTTTAGCATTTTTCCGCAACAAAAAAACATGTGAAATTTAGAGGGTGATTTGTACGCAGTCTTACTCCTACCTTATAAAGGTAGAAAAGTTATTTCTGATAGACCATCGATATAAGTCAAGCATATCAAAAGCAAAGTATCAAAACAAACAGTAGTAAAGAAACACATGCTAAAAAAAAAGAGGAGAATCGTATGAACAACAAATAATATGGTAACAAAAATAAAAGGAAACAACATATAATGATAAAATCCTAGAATACGAAATTAGGAGAATAATAATAACAATACTATTAAGGAAACTAAACAATGTTGGACTACCTACTAATTTCAATCCCAATATCCTCTTAATAAGGAATCATATCCATGGTAAGCTCTAGGTTTGTCATATCGTGTCTAATCACCTTTCCCCGATGACCATTTTTTTCCCACAAGTATCACAAAATGCTTGCTAGAACATATAATTTAGTTTTACTGTTACTCTACATGTTGAACCCCATCAATGTCACAATACAAGCCAGGGGATACTTCTCAAATGGTTTGCCAGAATAACCCATCAATTATTACATGACACAAAATATAATCAGATTACTCCTGATGAACATCCTACACATTTAGAAATATACAAATAAGCAAAGGGAAATCAAATAATTGAGCAGGATCTTTTTCTTGATGACCGATAAATCGGTCTGGGCCCAACCCTTAGAACCAACCGCAATCTCCACTTAAATATCAGGCTTAGTTCGCATGATGCAAGGCTCGAACTCCCCTCAACCTTTGCCACTTGACCAAAGCCCTGAGCAGGACTTTGCCTGCTGTTTCTGATATACATCATTGCTTTACCTAGGCAGAGGCTCCACAAGAAAACTGGTTTGGTTGAGGGTACAAGATCCAAGCAAGCAATTACAAAAGAATCGACTGCACTGAAAGAGAAGTTCAACATAAAATTTAAGGGTTCAAAAATGTGAACACTGTTTGGGTAAGCTATTTAAGCATCAAACACTTCTAAAAGGTCAACCTACTCGACATGACACAGATAGGATTGTTTGACATCAGCCCAACGATACTGAATATTGACAATTTTTCAATTGATCAGCAAAAGATGTTGCCTTTAAAGTGTCCCTGAAAGGGATGGGCGTTGTGAGTCATAACATTAACTCTGGTTTTTTGGACTTATGATTTGAGCGAGGAAAAGCAGATAATATAGGAAGAGATACATGTAATGCTTGGTTGATTAATTAGCTTGGAAAATCATTTACTCGAACCAACTTGGTATAAGAGCCATGACTTCATCTTTCTCCAACACCACTCGACTCACTCCCTCTTAGTCCCCCCTTGGACTTCCAAATCCTCCAGTCTATAACCTCAAGGTTCCATACCTATTGAAGCTATGTATCTGAATTACCTAACTTGGAGACAAGTCAGAACCTTCTTTTGTCGGTTGAAGGTTCAATATACCTTGCCCACCCACTACACATGAAGAATGTCATTTACGGATCCAATATGATACTATTACACCCAGTTGGATAAATGTCACCTTTTCGCCACTAGTTCTTGATTCTCACCTAAACTTTGTATGTGAAACTTGTAAAGAAGTGTGTGATACCTTGGTGTCTCTTTACCCTGAACAATTGTCCTCAACTATTCTTCAAGAAAAAATTCATAATCTCAAAAGAGGCTCACTTTTCTTTTCTTTTTTGATAACCATGGGGTCCACCAAGACTAATTTCAGGAAATACCATCTCCTAGCATTGCACTCATTGCTTGTTCTCTGACGGCTACGGAGAACTTGTCAAGGGGGAAGATCTTGTCGCTCAGGCATAAGCGTCGCCAACTTCCCACTCTACTTTTGTTTCAGGACTAAATGCCACTGGTCACTTCCTCCCCATAGTCACGGGACCAATCTTTTTAACAGAAGAAACTCTCAAGTCTTATCAATGCAAACGTCCCCTGAGGCTACCATAGCAGAGATCATGGTCAACCCATCAACCCTTTAATAACTCTTGTCGCAGATTTTGCTCTCAATGTACTAGAATGTGACATCTTGCTTAAAGGTGGTTTTTATCGTTCTCCTTTTCTTCCGTTGAAGCAGTCAGATTTGTTTTGACTTCCATACATCCTTAGAATGATGAAATACCCATGAACAAGCACTATTGTTTAGATGGAGTAACTTATCAAGCTGATGCCACAAAGCACGAAATCATCTTCCAGATGATCAGAAAATCATTAGATCCTGCTGAATCTGATAAACAGCGCAGACGATGTGAAATTTGTTTGTTTTGTTTCTGACTCCATTCAACGGCTCAAAAGTTATGCCGGACATCAGGAATAAATCCCCCCACCCCCACCCCCAGCACTTTCTGTAGCAGCATCTTAAGGAAACAAATTCATTGACTCTACCAACACTGCTAGAGTCTTCCGTTCCTCCACCTCGTCTTTCTTATATTTCTATATTAAACTACCTAGGACCGTATGAGCAGAGTCCCCTAAAGTGTTCTTCAGTAGGTTTATGGTTGAAAAATGGGAAGGAAGAGGAAGCCTGAAGGAGTTATGCTAATTCACCTTCTTTTTATCTCATTTCACTCTGAGAAAGATTAACTTCAGCAACCAGCAGAGCTTGGCAAGTCAAAATACAAAAGCTAGTGCACTAACATAAGAATCAAATAACCAGAGCATCCAATTCAGAAACTTAAAGATAATGAATGCAATGGCCCTGTACATTATAAAACCTTTTGAAATTTTTTACACACTCGATGAGAGACAAGTGCTCTAACACCCTCCTGCACATGTAACTGAGTTCTTGAGTCTACACGTGGATTCAAAATCTCTTTTTTTAGCACATTGAAGAGTAGACATGATATAGAGAGACAAAAATCAGTCTCAACTGGCTGAAGAATGGGCCTGGAAATGAGGAGAGTAGGCTCAAATGGCTAAAAAGTGGGTCTAGATCAAAGTTTGTGGCTCGATGAGCTGAATTGAGAGAGAAGAAGAAGCTCAGAGTCCATAGACCAAGCTGAGAGAAAGCTCAGAGCATTGCAGTAGATAGAAAGAAGATTATTGTACAAATTGGCTTATCAAAGTTCAAGTCTGATACCATATTAAGAGAATGGACCTCGGGCCTTAACTCAACCCTCAAAAGCTAGCTCATGAGGTGAGGATTGCCCAAGACCATACAAGGAGCTATTTTGCTTGGACTCTTCAAAGATATCTATGGGTGTGGGTCGGATACTCCAAAAATAGTACTTTTGTGGAGGATCCGACACAAGTACGGCAACATTTTTGGAGAGGCCAAGCAACATAGACAAGGAGACTAGTTAACTATCTCACTACCAATGTGGGGCTTTTAACATCCCTCCCCCTCCAGCATTGCCCATACCGAGACATTTAAAGTGTGAACAGTACAAATGAGGTCTAACATCGGATAAACCAAGAATCGAAATAGGTCTGACTCTTATACTATCTCCACGTTGGTTGAGGAAATTGGTTGTAGTCTTGGAGAATACCCCCCTCATGAGCTAACTTTTGAGATTAAATCATACCCAAGGTAACAATCAAAATTGTACACATTCTGTGCATGTTATTCATCTTCATCTCAAAGAATTCTGGTAAAGTAATAATTCATCAAGCAATCATATGATAAGTCACCACAAGATCTCCTTACCTGGAAAAAGCTTGAGCGAGCAATGTCATACACTCATTCTAGTCCCAATTTCTCAAAAGAAGTCCCATACTCGCCTTCAGTGCTGCAAACCTGCATATTTCACAACTTTAAAGAGTATATGTTAGCAGGATATATCTACAATTTATGCCATCAAATATTCACAGTTCAGCACAATTAGCAGAGAAATAGCAGACCAAGGAGAGGGGAATAGAAGAAAAGAATCAATCGAAAGTAATTATCAACTAAAATATTTATAATCACTCATTCAATATTATGTCCCATCAACTAAATGATGGCTAGTATCCCAATGGCACACTGAAGGCCCAAGGGTACTCTTTCCTAAAAACTATCATTCTTGGGCTGGTTGGCATGGCTTTCAGACTGACCAAAAGGAGACCCATCAGCTGGCCACTTATCAACCCCAGAACTTCCAGCTGCCTGCAAGGGATCTATATCCCACAAATCTGACAAACCAGAGCTAACACCGAAGTCTGGGACATAGCTGCTACAACTATCCCATAACTCGGCGCCAGCACTGGCTTCAAAACCCATACTCCAAAGTTCCTCGTCTTTCACCATACTTCCAATAGCTGGTGAGGAAAATCCTGAAATGTTTTTCTCCTTCCCCATCTCCTCTGGAAAAGAGGCAAAGTACTCAGGCATAACTTCTAATTGAGGACTAGCTACATTCTTCCCTTTGAAATGAGAGCCTTCGGGGTTAAAGAATGAAGCTCCTCCTATTTCCCGATCTGAACAATTAAAAAGTTCATGTGCTACTGCCAGTCCCTCAGATGCAACAGTACCACCTTCAAAAGGCATGGCTTCCACTCCTAAACCAGTTTCTGGGAGTTGTTGATCCACAACTGGATTGAAATCTGGGTTCTCAAACCATGCTGCAAGGTCTTGAAAGTCAGACCTGACCTTGACTATCTGCCCTTCCATGGAAGACGACCCCACTCCATCCGGACCATGTGGCTGATGTTTAACAAATTTCCTCATTGTTCTTGGACAAGTAATTTCTCCTTGCTCCTTCATCTGCCGAACACGAGCCAAGAATGCAGGATTCTGAAGCACCTTGGCCAAGAATGAAACCATCTGCTTCTGTCTTTGTTCTGCTGCCTGAAGCTTTTCATTAACAGATTCCATTTGTTGAACTGTCCCACGCTGCTGCTGCTGCAACTCAACAACTTCCTGCATCATCAAACTCTTCTCATTCCTGAGTTTCTCTATCTCATCCATAGTACCTTTCCCTGATTCAGCAGATAATCCAGAAGAACTTCCAGCCTGATGTGACTTTCGCCTCTGTATATTCTTCAACAAATGCCTCTTCCCTCTCAAGAACCCTTCATTTGCAAACTCCCACCTGTCAGCATCGATTTTGCGAAATCCCTGAATAAAGTTGCCCAAAAGTAAATCAGAAACAAAAATTGTAGAAACTATCAGACCAACAACATGAGCATAAATCATTATTCATATAACAAAATGAAATTTTTACATAAAGCCAGATGCTAACTGTCAAATTTTCAAGAGTTCCAGGAGCTGCATTACACTATAAATACACAATTAGTAGATCTTTTGAAGTAAGACCATATATAAACTGCAAAGCTTAAACACTCTGTTTAATCAGAACCTTAGAATTCTACCTGCAGCATTAGATGAACCTCCCAAACTCAGCAGATGCATCAATGCAGGGAGCTTTATCTACAAGCCCAAATCACGAACAGCGCACCTCTTAATCATTTTCCTTAAGAACCATCCACTTTAATATCCACTAAAGATCTCAATGACATCATTTACACAAGGTACCAAAGACATTGAACTATCAAGAAGAAAAAGCAGTTCTCTAATGTTCATTTACAATCGCAGGAGCCTATACTGTTTACAACGCGAAAAATCTATTTACATTTACATCCTAAAACATCATTTTTACAGTACATCAACAAGATAAGAGCAAACAAACTACAGAAAAATGAGGGGGGGATAAAGATACATGAAAATCTACAACAGAAATTACATACAAGAAAAAAAATCACAAAAAAAGAGAGAGACAAGAGTTAGAGAACTAGAGATTTAACACATTAGCCAAAAAAAATCGGCCAGTGTGCTAAAATTAATACCCACGTATGTATTAAGCTGTCGAACAAAGCTGGAGAAATTGCTGTGCTTGAAATTCCTAGGAAGAACCAATCTTGAAAACTCCACTGGATCCCAAACTACAAAGCTTTCTCCATTTCTACCCCAAGAAATAATCGAATCCAATAAAGGGTCCTCAACCAAATCAAAAGTCTTTGACAAAAATGGCGGAATTTGTATCCCATGTAAACACTCCATAGGGTGCGGCACACCCAATCCTTCCTCAGCTGGCTGTTCAATTTCTCCTCCCTCTCCTTCTCCTTCTCCAACTGGGTGTTGGCTCAAAGGAGTGGCAAAAGATCCAAAATTGATAAAAGGAGAAGATGGGTCAGCAAAAGGGAGTGAAATTGGTGAAAGCGCAGCAAATTCAGAGTCCATTTCAGTCAAAAAGGGGTTTTTTGTATTAGTATCAGATTCTTGTTTTTTATCAAATGGGTTCATATGATACAAAGAGATTTGTGGTTTTATGGATCAAAGATTGAAACTTTATAGTTTTTTTGGATCAAAAGATTGAAAATTTCGAAAAGGGTGTTTGATAATAAGTCGGTAAAAGGGGTTTAAGGGAGGTTTATATAGGTAACGCCGACATACAAACCAAGAAATATCTCCTGAAAACAACTGTGTAAAGTCGGTGGAGTTTTTCTCTTGAAGCTCCATTTTAATTTTTTTAATTTTTTTTTTTTTTTTTGATTCTTGTATGGTTTTCTGGAAAATGAAAAAGATTTATGAGGAAATAACCAGGTTGTTTCTGGGGATTTAAATATTGTGGAGGAGGAAGAAGAACAAATGGGGTCCATTTATACACAGAAAGCAGATATTTTTGTGAAGATTTTTTGTAACTTTTTGGAGACAAAGTTTAAGAATTAAGTAATTGAATTCAACAATGGTGGTGAGTTGGTCCAATGGAAATGGAGATATTGAATAGAAGAAGATTTTATTAATGGAGTTTGTGGGGTGCCACTGTCTGTCTTCTGCATTAAGTAAAATACTATTTGTTGAGGATTTTTTTAAAGAGTAATTGACAAAAATGGCCACTTTTAGTAGGTACAACATCAGAGGGATAATAATTTCGAAAAAAATATAAAATTATTATCATATGCTAGTTAATTTTGAGAGTCCTTATAGTATAATAATTGATTAGTTAGTTTATGGTATATAATGAAATAATTTACCTCGTGAATTTTTTTTAAATTTTTTTAGATAACTTTATTTATTCTTCCATCTCCATATCAAACATTATCTTGAGTCTTGTGTTGTTTTTCAAGCAAATATATATTTTTTATTTAGCTTATTATATTTTATATACAAATAAAAAATATTATCCTAAAATTATGTAGATAGTGGTCAAGGGTAGGGTGTAAGGGATGGAGGACAGTGTGAGTGTGGTTATAGGGTAATTTTGCTATGTTGAAATTATGTCCGAGGTTAGCTTACTATAAGGCAATTAATGTTTCACTTGACTTGACTTGTTTAGTTGTTTATCAATATTGCTTAATATTTGGATTTAGATTTTTTTTTTATTGTGGAACTCAAATGAATACAATGATACACATGAAAAAATTTAATTTTTCATATTGATTAAATAACGTAATTTTTTTTATGTACTTAAATAAAATTTGTCAAATTTCAACTTTAACTTTGGCATAATCATAAGTCGACCCCCAACACTTTATTGAAACTCGCACATTTTTTACCCTTTGATTTTTTATCATGGCCAAAGTTGCACATTTATGATACATGTCACATGTGACAGTATTTGACTTACAATTAATAGTTTAGCGATATTTATCTCAATCAAGATAAATTAAAACTAAAATGCACAGTATATAATCAACTATCTAGACAATTCAAATTCGAATTACAAAGTTAAAATGAGAAATAAAAAATTTACTCACAAACATGAAAGAAATTGTCTCATGTGTGCGGCATGTGTTGCCAAAATTCAACACCACCACGGACCTATGTTGTACACAAATTTGGCAAACTTTTGTTTAATTTGTATTGTTCATTAACTTTTTTTTCTTTAGCTTTGTCCTGACATTAGTTCAGACCTTAGAACTTGCCAACGTGTCATCATGTTCACTATCGGCGTTATTCAGTGCTCATGTCATGATGCATAGTCTTCTCGCCTTGTTTGTTTCCAGTTTTGATAATGCCACCACATTATTCACGTGAATGATTCAATCCACATATAAATTTTTAACAAAGTTATTTATATCAGTTCTTTATCGTAATTGTACCATTTGTCGAGTTTAATAGTCATATCATAAAAGCAATTGTAGTCGTCTCATTAATATTTTATTTTAAAAAATTCTATTTCACGTCCATTACATTGATGTTCAAATTTAAATTTTTTTAAAAATACATATATCAAATTACCCTTATTTAGAAATTTGGGAAGGAAAGATAAAGACAAATTTGTAATTTTATTATTTACTTTCAAATTTACAAATTCCTATATATGTTATGTATATACACACATTTTTCTTCATTGTTTATATCGTCAGACTCTAAAATCCGCTCTAGAGATCAATTCTCTCTCCCCTAATCTTAAATTTTGTTCATCATTCAAGATACTCTATTTTGATTATAATTTATTTTGATGTTGTTGTATTAAAAGTGTTTGTAAGTTCTTCTTCTCCTTTAGATTTTTGTGCTTTGGTTCTTGGGGAATTGTAATATATATATTTTTTGTTGTTATTTGTAATTATAATGATTTTTTGAGTTATTACAATATAATGTTATTGCACAAGATAAATTTCACTAATGTATAATAACTCGTAAATCATATAGAAGAGATAAATTATACTAGATAAGTTTTGTGTGACAAACTCGATTTCAGAGTCGCCACCCCTACTATTGTAGACAAGAAATTTTTTACTTGAGACCTTCAATATAAAAATTTCAAGGTAAATCTTCTGAGTCATCCCTAATGCTTGTCAAGTATGAATTGATATATTATAAAATGGTGTATTCATATTATATTTTAAACTAGACAAATAAAAAATTGTAAAAAAAAAGAGACTAAACAAACTGAGTAGGACAGGGCAAAACAATTTTTTTAATAGGACAGAATAATATGAATCAAAATCTCTACGGATTAAGGCTTGGTCTACCCCATCTCATCCTAATTGTCATCCCTAAACTGTTAAATAAATATTACTCAGTTTCTTATATTTTATATACAAATAAGAATTTTTATCCTAAAGATAATTATATATTTAAAATAAGATTATGAAGATCAACGGAAATAAGAGTAGGGTATAGGTTTTGGGGAGGGGTAGGGGTAAGGGTTAAAGGGAAGGGTGAGTGGATGGGATCTATAGCAAGGGTGATGGTTGCTATGTCGAAATTTTGTTCGATGCTAGTCTGCTATGAGGTAACTAATGTCTCGCTTGACTCAATTGGTTTATTGAGCTTCTTAATATTTGGACATAGATTATTTTTTGATGCGGACCTGAAATGAACATAATGATACATACGAAAATTTTCAATTTTTATATTGATTAAAAATAACGCAAAAGACCTTCATTCGTTATGACAATAAATCTGTCATAACTTCAACTTGCGCATAATTATAAGTTAACTTGTTGCCCAAAACTTTATTGAAACTATCACATTTTTCATCATTTGATTTTTTATCATGGACAAAGCTGTACATTTATAATACAAGTGACAATCTTTGACTTATAACTAATAATCTCATGATATTTATCACAATCAAGGTTAATTAAGCTAAAGTGCATACGATATAACCAATTGTCTAGGCAATTCAAATTATAATTACAAAGCTAAAATAAGAAATAAAAAAATTGCTCACAAGTAGTTACATGAAATGAATTGTTTTACGCGTGCGTCATGTCAACCCTCGACCTCTTTAGGGTATGGCCTACCGGCCTGCAAATATAGGAAGGCTACCTACCTGCTAATCAAACTGCGTAACCACAGCGACTCTTTATTGGTGGTTGATAGGTGTTGGTCCGATTCACCTATGTCAGTTCAAACTTGACGGGTCGTGTACGTCGAGTATTTGTTAACTTTGGGCTTCACAAACATCCAAGAATAACAGCCCAACTAAACTCATGGGCTCCAACAAGGCCCATATATCTACCCCTTTCTCTCTTCTCTATCCTCCTTATTAACGAATTTTTGCCCCGACCCATATATATATGAGCTACACTTTTTCCCAAATCAATCAAAAACCCTATCTCCCATTCCAATTTACAGCTGAAAAATCCCCAATTGAAGCTCACAACTTTCAGTTTATATCGGTAAAGATCAGATTTAGTCCCATTGATTCGAGTTGTTCTTAAAATTTACATGGATTTAGTAATAAGTAGTGATTTTGTTGTTTGTTTTGATTTTGCGTTTTTTTTATAGCAATTTTGGATGTAACCGATGTAAAATAATTCGAATTTAGGGTTAGTTTTTTTGTTTTTCTTTTTTGATGATTGTTTGGATAAAGTGATGGAAATGGAGGGTTCTCGTAGACCATTTGATAGATCAAGATTGGAGCCAGGACCTAAGAAACCAAGATTAATCGAAGCCCCAATTGGAACTGAGCGAGGTTCTAATGGGAGAAGCTTTATTCCTCAACGGGGAGCTGGGAATTCGAGGATTCGAGCTAGTGATAGAGGGGGAGACTCGGAAAACAGTGATTCGATTCGCGGGTCTTTTCAACAACAACAACAGCAGCAGCAGCAGACACAGCATCAGGAGCTAGTGAGTCAGTATAAGACGGCTTTAGCTGAACTGACATTTAATTCGAAGCCGATAATTACAAACTTGACTATTATTGCTGGTGAGAATTTGCAAGCTGCCAAGGCAATTGCTGCTACTATCTGCAACAACATTATTGAGGTGATATTCCGGTTTTAAATGCTACTGTGTCAATGTTGTTGTTTTTGTTTAATTTAGTGTGTTTTATTACTTGTTGTACAGAAGTGAAATCTGATAAAGAAGGTAAAGTTAGATTTATAATTTTTTAGATTAGTGCAGCTGGTGTAATATGAGTGTTGTAGCTGAAAATAGAGTAAAGATTCTGTAAATGATTTCTTGGTTAGTGATAAAGTTGGTGGATTTGGAACAAATTTGGTCTCTTTATGAAATTATATAGTTGCTTTGCTATGGTGATGGAGATGTCATGATTATAACTTTAGCTGGTAGAATTTTCCATTCAAAGTTATCCGAATAGCATTGTGATTCAATTCCAAAGTGCAGTCACAGTTTTTCCACAGCATTGATGAGAATGATTATATGTGAGCCGTTGGGGAAAAAAAAGTACTTGTATTTCCAATTTCTAAGCTTTTCTCCTGGATGTATCTCAAAAGTATCATATTTCTTTAATTAAAGAATGATTCGTGCAGTTGCTATATGTGACTGGTTAATGTCTGGCCAATACAGACTCATTTCACATTTCCTTTTAGGTTCCCAAAAGGCCAACACCGATTATGCTATAACTTCAATGGTGAAGGGATGATCCAATTCCTTTATTGCTAGGCAGTTTATTAACATGCACCTTACATATACTTATGATTTGTCGGGCTCACGTCTTTGGCGTAAATCAGATACTCAGCATCATCGAGGTTCACTATTTAGCATTTGTTGTCAGATGAAGGATGTATCCTGTTATTTAGTTGTATTCTCTGCAAAATTTAGTATGCAAGACATGTCAAGTTCAATCCTTTTCGGAAAAAAAAAAAAGAAGACATGTCTTCAAGACGTGCTGTTATACAGAATCTTGCTTCCTGCAGTTTCACAATTTTTGAAAGTTAGGATATACTGATCTTGAGCCTTTGCTTTTGGATCAGACATTGAAGGTCTGGCAATTCTTGATTCAAGTAACTTGTCTGGATTGTGCTTCTTTAACTAGTGGATGCCTGTGATTCACATTAACAAATTGCGATTAATTCCAAAATGATAGAGAAAGAATCATCCAGACTCCACTTGTGGGATTACACCGTGTATGTTGTCTTTGATACAGAAAGAATCACATTCACTCTATGTTGTGTAAATTGTGATATTCATACCGGAAACATTTTTTAAGTCCAAATTAAATTCTGATTGAAGTTGCAGATGCTTTTGTTTAAATGGATAAAGGAACGACATATCTTTGAAAGTCTTCCATCCCTCAATCCGAGTGGTTTTGTTATCTGTACAATATATAATTTTGCTGTGCTAAAATGAAGGATGTCCATGGTTATATTTGTTTTTATGATATCAATTGATGCGATACAGGTATAACTAAATTTCTGTCTAGATTTTGTTGAATAAATTTTGCTTGTATAAAGAGAAGGTGAAATGAGTGAGTGCAGTGCAGAGCTGCAGGCAGATTTGGTCTTCCCATGTTAACAGCTCCCTTCCCTTAACTGGTTTATTCTATTTTGAAATTGTTCTCTAGCTTTGCCAAAGATGATTTCTATGTTGATACTTCTACGGCCCAGTTTACTATTCAGTTTGTCTGCTGAATATTTAAGTAAGTACTTCAGAGCTGTATTGCATGTCCTATCATGATTTGCAAAGATGTCGGATATAATGGTGCTTGTAGTCTTTGCTTTGCTGCTTTGAGTAATGTTTCTGTCTCTATTTCTTTTCCCGTTAGGAATTTCGTTTTTTTTTGCTTTGTCCCCTTGGCATACAGTTTGCATCAGTCAGTGTCAATGGATTTTACAAACTCATTTTAATATAGCTGGAAATCATTCGCAGGTTCCTACTGAGCAAAAATTGCCATCTCTATATCTTTTGGACAGTATTGTGAAGAACATCGGGCGGGATTATATTAAGTATTTTGCCACCAGGCTACCTGAGGTCAGATTTGGATCTATATGTAGTAGATTGTTGTGATCATGATTCTTGCAACCGTTGCATTTTCTCATCTGTTAACTTTTTTCTAAAGGAAAAAGAAACTCTGTAACATACTTTACTCAGCTGTTGTTACCATTGCCATTCATTTTGATGAAATCTTCTCATTTTACCTGGAAAAAAAACTCTGTAACGAACTCTTCTCAGTTTTTCCTGTGTCCTGTGAATGTGACATCCATCTGAGTGGATGATGATGTCGAGTACTATGAATCCTATCTTACCTTGAGTAATTAATTGTAGTTGGGTTGATGTTTCTAGTTTAGGGAGATAGCTGCATTACTGCAAGCTAATACATACTTGATCATCATTTTTTCGTGTGTTTTAGGTTTTCTGCAAAGCTTATAGACAGGTTGAACCTTCAGTACATCCTGGGATGCGGCATCTTTTTGGAACTTGGAAAGGAGTATTCCCCCCTCAACAACTGCAATTAATTGAGAAGGAGCTCGGATTTACTACCGGTGTCAATGGCTCATCATCAGGGACATCTAGGCCTGATCCACAGGCTCAACGACCTGCACATAGCATTCATGTAAATCCAAAATATCTGGAGGCACGGCAACGCCTACAGCAATCAACCAAGGTAAGTGAGAGTAGCCATTATGGTGCTCTCCTTGAAAAACATTTTCTTGAGCACGTTATGTGGTGCTGCTACTAAGTCACATTTCCCTAACTTTTCATCATCTCAAATACTGAGTTTATCCCAGTTCTTGCTCTGATTGAATGAGATTTTGATAGCTGGAGGTTTAAGCATTGTTGTTCCCTTAATACAAAACACATACAATACTGCCCTTCGTTTTAAACTTAGCCATGGTTAGGGGATACCACAAAACCTGAATGGTCTCTCTATCAGAGACTTCTCAGTAATGGATGAATTCTCAATGTAATGGGTTAAGACACAACCTGCCATGTCAACTGGTTCTCAGGAATTAGTGTTAGTGCCTTGGGTTTCCGAAATCCTTCTCTTGAACTAACGTGAACTTCTTACTGCTTCATCTAAAAACATGTTTCAGAGAAGGAACACTTATATTTTTCAATTATTCTTGATCAATATTTTTAGTTATAGTGCAACCCCAACCCCCCCCCCCCCCACACACACACACATTTGGTCTTGAATTTTGTTTTCTTGGGTCAATTTGTGGAAATATTTTGTTGATGGGTGGTGGTGGGAACTTGAATGTCGAACTTAGACCTGTATTTGGTTATGTGAACCACCTCATCTAAAACTTTAACTGTTAAGAGACACTGTTTTGTTCATTGTAAAACACATCTTTCCTGCAAAATACTCTTTATGTTTATCAATGTTCTTTGTTATAATGAAGTCAAAAGGAGCAGTTAGTGACATCAGCAGTACTCCTAATGTAAATGAGGATGCAGAGAGACCAGAGAGAACGACCAGTGTTAATTCTGGAAGATCATGGATTGATCCCTCCATTAAGGTAGTGATATGGAGTATGTTTTAACTATTGAATGTCTGCAGATATGCATGCTTGAACTTTTATTAAGTTAAGGAATCTAAGCCATTTAATATTGCAATATTGTAGCGTGCTCAGAAAGAAAAGTTGAATGAGCATGTTCCTGAGAAAACTATCAGTGCAGCATATGGAGATTCGGATTATGTTTCTGATCTGTCGAGACGTGCTGCCTTTGGAGTAGGAAGAGGAGGCGAAAGATTTAAAGAACAGGGGTTCGATAAACCTTGGTATGATTCCGGGACTGGTAAAATATTGAGCCAAAGAAGCGGCATGGACGTTAAGCATGGTTTCCAAAGTATACCCCAAAAATCTGCAACCTCTGATGCACATCCACAACTGATACCGTCCTTACCAAATAGAACCAGTACTTTAACGGATAGGAGCTGGAAGAATTCTGAGGAAGAGGAGTACATGTGGGATGATGTAAATAATGCAGCTAAAGACCGGTGGGCATCTGAGGATTCAGATAAATCTGTAAGAGAATGCCTAACAAATAGTTATTCATATTAGTACTGGATTCGTTTCTAAAAGAATTACATGCGCTTTGCCCACTGTAGTTCTAGTTCTGGACAGATAATCCACCTTAATAAGAAAATGCAGTAATAATCTCCTTAAAGTTAATAGTGTCTAACCCATTAACTTTTTGTCTAATCATTTTCTTGCAATCTAAATTTTTTGTTTCTAATGCTTGTTAAAATTCTCATGAAACCAGCAGGCTTACTGCTCATCAAGCACACTTTTTGCTTTTGATAGAAATTACTATTTGTGCACCAACTTCTAGCCCTTCAACATGGATCAGCATATTCTCCTGCTTTTAGCTGCTACTCTCTCTCTCTATAACCTTTTTCTTGACATCTGAGATCCCCTTTGGCAACTTTGTCTATCGAACCGATCTATTCTATTTGTCATTGTAACTATGAGCTTGCTTTAAGATGTCTTAAGTACTGCAAAAGTCATTTCTTAGAAAGAATAGGTTACTTACTAATATGCTTAAACTAGTTTGTTAAATTGATGATTCCAAACGTTTTTGGCTCTTGTTAATTGAGCTAGTTTCGTAATTTCTTCTAGTAGCTACTTTTTTGTTGTGTAAAATGTCCATGCTGTTTTTGACAGACCAACCTTGTTATTTTCCTGAATCTGCAGGACTTAGAAAATCAATTACGGAGACCACAAAGCACAAGGGAGGTCGGGTTAAGGGCTGATAGTGAAGCCTCAGCTGATTCTCTTTCTGCCGAAGAGAGAGGGTCAGCTTCTTTTGGGAATCAAATGTCAGCAATGTGGTCCAGGGAATCACATGCTTTAGATGGAGCTAGGCATTCAGCTTCTGTTCAAGGTGCTCCAGTTCATCCAGAAGGCTATCAAACTTCTTTCAGCGGGTTGTCAAAAGCTGCAAATTCAGTAAGTAGGGCATCTTACAAGTTACAGACAGGTTCAGGCCATGTTGGAACGCCAAATATTGGGCCGATGAATGCAACTCTGGAATCCAGGGGATCCATAGTGCAACAGGGAGAGACTCTCAGAGCTGCCTCTCCCTCTGCTCAGTCACCAATGCATCAGCGTCCTCCATCCCCATCACTTATAACAAGCAACACTAATCAAGTAATTAATAGTCCCGGTGAGCAGTACCAGATGCAGACCAGTTCTCGTTCTGATCCAAGACTATCCCAAATCTCAAGGAGGTCAAATCTAGATCCCCGTAACCAGTTTGCCCAGGAATCTCTGGCAATGCCGTCTCGGAATACCGTTTCAGTTAATTCACAAAGACAACAGCCTCCAAGTTTGCAGAATTCGTCTGCCTTGTCTTCTTCTCATCAGTTGAGACATAAGGTTCAGCGGGAAAGCCTGGAATCTGAATATTCTGGTCAAACCAAGAATTCAACAGCTCCTCAGATTTCAGGTTTTCCTGATCCCTCTAGCACTAGCAGTTTGTTGGCTGCTGTTTTGAAGAGTGGAGTCATTGGTAATAAATCAAGTTCTGGTACTACATCGAGTTCTCTTGATAAGGGTGCTCTGTCATCCCAAGCCAGTGCACAGCCTCATCCCTCCCAGTTTTCCTCATCTGGGCCTAGGATCCCACCGGCCTCCGTCACTAGTCTATCGATGGACAGAAATGCTTCAAATCCTCCAAATTATTCCCAGAGAAATGTAGAACAGCCACCATTGCCACTTGGTCTACCTCGAACTCTAGTAGGGAGTGCATCATTGCAGATGCCGAATGCACCAAATACTGCTTCCAGTCCTCTTTCAAGTATTTTGAGTACATTGGTGGCGAAGGGGTTAATATCTGCATCAAAGAAAGACCCACCTATTTATACTCCTTCGGATACACCTCCTCAAACTCAGAACCTTATTCCACCTGCAAGCTCCATTTCAACTCCTGCTTTATCTGCTCCAATATCTTCATCTGTTCCTTCTTCAGCTCCTAAGGATGAACTTTCTCACTCAAAACCTTCTGCTAAAACTCCTGAGGTCTTACTTCAGTCCACGAAAGAAGATGCAAAAAGTCTCATTGGGCTTGTATTTAAGCCAGATGTGATTCGGAATTCCCATCCTGCTGTGATCAGTGACCTTCTTGATGACGTTCCACATCAGTGTGGAATATGCGGTTTTGGACTAAAACTCCAAGAGAAACTTGATAGACACTTGGAGTGGCACTCATTGAGAAATCCAGATGTCAAACTGTTGAATAATTCAAGAAAGTGGTATTTAAATTCTGGGGAATGGATTGCTGCATTTGGTGGCCTCCCTTGTGGTGATAAATCCAAAGTGCCAGGTTCTAGTGAGACATCAGGATGTACTGAGACCATGGTTCCTGCAGATGAATGTCAATGTGTGTGTGTTTTGTGTGGTGAGTTTTTTGAAGACTTCTACAATGAAGAAAGTGACGAATGGATGTTCAAAGATGCTGTTTACATGAGTATTCCAAGTGAAAGTGATTGTCAGGGTCCGATAGTCCACAAGAACTGTATTTCAGAAAGTTCTTGTCAAGAGTTGGGGCTTGCCTAGGATATGAATTGGTAAGTGATATGATGTTAAAGTTGATTTTAGATATTTTAAATACTTCACTAGATACTAATTATGAAAGAAGCCTTTTCATGTGGTTTGTTGGTGCTGCTGGTAAATGGGTGGCATCTGTTTTCATAGATAAGAATCTTCCATCGATTCTTAATGAAAAACAAATATGTGGTATTTTTCATTTAAATTATTCCCCAAAATATATGTTTAGCTGATTTTGATCCTTCAAGTGTCTGAAAACTGAATACAAGTTACTTGTTGGCACCTTGAGTAAAATATGGATCTAATTGTCTGACAGCCCCGTTTTGGAGTGCGTTGCTCTTGAGAATTAAATGCTTTTCAGAAGAGAGCACTTTCTAAAGTTCTTAAATTTTCGAAGTGCTTTGAATTCAAATTGATTTTGGGCTGGCAATAAAATGGTTAGACAAGTTATGCTGCCCGTGAAAATTGTAAGTTGAAACTTTTGGACTGGCAATAAAATGGAGGAAGCTTAAGTTTTGAAATGCAATTTAGAGATGCATTATTCTTTTTGATCTTCCTTTGGACTTGCGTACGTGCTCGAACATTTTAATCTTGCCATCCTTGCTAGTTTGTATGTTGGTATTTATACGTTCCTTGCAGTTCCTTTATTTCATTAGTAGCCACTGCTGACTTGTATTGTATCATATTGTCCATGGTTTCATTTCTCAGGTGTTGGATGCTTGATTTTTGTTCTATTAATCGAAGATAACCAGGTTCATTTTGAATTACTTGTAATGGTTATACATCTTCTTGCTTAGTAAGCCTCTTCCATGCTTTTATTTGAAATGACAACGAAATGGAAATTCTAGATACTAGAACAGTTTGCGCATCACATCTTCCTCAATTTGATACTTTCTGTTCACTTACATTGTCCTCAGTGACGTTTTCAGTTTCAGTTACTGATGCTATTGAACAAAAATCATCCAGCTGCAATTCTATTCAAGATCCAACTTAAACTTGCCCAAGCAAAGCTACTGAGTGTGCATTCACTTTGTTAGAACATTAAGGGCTTAAAACTTTTACTAATTAGCTAAGCCTCAGCAACTGTCCCTTTTAAGTTCTCGGACACTTGGGCTATCATCGCAACCATATTGTTGGTTTTAGTCTTTTAGATAATGGATATTTCCAGATTTTGATAGTAGTTCTTCATTTACTGGGATGTAATTTCATTGCCTGTATGTTTTTTTGCGAGTCCTTGGTTTTTACTTCTGGTAGAAAGTAGGTGGTTCTTGAAGCTGTGGATTGAACGTTCGTTCACATTAGTTGCTGCTCAAGCTGATGAGGATCTTTACAGGCAGAGACTTCTGTGGAATTGTTCATTGTGAATTTTTTTTGTTGTCAACACCATAATCCTCATTTTACTCTCTCTTACTGCATATTAAATGACGCGAATATGACAGGAGTGTTTTCGAGAATTGAGCATAAGAATGTGAATATGCTTTGCTATAACAGTTTTTCCTCTGATGTTCTTGAAAAAAAAAGGGGGATCAAATTCATGTTACACAATTTTCCAGCTGCAGTTTCTTCTTTTGTTCCAAATTTTTAGATTTATTAATTTTACTTCTGTTCATGTTATCCACTTGATCCAAGCATTTCTTCCCTGATTCTCCTATGAACACAAAAATGTTGGTACTTAAACTGCAAAACATTTAATTTGAACTTCTCATTTCATCGCAATGTACATAGTGCAGTTTCACAAATTGAGACTAAGGAGGATTGCATGGACACAAACCTTACCTTTACTCAACACTTGAAGCATTGACATTGACTACAGGGGTAAATTAGTTACAAATTATTATTTTTCCAATAATTAAAAAACTAATTTTTTTATAAATAATGTGTGAAATGCATAGTATAGTAGTAGTATTATTGCATAAGCATGGTTCAATCATACAGCTGTGTTAAAAGACAAGACACTAATACCAATGAATGATTGTACATTTGGACTTTAAAGAGAGAAACAGACTAAGGTGCAATAATTGAAGGAATCTGTTAAAGGTCAACTGTGGGTCTACCAATTTTCTCTTAATTGGAATTTGAAATTGACCCCTTTTCTCATGCTATTGTCCCCTTATCAACAAATTACTCCCTCCGTTCGTTTTTACTTGTCATGTATTTTTAAAATAAATTTTTATTTTTATTTGTTACGTTTAATATATCAAGAAAAAACAATTATTTTTCTATGTTTTTCCCTCATCATTAAATACTTATTTTCCAAATCATTTTCAAGACTTAATACTAAACATTATTTAACAGGGATAGTTTAGTAAAATATCTATATCAATAATTGTTTTTAAAATGGATGTGCTAAATCAAACAATGACAAGTAAAAATAAATGGAGGAAGTATGCTCTTTCTTTTCACCAAATAAAATAAGTAGTATTTTTCTTAATCCACCCTAAATAAAAAGGATATCGGGAATTGAGCCTTTGTGGTTAGTTAATTTTAAAAAAATATATAGAAAGAAATTTTGGAAGGGCTTCTCGCTCAACGAATCAAAGGCACACTAAAAATCTTCCAAAAGCTTTTAGCGATAGAGTTGTTTGACACCTTGTTATCGACTCATCACTCTGGAAAAAACAAACTAACCCTAACTTCGAACTATTTTACATGGGATACCTCCAAGAAAATGGTTTTAAAAAGTTCACTACTTATTACTAAATCCATGTAATTTCAAGAATAACTCGAATAAATAGGACTCATACTCAACAACCCATTGTATAAGTTGAATAAAATAAAATGACTAGTTTATATATATCACCAAAATCGACGGTGCAAAAGTATAATTTAAAGATACATTTATTTAAAAGTTGGGGTTATAAGTTCAAAGTATTGCTGCTAGGGAACATATAGGATAACCGACAATTTCTTTTTTGTTTTTTTCTCCATCGGTATCTGATACCCTCGTTAAGTCTGATTAAATTTAGATTTGTGTATTGCAAGACCTACTCTTAGACTCCTCTCATAATTATTTTCATTTTCATGGATTGAAACCCGAGACGGCTAATAAGCTTTGGGTTGTACCCCTTCGTTTCATATTAGTTGTTCACGTAATTAAAAATAATCATTCCAAATTACTTGTCAATTTATAAAATTAAGATATAATTAATTAATTTTTTTCTATTTTACCCTTCAATTTATTCCTTTTTAAAGGATAAACAAGTTTGTAAAATTTCAAAAAAAAAAAGTACATTCATAAAATTACTCTTCTCATTTATGATTCTTTTTAAAGAGCGTGTAAAACAAAAATTAAACAACTAATATAAAGCGGATAAAGTAATAAATAGAGATCAAGACTCAAAGAGTAATAAATTAAACTTTTGGCTACAAAACATAGTACTACAATCTTATGATACATTGAAATACAAGTTTTAATAAATTAAAGTTTCTTTTAGTACGTAGTACTCTAATTTAAGGTTTTCAAGTATAGGAAAAACATTACTAATTAATCATCCTTAAGAAAAAAAAAATATTAATATAAACTTGTTCAATGTTTTGGCTTGTGTTGAGTATAAATATAATCCAAATGAGCCTCTGCAATCATTCTTCTCTTGAAACAAACTTCATCTTTTTCTTCACATTCTTCTATTCCCATGAGCTGTTCCAAAATATTCCAAAAAGAAAAAAATAATTTGATTCAAGTTAGAGTCGGATATATGAATTTTAGAGTCGGAGCTAAAATATTATAACAAGTCTATTAAAGAAAATACAAAAGAATTACTCTATATTGTTAGAAGTTACATGTATATAACTAGGCCTAAACACCAAAACAAATTGAAATTGTTGCTTAATTATTCATAGCTAACATAATATTTTACTAATTCATCGCTAAATGGTATTAGCAACGATTTTTTTTTACTAATTACAAAATTTTCCTATTAGCAATTTTTTTATTTTTGTAAGTGAAATCTCAAATTGATTATATGAATTTTCACTGGTCATATCGATTCGGATAAGCTCATATACCATACATAAAAGAGGGGGTGGGGGGGGGGGGGTATAAGAGAAAGAACTTACATCATTGAAATCTTCTTGTACTTGTGAGGAAATTGGATTATTACTAATAATCCCATTAGATTCAATCTTCTTATTCTCTGTGAAAAAATAATAATTAATTAATTACCATTCAACAATAATTTAATTTTTGAAGCTCTATAGAAATTAATTAAAAAAATAAAATAAAATAAAATAAAAAATCAGTACCTTGAGAATTAATTGTTGGCAATAAACGAGCTGAAGTTGTGTAGGAAATTAGTAGTAAAACCATAAGAGAAAGAAGAAATACAATATTTTTTTGCTCCATTTTTTGCCTTTGATTTATTGATTTTTTTGCTTAAATTTCTTCTTTTTATTGTCTCTGTGTGATGATGAGAGAGAGAGAAAAAAGAGAGAGATGAGAGATAGAAGAATAGAGGTGTAGGGAGTTGTATAAATAGCAAGAATTTTAAGAGAATGCCAGCAAAATATTGTTAGTCAAAGTTAGTGTCATCATCGAATGAACGGGTTGAGTTAAATTTGAACAGATTAAAATAAATTGAGTTAATAAACGAATGAAGTGATTTACAATTATAACATTGGAGATAGAATGATTATAAACTTTTGACTCTGTTTGCTTCAAGGTTAAAAGTCGAAAGTTGTTAAACATGAAAGTTTATTTATTGAGTGAGTTAGTATAGTAAGAAGTTCAAAACCGTGATTAAAATGAACCGAATCATGGATCATATGGAAATTTAATAGCTCAATTGATCAACGATTATAATTTATAATTTATTTATAAATGTTCGATTTACTACATCCCGACCTTCGATTTAAAAAAATCAAAACAATCAGGGGTTGTAACATGACTTGTCCAACTCTTATTTAGTTTTTTTTTTTTTTGTTTATTATAATTTATTTTAGTACGTAATAAATTATTTATTTATTTATTATGATTATATAAATTGTATATCGTATAATTGTTTTTAAAAAAATTAATAATATTTTCTTATAAGTTAATTTTAGCTACATACATATTTCATTTGCATCAACCAACTTTTAGATAAATTGCATTAAGTTAATAAATAAATTACAAAAATCTCAGCAAATTAAATTATATTTTTTATGAATTAATTTTATTATTCATAAGCAAAAAGCCAAAAGTCACGTGAATAAAATAAAAGAAATGAAAAGAACTTAAAACCACTCATTTTCTCATTAGTTATTAGTTGCTATCTAATATTGTACCTGATGAACTTTTGGATACACCACATATATTATATATTATATGTATGCATCGATCTAAATATATACCTGTAAAAATTTGACACGTATATTTATGCAATAGCCTAATCTCATGCAAAGAAGAAGAACATATTAAATTTTCTTTGACGAAAAATTATATTTCATTTGTTCTTCTTATCATAATTTTTGGTTCCACAAGACCATAACTATATTTATGTGCACCTTTTGCTATATTTTATAGAAATTCTAAAATATATATGCACCTATGACTAATTTAATTTTTCATACATTATATATTAAACAAATATTTCTTTCTTCAATTTAAATTTTAGTAATCAGTTATTTGTACATATACTAGCGATAGTAAACTAGTAAGTCAAAGACAAATATTTTTTCATTTTAACTAATTGTGTTCTAGATAGATTAATTATAAGTAAAATTATATAAATACAAATAAGGTTTTTAAATTTTGTTACAATTTTATAAAATTAATCAAGTTGTACATAAATTGATACCATCCATTAGCACAATTATATAAAAAAAAAATCTCGAATCATAAGTTAGGATTATTCAACACCATATAAGAAGATTTGCAACTTATTCTTTCCATATATTCCATATTTTCCTACTATGATTTCATTTTAAAAAAAGTGTTCTGATTAAATACTTTCGAAAAAAGTGCTAAATTTTGAAAGGCCCAAACAAACAGCACCAAAATTGTTTTATAGTAAAAGAGAATCATGTGAACATACTGCAAGGTCATAGAAAACAGTAATTACAGATTGTCATTATCAATGGTCCATATTATGGTTTTTTCATAAACAAAGAAAGTATATTGTGGGTCTTTCTGCTAGAAAAAAAAAACCATATAATTAGAAAAAAAAAAACTAGTTAGGTCAAATATTTACTGTAGTAATTACAGAAAGGAAGTCAACTAGTCAAAAACTTTGGACAAACAGCTGTTTTCAACTAACCCAATTCATCTCTACAAGATATTTTTAAAAAAAATCGATTTCTACTTTGTGTTCAATATTCATTTGTTTTTTTAGAAGGCCAAACATATATACAGCCCCTCTAATTTGTTCATATTTTTCATTTTGACATTTTATCTTAGTCTTGTTTTATTTTAATCCTTAAACTCCATTTTTTATATACCATTTTAACATGAAATACTATTTTTATGATTTTTTTATTTTTATATATATATTCTTCAATTGCAACTTCTTATTTTAAATCGACATGTGTCAGTTAATTTTAGTTAAAAAATGAAAAATTAACAAAAATAATTCTTTTTAAAAATAATAATTTCTTTTTACGAGTGTTACGTATTTTTGTGTGAAAAATAACCTACGAAGTTGTGTTGGTTTCCTTTCTTTAAAATCAACGACAACCTAACAAAGTCAGTCGAGTTTTAACATTGTTTAGTAGTGTTATTAGCAATGAAGAAGAGTCTTTTTTTAGTAGTGTTATTAACAAAGTCAGTCGAGTCTTTTTGAAGATGAGTTTTTTTATTTGTATTGATTATATTAAAAATTAAAAGTGAGTATTTGCGTTAAATTTAGATAGCGTAGATGATAAGAAAAAATAAATAAGTAGTGTTATTTAATTTAATTGAATGTTTAATAAACAAAATCAAAGAACTTTCGTCAATTTATTTTCATGCAAAAATACAGAGAAATATCAAAAAATAATATTATTGTTTGAAATTTTTTATGTTCGTTCGCGAATATTTAATTTTTTTACAAAAATTAACAAGCACACGTCTATTTTTTTCAAAATAAGAAATTGCAATTGAAGAACATAAATAAAAACAAATCATAAAAATTAGTATAAGTATTTAAATGGTACAGAAAAATGGAGTTTAAGGATTAAAATGGAACAAGACTAAGTTGGAGTGCCAAAATGAAAAATGAGGACAAGAAGTGTTGTGTATGTGTTTGGCCTATTTAGAATGACACTTTCAACATAGTTCACATCACATATAAAATATTGTTACTCTAGGAGTTTGGTTATATCAATAAGTTATTACAATATAAAATTTATTTATTTCTATTTTTATCGAATAAATTGTCTTTTTACATAATTAATAAAGAAAATATTTTTTAAAAAGAACCTCCATAAAGATTCTCTAGTTCTAACATTTATTTTTTCTATTAATTAACTATATATACTCAAAATATATATATATAATATTTGTATGCATATGTATGGAATATAAAAAACAAAAAAAATAATCAAAGAACTTTAATTTTGACTTCACATTAAGGTAGACGTATAATTTATTTTAATTCCACTACAAAGTTAAATATATACTTCTGATATTAATAATCATGGTTTATATGATTTGTCTTTTTATTTTGTTTTCTTACTATTTAACTCTATATAGAGAAGTATATATTCTCTGTCCCTATTTATTTGTCAAATATTTTCTAATTTAATTTGTCTTTCTATTTAGTATCATTTTTGTCAAATTAAGAAGAACAATTTTTTTTTCATTATATCCTCTACTTATTAACATTGAGTTAATGTCTTTGAAAATTATAGTAAGTAAATATGTTTAAGACTCTATCAATTAATAAGGGTAAAATGATAAACTCACTATATCGATCATTATTTTCTTAATAAATATATCAAGTTAAAATTTGATCAGTAAAAAAAGACGGAGGGAGTATATAAAATTCGAATCATATAAAAGGATTATGCTTGCTGACTTTCTAACCACTAGCATGCCGGAATATTAAATATGTAAGCAATAAAATGTGAATGCTATTAATTAACCAAATAATAGTACATAATAAAACAAAAACACACGCTTAGGTTCTATTCATTGTATTAATTATACAATCAAATCACTTCATTGTTTTTATAAAAATAAAAACAAGTGAATTTTTATAATTTGTGTTTATTATTAATCTGAAAAAAGAAAAAGAAAACATGACCAAATTCAGTGGAAGCAAAAATATTACTATTCTTGATGTATAAAAGTTATAGGATACTTATATTGACAAAGCTGAGATTTCAACTTCATTAATTTAAATTTTAGAACGCTAGCTTCAAATATTAATAATTAGGTTCTAAATATAATGATTTATTAATATAAATATATTATTTAAGCAGAAATTATTGAATTCAGTTGAGCTTTTAATATATTTAAATTTTTAATTGACCTCGCCCTTACTTGTGTTGATAACAAATTAAATATATATCAAATATTTTTTCTGTTAAATGAGATACGATATGTGCAAGGCTGTTCAATCAAGTGATAATAAGAAACTCCCTTTGCATAAATACCATACTTATCGTAACGGAGGGTAAGTTTCTGAAGAAGGGATATATTATTATATTTTAAGAGAAAAAAGTTATGAATCTTATAAGAATAAATTTAAAATTAATTATTGAAACATTTTAAAATTAAATTATAATAAACAAATATATATGAATAAACAGACAATTGATATTTGAAGATTAATCCTTTTCACACCTTTTTAAAAAGATTAACTAAAAAGAGGCTTAGAATTATTTTACCTCTATTGATATGTGAAGATTTATCCGCACATCACCTCATGATTAATATAGTAATTATCAGAGTGAAATGAAAAAAAAAATTAATTTTATTTAAAAATTTTAAAATGATAAATACTTCCGTCATTCTTTTTTACTTATCTTATTTGAATTTTGTATGCCTTTAAAAAATAATGATTTTATAAAATATATGGTCTTAGATCTTGAATAAATAAATTAATGTTGAGAGCAAAATGAAAAAAAAATAAAAAATTCTTGATATGTTAATAGTGATAAGTCAAAATTAAATAAAAATAATGAATAAATAAAAATATGCAAAATAAAATATTTTGATATAATTATTTTTTAAAAAGCAATAGATAATTTAAGACGAAAAGAAAAGTCATAGTGGTGGGAATGGGGGTGCGGGGTGCGGGTTGGGGGGGACAGTCCCAGGTTAATATTTGTAGTACTTGTCCATTATTAAAGTGCATAAAATGCGTAAATTTTTGGGAGTTATTTGGTTTGAGGTTTTAGTTATAATAATTCTAAGAATAAAAATGTATTATTATTTTATTTTATCTTTGATTGGAGATACTAGGTCTCGCTGGATTATTTTTTCCATCATTTATATTTTAATAATAAAATAATTTATCTCATATACAAAATAAAATAATTTATCTCAAAATAATTAATTCAAGATAATTTATTTCCAATTAAACTCCCCTTCATAGGTTTGACTTTTCCTGAGAAGAGCTACCCTATGCATATTTTTAATTATATACTACTGTTTGTAAACAAAATATATTACTATTGTAGTAATATCGAGAAATACATTTTAATTGTTTTGTTTTCCCAAAAAAAAAAAAAACACAATCAAATCCTTGATGTAAATGTATATCGATAAGATCAAACTATATAAACATTTTAAAAGTATTTGCCAAAAAGTCCAACATTTGGACCATGAATAATTTAGAAGAGCCGTACGAACTCTATCTTCTAATTTATTTTTAAAAAAATAGTAACTCGATAAGTCGACCCATCTATACATTTTACTTTTATTATTATATCAGGAAAAAAATCATAAATTTTTTTTCCGATAAATGTAAAAAAAAATTATGTGATTTTAATTCTCTATCTTATTCTCTTTTATCATCTTTCCTTTATCGTAGTTTCATACATCAAAAGGACAATATTTAGATGAAAGGTGGAAGCCGTTAATCGTATATAGGAAGTGCAGCCTGACATGCATGTTCCTTTGTAAAGGGTAATATTTGGATGGAAGGTAGAAGTCGTTAAATCGTATATAGGAAGCGCAACCTGACATGCACCTTACAAGGTGGCGTGTGCCTTGTAAGGCACATTCGGCGTACACCTTACAATTAAAAAAAATGTTTAAATTATATTAATATTTCTCCTCCATTATTTATTCAATCGTTTTGTTGTGTTTTTATTTTTTTTTCTTTATATTTTAACTATCTATATATAAATAAAAATGTAAGTGATGTGGTCAAATCGCTATTTAGGTGTATCGTTCAGTTTCGTTCGATTTTAAAGTTTATCAATTTAACTTATTGATTATCTATTTGTAGACATACTAATTCATTAAAAAAAGTCTCAAATCGTTAAAGAACCGATAACAGAAAAATCAAACCGTTATCTATTAAATTTAAGTTATGACAAATAAACGTATAACTTATGTCATTTAAATATTATTTAATTTGTATTCGCCTTAGCTTGCCTCATTTTGACAATTTTTTGAGCTATAGTAAGAACTTTCTGGATTAGCTACTCTTTTGTAATAATATTTTATTAATAAAAGATTGTCTAAACAAACAAACTAGTATTATTAAAAAAAAAAAAACTGACTGTATAATCCTTGTGTAATTTAAAATATTAAATTGGTTTCAATCTTTTCCATTAATTCTGGGAGTTGAGTGGACCTTTCATGCAGTACAATTCAACCTTGTTTGTGACTCAGCACTATACATAAATATAGTATGTACACGTACTTCGATAAAAATAATTTTTAGCAGCGATAATTAGATAATATTAACAAATATTAATGTCTTTATTGATGTTAGTTAATTATCATTAGATTTAATATCGTTATAACTTTAGCAACTTACAAATAATATTAAAATATAATTATCACTAGTAATTATCTCTATAAACACATATAACAACAATTAAATTAGCCGTTAAATAATTGACGCTAAAAGTTATAATGTAATCGATGCACCTTGTATAAGAGTAACTCGGCCACATATATAAATACTAATATTTTTGCTAATCAAATTAAGTTGACTTGAAAAAATGTGTAACTTTTCATATCATACAATAATTAACCTAGAAAACAAAGTATGAAAGTGATTATACTTTACTCTTTCCTTTTCAATTGGTACAATGCGCTCTTAGAGAGTCAATTTGACTTACTTTTAAAGTTAAATTAGATTAAATTAATTTAATATTTGAAATGAAAAATTAGATATTTAAAAACTATAAAAAAATATAATAAATTGCAAATTTTTTTCATATCAATATGATTAAAAAAATATATCTTAAAATATTAGTTAATCTAATCGTCATCTGTATAAAACATTTATTATTTAACTATATCGAAAAGAAAACTATGACAAATAAAAAGAAACGCAACAATATATTTTTATCAGGGATTTTTCTCTTTTTAGGGAATATACAGGGAAGTCTCAAATTGGTAAATTAATTATTACTCTACAAAGATTTGACTGCAAATATTTTTTTTTAGTGGGTTGGTTGTTAAAATATTGTAATTATTTGCTTGGAAGTGTCTCATTTGTCAAGAAAAGAATTTTACAATAAAGTATCAACATGACTACGCGTGGAAATTAGGAATTATTAGTACCTTCACATATAACCATAGCATAAAAAATAAAAAATAGAGCATGATGGATATAATTTTTTTGAATTTACACATGCAAAAAAAATATAATAAACTCCGTATGTGTTAGCTAGATTATTCTTTTAATTATTTTCAATAAAAATTATGTTAGTCTGATAATCTACATAAAATTTATTGAATCGTAATAAATTCTCATCATAACGATATTATTAGGATGTATTCATTTAGTAATGACATGAATTGAACTTAAACAAAATAACAAAGATTGATATGATTTCAACTTATTTATACACTAAAATTAAAGTATAGATATTTTTTTACATTATTATTATTATTATTATAATTATAATTTAACCACTAATTTTTTAGGCTATTATTTCAAGTTTGCAAATTACTTAGGTTTTTTAATAAATATTTTTAGTGCTACTACTACTATAGATTCTAATGAATTGAATGTCATCAAATCATCAGTTACCTCATCAACTTTGGAAATATTTTCCAAAGTCTAAAAGTAAGACCCCTTTATTTCATGCAAATATTATAAAAATAATACAATACTGATAGGTCTTCCTCTTAATTTCTTTGTGGAAAATGTGAACATGTAGTCTTTTCTAAAAGCTTTATTTATCATAGGGAATAGACATATATATCATTCTAATATGATAAGGACGAAATAACTATTCTAAAGTTTGAAAATAAGAAATGCTTTTGAAAATTAAAAAACAGATAAGACATAGGGCCATGTCTCATTCTTTTCACACCACAGATGCCTTATCAAATGATGTACTTTATTTAATTCCCTTTTTGTTATAGTGAATTAAGAAATTAAATATGGAACACTAAATTTTGATCCTTAAAAAAATGGTAACAAAATCCACTTGACGAATCTGTTTGATGGTTGTACGTTCTAAAAATTTAATACCCTTCGTTTTAATTTAATTTGTTTCTTATCCTAGTATTTTGCAATACTTGAGGTCTAGGACCAGAGCTAAAGTACCATTCGTTGTGGATTCAACAACATTTAATAACTTTTAATAAAATTTCTATGTTAATTAAGAAATTCATAAAATATTTGTAAGAAATATTTTTCAAGAACTTAATGAACTATCTTTTAAAACTTTAGAATCCATAATAAACTCAAAATTTTGAATTTCTCTGTGATAATTAGGTCTCGACTTTTTGGGTTTGATCTTCTCAATAATTAATATAGGAGCTTTAGTTGATCAACTCATTCTTATTCATAGTTTAACGTTCTGCGTACATTCAAATAATCGATTAAAAACTCGTATGTTTAGAAGATATAAGAGTAGCAAAAAAAGGTTGTTGAGAAAGATGTGCATACTAGGAGAGATGTATATGAACAAGAATGAAACTATCCAGAGTAAGGTAGAAGTGGTCTTCATCATGGACAAGATGAGAAAGGTGAAAGTGAATTGATTAGTACATGTGATCTAGGAGAAGATGCACATATGCCCCAGGAGATGCGGGAGATTGGTTATAGTGAGAATGAGAGGAGGTAGAGCTAGGTAGGTTGAAGAAGTCTTGGGGTGTGTGAGATTAGACATAACATGAGGCATAACACATTTGCAACTTATTGAGAACATAGTTCCACATAGGAAGATTTGAATGTTGGAGATTAGGGTAGAATGTTAGTAGGTAGTGTTGAACATGTCTAGTTTTCTTTAATTTTCAGTTTTGTCAATACTAATCTCCTACTATCTTATTATTTCATTTTAGTATTACCTATTCAGTTATCATATTATTTGTGTTGCTATTGTTCTCATCACTTCTGTATTTATTTTACATATTTGTTGTTTGATATGTTTTACTTAAGCCGATAGTCTATCAAAAATACCTTACCTTCACGGATTAAAAAACAAACTGATATACACCACCTTCCCAAAACCCTACTTATTGAATTATGCTAGGTTGGTGGTTGTTGTACTCACAAATGGGTGGTATTATTAGACTAATTTTTAATGGTTTTTCATTTTTTAAATAATAATGATGTTTTATTACAACCTACCAAATCAAGGGATACAATATCTTTCACCAGTCACCACACATGCCTTATCAAATGAACGTACATTATTTTTTCAAAAATAATATGAAACACTAAATATTAAACCTAGAGAAAAAGAAAATTATAGTAATAGAATATTTCAAGTGGCTTTAGTCAAAATATTGTACTACTGTTTCAAAGGATCATAATTATAACGTGTCACAAGAAGCTTCTTCCTTAGTTTTAGCTTTAAATTTTTTTATTTTTTATTTTTTAAATAAAAACTGTTTTGTCTTCTAAAATTATTAAAGGACGTTAGCATGACACAACTTTGTGCTTGTATTTTTCATTCATAAATATTTGAAAATTCATGATATATCTAGGTTATACAAATATTTATACATATTCATATATTTTAAAACATAGTAGCTCACGGTAAGAGATAGAATCAAAATTTAAAATGTATGTAAATTTTAAATTTTAAAATAGTAATATAACGTATTAATATTGAGTTATGAATTTAATTTTTGTGTATATTATTCAATGACATTCTTAATACACATTCAGAGTTTTGACTTGAAACTATTAACTTGAATCGAATATATAGGTGTAGCTTAATTTTCTGACTCGGTCACTATTCATAGTTTACCAAGATTTTTCATATCCCTCTTACCTACTTCCTTTCTTGTAGTCCTTTTGCCTTCTATATATTTTCATTTTAATTTACAATAAGATGAATTGTAATTGTAGAAATATGATCATTTAGAATGTCATAATCTTTTATTCTGAATCACAATTTGAGACATCAATTTCAACATGTCAAAATCATTTGACTTGAATTACATTTTTTTTTCAAACTTCTAAAGTAATTATTGTACTCAATTTTGCACCATGGAAAATTAGATCTTCAATTAATATTCCATTCTCTCAAAATGCCTATATATAGACAATATAAGAGTGATCCTTAAAATTATAGCCACAATTAGGAAGGAATATAGAAGAGGGCAAGGGTAACTTAGGTTTCCTCAAATTTTTGAAGTCCTTGAAAAGGATGCTACATAAATAAAATCTTTTCTAAATAATAATCTTTAATTAATACTCCAGCATTGATTTGATACTCTTCAAGGATTGATAAATAAAATGATAATTTTATTATATCACCATAATATTGCTCACTCTGTTAATTTTTACTTGTCCAGTCTATTAGAAATGGATATTCACTTTTAATATATCAAGAAAAAAAACATATACTGTATATTTTTTGGGAAATGAAATGAAAGAAAACTTATAGCAGAGTATTAATGAAATGCAAAAAAATCAAAACATTAATAACAAGAGTAAAATAAGTCTAAAATAAAAAAAAATATCTCTTAATTAAATTGAATAAGTAAAAGTGAACGGAGGAGAGTAGATCTTTTCAAATTGTTATTGTCTTATTAGTTTGTTAGACCATAAAATATGTGAAAACATATTGTGAGTGACGTGTTATAATGTCCACATGCATGAAAGTGAAAGACAATTACTTTGGAGTTGAAAAGGCATAAATTTCCTTCCAAATTTGTACTGAAAAATTAGTTATACGCTTTAATTATTATGACAATCATTACACACATCTATTTTCGATCTTCATTTAATTTAGCAAATTAAATTACTGTACTTGCTTTCCATGAGAAAAAATAGTTTATGAATTGATGATTATATATACACAAAATCATGATCGGTGATTTACTATGACAATTTATAAGGAGTTTACACTAGAGAATTCGATGCACAAAGTATTTCATTATAAGGTCATATACATGTCATACAAATACAATGTTTTGTTACATTTCAAGTAAGTTTGTAAAGTTCAACATGTTTTTCTTCCATCATTACATATAGGACTTTGATCATAGTTCAATAGGCAGAATATGGTAAACATGCTAAAATATCTTGGATGGTTTATACAGGAATATTATATATATTATTATTATTATTTTGGTATGAGAGAAAATTCAGTGCTAATTAGCCTAACTTAGAATTTTAACTTTATTGAGAAATATAGAAAATGACGATGACCCCAAAATGGAGATTTGGTTATATTCATGATTATTTCCATATATAATGGATTGGTCAATAATTGACACAAATTAGGAGGTATTCCAAGAATTTTATGTATAACTATCGCTATAAAAATTGGTTGGAGTGTTCGAGCAACAGTAAAATTATCTTTATATATGATATATTGAATATACGTTTGAGTCATGAAATTAATCATTAATATTTACATCAGGATAAGCTATCGATGTTATGATTCCTTAAGATACAAATACGATTCTTCTCAAATTTAATGTGAACGTGGAATGTTTAATGCTCTCCAAATTGGTATTACCCAAATTGGAGATGTTCACACCACAAAGAAGAAAGAAAAATAATAATTCTCCTACCCACTTAGATGAAATGTCATTGTTCTTCATAATCTTTTATGGTCTTGGATAAGCTTAAAATAGTTGTTTCTCCTTTTATTGCATCTCTTCATGATTGATGGTGAAATTTAAATAATTTCTTTTGACTTGTTATACTTCACCTAAAAAAAAATATTTAACTACAAATTTATCATTAAATAATTTGTAATTAATTATTAATTTTTTCCGAGACATTGTGCCTATAATCTGAATGAATCGTAATAATTCGAGTCTCTTTCTTGATTAAAAGATAAAGAATTATCACCAATAAAGACTATGGTGAAATGGTAAGAATTTTTCTATCAGTAATCAGATGTCTTGAATGTGAATGTTTTACCCTCCAATACCGACTTTTCGGCGTGAATCTAAATTTTAATGGAAATCCAGGAGGATACTGAACACGGGATGGAAATCGCGAAAAAAAGAATTTTCACATCAAACAGGTACATATAAGATTTATTTGTAATAATTAATAACAAGTTGAGATGGCCGAGTTGGTCTAAGGCGCCAGATTAAGGTTCTGGTCCGAAAGGGCGTGGGTTCAAATCCCACTCTCAACATTTTTTTTCTTAGAAAAAGCCCAGCCCAATCTGCAACTGGATGGGTTTAACTTTGGGCCCAAAAGAACTCCGTTATGTAGCCCATTACTACTTGAGTGGAGGCCCATTGACCAACTTGCTCTCAATATCAACTATTAAGCCATGAAATATTTAGAGAATATTTGAACTTTTTGTAAATTGAAAGAAGTTTATAATAACATCACCTAAGATGTATATGGAGTAGTCTTTTGATATTTGTTCTTTTTTTATGGGGAAATTACATGGTTAAGCAAATATATACTAATTAATTAGTCATCATAGCTATAGTTTTAGTTAATTATCACTCGAGACTAACATTTAGTGATAATTACGTGGGCTGGGGTTTCGAGTTTGTATATTTCGCACGTTTGCATAGTTCGAAATTTGTATAACTTTTGTATAATGTAATTTTGTATAATATAATTTGTATAACTGTTTAAATTTTAGATGTTCTTGTTTGTATAAATTCGCTATTTCGAGTTTATACAAAAATAACTTAATTATACAAACGTACACGCGAATCAAACCCGTGAATTATACAAATGAAGCAGCTTAAATTGTAGCTACAACCCGTAAATATTTGTATTTGTATAAATTTGCTATTTCGAGTTTATACAAAAATAACTTAATTATACAAACTCACCCGCAAAATATATAAACGAGACAACTTAAACTATAGCTATAACCTGTAAATAAGTAAACTATAGGTATGAAACATAATTAAGTTTATTATAATGGTTATTTGTGAAAATTTCTCATTTTTTATTGTGTAACTTACCTAATTCTCATAGTGTAAAGACCTAAATTACATTGTATTCCTACTTTTTTCCAATTTACAAAAATCCCTCAAAATCAGTGTTATCCGGATACATAGCAAACAAGTCGGATACATTAATTCCAATACATTAAAACAAATTCAGTTACACTTTTAAAGGAAATGTAATTAATTTTGAATGTGAGTTCCCCAAATCACGCTAATCAATTTGTTGTCAATCTTTCTCAAATGGTAACTGCTTTAATTAATTCAAAATTCAAATTTTCTTCTGTTAATTCTCTTCCAAATCCTCCCAGCTTCAAACAATTCAATCAGAAGCAAATCCTTCCAGAATCAACAAATTCAAAATTCATTTTTTTCTCTTTATTCATCGTCTCATGTTCATCGAATAATCATTCAAATTAGATTGAAATTTATCGAAAATTTGATAAAATACATAATGAATAATTGTTGGACAAATAATTTCTTTTATGAATCTCAAATCCACCATTGCAGTAGATCGATGAGATGAGGAAAACTTGAAAATCTGATATATAGTAGAAGGAAATCTTTCCGGAATCTAAGAAAGTGAGGATTTCCTTCCGAAATCTGAAGCAAATCCTTCCGAAATTTGATAAAGTTAGGTGAGGTATGAATGATACAAAAGTGATGAAATGGTTGTTGGTCAAAATATTGATTTGTGAATCTCAAATCAACCATTGCAGCTGAATTAAAGATCGATGAGTTGAGGAAAAAATTGGAGATCTGATACATCGTTGAGGTGAAGAATCAAGAGTTTGGATTTTCAATGTATCTGTTATGGGTTCATACAACAAACATAAACTCTAAAGAGATCCATACCTTTGATGGATCATTCATACCTTTTATAATTTTGTGTAATCGTTTTTTGAATTTTATTTCCAAGATGGATAGATTTATCAATACATTACTATTTATGTATCTGGTAGTTGCTACGTATCAGATACAATTAGCGTAAATTCGACTTTATGTATCATGTCTAAAAAATTGTGTATTTGTTCATGCAATAATAGAATGTTGTGTATCCAATACATAGCAATACCTAGATACATGATACATTTAGTAGAAGTTTTATATCAAGTATCAAAATTAATATTTGAACACGATACACTGTGTATGATAAAATTGTAATGTATCATAGTGTTGAAACAAATGCATTACACATTAATTTAAGAAACAAAATTAACTAGATACATTAAAAATCTAGTTAATGTATCCCAAACTATAACCGTAAGATAATTTAGTAATTTGAACACGATACATTGTACATAATGAAATTTTTTTGTAATGTATCATAATGTTGAAACGAAGACATTATACATTAATTTAAGAAACAAAAACAACTAGATACATTAAAAATCTGAACACATATATATTAGAAAAAGATGAACAAGAAAAAATCAGGAAAAAAAATTCAAATTGATATGAAAATTGTAACTAATAAGATTGTAGAGAATCCTTTTGAAAATCAAATTGATATGAAAATTGTAACTGATAAGATTGTAGAGAATCCTTTTGAAAATCAAATTGATATGAAAATTGTAACTGATAAGATTGTAGAGTGAAATTAGGGAAAGATTAAAGGAGTGAAAAAGGGAAGGAAATCATGTGTTAAGGCTGAAATACTTATGTATCCGTTTGACTTGAGAGTTGAAAAAAAAAGAAGGGATTTTGGAAATATTTTGAAATGGTAGGGAATGATGAAAATTATGGAAAATAAAGATGTGTATATAGGTAATCTATTTGGGGGATGTGTGTGTGTGGGGGGGGGGGTGGGCATTTTAAATTAACCAAATATTGTAGAGGATATGCTTTAAACCTCAAATTAACAATTGAGTAATGAGAGTAAAACGTAGGAACAATAGCAAGTAATCACTTGTGAAGACATTATCTAAAATATAGTTTATTTTTTATAATTATTTATAAGTTGGCAAACTTCATATATGCATTTGTTGTTGCTACTTCACTTCTTTTTCTTCTGCATTGCAACTTCACACAAATACTTGTATAATTCATATTTAATGTGTTTCTGAATTATTTGTATGTAATCTAAAACGAAATTTGATTTTCAATTCGAGTGCATACTATAATCTAAAAGTAATTGTGATTTTAATTACCATCTTCATCGATTAAAAGAAGTATCTAATTTCAAAGATAGATTCTGAAATTGGAATATATCCAAACTTTATTCAACTTCAAATATGAAATCAAAAGCTAATAATTATTTTTGAATTAACTTAGTCAGTGCAAGACTTTGTTCTATATAGTGTTGACTCTACCATCATTATGGATCAAGTTTAATTAAATTCTAGATAGTTTCTATTATGTCCATCCTTATTATGAAAAAATATCTTTGATTAGATCATGATATATTTTGCTAGATCAAAGTGAAAAAGTCTATATTGGATGTAACAAGCAACAACTTATAGGAAAGATCAAATTACATTTAAATTTTACATCTGAGTGAGAAAAAAAACTTATTCATAGCAAGGTAAAGATGACTCAATAATATATAAAATATGATCACGTTAATAATAGTCATCAAAGGAGATAACATCCGAAACCTATGACCCATTAAGACTAACCTATCAAGTATCAATCCACCTTATATTTATATAAATATGAAAAAGACTAAGAAAAAAGAAGAAGAAACTGAAAACATTCACTCTAGAAAAGGAAAGCAAAATTATACAAAAAGATAAAGAGGATATACGATATTATCGTTTCTAGACTAACGAATTTTGTATATTCAAGGGCAAATATATCAAATTTAGCAATAGAGCATTACAATTCAAAAGTTTGCTAAGAATTTCAATTTATAATACATTAAATTGTCATACTTCCATAATTATGATTTTTTAACCTTTTAAGTTTTAAAGTTTCCAACAAATATTTCAATTGATTTATATAAATAAATATGAAACGAAATCTCATTTCCGCGCCCATATTAAATCAAAATTAAAATTAAAATTATTTTAAAAAAAACATAAACAAAAACAGTTCGTTTAGGCATTTTCACCAACTTCTCTCACTTCACTTCACCATTTCCGCCGCCGGCCACCGCAGATCCACCATGGACGACGGCGACCGAAGAGCACTAGATCTAGTCAAAGAGCTAGTACACCGTTTACTTTCCACTTCTCCGCCGTCCTCCACCGCCAACTCCCACCAGTCCACTACCTTAAACCCTAACCCTATCATACCTTCCGATCAACAGTATCACCAAGCTCTGAGATACGCCATTCGCATACTCTCCAGTCGAATGACACCTTCAATTGCTGCGGATGAGTCCGCAATGGTGGAATCCATTAAGCGACGGTTAGCTACTCAAGGTAAATCGTCTGATGCCTTAACTTTTGCTGATGTATATACCAAATTCTCGTTGAAAACAGGACAGGGTAGTGTAAGAAACAAATGGGCTGTTCTTTATTTGCTTAAAACTGTCTCCGAAGATCGGAAAATTCAAAAACATCAGTCTACTTCTGTAGCACCTAATGGATTTCTAAGCTCTGCATTGTCGGGTGGTTTACCGGAATTGGTTGGAAGTGAATCGAATCGTAATTTCGGGCTCAGAAATGATTGTTCTAAGGTTTTGAATAATGTGCAGGGTTACACGGATAATAGTAAGGATTCTAGGGGTTTGGTGGGTAAATTGGGTAAAATGGAGAAGGGCTATAGTGATGGTAGTTTGAGTGATGATTTTCAGAGTTTGAATTGTGTAGGTGATAATTCGAGAGTTTTGAGGGGTAAAGGTGAAGTAGGGAAGGGATGGAGTGGAGGGGTTTTGATGGTTTCCAAGGATCCAGAGAACTTACGTGATATGGCGTATAAGGAGTTTGTGAACTTGTCGAAGGAAGAAAATGAGGTATCTGAGGATGTTTTGGTGAGGGATGTGCTGTATGCTTGTCAAGGGATCGATGGGAAGTATGTAAAGTATGATAAAAATGAGGATGGCTATGTGTTACCTGATTGGATGAAAGTTCCAAGGGCTACGAGAAGTGTTGTTAGGAAGCTTTGTGAGCTCGGCTGGTTGTTTAGGAAAGTCAAAGGGTACATCTCAGATAGTATGAATCAGTTCCCTGCTCAAGATGTAGGCACAGTTGGACAAGCGTTTTGTGCTGCATTGCAAGATGAGCTTTCAGAGTACTATAAATTGTTAGCGGTGCTCGAAGGGCAGGCAATGAATCCAATACCGTTGGGTTCCGAGAGTGCATGTTCAGGGAGTTATATGTCTCTAAGAAGACTGTCAGTTTGGTTTGCTGAGCCAATTGTGAAGATGAGATTGATGGCTGTTTTAGTTGATAACTGTAAAAGCTTAAAGGGTGGGGCAATGGCTGGTGCAATTCACATGCATGCCCAGCATGGTGATCCGCTTGTTAATGATTTCATGAAAAGGTTGTTGCGTCGGGTGTGTTCCCCTCTTTTTGAGATGGTGAGGAGATGGGTGCTTGAAGGAGAACTTGAAGATATATTTGCTGAGTTTTTCATTGTGAGTCAACCTGTAAAAGACGAGTCCCTTTGGAGAGAAGGTTACCGACTTCATGCTGCCATGCTTCCTGCTTTTATTTCTCAGTCTCTTGCCAAACAGATTTTAAGGACCGGTAAATCTATCAACTTTCTCAGAGTTTGTTGTGATGATCGTGGTTGGGCTGATGCTGCAACAGAAGCAGCAACAGCTGTTGGAACTACAACCACGAGAGGAAGTCTTGGGTATGGCGAAACTGATGCACTTGAATCTTTGGTTACAGAAGCAGCAAAAAGAATCGATAAGCATTTACTTGAACTTATGCACAAAAGGTACAAGTTCAAGGAACATTGTCTTGCCATTAAGCGCTATTTGCTTCTTGGTCAAGGTGATTTCGTACAATATCTAATGGATATTGTTGGTCCTGAGCTATCTGAACCGGCTAATACTATTAGCTCATTTAAGCTGGCAACCTTGTTGGAGAGTGCTATCACATCATCTAATGCACAGTATGATGGTTGTGATATACGCGCTAGATTAAGGGTTAAGATGATGCCACATAAAACTGGAGATAGAGGGTGGGATGTCTTTTCTCTGGAATATGATGCAGGTGTTCCTTTGAATACAATTTTTACAGAGTCTGTAATGACAAGATATATAAGAGTCTTCAATTTTTTATGGAAGCTCAGAAGGGTAGAACACGCGCTAACCGGTACTTGGAAGACAATGAAACCAAATTGTATCACTTCCCACTTCTTCTCCAAGTTGCCACAGGCTGTTAAGTTGCAGTTGATTTTGACATCAAGAAAGTGTCAAGTTCTTTGGGATGAAATGAATCACTTTGTTTCTAATTTGCAGTACTACATCATGTTTGAAGTTTTGGAGGTCTCATGGTCTAATCTTGTGAAAGAAATGGAATTATCAAAAGACCTTGATGATCTTCTTGCAGCACATGAAAAGTATTTGTTTTCAATTTTAGAGAAGTCTTTGCTGGGAGAACGTTCTCAGGAGCTTAATAAGACACTCTTCGTTTTATTTGACCTGATATTGCGCTTCCGAAGCCTGGCAGATCGACTATATGAAGGCATTAATGAGCTGCAATCAAGGTATCAATCTTTTCTCTCCATCTCTACATGAAATTTGGATTTTTTTTCTAGTATTCAATGTTTCTAACAGTTTGTATCTCCTCATAAATTACAGGACTTCAGAAACATCAACTAACTCTCGTGATAAAGTCAAATCACGGGGAAAATCAAATGATAAAACTTCAGAACCAGGTTCATGGCTTGGTGAAGGCAGAAAAGCTTTAACTCAACGCGCTGGAGAGTTCCTCAAAAATATGGGAAATGATATGGACGTGATTGGAAAGGATTATACAACCATCTTTGAGGGGTTCATTTCTCAGTTGCCCGTGCAGCAGCACATTGATTTGAAGTTTCTTATGTTTAGGCTCAACTTCACTGAGTTCTATAGTCAGATACAGCCAATTACAAGAGGGAAACTTTTCTAGAGTCGTGTCTATTTTACATTTACTGATTTGCAGTTCTCTTTCGTCACCTGCATCCAGTTATAGGGAAGAAAACTATGGGGATCTGCATTTATCGCAGATGTTTCACTGGCTTCTGAAAGTGTTCAGCCTGTTTTCATTTGTCAAATCTCTACCATGACACGATGAAAGACAGCTTCTTGGCCACCCTAATGCAGGTCTACCAGTTTGCTAGTTGTTGTTTAGGTTTAGGTGTAATGTGGACTTCCCTTGAGAGTTTTTCTACATCAAGTTCTCTCCAATACCAGTTTACATCATTCACCGATACGTTTCTTCCTCTTCAGAAGAGCACTTTCAGCCTCCAAGATGGGTACTGGTTGGTGCTTTCTTAATTAAGGCGACGGGTATATTGATGTTACTAACCATCATGATGTTACATTGTAGTTCTGTTTGGGGTTCTAATTATTTGTTTTTGTTTTTTGTTCTTTTTTGGCTGCTATAGCAAGCGGCTCGAAGCTTGTATATCTGTAATATAGTGTTTGTTCTTCAATTGGTAAAATTTTGATTTCCTTTTCAATTGTTTGTACTGTCTTAGTGATTAGAAGATAAAGTGTTGCTTCATTTGCCATTGCTTTTGTTGAAATGGACAATTTTGAGTTTTATCTCTTTTATGTACCAGTGTATAGGCTCTTAAATTCTTGTTATTTTCGTTTTTCGAACTGCTTGAGCCGAGGGTCTATGGGTAAGGTCTGTATACATACTATCTTCTCCAAACCCTAATTGTGAGATCATACTGGGTATGTTATTATTATTGTATATAAGCCTGTTAAAGCCAAAATAACTTGTTAACTTCTAACAGAAAGAATGGATGATTTAGTCCTTATTTAGGATAATTATTTAGTAAATGATCTTATTTTTTTCTTGCAACTTATGAATTTTTGTAGTCTAGATCCTTTTGAACAAATTTGAAATCTTAGGATAAAATGTTAAATCATGTTCTAAAGTTTGTATGTTATTGCAAATATTAGACGATGCGATATGTTATTGCAAATATTAGACGATAGTATAATGTTTTATCGTTAAGGATGAACAAAACTCAAAGGGAATCTTTCGAGGGTTATAGTTGTAAAACTTTTGAAAATAAGAACAAAATGTAAATTGGGGGTATTTCCATAGATTAGCCAGTGTATGACATTTTGTTTAATTTATATACATTTTTTAGTTTTTTTTCAAATTAACATGTTGAGATGGCCGAGTTTGTCTAAGACGTCAGATTAAGATTCTGGTCTGAAAGGGCGTGGGTTCAAATCCCACTCTCAACAAATTCTTTTTTATTTTCTTTCTACTAATTATTTTAATTTTTGTCATCAAGGTTTACCTGTCCAGAAAAAAAAAACAAATCATTCAAACAGACAATTACTAACTGTTTATTGTTGGATAGTTAAAAGGTAGTTCGGTATATTATACTTTCATTACGTATGAAGTTTGAAAAAGGATAGTATTATAATGGTCTATAGTAGACAATTTCACTCTACATTTCTGCTAAAGGCTTATTTTCATAATTTAAGTCCGTTAAAGGGTAATACTATAAAGAGCTTGTAAAGGCTACATTTTCGAATCATATGAAAATAACTTTACCAATCACGTTAAAGTCTCCTCTTCCATATTGCTATAATTTTCAGAAACAAATAGTACTTCAAACCTGCAAGTAACTAGGCAATGAAAAGTGTGTTACTTTTTATATGATTTTTTTTTAGTTTGCTAAAAAGAAGACACAATTTTGTGTCTTATTATAGTAGCATACTGTTATGGAACATAATGTCCATTAATCAATAAAGAATTTTTAATAAGCATTTTTATTGGAAATCCAAAAATATTTAGTGTTGACCCTAAAAAGTTAGAATTAAATACCAACTTCAAAATCAAATATCATAACAATTAATAAAACTTTTGGGCAACTGGCATAATTTGTTAACATGCATTAATTAAATTAAATAAATAGTCAACAACCACTTATGAGATAGCCAAGTTGAACTTTATTTACTAGAGTAGAACTTGAATATGAATAAAACTATTGGTGGGAGATATTAATTATTCAATAGTAGGTGAGTCAAATAATACAAACTTATAAAGATACTTTAGGGTTTATATATTCTAAAATATTTTAACATAAAATTATTATCTAAAAAATATATAGTAATATGAAAAATTATTGGACATGTATTAATATTGCATAATCTGGGGAGAGTGGTGTGAATGCAGTTCTCTAGTTTTTTTTAGAATAAAAAAGTAATCTAGCCTTAAGTAAAGCATAAGAAAACAAGAACGAAAAGAGAATACAATAGGAAATACTAGTAGCATAAACAAATAATAAGATAGCTTGAACAAGAAATAACAGATAATAATAAAATTGAAGAAGAAGAAATAGACGGAACACAATAACAATAATAACAATAATAATTCTAATAAGGAAAACTAGATAGCGAGATTGTCTATTAACCTTCTACCATAATCTTCAACCTCCATATCCTTCTATCTAAGATCATCATGTCCTCGATAAGTTTGACATTTCAAATCTGATATAAATCACAAAAGTCCCACTTATAGAAAAACATATTGTAAAAGTTAAAATCAAACTATCTACTCAAAAAACTTTTAAAAATAAATATTCCAATTCAAGTTTAACGGCTAATTAGTTAAATTAAAATTGTTTAAGAAGTCAATTGCCACAAAAAGTTTAGGTTAGAAGCTTTGTCCAATTTTTAATCTTTTTTTTCTCTTTTCAGGTTAACCAAACTCAACAATATGTGTAAAGAAATTTATATATATATATATATATATATATATATATATATATATATATATATATATTTATTTAGGTAGAAATTAAATGAGCTAGAAAACTAAATTGTCATGGTTGACTTTTTGCTACAGAGTCATAATTAAATTTATTGAAAGGCACTGTGATGTTCATATACAAATGGGGGAAAAGTCAAAAAACATCTTTAAATTATTTAAAATTGATCGATTTTATTCAATATAATTTCATAAGTGAGATTTAGAGAAGGTGATATGTAAGTACATAGTCTTATTTATATCTTAAGAAGTAAAAAGTTAAATTATTTTTTATACTCTCGAATCAAGTAAAACATATGAATTCGATCTAGGATCCACCTGTTCTAATCCTTGCCTATTAAATAGCTGCACCCCTGGATGAAAAATCAAGTATGTAAAAAAAAATATCAGTGACGAATCCTACTTAAAATAATATGAAGAATAAAAAAAATAAAATTTATACTCTCGAATCAAGTAAAACATATGAATTCGATCTAGGATCCACCTGTTCTAATCCTTGCCTATTAAATAGTTGCACCCCTGGATGAAAAATCAAGTATGTAAAAAAAAATATCAATGACGAATCCTACTTAAAATAATATGAAGAATAAAAAAAAAACAAATAATATGATCACTGAAGCCAAATAAACAATAATATCAAAGATTCTAAACTAGTAGGAGAGTAATAAAACATATTTAAAAAAATTAAACAACGTTCAACTATCAACTAATCATCAACCTTCAAATCTTTCTTTTTAGAATTATATCCTCGATAAACTCATACTTATTATCAAACTATGACGTTCATATAAAATTTTTAATTAATAAATAATATAGCTCACACTTATAAATCGAACTACAATCTTTATATCATACATATTTAATGTTCAACTATTACTATATATCTACCAAAAAAAAGGGGGAAAAGGTGATTTTAATTATGAGGGACATGATACATAAATAATGGAGAGAATAAATAGTAACGTGATTGTTTGACTTTGTAAGAATTTGACTTTTGGGATCAAATTGTTAGTAGAATTTAATTCAAGAAAAAAACTATCATTCACATTTATGGCATGATATTGCCTTTATTCATTTTCCTTTAAATTTCAATTAAATTGGACTTATATAGTGAAGAGCTTAGCTTAATTAGTTTGAATCTAATTTTTTTAATTAAAATTGAATTAAACAATTGTTATGATCATTTCATCACACTACTCTTTGACAGTGTTGATCACTAATTTATTTTGCTTCTAATTTCTTTTAAAAAAAATCTTTCTTCTTTATTTGCGTTAAAATTCACTGATTCGATTAATTCAAAGTTTAAACTTGTCTATTATTTTATAAAAAAAGATTAACATTTTCTATCAAATAAAACTCTACTCCTAGGTTGTGTGTCTATATATTGTGGCTTCGCATGTTACATGGTTTAACCTTTAAATTATTATATATATGGGCTCGTAGTTGTAGATGTGAACGGTTTTGAAAAATAACAAGATAAACATATGCAATTATATTAATGAAAGTTATCTTGGAAGACATATAATTGATTGAAATTTATGTAAATTTAGTAACTAATGGGGCATAAATGTAAAATTATGTGAAATAATCTCGAAATTCATGCAAATTAATACTCCCTCTGTCCACTTTTATTTGTCATGTTGCGCTTTTCGAAAGTCAATTTGACTAATTTTTAAAGTTAAATTAGATTACGTTAATTCAATATTTTTTTTAAAAAAATTAGATATTCAAAAACTATACGAAAAGTACTATAAGTTGCAATTTTTTGCATATCAATATGATGAAAATATACATCGTAAAATGTTGGTCAAAGTTCTTATTGTTTGACTCTAAAAAAGGAAACCATGACAATTAATTGTGGACGGAGGGAGTAGCAAATAGGGTGCAAATCAAATTTATATAGCGTATACGAGTTAGACTAATAGTTTTTGGCTCGCATTGAGTAAACTCAATTGCATGTAAATCACACCTAAAATATAAATCACACTAATCAAATTCAATACAAGGAATTTGATTAAGAAAATATTGATAGAAAAAATCATTTCAATCTTCCTATTATGTGTTGCACCTACTCAGCCACCCGACTCGTTAAACTATATATAACCATTATATATTCATTTGTTTCTTCGAGATCTTCATGATCCTCTTTCACAATATAATATTAAACTTTTTCGACCCATTCGCAATCCGATGAGCTTTTCGCTTCTTATTTAAACCCCCAATCAAATATATTTCTTTTTACAGCAAAACAAAAAACTCAACCATTTCTAAAAAAAAATTCTTCATGCATATTTCTTTTTTCATACAATTTTCATTCTCATGGACTTAGTTAACTCAATAACTCCTTTGAAATTAACTCAGTTTTTCATTATTTCCATCTTTTTCTCAATTTTTTTTCAAATTAAAGTTGAATCTGAGACACCCAACCAGTTTTTCAAAGGATTTAAAGCAAACCCAGATCCCCAAATTTCGAATTTTCAGCCTCTTCTTACTGATTCTACTGGAAATTACTCACTGAGTTTTCTTCGAGTTGAAGAAAATCAACTCAGTCTTGCTATTATCCATGTTAAATCTTTCGAGTCGATATGGGTTGCTAATTTGACCCGTTTAGCTAAATGGGCTTACCCGACTGAGCTCTACTTCAATGGCAGCCTTGTTTTGTCTGATTCACGTTCAGGGGTATTTTGGTCAACTCACACTGATGGAGACCGTGTTTGGCTTTCAAATACATCAAATTTGCAAGTTCAGAAGGTTGAAAATGGAGTGACGTCACCTTCTGTTTTATGGCAAAGTTTTGATTTTCCCTCAAATACCCTTGTGGAAAATCAAAATTTCACTAGTGCCATGACTTTAGTTTCGTCAAATGGGCTTTATTCCATGAGATTGGGCTTTGATTTTTTCGGGTTGTATTTTAAAGGTGAATCGGGTTCGGGTCCGGGTCGGATCTATTGGAGGCATAAGGCATTAGAAGCTAAAGCTGATGTGATGGAAGATCAAGGACATATTTATGTTGTATTAAAGTCAAATGGATTTTTGGGAATGTACCAAAATGAGTCAGTCCCAGTTGACATTGAATCATTTAACAGCTTTCAACAACCCGTATCCGGTGTCCGTCGGGTCCGGGTCGAACCGGATGGTAACTTAAAAGGGTATTTTTGGGACGGGTCGAGTTGGGTATTGGACTATCAAGCGATAAAGGAGACATGTGAATTGCCTAGCCCCTGTGGGGCATACGGGCTCTGTCATCCAGGCAAGAGTTGCTCTTGCCTGGATAACAGCACGGACTATAGTATCAACGGGTGTGTCCCGCCAAACACTCAGGAGCCCCGCGATTTTTGCGGGGCCTCCTATGATCTTGATCACAAGAAGTACAAGGGGTTATCAAGAAATGGTGTTGAGTTGCCTAACACTGAGTTAATGGACTATCAACATATGGTTTCTTTTCAAGAATGTCAAAGTGCATGTGAAGGAAATTGTACATGTTGGGGTGTGGTGTACACCAACACATCTGGATTTTGCTACATACTAAATTACCCCATACAAAGTTTAGTAGGGGTGAGGGATGAATCCAAGATGGGGTTTTTCAAAATGAGGGAGGGTGTAGGAAAAGATAAGATGGGGATGGGGATTGGGGTGGGGGTAGGGCTGTTATGTGGGGCCATATTGGTATTAGGTGGGGTCATAGGTTTAGGGTATTATAGATATATAAAAAGAAAAAGAGAAAGAGGAGTTAGTGGTTATGTTGATGATGATGGAGTAGTGGTTGGACCATATAAAGATTTGGGAAATGCAAGTTTTAGGTCAATTGAACTAATTGAAAGATGAGGTAAGGGATGACGTCTTTTGAGATAGAGACCTAATCATCATACTATATAAAAACATTTACAATATGGTGGAAGTGGGACACATTTTGAGCTTTTGGCTAGTGGGGCCTACTTTTTATTATCATATTTCCTCCATTCCATTTTACGCGATACTTTTCGGATTTTGACTCTCACACAAGTTTATTTTTGACAGTAAATTTTTTCATAGATCTTTTAAACATTTTTGAATTATCAATTATTGTGACTTAAAATACTTTTTACATAGTTTACAAATATATAAATTTTATTTCAAAAAATTTAAAGATTCTATGTGCAAATTGCCGATCAAACTTAAATTGTTTGACTCTCGAAAAATGAAAAGTGTCAGATAAATTGGGACGGAGGGAGTTTTGGCAAGTGGGATCTACTTTTCACACATGTGGAGGTGCTTTTGGCAAAGGAAGAAGATTGATGTGGTCAAAGGACAAAAAGATAGGCTAAATTTGGCAAAATGATATTGTATTATATTCTTGTAATTGGAGAAAGACTACTTTTAGATGTTTTTATATTATAGTTAGTTAAAAATGACAATGACTTGCAAATTGTACTTATTTTCTTAGTGATCACTTTCTTATCTACATGACCAAAGTAGCCAAACTTTGTTGGAGCTTTGTAAGGAAATTAGGGTGTGATTTTCTTTATACAAATTATCTTCCATATTACATAGTTCTTTCTCCTTGGAGATATGTCACATTTGTCAATGTTTCAATGTTTTTTTTTCTTAAGGTGTCACACTATTGCCTTTTATTATAATCTTCTTCTTATTATTTTTAGATTTGCCTTATATCAGTTTAGATATAGACTTTAATATTTCAAATCTAGAATTGTTTTTCTCCGACTGAAGTATAGTAGGAAGAAAGGAGAGGCGTATGCAGGAGGTGGTCATCAGGTTCACGTGAATCCATGCTCCCCTCCTGAAATCATATATAGTAGTGTTATATTTTTTAAAAAAGTTTTTGTTAAATATAGATATGTAAACTCAGAATCGAAGTATCATATAATGTGATAATGATTGAGTGCACTTCTCAGTGATATTATAATTTTGAATTTTGTATCTAGTATTATTTTTCTTTCTAAAATTGGGTAACATCTCTCTAAGTGATTATTGGTAGCACTTTTGGCGTTTTAATTAATTAAACATTTCAATTTTGGACCTATAATTTTAAAATTTTAATTGTTTTCAATGATACAAACTTAAATGTCAAACCGATTACATCCACCTTTTCATAATATATAGTACATCTATCATCCTGAAATCCTGAATACGTCTTTAGAAGAAAGGAGAGGTCATGCTAACATGCATGGTAAAGTGCATGTTTTCATTCAAATTTGAGCAAATGAAGTCTCTGAAAATTAAAATTTTCTTATTTTAGCCTCTTAAGGAGTATTTCCTATAGGAAAATCCAATAGAGGAGTAGAAGGGGGAAGGAGGGAGAAAAACAACGATCCTTATAAAGGCGGGTTTCGATGAAGGAGTATATATATATATATATATGGCGATATATTTTAAATATCTATCTGTGTATTTAACCCTTTTATTAGTGAACGTGAATCTAAAGGCAAAAGAATTTAACATTTATTGCATAGTATTTAGACCAGAAAAAGATATAAAATTTGAAGAAAAAAAAACATGTTAAAAAAATTAGGAGAAAATATATAATTAGGCATACTTCACTATTATATATACACTTATTATTTATACTTTTAAAATATTACGTATCTTACCAGTAATTAAGAGTTTCCTACTATATATTGAGAAAGATACACTAAAATAGGAAGAGAGGCTAGCGAGATAGGGAGGAAGGAAGGCACAAGATTTTGTTATGTATTTTAGATACATGCAAATCACCCTAGATAGACACTATATACATATATCTATATATATTTGATGTGATTCGCATATATCTAGGATACCAGATACATAGGAGAGTGGCAAGCGAGATTGGAGAGAGGCGATGGAGATTTGTTGTGTATCCAAATACATGCGAATCCACTTGGATACAATGTAACTAAAACAAATTTGACCCAATGTATTCTGAGATACATACATATGGATGCACCAAAATCTGATAAGAAACGTAATATTACAAACTAAAATATATCTAAATAATTATCTCTTAAACTAGTGAGATTTATGTAAGTTTCCCAAAAAACTAAATACTCCATGTACATATACAACGTGGGTCAATCCACAATAGAATTGGGTTGGGTCTCATTACCTCAAGGAAATTAGAGTTGGGTTGGGCTTGGTAGCTCTTCACAAATAATCACTTTACTATTGTCATATAAAAAAAAAAAAGAACTCAAAATTAATCGAAAGTTAATTAATAATTGGCACGTTTCAATCCAATTTCCCACATACTTAATAAATAAATAAAATATGAGAAATTACCTAAGTATACATTTTATTTTATCATACCATTTAGAAGAATTTCAAAAATTCCTTCTCGGATACATCACTCTTCTCTCGCTGATACATCCCTCATCCCCTCTCGGATACAAGACTCTCCTCTCGCTGATACATCCCTATCCTCTCTGATACGTCTCTTCTCTCTAGGATAAATCTTTTCTCTATGTATCTGGATGTCCAGTGATGTATTCAGAAGTCCAGTAATGTATCCGAAATGCATAAATTTTAAAGAATTTTTGTAATTTAAAAAAGAGTAAAATAATAATATAATTAGCTCTTAACACTTTGTTTCAAATACAAAATAATCATTATCAATTAAACATTAGACATCCAACTCGTAATCACAACAATTTACTAAAGCTAAGTGAAGCATGTAGTCGGATTTATTTTTTATCGAACGTTTTTGAACATCATATTTATTTGTTTAATAATTATTATTATTTGTCATAGTATAAGAGTTCCTCAGTGCAGTAAAATTGAGCCCATTTAATGGACACGTGTAAACCAGCAATCATCTTCTTATACTTCAATTCTAATTACTTTGTGACAACAACTTTCTTTATCACTTTTGGATTATACACTAAAAAAAAAAAAAAGAGCTCTAATTTTCAAGAACTAGAAATTTCAACTATGAAAATCTAGTAACTCATCAATTGGGGTAAGTTCTTTTTTTTCTCCAATTTTAATTTCCAATTTTTGTTTTACATTATGTATATTGTACTTAAGTTGATGTAAATAATGTTAATTCGTAAATTTTTTGGTGGACTTCAAATTGAATTTATGGTTTTCTTGATATTGCCCTTCAAATTGAATCTTGCATGAACATTATTTTCAGCACGACTTCTTCGCTATTGTATTTTCTTTCTGTTCTTGTTTTTCTATTTGTTTTTATATCTCTTACTTGAGACGAGGGTCTATAGGAAACAATCTCTTTAAGTTAGGTTAATGTTGCGTACACACCACCCTCTCTAGACCCCACTTATGAGATTATACTGAATATGTTATTGTTGTCACTTGAAAATTCTTGCTTAGGTTGTAATATTTTCAGCCTTTATATATAGTTCTATGGTTATTGAGGGAGGAAATCTGTTAGAATTATGTAATCATCTCATCTAAAAGTTTAATCGGTAAAAGATAATACATTTTTATCTACTTATTTTTTAAAACCTATATGTTGCTCAGACTCTTCAGAAATGTTGTTATACATTTTTAAATTATCTGATACGAGTGTGGCAACATTATTTTTGGAAAGTTGAAGCAACATAGCTTAAAACACATCTACTCACATGTGGGTTTGATTCTTTTTTCACAAGTCCAAACATGTGACAGGTGAGAATTGAAATTCAGGACCTCTGTCTCCTCTGATATCAAGTTAAGAAAATAAATTTTGGTCTGAACTCGACCCTAAAAGCTCGCTAATGTGGTGAGGATTGTCCGAGACCATAAAAGACGACAATTACTGACAATCTAACAGCTAGGAACAGAGGATTAATCATTTAACAAAAAACTAAATGAATGAAGATTCTTAAATAATGAGGTAAACAAGGCTGAAATAATTTATTTGCTGCCAAGTTTCAGAATTTTGAAGATTATATAAATGGTCACAATGCTACTTTCGGAAATAACTGTTACAATTTCTGTTTTTTTGATTTTTTTTTTCCAGACAAGCATATAGTAGCAGATTGTTTAATGTGAGAACAGATAATGTGGTATACAAGTTATGTGAACATACGATTGAATTAATGTTGTTTTTTTTTCCGTGTTAACTTGCTCCAGTGGAGAAAAACATAGAAATGGCCGAAGATAAAGTTGCAAGCTTAAGGACTGAAGTTTCCGAGTCAGAGAAAAAGTTGGCTGAGAAAATGCAAGAGTTGAAAAGAAAGTTGATCGTTGACGAGATATTTGTTCGTACTCCTCGATTGCCCTCTAAAATTATATTAGGCCCGTGTTTTAAGAATGTGTTCACTACGGAGCTGTCTCCTCATTACCCGTTGGCTGAAGGAGAAAAGCTACTTCTACACTCGGCGGAACCTGATTGGTTCAGAGATAAGACTCTGAGATCATGGCCTAATGTAAGTGGAATGTGGATTGATTGGGTAGATAGAGTTGAGAAGGCGAAATGGGAGGTGTGGAAATCAGCTGATATATATGACGCCATTCAGTTGTCGAAACATGATATCCCGCTGGACAAAAATCTTCTTTATGCTGCCTTGTGCTATTGGTCAATCTCCACAAACTCGTTTCATTTTAGGTTTGGTATGATGGGGCCAACAGTACTAGATATTGTTGCCTTGACAGGACTTAGGCCGCATGGTGAGGATGTTAGCGTCCCTCTCGGGGTGGCTAAATCGGCTCGTGATCTTCCCGAGTATAAAAAAATTAAAGAATGCTTGACTTACTGCAAGTTTCTCGACGTGTCAATGGGAGCAATGGCTGTGACAGAGGAAGAACATATATCCTTTCTGGTTATGTGGCTCTGCAGATATCTCTTTTGTAATTCTTCGATTACCATGATTGAGCAATGTACAAAACTGGCTCTTCCTCTTTCTAAGGGTAGAAAGCTTGCTTTGGCACCTTTTGTCTTGTCGAATTTGTATCATGCCTGCACAGACATCGTTACGGGCGGATTTGATGATGCACGGGGTCCATTCTGGATCTTGCAACTCTGGCTACAGGCTTACTTTCCAGAACATCAGCCTTTAACCTCGGATGACGGTAACCCTCTCACCTACGGGCATGCCTTGGCTGTTGGTGTTTTGAGACCTAAAACATTCAGCCAATACTTTCTCTTCTTCAATAAATGCCCATCTCGAACAGCCAGCCAATTCACGCCTTTTTCGTCTAGGAAATTTGGGCCTGAATGGTTTAAGAGGTCACTTGATCCTTACTTCCAAAAACTTAACAGAACAGAATTAAAAGACATTTGGGCTAGTTATCTTATTGCTCGAGACCTCCCTTACAGCATCCGTGTGGACGAATCTTCGAAATGCAAATGTGGGGTCGAACATTACTCACCAAATCAGTTTGCTCGACAGTTTGGCATGACACAAGCTATCCCCTTCTACAAATCAGCAAATGATTCAATCAGAAGAGAAAAATTCCGAGATTGCATTGAAGAAACTGAATCACGGTTTTATCAATTAAAAAGGGAGTTCTCATTTGTTCCATTTAATGTTAATCCGAGCTCTACCGATTTCTTCGATTTCTGGTGGTCAACTTATATGACCAATCGGGATAAAACTACTACTGCTACTGATGTCCTCAGGAAGATCTCACTGTATGTTACGCCTCTCAGTCCATCTGAAAAGCAAGAAGTTGCTGTTCATAGGTCCAACGGTATTAAAGGCAATTCTCAGTCTGCAGGAAAATTTGTCCGGAATATGAAGAGGAAATATAAAGGTATGATAACCTTCTTGATAGAACAAATTATAAATCTCTATTTGGCTGGTATACTCATAGAATACCTTATTCTGTTGGTTAAGGAGGCCAAAAATATTGTCCTTCAAAAATGCCGCCAGGTGTGCATCGGATCCTTTAAAAGTAATGCATTTTTTTTTGGAGGATCCGATACTGGTGCGTATTTTTGGATAGCTATCAGTGTTCTCTATGCTTCTTGTCTTTCCCTTCTATTTGTTTCTTCTTTTCCCACCTACATTTTGATATCTAGTATTGCTCCTTTATTCATGCCTTAAATGCTTTTAGGGTATAGTATTCCGTCAAGATCGTTTGTACAGCAAGATGACGAGTCCAGACAACAAAGGAACTCGTATGAGGTGGCTGAAAAGATATCTATAAAAAGTACAATATGCAAGGTAAGATTTTCCTTGCACCTCCCAAACAAAGGTGGATCCGTAGATTTTTATAACATGTTTAGAGAATCTGAGCCAAAGCTACTAGGTTCAGCCGAACCTGTAACTTCTATTGTGCATCTGGACACTACCAAACAGGCTTCTGAGATTGTAAGGGGGATTAGCTTGTCCTGATTCCCTCACTTTACTGTTGTTTCATCATTTCAGAAGATGAAGACTTCCGCGATGAAAATGCCGCTACCTAGGACAACTTCTAGCATACCTTTTTCATCAGCCTTCCCTACAAGCGATGCTTCTGCTGATGAAGACAAGACTAAGGCAGACGAGCAAGTTTCTCATGCTGATGATACATCAACCTCCGCCTTATCCTCTACTTCTGAAAAAGTAAGTTCTCGTCTTACTCGTGGCGTTAAGTTTGATTACTCTATCTAAGTTTGGGATCTTTTTGTTTTCAGGAAGGCGAAAAGTGTACAGTTTCCCCATCGTTAGCTGAGACTGAAAGCAAGGCATCTGATGTTAGTGAACCAACCGACTGTCCTGTGAAATTTGACAATCTAGAAGACTTCTTTGCTCGAGTTAGCGGACAAATTAAACAAGCTCAATCTCTTGGATTTCCTGCTGATCATTCTTCTCCCATAGACGAAAAGACATCTGCCATGCAAAAGTCTACACCATCAGCAGAAATGCTTGCCACAGCGAAAGACGACATTGAGAGATTACTAATCATGCCTTCTCAAGACTTGCTTCAACCCGAAAACTGTTCAAAGCTAAATGCAGCACTGTCAGTATACACTGCATCACCAGATTTATCGGTTGAGAGAGCACTCGCGTTTGAGAAACTCAAAGAGAACCTTCCACACCTTTCCTCAACGTACCATAGAGCTAAAAAGGACAAAGAAGATTATTACAAGAAGGCTGCCAAGAAAGTGATCCTCATCGACGAGCTCACGAAGGGTCAAGAACACTACGCCAACCTCAAAGACTACAGCGACAAACTTGAACGTACAACTGATTCCATCAGCAACCAAATCCACAAGTTGAAGGCAAGCTTGAAGGATGCAAAGACGAAACGAAAAGCCATCCAGGACCAAAAATTGAGTTTGGCTAAGAACTGTTTTGAAAAGTCTAATGCACTAGATGAAATGGAAGCTGAGTCTCCTGAGATGAAGGAGGTAGCCGATTCGGACATTGCCCGAGTGGAAGAAATCTTGATAGAGTTGAAGAGTAAGATAATCGAATCGCCACACGCTCTTCTGTGTGAATTTGCTGACTAGTGATCCATAGTATAAGAGCATGTAAATGTCATTTTTGTGATGTGTAAAATCTTTGTTTTGAATGGCATCCTAAAGTATAGCCTTGTTGGTCCAAACTTGTTAATTGAAACAACAAATGTAGACATACTTCCCAAAACATGGTTTCTGGTGGCATAGATTGATGAACATGGATAATTTGCATGATGACAGGGTAAAAATGCATAGGTGGATTTAGAATATATTGAAACTAATGCATATAATTAAAATTTGTGCAAGGAATACATAAATAAATAGAAACACTTTAGTTTTTTTTTTTTTTTTTGTTTTTTTTTTTTATAATTTTAAGCCATCACCATCACAGCTTAAAGCTATTAGGTGTGGGGGGTTTGGCTTGACCCCTACCATGTCTATAATTTCCAACATAATTACACAAAAACAGAGTGGGGCATGTACCTAACCTCTGGCAAAAATAGAAAATGGAAATTAAGACATCAAAAAAGGGAAGGCAACAGACGTATAACCTTCCACTCAAGCAAATTACAGGATTCAACTAACAAAAAAATTACATTTGTCATATTTTCTTCTTATACAAGGTAGTTGCCATCTATCCAGTTGAAAGAGTCCCTTCGCTTCTTTCGGGAGTTGTTGATAAGAGAAGTAGAAGGTACCATTTCCACTTGATGAAGCTAATTTGGCAAGGAAGTCAGCCACCTGGTTGGCTTCTCTATAGCAATGTGAGATGCTCACTTCTGCCCCTTCCATGGCGTTGACAGTTCGTTTGATAATGTTTTTCAGCTTCAAATAGAAACACTTTAGTTACTCAATCGAAACATGATATAATTTCAATATCTGAATATTTCTTTTGTCTTAATTTATGTTACAATTTTTCCTTTTAGTCCCTCCAAAAAAGTTCTCGTTTAGGTCAACAGGACGTGAAAGCTTGAACTTGTGGGGAGTGCTCTTGGCCCAACAAATATCTCTTTTCTAATGTTTATCTTGTATACAATCGATTTACGCACTAATATTAATACCACTAGCTTCAAAAGCATTTATTTATTTCTTAAAAAAGAACATGAACAATCAAGTACAGTGTAATTTAAGTTGGTGTAACAGGCCACATCCCTTACTTTTCATGTACTTAATTTCAGAGGCGTATCTAAGGGGGTCACCGGGTTCACGTGAACCCATGGTCCCCTCCCGAGATCACATATAGTAGTGTTATATTTAAAAAATATATTAAATTATAGATGTGTGAATCCGTACTTGAAGCATCACATAATGCAATTATGATTGGGTGCACTTCTCTCCGCAAGGCTAGAAATTTGAATTTTATATTTTTCTTGTTTTATTTTTCTTTCTAAAATTAGATAATACTTCTCTAAGTGGTAATTGATATATATATATATATATAAGAATTAAGTTTAGATCTATAATTCTTAAATTATAATGGTTTTCAGTAGTAAAAATCTAAATGTCGAATCGACCAAATTTATATCATAGATCAACTTTTTTATATCAGTGCACCCATCATCTCAAAATCCTGAACATGCCTCTGCTTAATTTCTCTTATTATGAACAGTTATTTATAGGAGGTAATAGAAACCTGATAGAGTAGTTGATAACAGTGCTAGTAGAGTAGAAGAAAATGCTTCAGCACAAAAACAAATGTAATGAAACTACACTTAGACTAGAGATCAAAGGGGGTAGCTATGTACATTTTGTAGTTTGTACTTAGTACCATGTCATCATATCAAAATTAGTGCTATTTTGAAGCATCCATGTTCCATCAACCTGTGCCACCAAATAACATAACTAGAAGTACACTACTGGTTTCACTTTACATGTTTGGACTAGCTTGGCTTTACTTAGGTATGCCATCAAAAGAGAGAAAGTTAGTACATAGCAAAATATATTTACATGATCTTACTGGCCAGCAAAATTAACATGAAGAATGGTTTAGACAAGCGATCACTCGATTATCTTACTCTTGAAGTCTCTCAAGCTTTCTTCCAATCGAGCGATATCCCAATCAGCTAGCTCCTTCATCTCCTTCAGGACAGGAAACTCAGCTTCCATTTCATCAAGAGCATTACACTTTCCAGAACACTTATTGGCCAAACTCAATTGTTGCTTCTTGATTGCTTCTCTTTTTGTCTTTGCAGCCTTCAATCTTGCCTCCAGCTTGCTGATTTTGTTATCAAGTCTGTTGTTTCCATCTTTGAGGTTAGTATAGAGTTCTTGATCTTTTGTGAGCTCGTCGATGAGGAGCACTTGCTTGGAAACCTTCTTATAATACTCCTCTTGATCCTTCTTAGCTCTACGCAAGGTCAAGGAAAAGTGTGGAAGGTTCTCTTTAAGTTTCTCCAAGGCAAGCGCTCTCTCAGCTGATAAATCCGGTGCTCCAGCATGTACTGATAGTGCTGCGCTTAATGCTGAACAGTTTCCGGGTAGAAGCATGACTTGAGAAGGTATGAGTAGTAATCTCTTAATATCACCTTTAGCTGTGGCAAGCATTTCTGCTGACAGTTTAGACTTCAGTGTGGCGGATTTCTTGTCATCTATGGGAGAAGATCGATCAGCAGTAAAACCGAGAGGTTGAGCACATTTAATTTTTCCACTAACTCGAGCAAAGAAGCCTTCTAGATTATCAAATTTCGAAGGACAGTCAGGTGGTTGACTAATATCAGATGTCTTGCTTCTGGTATTATCTAAGGATGGGGAAACTGTGCATTCCTCAACATTCTAAAAAGAAAAAAGCTCTCAAAATTAGATGAAGTAACCAACTAACCGGACGTAACAACATAAGTAATAAGGAGAACTTACTTTGTCAGAAGTGGAGATTGGTGTAACAGCGGAAACTTGGATGTCTGCCTTAGTCCTGTCTTCATTAGCAGGAGTACAACTTGTAGGGAAGGCTGATGTAGAAGGTATGTCAGAAGTTGAGCCTGGTGACAATTTCCTCGAGTAAGTCTTCGTCTTCTGAAAAGTCAACAAACGGTAAAGTGAAGGAATCAGGCCAATCCATACCATTATAATCCCAGAGGCTTGTTTGGGGGTGGGAATTTTTACCTTGCATAATGTTGTTGGAGCTATCTGTTCAGCTGCTTCATTCAAGTTCTTTTGTTGTATGGGCTCGTCTTGCTGAGCCAAAGATTGCGATGGAATACTATCCCCTGAAAGCAATTGAGGAGGCAATACAAGACATCAAAATCAGAAAGCTATCACAAAATCTAATGCAATGGTATATGCAAAAATCACCAACAAGTCAAACACATTTTGACGGCTCCATCATTTGTTCAGCAAAATAGAACTCTTATAATTTGTTTAATCAAGAAGGTTATCATACCTTCATATTTCCTCTTCATATTCTGGCCAATTTTTCCTGCAGATTCAGAATTGCCTTTAATACTGTTGTGCTGGGGAGCAGCAAATTTTTGCCTGTCAGATGGACAGAGGGGCATGACATGCGGTGAGATCTTCCTGAGGACATCAATAGCAGTCTTGTCCCGAGTATAGATATAAGTGGACCACCAGGAACCAAAGAACTCAGTAGAGCTAGGATTAGTATCAAATGGAACAAATGAAAACTTCCTTTTTGTTTGGCAAAACCTTGACTGAGTTTCTTCAGTGTAATCTGCAGACTGGAAATCTTTTCTTCTAACTGAAAGTTTATTGGCTGATTGATGGAAGGGGACAGCCTGAGTCATACCGAACTGTCGGGCAAACTGATTTGGAGAATAATGTTCTACCCCATATTTGCACTTCAAAGATTCAACCAGAAGGATACTGTAAGGGAGGTCTCGAGCAATGAGATAACTGGCCCAAATATCTTGTAGCTCTGGCTTATTAAGTTTTTGGAAGTTAGGATAAAGTGACTTCTGAAACCACACAGGTCCAAACTTCCTAGAAGAAAACGGGGTGAATTGGCTGATAGTTCTAGATGCACATTTATGAAAAAAGCGGAAGTATTCCTCGAAAGTAGCACAGGTGGGGAAATTACAGGTATCCAAAGTAGCAGGTTGGAGTTCTGGAAAGTAAGACTGTAGCCAGAATTGCAAGATCCAGAATGGACCTCTTCCATAAATAAACTTGCTCATAATGATTTCAGTGCATCCATGATATAAATTAGACAAGAGAAAAGGTGCCAAAGCAAGCTTTCTACCCGCAGCAAGAGCGAATGCCAGTTTTGTGCATTGCTTAATCATGTTTACAGAAGAGTTACAAAACAGATGTTTACTGAGCCACGTAAACAGAAAAGATATATGTTCTTCCTTTGTCACAGCTGTTTCTGACTTTGACACATCAAGATACTTGTTGTAAGTTAAGGAATTATAATAAATTGTTCCATGATGAGGAAAATGACAAGTCGATCCAGCCATCCCAAGAATGGCACTGACTTCCTCCCCATGTGGCCTAAGTCCTGTCAAAGCAACAATATCTAGTACTGTTGGCCCCATCATGCCAAATCTGAAGTGGAACGAGTTTGTGGAGATTGACCAATAGCATAAAGCAGCATACAGAAGATTTTTGTCCATCAGGATATCATTTTTTGACAACTGAATGGCATCATATATATCAGCTGATTTCCAGACTTCCCCTTTGGCCTTCTCAACTCTATCTACCCAATCAATCCATAAGCTACAATAAGAAGGCCATGAATACTGATACTTACCTTTGAACCAACCAAGTTTCACGGAGTGTAGAAGTAGCTTCTCTCCTTCAGCCAAAGGGTAAATAGACGAGAGCTCCGTAGGAAGCATAGTCTTAAAACATGGACCTAATATAAAATTAGAGGGTGATCCAGGAATAGGAACAATTGTCTCGTCAACTATCAGCTCTTTGTTCAACTCTTGCGTTTTCTTGGCCAATTTTTCCTTTGACCGGAAAACTTCAGAGCCTAAACTTGCAACTTTATCTTTTGCCATTTCTAATACTTTTCTCAGATGGAGCAGGTTAAGAAGAAAAAGATTGTAAACCTCTCAGAGAAAAACCTGCAGACGTGAACACGTAATTTGAGTTCTTTAAACTATTAGAATTATTAACTTCTAGGCGTCAACAAGGAAACAAGGCACATGCTGAAAGCTGTTTCACCAAGATTGAATTCAATCATCTACTCACAATATGTTCTCACATTAAACAGCCTGCTACATTATATGCTCTTCAAAAAGATTCCTTATCAAGTGCTCTCGGTCTAAACAACAACAACATACCCAATGAAATCCCACAAGATGGGTCTAAGGAGGGTAGAGAGTACGCAGAACTTATCATTACTTCGTGGAGGTAGAGAGGCTGTTTTCGGAAGACCCTTGACTCGTGTACATCAATCAAATCAAGTATGAAAAGGAAAAATGACAGTATAAAATATAGCAACTACTATAGGAACAGTAACAACAACAAAATAATGCAATAATGGATACATCATAAAAATAGATGCTGGTAGAAAGCTAAAGCTAGACAGTACAAGAATAAAGCTACTACTATGACAGACACCACTAAGCCTAAACCCTTCAGAGCGCAATAGACCACTCCACCACCTATTAACCTTCTACCCTAAACTGCGACCTCCACACCCTCCTATCTAAAGTCATGTCCTCAGTAAAGTGGAAGTGTGCCTTGTTCTTTCTAATAACCTCTCCTCTGTACTTTTTCGGCCTACCGCTACCTCTCCTTGCACCCTTTATATCCAACCTCTCGCATCTCCTCACTGGAGCATCTTAATCTCAGCAGCAAATAAATGGATATCATCATTTTATTTGTTTGGTCAAACCAAACAAATATGAACTAAATCTACCATTCAGTTCTCCCTTCCCTTCCCTTCCCTCCTCCTTTTCCTTTTCCGCGATAAAAGTGGTGTCTTTGGTCAGTTGGGGCATACCTCGATAATTCTATACACTCCCTCCAACCAACACAGATACATGTGACTCGGACCATTAAGGCACCTACTTTTTTTTTACTTTGTCGTAGGAGCTTCCACTTTTTTGCCCCTTTAGTTGCTTGAACCCACAACCATGAGGATGAAGATGGAGGGTGTTTACCACCTGAGCAACCCCTCTTGCCCCATAAAGGGTGATAATTGATATATATCACTACAAATTGTAGAACAATACAATTTTCATGGAAGTTCAAGAAAACCATAGTTATAATGCCAAGTTCACAAAAAAAAAATTACATCTTGAATAAACAATATACATTACTTCAACTTAAATACAAAACTTTTAGTATATATAAAACTAAAAGGCACGTATTACAACTTTTTTGAATTTTATATTAAACTATCAATTATGCGAGTTTCTTGCCTAAAACTATCACCAAATATTTATCAAAACACACCTCAACTATCTTTATCATTTGTTCACCTTTCCTACCTAAAATATCTATCATTATTCAAATACGAAAAGTGAACCATTGACAGTTGAAGCGTGATTCTATAACCATTCCATAATAATTTTATAGGAAATTCACACAACTGATAATTTAGGAGTGTTTTACCTATTTTAACTCTAAAACTAATGGATTACTATTGAAGAAAAAAAAAGTTACCTCATGGCTGAAATTGCTTGTTCTTGACAAGGAGAGAGCTTCCTTTTTTCTGAGTGTTTAACTTGTATTTAAAAGTTGTCCAAAGACTGTTTAACTTATTTCAAATAAATAGAGAGAAAGTGAGGCTCTTAGAAACCTGTAACCACTGTCAAATCATAGCCCCCTCTGTTTTTACTTAAACTCTCTCTATTCCTAGTTATTTATCTATTTTTTACTTAATACACTTATTAAGATAATAATAATTGATATAGTGAGTTTATTATTTTATTTCTATTAATTGATAGAATTCCAAAATTAATTTATTCATTAAAGAGTTTTTACTTTTTTTCAAAAATATTAACTCTCTAAATGAATTGAGGATATCATTAATAAATAAATATTATTATTTTTTGTTTTCTCAAAAATGACAAGTAAAAAGTCAAAATTGGACAAGCGAGTATTTGCCAACGGACTAAATTTATGTGAACAATTTTGTCTTTTAGCCCTCGAAAAAAAATATGTCATATTTCCATTATTAAAAGCTCTCGTTTTGGTCAACTAGGCATGAAAGCTTTAACTCAAGGAGGGTGCTCTTGGCCCAACGAATATCTCTTTCCTGGTGTTTATCTTGTATACAATTTACGCACTAATATTAGTACCACTAGTTTCAAAAACTTTTATTTATTTCTTAAAAAACATGCCAAATCAAATAGAGTGTAATTTAAGTTGTTGTAACAGACCAGATCTCTTATTAATTTCTCTTATTATGAACAGTTATTTATAGGAGGTAATAGAAACCAGATAGAGTAGTTGATAACAGTGCCAAGACAGTAGAAGAAATACTTCACACAAAAACAAATGTAATGAAACTACACTTAGACTAGAGATCAAAGGGGGTAGCTATGTACATTTTGTAGTTTGTACTTTGTACCATGTCATCATATCAAAATTAGTGCTATTTTGAAGCATCCATGTTCCATCAACCTGTGCCACCAAATAACATAACTAGATGTACACTACTGGTTTCACTTTACATGTTTGGATTAGCTTGGCTTTACTTAGGTATGCCATCAAAAGAGAGAAAGTTAGTACATAGCAAAATATATTTACATGATCTTACTGGCCAGCAAAATTCACATGAAGAATGGTTTAGACAAGCGATCACTCGATTATCTTACTCTTGAAGTCTCTCAAGCTTTCTTCCAATCGAGCGATATCCCAATCAGCTAGCTCCTTCATCTCCTTCAGGACAGGAAACTCAGCTTCCATTTCATCAAGAGCATTACACTTTCCAGAACACTTATTGGCCAAACTCAATTGTTGCTTCTTGATTGCTTCACTTTTTGTCTTTGCAGCCTTCAATCTTGCCTCCAGCTTGCTGATTTTGTTATCAAGTCTGTTGTTTCCATCTTTGAGGTTAGTATAGAGTTCTTGATCTTTTGTGAGCTCGTCGATGAGGAGCTCTTGCTTGGAAACCTTCTTATAATACTCCTCTTGATCCTTCTTAGCTCTACGCAAGGTCAAGGAAAAGTGTGGAAGGTTCTCTTTAAGTTTCTCCAAGGCAAGCGCTCTCTCAGCTGATAAATCCGGTGCTCCAGTATGTACTGATAGTGCTGCGCTTAATGCTGAACAGTTTCCGGGTAGAAGCATGACTTGAGAAGGTATGAGTAGTAATCTCTTAATATCACCTTTAGCTGTGGCAAGCATTTCTGCTGACGGTTTAGACTTCAGTGTGGCGGATTTCTTGTCATCTATGGGAGAAGATCGATCAGCAGTAAAACCGAGAGATTGAGCACATTTAATTTTTCCACTAACTCGAGCAAAGAAGCCTTCTAGATTATCAAATTTCGAAGGACAGTCAGGTGGTTGACTAATATCAGATGTCTTGCTTCTGGTATTATCTAAGGATGGGGAAACTGTGCATTCCTCAACATTCTAAAAAGAAAAAAGTTCTCAAAATTAGATGAAGTACCAACTAACCGGACGTAACAACACAAGTAATAAGGAGAACTTACTTTGTCAGAAGCGGAGATTGGTGTAACAGTGGAAACTTGGATGTCTGCCTCAGTCCTGTCTTCATTAGCAGGAGTACAACTTGTAGGGAAGGCTGATGTAGAAGGTATGGCAGAAGTTGTGCCTGGTGAAAATTTCCTCGAGTAAGTCTTCGTCTTCTGAAAAGTAAAGTGAAGGAATCAAGCCAATATATCTCATTATAATCCCAGAGGCTTGTTTGGGGATGGGAATTTTTACCTTGCATAATGTTGTTGTAGCTATATTTTCAGCTGCCTCATTCAAGTTCTTTTGTTGTATGGGCTCGTCTTGCTGAGCCAAAGATTGCGATGGAATATTATCCCCTGAAAGCAATTAAGGAGGCAATACAAGACACCAAAATCAGAATCAGAAATCAAACTGAGAAAAGGGCAAGAATGAGATATAACATTGAAAGCTATCACAAAATCTAATGTAATGATATATGCAACAATCACCAACAATTCAAATGCATTTTGACGGCTCTATCATTTGTTCAGAAAAATAGAAATCTTATAATTTGTTTCATCAAGAAGGTTATCATACCTTCATATTTCCTCTTCATATTCTGGCCAATTTTTCCTGCAGATTCGGAATTGCCTTTAATACCATTGTACTGAGGAGCAGCAATTTTTTGTCTGTCAGATGAACAGAGGGGCATGACATGAGGTGAGATCTTTCGGAGGATATCAACAGCAGTCTTGTCCCGAGTATGGATGTAAGTGGACCACCAGGAATCAAAGAACTCAGTAGAGCTAGGATTAGTATCAAATGGAACTAATGAAAACTTCCTTTTCAATTGGCAAAACCTTGATTCAGTTTCTTCAGTGTAATCTGCAGATTGGAAATCTTTTCTTCTAATCGGAAGTTTATTGGCCGATTGGTGGAAGGGGACAGCCTGAGTCATACCAAACTGTCGGGCAAACTGATTTGGAGAGTAATGTTCTACCTCATATTTGCACTTCAAAGATTCATCCAGAAGGATACTGTAAGGGAGGTCTCGAGCAATGAGATAACTGGCCCAAATATCTTGTAGCTCTGGCTTATTAAGTTTTTGGAAGTCAGGATCAAGTGATTTCTTAAACCAGACAGGTCCAAACTTCCTAGAAGAAAACAGGGTGAATTGGCTGATAGTTCTAGATGCACATTTATGAAAAAAGCGAAAGTATTCCTCGAAACTAGCATAGGTGGGGATATTACAGGTATCCAAAGTAGCAGGTTGGAATTCTGGGAAGTAAGACTGTAGCCAGAATTGCAAGATCCAGAATGGACCTCTTCCATATAGAAACTTGCCCATAATGATTTCAGTGCATCCATGATATAAATTAGACAAGAGAAAAGGTGCCAAAGCAAGCTTTCTACCCGCAGCAAGAGCGAATGCCAGTTTTGTGCATTGCTTAATCATGTTTACAGAAGAGTCACAGAACAGATGTTTACTGAGCCACGTAAACAGAAAAGATAAATGTTCTTCCTTTGTCACAGCTGTTTCTGACTTTGACACATCAAGATACTTGCTGTAACGCAAGGAATTATCATAAATTGTTCCATACTTGGGAAAATGACAAGTCGATCCAGCCATCCCAAGAATGGCACTGACTTCCTCCCCATGTGGCCTAAGTCCTGTCAAAGCAACAATATCTAGTACTGTTGGCCCCATCATACCAAATCTGAAGTGGAACGAGTTTGTGGAGATTGACCAATAGCATAAAGCAGCATACAGAAGATTTTTGTCCATCGAGATATCATTTTTTGACAACTGAATGGCATCATAGATATCAGCTGATTTCCAAACTTCCCCTTTGGCCTTCTCAACTCTATCTACCCAATCATTCCATGATCTACTATTAGAAGGCCATGAATCCAGATACTTACCTCCGAACCAATCAAGTTGCACGGAGTGTAGAAGTAGCTTCTCTCCTACAGCTAAGGGGTAAAGAGACGAGAGCTCTGGAGGAAACATTGTCTTAAAACATGGACCTAATATAAAATTAGAGGATGATCCAGGAATAGGAACAAATATCTTGTCAGGAATCAGCTCTTTGTTCAACTCTTGCATTTTCTTGGCCATTTTTTCCTTTGACTGAGAAACTTCAGCACCTAAGCTTGCAACTTTATCTTTTGCCATCTCTAGTACTTTTCTCAGATGGAGCAAGTTAAGAAGAAAAAGATTGTAAACGTCTCAGAGAAAAGCCTGCAGACGTGAACACGTAATTTGAGTTCTTTAAACTATTAGAATTATTAGCTTCTAGGCGTAAACAAGGAAACACGGAACACATATGCTGAAAGCTGTTTCACCAAGATAGAATTCAATCATCTACTCAATATATGTTCTCACATTAAACAATCTGCTACATTACATGCTTTTCAAAAAGATTCCTTATCAAGTGCTCTCGGTTTAAACAACAACAACATACCCAATGAAATCCCACAAGTCGGGTTTGGGGAGGGTAGAGTACGCAAAACTTACCACTACTTCGTGGAGGTGGAAAGGTTGTTTCCGGAAGACCCTTGACTCGAATACAACAATCAGATTAAGTATGAAAAGGAAAAAGGACAGTAGAAAATATAGCAACTTCTACTGAAACAGTAACAACAACAAAATAATGCAATAACGGAAGCATCATAAAAATAGAAGGTGGTAGAAAGCAAAAGCTAGACAGTACAAGAATAAAGCTACTACTACGACATACACCACTAAGCCTAAACCCTTCAGGAAGCAATAGAATACTCCACCACCTATTAACCTTCTACCATAATCTGCAACCTTCACACCCTCCTATCTAAGGTCATGTCCCAGTAAGCTGGAATCGTGTCATTTCTTGTCTAATAACCTCTCCCCAATACTTTTTCGGCCTACCTCTACCTCTCCTCGCACCCACTATATCCAACCTCTCGCACCACCTCACTTGGAGCATCTTAAACTCAGCAGCAGTTATTCGAATACCATCTTTTTATTTGTTTATTCAAACCAAACAAAGATGAACTAAATTTACCATTCAGTTTTCCCTTCCTTTCCCTTTCCTCCCCTTTTCCTTTCCCTGCGATAAAAGTGGTGTCTTTGGTCAGTTTGGTCATACCTCGATAATTCTACATGCTCCCTCTCACCAAGACAGATACATGTCACTCTGCTCATTAAGGTACCTAGTTTTTTTTACCAGCTAGGCCACACCAAGTTCCTTCCTACCAACACAGATACATGTAGCTCTGCCCATTAAGGCACCACCTAGGCCACACCAAGTTCCCTCCTTTCCAAGAAGAAATAACAAAAATATACCTATAAAAGTACTCCACTAAAGCATTTGGAATTTTCTATAATGAGAGAGCCATTGAACTATATAAAGCTTCCACCTTTTTTGCCCCTTTGGTTGCTCGAACCCACAACCATGAGGATCCTGATTGTTTTACCCATTTTAACTCTAAAACTAATGGATTACTATTAGAAGAAAAAAAAAAGTTACCTCATAGATGAAATTGCTTGTTCTTGACAAGGAGATGGCTCTTCTTCTTTTTTTCACGTGACTCTATATATGGGTTAATACCTTATATAATATAACATGGTTATTTAACTATCCAGTCTTTTCTCAGAAAATTCTCACATGATAATTTTTAGTGAAAATTAAAAGTTAAAAGGACTTTCTGAGATAAAAATGAATAGTTCAGTGACCATATGAGAATCTAACCCCTCTATATATTCAAAAGTTATCAAAAGACACTTTAACTTATTTCAAATAAAATACAGAGAAAGAGAGGCCTGTACCCACTGTCAAATCATAGCCCCGTGTTTTAATTTTATCTGTCACCAAACTAATAAAAAATTTATACTCCCTCGGTTTCATTTTATGTGACGTAGTTTAATTTGGTATGAAGTTTAAGAAAGAAAGAATCTCGGTTTCATTTTATATGACGTAATTTGATTCGGCACGAAATTTAAGAAAGAAATGAAGACTTTTAAAACTTGTGGATTGTGGTCTAAAATGAATAATAAAAATTTGTGTGATTATAAATCATTTCATTGAGAGCAAAATGAATATTTTAAAGTTAAATTGTTACTTAATATAAAAATGTGTATTCTTTTTGAGATAGACTAAAAGAGAAAGTAAATCACATAAATTGAGACAGATGAAATATGTTTTTTCAAATATATGTTACTTCCTTAGTTCCATTTTAGGAGGAGTTTTTTTTTTACTTGACAATATATTTTTTTTTTAAAAAAATTGTGTCTAAAATCATTCTTTAACTTTTTGTGTAACTGGGAAATGAGAATTATTTCATTAGAGATAAAAAGAAATTTTAAGGTTAAATTGTTTCTAAAAATAGTAAAGTGAAATTATTTTTTAAACGAACTAAAAAGAAAAGTATATCACACAAAACAAGACACTGAAATATATTTTATAATATGTTTATGTAATTTTTGAATATATAAATTTAATGTAAGAAAATTAAGGCTTTTATATTTTAATTTATGATCAAAATTTATAAGTTTGAATCTCAAATTTTTAATTGTACCGCTTAAATTAGAACAAAATAAGCAATAAATTGAAAATGCATACTTTATTAACTGTATTTAATTTAACAGGAATAGATGTATTTGTTGAGTTAACAATCAAAACACACTTAACTTATTAGTTCAACTAGTTTAAAAATAGATTTTTATTTTTATTTGACATACTAATAAGAATATGTATGTATGTATGTATATATTTTATTATTCTTAACATCAATTATTTATTTCACGAATTATTTTTTAGACATAGTACTAACTACCCGTTTGGCCATAGATTTCTTAAGTAATATTTGGGGGGAAATTTGGCAAATAGTGTTTGTCCATACAATCATGGGCGGAGCTACCCTTGCCCGAGGGATGTCAAGCGACACCCCTTCGTCGGAAAACTATGTTGTCTAGGTAGGCTAAATTTTGATTTTATTACTATATATATATATATATATATATATATATATATATATATATATATATATATATATATATATATTATAGTTGGCACTCTTTAAAACAAGATGAAGAGTTAGCTCAGTGGTTGAGGGGCTGCAGAATATCTCCTTAATCTTTGGTCTTGAACGTCAGGGGTTTGAACCTGGTTGGGATTTCTCATTTTTATAACGTCTTTTTTTATTAAAATTAAGACTTCAAGAAGCATCTTTTGTTTTAAAATTTTAGAAAACTTAAGCTTTTTTTTCCGCCAATTTTTGAGCGATTGACTTAAATAAAGTTGACTTTACTATTTTATTTTTTAAAAGAGTAAATGTACTTTATAGATTAAACAAATCCCTAATTTCAAAAATTAAAGGGTTTGAGGAGGAAGAGCCCCAAAAAATCATTTTTGTTCGCTACCTTCGATGTGACTCTTCGTCGGGCGTCGCCAAACGATTGTGATGATGTAATTATTTTTTGCTTTCATTAGTAAAAAATTTTTTGTTGATTTTTATGTGTACTTACTACTTTGTATTTTGACACCCCTCAATGTAAATTCTGGCTCCGCCACTGCATACAATTTGCCACTATTTGGCAAATATTTTTGGCAAGTATCCCAAATTCCCAAATACTAGTTTTTTCTAGTATTTGAGCCAAATCTCATTATTTGGGATCTTTTAAAAATTGAAATTTTACACCAAACTTTTATCTTTTACAAAAACACTCTCTATAGTAGTTGTTTGCGTTACATTACATAATTTTTTACGTGAACACCAAAGTAGTGATGAAATATGAAAGTGATGATATGGTTGTTGATGAAAATGATGAACAATCGGCTCATGGTAACAAAGTCATGTCTTTTGTCTACTTCATAATGTATGGAATGATGCATGTTGCACTTACTCCAAACTACCACATTGCTTCAGTGTCATGGACACTACTTGTAATTTGTTCAATGAAGATCCAATTGACTTGCAATACAAACTTATGGTTAGTTTTGATAGTTTTTAAAACTTATGGGTATAAATCATGTTTTTCTAAAAAAGTTAAATATGTATCCCAAATATTATGACCAAACACATAGTGAAATCTCACCCAAATTTTCACCCAAATAATATTTGTCAAGAATATTTGGAAATCTATGGCCAAACGCTAGCTAAATATCAATAAATATGAATAGTATGGTAAAATAGTCAAATTATCAAGTCTAATTATGACAAATAAAAGTGCACGAAAGAAGTACCTTTTAACGTGTTTCATATCTCAACTGTGCATTGTTCTTTTTACCTATTCAAGCTATCATTTTTTTTGTATCAAAATACACATTGATGAGTTGGTAAATATTGTTTTCTCAATCAACAACACATGTGTGTAGGCCAATTCAATATTTATATTTTCTACTAACGGATACTATATCAAGTGTATTCATTCGTTAGACGAGCATAATAAACACAAAATACCAAAATAAATAGAACTGTCAGGCATATATAAAAACAAACAACAATAAAATAGAAAATTGTACTCATTCACTTTATTTCATTTACTCTCTTCGTTTCAAAAGAATAATCCAATATATATGATAACGTAATCATAAATATATAAAGGTTTAAGTCATATGCGGCTCTTTAAAGTTGTCCGCATATTTTATTTAAACACTTCAATTATAGGTTGTGCCTATTGAACACCTCAACTGTTCAAAAGTCATTCCTATTGGACACAAAATGCTGACATGGCAAAAAACGTGTGGTTCACTCTCTTTAAGCACGTAAAGCTATCAAAATATTTGTTTTTTTTTTCCTAACATATAAAACTAAACTATTTTTTTTAAAAAAAATAATTAACAAAAATAAAGAAGAAGAAAGAGTCGTCTTCTTCCCCATCCAAATTCCTTTCCCTACAACTATTTTCAATTTCTCATCCACCATTTCCATTAGCTGTTTTACGCACGTGCTCAACCCACCCCATTTCCTGCGCCCCATTCCGGCGAATCTTCATTTATTTCGATAAGAAAAATATGAATTAATTTTTCGGATAAAAATTTGTTATTATATTTTGCAATTTTGATAAATAATTACTAATGGAAAGAAGATGAAGACAATGAGTAACAGATTTGATGCTATCAATATGAAGAAAACTGATCGGTTCTAGTATTAGCTAATTTCTAACTTTCATTATTTCACTAGCACTTGAACTATTCAATGGAGAATCCAAATTGCATCTTTACACAGAAACCATAAAGGATAAAATTGAATGAAGGAGAAGAAAGAGGTAGGGCGACGATTTGTTGGCGTCGTAGTTGCCGCCGGCACCGGTGAAGAGAAAATGGATCTCGGAGGGGTCGGGGGGTTAAATAAAAAAATAAAAACAAAAATTAGTTTTTATATTCATAAAATTATTTTTGAATTATTTAAATAGAGATTTTTAAAAATATTGAATTCAATGCCATGTGTCATCATTTTATTGGTGGGTAGGCTTTTTAGAAAAAAAAATTTAAATTTTTTTTAGTTAGTAAATAGATGTTTTTTAGAATATCATTTTTTAAATAAATTTTTGGATTCAAAAGCCACGTGTCATCATTTAATTCATCATTTTGCCATGTCACTACCATGTCACAACGAGTGTAGTACACACATCTCATATTTTTGGTTGATTGTCAAAAAAATGTCAAATAAGTATCAATTTTAAGGGGCATATGTGTTCAATAGGTACAAACGTTAGTTGAGGTGTTTAAACGAAATATACGGACAACTTTAAGGAGCTACGGATGACTTAAGTCAAATATAAATAACAAAATACATCTCATGCATACATGATGTGTATAATTAAGGCAAAAATAAAAACACAAACTTGCCGTAAAATTCCTCTATAATCGTAACATCGAAATTCATGAATAATCGGGGTAAAATTACTATTGCTACTACTGATGTCCTCTAATAAAAATTCGTCTATATGTGAATTGATTCATTAGCTTCGTAATGTGTTTTGATAAATGATTGATACTAAGTTCAAGTAAAAAATAAAAATATGATATAATTCAACTAGAAAACACACAAAAAATATTATATTCAGATGTAACTGTTTTTAATCATTATCTCTTGTTTTTTTAAAGAAAAAAACTTCTTTTCAATGTAATTATCTTCTTGGAAACCTAAAAAGAGAGTACAATGATACAAACTTAAAAAGAGAGTACAATGATACAAACCTAAAATTGGGTAACATCTCTCTAAGTGATTATTGGTAGCACTTTTGACGTTTTAATTAATTAAACATTTCAATTTTGGACCTATAATTTTAAAATTTTAATTGTTTTCAATGATACAAACTTAAATGTCAAACCGATTAGATCCACCTTTTCATAATATATAGTACATCTATCATCCTGAAATTCTGAATACGTCTTTAGAAGAAAGGAGAGGTCATGCTAACATGCATGGTAAAGTGCATGTTTTCATTCAAATTTGAGCAAATGAAGTCTCTGGAAATTAATTTTTTCTTATTTTAGCCTCTTAAGGAGTATTTCCTATAGGAAAATCCAATAGAGAAGTAGAAGGGGGAAGGAGGGAGAAAAAACAACGATCCTTATAAAGGAGGGTTTCGATGAAGGAGTATATATATATATATATATATATATATATATGGCGATAAATTTTAAATATCTATCTGTATATTTAACCCTTTTATTAGTGAACGTGAATCTAAAGGCAAAATAATTTAACATTTATTGGATAGTATTTAGACCAGAAAAAGATATAAAATTTGAAGAAAAAAAAACATGTTAAAAAAATTAGGAGAAAATATATAATTAGACATACTTCACTATTATATATACACTTATTATTTATACTTTTAAAATATTACGTATCTTACCAGTAATTAAGAGTTTCTTACTATATATTGAGAAAGATACACTAAAATAGGAAGAGAGGCTAGTGAGATAAGGAGGGAGACGAACAAGATTTTATTGTGTATCCCAGATACATGTGAATCACACTATATACATGTATATGTATATATTTGATATGATTCGCATATATCTAGGAACCCAGATACATAGGAGAGTGGCGAGCGAGATGGGAGAGACGCAAGAGAGATTCGTTATGTGTCTAGATACGTGCAAATCCACTTGGATACAAATGTAGCTAAAAAAAATTTGACCCAATGTATCCTGAGATACATGCTTCTGGACGCATCAAAATCTGATAAAAAAAAGTAATATTACAAATTAAAATATATTTAAATAATTATCTTCTAAACTAGTGGGATTTATGTAAGTTTCCCAAAGAACTAAATACTCCATGTACATATACAACGTGGGTCAATCCACAATAGAATTGGGTTGGGCCTCATTACCTCAAGGAAATTGGAGTTGGGTTGGGCTTCGTAGCCCTTCACAAATAATCACTTTACTATTGTCATATAAAAAGAAGGAGAACTCAAAATTAATCAAAAGTTAATTAATAATTGGCACGTTTCAATTCTCTTTCCCGCGTACTTAAAAAATAAAATAAAAATTAGGAGAAATTACCTAAATATACATTTTATTTTATCATAATCTCTAAAATTTCGTACCATATAAAAGAATTTCAAAAATCTCTTTTTGGATACATCACTCTCCTCTCGTTGATACATCCCTATCCCCTCTCGGATACAAGACTCTCCTCTCGCTAATACATCCCTATTCCCTCTTGGATACAAGACTCTTCTCTCCCTGATACATCCATATCCCATCTCGGATACATCCCTATCCTCTCTGACAGAGGTGTATCCAGGATTTTAAGATAATGAGTGCACTGTTATAAAAATATTGATCTATGATAAAAATTTGATCGATTCGACATTTAGGATTTTACTACTGAAAACCGTTAAAGTTTTTAAATTATAGGTCTAAAATTAATTCTTATATATATATATATATATATATATATATATATAGTAGTTACCACTTAGAGAAGTGTAACCTAATTTTAGAAAGAAAAATAAAACAAGATAAATATAAAATTCAAATTTCTAACCTCGCGGAGAGAGGTGCACCCAGTCATAATCGCATTATGTGATACTTCAAGTGTGGGTTCACACATCTATATTTTAATTATTTTTTTAAAAGGCAAAAAATATAACACCACTATATATGATCTCGGGAGGGGACCATGGGTTCACGTGAACCCGGTGACCCCCCCCTTAGATACGCCTCTGCTCTCTGATATATCTCTTCCCTCTAGGATACATCCCTTAGTTATGTATCTAGATGTCCAGTGATGTATTTGGAGGTCCAGTTATATATCCGAAAGTCCAACTGATATATCCAAAATTCATAAATTTTAAGGGATTTTTGTAATTTAAAAAAAGAGTAGGAAATAATGTAATTAGCTCTTAACATTATGTTTCAAATACAAAATAATTTCATTATCAATTAAACATTAGACATCCAACTCGCAATCACAACAATTTACTAAAGCTACGTGAAGCATGTAGTCGGATTTATTTTTTATCGAACGTTTTTGAACATCATATTTATTTAGTTAATAACTATTATTATTTGTCATAGTATAAGAGTTCCTCAGTGCAGTAAAATTGAGCCCATTTAATGGACACGTGTAAACCAGCAATCATCTTCTTATACTTCAATTCTAATTACTTTGTGACAACAACTTTCTTTATCACTTTTGGATTATACACTAAAAAAAAAAAAAAGAGCTCTAATTTTCAAGAACTAGAAATTTCAACTATGAAAATCTAGTAACTCATCAATTGGGGTAAGTTCTTTTTTTTCTCCAATTTTAATTTCCAATTTTTGTTTTACATGACTTTGTTACACAAACTATCATATTTTAATAAATAGTTGTTAATTTATTAATTAAAAATATATATGAATTGTGTTTTTTTGACATTATTATCATTAAATTTACATTATGATTTTATAGTTGATTAAGGTTTCTAAGCAAAACCCTCTTGTGAAAAAAACAAAAAAGAGCTCTGTCGTTGTGAAGAACAAGCAATTTCAGTTATGGGGTAACCCTAAAAAAGCTTCTTCTACCTCATCAATGGTAACTCAGCCCTGTAATGTACGTTGTTGATTCAAGATGTTATTATTTTATTTTTTTTGGTGAAATTCACATTGAGCTTTGCATGATTTATGTATCACCCTTTAGTATACTTCAATGGTTCTCTCATTAATGTAGTATAGGTAGCCAAATGCATAAGTTTTATTGTTGTATTCTTGCTGTTTCTCCTTTTCCTGTTGTAAAGGAGGGAACTTGATCTAAGGGTATGACCTAGTGATTAGCAAAATTAGGTGAATTAGTATGCCGAGTTACTATGCACCGATATGTACTGGATATTTGTTACCCGAGGCTTAAACAACGGGTAGAAGGGTAGTAAGTAGCCGAGAGTTGTCATACTTTTATGTGGGAAAGGTAAGGGGTCAGTTTAGTTAGTTATTAGTATTCTTATTCTTCAATTTTCACTAGTAGTCTCGTTATTTTCCTTTCAATCTTGCTTTGATTTCACTTATTTTGAGCTGAGGGTCTAGCGGAAACAATGTCTATACCCCACAAAGGTAAGGGTAAGGTCTGTGTAAATCTCAACCTCCCCAGACCCACTTGTGGGATTACCATGGGTACGTTGTTGTTGTTGTTAGTGGATAATCAACACAAGACTTCATTTGTTCCATTAATGTATTTGGGGACAGTGGAATAACCATTTAACAAAAATTAAATGGGTGAACATTCCTAAAGAAATGAGGTAACAGGGCTGAATTCATTTATCTGCTACAAAATTTCAGAATTATACAAATGTTGTAGAGCAACAGACAACAAAAGTGAACTTCTTTGGAAGCATACAATATGTTTCCCATGTTTCGTTGTTTTTCGCCTAGAAGCTAACAATTCTAATAGTTGAAAGAAGTCAAATTATGCATTTTTGTCTGCAGGTTTTTCTGTGAGGTGTTTACAATCTTTTTCTTCTTAAACTTTCTCCAGCGGAAGAAAACTAGAAATGGCAAAAGATAAAGTTGCAAGCTTACGTACTGAAGTTTCCCAGTCAAGGAAAAATTTGACCAAGAAAATGCAAAAGGTGAACAAAGAGCTGATTGTTGACAAAACATTTGTTCCTATTCCTGGATCACTATATTAGGTTCATGTTTTAAGACTACATTTCCTCCGGAGCTCTTTCCTCTTTACCCATTAGCTGAAGGAGAGAAGCTACTTCCACACTCTGTGCGACCTGATTGGTTTGGAGGCAAGTATCGGTATTCATGGCCTTCTGTAACTAAAAGATGGATTGATAGGTTGAGAAGGCCAAAGGGGAAGTCTGGGAATCAGCTGATATATATGATTCCATTCAGTTGTCAAAAAATTATGTTCTCGTGGACAAAATTCTTCTGTATGCTGCCTTGTTCTATTGGTCAATCTCCACATACTCATTCCACTTCAGATTTTGTATGATGGGGCCAACAGTACTAGATATTGTTGCCTTGACAGGACGTAGGCCCCATGGAAAGGAAGTCAGTGCCATTCTTGGTATGGGGATCGACCATATATTTCTCAATGTGTAGAGGTAGAAACGGTTGTGACAGAGAAAGAACATATATCTTTTCTGTTTACGTGGCTCAGCGATCATCTGTTTTGTGACTCATCTCTAAACATGATCAACTAATGCAAACAACTGGCGTTTGCTCTTGCTGCGGGTTGAAAGCTTGCTTTGGCACCCTTTCTCTTGTCTAATTTATATCATGGATGCACTGAAATCATTATGGACAGGTTTCTTCAGGAAAGAGGTCCATTCTGGATCTTGCAGTTCTGGCTACAGTTTACTTTCCAGAATTCCGACCTGCGACTTTGGATAAACGTAATTTACCCACCTATGGGTACCCCCCAGCTGAAGGCGTGTTGAGACCTAAATTGTTCAAGGAATACTTTCTCTTCTTTCATAAATGCTCATCTAGAACTGCCAGCCAATTCACCCCATTTTCTTCTAGAAAGTTTGGGCCTGTGTGGTTTAAGAAGTCACTTGATCCTAACTTCCAAAAACTTAATAAGCCAGAGCTACAAGACATTTGGGCCAGTTATCTCATTGCTCGAGACCTCTCTTACAGTATCCTTCTGGATGAATCTTTGAAGTGCAAATATGGGGTAGACCATTATTCTCCAAATCCGTTTGCTCGACAGTTTGATATGACTCAGGCTGTCCCCTTCCATCAATTAGCCTATAAACTTCCAATTAGAAGAAAAGATTTCCAGTCTGCAGATTACACCGAAGAAACTGAATCAAGGTTTTGCCAATTGTAAAGGAAGTTTTCATTTGTTCCATTTGATACTAATCCTAGCTCTATAGAGTTCTTTGGTTCCTGGTGGTTCACTTATATCAACACTCGGGACAAGACTGCTAACCATGTCCTCAGGAAGATCTCACTGCATGTCCTCTGTTCATCTGACAGGCAAGAAGTTGCTGCTCCCAGATCCAATGATACTAAAGGCAATTTGGCCAGAATATGAAGGTATGATATCCTTCTTGATGGAACAATTTGTAAGATTTCTATTTTGCTGGTGTATAGAACCGTCAAAATGGGTTTGGCTTGTTGGTGATTTTTGCATATTGGTTAGATTTTGTGATAGCTTTCAATGTTCTCTGATTCTTGTCCTTTTCTCAGTTTGGTTTCTGTTTCTGATTTTGATATCTTGTATTGCCTCCTTCATTGAGTGATCGCTTGCATAAACCTCTTCATGTAAATTTGTTGGCTAGTAAGAGCATGTAAATATTTTTTGCTATGCACTAACTTTCTATCTTTTGAATGGCATACCTTAGTACAGCCAAGTTAGTCCAAACATGGAAAGTGAAACCAGAAGTGTACTTCTACTTATAGTTTCTGGTTGCACAGGTTGATAGATCATGTATGCCTCAAAATAGCACTATTGATGAACCACTGGCATGGGAAAAAAATTACTTCTCATAGCCCGAAGAGGATGTGTATGCACATTTATTGTACATAAGTTATATAGGAGTGTTCGATTAATGAACAATTCTTTTGAGCCGAGGGTCTATTTATGTTGTTGGTTTTGTATTTGGCTAGTGCAAGGAAAAAATTATCCGAATTAATTAAGGAAGGTCTTTTTACCTTAAGACAAACTATTGTAAAGAGGTTTCTAAATATATGTTTTTTTTCTAACCTAAGTAGGATTCTTTAAATGATTTGTAGTATATTTATATATGTTTATAATAACTATATTGTCATCTGATTTAATTAATTTTAAAAATAAAGTGCATTCTTCTGAAGCTATTTTGACATTTGATAAATTAAAAATCCCGGTAAAAGGAAGATTAAATCTCGTCTTCAGCTCACCGAGGACTTAACCCTTGATAAGATGGTCTGGAGGTCTAGAATTAAGGTAGAAAGTTAGTAGGTGTACGTTCCCTTTCTCAGAGTATTATTATTATTCTTAATGTTTTCCTTATTTTTAGACTTCTATCACTACCGGTTGTTTCGTGAGCCTCGGTATATTATTATCTTCTTGTTGTTTCTGCTTGTTGCTTCTGCATTTTTCTTTCACTTTTCGTGCAGCCAAGGAACTATCAGAAATAACCTCTCTACCTTCTCAAAGATAGCCCTCCTCATACCCTACCAATGGGATTACACTAGGTTGTTTGTTGTTGTTCATCAACAACTCCTTGCTTGTCAATAAATTTTGTTTAGACACTGAAACTATTATTTGTTCTAATCGAGTACCTGAACAACGGATAAAATGTTCATATTGCACATTTGTACGTGTGTTCGCAAATGCCTATTAAATAGATAAGTTTAGCCACATAAAATATATCACATCCTTTAATGATATATATTAGGCTCGATCAAGAACTATAACATATTTTAAATGGTTAACAAGCACGTGAAAACACACATAAAAACATATACAAAATTTATGTCAAAAAATCTCTAATAAAAACATATATTAAGGTACTCAACCAGAACATACAAGTATTTAAATAAAATTTTGTGTGCAACTTTAAGGGGTTGTTTGGTTTGAAGACAAGTTATGTTAGGATTAGTTCTTTTGAGATTACTTTTATTGGGATATCTTGATATTATTTCTTGTTGACTGTTTGGTTTGTTATATTAAGAAAAAACATGCATTGCATAATTTTTAAGAAGTTGTTTGTATACAAAAATACCCTTTAAAAAAGGATTTGAGGGACCTCCGGAGTCTTTATGCCATTTCAATATTTTACAAATTCAAAGAGATTTGGAATAGAGTGGTGGAGAGATGTGAGAAGAGACTGTCCAGATGGAAAACAAAATATTTTTCGAGAGAGGGGAGATTAGTCTTGATCAACTTAGTCTTAGATGCCTTGCCAACTCATCTGATGTCAATTTTCCCCATTCCAGCCAAAGTTGAAGAATGAATTGATGCCATAAGGACAAATTTTTTGTGGAATGGAGATAAGGAGTATGTAAGATTTCATTTAGTTGAATGGAAGACTGTAATCCTATCTAAAAAGCATGTGGGGTTAGGAATAAAAAAATTGAGAAAACAGAACAAAAGCTTTACTTATGAAATGGCTGTTGAGATTCCCTAAAGAAGAGCAGACACTGTGGGTTAGGGTGATTCAAGCAAAATATGAGAAGGAAGATTATTTTTTTTAATTATAACCGAGAAATCCGTCTGTGACCCGCCCTTTGGACCAATCACAGCCTTCTAACGGTGGATAATGGGCCTGCCCCTCTACCCTTCTCCACTTAAATACCGGGTTTCGCTTTGCATGGTGTGGGGCTTGAACGTGCGCCTAAGCCACAAATCCTTCACCTTTTGCCACTCAAGCTAGGCCTTGGGGGCGAGAAGGAAGATTTTTGGTAGACTAAAGAAGTAATTTTTGCTTACGGTATCAGTCCGTGAAGGTTAATCAAAAACTTACGGCATATTTTCTTTGAAAGAACAAGCTTTAATGTAAACAGTGAAAGGAAGATCATGTTCTGGGAAAATGATTTGATAGGAGATGGCAGTCTCAAGCAACTTTTTCCGGATATTTTTCTACTAAATCAGCAACAAAAGTCTACTCTGCAAAAAATATGGACTCCTCAAGGGTGAAACCTGACATATAGAAGACTGATGCAAGGCCGGGAGGTGGAAAGACTGGCGGAATTTTATGGCACCTTAGATCAGTATACAGGACCAAAGGAAGGAGAAGATACTCCTGGATGGAAATGCCATAACAAAGGCTTTTTCATAGTTAGCTCTGCTTATAAGAATTTGAATAAAATGCGGTCTCGAATCAGTTTCTTACCGAGGAAGCTTATATGGAAAGTGAAAATTCCTTACAAAGTGGTAGCCTTCACTTGGATGGTAGTGAAAGAGGCTGCTCTAACGCAAGAAAACCTCATGAAGAGGGGCATACAATGTGTCCAAGATGCTATTTTTGTGAGCAAAAGGCAGAGACAATCAACCATCTGTATCTTCACTGTGAAGTGGTTAGCCAACTATGGAACCTGTTTACTAGTTTCAGAGGCATAAGGTGGACTATGCCTGAAAGGGCAGAGCAGGCTCTAGTAAGCTAGAACAATGAGATGGAGTGGTGGCATAGACAAAAACATATGGAGAATTGTCCTAATAGTGATATGGTGGACCATTTGGAAGGAGAGAAATTCAAGATGTTTTGAAAGTGAAATGAATTGTTTTATCACTTTTTGCTATTGGTATTGTTTGGAGTATATAGATGATCCTATAGCAGCTGTAGACATCTTAGGATCCTTGTAAGATGAAACAAGACCTAGAGATAGCTTTTCTTTTTTGGATTGTTGAGCCTACACCTTTGTATGTAGCTCTGTGATGTAAATTCTTGGGTGGGATCCTTGCCTTAGTGTTGAAGATTTATATACAAAATTGTTACCTTTGTCAAAAAGAGTATTTTATCCTGGGATAACTAATCCTGATACTATTATTCCACTTTCTAGCAGGAACAACTATTCAAATTATTGGTTTTAAAAAAAAATAAAAGGAAAGAGCGTATCAACATTTAATTTAGTATCCCTTTAATTGTTTTTCTTAGATTCTTATTTGTTCACAAATCTTTTTGGTCAAATTTGTTGGAAAATTGCCCCATATATATAGTATACATTTAAATTATTAATCTTTGATAGAAAATTCATTTAAAAATAATAATTCATTGTTCTATGTGGTACTTAAAGATAAGTTTATTGATGTGACGTTGGAACACGTGTAAGTTCATAAGTAAGAAGGTGGTTACTTTCTTTAGTATTTGCTTTGGTATAAGGAAAGTAAAAAAGAAAAAGCATGTTAGGCATACTACAAAGAAGGTAAAAACTGCACTTGATGTTTACACCTAATTAAGTAATACAAGATATGTGTCTTGCATTCAATAATGGTTTCGGTTTAGGAAAATATCAATAGATTTTGGTAGCTTCAACAAGTTGGGATGTAGAAGTGAAAATATTACAAATATGTACAATTTATTTTTTAGCACAATTTAATGAAGAGAAACTTGATGTTGGATACCCGCATTGGAGGATGACTATATCCGGATCGTGCTTGCTGGGCCCGGCCCATTTTCGTCACTTTTGAATATATATACCATGAAAAAGTGCTCACAAGCAATTTTATTTGTGAGGTAAACCCTAAAGAAGCTTCTACTCACTCATCGGGGTAAGTTGTTTTTTCTCTTTTATTCTTCTTCTAATAGTACTCTCCATTAGTGTGGTATTTTTGTTTTTAGATTTGTTTCCATGGACAATTAGCTATTCGTTGATTAGGCAGATTAATCATTTTGTAAGTTGTATTAGCCTTGAATAATCCTTTGTTGTTGCCTAACCACCAAAAACATCTTCCCCTATTTCTAGCCCACTAAACTGCTTAAGTGTGCTAAAGAAATCAACCACTTTTTGTACTTCCGAGTCATTGACTTGTCTTCTGAAAATGATGTTCCAACCTTGAGTGTCCACATTTCTAGATGCATTTGGGACAGTGGAGTAGCCTTTTAATAAGAATTAAATGGATGGAGATTCCTAGAGAAATGAAGTAACCGGGCTGAATTCATATATCTCCTACTAAGTTTCAGGATTATACAAATGGTTTAGAGCAGTGTTTTCAAAAACGTTTTTGGGGCGAGTCTCGGGGCGGGGCGTACCATAAATGCTCCTGGGCGTAAATTAAAGACATAGATCCATAAGGCGTAAGTTCTAAAATTTGAGGCGTAAGCCTCGAGCATAAAAACGTAAGTCTTGGGCGTAAAAAACGTACCCAGGCATTTTTAAATTTTTTTTTAACCTTTTTTGCTTTAAATCATATTTTTTATTATTGGTGTAATGATATTTCTCAAATAGTAATTATAATACTTTTTTTATTCATTATTGATTATTAATACTTATCTCAAATAAATATAGTTTCTATATATTATAGGTTATTTATAAAAATTTATTTGTAAAATCATTGAAAGGTTCACTTTTGCTTATTTTATTAGTAATAAAACTATAAAATTGAATATACATGAGACTACGCCCCATAGATCCATGGGATTTACTCCCCGTGTCTCGGGGCTTACGCCTCGCCCCGTACGGTATAAAACGTCCCGCCTCACCCCCCTGCCTTTTAAAACACTGGTTTAGAGCAACAACCAATAACAAGGAACTTGTTTGAAAGCATACAATATAGTAGATTGATTAATGTGAGAACAGATTATGAGGTATTCAAATTTGTGAGTAGATGATTGAATTCAGTCTTGGTTAAACAGCTTTCAGCATATGTTTCCTTGCTTTTACCTAGAATATAGTGATTTTAATAGTTTAAAGAAGTCAAATTACGTGTTCAAATCTGCAGGTTTTTCCCTGAGGTGCTTACTATCTGCTAGAAGAACATTTGGCCAGAATATGAAGAGGGGATATGAAGGTATGATATCCTTCTTGATGGAACAAATTATAAGATTTCTATTTTGCTGGTATATTCCTAGATAGAGCTGTCAAAATGAGTTTGGCTCATTGGTGATTATTGCATATACCATTGCATTGGATTTTGTGATAGCTTTCAATGTTCTCTGTGATTCTTTCATATACCTTTGCATTGGATTTTGTGATCGCTTTCAATGTTCTCTCTGATACTTGTCCTTTCCGTCTGGTTTCTGTTTCTGATTTTGATGTCTTGTATTGCTCCTTATTCATGCCTTAATTTCTTTCAGGGGAAAGTATTCCGTCGCAATCTTTGGCACGGCAAGATAAGCGCGTACAACAAATGAACTCGCATGAGGTAAGTGAAAAGATATGTATGAGAACATTATGCTTGGTAAAAATTCCCATCCCTCAAACGACCCTCTGAGATTATAACAGGATCAATTAGCCTGATTCCTTCACTTCACCATTGCTCGACTTTTCAGAATGGGAAGACTTGCACAATGAAAATGCTGCCAAAAGGCACAACTTCTACTCCTGCTAATGAAGACAAGACTAGAGCAGAGAATCAGGTTGCTTCTGATGATGCACCAATCTCCACTTTTGACAAAGTATGTTATCCCTTATTACTCGTGTCATTATGTTTGATCACCCCATCATTTTGAGAGATTTTTCTTTCAGGAGGGTGTGGAAGGCACAGTTTCCCCATCATTAGCTAATACCAGAAGCAAGACATCTGATGCTGTTGAAACACCCGACTGCCCTATAAAAGTTGAAAATCTTGAAGACTTCTTTGCTCGAGTTAGTGGACAAATTAAACGAGCTCAATCTCTCGGTTTTTCTGCTGATCAATCTTCTAATGACAAGATATCCGCCACGCAGAAGCCTACACCATCGGCGGAGATGCTTGCCACAGCGAAAGGTGATATCGAGAGAGTACTAAATATGCCTTCTCAAAACATGCTTCTACCAGAAAACTGTTTAGCATTAAGTGCAGCACTATCAATATATGCTGCAGCACCAGATGTATCAGCTGAGAGAGTGCTTGCCTTGGAGAAACTCAAAGAGAACCTTCCGCACTTTGCCTTGACGTTGCGTAGAGCTGAGAAGGACAAAGAGGAGTATTTTAGCAAGGCTGCCAAGAAAACGCGCCTCGTTGACGCGCTCATAAAAGATCAGGAACTCTATACTGACCTAAAAGACTGCAGGGGCACGCTTGACATCCAAATCAGCAAGCTGGTGGCAAAAATGAAGGATGCACAGACAAAGATCAAAGCAATCGAGGAGCAAAAACTGAGTTTGGCGAAGAGGTGCTTTAAGAAGTCTAGTGTTCTTGATAAAGTGGAAGCTGAGTATCAATCCCTGAAGGAGTTGAAGGAGCTAGCTGATTCGGATGCTGCTCGAGTGGAAGAAAACTTGAAATACTACAAGAGTAAGATAATCTGAGTGATTGCTTGCATAAACCGTTCTTTAAGAGCATGTAATATTACATGCCAAGTTAGTCCAAACATGTATCTGTGGAAGCAGAAGTGTACAAGTTATGGTTTCCTGTGAACTTGTGGATTTTCTGAACATATTGTTAGTAACTTTGTTGTTAGTGTTCCTTTCTTTCAGAATGCTATCTAATGTTTTCCCTAATATTTGTCATGAACTTTAATAATTTATTTTTTCTATAATTGTTTTTAATTGTTTTCCTTGATCGACGGTCTATGAGAAACAATATCTTTACCTTAGGGGTAAAGTTTGCTTACATATCTCCCAAGATCATTCCTATGGGATTATATTGGATTTGTCGTTGTTGTATTGTTTGCAACTTTGGTAAATGACAATGGTAAGAGTTCTTTTTCTCTCTCTTTTTTCTTTCCAAATTTAATTATTCTTCATGCACTTTGCCTTTTTGTTTTTGCATCATCTCCATTTTCTCTAACATTTCCTATGCTTTGCTTGAAAGAATTCATGATTATGGTTGAATTATTTGTATTGGTTATATCAAATTATTTTTACTTTATACATTGTAACAATATGAAAACATTTTGTTAAATTTAACCCCCTTTTTAAAAATTAATTTGTTACTAGGAGGTGGATGGTGTGAGTGTCCCTTCAATTTTTACCAACTTATTGAGTTGACTAGGAACTTTCATGCATTATCATCAATTATAGACTAATACATTCATGCTTCTGTTTGAGACAGTTTCAACTTTCAACTAGTGATACGGACCGACTCGCATATTTTGTATTTGTATTTTTTAACTGAATAATCATAAATTGTTATCAAAAAAACATTTGACGGTGTAGGGTGTACATTCTCTCTTTTGATTTAAAAAATAAGTCAAATGGCACTCCGGATAATTTGATTTGAATTTTTTTCACCGATGAATTTGCATTTAGCATATGCTATATTTTTTGAGAAAATGGCAAAAATGGTACTTAGTTTTTGGTTGTACGTTCACAATAGTCCCTTAAGTATTGCCTAAGCAATTTTAGTCCTCTAAATTTGTAAAATATAGCAAATTCAACCAAAAAAAATCAGTGAAAAAATTAATCAAGCATCTCCATCCTCCCATTTTTATAAACACAAAAACATCAAAACAATGGAGGACAATAACCCACCCCCCACAAAACCCAGGGTGGTCTGTTGTATAGGTGATATCCATGGCTACACAACAAAACTCCAAAATCTATGGTCAAATCTTGAATCTTGCATTAACCCATCTGATTTTGAGACTGCCCTTGTCATTTTCTTGGGTGATTACTGTGATAGAGGTCCAGAAACTAGTAAAGTTTTAGACTTTCTCATTGCTTTACCCTCAAAATACCCAAAACAATCCCATGTTTTTCTTTGTGGGAATCATGATTTTGCATTTGGGGCATTCTTGGGTGTACTTCCAAGTCCACCTGATGGGTCTGAATTTTGTGAGACATGGAAAGAGTATGAGATGAATGAGGAAAGAGAAGGGTGGTATAAAGGTGAAAGCTTTGAGAATATGCATTTGCAAGGGAGGAGATGGGCTGGGAATCATACTGTTAAGTTTAATGCTGTAAAGGGTATTGATTATAAAGGATCTATTTATGATGCTGCTCCTACTTTTGAGTCTTATGGTGTTCCCCATGGTTCTGCTGGTATGATTCCTTAATTATTATCTTTTGTTGGTTGCTGATTAGGATAGAAGCTTAGTTGGTAGTTGAGCGTTTTCTCGCATCTGGTGCTAACGGAGGACATTACCTTAGATAGGAGGGTTTGGTGGTCACCGCTGATTAGGATAGAACGTTAGTCGGTAGTTGAGAGTTCTCTCACTTTTTTACGGGATAGGATTGGTGGTCGTACATGTACTTACTTGCTTACCAATAGTATTAGCACTATTCTCATAATTCCTAGTCCTTTGATTCGATTATCACCTGTGCTATTTTGTGCTTCGGTTATCGCGTCATATGATTGTCGCTATTGTTCTTTCTGCTGTATGTTGTGTACTACTCTCCTTTTCACATTATTTAGTTGTTGTTACTGCTTTTTTCTCTGTATTCTCTTTTTCAAATTGTTTTGCTATGCTTTGTAAGCTGAGGGTCTATTGGAAATAGCCACTCTATCCTCTTTAGACCCCACTTGTGGGATTACACTTGGTATGTTGTTGTTGTTGTTGGTTTTTGTCTGTTGAATGGGTTGCTAGTTCTGTCCTGGACAACAAGAGTTCGAAAATTAGGTGTTATTTCTGCTTTTTCCTTCCTAGCAGATGGTTAACTTTGGACTCCTGTTCTAATTTTGAGAGAATGAAGGTGATTTTGGATCACTTTTTTAGCTGATGGTAAGTTGATCATTTGTATTAGTGCTTCGGAGTGATACCATTTATCACTGGCTTGTCTTTAGTCTTGGGCGTGATGCACGTTTCCCCTCATATTATGGTTCCTAAGTTCATATTATGAATTATGGGCCGGTGTAGTACCAATAGTATGCTGATGAGGTTCCAATGTACATGCTATTTGCAAATGATATTGTTCAACTTACTAAATCTAACACGGGAGTTTTCCAATTGGAATTATTGTTTAACTTACTAGGTCTGAAAATGGTTTATCTTTATTTTTCATTTTCTGGTCTTGTGTATTGGATATGTTTCGTTTGATGACTGTGTCATGTAATGATAGGATCCCGGATCATTCTTTTTTAGCTGATTGTAAGTTGAGCTTTTGTACCGGTGCTTTGGTTCGTTTTGTCAATGGCTTATCTTTTGTCATGGGTGTGATGCACTATCCCCCCCCCCACCCTCTCCCCAAGTCCTAATTAAATACTCGTTTACTTTACTTATGGATCCTCATATTATGGTTCCTAATTACGTAGTACTTGTTTACCCTACTTATGGATGGGGTAGTACCATAATATACAGGATGATGCCCCAGGATACAAGCTATTTGTTATTTATATTGTATTAATTGAGAATATAACGAGGGAATCATTCAGAAGTTGAAACTGCTTAGAAGTACTATAAAGAGTAAGGGTTTTAGGATAAGTCAAAGTAAGACAGAGTAAGCTTTAGAATAAGTAGAACCAAGAAGAACTATGCGCATGGTAGTTTTATAAGAAGAACAAAGGTGAGGTGAGACTAGCAGGATTGTGGTGCATAAACAAAGACAATTCAAAAATCTAAGCTCAATCTTCCAGGAGAATGACATGATAGACAAAAATGTAACCCATTGAGCTACAATTGGATGGTTGAAATGGAATAGTTTTATGCAAGTGTTATGTGATCGGAAGATAACTAACAAAGTGGAAGGCAATGTCTATAGAATGCTTGTGAAGACAATATTTTATATGGAATGTTGGGACTCTGTAGCCCACCATATCTACAAAACAGATGTTGCAAAATGCAACTGTTAAGAAGGATATGAGATTGGGCAAGCCCTCTAACAAGGGTGCAAGCAACACAAATAGATTATAAATGAGAAAAAAGATATCCTAAGATTGTTTGACCATATTCTACATATGCACCAGTCTGTAAGGTACGACTCTATAATAACTGAAGGTGATAAGAGGGAATGAGGTGGACCTATAATCACATAAAGGAAGTTGTCTCAAAGACATATCTTGAATAAATGGATTTAGCTAAGACTAGATACGTGGAGCATTATCAATTAGCTAGATTAAGACTTAGCTATTATTGCACTTACATTAGGTTTGATATTTTCTGGGTGGCTTCTTAGTTCTTATTATAGTTACGCTTATATGTCCATCTAGAAATAAGTGTGAGATTTAGAAACCCTTTAATTTCGGAGAACTATTAATTTACTTTAAAATACAAATCATCTAGTATCAGGAATGAAATGAGTTTTTGTTGAGCACAATTAATACATAGGATTCATATGACTGACTCTATCTAAGTTGGGATTGCAGCATATGTCAGTTCTTGATTGATTGACTATCATAATGTGCTTTTCTGATTTTGTTTCAGCGGATTATTTGTAATGATTCCTTGTTGGATCACCTACTCCAATTTGGGTGGTGATCACTCAATTTTTTTGATAATTGTGGTGTCCGGGCTAGCTTTCACGCACCTCAACTAATTCCATGGGATACCTGCCACCTCCCACTAGCAATAGGTACTGCATAACTCTATCCACCAAGGCGGATAACTCTGTCGACCAATGCTAGAATAGATGGGAAGAAATCACCTAATGTTTTGTCTTTACTGGGATTTGAACCTGAGACCTCATGGTGCTCAGCCCACTTCATTGAACACTTGGCCACACCCTTGGGTGCGGTGATCACTCAGTTTAGTTCACGTTTTGTTTGGTTTCTCTTGTCTATCATTGTAATGTGTTCTATAGTTAATATCAGAAAGAAATGTGTAGTAATTTTTTGTTTTCCTCCAATTAAAAAATAGGGGTGTAGTGTGAAATGCAGCTCTTTTTGAGTAGGAATGCTCATCTAATATAGGTGTTGTTCCTTCCTGTCATGCTCAAGATTGTCCCTTTTTTCATATGGCGTTGGGTGGACCTCCGGAGAACTTTTGCTGATAGTCCATTCTTTAGTTCTATTACAACAACATACCCAGTTTAGTCCCACATGGGGACTTCCCGTGAGGGTAGTGTGTATGCAGACCTCACCCCTACCTTGGAAGGTGGAGAGGCTGTTTCTGTTAGACCCTCCGCTCACGAAAATAATAGGAGTGAAGAAACCAAAACAAAATACTACACAAGACATGACAAAGCATACTAAATAAGGAACAGTAACTACAACAAAATAATATGATAAACGAATTACAAGGGGAAATATATAGTAATAGAAATCAAAGGAACAAAAACCTACAAGAGTAATACTACGACTACTAGTATGAAAGGATAAGTGAGAGTATGAGACTACCTACTAACCTTATACCCTAATCCGTGTCTTCCATAAACTCCTATCTAAGGTCATGTCATTGGTAAACTGAAGTTGCTCCATGTTATATTACCTGTTATAAAGAAAACTATGAGAATCCTTAATTCTGCCTATTGCAATATTACGTAATCACTTTATAATCCTTCTGTTAACAGTAAGGTTTTACTCTTTACAGATCTTATGAAGGTAGTTACTGATGAGCACAAGAAATTCCTTGCCAATTTGGTTTGGATCCACGAAGAGGTAATGCTCTTTTGCCTTTATCACTCTTCCGTTTTCAACTTTTTTCTTCATTTGATCCGCTCCTTCACTTTTCCACGGGAACTTTAAGTAAAGTGCTTATCTAGAAAAGATGCTTTAAGTTTGATTTGTGCTTTATAAATGAACTCAAGAGTGCTCTTATATTGATCATGTCATTGCATAGCCAACATGCAACTCTAGCAGGATTCAAGATTTAAAAAGTTTGTCTCGTTCTTTTGCTTTCTAGGACGATGTTACCATAAAAACTGAGGAAGGAATTAAAAGGTGCAAACTAATTGCTGTTCATGCTGGCTTGGAGAAAAACAAACCTGTTGAACAGCAGATTAAAACCTTGAAAGCAAAGGACACGAGGATTCCTAAAGTTGCCCCCCTTAGTGGAAGGAAGGACGTATGGGAAATCCCTCAGGTCACTTCTCTTTAGTGCTTCATTTACAAAATTTTCATTGTGACTGCTAGTCTATGTTGCATGGACTCTTCAAAAGTTCCATTGGTGCATGTCATATCCTCCAAAAGTATCCGATACAGGTGCAACAACATTTTGAAGAGTCTGAGCAACATAGTTTGACGCTATTCATTATATCATGTCCTATGCTTTCTAAGAAGATCATGCTAAACCGATTCTCCAACTAAATTTGATTGTTGTTGCATTATTTTGTTAATAGGAACTGACTAAAACTCCAACGATTATCGTAAGTGGCCACCATGCAAAATTACATATTGAAGGCCTCAGACTGATAATAGATCAAGGTGGTGGATTTGAAGATCAGCCAGTGGCTGCAATAGTGCTTCCTTCACTGGAAATTGTAAGGGATACTGACCATTTGGTGAAGTAGATTATGTTTTTTGTATGTTATTGACCCAATAATCAAATTAAATTGCAAAAATAAAGGTGACTTTTGGACCAGCTACCAAAGTCTCTAGCACCAGTTATATTTGCTGTGTGTGTGTGTTTAATCTTTTATTGATGATTATTTGGCTAGACTTTTGTTGAATGCAGGTCAGAGATTCAATAGAGAATCATATTATATTGTAGATTCTCTACTTTTTGGTATACTATACTCGTATACGTATACGGAAGATCTTCATTTCTACGCTTAAATATATGAAGTTTTTTTTTTTTTGAAATTGGTAATGTTTTAAGTTCAATTTAAACTAAGACTCAATTGAAGGGGAGTCGTTGAACAACAGTAAAGTGGTCTTAGTATGACCTAAAAGTTAGGGGGATTTAGAAGCAACCATTAATACTTGCATTAAGATAGGTTGTCACATCATACTCCTCGGGATGCTAACACGGGATCAGTTAACTTCTGCAAAGTCTAGATAGTATGCTCTATTTTAGCTTGATTGTGTCAAAAAGAAAAATGATTATTCTTTTCCATGATTGGTGTATCTTTTATTTATTTTTTCACTTTTCAGGGTCTTGAAACATGAATCCATGATTATTAAAATCTTCGATACGTATTAACACATGAGTTTTCTAAAATTAGGAGGGTCTAGATTTCGCCATGATTAAATTTGCTTCTTTTTCTTTTTTTTGCGGGTTTTGGGCCTTTGAAACACGAATTCATAATTATAGAAGTTTTTTTTTTCTGTGTATTAGATGAATATTTTATGGAATTGTTGCTGAACCTTTTTTTATTTTAAATTCAAAGGGTCCATCACAAACTACCGAGGCTTCTCTTTGACTAGCGTAACTTTTTTCGCCATTTTGGGGTATATCAGAGTTTTCGATGTGTATTAGCTCATGGATATTTTAAGATAATAATTATTTTTTTTGAATTTTGGGGTCCTAAAATGAGAATTTCAGTATATTAAAGCTTTCGATGTGTATCATGAATATTTTGAGAAATTATTGTCGAACTCCATTTATCATGAAATCCAAACGACCTAGTTGTCACTATGACTTGGCGTTGCTTTTATTTTATTTTTGCATTTCAGTGTGCTGAACTATTATACTAACATTCTTAGAGTCGGTTTAAATTGACTTAAAAAAATAACTTTTAAATCAAAAAATAAATAAATAATCCAACTTAAATGATTTTTAAGTCAAAAAATTAAAAAGTAGAGAATCCTACTTTTGATTTCTTAACTTTTTTAAAATCATTTCAAAGTTATTTTTAACATTTCCAAACACTCTCAAAAGCTAAAAATGACTTAGAAGTAAATTTAACCAACTTTTAAGCCGATAAAAGGAACCTTCTGATATTTTCTTTTTTTTAGCAGATATACCCAGCCAGTTTATTAAAGCAGTACATTGAACACCAACGCAATATCGCTAGTGAGACAACGAGACCAAAGTAAGAAAAATGTGAGTGAAAAACCCACTTATTTTAGTTTACATTCAAATCAAAGTAAATCCTTGACAGCCTTTGTTCTTGACACATACTATATAAACATATAGATAGCTTAAGCATGTGATAATAAGCAAAAAAAAAAAAAACGAATTGATTGACTAGTAAGTGCAAACCTGTAAATTGACTATTGATGCATTTAAATAGAAGCCATAGATGTCATTTGTGGATTGAAGTTTTAACCACAGAAAGTGAGGTAGAAGATTGCCTTCAATTGACAATTCTTTTTGGGAGGGGATAAAGAATTTGAGGTACAAACAAGGCAAAAATGAATGTCATAACGACAAGAACCATCTATAGTCGGACCAAAAAGGACTAATTTAAGCTCTATGAAGAGTACAATGCTATTATTCATGTCAAATTACAGTATTAACTGTTCTAAGTATATCAACGGTAGAAAGATGGTCCAAAGTATGTAAAAGGAAAGAAAAAAAAAACTATTAAATACTCTTTTCTTACCTGCCTCTCTCCACGACCCCAGCTCCCCAAACATTTGGAGTGAGAGGATGTTTTCTCACTGGCTTCGTCTTCTCTTCTCCCCTGGGAATTGGAACATCGTGTGAACGGGGAAATTGGGAGAACAAACAACTACCCAAGAAAGGAAGTTAGTCGGCTTCTGAACCAGATTCATCAGAGCCTGAACTGTTGCCCTTGTTATGGGCAGTGCCGTTGGCAACAGCTCCTTTACTCTTTGTTTCCTTTGTATCTTCTTCATCTTCGCTGTATTCACTTTCATAATCATCGAAATCTTCTTCTTCTTCTTCCTCGTCCTCCTCAATTCCATCCTCCATGGCAGGAGTCTCATCTGCTGCGAAACCACCTCTCGTTCCAGCTCTGCTACGTTTCATAACCTTTAACTTTATATTCGACTTTGCATCACAACCAATCCAAGAGTCACATAAGCAGAAAGAGCTCAAGTTGTAGTTCCCTTCAGCTGGAGCTTGGAACTTACCCATTACCAGTCTTGAACCATTTTTCACTTTCTCAATTGCTTCTTTAACGGCAACATTTATTTCCCTTGCACTTGCACCAGACCCTTCCTTTGACTCCTGAATCGTTTTCGATACAGCAATTATCGATGTAGCTTCATCCATGAAACTAACCTTCTGGGAGAGCCACACATCATTTGAAAAGGAGTCCGCAAGCATCAGCCAGAAATTCTCCTCTTTGTCAAAAGGAAAATACGGACAATGTGGAAGGGCACGTATCAAGCCACTACCACGGTTAAGAGTGACCCAAGCATGCATGGTAACGATGTCACCCTCTTGAATTCCCTCCTCACCTTCAGTCTCACATGTGATATCAATTGTCACTGAAGGCATCATTTCAAGAACCATCTCCACATCGTGGGATTCACCATTGGAGAACCCAGCAACTTGAGTCAGCAGATCAGCACGTTCATCCGGTGTCATGTCACGGAAGTCTTGAAATGTACGAACTTTCTGTCCATAGAAGAAAGTATTAGGGATATTCAAAACAAAAGGTTTCACTTGGCAAGCCTGCGTTAATACTTTCTAATCAATACAAGCATGCTGCCACATGAAAGGGGGAAAAAGCAGGCTGCACACCATTTACATCACAGGTAAAGAAAGAAGTTGCTTCAGTATGAATAGAAACATGAAAAATTAACACTCCAGGATAAATTAACCTGATAACCGCATGACCAATGTACATATTGATTTCTTTAATTAGGACAGTCCACGATATTCCTATGACTACAAGAGAAACACCACTAACGGAAAATATTCCAAGGTAATCCCAAAAGACCTTATAAAATTATGATTTTCATCTTCCATAAATGTGAATCAAGTTCACACCAGTTTCACAAGACATTTCACAAGGAAATAAAGAAAGAAGAAACTGATTAGAGATGCCATTAAGACTTCACAGTGAAAGCATCCATTGCATAGACTAGCCACTGACACACTCAAAGCACATGTCAAACTTTAACTATTGAAAGTATAATAAATTTGTAACATGCTAAAAGTGTAACCGTAAACTCAAAATTAACGAAACACTACTTGATCACAAAAAAGAAGCAGAGCATCTTTCGTGATATCAAGGAGTCATGAAAGTAACCACCGTATAACTAAGTGTATAAATCAAAACACTCAACCATTATTAAGTAGAAATTAAATTTTCCTGATAAATATTATTGGAGTGTAAAAATTATCGCAGACAAAATATTTGGATAAACCGAAGTACTATCTTAAGAACACTGTGTATAGAGAAAAGTTCAGATAAGCAGCTACAACTAACAATCCTCTGTAATGGAAAATCAAGTTAATAACATCCCGAACACTCAAAGTCTTCTGTTTTATTCTTTTTTTAATCTCAACACATTTTGGATCGTCTCTACTCAAGACCTCTTTTTGAGCCGGGATTACAAGGATAGTACAACCCTGCTGACATCAACGGGAAAATTTCCTTTATTCTTTTTTTGTGAGTCTATGTGTGTGTGTGTGTGGTGGTTGGGGGGTGGGGGGTTCGAGTTCGATCTCTACAGACAATTTCCTTCCTCCAACTATTGAATTAAACCAAAATTCAAAACCATAAGATGGCAAAAACTTCCCGAACACCACCAAGGAACCAATCAGAGATACAAAAGCAAGCATCTGACTGATGACGCATTGGAAGCACCAATACAGATAATTAACAACAATCTCCGTTCCAACATTCAGTAAGAGGCAGATGTGATTAGAAAGTTTGAGGAAGAGATGAAAAGCAATAATTGCAACCTTTCTCGCTATCTTTTTAACAACAGCCTCGCTAAAGTGTGGCAGCTGCAAAAATGGTGCATACCCTTCACTGGATGCACCTGCTGCCTTCCTTGCGCTGAGAGGTACTGCCTGAATCAATAACAGTAAAGTGCGTTAGAAATGAGAGGAGGAAAGAAAACCAATGCCAGCAATGTAAGTAAATGAATTTGAGTAGTTCATTGGACTTCCTAGGTCCTAAACTTTTTTAAAAGGGATGGAAACAGCCTCCAACTCCCAAACTAATAGCTGTTAGAAGTCCAAATTTTGTGCATAAAATCCTCATCGAAACAACTGAGAAATAAAATGAATGCTGACAAGAAATTTATCTTATTATCTTAATGCATGAACCTCAACAATATTTGACGCTAAACAAGAATAAGCAATGATGCCCATATGAATATGTATCCATAATTATGTCTTCAGATAATATGATTGAATACTAGCAGATACAAACATAGAGCCAGAAGAGGATGATCGCAGTCAAAATCATGGTTAAGGTACACAAGATGATATCCCACAAGTTATCACGAAATTAAGTTACTTTTCTTGCATTCTTCTGGAATAGGGAAAAGGAGAAGAAAATGATAACAAATATGCTGATAAGACGGTTAAGCACAGTTGCACATAATAGATGTAGAAACTAGTGATAATCTTTCAGAAGAGTACTGGCTCTCTAGAAAAACTAACCTGAACAATACTCTGAGACAGTTCCACCACTCCTATTGCAGGTCTTAGCCATCCATGCCCCACTGGAGGACGTGGAATAACAGCCATCTGCATGCAACAACACGAACTCCCTCAATTACCATAGCAACTCATATTATGTTAAGCAACAAAAAAAAAAAAACATGACATATGGACTTGATACAGATTAAGAGAACAGAGCACAAGAAGAATGAAAAGCTGAACAGTCTTATCCCTAGGTTATATAACGCCATTGCCGCTCCCCTCTCCCATGCACAGCTCAAAGAAAAACATAATAAATTGGAAGTCTCTGAACAATCCAACACCAAGCCACTGTTTAAACCATTTAAGGGTCATTGCTTGCATGTACTTAATGACCTAGACATTATGTATTGACATATCTTCACAATTTTAGAATGTGCCTACTTTTTTTGACATAGTAGTGCATTATTCTCATTCCCCTTCCTCCGTCTTCTCTCTCCTATTGCTTACTATATCTGTTATTTTATTTGTAGTTAATTATGCTCCAGACATTTGTTGATTTATTATGGTTACTTCATAGTTCATACAGTAACTAGAGTAATACTGAAATGAATCAAGTTGACCCTAAAACCCAGTGTAGATGTTACCAAATTTGAAAGGGCTTCAAGAATATGTCCAATAATCCCCGAACTACAAGTCCATTATTTTTTTTTTGATAAAAGTTAAAGTTGTATTCTTCAGCATTAAGGGTATGCTGGCTACCTCCAAAAAGTTACAAGCTGAAACCATAATTACATAGATCCTAGGAACTACAAGTCCATTATTATGATGTTGAGGAAGTGAATTTCTTTTACAAGTGATGCTGAAGAAGTCAATTAATTCACATGATTGACGTTAAATCCAATTTAATTCAGGACTAGACTTAGATATTAGAATTAGCATCGGGTTTCGTATTATACTAGTGATGGCAAATGAGCGAGTTGAAAATTGGTTGAGAAAAAACAGGTCATAATCCAACATGCCCATGCTTAGGCGGGTAAAAAATGGGCTCTTATTTTGGTTCAAACAGATGAGTTTGATCCATTTTATATATAGGGGTTATGGAAACTTCTATAATATTTTATATATTATCAAACATGAAACTACGCATTACTCTTGTTAATAGAGATACTTTGATAACACCATTGAATCAGTGGATTTATAAAGAGGTAGGTTAGTTACAAACTTCTTAATTTGATGCGAGGAAAAACTCTTGGATTAATTCATAGTCTTCAATAATAGATACTTCTATGTGATATATAGTTAACTCTATCACATAGGGAGCTTATTTAGGATCATAAATACCTTGGTACACAATCTCGTAGCTATCTTTTTAAGTTTTTTCCTTTCTAGTCAGACCAAGTTCTTCTGTTTAAACTATCTCACAATATATTTCTATACAACACCATTGATGTTGTATAGCGATATATTCTAGTTATTTCCGTACAATTATATATGTTTTCAAATTAACTTCTCATTTTTCGCAATCCTGCAGCTGAAACAAAAATGCATTAAAACCCAATCCGCAGAAGAAATGACAGCAATCTGGTTACCAACTCGTTCCTGCTGCTCCTACAAGTCAAGAAAGTAATGCCAGATGCCCCAAGAAAAAAAAAACTCACTGGGTTTAGTTCGAACTGGAATAGAAACCTTTTCCCTGTGATAGAGACGCATTATATATATAAATATATATGTGTCTCTGCTAACTAGTTAATACCACAAACCTCTTCTTTGGGTAAGATCAGTTGGCTATACCATGAACATTTAGATCAATAGCCATTTTAAAGATAATAACATAATGGTATTCCCCTTTAACCCTTTTTCTAAAACAGCTCGTCATCCTATATATATTTCCCACCTTGTTAGTGAAAATTTTCCTTTTCTAATGAGTCAGTTACCACCTATACCATGCAAGCAGTAAATGAAAAGTAGCACTACCAGTAACCTTATCAAAAAGAAAACAAGCACTAACAGTAGTAATAGGACTACAAACAGAAAGAATGGTGATACCTTCATCAATTCTTCCAGAAGCCGAGGTGCAAGTTCAAGCACATGTCTGAAATCACGCTGTAAAGTTGGAGACAAGGCTGCCGTCTCACGTGTCAATTGGGTTTGAAGCAACAATTCAGTCTGCAAGCAGAAAAGTACTTCTAGCTATATTCTCTTTTTCACAAAAAAAGAAAAAAGAAAAAAAAAAAAGAGGACAATTTTGACGAGGCTTTTTGACCTTGGAAAAAGAAGAGAGACCACTCATACCTTTACTAAAGCAGGATGCTGCTTCCAAAACTTAGCCTGTTCTTGCCGAATATTCTTAAGATCCAGATTTAGCTCACTTCTAACCAAGACAAACAGTCTCTGCAGAGGTTCTTCGTCAGACCGATGAACAGGAATATCCATGAATTCAGAAGCCTTAATGAAAACATCCATGACCTTGCTGCATCATTGAAGCAACATTACAAGAGACAGAATGGAGTAAATAAAGGCAACATCATCCAAGAAAGCGACGACTACCGCATAGTGGAAGGGGGGAGAGAATTATTTGATTCAAGACGATAAACTAGAAACCAAAGCATCGCTATGCAACTATTACATTTCGACAACATTTCAGCCAGCAAATGTGATTTTCAATCTTATGAAGCAATCTACAAACTTAAATGTGTATATCCTTGAGTAGAAAGCAAAATAGACTATTTCTCTCACATACCTTGGAGCTAAAGAAGGTTTCATTAAGTGGTAATATGCGGCTAATGTTGAGTGCATGACATAGTTTCCAGTATACTTTGACGACCTAGACAAGTATATAACAGAAACTGTCAAGGGCAGAATTATACAGACTCCAACAATTCCAAGCAACAGTATTCCTTCAGATGCTCCATCGATGTTTAGAAGGAACTGCGGGAGGGCAATGCCCATTTGAAGCCCCTGCAGGGAACACAAAAAGAGAATTTTTTTTTATTAAAAATGAGTACATTCCTCACAAATGAAAAGATCATATCTCGGACAAAAAGCACTGTGGCATTTCCATGTCCTCCTATCCCCCACATCCACATGACGATGATCACGTGCGGACCCACATAGAGCCTTGTGGGTGCTCGAGCACCCATTGAACCCGACATGAAATATATATACGTATATAAAAAATACTATGAAACCTAGATAATTAATTAGTAAGAACTCAGAAATAACTGTTGGATGTGCCTCATTGGTTAGCAGCCAGGTGCTGAAGAAGCAGTACCACAGGTCGTGTGATCAATTCTCCAGAAGTGATCTTTTTCTATTGCAATTTTCTTTCCCTAATTCTAGATTTCTAGTTCCTTTTTGCTGACTTATCAAAGAAAGAGAAAAATCGGCATTCAAAAGACTTCAAAATACCTTCTTAAGACTTGAACAGTTTCTAAAACAATATTTGCAACTTAGAAGTTCATAATTAGCAAGAATAGTCTTATTTATTTTAATTTCAAAATATGGAAAAATCTTTGAGTACAATCGTAATTTGTGCCGAAAATTCCGCCACCGTGGTTTGTAGCCACATACTCTTAACTTTTTGAACTACATGTTCCACCCTCTCTCCAAGGAATTGCAAATTTTCTCATCCAAACGGCATAAAAAATGACTTATACATTTCTAAAGTTGTTTAATTCACTATGTAAGGTGTAAGATATTCGCAAGAGTAAGCGATGTTATTATTACTCATTTTAATTTCAAACTACGAAAAGTCATAGAGTACAATTTGTGACTTGATACATTCTTTTGTGATGGTAATATTAAACATAACTTTCTCATTTTTTCACGATTGCGTTCAAATAGTTCTTGCACTTATACTAAGTGAATGGTAATGATTTTATGTTTAAAAAAGTGAAGCACCCACGACCTTCAGATCTTGGATCCACCACTGACGATGATAGATGTGGAATTACCTGCCGTCCATCGGGATGGCCATATTTTTCAAAATTTTCCCTAGATATTGGATCCGTTAGAGCCTGATAAGCCTTTGAGATGAATTCAACAAAGTATGAGTGTGCCTCTGCAATAGAAGAGATAAATAGTCATGGCCAAGTGGCTGCAAATATAGTTCATCACAGTAATACCTAGATGTGAACACATGATAGCTCTGTGTTCAACCTGGATCTGGATTTTTATCGGGATGATACTGAATGGAAAGTCTCCGATACGCCTTCTTTATTTCAGAGTCAGAAGCTCCATATTCCAGTCCAAGGATACTGAATGGCTCGAATATTTGGACCTACAGAATAAAATGTTTAAACTATGTAGAAATGGAAATCCAAGAGGCCAGTGTGTAGGTTGATAAAGATGGTGCTTACAATAATGCTTTCTTAAGACCAATGGAACTTGAACTTTTATATATATATGACCATGAGAATTTGACATCAGTAAAAGAATACCTCAATGCTTGTGTAAGTAAAACATTTATGATGTGTGAATTCAAAGACTTAACAAATATGACCTACAGAGACGAGCACTAAGAAATTTAAGAACACAAGTGTTGTACTGTTGAAGACAGCACTAGATTTAAGAACATGCAAACAATCATTTATAAAATAAAACCAAATTGAATCCTATCCAAAGGTAGCTTAAAAGCACAAGAACACCTAAACTCTGATAAATTTGCACATATAAACAAAAAAGCTATCGCATTTTCTGCAACTATTTACCAATAGTATCATTTTTCAACTTAAGGAGTTCTTGGAAAGAGGTTGCCACACGCTTGCATTACAAAAAAAAATATGGCTATCAAGTTTAAGAAGAAGAACCAGACAAACAGCAATTACCTCAGTGCTGATCTGCTTGATGTAATAAACTAGAACAGCCATGACGACCCACAGAAGTACGAGGGTCAGATTACTGTATGTTGAGAAGTTTGAAATCTGAAAATCAGAAGTAAAATTATATAAATCCGATTACAGAGTTTAACTTTAATATTAAAACCCAGAAACTAGGTTATACAGAAACTTGCCCGCCTGAATATGGATTTGTGATACTTTCCGGACCGAACGCAGACTGAACACTGGCAGTTGATTTTGGCAGCCTTTTTCTTGAAAGCACCAAATAAATTGACTATAGTGTAAGGAACTAATGGCAAAGCCATTAAAGTCAAGACAAAGATGGGAAAAAGTGCGCTGTTCTCTTCAGAAGCCCCCATATTGAATTTTTCTTAGAATCTAGCAGAGACACTCCTGAAATGATGATTCTTATTAGAGTACAATACATCCAAAAAGGGCTCAAACCAGCCTTAATACACAATTTCAAAAAATTATATACTTCGAACCAAGCTTTCTCAAACTCTGCCTTATATCATGACAAGTTCAGCTAAGCTGAACTAAGCTTGATATACTACTGAAATGCTTGTTTCCATTGAGCATAACTCATCAAATATAAATTCAGGACAGCCTCCAATTCAAGGACAAAACAGTGGTTCAAAACTGCAGAACCAAACATTAACTACAAAAATGTACATATTGGTTCAACTTCAAGTATTTTCATCATGAGAAATTCAGCTAAGCAGAACTACGCTGAGTGCAATTCTGATCCATCATAAACAAGCTAGCAAGATGATAACAAATTGCAGAAGTTCCCTATCTACTTCCAATAAATTGTTTGTTCTAAGCTACCAAGGGTGTGACCTAGTGGTCAATGAGCTGGGTTGAGAACTATGAGGTCTCAAGTTCAAATCACAACAGACAAAAAACACCACGTGACTTCTTTTCGCCTGTCTTAGCTTTGGTTAGACAAAGTTAACTGATATTTATTGTTGGTAAGAGATGGTAGATACACCATGGAATTAACCTAGGTGCCCACAAGCCGGCCAGACACCACCGTTACCAAAGAATTAAATGAACTGTCTATTCAAACTTTATGAACACTTATTTACCATTCACAGAATGAGCTAAGAAAAAAGTACTCCAACAACTCCTGAATATGATGATCCCGATTCATGGAAAAATGCTCACATATCCTCCAATTCAACGGCAGAAACTATTATTCAAATTTAACCTAAAGTCCTAACTTGAACAGAAATTTCTAAATTCACGCCTACTTACGTTTCGAACATTATCAATCCTACTACACCATGTTAAGAACGAAAAACAGCTCGATATTGAAGATCAATTCATCAGTTCACACAGATATTCGATATTGTAATATACATTACGAAAAAAATGTCAGCTATTTGTTTGACCTAGCAAACTGCATCAAGATAGAAATGAAAGGCTACTCCTATTTGTTTGCCCTACCAAAACTGCATCATATATAAACGGAAACGAAGGAATTGACTCACCGTGAATGCAGATCACCGATGTTGTAAGTCGACTGAAGTTCGCCGGAGATAATCCCACGGTCGCCGGAGTAGCGTAAAATCGTGAAGCAGCTACCGGGCCGATTTAGGCGGCTTAAAATTAAGCAAATTTAGATCGGCTCCAGTTTGCTTTCTACTGAAGTACTCCGTATATCAAATTTGTGTTATTTGCTATTATAACCTCAGAGTTACCTTTATTATCCAATTTATCTCAAATTATTCCTTATATATGTTCTGACCCCAAAGCTATAACTTTGAATTAACTTTTACTCATTTAATTAGTCACGATTCACGTGTTATGTTAAACTTATATGCTATAACTTTATTTAAGTAATGACATCGACTTCTTATGACCACTTATAATTCAAGTAGAAAAATAGATATTTTCACATTAAGTATATATTTTTTAGATTTCTTATATAGAAAAAATATACAAAACAAGCATAAGATTGAAAATAAATTACTAAATTAATTGGCCCTATAAAAGGTCCAATTGTGAATTCTTCTTCTTCTTTTTTGCATCAAAAGTAAGAAACACATATTTAATTAATTTAAAATTAAATATATAGAGGCATACATTACAGGAATTAAAATTAAATAATTAAAGGACCAAAGATGTTAGTATCTCCAAAGTTGTTATATGTAATGCAATTTTTTTGGAACATTAAAGTTTGTTAACTTTGACCAGTAGAAGCCTCATTCAATTGGTATACTGACTTCATCAGACCAATTACATCCTGCCACATCATCTATTTGAGGTGGCCTATTTAATTTTTGGTATAGACAAAACTTAAAATTAGTAAAGCTATTGGTAATTAATGGTAAATTCTTTAAAAAAAAATACTCCATATAATAGTACTGATCCCCAATTACTTGTTCAATTTTCTTTTTTTACTTGTTCAGACAAATTAATAGAGGACACTTGTTTTACCTATTATACCCTCAATTAATTAACGGAAAAGGGTCAAAATTGCCCCTGAATCATATGAAATAGATCACTTATACCCTCCGTTACAGTTTGGGATAAAAATACCCCCGCCGTTATCTGATATACCGTGAGTTTACGGTATTTCTAATACATTTCACTTACAAGTTGTGTGTGTCTAGGGCCTTTTTATATTGTGTTTTTATGTGTTTTATCATGTTTTGCAGGAAAGGTGTTCAGGCGCGGAAGTTTAGAGACAGCTGAAGGAAATGCAGAAAAAGGCATCCACGGAGGTCATCTACGGACCGTAGGTCCATTCACGGTCCGTAGGTGATGACCGTAGATCAGCAGGCATGGTGTTGAGGACAAATCAGGGAAATCTGACCAAGTGTGGAACCACGGTGCCCATTGACGGTCCGTAGATTGATCTACGGACCGTACTGTTGATCCGTAGAGTGAGATTGCGAGAGTTCCAGTACCTGATTTTTGAAGATTCTAAGTATGGAGCTACGGAAGGGATTGACGGACCGTAGGTCGATCTACCGTCCATGCTGCTGGTCCGTCGTTTGCTTCAGAGAAGCTGATTGTTGGATGCTGAAATATTTTCTAAGTCTTGAGTGACGGAAGGGACTTACGGACCGTAGATCCATCGACGGTCCGTAAGTCAGTCTCGTGGATCGAAGACGCGTACCTGAACAAAACTTTTCTTAATTTGTTTCTTTTTTTATTTAGGATTTGTTTTCTATAAATAGGACGTGTAAACCTCATTTTTGGGGGTTAGACACTATTATTCTATTTTTGCTTGGTAACTTTGGAGATTAATTTGCAACCCTAGCAATTATTGATTTCCCAAGTTCGTTTTGAAGATTTTGGCTTTGTAATTCAAGTTAATTTTCTGGGTTTATTATTCTCTTTACGTAAGTTCATGATTTCTTCATCTACAATTATGAATTGTGTTCTTGCCAATATGAGTAACTAAATCCACAACTAGGGTTGTGGGAACCATGATCAATTAACAAAGTATGAATAGTAAATAAGCAATTCTTGACTAGTATTTTGCATGCATTGATAATTCTTTCGTTTAGAAGTCTTTTTAACGGTGGCCAACGTTAGAACTCGCCTTGTTACTACTTGCCGGACCAAGGAGGTAATTAACAAGAAAAGAATTATCAACATAGATTTAGTGTGATACTATCTAATAGGCTAGTATCGATTAGTGCGAAGTAATAACTAAGCCAAACATTGATTATGATGTCTAATATGAGGTAAAGGTAAGGGTTAGTAAATTATACACACGTAGCCGGACCAAGGTGCGGGGTGAAATTCTCTAGATGCCGGACCAAGGATTTAGAGATACCTAACTTATTACTTTGCATGTAATACACTAGAAAAGGATTGTTATTACTAGGATTACTGCGTTATGAGATTATGGGGAACATGTATACCCTAGTTATTTCTCTTATCTTGATAACAACCAAAGTTGAGTTTAATTATTGACTACTTATTAAGTTCTTACTATTTGTTTCACACAAGCACAACCCCATTTTTATTACCTGTTTCTGGAAATAATTTGACTAATTGATATAATTGTTGGTTAAAAGTAAAGTCTAAACCATTTTCCTCGTGGGATCGATCTCAACCTACAAGTTGGGTTCTTTACTTGATAACGATCGCTTATGCTTCTGAAAGGAGGTGTAATTTGAGCGTATCATTATCCCAAGAGACCACAAATACCCTTCAAAAGTTAACATTCTAAATTTTTAATGACGTGGCAAGCCACATAGGACTGATTCCTCCACCTAAGCTGCCAACTAGGATTTCCACTAACCCATCAATTCATCCTCCCAAAAATTAACCTCTATAAGTTCCATAACTCAAGCAATGTATTCAAAGTTATGTATTCTGTTACTAATTCTACATTTCAATACCATGTGGCACAAAAAATGTTGAACATATTATTTATTTTGATAAACAACCAGATACTAAGTGTGGAGTTTTATCCAAAGTTGTTGTAGGAAAGCTACCAGCTCATCCGCATAATCAAGAACCATTTGTCGAGCAAAACAATATTCAAAATAATTTCAGTGCTCAGTTTAGTTATCTAAATAACTATCGATATAAACAATTAACTTGATCTTGAAAATTAAATCACTTCCTCAATTGAATTGATGGAGCCTCTGACATTGCTTCAATGATAAAGAAGATTCGATTTTTTTCTCTCAAAATTAGGTTTGATTTGGGAAGATGAATTGATTGGTCAGCAGGAATGAATTAGTGGGAATCCTAGTTGGTATCTTAGGTGGAGGAATTAGTCTCAAGTGGCTTGCCATGTCATTAAAAAATTGAAAGTTAACTTTTGAGGGGTATTTGTGGTCTCTTGGAATAACGGTGGGGTATTTTTTATCCCAAAATGTAACAGAGGGTATAAGTGATCTATTTCATATAGTTCAGGGGCAATTTTGACCCTTTTCCGATTAATTAATTTTGAAAAACATAAAACTTCTTGAGAATCTTAAATTTTTAATTCATCTACTCCATAATTTATAGGGGTAAAATGGTAAACTTACTATGTCAATAATTGTTTTCTTAATAGGTGTGCCGACTCAAAAGTGGACAAGTAATTAGGAACAGAGAGAGTGATATTTAGAAAAATTTGTGGGGACCATTTTCAGGACAATTATTTAGTAAATAATTAGCTTTTTATTTCAGTGGTTATTTATGAACTATTTAGATTACGGTCTAAAAAAAACTTATATAATTTGAAATTTTATGAGAAAACTATATGGGAACGGTTCAGGACTATTTTATCCTTGATTATTTCGATTTGAAATTTTTGAGAATAAAAAAATATAAAAAGGATATCACCTTTAGAATTGATTTTTATAATGTGCAAATTCATATTTAATCAATCAAAAACATCAAATAGATAAATTAAAAATGTTTGTTGGGATTCAACCTATATGATCAAATTGTTCCATTTACTACCCTTATAAAAAATCCTCACATTTAACTCAAATGATATGGAAGTAATTTGCATATTATAACACGATCGATGCATAAGAACTATCACATAAAGGACCATGTATTTTGTTTTCATGATTTAGATATCTTATACTAAAATATCGATAACTTTGTATAAATATAATGTATTTGTGTATATTAAAGTATAAATTTTTGGAATCATATATGAAATTACAATCTATCCCTATTTAGTTTGTAATTACATTAATCCCTGAAAAAGTAAAACAAACCAGATACATAATATGTAGCTCGGATACATTAAAAACTAACTCGGATACATTATAAAATAAACTTGATACATAATATGTAGCTCGGATACATAATAAATAATTTAGAATTAGGAGAGAAATAAAGAATTTTAGAGGTTTTTAGAAATATAAAGGAAATATTATAAATAAGAGAAACATAAGACGTGTATTTCAGTAATTTTTCCTATTAAATAAGGTACAAAAGGAGAATAAATTAATGGACCAACTCAAAAACATTTTTCAATAAATTAAGGGAAAATTTTCAAAACAACAATATTTTAGCTTTTAGTGGGACTCCTTAGCAACAACTTCATTATTTATTAAAAATGTCATTATTGTAGTTTGTTAAGGGATTAGTTATGTATTTATTTTATTTTGATTAATTTGAAAGAATACAAATAATTAATAACAAAACAAATAAAATATGGAACAAAAAAATTAAATACAAATCAGTTACGTTTTGGAAAGAGCATAAATAGTCATCTTTCCGTCAAGCGTTTTTTTGCTTTCTTCTTAAGAACATCAAAAAAAAAAAAATTAAAATAATTTAGTTTGTCTTGCGAATCATTCACATGATAACTTTCAAAGCTTCTTCAAGTTGAATACGACATATTTTTGAAACAAATTTTTCAAAATTGACAACTATAAATTTGTCGTATCCAGTGAACAATCGAAAAACAATTAGGTATCTTTGTATGCATTGGGATTTATAGTTTTTTTTCGGATGTTTTGTATCTAAATTATGATGTATAACGAATGAAATTGATTTTTTTTTAGTTTAGTAGCTATTTTTTCTGTTTGAATGCATACAATAATTTGTATCTCATTAAGTTAATGTAACTAATCGATCGTGAACTATATGTTGAATACAACAATATATGAATACAAATGTGAGATGAAAATACAAAGTTATAAATACAAAGTGAAATTGAATATAAAGTTGTGAATACAAAAGAAATACTCTCTTCATTTGAAATACAAAGTGACTTTGAGAGGTAAAATACAAACTAATGAATCATGAACTATATGTTGAATACAACAATATATGAATACAAAAGTGAGATGAAATACAAAGTGAGATTGAATCTAAAGTTGTGAATACAAAAGAAATTAAATACTCTCTTCATTTGAAATACAAAGTGATTTTTAAAGGTAAAGTACACACATAAAATACAAAACTTGTTGGTATACAATTAGGTTGAATACAAAACAAAAGAGAAATACAAACTTGTTCACATATAAATTGAGATTGAAATACAAAATGAATACCCAATAAAATACAAAATTGTTAGCATACAGTTAGGATGAATACAAATTAAGAAGGAAATACAAACATGTTGGTATACTAATTGAGATTGAAATACAAACATGTTGGTATACTAATTGAGATTGAAATACAATGTAAAAAACAAAAAATGTAAAACTTGTTGATATATAGATAGAATGAATATACAAATAAACTGTTGATTAAGACATTGTAGATAGACATATGCTTTCCCCAAATCTAAAATCCTAAAAGAAAATATAAATGTATTAAAAATAAAACAAAATAACCATATGAATGAATTTGTAGATTCTAATAAATCTGAAATATTAAAACGAAATTAGAAAAAAATCGAAAAAAAATTGTTTAATCGACTAAAAATCTAAAATACATAAATTTTACATAAATATGTAAACAAACTTGCATAAAAATCGAAAAATTAACGAAAAATCTGTAATATGTACAATGCGAAATAGAAATCATAAACGTTGATATTGAAAATAAATCAAAAGAAATCTAAATAACTAATTGAAATACATAAATATTAGATGAATATGTAAAAAAAACTTGCACAAAAATTAAAAAAATTGACGGAATATCCGTAATATGTACAATGCGAAATATAAACCATAAACGGTGATATTGAAAACAAATCAAAAGAAATCTATATAACTAATCGAAATGGATAATAGAAATTACCTTGTCAACCGAGAAATCTGCTTGAATTAATAAAGAGATTTTGTTTAACAATAAAGAAAATTTCTGGATGAACAACAATATAGCACCTTGAAGAAAGATAAACTTGAAACGTGAAAGGTGGGGAAGAAATGTGAAAGTTGGGGAAGAAACGTGAATGGTGATGAAAAAAGATTAATGGTATTGGTTTAATTTTATTTTTTCACTTTAAACGGTTATTGGTATATAATTTGGTCCAATATAGGACTCTTTCCATAAATAAAATTAATTTAAAATACTAAAATTTGAATACATATTATTTTATAAAAATATTGTCATTCTGCCATTTTAAATAAATTTTTTAAAGTGTTGTTATTTTAACTAATTATGTTAGGTATTATGACTTAATTGCTAATTTTTCCAATTTTAATTAACTTAATTCTTTAATTTTACTTTTTTTTTGAAGCCCAACACTTAAATTTTAGCCAACTATTAAAACCTTAAGTTTAAATCTCTCAATATTCATTACTTCAAAGATCACGCTATCTCTATTCTTTATAAAATTTTCTAATGCAACACTGAATAATTTAAAGCTCAAGCTATAGAAGATGGTAATTGATTAGTTTTGACTATTAAATATTGTTTGTTTTTTTGGAGAAGTAATTTCTCAATATTTTAAGGTGTAATTTTATTGAAAACTCTATTGATAAGATGTTGAGATCTCCAAAATATTGAATCAACTTTATGCTATAGACAATGAGTTTTTTTAGTTTCTGAAACTTGGTACATTGGATGAATCACTTTGTTTGTGTAATAGCTTATTTGTGAATTATTCATGTATTAAGTGTTTCTGTCAATCGAGATGTGTATGTCCTTAACAAACTTATTACTTTTGAACCGAAAAAATCCAAAAAAACCTAACCAAATCGATGATAACCAAACCGACGGTTATTTTTTTGGTTTGGTTTTAAAATTTTAAAAACCGATTTAAATTTGTTTGATTTTAATTTTAACTAATAACCGATCCAAATCGAACCATGAACACCCCTATTCTCCATGTTATCATATCATATATATAAAAAAAGAGTGCCTAACCTCGACTTACTCGTACTAAATGATAATTACAATAAATTGATGAATATATGACATATATAAAAATATAGACATTTATTATTTAATCATGAATAATATTAATTTTTTACTTCACTAAATTATTTCACCAGAATAAATTTGATTTAATTCAAACAAACGAGATTGGTAATTACCCTACCACAAATTTCGAATTAGTGAATGAAATTTTGATCCAATAGCAAAGCCAAAGATAAAACTTTTCAACTCATTCCAGTGGCACTTAAAATAAAGATATTATTGGTATTTTTCAATATATAAGTATATGATGGTAAATTAATGGAACTAAAAGAATATCCCATCAAAATGCTTTACAACAGAAACACTTTTAACTTTTAGTAGACATTTTCAAACTGAAAAATAATATTTAAAAATTAAAATTGTGTTTAGGTATAAATACAAAATATATATTTTTTTTAATTGTGAATAATTTAAAGTGAAAACACTTTTTTTGACATTTTAAAATTTTTGAATTCAAAGCTTTTGTTCAAGCTTTAACTACAAATTTTGAATTTTGAATATTATGCAACTCAAATATGAATATTAGTTTGTGATTTCAATAGATATATTGTATATAAATGAAAAAAATGAATAATGCCACAAATTTTACTAATGGTCAAGATGAGTGGTAAATGGTAAGTAACCTCCATCCTCAATTGAAGGTGACTAGTTTGAGCTTTTGAAAATAGTCACTTTACTCTTCAAAGTAAAAAAATAAATAAATGATCCAAATCCGTATTAATCCAACTTCAAAATGGTTAACCCGACATTGAATACCTCAACGTTCAGATTCCAGCAAACACACAACAATATTTGGTGATTTCTTTTCAAGTGTTTAAGTCTTGATGCAGAGTCACTCAATACATGTGTTAGTGAAATATAACAACTATTACATCAAAATTAGCATATGATCTGTCTGAAATAATCTCTCTATTTCTCGTAAGTATACAAATAAAATCTACATACACTATATTAATCTTCTCAAACTTTACGCATATCAAACACTCACAAGCTGATTTAGACGCGACTATTTTTATAAAGGAATATGATGGAATAATGCCATTAAGATTCACAAAAAGATCATAATGTAAAACTCGAAACCCCACAAGTTAGAAAAAGACAGCTAATCACTTGCACAGGACTTACATTAGTAGCCTTTCATTCCTCATCTTTTTTCAAGATTCAAATAATATTATCAATTTCTACAAAAAATAATAATAATTGTGGGCCCATTTGGCACTATAGAACTCCACCTTTTTAATGGAAAAAAATAAATATCAAATTGACGATGGAGAAATTTGTGTGTGGACCCATTCACTCCAATCTCCATGCGACCCATCACAATAAATTTGGAAGTTTCCACAAAATATGGACTCTATAAACTCATTTCCCAAAAAGAAAAAGATCCTCAATTTTATTTATATTCATATTTATCACTAATAATAATTGTGGTTAATTAATCACTTTAACTAATACTACTATATTACTTAATCATGGTAAAATTAAAAAAGGCCCTTAAAAAGATATCTATGTTCAATAGTGAAATTAGAAAATTGTTAAAGTAGATTAAAAAAAGTAACTTCGTATAATAATTTGTAGCATGTTTCGAACCATCTTTATCACTATAAAGGAATTTAAAAATTAATATATATACATAAAACATAGTATAATTTTTCATCAATGCAGCTTCAGTTAAAATGACTTATGTCTAATTGCAATTTGAATAGAAAAAAATAATAACAAAGATATTTCGAATTATTTAGAGATCTTATGCGTTATTTTCCCCCTTACTAATTTTTCCATGTAAATGATCTTATAATTGAAGTAATACTTGTAACGAATTACACAATCAGATCTTTCAAGATAGTAATAAAAAAACCACAATTCAAATACGTAATATTTTAAAAATTCGAACAAATAATTTCACAGTCAATATATCATTTAGGAAAATAATCTTAAAATTAAAATAACGTTTATTCAAATCTCTCGAAGTAATGATTAAATGATCATAATTCAAATAACAGTATTTAAGGATGGAAGAGAGAATATACTTATTATTCTAAGAATCCTACTGTAGGTGAACCATTCTTCTTAAATATATAATTATATATATAAAAAATAATATCACATAAAATAAAATATTAGAAATGATATGAAATATAAAAATCTTTAAAACCCCACAAAGGTATAAAATCTCTGTTTTTTTTTTTTTCAGTAAATAAAAACCTCCTCCACTCAGTCTTTGTTTCTCTCTCTCTTCACGCTTCTCTTGGCGCCTTGAACTCAGCAATTTGACACTCAGTTAGTTACACTCCTATCACTTATCAGATCTCTATTTTTTCTCTTAATTCCAACCAAGGAATGAATTAAAAGATTAGATTTGTAAAAGCCCTAAGGAGAGAAGAAGAAAGATGGTGTATACACTCTCTGGAGTTCGTTTTCCTACTGTTCCATCAGTGTACAAATCTAATGGATTCAGCAGTAATGGTGATCGGAGGAATGCTAATATTTCTGTATTCTTGAAAAAGCACTCTCTTTCACGTATGTCTCACTGTGTTTGTGGCTGTGTTTTTTTTTTCTCTGTCTTTTTGTGTTTTGTGTAATTGGGGGCTCTTTAAAGTTGGTATTGTGTATACCCTTTTAAGTATAGTCTTTGAGGAAGCAAAAATGATGAATCTTGATTGACATTAGTAAGGGTTGTAACTTTTTGAAGTTTGGTTAGGTGTAATTGCGTTTGGCTTGTGTGCTGTGTGTCAAGGTTATTTTTTTGGTTTGTGATATTGGGGATTCTTAAAAGTTGGTATTGTGTATACCCTTTTGAGTATAGTCTTTGAGGAAGCAAAAATGATGAATCTTGATTGGCATTAGTAAAGGTTGTAGCTTTTTGAAGTGTGGTTAGATGTAATTGAGTTTGGCTTGTGTGTCTGTGTGTTTTGGAATCCTGATGTGTGTCAAGGTTCATTTTTTGGTTTGTGTTATTGGGGTTCTTAAAATTTGGTGTTGAGTATAGTCTTTGAGGAAGCAAAAATGATGAATCTTGATTGACATTATTAAAGGTTGTAGCTTTTTGAAGTGTGGTCGGCTGTAATTGAATTTAGCTTTTGTGTGTGTGGAATCCTGTTGTGTGACAAGGTTCTTTTTTTGGTTTGTGTAATTGGGGGTTCTTAAAAGTTGTTATTTTGTATATCCTTTTAAGTATAGTGTATATAGAAGCAAAAAATGATGAATCTTGATGACAGTGTTTTCTTAGAGAAAGAAAAATTGAGTTTTCATGGAGAAACTTGATTGACATTACTAAAGGTGGCAACTTTTTTCAAGTCCTGATATGGGTCAAGGTTCTTTCTTTGGTTTATGTAATTGGGGGTTCTTAAAATTTGGTATTATGTATACCCTTTTAAGTATAGTGTCTGAGGAAGCAAAACTGATGAATCTTGATTGACAGTATATTCTCTGAGAAAGCAAAAATGGTGAGTTTTCATGGAGAAACTTGATTGGCATTACTAAAGATAGCATCTTTTTCAAGTCCTGATATGGGTCGAGGTTCTTTCTTTGGTTTGTGTAATTGGGGGTTCTTAAAAGTTGGTATTATGTACCTTTTTAAGAATAGTGTCTGAGAAAGCAAAATCGATGAATCTTGATTGACAGCATATTCTTTGAGAAAGCAAAAAATGGTGAGTTTTCATGGAGAAACTTGATTGACATTACTAAAGGTAGCAACTTTTTCAACTCCTGATATGGGTCAAGGTTCTTTGTTTGGTTTGTGTAATTTGGGGTTCTTTTTAGTTTTGAGAAAGAAAAATTATGATTTTTCATGGAGAAATTTGATTTACATTAATAAAGGTAGTAGCTTTTTAAAGTGTGGTCAGCTGTAATGAGTTCAGCTTGGTTTAAAGGGGCCCTACATATGGTGCTTTCTGGTGAGATATTTGTTGCTCCACCATATGAGTTATAAGAATCATAGTGTTAGGATCTTTTTTTTTTTTTTTTTCATTTTTCAGTGATTAGTTGTTTTTCTTTACGTGTTTTGTTGATTTTGGTGGAAGTTGAGATTTTCATGGAGAAACTTGATTGACATTACAAAAGGTAGCAACTTTTTCATGTCTTGATGGGTCAAGGTTCTTTCTTTGGTTTGTGTAATTGGGGATCCTTTAAAGTTAGTGTTATACCCTTTTGAGTATATTGTTAGAGAGAGCAAAATTTTGAATTTTCAAAGAGAAACTTGGTTGACATTGCTAAAGGTGGCAACTTTTTGAAGTTTGGTCAGCAATCATTGAGTTTGACTTGTCTTTAAAGGGACTGTCTTTATGGTGCTTCCCGGTGAGATCGTTATTGCTCTAAAATATAATTTTCTGTTAGAATCTATGATAGGATTTTCATACTTCTTCTTAGTGACTGCCCAGCCTTTTTTCTTTACATGACGTGTTGACACCTTTTTTCTTTACGTGATGTATTGACTGAGTGGTGAAAGACTGAAAGTTGAGGTTTTTGTCTGAAGAATTGGGTCTTCTTATATTAATAAAGTTGTAACGTAGTTTGGAAATTCAAGTTGCCGAGGAAGGCGTGCTTTTTCACTTGACTAGCTACTAGAGGAGTGATCTTGACGGCGGAAAATCTTAGAAAGGGGAAGGCTGTTTGCATCAACTGGTGTTATACGTGCAAGGAGACGGGAGATGATGTAGATCATCTTCTTCTTCATTGTGGTCTTTCCATGAGGTTATGATGTGATATGTTTGAATGGTTTGGTACTTCTTGGGCTATGCCAAGAACTGTGAAAGAATTGATATTCAGTTGGAAGAGTGGAAGAATTGACACTTGGTTCCATTAGCTTTAATGTGGGTGGTGTGGAGAGAGAGAGAAATAGGAGAACTTTTGAGGGGGTAGAGTCGAGCTTTCCTCAGTTGAGAAGTAGCCTTTGATCTCTTTTTTTTTGTTTTTTGGTAGACCCATAGAATTCCCAATTGTATAGAAGATTGGGTGGAGTTTGTAGAGAATCATCTTTTGTTGTAGATTCTTTACCTTTTGGTATATCCATTGTATACAGCCAGGCCTTTGACTATGTTTATGAATGAATATACATTTACTTGAAAAAAGAAGAAGTGAAGCCAGTCTGTTGTACCTTTGTAGACAATGTTGTTGCAGCATCTTGATAATTCCCTGAAAATTGTCTCCCTGAAGGAATAGTTTGGTTGATATGGATTATTTCTTGGTTTGTTTAATTCGGTGTTCTTGAAGTCCATTTTAAATCCTTTGACATTGTTAAAGGTGTTTACGAGTGTTGGTCTGGGTTTAAAAGGACCTCTTGTGTGGTGCTTTCTGGAGTGATCTTTCTTCCTCCAAAAGAGAAGTTGCAAGAATCAGTGTGTGTACTTTTTTCTCTTGTATGATCAGATCTTTTTTCAATTTTTCCGTTTTAGTTGATTTATCCATATAGTGAAAGTTGATGTCATAGTTGCTGTTTGTGGACTTCCTGTAAAAGTTTTTTGATATACTTCAAAAATTGTCACACAGAAGAAAGAATTTTTTACCATTACTTTAAGCTAGATGGGACTGTTTGATTCTTAGACCAAGTAATGAACCTTTTTGTTCTCTTAACGTGTACTTGAAATAGTTTGGTAAAATTGTGATAGGAAAAAAGATAATTCTTGATTTCTTCTGGAGCATCACTTCTAATCATAAAAGTCTTTTTTCTCTTCAACCATGAATGATTAATTGACACTTCTGTGGCCTAAGTTGCTCTCAGTAGTGGTCTTTAATTGTAGAGATATAACTAATCTGATATATGTATGTAGGGAAGATCTTGGCTGAAAAGACTTCTTACGATTCCGAATCCCGACCTTCTACAGTTGCAGCATCGGGGAAAGTCCTTGTGCCTGGAACCCAGAGTGATAGCTCCTCATCCTCAACAGACCAATTTGAGTTCACTGGGACAGCTCCAGAAAATTCCCCAGTATGTTACATTATTCTCTACCCGCATGACAATAGACTTTTTTTTTGGGGGGTTATGGTGGTGGGGGGTGAGAGGTGGCAGATTTCTTGCAGAAAGCAGTTCTAAATAAATATCTTCCTCAGTCTGCTTAAATGATGTTGTTATTGCATTTTGTTTCTATGAGAAATGAATTTGGTGATTAATTTTGTCACTTTGATTATTACATTTTATGTTTTAGGCATCAACTGATGTAGATAGTTCAACAATGGAACACGCTAGCCAGATTAAAACTGAGAACGATGACGTTGAGCCGTCAAGTGATCTTACAGGAAGTGTTGAAGAGCTGGATTTTGCTTCATCACTACAACTACAAGAAGGTGGTAAACTGGAGGAGTCTAAAACATTAAATACTTCTGAAGAGACAATTATTGATGAATCTGATAGGATCAGAGAGAGGGGCATCCCTCCACCTGGACGTGGTCAGAAGATTTATGAAATAGACCCCCTTTTGACAAACTATCGTCAACACCTTGATTACAGGTAAAGTGTTTTTATTCATTGAGTAATTTTCCTATAATAGAGGCAGCATTCATCTATAGGCTATGGTACTTTTTGCCTGTGATGGTCATCTGGTTGATGATGTTTAGGCTTTTTGTCTTCGGACTTTCATATGCTATTGCTTACCAATCCATTTTTGGACATATATGTGATCTTTCTGTACATTCTTCAGCAACACAGTTGCAAATTATCGGCCATATCATAGGATTGGGAACTCTACCTTTGAGGGTAATATGGCCCTGCTATGCATCTTGTCAAACTTCAATTTATTTTATTGCCCAGTCAAACTGTACAACGGAACAAAAATGATTCCTTGTGTTTTCCATAGGCAGACCCCATAAGATGAGTAATCACGGGATGAAACCCCACGGAGTTGACCAACCATTTACTTTGCTGTAATCACTACTCCAAATTCTTTCTTGTTGAGACTTGGGAACTGTACCTTGATAGCCATTTGTATAAGAGGCTTCTGTTATACTATTTCAGGTTTCTTACACTAAGACCACGAGCCTCCTTTCACTTCTGCACTTAGCCCACCTATGTAGATGGTACCTTTTAGTTTCTGCATTTCTATCCCGTAGAAATGGGATAGAAATGCCTTCTAAGCTTGTCACTAATTCCTAGGACTCAGGAAGGTAGTGGTATTGTTGGAAAAAGACTATATAGGATGCTATTAATAAGTACTAGTCTGCTACCCAGTGAAAGATAGTGCCTCTTCCAGTTTAATAGTCTCCTCTCCACCTTCTCTAACTCCATTCCTCAGTGCTGTCCCTTCATATTTGGTCATTAGAGAACTCTCTGTCCTTGGGAAATGGGCAGTTCACGAATTCAGTATCACACCATTTCAGCCAGTGAATGTATGTTGTGAACTTCATTGACTGGGAAGAACAAAGTTTGGTTCATGCTGATTCTGAGACCAGGAACTTGCAAAGGCATATCAAATGACTCTTAGGTGCATCAGTTGCCTCTCTTCAGCATAATATGATGTTATCATGCATAAAATACGGGGTAATGGGTACATTTTGCTGGTCTACTGGCTCTACATTTTCCTTCCCTTTTCTACGTCCACTTCCAGCATATTTCTAAGTCCCTCAATGGCCAAATTAATCTTTTGGCCGGACAAAAAGGGAGATAGGTGGTGAATGAAGTGGGCTGAGCACCATGAGGTCTCAGGTTCAAAGACAAAAGCACTAGGTGATTTCTTCTCATCTGTTCTAGCGTAGTTGTTGCTGGTGGGAGGTGCAAGACTGTAAGGTATCCGTGGAATTAGTCGAGGTCTACGAAAACTGGCCTATACACCACGGTTCACAAAAAAGGGAAGATAAGTGATCAACACTTTTGTGAACAAAGAGGGAGATGATCACCTTGTGCCAAGCTTCTTTTGGAGGGGATATGACCAGATATGGTACAATGTTCCAGGTGGTTGTCAATCACTCTATGATTGACAACTTCCATGCTATTGTTGCTCACTTGAAATTTTGTCCAAAAGTGTACTGATGTTGGTATTCAATAGCAGGAAAGTATATCTATTATGGAAACATGCTTTATTTGAAACTCTGATTGCTGAGCAAGAGAGACACCTCCCATTTAAAATGCTTTATAAAATTTTAGTCATCATTTGTTTGAAACAGAAACAGCCTCTCTATCTCTACGAGGTAGTTGTAAGGTCTGCGTACACTCTACCCTCCCTAGACCCCACTTGTGGGATTCCACTGGGTATGTTGTTGATGTTGTTGGATTTGTTTGAAACAGAAACTTCTTCAATTTGAATGCTCTTAGTATTTCTGTTTTATCTTTGTTAAGTCTTCTTTTCAGTTGACGTGAATCTATGTTTGGTTTTGTTTGTTCTTCTGCCTAGGTTTGATTATTTGCTTCATACATTCTTCATTTTTGTCTCCCAAGTCTAGGTCTTGAAGACACAATAGGTCCATAACACAACAACTATGGCCTGCAACAATCTAAAGTTCTTTTTTTTTCTATGCTGTCCACTTTTAGGTATTCACAGTACAAGAAAATGAGGGAGGCAATTGACAAGTATGAGGGTGGTTTGGAAGCTTTTTCTCGTGGTTATGAAAAAATGGGTTTCACTCGTAGGTAATAACTGCTTTTTTCTTTTTTTCTTTTTTTTTCTGAAGGTAATCGAGACCGGCTGCAAAACCTTGTCAAACATTTCATGCCATAATGTGATTCTTTCATGCCAATTTGGTACTTCGTTGACCCACTCCCATACCTATACAATGTGATACAGAGGATTTAAAAGGTGATTAGAGGTTGTTATAACTGCGGGAAAAAAAAAGAGAAATTGATTATGCTTGTATTTGGAGACATGCATATAGCAGCGAGTAATTCTTGACATGTTCAGCCTTCCTAAAAATAGGTGTTATCCAGTTCCTATCATTCTTTAAATATCATCTATTGTTGAAAGTTTTTCTTGAGTATCTCGTACTTCCCTCCTGTGTTAATTACTCGAATATGAAAAGGATGCTAGCCCACGAAGGTCTTACATTGACTAAATTTAAAAGAAGCCATGTTATATACTCCCTCCATCCCATTCCATGTGGCACCCCCTTATTATTTTACACCACAAGTTTCAGAAGTCCTCATTTTTTTGTAAACACCGTGCCAAGTCAAATGGTGCCACATAAAATGGGACGGAGGGAGTATTGGAATTTGAAGTACATATCTCGAACAACTGGAGTGAATCCTGGGAAGTGATCTTCCAAAGCTAATGTAACACCTGATTGTTGGAGAAGAATCTATATAATTCAGTGATATAGTTTTCCCTTTATTGTTGAATCGTTTACTTTCCTTTTTTATCTTCCTTGGATTGTTTGAACGTTATATATTGTAGATGCTCCTCCTTTCCCTTTGTAAGTTTGCTCTCCTCAGAGGGACTGAAGTACCTCATTCTGACCGCCTATGAACTTTGTTGCCAGTGCTACAGGTATCACTTACCGTGAGTGGGCTCCTGGTGCCCAGGTTAGTGTTTCATTTCTTGTTTTCTTTTAGATTCCCTATGATGAAAATCCTCTACATTAATCCATGTCCTCCATAATCCTTAACTGTGCGGGGTGTGGTCCAATTGATGCCAAAGAGACAAAAAAACATGCTCCATAATTCTGAGGCCACCTCACAACAAATAAAAAGGTGTCTGGGGGTTTCAGCCTCTTTTTTGCACATATAGCATCTGTTTGGGAACTGGATTTTTCTTTTCTTTATGTTGTCTTGGGTGAGACATGCCTCATATAGAGCTGTCCAGGTAAAAAAGCGACCTTGGGAAGTAGCTTGGTCGAAAACTTTCTTTCTCTTTATGGATAACCAATTCATTTTCAAATATTGTTGGGAGACTTACCCAAGAAATGGGTCAAAAAAATGGAAAGATCGGAACATGGTAATACATCTGATACCAATATGGACTACCTATATCAATTGCTGTGCTTTCTGAAATTGCATGCGCATACAAGGGTTCAAGTTTCGATCGATATTTGCAGAGTTGATTGTCCCTCTCGAAAACAAAGATTTGAAGTGGTCTATCATTTACTGAGTATTCGGTATAACTCACGCATTCGTGTACAAACCTTTTTCTGTTAGCAAGTAAAGTATCTAATTTGGCATGTAAGAATTAGCTCGCAGGATACCTAGAGGACTAATCGACTTAAAATCAGCCAACTAAGTACAAATTTGTCTCAAGGAATGAAGGCATTATATTTTGACCTGGCTTGTGTTCTGCCAGTATAGGTACCTATAACAGCAAACCGAGTGGTTTGTCTTTTGGTTAGTGGGTCCTTCTATCAGAATAAAAATTGTTTCTAGATATTTATGAACTCAGATGTGTTCAGAATCAGTATGCTAATTTCATCAAGGAAACTTCTAAAAGATAGGAGAATCCGTTTGGCAACACATAGTTGTTGGGTTTATGATAGAACATTTTTCTACCAAAGCTGCACATTCTGACGTTTTGTGTAAACTGATCACTAGAAAAATAAAGTTTAGCTGCAGTATATGTTAAATGAGAGGCAGATAATTTAAAATAACCTGGAAAGTCATTGGTGGTCTCTACTTTTGTGTCCGTCAGTTATACCAACTTCTGTATTTTGTTCATGATAATATAGGTTTGTTGAAAGTCTGATTGCATGTATATCCTCTCCGTTCTTTTGCAGTCAGCTGCCCTCATTGGAGATTTCAACAATTGGGACGCAAATGCTGACATTATGACTCGGGTATGTTCCCCATAGTACATACCCAAGTGGTTCTGTTTCCATTTCTGAAGCTTTGTGTTCTCTTCATTCAATTGTCTTTTCTATTCCTTTCACAGTTTCTATCAAATTGCTCGTATTCTTAGTTCTGTTTACCTTTTCATCTACCCCCTTTTTGATTGAGTTGTATTGGCACGTGATCCCCTTTTCAAATTTGCATGTTACAAGGAAGTCTTTGCAAGAAATGTGGATTTCTTAAGATGTTAAAGTAATCTTTCTTGACTTGTTTCCAGTAATGTTAAGCTCTATGCAGTGCTGGAATGTTGCATAAAACTAATTCATAGTCTATAAGCAGAATGAATTTGGTGTCTGGGAGATTTTTCTGCCAAATAATGTGGATGGTTCTCCTGCAATTCCTCATGGATCCAGAGTGAAGGTATGACTCATTTTCTACGGTGCTCTGATTGACTTTCAGGTTTCCTATGCCTTGGCTGTCGGTATCACTGTTTTCTACCTTTTCAGTTAAAATACTTATGCCAAAGTATGTTCAAGATTATTTTTTTTAGTTTATATAGGTCTATTCACTTCTAAACCTGATAGCACCCCCCTCCAATAGCTTATTGTTGATGTATGATCATGGTGGTTCTATGTAACTATTTGCTAATATTTGCTCTTAATATACTGAAATGTAGATACGTATGGACACTCCATCAGGTGTTAAGGATTCCATTCCTGCTTGGATCAACTACTCTTTACAGCTTCCTGATGAAATTCCATATAATGGAATATATTATGATCCACCCGAAGAGGTTACACTCTTCTCTCTGTTGTTGCTAATAGCCTAGAATATTGTCTTGTATTTGATTCTGCATTTAAAGGAGCGTGGTGAATCCTATGTTACTTGGACTCTCAATTATGTCGTCGCCCCAGTGTCGGATCCTCCAAAAAATGCACTACTTTTGGAGAATCTGACATGCACTGGTCAACATTTTTGTAGAATTCAAGAGTCCAAGCAACATAGGGTGAATCTCACTTCCACATGGTAGCAGAGGAGGTAGATATCCTGGGTTCGAGCCTCAGTGCCACCTATTATCAAAAGAATTTTCTCGTACTGGACCTATGAAAATAAATTAGATGCACTTGTGAGGGGCATGTTGAAGTAAATTAAACTGTGCTCTTTCTAATAGCTCAAACTTTTAAGCGAGATGGTGACACTTCAATGTAATGGAAAATCTATAGTACTTTGAACTTATATGTGAAAAAACATACCAGAAAATTCACTCGTAGCTGTATTTAAGTCATCCATGTTTTTCTATTTAGATGGTAATTTATGTAATTGAAATGGCCAAATGGGTTTTACTGGAAATAAATAAAGATTGCTACCAAAAAACATAATTGTAGAGATGCGAGACAATCGGGTTATGTAAGGAGTATGCTACCCATTTGTATAAGGTTATTATGTAATTATTTATTTATTTTTGATAAGTAATATGAGATTTTATAAATATTTGATAAGTAATATGCATAACCATTTCTTCAGCTTCCTTGTGGAACACATTTCAAGTTATCACTTCAAAGTGCAACCTTTGGAACTCGAGAAACACTAGACCAGCTTAGTTGTCGTAACTCCGAAACCTTCCACATGAAGAGATTCTCTCCGAGCAATCATAAAGAGATTTGAGTGATCTTATTCTTAAGATTAGCTTATTCTCATAGTTATTTAGCAAGAATTTGAGTGATAAGGTGGATGAATACTCACTTAGTACTGGTTGAGGTAGCATGTGTCCCGGTGGAATAGTTGAGGCACATGCAAGTTGACCAGGACACCACCGTCATAAAAAAGGAAAAAGGAGAAACTAAAAGTGATAAGGAAGTATTGTGTGGCATAGAGTTTTCAATACAAAAACTACAGAATATGTTGACTTGTTAACCTATGGATTGGAGTTAGTCCATGGAAAGCATAGATTAATAGTCTTGTACAGTGTTATCAAAAGCAAAAAGCGCAAAATAACTCTAAGGTCCATTGGCTTTAAGTGCAAATAAAGTGTGGGCTTTAATGAAAAAGGTGCAAAGGGGGAGAAAATACAAACCTTATATGTTTAGTCAAAGAATAATAATCAAAAGCATGAGTGATTAATATATGAACAAAGAAATTGACAACAGATTACAATAAAGTGAAATATCAATTGTTAAGTGTCGCCTCTTCAGAAGAGGCTCATTGGTAAGGAAAAATATGTCTTAGAACCTTGATGACAAGACTGAACCACACATTAAGCGAGGCAAAGCACTCAACATGTTTTGAGTCTCACTTCAAGGCTTAAGAGCTCCTTTGACAACACTGGTCTTGTTCTCTTTGTATATTAGTTTAGTTGGTTTTGTTCATTAGCTTATTTGTTAGTGTTCTTGCATAGCAGTTTGTGAGCTAGAAGTTTTTTCTTTTCTTTCCTCTGAAATACTTGTATTCCCTTGCTAATTTCTGCATCCTCACAAATGCTATTTCATTTCTGTCTTTTGTTTTCGTTTTTATGATTCGTTTTCATTCCTTGTAGGAGAGGTATATCTTCCAACACCCACGGCCAAAGAAACCAAAGTCGCTGAGAATATATGAATCTCATATTGGAATGAGTAGTCCGGTGCGCATCCTTCCTCTTTCATGTAATTTATAATTTATGAATCAGAGTTCTGTCTGTCAAGACTGCCGTATATGTGAACATTTAGTCGTCAGAGCAGTTATTTCTCTAAAGTGGTTGTTGAAAGGTGAAGTAAAGTGATTACTGGTTAATTAAGGTTTTGCTGTGTGGTGTCCTGGATGTTAACTTTATGAACTTCAGATGTTAATTTTTTTTATTGCTGTTCTCGAAATGGCATCTGAAGGTCCGTTTTCACATGCCAATGTTGTCCTTTACGAAGAAATTATCTTCCACTATAAAAACATGACGGGATAGGGTGGCTAGAACATACTGAAAAATTGTCCTGTGCGAACCACTAGTATTTCTTACTCTTTTTATTCTCCTATTGCTATTCTTTCTGTTTATATGACCTAGTGTTCGAGAACTAAAAAAGGGCAGCACGCCCCGGTGCACTAAGTTCCCACTATGGGGTCCCTGGAAGGGCCAAACTACAAGTGTATATTGTGCGCAACCTTACCCTGCATTTTTGCAAGAGAGTGTTTCCACAGCTCGAACCCGTGACGTCCTGGTCACATGGCAGTAGCTTTACCAGTTATGCCAAGACTCCAGTACGAGATACCTTTTCGCTGTACCAAGATATTTTGAATATTTCCAGCTGTTTATATGGACTTCTAACTTCTTCATTTTTGTGATACTTTTGTAAATTAAAATGTTATGATACAAGAGCTGATTCCTCGTGCATATATATTGTATCTGAAAAATCTTATGCACTTTGAATATTTGGACGCTTTGTCTTTATCTAAAAAGCAATAAAATAAAATATTTGGCCCCTTTTTCTATTCCTTGTTCACCCAAGATACTGGGATAGGATTTGCATGCTACATGCATTTTTGAGAAGCTTTTAGTTATTTTCTATCTCAATCTCCTTAATTTTGCTGTTTGTCTTAAGTATTGAGTGTGTGTTGTTATCCTCTTCCCTTATTGTTCCATATTTGTGATTGCAGGAGCCTAAAATTAACTCATACGTGAATTTTAGAGATGAAGTTCTTCCTCGCATAAAAAAGCTTGGGTACAATGCCGTGCAAATTATGGCTATTCAAGAGCATTCTTATTATGCTAGTTTTGGGTAATTCTCATTTTTGCTGTTTGCATTTGTTTCTCTGGTTGCTCTATATCTTCAGCAAGATGTCTTTCTCATCTAATCACTTGGGGCCACTAAGTGTTTAAACTGATAATTTTTAGTATTTCTAATGAAACTCGTTATCCTTTTTTGTCGCAGTTATCATGTCACAAATTTTTTTGCACCAAGCAGCCGTTTTGGAACGCCCGACGACCTTAAGTCTTTGATTGATAAAGCTCATGAGCTAGGAATTGTTGTTCTCATGGACATTGTTCACAGGTATTAATTAATCTTTTACTATTGCAACTGTGTTTAGTGAAGCTATGGATGGGGTTTTTTGTTGTCATTTCTTGTTTTTGATTGTTGACGTCTAATTCATAAATGAAAGAAATGCTGCATTCTAGAATCTAATCATAATAATGGTTAGCCTTTTTTTTACTGGCACTTATTTTCTATTGACATGCTTTACTTTGTCCTTAACTCACTGGAATTATGCAACCTTTTGCAGCCATGCATCAAATAATACTTTAGATGGACTGAACATGTTTGACGGCACAGATAGTTGTTACTTTCACTCTGGAGCTCGTGGTTATCATTGGATGTGGGATTCCCGCCTCTTTAACTATGGAAACTGGGAGGTACTTTCTTCCGTTGAAACATGAGTCAGCCAGAACCTTGTGCCTCGTGTCAATGTGTGTGACAGAAAATATGTTTCTTGTTATAGGTACTTAGGTATCTTCTCTCAAATGCGAGATGGTGGTTGGATGAGTTCAAATTTGATGGATTTAGATTTGATGGTGTGACATCAATGATGTATACTCACCACGGATTATCGGTAAAGTTGGTTGACATAATTTTAATCTTAATTGTGTGATCACAAGTGGCAACTTTTAGACAACAAGGTGCCTAGTAACATCCAATCAGGGAAAAAAGGAACCTAGTTTACCTTTATATTACTCTATGGTCTCCAGTATTCTGCTAAATTACTTACCTAATACATTTTAATTTCTATAGGTGGGATTCACTGGGAACTACGAGGAATACTTTGGACTCGCAACTGATGTGGATGCTGTTGTGTATCTGATGCTGGTCAACGATCTTATTCACGGGCTTTTCCCAGATGCAATTACCATTGGTGAAGATGTAAGTAGTTCTTGATCTTGACCTTATGGTACTCAATTGCTCTGAGATCATGAGTAAAATTGAAAGAGACCTCAATATGCTGAATTTATGATAATAGGATCATCAAGCTGGAGGATGCCATCAGCTAAAACCCTATAAAGTATACGAAGAATGAATTTTTTACTTAAAACAAAAAACAGTATGGAGAATCAATTTGGTTTTGACGTTAAGGCATACGAGTTTTTGTTCTAAGAGGAGTCTAGTTCACTTTTCAGAAAACTACTTGGAAAAGTTATTTTTTAGTGCCTCCTAACTGATCCAAATTCTCTTCTTCCTGAACCATGTTCAGAGTGAAAATTGAAGTTCCATTGTTCCCCCACCTCTAACATAGGTATAGATCTCCCAATGAATTCAAGTAGAATCTGGCATAGGAAGTAGAAGCAAACTTCTTCATTTGTAGAAAACCATGCATTTTGTAAGGTTCTCTACTTTGGACTTTTGGTACTTCTATATGCTTTTCAGTTTTCAGAGGTTCTTCTTTTATGAAAGAAATATTTTTTTTGATAACCTTATGAAAGATATATTTATATCATTGCAAAATGCAAATTATGCAATGTGAAGAGAACGGACATTTTACTCTATATGGACTGTGACTCCTTATCTTCCCTTAATGCTTCTATTTTTTCTACTAATTTCAGGTTAGCGGAATGCCGGCGTTTTGTATTCCCGTTCAAGATGGGGGTGTTGGCTTTGACTATCGGCTGCATATGGCAATTGCTGATAAATGGATTGAGTTGCTCAAGTATGTTTCTAATCTTTATATACTTATCCCTGACATTATATAGATTTTTTTGATAAAGTAATTTATATGATTAATATATGGCTAGAGAACCTACAAATAATGTCACTGATGTTGATTTGAAGTTTGCAATAGATGTGTAGACTCAAGCACAAGCACTGAAACATTTTAATGTGGTCTGCACTGCGTATCTTGGTTGTTGTTCCTTGTACATTTTTCTTTCCTTGTCTAAGAGCTCCTTTTGTGGAGCCCTCATTCAACTCGTGAAGTTCTCTCATGAATGATGCAAGATAAGATTCTTAGTAACCAGTAATCTGAATCACTCAAGAGTCAACAGGATGCTTTCCGGGCAAAAACCACCTGCCTCGGCTCCTTTTGCCTTATTATTTGTTCTCAATGGGGTGCAATTCTGATGGTGATGGTCCACTAATCCTGTACATGGATTCTTGCAATCAAGCCATCTTATTCCCTCTTTAGCACTAGCCAAAACCCGTATTTGATTACAATTTCTTGGTTCACATTTCAAAAAAAAATTCTAATCTAAAACCATCCGAGCCATTCCTATCGGAAGGCATAAGTTAAACAAAGGGACAAAAGTGGAGGAAGTTTGTTTACCTTGTATATGTAGGAAGCGTTTTTGTAATTTCTCAATGTCTGAGTGGTGTAGGATTTGGTTATTTGGAACTGGTACTAATTTTGAAGTATCTCTTAAGTGGGACAAAGGTGCATGAACTCTTGTTGCGAGACAGTTTTAGAAAGATTATTCTCAGACTGTTTGTTCAACTTTAATCAGATGTTTTCAATGTTTACGCTATTATAAGCGAGAGTTATTTCATTGATGTGTTTCAATGTGCCCCAGTACAATGGCAGTACATGTCTGCTACTTGTTTGACTATATGCTCTATCTATACTCGCTTGCTCTCAGGATTTGCTCCTAGTTTTGTGTTTGACTTTTATAATTTCCAGCAGTTGATAATTATTTTTTTCTAACACTGTTTTTTACAGGAAACGGGATGAGGATTGGAGAGTGGGTGATATTGTTCATACACTGACAAATAGAAGATGGTTGGAAAAGTGTGTTTCATACGCTGAAAGTCATGATCAAGCTCTAGTCGGTGATAAAACTATAGCATTCTGGCTGATGGACAAGGTTATATACACTTGTTTTTTTGTGCGTTTCTCAGCAATCAAATTGAAACTTAAAATTGGGAATGCCACTTGAAGGAGAACTTTAATTCTGCATTAACTCATCCATTAATTTGAGGGAGAATTCTACTTTCTTTCACCTACAAGTTCTATTAGACATTCTATAATTTCATGAAACTATCAGCTTAATTTCTGAACTAAATTTTCTCTAAGGATGTAACTAATTAACTATACATGAATCCACTGCTTTCTCCCTTTCAAAATTACTACCTATTTCTATAGTAATAATGTGTGAGCATGAATATCCCTTTCAAAGACTAGAGCTGTATGCTTTATTGATTTAGTTTATCAAGTTCTCATGTAATGCTTCACCCCTGCCCCCAACTATCATTTTCAGGATATGTATGATTTTATGGCTCTGGATAGACCGTCAACACCAGTAATAGATCGTGGGATAGCATTGCACAAGATGATTAGGCTTGTAACTATGGGATTGGGAGGAGAAGGGTACCTAAATTTCATGGGAAATGAATTCGGCCACCCTGGTATAGATTGCTAACCCTCCTTGGCCATATATCTTCTCTTGGCTGCTGTTGATCTTATACAATTTTCTTTCCTGGTATTCTTTATAGTACAGTAATACATTCATTAATGTTTTTCCAGAGTGGATTGATTTCCCTAGGGCTGAGCAACACCTCTCTGATGGCTCAGTAATTCCCGGAAACCAATTCAGTTATGATAAATGCAGACGGAGATTTGACCTGGTTAGCCCTTACACTGTTTCTTATCTAAGTTACTCCCTCCTTTTCAATTTGTTTGTCTGGTTTGACTTGACATGGAATTTAAGAAGGCAAAGAACACTTTGAATCTTGTGGTCTTAAATTAAAGATATGTAGAATGTATCAAAATGCCCTTTAATCTTGTGGTCTTAAACATGCTAGGTAGAAAGTTAGAATTAAAGAGTTGCCAAAAAAGGGAAGAGGCATTTTTTTAAAAATGGACTAAAAAGGAGAGCAAGACAAAAATTGAAACGAAGGGAGTATATGATTTACCATTCTAGCTTTTTGGTGCATTGATATGGCGCTGATGCGAATACTCCCTCAGTTCCCAAAACAAATGATGGGGTTTAGAGTATGAGGGTCAAAATATACTTGGAACTTTTTTGCAGCATTATACCGTGTTCCTTTTTAACATTTTCAGTCTTAATCTTTGAGTCCTTATCCTTTGCTGGATCTTTAGGGAGATGCAGAATATTTAAGATACCATGGGTTGCAAGAATTTGACCGGGCTATGCAGCATCTTGAAGATAAATATGAGGTATATATTTATGTTGTTCCTGCTTTCTCAGTTTTGTGCTTCTCGATTTCCCGTACCAGTAGTTCTCATTTTTTCGGAGGAATTTCGGGTCTATGCTCTAAGCATCTTCATATAGTGTCTTTTACTATCTATCTAACTACAGTTTGCTGAAAATGCTTGGCCATAAGCCATAATGATTCAGTCATTTACTGTGCAGATTGATGAGAATTACTTTCCAATTATGTTAGTCCGGTAGATGTGATATCATTGGGAAAATGCAGTTAAAGTTTTGAACTTGTAGAAATATTTTGAAATAAAAAGTAGCTACCTGCCCTAATTACCAAAGTCTTAACCAGCCATAACTAGTTAATTGGTCTAACAGTCAGTTCGAAGGTTATAAAATTCATAATCCTTACCTTGTAGCTTGAGCTTTTAGTTCTTTACCCTGTTTGGTGGTGGTGGTGGGTGGGTGGGTGGGGGGGGGGGGACTTGGATTGAAAAGATGAAGTAGACAATTCCTTTTTTTTTGCTGCTGTTGGAGAAACAATTTGTCCGTCAGCCACAAAGGCAGCTCATGGAAAGAATGTAAAGAAAAGGGAAATCGGATCTAACTCAGCCGTAAAAACTAGCTCATGAGGTGAGGATTGTCCAAGACCATATAAATGAATAACATCCCATTCCATCATCCAATATGGACACAATTTGACGAACAAGCACAAGATTGAACAAATAACTCAACATCCATAAAAAATAAGAAGAATACAAATACATTGAATGACATGGTTTCATTACAATCTTAGAATGAAAAACATAGCCATGTCTAGGAATATTCATGCACTTCTCAATTATAATGAAGGAACTAAGAAAAACTAGAAGAAAGTTGTCTGGAAGGGTCATCTTTTCAAGAATCTCCTTTCTTGCCTTCATTATTTTCTTGCTCTAAACTTTGTCAGCTTTGCGTTAATTGTGAAATTTCCTTATAGATGTCATGGAGCAAGTTTGTGGCGCCTATGATGGTGCTCAAGCCTTCTGTTATCCTCCTATTGTGCTCCATTTGTGACTCTTGGCCTTCCAGCTCCACCCCTAGCTTGAACATCCTTCAAAACCTTAAAGGACCTTGTCACAGTGCAACCAAATCTCGAAGAAACCACCATTGAAGTGTCAAATAAAGGTTAATTGTATATTATCACATGTGACATGCAATATCATCACAGAATAGACACATTTTACCTCCAAATGAAGCAAACACAGTATAGAACATCGTTAAAACTACCCGAATATGAGCATTATATCCGTTCATAGTCCCATCACCTAGTTTCAGAACAAAGGTTTAAAGATATCCTGGATTTACCAGTATAGTTAGCACTTCCTTTGTATGGAAAACCAGCTCACGGTGCATGTATGGATTTCTTTCCCAATATATCAAGCACAGTTTGTGCGCGAATCTTTCAGAAGAACAAATAGAACAATGTTTATCGTAACACTCTTCCCTAGAGTTTTAAAATGAACTTGCTAATTTGACCTTACTGCACCTTAGATCATGTTGAAGTTTCCGATTGTTCTTTACATATAGTTCTAGGCTTCCAGTTTCATTTTCAGACATGTAAATCCCCTAAGGCTCATTCCTCTTTTTCTTTAGATTTCACTACTCATATCTGTTTTAAATAACCATGGTGTCCAGGCCAACTTTTGTATACCTCGACTAATTTTACGGGTCCTGCTACCTCCAACCAGTATAGGTACCGGGTATTTGTCCACCAAGGCTTGGACAAATGGGAAGAATCATTTGGTGATTTTTTTTCGTCAGTTAGGTTTTGAACTTTGAACTTCATGGTTTTCAACAAACTTCATTGACCATTAAGCCACATGCTTGGGTGCTCATATCTGTTCCACTTGGGTTGTCAAAGTATCTTCGAGAACACATGGAACCTGATAATGACATTTCGAGAACACATGGAACAAGAAGTTATTTTTATGCCAATCTCTTGGTATTCATCTTTAGAAAACAATCATGATAATAGTCTGATGTGCAGCTTTATTTGCTTCAGTTGTCATGTATATTTACTTGTGTAAAGAAGACTTTTGAATTTGTTTGTCTGATTTTGACTTGACACGGGGTTTAAGAATGCAAAGAAGACTTCTAAATTTTGTGGTCTTAAACTAAAGATATGTAGAATGTACCAAAATGCCCTTTAATCTTGTAGTCTTAAACGTGTCATGTGGAAAGTTGAAATTAAAGAGTTGCTAAAAAAGGAAAAGAAACATTCTTTTTGAAACAGACTAAAAAGAAAGACAGACAAAAAGATTGAAACTGAGGGAGTACTACTGTATTCACTATTCTTTCATAATTTGTTCATATTTTGTTCTTCTGTGTAATGGACTAATTTTTATCTATTCTTTCTCGCAGTTTATGACTTCAGAACACCAGTTCATATCACGAAAGGATGAAGGAGATAGGATGATTGTATTTGAAAGAGGAAACCTAGTTTTTGTCTTTAATTTTCACTGGACAAAAAGCTATTCAGACTATCGCATAGGCTGCCTGAAGCCTGGAAAATACAAGGTATGCTGAGTTGAAACCTTTCTTTTTTCCTAGTACATTTACTCAATCTTTCATTTGAAATGGAAGTCATCACTTTTGTATTAGCGATACAACCAATTAGTTGACCTACGTTAGAATGAAAAATCAGAAAATGTTCTTTTGATTAATGAATTGTTACTGTTCCCCGTCTTGATCCAAACCATTCAATTCCCTTTTCCTTCTCTTTTATACCATCACCTTGGAACCTAAAATAAATCCAAGGACTTCTGTTCTTTGCAGTAGTGTATATAAATATGAAATGCTAAGTCTGAAATGCTGGTATTCGTTGACTGTTAGTTTGGCTCTTCCCATATCTTTGCTTGCAATAGCCAAATCGTAGGATGATCAAGTGATAAATCAAGAATTGACACCTCACGGTATTACTTCCATATAAAGTGGTAGAGCGTCTCTACCTTCCCAGGTAGTGGTAAGGTCAACGTACACACTATCCTCCCCGAAACCACTTGTGGGATTACATTGGGTGTGTTGTATGGTAAGAGGGCTACGAGGTTTTGTTGGATGGTAGATAATATTAATGCAAATGTGAAGACTGACATTCAATTCAAAATCAGTACTTTCTTGGAAAGCAAGAATTTTCGTGTAACACTTTAGTGAAACTCATGTGCTCTAGTTCGGAGCTGGTCCATTTCTTGTATTTAACAAAAAGGGACATTGGGCTATCCCTCGAATTATGTGTCTTTTTGACGTCCTTACTGTACGTGATTCTTAAGAACTTAATATCTTTCAGAATGTTGCCTTAGTTTCTTCGTCAGCTTCTTGATGTGCTCTATGAACTCGATTAATTTGATGTGATTTACTGCAAAATGTTGCTCCTCTAGGTTGCCTTGGACTCAGATGATCCACTTTTTGGTGGCTTCGGGAGAATTGATCATAATGCCGAATATTTCACCTTTGTAAGTTAAAATCTCCCTTCGTTATTATCTCAGCCTGTGACTTTTAGTTTCGTTTCAGAAAGAATTTTCTAATATCTACACAACCTCATCTAAACAGGATGGATGGTATGATGATCGTCCTCGTTCAATTATGGTGTATGCACCTAGTAGAACAGCAGTGGTCTATGCACTAGTAGACAAAGAAGAAGAAGAAGCAGTAGTAGAAGAAGTAGTAGTAGTAGAAGAAGAACCCATTGAAGAATGAACGAACTTGTGATCGCGTTGAAAGATTTGAACGCTACTTGGTCATCCACATAGAGCTTCTTGACGTATCTGGCAATATTGCATCAGTCTTGGCGGAATTTCATGTGACAAAAGGTTTGCAATTCTTTCCACTATTAGTAGTGCAACGATATACGCAGAGATGAAGTGCTGAACAAATATATGTAAAATCGATGAATTTATGTCGAATGCTGGGACGGGCTTCAGCAGGTTTTGCTTATTGAGTTCTGTAAATTATCATCTCTTTATATGTACAGCCAACTAGAAATCAACTATGTGAGACCTAAAATACAATAACCATAAAATGGAAATAGAGGTGATCTAATGATGTTTTATTCGGCTCAAAATTTGTGAACGTAGTTACCTAGTACTTGTTGCTAGTGGGAGAGTTAATAGGTATCCCATGAAATAAGTCAAGGTGCACACAAGCTAGCCTAAACACCACAGTTATCGGAAAAAGAAAAGTTGTCTAGTACTTACTCTAGTAAAGTGATCATTAAATCAATACAAATAGGCAAAAAATTTAACACCAGGAAAAAAAGTTCAATCTTCACATTCTTTTTGGGATGTCGTTGAACTGAAAGCTGACTCAAACAGTACGATTATAAAAGGAAAGTGTAGTTACATCCACTTGTCATACAAACATAGCTAATACAATGCACCTTCATAGTATGCTTTCAATACAAAAGATGGAAAAAAAGTAACACAACAAAGAGAAAAATCAACAGTGCCACTTGTCTAATCAAGTGCTAACATAACTAGCCTCTGACGTGCTGCCACGCGGCAAGTGTTACAAAACGCTCGTTGGCGATGAGTTGGACATCGATGACCTTAAAGCCTCGGCTAGTGGTCCATTCATCGATGCCACTTGGTTCGTTCCCCACATGGAACGTTCAACGTTATGGACTCGAGTACCAGAGTTATATCTTTCTCCCGTAGAGAGCTTTAACGAGATGTCAGAGGAGGGATTTCCGGGCATCGAAATGGAGAGACTGGTGGCAGAAGCCATTGAAGTAGCATTTTCATTTTCTTCAACTTCTTGTATAGGCCAATCATCAAAGAAATGGCGAAGGATTTGGCCACTCGATTTACTATCATTTTGGGATTCCATTGGACCTTTTTTCTCAATTATAGATGTTGAAGGCCTACAAATCAAAACAAGAATTAACTTAAATAGTCGTCTAGTCAACGATATTTATAATCTATCTATATGTAATGTGTATAATTGTATATAATCTAGATGTATATCGGGCAGAAAATTAACCATGAATCCAATTGGCTATTTGTTAAGATCTCATAATACCCTATTACTATTTAATATTTATCACATATAGTTATTTTATATGTGACCTGATTATATAAATATTTTTTACGCTATCCGTACATAAAACTTACACATTAGTACATAGGGGGGACCTTTACAAATGCAGAGACAAAGAACAAGTGGATGGGGTGCAACTATGCACTAAAGGCTAAAGCAAACTCAAGAAAAAATCAAGAATGTGGACCAAAACAATCTTGAATGAGATTTTAACAATCACAAGAAAAAAATTCAGTAAGTGGACCCCTCCATGAGTGAAAAAATAAATAAATTTAAATATGATTATGGAATTTGAAATAGATAAAGATAAAGCTATTTGATCAAGGTTTTAATTTAGATATTCTCCCTTCTTGTGTCAATAACAATAAGGTCCAGCGTAATTTCACTTAGAAGGGTAGTCATAGAAATACCTTATATCTACCTTTATAGGTAAAGAGGTTGTTTCTAATATACACTTAACTCAAAACATATACAATCAAAGCATGATAGGAAAAAAAAGACTGCAACAAAACAACAAGATAATCATAACAAATGAAATGAGAGGTAATAGTGAAAGTTAGGAGAATATGATACTACGCTATGTGTATACTAACTAATACTATACTACAACACTCAATTATCTATTACTCTTTTATCCTTATTCTCGAGATCCAAATCTTTCTATTTAGGTCATGTTCTTAGTAAGTTGAAGATATTCTCCCTCTTGTGAGACAAGTATTAATCAACAACGTTTATGGTCGAGTTAGAAGTACTCATTCATCTTTAATTAGAGTTCTTAAGGTTCCAATCCTCGGTATGAAATCATCTTTGTACAAGAAAACTAAAATCGTTAATATAGAACTTTCCAATGCAAATTCAACTTTAATTGACTTCAATACATATATCAAATACCGAATAAAAAACCAAAATAATTTAATATTAGCTCCTCTCAATAAGTGCCCCCACCCTCCAAGAGTGAATAAAAGAAAGAATATTAGGAAAATGTGATAGTGGAATTTGAAGTAGATAAAGATAAAGCTATTTGATCAAGGTCTTAATTTATATATTCCCCCTTTTGGGAGACAACTATCAATCAAACATTATAACTTTGAGATGTCTCTTTGGAGGTGGTAGGGAAAAAGATAAGGATGGGGTTAGAAGAGAATAATACACACACATAAATTAGTCCCTTTAGAATAAAGTTAAAAGAGTTCAAATTTCAATGTTTGTCATTGCATTATTGAACTTCTTGTCTCCCTCTTTTGCTTAAAACCATTCATGTTTTTAGTGGGAGGCCAAAAAATAATTGACAAAACTATTCGATATTTGTGTTGTTGGAAAGTAAGGTATTTCATGAAATTTGTTAAAGTGTACACAAACTGACTTGGACATCATACTTGTAAAAAAGAAAAAGACTAATCATGTCGACGTTTGTTAAAAACCATCCGTGTTCTCGTTGAAAGTAAGAAAGAAACTAGATGATTTCTTCGCATCTATTTAAGCTCTAGATATAAAATCATGTTTATTGTAAACAATTACTTGATGATTTAAAACATTATATATTATCGATGCACATAACTTAAACTCAACATTTCAAAAAGGTATACCTTTGATTGAGTTGAAGTAGATCAATTGAATTTGCATGTCCAGATAGAGCAAATTGAGGAGTAACCCTGCCATGACTTGCCATGGCGGAGTTGACTTTAAGGACTTCACTGCCGCCCCTGCTGCTCGTGGCTGCAATGCAGCCACGAGAGGCGGTGGTTGTGGGGATTTCCACTGGCTTTCTTGAACGGTTCTTACCACGATGGACGTGGCGTTCACAGTACTTATGTCCACTCACAACATCTCTTGAACATCTCCATTTCTTCCCATCAGTTCTCCTACACCTCCCTGGCTCTGGATCCATATTTGTTTTTCCCCAATACCCTGAGTGTAACACTTCATAATTTACAAAAGAAAAAAATGTTAGTAACTTTTTGTTCTTGGCATTCATGTATGACTAGTGCTGAAGTCAAGAATTTCGTTAAGAGCATTCAAGATTTGACATATATATTTATTTTATGTATATACACTTGGTATATCTTTCTAGATGCACCGTATATATTTCAAACCAAATATTGTTCATCTGACCACCCTTCATTGTTTACAACTTCGCCACTATATATATCGTACAAAATTCAAGAATATGTGATTATGTAGATAAAGTAAAAGTATACTAGTTTAGCACTTCTTATTGTTATATTCTCCATTTTGCACACCATCAGGTCATTCAAAGGATATATAAACGAAGTGCTTCTTAAAATATTAAAAATAAGATACGTTACCTACTACATGTCTACAACAGGTAAAAATGACCTGATAGTGTGAAATTTTTATATATTACTTAAACTCTGTAATAAACAATTCAAATTTGGAAAAAAAAAAAAAAACTTACTAGCTTGTTGATAATGATGATATTGTTGAGGCATATTATAATAAGGAGATGAATTGATGAGACTTTTTTTAATAAGATGAAGAAGTTCATGAGGAACAGGAGCACCAGCTAACATATGTTTGTAAATCAAAGCCTGTAGTTCAAGTTCTTGCCACTGAGCTAAGCTGAAGTAACCATTTCCCATACCTATAGTCCAAAACAAGAGGATAAAATAATTGTTAAGAATTCCCACATCGGAAAATGGATGGGAATTTGGTCTCCTTATATGGAGTTGAACAATCTTCCCCTCATAAGCTAGCTTTTGGGGTTGAGTTAGGCCCAATTAGATCCATCTTTACAATAATTATGGATATGTTACATAACAACAAAAAAGCTCTAAACTTTAACAGACACAAGGAGTGAAGAAGTCAATAATTTCGTTAAGAGTGTCTAAATTCAATACTCATAGTTCAAATAATATGTGTGGTAAGAAATCTACTATATGTATATACAAAATGGTAATCCAAACTCATAAAGATAAAATCTTGAATACGTTCTACGAATAAAAATATTTAAAACTTTAAGAGACACAAGTGATAGAGAAGTCAGAAATTTCGTTAAGAATGTACAAAAAGTAATGTTTGATTTCAACTGAATTCAATAATTTTGACTCACACTCTATATATGTGTTAAAATAAATCTACTAAATAGATAGAAAAGTCACATTTCGAACTCATAAAGTTTAAATCTTGAATTCGAACGGAGTAAGATAAAAGACAAAGGGAGTAAAGTAATAGTAGTATTTACTTACTGGGAAGTTTGGTGGGAGTAAGTGTTGAATCTGCAAATGCTGACAATTTATTGATAGGTTCAGATACAAATAATGGAAGAGCAAAAGAATCAGAATCAGAATGTGAATAACAAGAAGAAAAGGAGTCAAGATCAAGAACAAGTCTTGGTAACTTTGTTGATTTTTCTTCTTCTGATGATTCATTTCTCCATTGCTTCAACTTGAAGTCCATTGGTGGGGTGGGGTTTGGAGGGGGGGGGGGGTTGTTGAAGTTTAAAGTTTGGTTGTTGATGAAAAAAAGAAGCTTTTTTTGCAGTGAGTTTTTCTGTGGACCATTTTTGTATGTATCTTTGGCAGGAAGAGTTCAGTGAGAGAGAAGGGAGGATAAAAAGCTGCAAAGTTACAGACTTTGTTGAGGCCACTCAAAGGATTTGAAAACTATCTTTTAAGTAACTCGGTTGTAGTGCAGTGGTGGTGGGACTGTTTTATTCTTAATCAGATGTTTCAGGTTTGAGCATTGAGTATGGAGGAAATCATGTTGGGAGTGTTACCTCTGAATGAGCTCTGCAGTATGCGATCTGGATTTAGTCGGGAATTCAATGTGGGATATGGACACCGAATAGAAAACCAAAAAAAAAAAAAACTAACGTTTAAGCTACCAACATGGATTGTGGTGTAGTGATGATGAGACTGTTTAATTCTTAATTAGAGGTTTCGGGTTCGAGCCTTGGGTATAGAGAAAATAATATATTGGGAGTTGCCACTTCCAAATGGATTTTACAGTATGCGATCTGAATTTAGTCGAGACTCTAATGTGGGCTTCAGACACCAAATGGAAAACTAAAAAAAAAACTAACTTTTAAGGTTGCGTTGCAACATGTGAAATGAAGTCGTAATTTTAAAATTGTGTTTATATTAGATTTGATGTTAAGAATTTTAAAAGTTGCATATATAAAATTTAAATTTTGATTCTATTGTGAGTGGGTGAGTCAAACATGTAGTGAATATCAAATTTAGACTTTTTTGCATATACTACAATATAAGAGAGATTTAATAGCAATATATAAAATACTTAGCGAGTTTCTTAAGGTTTAAGTGTTATTTAAAGTGTTGATTATAACTATGCATTTATTGTTGTCACTAAATATAATATAGCAACAATTGTATTATTGTCGCTAAATCCTTGATAGTATAATTATAACAAATCTTAGGTATTTTTTCTTGTTTTAACAACAATAGCATGATCTCATATAATCTTATAAATGGAATTTAGAAAGGATCCTTACCTCGTAAAAAAATTATTTCGATAAATATTCGGCTCAAGTAAAACATATGAAAAAATGAAGTGTATATCAAAATTGTCCAATAATTTTCAAAGGAAACAAAAAAAAATGTTATACACCAATTTCTACTTACCTATAATAATCTTAGCTTTCTTTAGAAGGTAGGGTAATATTATTATTATTATTTGGTCAAAAGCTATAAGATTATGTTACAAGTATTGGATGAAAAAAAGTTTAATTAATGATATTTTGGCTTGATGTGAAAGCCTTTTTACAAGTATTTTTCTTTAGAATGGAACAAGATTATAAGTTTGATTAATTATTAATTAATTACAATTACCAAGATATTCTCTGTTAATATGTTTCTCTAGGTGTTATTTAACAGAGATAAGATAAGATAAAATATACAATTTTTAAAATTTTCATCTTTTTGTTAATAATGTCAAGTGCAACAATTTGACTCCAAACTTTTTTAACTTTAATTTGTGGTCAAATGTCTTCATTGTGCTTCTGATTACTTCTTGTCATGATAATCATAAATTCTTAATAAAGAATGTAGTCGTTTACCTTCTTATTGGACGGTCATGATACTTTCCAAAAATTAAATTTTTGATTAATGAAGGAACAATATCACCATTTTTATTCAATAAGATACCAAAGTGGATGATTGACTCAGACAATTTCTATGGGGCGTAGGCCTCCCAAAAGGTAACGGAGACATACAAAATCAAGTCGATACATACATACATATGATCGATTGGCAAAGGAAAAGCCCTGACTTAGATATTTACTTAATTTAAGCACAAAGAGTGAACTGCTCGTTCATGTTGTTTCGCCTAACAACATGATGTTTGTATTACTCTCCCACAATCTCATTTTAAGGTCCTTACTTCCATCAGTTTGATTGATCGTTTGGCAGTAAACCAATCCCTTGGACTACCATAAAAAAAATATGATCTTATTATAAACTCGCTTGTTCATCGAACATGTTTGACGTATTTTCATAATAATCAAATTTAATATTTGTAACGTACCTAATGAATATGATTCGTATCTAAACTTTTAGCTCCACTCTATTTTGCTGTCATATTTTACATCTACTTATTCAATACTATACGTCAATAAGAAAATTATATATTTATACAATCAAACGTTTTTTTTTTTTTCTTAATAAAGATATTTGTTCATATTAATAGGAGTATAAAGTATATATATTTTTTAAATCTGAAAAATAATTAAAGAAAAGATTGTAGTGGTTGGTCACATGTCTGTGAGTGAAGGAGACTACTCTATACATAACTGACACAAAATGTCAAGATAAAAAAATCACAGTTTTGTGTCAGAAATTTAACAGCTTCTTATGTGGGTCCTATCACCCCCACCCCACACCCAAGTAAACTCATATTCGAATCGGAAAATTTCATATTGGGAGTAGAGTTTTCTTTAACAAAGATGACTCCGTACTCAAAGGGACTCGAATCCAAAACCTGTACTTATCTGTTCATCACAATCCTTAGTTGTCCATTTTTTTACACGACTTTAAGAACTCATTTGATACGAGGGATAAAGATAACTAATTCCGAAATCAATTTAGGATGTTTATCTCATGTTTGGTTGAGATAAATCTGTGGATTAGCTGTAACTTATTTTAAATTACTTATTTTGAGATTGTAGTATTATTTCTATCTCACTTTGAAAATTGAGGGTGGGATAACAATTCTGAAATAACTAATCTCGAGATAACTAATTAGGTGATTACTTATTTTCCAACCAATTTAGTCATGAGAAATTATAATTACCAAGGATAATTTTATTAATTTACCACTTAAGAAACCTTTTTTAGAACATGATAAATTTGTATACACTTTCAAAAAAGAATTAATTATAATGGTAGAGTAGAATTTATCTAAAACTAATTTTATTTTGATTTTTTAAAATTAATAAAATAATATAAAACAATTATTAATCAAAGTGAACATGTAAGCATGCGATTAGTAACTTAAATTAATCACGTGCTTGCACGTGATTATTTTTCCAAGGTCTTCCTTGTTTTCATACTACTAAAAATTTGTTTTGTTATTTTAAAGTTCAAACATTGATATCTATTCTCCGCGCTTTAAATATGTCTGCCGTTTAATGTTCTAAATCATTATCTCATAAAGTCATATTTTCTAAATCATTATCCCAAAAAGGGTTAATCGGTAAAAAAAAAAATTCTAGTCTAACAAGATAGATAGAATGAAATGGTACTTAGTCATATTGATTTAGTATTTAAACAGATAGGTATAATGAAGATAGACTCAAGTTATACTAATTTATCATGTCTTGTGAATTACTCAATAAGATATGACATGTGAATAATTTAACAAGAAAGGTAGAAAATAGCACTAAGTCATACAAAATTTATCGCGATACATGAACAATTTAGCAAGGTTTGTAGAATAAAGATACTACCAAGTCATTTTTATACTGTTAGCACTTGTGAACGATTTAACAAAATAGCCAAAATGAAGAAATAACACTAAGTCATACCAATATGTCGTAAGTTTGGAATAATAGTTAAATACAAGCAAGATTTACCAATCCGACAAAACTTGTGAATAATTCGAGGATGAAATTAACAAGAGTGTGAAATCAACTAACTTATTTGTGCAAATTAACCCATTAAAACCAATTATTTCACACACCAAAACTTGGCCCATTTCTTTTTGTAGAGTTTAAGCCCAGCTAAAATATGAGGGCTTTTTGTTATGGATCATCAGGTGTTTTCACATGAGAAAGGTTCAACAAAGAGGCAAAGTAGTGATATATTTTTTGGGAAAATCATGAAGAATAACAAATATTTAGCCTATATTAGTTACTATAGCTACAACTTAAGAAAATTATAGTTCCCGGCTACAGATTGATTCCTGATTATATAAATCCAGAATTTTGTATATGTTTACCGTAGCTATTTTATATAATTTACGAAAAAAATTATAATAAATTACCATGTTTGTATATTGGCAAGCGAAATATACAGACGGAGTTATGAAAAAAATTCATAATGTATAAATACAAATTTTGTATATACTTACCCTATAAATATACAAACCGTAGCCTTCATAGCAAACAAAACTATACTTATGGAACACAATTATCGATATTATAGTTATACAGCCTTATTATGTCTATAATGTTTGTTATTTCTAAATTATTCTCATCTTTCTTTTCATTACGAACAATACACTTCACCTGTTCTTTTTCTGTGTCTACTAGCGCTCATGTCCAAAGCGAAGAGGGCAAAAAAGTGTCGACAAAGCAGCATAAGCAAGCTTCTATTGCTAAGTAACAATAAAACAAGATAGTATTTTGCGCTCATATATTTGAATGGGATAAGAAAGGGAGTACATAAGAAAGCTCATAATACCTTTTGGATAATTTTGGCATGTTTGGAACTATGGGCTATTGATTCTGGCCCAATTATAATAGGATCCTTGAACATTCCAAATATTGAAAATAATATCTTCTTAAATCTTACTTATGTGAAATTTTTGCTTAAAAAGATGAAACAGACCTATTGAGAAACAAGAAAATATCATCGCGATTTGTTTTCTTTCCTCTTCAAGTCAATATATCGCCTTCTTAGTTAACGGCAGAATCGCCCTTTGTTCCTCACCTTCTTTTCCCCTGGTCGTGTACGTGTGGACTATACACTTCTTAATAAAATCATTCTCGTTGACAATTATTTATTGAGAGCTATATTTTCATGATGTTTTAGCTATTAATTATGTTTACAGTGTAAACTAATTAGTAATATTCTAAAAATAAAAAAAAAGTAATCGAAAGGATAAATTGATAGAATTATTCTTCTTATTTATAACTTTTAGAGAGCGTAAAAAAAAAGTCAAACGTGAATAATTATATATAAGAAGAAGTGGGTAGTAGGTAAAGCTTCAATATCACATAAATAAGCAGTTCAACAGACTAGAATTCTGTCATTCAACCAATCAATTAATAAATGTACCTCCAAAAATGGTAGTTTTTAATTTCTTAATTACTTGGTGAGTTGAAATATAATTACTAATTTAAATAAATTTAAATTTGTATCACGTAAAATTAATTAAAATATCAAATAAGTTTCGTTAAGAAATTTCTCAATACTCAGGATTGAAATCGAGATCATTGATAATGTGCTTTACAACTTTATTTACTAAATTAGGAAAAAAATATTTGTCACGTAACATCTAAGAACCTATTAATTTTTAAAAAATAAATACTATTAAATGGGGTCCAATTAGGATTTTTATTAATACAAACAAAAAGAAAATGTGAACAAATAGGTGGAACTAAGGTATCAAAAATGTTGGATTATCCAACTGAATATGATAGTTTAATTATTTTTCTGTTTATAAATGATCAAAAAGATATTAATTGTTTTTTATTTATTTTTATAAAGAAACAATAAAGTCTCAATCGTTATGGACAAATCCACATGAATAAGACATGTTAGTTGTCTCTTTTCTTTTCTTCAATTTCTCACTCGGTATCTGATATTTATATTAAAATCATGACTAATTAAAATTTATGACACAGAAGACTTGATCATTTAAGGAGTACGTGTTTTCTAACATATTTTTTTCACGTCGAAAGCTCAAAACTGAAAACATCTAATCAATGACGAAGTAATCCTAATACTCACTATTTTAACTACACATCATTTTCAGGTCTATGTATGAGTTGAGACTTATGAGTCGTGACTTTGTTATGAAATATATTAAAGTCGTGAACTAATCATAAATCATAATTAATGGATTTTTAATTTAGACCTATATTGTGATAACTACTTTTTAAAAGGACGTTTTGAATTAATTTTTTGGATCAATTTAGCTTTTAATTTTTTCCTAAAGAGTAATCTAAATGCATGAATTCTCTACAAAATAGTTTTCCAAAAACTTTTCCAAATTCAAATTATGGTAAACCAATTTTTTTCAATTGATTTTAAAAAACACCAATTAAAAAAGGCCAAGACAAAGTCTTCTTATTGTTTATCAATTTAATTTGCTATCTTCTAATATAGTATTAAGAAAATTATTTAATCCCTATGATAATATTTTTTTGAGCTAATAATTGGATTTAGGTCAAGAATCCAAGAAAAAACAGTTGGTTAACTACCTTCATTTTCAAGCAGTGGATTAAATTTTATATGAGAATTAAAAGAATACTTAACTAGTACTTAATTAAAATACCAATTAAGTATCATAATATTATAAATTTTTGGTCTGTCATGACAGAGCAAATGATTGAAGACAAAGTTTTGAAAATGAAATCCAAATCTTTGAAGAAGTAATACAAATAAAACAAGGATTATCATTATTTTGTAAGCATCTTTAATTAAATGAAAAGATAATTAAGTACTATTTAAATTCATAAAGAAGGAATGAGTCATGAAGTACTCATAATATATTGCTAACTCTGTCTCAATTTATGTAGGACAATTCGAATTTCAAGAGTCAAATAATTTAAGTTTGATTGTGTGAATTTGAGCATAAAATTTACATGTTTTTTGAAATAAAATTTATATAGTTGAAAGTTATGTAAAAAAACACTATATAAGCATAATAATTGACAATCAAAATTTAAAATATTTAAAGAATGTATGAAAAATTACAATTAAAGATAAACTTATTTAAATATTGGATTTTAAAATGTATCACATAAATTAGGACGGATAAAGCTAAATTTATATATCAATTCTTTTTAATATATTCAAAATTTTCAAATTCAATCGATTCAAAAAATTATTTCCGTCGTCCTTAAGGAAATAGTCACTAAATACTCATATATTGACATCGCCATTTTTTCTAGTATATTCAAAACAAAAAAAAATCTAGACAAATTCATAATTACTATCATCATTTAGTCCTTTATTTCACCAACAAAAAGTCACTTTTTTTAAAAAAAAATTTATATCGTAAAGTTCTAAATTTTAATCGACTCGAACAATTATTATTGTCGTTTAAATTTTTAGTTCACCAAATCTCCTTAATGAATTTTATTCTTCCCTTTTTTATGTTTACAACATTTTAAATTTTCACAAAAAAATAATAAAAATGATTAGGTTTTGTACAAACAACCACAAATAATATCAACAATATATTTGCACGAGTAGACAAATTAATTAGCACGCGAAATTGATTACTAATTATTACGTGCGTTGATCATCCACCGTTGATGGTCCCACAAAATAGATTCCTAGGGCCATGATCATAGTGATCGATTAATCTCAACCGTCTGATAAAAAATAAAATTTAATTTAAATTTTGAATCTCGAAATGTCAACTAGTCAGGTAGGAAGAAAATGGTCCCCAAAGAAAATAAAAAAGATTAAGCACTATCAATTTTATGGTTATAAATATTTTTAAAAAAATAATAATAATATTTTTGAATATGTAAAGTACAACTTGACCTCATCATAACCAACTAACAAGTAAAATAAAATGTTAAGAAAAATAATTTGGAAATAATATGTGTATATTTTATTCCTTTTTATGACAGACAACGATTCTTCCTCATAATAAATAATATTCAATATTGAAAAGTTGATCACATTTGTTAAGAAAGTTAGCTAAAACTTTCAAAATCATTTTCTTTATTTTTATTTCTTATTCGGTGTTTAATATACTTTTAGAGTTCAATCAATTTGAATTTGCACATAGTAGTGTCTTTACTCTGAGTAAAACACTTCATAGTGAAGACAATTTCATTATTATATTTTGAATTCGAAATATTTGACTAAGAATATAAAAATACTTACCATCTCACTGTAATCTTTGATAATCAATTAATAGATATAATTTTTTCTTCTTTCTCAAGGCAAATTCTATTATCATTTATTTATTTATCTCTGATTTTTATTCATTTATTTTTCTTTTTAGTGTTGGTGAGTCATGCATGCCACCCTTTCTGCCCACTCTTTACCAAACTTTTTTCTTAAGCACCCTTTCTTTAAGAATTGAAATTATTATTATTATTTTTTAAAAAAAAAACTTATTAAAAATCATTTTTCAATACAATAGTTCCCATACCTCCCATTCTTCCAATAGTTGAAAAGACAGACTAGTAAAATGAGAGGGGAAAAAAGAGAGACTAAAAATTAAAAATAATTAAGTTAGTTTTTTCAGTAGTTAATTAAATAGAATAAATTTTACTCCTATGTTTAATATTTAGATTTTCTTAATTATTAAATTTTTCTGTAGTAGACTAGACTTATTCACTCTTGTACTTTTGACTTTCTATGGTAAATAAAGGCGCAAGGATTCATTCAAATTCTTTTTGTCGGAAAGTTACATGATATATTATCAGGTTATATTAGATATTTATTTATTTATTATTATATAACATTTTGAGTTTTTTTAGTGAAATTTCTGGCTTCGCCTCTAAATGAAATTATCTCATGCAAATTTGAATAAGTGGAGTTAGTAAATTTCACGTATTAAATACATATATCAACAAAAATAACAATATAATAATAGTCATGACTCAGTCCTAAACAAGTGAAGTAACACAAATTAACTAGCTTTACGCTTGATGACAACCGATAGCTACTCAATCCACCAAACTGCCTCTCCTTTATTTGATCTTAGAAGACTGATAAGTGAGCAAACTCACACAAACGACTCACCAAATGGTACCTTACCTAAAAGTCTTGCAAAGATCAAACGTAAATTGTGGTGGAGTGATTGGAATTCCTTCACTATTAAACAAAGATCTCACATTCAATCTTCATAACTAGACCTTGCAATGCACAAGTATAAATTTAATCGCTCCTAATTATATAAGTAGGAAACACCTCTCTTTCTTGCTAGAATTGGAAATCCAGTATTTTACATATTCATACGATTGAGTCTTTGGATTTTCGAAATAGTGTAAAAAATTATGCTTCAAATCATTGTTATTTAACTCAAACATGTTATAAAAAAATCAAGGTATTTCGAGCAATGTCCCCATACAGTCTTGAAAAGATAGAGTACTCAAGTGAACAATGTCAAGCTGTCCATTATCTTTATGGCATGCAACAACATCACTTATACGTTACAATTTGCCTTAGCAAAAGAAGTATAAATAAATTAATAAAAACCTTATTGTATAATTAATTCAAGTAATGTAAAGTATTGAACACCAAAGCCATGTGGAGGAAGTGTAAGAGTTAGTTGGAGTTGGGTAGTAAAAGCTCAATAGAAAATATAACAACAAAAAAGGTTTTGTGCAGTATGGACCATTGTTCCATTAGAGAACAGTAATAAAATATAATAAAATAAGAATATATGTTCGGTGTAATTTCATATAAATCGAGTATATGAGACACAAAATGTACTCAGATATATTATTCTTGAATATCTTTATGGGATAGACATATTGTTTTAGAATATACTCACATATAGACATGTTGTTTAATCTTATGGATCCATGTGTCATGTTTGTGCAGTATGGACCATAGTTCCATTAGAGAACAGTAATAAAATAAGAATATATGTTCGGTGTAATTTCATATAAATCGAGTATATGAGACACAAAATGTACTCAGATATATTACTCTTGAATATCTTTATGGAATAGACATATTGTTTTAGAATATACTCACATATAGACATGTTGTTTAATCTTATGGATCCATGTGTCATGTTTGTGGAGTATGGACCATAGTTCCATTAGAGAACAGTAATAAAATAAGAATATACTTGGTGTAATTTCAAACAAGTTTTTTTGTGATCATTTGGATGACATGAATCGTAACTTTATTCGTAACGCCTTGAGTTCATGCAAACTATTTGTGTTTATTCGCTAAGGGCTCAAGGTCTTATGATACGAAGATCGATGAGGGGCTAATCTGTTACTTACTATAAAATTAAGGATTTGAGAACATGATCACCAAAACAAGGGTTTAAGTGCTAGCTCACTCATTGAGCTTTTTGATTTTCGTAATTGAGGCGGAGGGTTCAAACACCATTGTAAAAATTCTTTTTTCGTATGATTCTCATCTTTGGTATAATAATAATATTTTTTTTCTTATATAAAATAATTATATTCCAAACAAGATATTTTGTCTTCAAATGGGGATAAAAATAAATATTTTGCAATCTTTGAAAAGATTCATGACTAGTCTGAGCAGTGAGTGAAGACAGGCTTTGAAATCTCTTGTTAGTAGTACAATTCTATTGTACTAGTTTTATGGTAAATGATTGTTTGATTTACCGATTAAATTATCTCATAATTCTAATTTTTGAAATAATTTATTCTATATTGAAGGTGGAATAAAATAATATTAAATTGAATAAATAATATGAAATATTGAGAATTCAGTTCTGATTAAATTTGTACGTTGATGATATATATATTTTTGAGATAAATTTCTTCCTTCAATTAAATATAACATAAATCTAGTTCTAAATTTAATCATATGATATTCTATCTTGTCTCGCGTATCAATCAACCCTAATTTGATATATTGTATCTAATAAATGCTATTCCATATATAATAGTAAAAAAAAGAAAAAGTGAATAAAGACAAGCTCTGAAATGAGCAAATTAAAGCTATGAAATTCTTATCCAATGATACTTTTATGAATAGTTTGCCTTGTTGGTGGTTGGGACATTTCTTGTTGATTTTTGCTTTTTTACATTCATATATATTTACTTAGTCGTCGGTCGATGTATCGAGATGAATAAAATTATCTTATATGATGTGTAGTTAAATTAGTTTATGTTTGATTGATACTGATGTCAAATAAAAGATATGTTGAATAACAAATGATTAATTTGAAGAAAAAAAATATGTCTTTACTTAGCCATGGATGAATAAATGAAATTCTTCTCTCTTCTTCAACTAGAGATCTTGAGTTTGAAATTATTATTTTTTATGAGAAACGTTTCTCTTCGTGAGTGATATATGTGGTGTGAATATATTTAATCAAATAAGTCAATTTTGATGTTGGATACCATAGTTAATCAAGGAGAAAATGCATCTTTAACTTAGTCATCGATAAAAATATATTGTTTCTATTCTTAATTAGATATCTTAAATTTAAATCATGTGAGAAAAATTCTTTATGGGGAAATATTTTCCTTTGTGGATCCTATATTACGTGGACCAAAAATTATTCGAATAAATTAATTTAGATGTTTAATACCAGAAAGTTAACTAGGAAAAACAACAAAAACAACAACGACAATGACATAAAATGGACAAATAAGGAATAGACGAAGATCTATTCTGAAACTCTAGAAACAAAGGGAAAGAGGTTCATCATACCCGACAGCAATAACATACCTAATATAATCCCATAAAATATGATTTGAAAAGGATAAATGACGAGCACAAACACACTATAAGTTTAATGCTTCGCTAGTCAAAGATAGTATAGTATAAAGATCGTTTCCACAGGGATTGGTACAAATAATAATTCAATCAAATCTTGCTAATTATTATTCAGGTGATCAAAAGAAAAGAGTTGATTGTGGTTATGAACCACTTTTATAGACTAAATGATAATTAAAATCAATTGGTAAACTATGAAGATTAATATCAATACTAAAAGATAGGGTACAAGACTAACAAGTGCATAATGATAGTTAGGATTTGATTCATTCATTTACCACATCTAAAGTTCTATCGATTCTCTCGAATTCGATAGCTTATTAGAGTATCCTTTAAGCCTTAGATTTTTCTTTCGAATAAATCTCAAGTTAAAGAATAAACCAATTATACCCAAGTGATTCTAATATGCAAAAAACATGTTAATGATTGTTCTTAAGGAAGTAACGTCCTTCGACTATTTTTCCTTTAGATTTAATCAATAATTATCAAGAAGCTCCTTCGATTACTTCAGAGAAAATATATCGATTCAATCCAACCAAACTATGCAACAATATTCACCAAGATACTCCTCTTTCGATTAAATAAAATAATGAACCAGGTTGCAATTTAATTCCAATTTCCATAACAAGTTCAAGCATAAGAATGAAAATCAAAATCCCAACAGATTCATCAATACAACATGTTTGTCAAATACCCTCTAAGAATCTACTCCATGGATGAAAATAAGTTTACTAAGAACAAAAGAGAAAAAGAAAACATAGCCATCAAACTTTGAATCCCAACTTCCGTTTTGGATTCGAGTCGTGTACCACGTCTTCCCCTTCCTCTCCTAGTCGTCGCCTCTCTGCTCCTCCTCCTGGTTTGGGGAAAGCTCCAACATCATATAGCATAGGGTTTTCCTTCGAAATTCCAAAAACACCCTTCATTTAATGATTTCACGCCTCCTCGCCGCGCGGGGGCGCCGCTGGAAACCCAAGCGCGCGACCGGTGCGCGGAGAGGTAGTAGCTGCTTTAATGTGTCCACACGGGCGCGCTGCCGAACACTTGAGCACACGACCACCGCGTGGGCAGATAGCTTAGCAAATGTACATTTTGTTCTCTTTTTTCTTTCTTTAGCATTCTTGTTGGCCTTTCTCACTAAACATGCTTAACACTTGAATTTGCACACCTACACATATGAAACATAGACAATTAATTGCAAAGTTTACATTTAAAACTTGTCTAAATTCATCTCATTTAATTACCCATCAAATACCCCCACACTTGAGCTTTTGCTCGTCCCGAGCAAATTAGAACAACTAGACCCCCTCAAGAGTTTGACGCACAAGTTACTAGAAACAATAATTGACTTCAACCATCCCTATAGGTGTATGCAACATTCATCGTTAAATGATTACTCATCGACAATGAAATTTAAGCACAAATCAATCCATGAATTTTCTCACAACAAAGAGGATGCAATTTTATCATTAACAAACTTTTGTTCATGCATCATTGACACAATCTCTCATTTCACTCTCTCTCACAAAGAAATACATCATGTTTTTCCAGAATACCATAGGCTTGGCAATTGAGTAATTCTCCACTAATGTAGGCCTTCTCGAGTTAAAATCATGTAGGACTTGCACATATGTAATTTGTGACAAGGGTGTTGGTAGAATATGAAAATAAAAAGTCATATCCCCCATCTTTTTTTTCACTTTTTTTTTCTTCCTTTTTCTTTTGGCACCTTTTATGTTCTTTTGAAAAAACATTCAACAGCTTTCATTACTTTTCACACATTGCTAGAATCAATTGCTTTTTTTTTTTTTTTTTCTTTTTTTGAATTCGATTCTCTACACTTCCGCTTATAATTCCAATTAAGAGAGTGACACACAGGGGGATTAGACGAAAGGGATGTATCGGCTAATCAAAGAAAATGGATTATTATAAGGTTCAAATTGGTTGACTAGGGATACTTATCATCAATGGTCGGTGAATTTAGGCTAGAAGTGGGTTAATCAAAGAAAGCTTACAATCATATTCTTCCTCAAATAGTCCTAGAATTTCGCCTCAAAAAACTACCATGCCAAGTTCTAGATTCTTTCAAACATGAGTACATATCAAAATCTTCTCACCACACAGTATTCAAGGATTGATGATGCCTCAACTTCACATGCCAACAAGTAAGCAAATTTCAATTAAGCAAGCAATACAACCTCTAGATAAGAATCAATCAATTTATACCTCTAGCACTTGTTCAACAATTATGCTACGACTTTTATCCTAAAAAATGTCTGATTCAAAATAAATACGACTATGGTAAAAGAATCAGACAAGAAACCCATAGAAGTACAACAAAGAAGCTACCCTAGAAAGAAAACGAAAAAAAATCTTTTTTTTTTATAGTTATTATTTACAACCCCTTCACCCCCACACTTAAGCTATGACATGTCCCCATGGCATAAAGAAAATGCAAAAGTAAAGGAAACTTCCCTGACTCTCTTTAGTCGGTGTCGGAAATAGTGTCTGGATCCCTTGTGCAGGTTTGGCCAAGCGCACGCACCCATGCTATAATCTTTTTATCCGACTTGGTTGTCTTAAATGTGAGCTCATCCACCTTCTTCATATTGAATACTACCTTTTCCTTTCCAACTCTAAGCATCAATTTCGCTTCATACACATCAAGTATTGCTCTACCAGTAGCTAGGAATGGTCGGCCAAGAATTAATGGAACCTCCTTATTTTCTTCCATGTCCACCACGATAAAATCTACTGGAAACACAAACTTGTCCACCCTAACTAGAACATCTTCAACTATCCCTTCAAGAATAATGGTGGATTGGTCAGCCAACTGTAAGGACATTGGGATAGATTTTATGATTCCAAGCTCTCTTTCCAACTTTTTGAATATGGCCAAAGGCAAGAGGTTTATAGAGGCTCCTGAGTCGCATAATGACTTCTCAAATCTAACATTTCCTATAGCACAAGGAATAGTGAAACTACCCGGATCACCACATTTCTGAGGTAATTTATTTTGAAGGATGGCACTACAATGAGCATTAAGCTTAACTACTGATGTTTCCTCCAATTTTCTCTTGCTAGATAGAACTTCCTTTAGGAACTTTGCATATGCAGGAATTTGCGTGACAACCTCTATAAATGGTATATTTACATGTAGTTGTTTTAGCATCTCAAGGAACTTTCCAAAACATTTATCAAGCTTTTCTCGTTTCATCTTCTGTGGAAAAGGCAATGGAGTCATATGTTTTGTATCCCCATCAACTTCCGACTTGTCCTTACCCTTCTTGATTTTATGAGATTCTTTTGTCTCCACTTGGCTTTCCCTTGACTTCTCTTTTGACCTCTGACAATTTTCACTCAACATCTTCCCAGAACGCAATGTTACAGCCTTCAAATCTTTTGGATTCTTCACTGTGTCACTTGGTAGAGTTCCTGGAGTTCTTTCAGAAATTTGATTTGCAATCTGTCCCACTTGCTTCTCCAAATTGCGAATAGAATCACTTTGATTTTCAAACTTCTCATCTACCTTGGTGATGAAACTTTTAAACATCTCCTCCAAATTGGATTGGTTTCCTTGTTGTCCCTGCTGAGGTTGATATTGTGGTCGCTGATAATTCTGATACCCCTGGGGTGCTTGTCCCCGTCCTCTCGCATTGTTCTGTTGCCAAGCATTCAAACTACCATTCGGTGCACTCCACGAGAATCCGGGATGTTTTTGCCCCATTGCATTGAAATTGTTCCCTCTATTATAGTTTCCAACAACATTAACCTCTTCATCCGCAAGTGGAACTTGTTGACATTCATGAGTAGGATGTCCTCTTGCACAAAAATCACAGATTATTGATTGTCTCATTTGAGCCTGCGCAAGAGTCAGCTGCTTCACATCCTTTGCAATCGATGCAATTTGCGCTTGCAAGGTAGTGTAGGTATCTACTTGATGCACCCCTGCACTCTTCTTTCTTTCAGAATTCTCTACAACCCACTGATTAGCATCCTCTGCAAGTTCATCAAGAATTTCAATTGCTTCTTCAGCTGTCTTCTTCATGATTGGTCCTCCCACTGCATTATTTAATATCCTCCGTGACGCAGGCGATAACCCTTCCCAGAAATTTGTCAACTGCAACCATGGCTCTATTCCGTTATGTGGACACTTCCTCAACAATTCTTTAAATCTTTCCCATGCTTCAAACACTGTTTCTGACTCTAGTTGACTGAAATTGCTGATCTCCTTCCTCATTCTAGCTGTTTTTGCTGGTGAGAAATACTTATCAAGAAACTTTGTCGTCATTTCATTCCAGGTGCGGATTGATCCTGCAGGTAAACTTCGTAGCCAGATCTTAGCATCATCCTTCAAAGAGAAAGGAAATGCCCTTAAGTATATAGCATCGTCTGAAGCTCCATTGTAGTGAAAAGTGTTCATGATTTCATCGAAATCCATCAGATGACTGGTTGGATCCTCATTCTGCTTCCCTCTGAAAACACAGTTATTTTGTATTGCTTGGAGAACACTATGTTTGATTTCAAAGTTATTTGCAGCAACTGGAGGACATCTTACACTGGACTGCATCCCATTGTAATTTGGCTTAGCATAGTCTCCTAGCAATCTCCCCGCCCTTCCATTATTTTGATCCATTTGATCTTCCACTTCAACAGGAAGGCGGTGGATTCGTCGGTTAACAACCCCAGGATTTTCAGCATCATCTTCAATCCCCAGTCGATTCAGGTTATCCGGATTGACTGGGTCATTCAAACCTCTATTACCAGCATTTATATCACCCATTGTATTAAACCCTTGAGGCTGCTGTGAAACCCTTTCTGCAAGTTCCTTCTTAAGCAAGCGTAAAGTTTTTTCCAACTCTGGATTGTATTCGATAACTTCTTTTGAGGAAGATCGTGTCATGCACCAAAGTTGTGGTTAATCCCTGTTTCCTGCAATAATATGAACTTGAGATATTAACTAAACAAACAATTAAAATAAACCTGAATTAATACACAAAACTCTATGAAAACTACTTGTTGCCAATCCCCGGCAGCGGTGCCAAAATTTGACGAGCACAAACACACTATAAGTTTAATGCTTCGCTAGTCAAAGATAGTATAGTATAAAGATCGTTTCCACAGGGATTGGTACAAATAATAATTCAATCAAATCTTGCTAATTATTATTCAGGTGATCAAAAGAAAAGAGTTGATTGTGGTTATGAACCACTTTTATAGACTAAATGATAATTAAAATCAATTGGTAAACTATGAAGATTAATATCAATACTAAAAGATAGGGTACAAGACTAACAAGTGCATAATGATAGTTAGGATTTGATTCATTCATTTACCACATCTAAAGTTCTATCGATTCTCTCGAATTCGATAGCTTATTAGAGTATCCTTTAAGCCTTAGATTTTTCTTCCGAATAAATCTCAAGTTAAAGAATAAACCAATTATACCCAAGTGATTCTAATATGCAAAAACATGTTAATGATTGTTCTTAAGGAAGTAACGTCCTTCGACTATTTTTCCTTTAGATTTAATCAATAATTATCAAGAAGCTCCTTCGATTACTTCAGAGAAAATATATCGATTCAATCCAACCAAACTATGCAACAATATTCACCAAGATACTCCTCTTTCGATTAAATAAAATAATGAACCAGGTTGCAATTTAATTCCAATTTCCATAACAAGTTCAAGCATAAGAATGAAAATCAAAATCCCAACAGATTCATCAATACAACATGTTTGTCAAATACCCTCTAAGAATCTACTCCATGGATGAAAATAAGTTTACTAAGAACAAAAGAGAAAAAGAAAACATAGCCATCAAACTTTGAATCCCAACTTCCGTTTTGGATTCGAGTCGTGTACCACGTCTTCCCCTTCCTCTCCTAGTCGTCGCCTCTCTGCTCCTCCTCCTGGTTTGGGGAAAGCTCCAACATCATATAGCATAGGGTTTTCCTTCGAAATTCCAAAAACACCCTTCATTTAATGATTTCACGCCTCCTCGCCGCGCGGGGGCGCCGCTGGAAACCCAAGCGCGCGACCGGTGCGCGGAGAGGTAGTAGCTGCTTTAATGTGTCCACACGGGCGCGCTGCCGAACACTTGAGCACACGACCACCGCGTGGGCAGATAGCTTAGCAAATGTACATTTTGTTCTCTTTTTTCTTTCTTTAGCATTCTTGTTGGCCTTTCTCACTAAACATGCTTAACACTTGAATTTGCACACCTACACATATGAAACATAGACAATTAATTGCAAAGTTTACATTTAAAACTTGTCTAAATTCATCTCATTTAATTACCCATCAATAAAGTGTCCACATATTTTATTCCTATATGCATTGTGCACCTTTAGAAGAACGACTCTCCGAAATTCTCCTCAACAAAGCAGAGATATTGTTTCTTTCCGATAGATCCTCGGCTAAACAAAATAAGTATATTTTAACTTGAGATCACCCATAGTATTTTAACTATTTACACTTTTCATAGGGATAAATCAAAAAAAATATATTGAGGAAATGCGATGAGACAAGATATGATGCAATTTTGGATTACTAAGAATATGATCTTACATAAAAATGGTGTTGATGACACGTATGGGTAGAAGGTTAGTAGGTAATATAGTGTTGAGCTTATGATGGTTAATGTTTGCCAGTGTACTAATTGTATTACTACTATATATAAATCTTATTTTTGATATCCATCTGTATTTATTATCGTTTCATTAATCCATCCTAATATATAGTTTATTGTATCTCGATTATTGCACTGCTTTATTCTTGTTGTTGCTCTCTACTGGTAGATTTTGACTGTCTTATTGCGACGTGCTATATTTTCTTCTTTATATCTGAAATAATTGTATTTGAGCCAAAGATCTTTCAAAAACAACTTTTCTATCTCCACTCAATAATATTCAATAGTGATAAAGTCTATATATACATAAAATTTCACTGAATATATTATTATCGTCGTCAATACTTTTCACCCCTCTCTTTTGTGGGTCACACACACAAAACCATTTTTTTTTTTGAAAAAAATGATGAGATGTGCTGTCAATATAACTTTAAACAATAAGGCCTGTCCATGCCCCTTGCCCCCCACCCACTCCCCACCCCCACCCCCACCCCCTCTGTATATTGTACCATCCATAAGCACCTTGTAACAGTTAGAACCCAAAAAAAAGTGAAAAGAAAAAGAAGGGTCCATTCCATTTCCATCATACCAAAAAAGCAAAAGCTAAAGAAAAAAAGCAAAAAAAAAAAAAAAAAAAAGAGATTAAAAAGAAAGAATTCAAACAAGAACAAGGGTTTTCTTCTTTGTTTACTTTCTTAGTGAAAAAAAAAAATAAGAAAAAAAAATGCAGAATCAACAACAGCTACAGACACTGATGCAAGCTGGTCAGATTTCAGGGAGTTTGAGTTTTAATGGAAATTTAAGTAAAGAAGATGAAGAAATGTCAAAATCTGCACTTTCAACCTTTAAAGCTAAGGAAGAAGAGATTGAAAAAAAAGAAACTTGAAGTTAAGGAGAAAGTTCAAGCTCAGTTGGGTCGTATTGAAGAGGAAACTAGACGTTTGGCTATTATTCGTGAGGTTTGTTTACATTTTCTTGAAATTTAGTGATAAAGTTGGGATTTTTTGTGGGATTTTATGTATTTTTTTTTATTAAAGATTGTTTTTTTTAAGTATGGGGTTTTGATTTTTTTTAGGTCAAGAACTGTAATTAGCTTTAGAGTTGTTAGTGTTATGAGGTTTGTTTACTGTTTTTGACAAAAAAAATTTAAGCTTCTTGAAATTTAGTTAAAAAGTTGAGATTTTTGGTGGATTTTCTGTATATTTTAAGATTAAAGATTGTTTTTTTAAGCATGGGGTTTTGATTTTTTAGCTCAAGAACTGTAATTAGCTTTAGAGTTGTTAGTATTATGAGGTTTGTTTACTTTTTTTTGACAAAAAAAAACATTTAAACTTCTTGAAATTTAGTGTAAAAAGTTGAGATTTTATGGTGGGATTTTCTGTATGTTTTAGATTAAAGATTGTTTTTTTAAGTATGGAGTTTGAGATTTTAGCTCAAGAAGCTGTAATTAGCTTTAGACTTGTTAGTATTATGAGGTTTGTTTACAACTTTTTTTTTTGGACAAAAAAAGCTTACAGCTTTCTGTTCATTGCCTTAAAGTTGGAATTTTTTTGTGGGGTTTGTGCATATTTGAAGATTAAAGATTGGTGTTTGTGTGGTTTTGATTTTTAAGCTCAAGAACTTGAAATAGCTTGTTATGAGGGTTTGTTTACTGTTTTTTGACTAAAAAGGGTTACAACTTTCTCTTCATTCTTGAATTTTGAGCCTGGGAATTTAGCCTTAAAGTTGGGAAATTTTTTTGTGGGGTTTTTCTGCATACTTGAAGATTAAAAATTGGTGTGTTCTGGGGTTTGATTTTCTTGGATTTTGAACTGGAAGTTTGGCCTGTTCTTTGTTTTTTTTTTTTTACAAGTATGGGGTTTGATTTTCTCTTATTTTTGAGCATTTTAGGGAAGAAGGAGCTCTAAAAGAACTCTGATCTATCTAATCCTCTTCTATAAAATTATGGTTTTCTGCATAATCTGGTTTTGTAATTATATTTTGTCAGTTAACATTGGTACAACAATGTGTATAAATTTTGGAAATTTGTACTGTTGACAAGGGTAGCTCTTGTTATTGTGGAAAGATCAAGATTTGCCAGTTTATACAACAACATACTCGGTGTAATACAACAAGTGTGGGGGTCTAGGGAGGGTAGTCTGTACGTTTCCGAATTATTGGTACAATATGTCGTAAATTTGGGAAAATTTGAACTGTTGTGAAGGGTAATTTACTTCAGATCAAGTTTCTTCACAGTCTATATATATAAAACTCATGAAGTTCAAACTAAATTTTATCAGGAACTAGAAGCATTATCAGATCCAATGAAGAAAGAAGTTTCAACGGTCCGAAAGAAGGTTGATATTGTCAACAAGGAGTTAAAACCCCTGGGCCAGACTTGCCAGAAGAAGGTATAAAACATATTATTTGCCACTTCATTCTTGACTTTACTCTCACCATTTTCTGCTTGCATTATAATATATAGTCTAGGCGTTGTCTTTTTCCTTTAATAGACCGATCCATGTCAGTTTGTACTCACCTCGACTAATACTTGCTACTTCCAATTAGCTTAGGTATCTGGTGATTTGCTAACTAAGGGTTGGGTGGATGTCGTTGATTCACTTAACATTTTTCATCTACATAGCCTGTACGATGTACTTTTGTCCTTTTGTCGTGTTAGTAGTTAGCTCGACTTGTGCTTGCTACTACATCCAACTTGCTTTAGTTATTAGGTGATTTTACCAACTAAGGGTTAGTCGATGGCATTAATTCACTGTGTTTTTTTCGTCTACATAGCCCGTTCGATGTATTTTTGTCCTTTTCTTGTGTTTTGAACTCTCTATTTATTGTTTAAAGATCTTTTTCATTGGCATGGGGGTCATGTTGGCTGGGTAATAATTCTTCTAGATGGTAGATCTATCAATCTATGTTGTTCGGAACTTCCAAAAATGTTTTTACACCCATGTAGTATGCTTAAAAAATGCATAGCTTTTGGAGGATCCAACACATACGTGATGATTTTGAAGAGTTGAGCAACATAGACATTAATATATTGAATTCATCTGACTTTACTTTACCGGCGAGATGGGATTTACTACTTATACTGATATACGAGATTCTTGATTGTGGCAATTTCAATCTGTGACTACAGGAGAGAGAATACAAAGAAGCTCTCGAGGCCTTCAACGAAAAACACAAGGAAAAAGTACAACTTATAACAAGATTGATGGAGGTGAATACAAATTCATTGATGTTCTCGTTTTCAAATTATTTTATTCGTGTGAGTACATTTAGAACGTTTTTCTGTGTCTGATCGTAATGTTTCATCGTATGTGTAATTAGCTGGTGGGCGAAAGCGAGAAAATGAGGATGAAGAAGTTGGAGGAGCTGAGCAAGAGCGTAGAAACGATTCGTTGAAAGATAAATCACCTTTAAAAAGCTCATCAGTGACTACTAAATTAGGCTTGTGTGATATATTTAAGATCGATAATCGAAATTTCTATTTATTATATGGTTGTTTTCGCGTTTGGTGGGGTGTATTCTTTCTTCTTATTTTCGCGCTTTATGTCGTTCTCTGTTCATTTTTAGGCTTTTGAAGGATGATGATCTAATTTTAGGTGTCAAAAGGGAAATACCCTTGTAAACATGTTTGTAACTAAAACAGGTCTTCTCTCAAGCTGTGGATTCTTTGGTTCAATTATTCTCTTCTTTTATATCTCTGTATTTTTCGATGTATCGTTTAGTTTGGTTGAAATTGAATTATGTGAAGAAAAGTTAACGATCGAATTGTCTTGTATTTATGTGATTTAGTTTGATTCAGCACAAAATTTAAGAATGAAAGGAAGTTTTGATTCTTCCTAATTGTTGGCTAACTTTTAAGTGTTTTTTTTAATATCAAGTTATTTTGTATTTGTGGAAATGAAGCAAAATATGTTTTGACTATAAAAGCATGTTGCTATGCATGTAGTTTGTTGTTCTTTGATTTTGTTGATATTTGTTGTTTCTTCTAGTTCGATTGTAGTATTTGTTTTGCTATTAACTCTTGTCTTGAGACTTGTATTATGTCTTTTTCTATTCTATTTTCGTCTCGATCCAATGATTTATCAAAAATCGTCTCTCTACCTTATCTGTGTATATGCTATCCTCTCTTGACCTTGTGGAAACACATATAAAAAGGTACAACTCTTTTCGAAGTGGATGGGAAAAATGATGTCATATAAAATGAAAGAGTACATATCAAACACTTATAATACCGAGCAAGAATAAAAGGTATTTATCATGCACATATCTTCTTTGTAACGTTCTAATTTTATCGAACGTTCTCAAAGACAATCATGCTAATATACTATTCATTTGTGGTCCTTCTCTACCTCCAGACCCATCTTTGTGTACTCTATCCTGCGTTAGGATTGCTTTTCTATCTAACTAATTTGAATTCGTGCTGAAAAATTTCACTCTAACGAGTAAAATACTTAATATCAAAATTGTCAAATGCATTAAAGTAGTAGTATAGGAGGAGTCTCTAGAAAAGAGTAAAACTTATTAGATTCCATTGGGAATTAAAGCTATGATACAAAAAAAATAAAGAAGTCTAACTTTAGCTATAAAAGCTAACAACTTTACCTAGAAAAAAAAAAAGTAAAAGCTAAATTGATTACTTGCAATATACTATATCTTTAATAGGGATTTTAACCCTATCTTTTAAAAAATTGACTAACTTTATTCTATGTGACGTGTTTGAATAAACTTAGATAATACTATATGGTAAAATAATTAATGTATTTTATGAGTTAATTTTAATTTAATAGTTGTAAGGAGAAACCTAGAGCTTTACAATGTTGACATTTGAGGAGTTTTTGTTTATAACAAGAAAAAAAGGAAATAGTGTTCAACTACTTCCTCACACCAAACGTGATTTAATTATGATAACGATAATTTTAGTGAAATTTTACAAGTTGAGTATAGGAAAAATAGTCTAATCTCATTAGTGAGATTAAGAAAGAATAAGATGCATGCAGATCAAGTCCAATCTTTATAGGATAGGAAAGATGATTCCGCAATATCTTTCATTGTAAACATCAAAAGTGGAGCATATTATGAGCATGATGAACTCAATTATTTTTTTTATCTTTTACGAGATAGCGATAAGTCTGTATACACATCACTTTTTTCAAATTTGAGTTATGAGATTACGCGGACTACGTTAATGTTCTTAGAAGAAGGAGGAGAAAATAGTAGGGAATATAACCGTTGGAGTAGACAAAACTGATACCAACTATAACATGGTGCCAATTTGTATAGTATTTGGGGATTTGAAAAGAAAACAGCCAAAATATTTCTTTTATCTTATACTCCAACGGTACTATAATTGCTCTCAAGTCAACAAGACTTCCAAACATAGTCATATGTGGTGTTCAGACCAGTTTACGTATATTTTCAATTAATTTATTTCAAGTTAAATGATGTCACATAAATTGAGACGAAAAAAATTATAATTAGGGATAGTATGATAAAAATATTATTTTATTTAGAACTACTTTTTAAAAGATATGTCAAATTGAATATGAACAAGTAAATATGAACGGAGACATGAATGACTTCATTTTAAGTTCTCCAAGTGTCTTCAAAACTAGTACTTATTGATTATTCTAAGGTAAACTTGGCTTTCAAGTTCAAAAATCTCAGTCTGCTTAATAAAAGTATGTAAAAGAGGTGCCTAGTAAAAAGCAATCCCTTTTGTTATTTCACATGATGCTCTATTCCTATTCGTTTTGAAATTCAATTAATTTGTATTTATGTCAAAAAAAGAGGGCAAAGCTAGGAAACTCAATAAAAGTTATACGAAACCTCTTAATTTAACGTAAAATTACATTACGTATAAAAAGTTATTAGATGTTGAATCATCTACCATTCTTTGTCTGTTTACTTTATTATATTTTGGATCTTCTTTATAAAAAGTTCTTATTCCACCCCTAGCTAGAAGTTTCACTTTAAGGGTAGAGATCGAACTTCATACCAAAGGAGATTACTTTTTCAAAACTCGTACCCAAGACTTTTAATTAAGGATGAAGTAATATTTACTTTTTTATTTCTTATGCCTTCAAAATTCGGAATTTGAACATTCCCTTGAAAAATATTATTTACAAAACTCAAACACGATATATCTGATTAAAGGGTCATTCAATTACTTCCAATAATGTAAAGCCAAATTGGGTTTAGGAATATACTCTCTTGAGCCCATTTTGCATTTTTTATCCTAGTCCATTCTTATTTGGGCTAAATCAATCAAGTATCTTGAAGTTGTGTAACCATAATTCATGATTTTAAATTCCCTTTTTTAAGGATCACTATTTAAAGCCTAACCAAAATTCATCATTTTTTTTTATGTAATTCTAGTTGTTTTAAAATTAAACTTTAGCAAAAAAGTTGTGTAACGAAATTCCAAAGATGGTTCATTAAGTTAAATAGTTTGAAAAAGCTAATATCACATAAATAGTAGGATCACTTCTAGAAAGATAGACTTTTTTTCTCCGTGATCACTGAGAAATTTGTGTTATAAAGCATAATTTTGTCACCCAACACTTGGAAAACATATCGTGGAAAATAAATTCTCACAGAAATACTGGAAAACTTCCTAATTTTTCCGTATGGAAACACAACTATTTTTTTTCTCACTAATTCAATCAAAATATTTGTGATGATATCCATTGAATATTTTTCGGTAGAAAATATTTCAAATGAAAAAAGTAGTGATTTTTAGTAGCGGATGAAAATAAGTTACCAAGTATATAAATCTGTTCAAATTTGGGCCAGTTTCTATTTGGGCCCATTCAATTAGTCTTCTTAATATCACTACTTTTGGGCTAATCTGCTTTGGATCAGTAAATCCATACAATTGGGCTGGTCTTAGTTTAGAGCGTAGTTACAAAACGTAAATATAATATATGAAACATAGCTACAATTATTGTATCAGTAAAAAAGTTGTATTCAGAAGGATATTTGTTGTATCAGATGGTATATGTCGTATATTAATTAGTTTTATCAACATATATCATATCCATTAAAGCGCGTGAAAGACCTGTATCAACGCGTGTGTATGTATTATTAATTTGCTACTTAATCCAAAATGTAAATACGTTACATAATTTTCTGAAATTATAACTATGTATCGTAAATACAATCTAAATATTTATCACCTCGGTATAATTTTTCCCTTTTTACCAAAGATGTATTACTGATTTTTTCATGGCTCAAACTACTCTTGCAAACATATGTGAATTCAAGATTTGAACAATGATTAGTTCAATTATGTCACTATTGGAAATTTCAGTGGTTGTTTGAGTGTGTAATATTCCTAATATTATTTTCTTTTTAATTGATTTCAATAAAGTTCGGAACCTAAATGATGGAAAAATATTAGATAGACCAAAATTATTGTGATATACATCTCCTTAAGTCTCTATAACCCCATTTTACATGTACTTTTTCAAACTATCAATTTTTTTTCAAAAAAAATTCTGTTATCTTTTATTTTATGTTGATTAATTAATTAGATATTTGTTAAATGAAGGTTCATTTCATGTAGTCATGAGGTGGGTAGATGGCTAGAGAAGAAGTTTTGGAATTTATCCAAAGCAGACAACAAAAATCATGTAATTTTGTTTTATATTTGACTGAATATTTGGCCTTACCTAATTATTTCACCATATATTTTGTGCAATCCAAATACCATAGTCCAAAATTAGGAAAATAGAAATAAAAAAAGAGAGGACATATGATGACAAAGTTAAAGATTATGGTATGATAACACTAGGACATAAGAAACTATCCTATACAAAAAAATAAAATCCAGTTATGAAATTTATCGTTAATTTACTATTAAATAGTATGATAATACTGAGACATAAGAGACTATCCTATATGAAAAATAAAAATAGTTATAAAATTTATTGCTAATTTATTGTTAAAAACTTGTAGTTAACAAGATTTTTTAATAATTTGTTGTCGATTCATAGTTAAATATGATAAATCGTGAATTATCTATCGTTTAATACATAATTTATGTAAAATTACATAATTTATCTATCGCCCATTTTTTTTTATAACTATCCGATTTTTGTTATTTAGTCCTTTGGGAACATATATATTAAATGTCTATGGAATTAACCTTACTTGAAAGCATTTTAAGATTTAAATCTTCAAGAATAATTTTTTTGAAGAATAAAACTAATTCCTTCTTAAAATTTTAAAATCACTTATTTTAAAAAATAAATAACTAAAAACATCACTTATTTTAAAACGAAGAAAGTATACGATATCAGAAACTCGTTGGAAATGACCATTGTGGTCATAAATAGGAGCTCTTTAATTTATGTTTCCTCCAACAATAACATGCCAATAAATTAAAAATGAAAATACAGACTCATCTATCATTTTAAATAAAATTATAACGTTGGATAATTAATGTAATCCAGACATATATAATTTAATTGACCCCATATAATATTAAAATTTCAGAATATTATTTATTTTGAATAAACAATCACGAATTTTACCGTTAGACAGTGCATGAACGGAGTGGCGTACCCGTTCTTGTGTTCCATATATAATATTAAATTTGGTCATGGTATACTACAAAATCTCGATACGAACATGAATTACGGTAGAATAGTTATGATTTATTTACCTTTAACAATCAGGAGTGTAGGATTCGAGACCTTGATCAGAATTGAAAATATCCTATTTTAAAATGAATATTATAATACGTGAATTCTAATTCAATCGAATTCTAGTATGAATATCAAATATCGAGTAAATCATATATATGAATATATGAAGTTTTAATAGAAAATGGAATAAGAATACATATTATTAATTATATTACATGGATAAAATTGTTTGACTATGCAAAAACAACTTTCTAGTGTAATTAATAATTTATATAATAAGAATCTCTTCATTATTAATAACCAATTTAAATACATTGAATCTACTAATAATACTTAATAACAATATAAAGTTCATTGAAATAACGGTGCGATAATATGGCCACCCATTCTGAGCTCTTATTTAGAAGTTAAAAAAATAAAATTAAATCAAAGGAGAAATTTTTTATTATCAATCATGATTGGGTAATAATTGAGGTTGTCAACCTAGGAATACAATCAAATTTTTGTCAATATGTACATCAAATTAAACCATATATAATCTATCAGTTTTAATTGTCCACTATGTTTTAAAATAATTAGTGTAACTATTTTATCGCAGTAGTCGTTAATTAATGTATTATCTTTGATTTTAAGAGATAATTTGAAAAATAAATAATTAACATTAAAGATAAAATATGAAAAGCAATATGTTAAAGTGAATATTATTTTTAAAATACTGGATAAGCAATATTTTCATTAAGGGGGCTAAAAAGAATTTTTTTTTAAAATAAAAATATAATGATTCTGATTTGAATTTGAAACCTCAACATAAATTTTGAAATCCACAACTACTAAGCCGATCACTAGTTTTACTTTAAAAAAAAATTCTAAAATCTATATAGTTTCATTTCAATCGAAGAAATTTGTGTGAACTCTCTAGATCAGTCTCTATATAGATATAATAAGTAAAAATAAACGGAGAAATTATAATTGTACGTACGTGGAATAGTTTTGATTTATGATCTTGTCGACATTGTTTTTCTTTCTTCTCACGACCAAATTAAATGAACCAATCACATATTTATTTCACTTACATATGTAGGGTATTGTGTAAGATTTTTGAATATATGTCTATATATTTAACTTTTTATAAAATATTTTGCTATTCAAAATCTACTAATAGTCTAATACTGATTAACCAATTGAAATTCGTGTTGCATAGAGCTCTTTAAAAGAGAGAACGTTTCGTATCATTAATTTTTTGATATTCTCAGAATTAGAACTCGAATTTTTAATTGGTTAAAATATTATTTAAAGTCTTAAGATTAATGAAATTAAAGAGACAAATGTTCAAAAGAGTATTATTACATGAACGAATCTAGTAACTTTTGTTTAGATTATAAATTTGTGTGAAATTTATTATTAAATATGTATTGATATTTAATTATCAATCTAACAACTATGATAACTATGAGTTTGATAACAAGTTTAGAACCTATAAATTCTAAATTTTGATTCCGCTTTTTTACCGAGCTATAATAATATCCCTTTTTGGACGGCTGAATTAATATTTAATCCTTTTTAACAAGTGATGATTAGCTGGTCCATTTATCCACATTTAATTAATTAAGCTCTTCTGTTATCTATTGAAAATTATAAGTTTTTGAAAAAATTGATTTCTTATTTTTGAATTGAAAAGTGATATTTATGTTTGCCTATGAATATTAATGGGAATTATTTTTAAATTTGTGAGTAAAATGCAATGAAAAATAGTTTTTGGTGTTTTCGGTGGGCGTTTTACCATAAAAATAAAAATAAAAATAAATCACTTTCTTAAAAAGCATACAAAATTGGAGTTATATTTGATCATATTTTTTGCAATAAAATATAATTCAAATTGGATTATTTTATATAATAAATCTAGACTAAATTTAAAAAAGAAAAAATTATGAAAATGAATAAATAATTTTGGGTATCGCCATAGAAAAGCAAATAATTTTTATCACCAAACAAATATTTCAAAAAAAAAAAAAAAAAACCAAAATTCAACCTCAAAGTCGAATTTTAAAAATTTCATAGATAAATATATTAACATATTTTTCGAAATTTAACTCTGGCCAAACGCCATAAATTCCTTCTTACAATCTCTTTGAGACAATTATGCTTCTATGAACTATCTATCACATTAATTAATTTGGTAAGACACAAACAAAGTGTTTTTTTTTTTTTTTTTTTAAAGCATTGGCACAGAGAGCATTGAATTTAACAGCTGTTTAATTTCAAGCATGCATTGTTGTACTTTATAATTCTGCAACCAGATAGATATGACACTATACCTACTGTCATTATATAAATGTTCAAGTACGATTAAAGAGAAGGACTGACATATTTTTTAATTGAAAAGTTTTTATAAAAAGGTAAACTCAATATGTTAGGTGAATTTGATCAAGTTTATATTATATTCGTAGCTTTGAGCTTGATGATAATGTAATCTAAAGGATAAATATATGTATTATAAATTTGGTTCGTGACACAACATGAGGAATTCGTGGATTTAGTTTCTTGAATAATGTAAGATTTCAGGTCGATAAATTTTACTTGTGAAACTTGGAAAATTTCAGAGTTAATGGTTAATTGACACACCTAACTATCTAAATTGTTATGTTATTGTAAATTTCATATCTCAACTATTCGTTAAAACATGAATGAATCGGAGTGACATCCCCATTGAGATGTTCTAGTATTCAAACAACTCTAAGATAAGGCAAATTTTATGTACACCAACGCGGATGGAGAGAATATTATTGTTTCAGATTCATTCACTCAGTACTTCGTATTATGTCGATATTTAACTTGATACGAAATTTTGATATTCATGATCTAAAGTTGGGCATGGGATATTCTTTCGAACCTAGCCAAGAATGTGTGATAATCGGTGCTAGGTCGGAGTTTGATGAACTAACCGATTGCTCCTTTGATTGAAGTATTAATCCCTTTTTCATTGTTTTGATGTGTTAAGCTAGTTATCTTCGCACACGTAAATTAAAACAGAAAAAGTAGATGCTCCCAAATGTTCTTTTTGGGAATTTAGTATATTGACTAGTTAAATATTGGAATCGATTTCTCATCCACATAGAGCAAATATATGTTTGTATTTATCTTAAATAACAATTTTTAAAAAATAAATATAATACATAGCGAGAGTTTGAATTTTATTTAATATAAAGCTAATAGATACACAAATACATTACGAATCGATACATATACTGATAGAGAACGAATCAACACATTGTATTGAGAATGTTTTTAAACTAAATTATTTATACATTTGATAATAAGTTAAACCATCGCTATGAATGTCAATTTATAAGGCTCAAAATACCACTATTTCTAAATATTGTTCTTAATTCAATAGCCTTTTCAAAGGTGGAGCCATAATTAGAAAGTTATGAATTCAATATAATTTGGTCCTTTGATTCAAACATTGTATTTGTTTAAAAAGGTTCATTGAATATATATAAATAATATATTTTAAATTCAATAAATAAATAAAAGAAAAAAATCTATAAACTTAAAATTCTAAATCTAACTCTATTTTTTCCCCACAATTAATCACAAGTTGGAATTATTGTAGTATCGTGTCAAAGTTTGCTAGAATATTTCTTCTTAACCATACACATGTTAATTAACTCTTATCCTTTCTTCCAAAAGTTCATCATGAGGCATATAGACTTATCTTAATGATCGACAATTTTTGTCATGATCTCCCTTTTCATCAAATAATAATTAATATGTAAGTATATATATAGAGAAATATTATGGCCACCACTTATTAATTTTTTCATTAGAATTATAGTGCGGTGATAAGATTGTTTTATTCTTAATTAGAGGTATCAAGTTCGAACCTTGGGTATAAAGAAACTTTTGTTAGTAGTGTCGCTATCGAATGGACCTTACAATGCGCAATCTGATTTTAATTGGTACTCCACTATAAGTTCTAGACTCCTAATGGAAAACAAAACTTATTATTTTTCTATTTATTTTTAAAAATATTTGTTGAAAAAATAATACCAATTGATTGTGAACTGCAAAATATTTGATGTGCGAGCCATATATATATTTTCCGAGTTTCAATTTGTTTGTCTTACTTTTATTTTAATTTGTTTTAAAAATGTCTTTCTCTTTTTAGTAATTTTTAATCACAATTTTCTACCTGACATATTTAAAATCATAAAATTAAAAAATATTTTGATATATTTGACATATTTTTAATTTTAATATGATAAACAAAGTAAAAGAGGAGAATCTATATTACTCCATTTTGTTCTGATTTTAGTCATTTAAGCTATTTTCATAATAAAAACATTTAGTGGTAACCAGATACTTCTCCATCATTATCCATGTATATTTTTTTTCTCATTAGTCATTAATTCATTATTATACTTCTTTCATATAATATATGAAAAGTAAACCCAATCATGCATGAACATTTGTAATATCTTTTTGTTCTTTTTTGTGATCTCTAACTTATTCGATAAATTAAAATATATTTGCATCGATTATTTATATATATATTTACTCATACAATTTTATTATTTAATTGTAATTAATTCGTATATTTTTACTTTATTAAATCATTTAACAATAATAAAACGAATTGATTTGATATAAGCATCCGATAAAATCTCGTCCTCCTCCATCATTATCCCATTATTACTATGCATTTTCATATAATTTTCCAAAAATAACAAGAACTAATGATAGATCAACATCTCTGTTATCTTATTGGTGGGCCTTCATTCCTAATTACAGAAAAAACTAAATAAATAAAAAATAGAGAAAAATAATAATAATAGATCAGTGATGATAAGAGTGAGATACATATTAATTAATCTGAGAACTTATTTTTATTATATTAATACTTATTTAAAATGTTTATTCTCTATCTCCATTTATGGAACATATATTTTTTAGTCAGTTTCATTTTCATATTTAGTATTCATTTAACTTTTAAAAAAATTATTTTATCTTATTGATTGACATAATTTATAGCCACACATACTTGTTTATATTACAATCTTTTTAAAAAAAAAAATATTTCTTTGTTAAATTACGTATCAAATCAAATAAATTCATATGAATTAGATCAAAGGAAATAATTCGTTGAACTTTGTAATTTTGCCGGTTGTTGGAGCATGTTAGTCACTATTTATTGTCAAAGCTTATTTGTCTGGACTATGGTTTAAAAAATAGGTAATATTTTAAGCAAATAAATATTGCTACTTTCAAAGTTACGCATGCAATAAAAGTTTCCTACTAATTATTTTATTATGTGTAATATTTTAAAAATCTTAATTGTTTAGATATATTTAAGTTGAGATCAGTCCTAGATATGTTTGTCCAATTTGAGACTAAGCTTGTTCTTTATTTAATAGTCGCAATGCTTGAATCAATTTGAGCGCATAATAAATTATATTTAATTATTATTAATTTACTATCTCCATCAATATTGCTATCGAGACATTTATCGACTTAAATGGAGTATATATATCGTTCAATATATATAAGAAATATAGAAATATATAACCTAAATATACTTAAAATAACTGAGATTTAGTGTGTGTTTGATTAAAGAAAAACATTTTCCCCCGAAAATATTTTCCTAAAACCCATTATTTATTTAGTTTCCGGTGTTTGACGGTTAAAAAGAATATTTGAAAATATTTATATATAATTTAAACAAATATGATACGGGTTGGAGAGAGGCAGTGGGAGGGTAAGGGTGAGGGGTCGGGTGTTGGAACAGGAAAGGAGACAATGAACGTGTAATACCTATTACGAAATTTGTTTTTCTTACTCCTATCAAGAAAATTATTTTCCTCGTTTTGAAACAAAATTAATTTTTTGAAGAAAAGAAATTTCAAGAAAAATATTTTCCTCCCTACCAAACACACCCCTCTATTTTTTAAAAAAAAAAACTCATTATAAAAATTTATATCCATTATTGATTCTTGATAGATTGGGCAATTTAATACTAACACTATCATTATTATCCATAACATAAAGCACAAATAAAATTTTATTCTGAACTTTATATTCCTCTTTGCTTTATATAATATAATATTCTCTTTTGAGCAAAAAGTTAAAATAAAATAACAAAAGTAAGAAACAAAATTTAAAAGGTTTAAAACAACAAGAAGCATCTATTCTTATATCCTATGGTTTTAATGTACATACCTTTTTTTTATATTCTTTACTTCTAAAGGGTAATTATAGAGGCAACAACCACTTCTTTTTTAAATGTGACACATCTATAATCTATAGTACAAAAATATATGAAGTATTATTATTCTCTAGCTTTTGCTATAACAATTATGAGTCATTAGTTGGATTAGGTCCCATTATCACTTTTAACATTTTTGCAATTCATAACTATACTATATAATTCACTATGAAATTCTTTAGTATATTTCATTATGTAAAGTAAGCTAACTAATAATTGTGAGAATATTTTTGGTTGGTTTTGGTTGTTTGCTAGTGGTAGCTAGAAAGTATTTATATAAAGATAGAGTGGATAAGGTTAAAAGGTTGTAAAAAGATTATTCCTTATTAGTTATCAAACTTGAGTTACGGTGAAATAGTTAAAATTTCTCCATCTTTAACTAATGTCTCTGATGTGAGATATAGGTATGAAAAAAATCTTGTTAAAAACATATGTCGCCCCCATGAATCGGCCTTGCAATATGCGAATTAGAATTGATCAGACTTTGATATAAATACTGAACATTAAGTGGAAATAAAAAAATCTACTTTAGTTGATTTTATGTTGTGCTATAGGACTAGAATCATATTCTTTTCTTAAAATCTTATCAAAGAATTGACTTTGATTCTATTATGGAGGAATTTTCTTTTTAAGTTCCAAGTTTATATGAAATGGCATCAATTTGACATCAGCCAGCACTCTTTATAGGGAAAGTTCACAAAAGGTCAATATTTGGTGCCAAGTGAAAGTGACATGATTTCCTTTCCAAAGACTAATTAAGTTCAATAAACTCAACTTCCCTTTTTCTTTGTGATAAAAGTAGTATCTAGACCAGTTTGTGTGAACCTCGATTATTATCAATTACCTTTGAATATTTGTTGAACAATGTGTGAACACCTCGACCATTTTACCGATTAGTACTTGTTGAGTTGTTCGTGTGCACATCGTGTCGATTACTTACTGAACAACTTATATGCACCTAGACTATTCCAATGATTACTCGTTGAACAACTTTCGTGCACCTCGAGTATTCTATCAGCTACTTTTTGACCAACTTGCATGTACCTTAACTATTCTGTGAGTTACTTGTTACCACACGCTAGTCTAAGTTTTGCATAACTTATTTGTACTTTAACTATTTCACCGATTACTTGGTTCCTTTCACTAGCATAAGCTTTGCATAACTCTGTTCATCGAGACTTGGACAAATACCCATAGATTGAATTAAAAATATACCATAATGAAGAGTGATCACATGTAAAGAAGCAAAGTCTTGATACAAAGATTATTTCCTCTAGTAAGAAAATTGAGGGCTATACTTTTTAGTCTCATGAAGTAAGATAGAATTTACCTTCCCCCCTCACATGTACATGATAAGTAATTTTTGCTACTAAATACTATTATCTAACACCCCAAAAAACTCTTTGGGTTGCACTACAAACTATAGCCTAAGTCATAGTACAATAAGTTAGACTATGATAGATTAAAATACAAAGGAGATCTCTATGTGTTCTTTTATGGTTTCCCAATCCGGTGTCCAGAACCGACATTGATACTCTGACTAATCTGGATTCGCGGAGAAACGCTTAGGCCAAAACTTTATTGAAATTACCATGATGTCCACCAAAATGCACTATCTCCTCTGCTAATTCTTCTACTAACAACCTAAAGATTGAAACTTCAACTTCCAATGCAGCTTCTTCCCTTTGTTCATGAAACTTTTTCCAGTCATCAAGCTCGGTTTTAAAGTCCGATTCGATCATCATGTCAATGGTGTCTGATCTAACATGTTGCCATGAATCTAACCTCTTGCATACTCTTCCAAAGACAACTTCTTCTTCCCTATTGTTTGAGTTGTTAGTCTCGGTTTTCTCCTCGGATATAAGGTCTGAGACTAGCCTTTTCATGTCGAAAGGGATTGTCACTTCACTTGCAAACGTCTCAAAATCACGGTCTCTGTATGATAACAACGAATCATTATCATATTCTAGATCATCGTTGCCTTCTTCTTCTTCCTCGAGCATTAGTTTCTCGAGCTCAATAGGATCCAACTCTGCTAGCTTCTCGAATCTACGAAGCTTGGATAGAAGTTGTTGTTGTGCTCCTGTTTAGCAATGCAACACAATCAACATAAGCTTCACTCATTTTCAAGTGAAAATCCAATTGCAACTATAAAAAAAAGCCATTTTTCCTCTTCCATTAAATAATGTAGTGAGCAACCAAAAAAGTAACAATCTGTGTTGCTCTGACTCTTCAAAAATGTCGACTAGTGCGTGTCAAATCCTCCTGAAACAGTGCATTTCTAGAGGATCCGACACGTTTAACAACATCTTTGAAAAGTCCGAGTTGCATAGGTGCAAATGAAAGTAACAACATCTGCTCCTTTGTATGTTGCTAGAATACAACTTAAAGAACCCTACTAATACAATGAGCAACTAAACATAAGTGAGAATCTGTGTTGCTCTGACTCTTCAAAAATATTGACATGTGCGTGTCAAATCCTCTTGAAAAATCCGACACGAATGCGACAACATTTTTAAAAGTAAAATGAAAGTAACAACTTTTACTTAAATGTGATTTTTAGACATCTCTGTCCCTTTTAACTTTGTATTTATTGTTACTGTCCAAAAAAAACAGCAGAAAAAGGGATCTTATATTATACAACTATTAATGTGATTTTCAACTATGAACAAATGGTAAAGAGGGAATTGTAGAAAACAACATAAATGACCCTACTAAATGTACCCTTTATTATTTAATTAATATGTTTCTCTGAATCATAGCAGTCTGAAAAAAAAAAAAACACTGAATAAAGCAGAGCCCAAAATTAGCAAATATATTTGAAATTCAAGAAGTTTGATATTAATTTCTTCTCAAAGTTCAATAAATTGAAAGAAAGGACAAGCCATATCAATTAAGTGAATAAACCCCACATGGACTAAATGTAGGGTCATCATGCAATTAAATAAATTTAATAAAAGATTTAAGTTATAAACACTGACACTGTAAAAAAATGAATCGCACTATATATGTTAGTCATCATTTTTATCATGTTACGAAGAAAAGTCTTAGCGTAATTGGTATAGCTGACTGTGTCCACTAAAAACTTATTACTCTGATTAGTGTTTTTTTTTCATAGAGATTTACTTATAATGATCTGATGGTGTACAACACACACATACAAATTGTTTTTATAAAGATAGAAACTTTTTATGGATCCCACATCAAAATAATTCAAAATATATCAAAATCAGCATGATTAAGTTGGTTATGACCTTACAATTATTTAATATTAAAATCCAACCAAACATATCCTTAAATTGAAAATGACTTCACAACAAATGATATATTACAAACTACTTAAATTTATTATATTCAATATATTAGGAACTATCTATTATTAGAACATCTATGGCATGTACTTATATTACTTAATATTTAATTTACCTAATTTTAATCATTTATCACAATAATTATGTGTGAGTCTCAAACAAGAAATCATCAACGATATGAATCCTTACTTACCAAGTTCGTATTTATCACATATTACTCATATATCGCACATTACTATTCAAAATAAGTTCGAGGAAAGGATTTACTTACTCTGTACGAGTGCATAGTTGCACTCGATACCACAATCATCGTCTTCCTCATCTTCATCCTCATCCTCGTACTCGTATTCACATTCATGTCCATCGTCATCAAACGGAGGATCCAAGACGGAAACCGGGCTGCATTGTTCTTTTTCATCTTCTTCTTGTTCAATATTTGCCAAACCTTCATAGTTTTCTTTGTCCTAAACACACACAAAAATAAATAAATAAATTATTAAATACAATCATATATAATAAGCTACATAATTTCAAGAAAATATAGTATAGTGGTTTAATTATTTGATGGAATGTTTAATTATTAGGACATGAATTATATGAAGTTGATTGCTAATGTTTATTCTATATATACTCTAGAATTTGTCAACGATAATACTCTTTCGCTTCTGATTTATATGTCATATTTTTTTTTATAGTCTGTCCCAAAATAAATATAATGTGAATTCTTGTTAAAGGATTCTCGACTGAATTAAGGTCCGTCAAGAACGTTTTTGACGAGTCAATTACCTATAAATAATAATTTAAAATCACACAAATATCTATAATTTATTTTTAAACATAATTTTTAAAATTTTATGTTCAGTCAAACACTAGCTACATGCCAAATATAAATTGGTATGGAAGGAATATGGGAAAGAGTGATGTTGAGATTATGATATTATCAATTAGATCCAAAAGACAAAAACAAAATATTTTATTTTGTTCTTTTATGAAAATTTGTGTCTTTTTTTTTATAAATAAATAATTTCGTCCAATTAAAAAATGATTTTGGTGGCAGAAGCGTGAAAAAAAAGGTCCAATAATCAAAACAAATAAGAAAATTTCTAGCCATATAAAATAAAATGACAAAATTCTCCCCTAATAAATTTGTTTGATTATTAAAACGACAAAATATTCAATGGGCATTTTTGTCTTTTACCATCGACACTCCGGCCACCGTATCAGACCAACAAGATCCTTTTGCCGACAGGTAAAAACCAGGTCAAACTCACAAGATTCATTTTCAGACACAAAAAATAATTAAAAAATACACTAAAAATAAAAATAGTTATATTAATTAACAATATTAAATAGTAAAAGAAATTACAATTTATTTAGAAGAAAGTTGCAGCTAATTTTTTTTACCATGATATAACAAATTACTAGTCGTGATGCGATGACATCAAGACTATATGCATCACATCCCTTAAATGCCATTTTTTTTTTCAATTCTTGCTGATTCAAAATGCTTTGTACATCAAATTATCTAGTGTATAAGTAGAAAAATTGATTTTTTTATAAGCATATGAATTTACTCCTATAATAAGAAAAATAATATACACATAAATTAGCAAAAAATTAAATGGTAGAAAATTCAATTAATATAGGAGAAATAGGTTTCCGAAAAAACAAATTATGTAATTTAACCCATTTTATTTCTATTTGATATTTGTATGGAGATTCAACTAAACCTGTACTAACATTAGAAAAGCTCATATCAGTGTAAAATCTAACGAAGTCGATTTAATATCCAGAGCTTAAATCCGAGCCTCGGATGCTCTTAATAAAAGTTGATGGGAATAATATTTTATACTGACAAAACAGAGACAAAAAACGACAAACCTCTCTTTTGTGGCGAACTGGAGATGCTGCCGGCGATGAAAAATCCGGCGTCCGGCAACCAGTCGACGACGGGCATTTCTGAAGAGAAAATCGAAAAGGGCTTATCGGACTCGAAGAATATTTTTTCTCACAAATACCAAACTCAATGTTCTCAACTTCTTCATTTTCCGATCTGCAACTACTCGAAGTTTCGAAATCCATCGATTTTTCTTCATTACTCTCCGACCAACCTGCACTACTAAGCCGACTATGATTACATGAACAAGACGCACTTGTCAATTCCGCCACAATTTCATTTTTCTTCATCCCAATTCCATTGTTGACTTCGCGTTTCTTATTCATAAATTTCTTCAAAATCGACCCAAATAAACCAAAACCCATCTGGGTTTTCTTCAATTTGGGTCGATTTTGCTGCTTCTGAATCCTCATTGCTGCTTCGAGGAGCAATGAGGAAGTTGAAGCAGGTATATGTAGAAACACCTTCCTCACTGGACTTTTTGTTGATATCGGGAAATTGATTGGTGATAATCTCTCTGAACCATTTCCATCTGAATTTTTTCGAATCGATGAAAAAAAACAAGCGTGTTTGCATAATAATGTACTAGTATTACTTGGAGAAGAAATCGATTTTTGTTTCTTTACGGTTTGTAATGAATATTTGGAAGGATTTCTATTGAGCTGACAACGCCTATCGGCGATGTAATGTTTAAGTTGAAATGGCTCTTGATCTTCTTGTAGAAGTTCATGTAAATGCTTCTGTGCCATTGCGGAATTCTTAATCAAACGTCGCAGATTATGAGTTTTTTTTTTGTTGTTGAAGAGTTTTCAACTTTTTTTTTGAAACTAAAAGAGATTTTTGGAGTTGGGAGGTGGTGTGGGGATTGTTATGTGTGGGTTTTGAAAAGTGGTAGTGGAGAAGTTGTGTACATATAGTTAGACTCAAAAGAAAAGAAAAGAAAAAGAGAGTTATGGTCCGTTCGTATTTAGAATTTGAACTTTATAAATTTTAATGTTCATGTTAAATTATGAATACTATGGTAATAATTGGATGTATGGTGAGGTATCTATGTTATTTAATACATTTTTTTCATTCCCAAATAATTTTTTATGTTTTTACTTCTTGAGAGTCGGTTTTATTTTATTTTGGAATTGAATTTGATTAAATAACTTCAATAATCAAAATTAAAACAAAATATAAATCGAAAACTATTATAAATACCAATTCTTTCCCATATTAATAAAAAGTAAAAGAAAACATTCTTAAATACTAATAAAAATTCATATTGTGAAACAAAATACGATAAATATTTTGGATGGAGAAAGTATATAAACCTTGTCTGACTCAATTTATGTGACACATTTTCTTTCTTAGTAAATTTATCCCTGAAGAATGTCATAGTTTCATAATTAAAAACAATTCAACTTTAAAATTTCATCTTTTATCATTAATAATCACACAAATGATCCAAGCGTGTTTTTAAATCACAAATTTGAAAAAGCTTTTGTTTTCTTAAATTTTATGTCAAGTCCGACAATATAGTTAAATAGAAACACATATAGTGCATATATAAATAACTCGATAAAAATTACTGAGCTCACGTAAATTTCGAAAGTGATGTAGAATTGGGGAGGGGGGAGGAATGAGGAGACTTCCTGATTCAAATCTGGAGTGTTTACAAGATCGAGGTAAAATTGCATGGTGGCTGATAAATATACTAAATAATTACACATAAAAAACATGAATTTTTTTTGGAATGGTAAATAAAAAGTGTAATATCTTATGGACATATGGTTAACTGAGGTGGCCAACAGTAGATATATAGAACTGTGGGGTTTGTAGTAATAGTGTACCACAACCAGCAGGCAAAAATAATAATTTGTCTATAGCATTTTTATTATTTTACTTCATCAATAGAAGGAGGCAAATAAATTAACTCAACAAAGATGGTGCCACAACAAATTGATGTTGATGGCATGGACGGAGCCAGATAGGATCGATGAGGTTTATCTAAATCCATTTTAATGAAAAATTATAATGTTTAAATATGGCTAAAATTATCTTTTTTAAGAAATTGTTGAACCCCTTTAACTTCTTCATATGTTTACTTTATCATATTTTAAACGTTTTAATCAGAATTCTAAATATGTGATCACTTGATTGTTTGGTTGGGAAGGTGGTGGGAGGGAGGGGGGAGGGGATGGAGGGGGGTTGTCTCTCTATACAACTTTACGAACATAATTTTTGTGTATATATATATATGTATCTATATATTTCTATAGGTGGAGTAGAGAGAGGGGGTTATGGTGGGGTGGTTAGTAATGGAAAAGGTAAAAGTGAAAGTTATGTCCATTATTCCCACTGACTGGAGCGGACGTAGTCTTCAAATTTAGTATTATTATTATTATTATTATTATTTGTTTAATAATTTAAGAGTTTTGATTCAAATTATATACGTATTATTATTTGTTAAAAAAGTTATTTAGCATGCATAAAAATTAAATTTCGAATTCAATTACTGACTAAAGCGTATGAGATGGTGATGAAATGGTTAAAATCTTTCCAATTTTTATTGAGCGCCTTATTTGATTAGTTGGGAGTGGAATTTTTTCATAACATAATTTTATCTCACTCGATAGAGTAGTTGTGATCCTTCCACTCTTAGTCAAAACTGAAAAGCTTCGAATTGCTTGATATAGAGCAACTCTTGCTAGAAAATGTTTTTTTTAATGAATATTACATTGTGAATTTCTCGGTTTTGAATATCACACAATTATATTAAAAACGTATTGAATAACTTTAATCAAAATAAATTCAAATTAATCGAGACAGTAAATTTTGAATAATAAATAATTTTAAAAGGAAATTGTGGACCAATTACACTTTTGCGCGTATTTTTTCTCACTTTCCTTTCATAAACTACAAATAATTCTTGTGATTTTTATGATTATAGGGCTCATTTAGTTTGGGAATAAGGTATTTCAAGACTAATTATTTTAAGATTAGTTACTTTAGAATGCTATTCCATCTTTAATGTGAGATAAAAATAACATGTCAATTCCAGGATAAGTTCTTTCGCGATTTTATCCCAACCTAACATGAAATAAACTCATTCTGAAATTAATTTCAAAATTAATTTTCTGAACCAAACAAGCCTATAGTGTTCGAGTACGATTACACATACCTCGATTAATTTCATGTAGATACCAAATAATTTTATCCATCTAAATTTGGATATTAAAAAAAGAAATTATCTAGTATATTTTACCTCGATTAAAAATTAAATCTAGAGTTTATGATCCATATTCTTGGACTTAATTTTTTATGATTTTAAAATTAAAAAAAAGTAGCACAAAAGCTAAACAAATGTGATATATGGACAGACCTACAAATTCTATGGTGCGCCGGTCTTATGCCGGTCTCTTAGATTGGGCTCCTCAATTAACATAGTGTTTTATTTCGTGGAACGTGTAAATAAAGGCTTACATTAATCATCGAACTGAAAAGAAGTTTCGTGTGATATGTACAGATACTCGTTTTCGAAAAATTCATGCGACCCTAACTCGAAGCAGCCATTATTGATACATATTACATTAACTGACTTTAATAAGAGGTGATAGTGATTTTTGACCCTCGTTTGTTCCATGAGCAAACTTTTAAGATCAAAAGTCAAAATTTGTTAGATTTTAAGTTGTCTATTGAAAAAGTGAAGACAAAAGTTAAGAACCATCTTTCAAAGTCATTCTTTTAAAGGTGGAAACAAATTCTCAGGTATTACTCAATAATCTAAATAAAAATATTCACACACACGTGGAGGAATCAACGTTGGATCACATATCAAAGGAGGTTAATATAGTAGAGGACCTACTTGCAGTATACAGAAGGAAATCTAAGGATCTGAATATCTATAATGTACAACTTTATGTTTTTGATGCATCTCCTTCATTTGTATCTTCCGTACTTGAAAGAGATGCTATGGGAACTACATCGTTTAGATTAATTCCTCTTTTGTATGAATAAACCTATTATTATCATTAAATAAAATCCTTCAATTATCGTGCAAAAAAAATCATAATTTATTTCAAACCAAGGTATGAACTTATTTTTGTTTCTTTTCTATTGATTGTAACACTATTTTCTATACAGAGTGTGGTAAAACAGTTGAGAGACTTTATATTCAAATTTCAAGACTTATAAGTTAAATGAATGAATTGACACTCATGACAAAGAGTGCTTTCATGTTTCAAAGGATGTGAACCCTAATTACTTGAATTAGTGAATTTCTAACATTAAATGGTTTAAACAAAAAAATAACACAATTTTCTATATAGGAGTACATGTGGTGAATAGTTGAAAATCACTTATCCTGATTAAAATCTCAACTTCAATACAAACTCATGGTATAAAGTGATTTCACCTTTAAAAGTTTTAAACAATACAAATCTTAATCAGTCGAATCAGTAAATTTTAAACGTAAAATAATCAAAACCAAAACATAACACTATCCATCCTTCATTTCACTAGAGGCATCTAGTTCCATTGCTTAGTCATTCATTATAAAATTTTGTACCAAAAAAGCTGTGAACAAAACAATTTTGTCAGTGTACCATAATATATGGCATTTATGATTGCACAAATCACTTATTATACCAATCTAACTAGGCTTATAATTATGATTATGATATATACCTGCATTTTCACAGCTTGTTAATGTAGATGTTACATGATGATTAACAATTATTTGAGTTGGCAATAAAGGTACAAGAAAATTTGAATACAAATCACAAATATCCATTTTTGAATTTTTGTAATTGAACAATAATTACTATTATGAAGGTTCAAATTTCTTAAGGTGAGCATTATTTTTATAGGTATGGCTAAAATTTACAAATAACCACTTTTTAGTCCTTGTAATGAAAAAAAATAGTCGCAGCTTCAAATTTTATATCTAAACCTCTAGGATATTGTCATGGAGTTTTACTTGTGAGATTTAAATTTCATGACAATGATTATTTTTCAAAGATAGTCTCAAAGTGATTGTAACGGCTCAACCCGCTAGTAATCTTCTCTGGGCCTATGCCCGCACGGCTTTAAAATATGTCACTAGTTGATAAGGACTGCTTATTTATATACCTAACATATATCTTGTGTTTTGTCAATGTGGAACTTCTAATCTTAAGATGGGGTATCACAATGATATATAACCAAATAGGTAAGATACGTTTACCTCTAATAAGAAAACACATTTTAATTTCAACAACAATAATATGCCTAGAGGTAATTCGGCAAATGAGTCTGAAAGGGTGTGGTTGGTAAGCAATCTTATCTCTACCATGTAAAGATAAAAAGGTTATTTTTGATGAACCTAGAAATAACGAAACTCCTAATATATATAAAAAGTGTTTTTCCATTTAATAAGTTTTATCTAACTAGCGAATCTTGATTAATCGAACCTATCAATACATTTTGAATAGATAAATATAAAAGAAAAAGTAGCATAACCATTAGCATAGCTACTCATTTGTTGTACAAAAAGGAGCTCAATTACCATCATAAACAAGTTGTTAACCTCAAGTTGTGATTATAGGTGTACTATATCTCAATAATTGAAGTGGTTAGTTGTTCAATTAATATCACAAATTCTCATATGATTGATTCATTAAATGTAACCGTTTTGGCAGCTCACAAATTCTCATGAGGCTCAGGGGTAAATTTATCGATAAAGCTATCGATTCAGTTGAATTTAGTACGTTTGACTCATATTTTATTTTTTTAATTAAGAAATTAAGTGTAAATAATCTATTTAAAATTACAATAGCAAAAAAGAAAGAAGAAGAGAAGAAGTTAATGTCTAATATTCATAAATTTAAAATTCAGAATTTGAAATAAATATAATTTGCAGTCGTTAAATCGACAAAGTTTTAGAATAGTTTTTTAAATTAATATCACATGATTTAAAATTTGATAAAAAAATTTTTCCAAATTTCTTCAAATTCAGAGGGACAATTGATTTTTTTTCTGCAAAAATAGCTTTAGTACTATATATTCTATGATTTGGTAGGAAAAAAAACACGCACAAAAAGTTTATTATTTTATTTTCATTCTGTTATGAATAATTTATTGAAACATTAGGGAAATGAAATCTTCTTGATTTGATTTGGAAAAAAGAGGAAGATACCTGTCCCACCATTCCTATGTACAAAAATTTGAAATTCAAGTTTTTTTTTCCTTTGTAAATTTGAAAATGTTTACTTTATTTTTTAAAAAACGATAATAATCATACTCATAACAAAAATAATTTATTTTTAAAAAATACTAACATTGTCATATAAACAAGACAAAGGAAGTGGAGTATTTGGTAAATGTTAATAACCCCACTAATTTGAAAATCAACATTACTTTTAATTAAATATCTTTTAGACATGCAAATATTTCCCTTTTTAAAATCTTAGAAAAATTGACAATCGCTATTTTTTTTATATAAGTTGTGTAAATTTACTTATGTGTAGCAACTTGTAAACCACATAAGAAATGTAAATTACACTAAATAAATACAATGCACCGAGATCGATTGAGAAGAGTTGACAGAAAAAATTAATCGCGGATCTTTTTTATGAAATATTTATTTATTGCACCAACTCAAACATCTTTACACATGTTAACTTGTAAATACTATTAACTACTAATTCAAACAATTTGCCTTTTTTCATTATTCTTTCAAATCTTTTAAATTTGGGAATGTTTGTGAAAAGAAAAAAGGACAGTCTACTTTCTACATATTTTGAATTGACACATTGCTTTTTATATTCTAAAGGGGTAGATATATTTCAAGAATGAAAAAAAAAAGTACTAATTAATTTGCAGATATAAAAAAAATCTAAGAATATTCTTTCTATTTTTTCACTAAGGTTGAAATATTTTATCTTTTAGTCCCTGTATTTTAGTGGCATGCTTATATATTTTCTGGATTTCAGCTTACATCTTTGTCAGATTTAAGTTTTAACTTTTACAAGATATAGTCAATAATAATAATAATTTATATTTATGTTTACAGGTACAAAATCTAATAATTTAATTTGAATATTGTATTGTATTAAGAAAATTTACTTTATATGTATAAATCATTTATATTGAACCAACTTGTTGTTCTGTCTTAAAATTCAGAATTTATTAAGTATGTAAATTTAGAAAAAATCGTCTTCTTCCTCCTTTAACTTTTATGTTTTCATTTAAAAAAATTAGACCAATTTATATTTTGTTATTTAATCCATGAAATTAGGATTAGAAATATCCACTAGTTTTAATTTATTTATTTTTTGAAAAATTGTCTGTATCACATATTAATTTATCTATTTTAAAAAATAAATTGTACATTTAGAGTCTATATAAGAAAGTTGGAAAATAATAAATAAAATTTAACAATTGGCTCTCAACAAATAAATTCCTTGATAACCTAAATTATAACTAGTCAAATAAACGTAGAATCGGAGTTATAAAATATTGATCATGCTTTATCAGAAAAATATATTGTGTAAATAATTTTATATGTGTTATATATTTTTATTTTACTTTTTGGCTTCGTCATCAAATAATATGCCTATAGCGCACGATATCCTAAAATAAGCTAAATTTTTTTATTTCAAGTCGAATAAACCATTTCTTTTTTATGTAATTAAGAATATTTCTAGTACAAAAAAATAATATAAAAAGACACTACTTTTAACATTAAAAGTTACTCAAAATTTTAAGTAGTTGTGCATGCTTAATTTTAATTTAAAGAATCGATAAAATCTTTTTCGTATTTGTTCTTTTTATGCCAACAAATTATTGCCTCTTTGCTGTTGAATATGTACTTTTTTCCAATATAAAAGAAACAGAAGCGTATAGTATTTTGAATCTGTGTCATCCTCACAAGGAGTACAAATTTGGAATATATATATATATTATTTTTTTTCTTTATTTTTTAATTTTGTGTCATCCATATCAATTGAGTATTTGCGATTATATTATGCATGAGTCTTCAAAATTACATGTAAAAATAGCAAATCAACATGTAGACATGTAAAAGGTATTAAGTTGCGCAGTGGTATGGTTTTGGACACCCTTCGTCGAAAAAAATATCGTATATACAAATAAAATGATACACAAAATAATTAAATAACATATTTTGGACACCCTTAACACAACAAGCTGTTGTAACCCAGTGGTTTCACCTCCTTGGAATGAGGTAGCGCTCGTGTGTTCTACTTTTTGAAAAGAGCTTTTATTGTGTTATTTCTGAACATCCTTTGTGAAATTCCTGACTTCGCCACTGAAGTTGCGCCTTACACCATCACTCCACACTGTATTGGTAAACCATTTACTTTGATATCAATAATTTAAAAACAATTTAAAAAATTCTTAACAAAAAGTAACATTATTAGTTTGAGCCAAAAATACAATTTTCCACAAAATATTCAACCCTTTATAAATAACTTTTTTTTTTCTTTTCAATTACCTCTTCAAGACTTAGCTAGTACTCCCAAAACTTACAATGAAACAATTCCTTTACCATAAATCAACTTTTTTTTTCTCTTTTCACTATATTTTTGGTTTATCTATTTTTGTAAAAGGACTCAATTACTTAATTTGGTCAACTTTATGGAGAAGTTTTGGAAAAAAGGAAAAAAATAACAGAAGACAGAAAATTAAGACAATTGTCATGTCATATAAAAAAGGTAGATGAGAAGGCTTAAAGTACAACACACAAAACCAAACATGTAAGAGGTATCCTATGCTGTTTTTTTTAAAAATAATAATAATGTATTTTATAGTAAAAAAAAAAAAGAAACACAAGTTTGCAAGAAGATAAAAGAATTACTAGAACTTTTTATGTGTATTAAATGACTAGCACTAGTAATATTTATTCAATCAAGAGATTTCGATTTCGAGTTTCATCAAGAAATCTCTTAATAATGAAGCGGGACAAATTTGGATTAAACGCACTATATATAAAGAATTTAGATAATAAATGCCTAAAATAAAAAAAACTCACTGCAAAAAAAGGAAACTTTTTTTTCTGTTAATTCATTGCTAAATAATCTGTAAGTAATAAAGTTTTATAATACTTCATTTTACTAAATAGAAGTATTAATAATTAGAAAAAGATGGATTTTTGGGAACTCGGTAATTTTTGCTATTATTTTATATATGTATTAAAAATTCCATTAAAGTTTTTATAAATATTTAATCATAAATCTAATTATCATTGTAAATTGAAATAAGATTATAGTAGAAACTCATAAACTTTACATTTTTTTATGCTTTTGATTAAATAAAAGTAAGTATTAAAATAGATATTAGTATAATGCAACAATTATTCACATGTCGATGACTTTGAACTGTGCTAATTAGCTTTTGTCCCTAATCTATTTTCCCTATGTTGCTCTTTTTTGTCATTTTCCTCATTAATTAAATGTTCATTAGCTTTTATTATTGGACTTAGGTCAAATTAAAGGGAATCCCTTAATTATACTGTGCATGCACATAATCGTGACAAAAATTATACTTAATTTAATCAATTTTGTCTAGAATTTTACCTTAGATCCTAATATTTTAATGTCTAGCAGACATAATTTGTGTTTACAACATTATTCTTATTGTAACAATTTGGGATCTTAGGCCAAGTGTATTAAGCTTTTTTGTCACTACTATTACAATTACTAGTATCACTATCTATTTTTTAATTAATTCAATTAGGTTGTAATAATGGAACTTAAGGTACTCATGTGATGTTCATGATGGTGAGCAGATCAGTTAATGATAAGACTTATAAATTGACAATTTTTTAAAGAAAATTAGATGTATATTATATCTTAGACGAATCTGATAACATTGAACTAAGTTGATAAGCTTTTGAAGAAGGTTGAATGTATATAACATCTTAGACAAATCTGATAACATCAAAATAAGAGAAAAAAATGAAAGTTTAATTTATAAGGCATAACACAAGAATTTTATATGGTAGACATGATTTTTGTAACTCTTTTATTTTGTTTATTTAATTTTTTTGTCATGGGTCTGTGAATAAATCCTTAATTTCCACGTATATTTTTGTATATTAATATTTGTCATGTGTATTTCCTATTTGGACCCAACTGTTATAAATAAAAATGATTTATAAGTGTCAAAATGAACGTAATGTGGATTTACTTATATTATTATATATGTGTCACTTTATCAAAAGCTTGTCAGTTTAGAAATCAATGGATCATGCAACAAATTCGTACGATAACAATGTCACCAAATGCTACACAAAAATTTAATGAGTCGTGGTAATTAATGATCAATTGAGGTGTAACTTTGAGTATCGTATATTTTACTGAAGTTAACTGATTGGACTATTTCAACTTCGTGATGGATAAATCTATTCATCGAAGAGTATATGTTAAATCTATTTTGAAAAATTCTTTATTCCCAAAATACAAATTTGAAACCTCTAGTCAAAAATAAGTTAACAAATTTTATCTATCTCTCATAGCTAACAAAATTATTATTTTATGTTGCTTAATAAGATTAATAATAAATACAGAATTTATCATTCATTAATTATTTTTAGTGTATAGTGTATACAATAATACAACACTTTAGAAAGAGAGACATGTAAACACAAATTTGTTCCTTAGCTTTTCCCATTCAATTTCATTTCTCAAAAAACACTTTTCAACAACAAAATTAAAGTTGCACAAAGTCACACGTATATTTAAAAGAAAATCTACTTTAATATTGTTTTTTTTTTTTCATTCATATGGGTTAGAGGCGAATATGAAATTTCTAAAAACGGGATGCAACATTAAAAAGAAGAAGAAAAAATGTGCTAAATGGGAATCGACCCCTTCTTATTTTACTAGTTGCTTTGGTAGGCGGTTACAGGAGCTTACACATGAATAATAATTCCGCAGGAGATTAACCTACATATTCATAATCCTTTAAGTAACTGATTCAAAATTCAATCAAGTACTATTTAATCATCTTATTGCATGAATACCAACAAATAAACTATATATATAACTCTATCATTATTTAATCCCAATTACCTCCTTGGTATAAAAAATTAGCTTTAAGTAGCTAACAAATAATTTAATTGTATAAATATCTTTTATATCGTCCAAACGTAAATTTATATTCTAAATGCACTTTATTATGAAAGGACTGTGGAAAGGTCGAAAAAAAATGGTCACAAAATGATTGTGTGTGTATATAAAGAAGATATACTTTGTCTCTCTTTTAATTTATTTGTGTGAACAAATATATATATATATATATATATATATATATATATATAAAAGACAAATTAAAAGCTTATTACTCCATATATATGTAGTGTTCATATACCACTTTAGCCCTCCAGTCACGGCATAAATAAGAGGTTGTTTGATTAATAGGATAAAAGATAATAATTTCGAAATAAAATGAAAAATTATTTTATCCCCTATTTTGTTAGGGATATAAGTTATAATTTCATTTCTGCTTAACGTGGATCTTTTCACATATTTTCTCAAGCAACGGAAGACTCAATGACCAAGAATATTAATTAGTTTCTTTATTAGTTTAATCATAGAATAGGTGACCCCGTAAAATAATATCTCAATGCATAATTATTTTTATTTATCTCATTTCATATATCAAACGACCCTCTATATTAAACTCTTGCTATGATATGTCACATACACACAACAAGAGAAGAAATAGTGAGTTTATTCGCTTTTGTTAGTGGTTGATCATATATTTAGTTGAAACTTGAAGAAGAAAAAAGAGTTTTTGAAGTTTTCTAAAAATAGTTTTTGAAATTTGAAGCTGAGTTTTAGACATGCGTTTTCACTCACAGTACATTTTTTTTTTTCCAAATAAAATGCATGTACGTTGAAACACAATATCACGACTTTAAAATTTAAAATTTTAAATTTTAAAATTCAACTTTAAAATCTATAACTAAACGGACGCTTGATTTATGAAAAGAAAAGAGCAGCTTTTTGATAAAATTGGAAAGATATGAGCGTGCTACAAACTGAATTTGCAGATAAAGAAAAGGTGTAAATGTCCCTTTCTATTTTTCATTCATCACCATTATGAAAACATCTATTTATCTTTTAGTTTATGTATTTTAGTGGCATAAATATATAAAAAAAAATATATATTTCTGAATTTCATGTATATAAACTTTATCAGCTTTGTGTTCTAACTTTTGTATCTTGTCAATTGTCATGATAGATTTGTTTGCCCCCCTTGTGATATCTTTTGGTTAACTAGAGTCATTTTTAAAAAATTATCAGTGTCCGATACTTGTATTATGTATGATCTTATTAATTTGAATTCATGTCACGTAAAATTTATTAAAAGAGAAAACATTTTCTATAAAGAATAATAATTTCATATGCAGAATTTGAACATGATTTTATTGATGCCACCCCTGAATGGGCCCTGTAGTGCGCGATCCAATTGGGGCTACGATGTCGACTTTGAACACCAGATGAACAACTAAAAAAATAATAATGAGGTCATATTCATCTCACGATAACCCTTAGTGGTAACTAAAGTGAGTCATGACTATTTTGAAAGATTGGAATTGCGTGGGAGTTTGAAAAAAAATTACTTTTTCTTGAAATACTTATTTCTCTCTATGTTTTCAATTTTTTGATTTTTCAACCTATTTATAGTTTGATATTCATCCATGATACTTACCGGCAAAAGGAAAAGTTGACGGGATGTGATTCCTTCATTTTTAATTAGAGCTTTAAGACCGATCTGTACATGAACAATTTTTTTTCTCATAGGATACACTTCTCCTTTAATAGATTGTGCGCAATGCACATTTTCATTCATTCGATTAGTGAGTTTCAAATATTTTTAAAAAAGTATCTATATAAATTTGTGTTATGTCCTACAAAGCAACACTCCCCTTTTTTCGATATAGATGGTATAAGGTATGATATGCACCTTCTAATTTTTTTCAAAATTTTCCCGAAATAAAACTCTACCCGCCCTTGTTTTTGACCCATCTATCGTTCCATCTAATCATCATCATCATCAATACACTCTCTTTAGAGATTCAACATAATAACAATAACAATAATAATAATTAAACATATTCAATATAGTCCTACGTATCGTTATAATACCCTCAAATGTGATTCTTCAATTTCTTTTAAGATTAAATCACACCTAAAGTGGTATCCTATGCTATTTTTAACCATCCATATTAAAATGTTTTCTCAGTTATAACTTGACAAAAACAGAGATTTAATTGTATTTATAATTTGGTCAAAATTGTCCAAATATGTTACTACAAGTAGCTATAGCCATATGGTTAATAAAAACTAGATTCTCATTGTACTTGGAAAAAAAAGAGAATCCAATGTTGTCCTCTCCTTCATAGAAAGTACATAATCAAATTTTCCTATAATGAGAAAAAATTTATGCTAATTTTCTTGGTCAAAGATAAGATTCCAAAATTATTTTCTACAACATGTCATTATAACATTCAAATTTTCATTCGAATTGATTTCAATGTGATATTATATTATATGTTCTTTATAACAGCTAAAACATATTTGAAGAAATGATGCCGTTATAAAGAGGTTTGATTGTACTTTGTTCCAATTTATTTTTCACTTTGTATCCAATATCTGCTTTGATCCCTGGATTAATATGAATTTGTGTCGCGTAAGGCCCATTCAAGATGGAAATTCTCAATCAATTTTTTCTTTTTCATTTTGTATGCTCAAATTCGAGATGTTCAATTAAGAATAAGAGAATTCTATTCATCTCGACATAACTTTGATAGTGATAAACTATTATATTGTTCTCATTCAAGTGAGACAAAATTATCAAAATAAACAAAGAAGAATCTGTCAAATTTATTGGAATTTTCATCAAACCTAAGAAGGCAACAAAATGCCTGCATGTCTATGACTTGGACTGTGCTTATATCTCTTTGCCCTAAACTATTTTCCCCATGTTTCTCTTCTTTGTCTTTTACTTTATTAATTTAATCTTAATTAGCTTCTACTTGTTGGACTTTGGTCATATTAATTATACTATACATGAGCATAATTGTGATAAAGTTTGGATTAATTAGTTGTATCTACTTAATTAGTCTATGAGGGGAGATAGGTAGGTCAACGAAATATTGAGGATGAGAGATAATTAGATAAGAGATGATATATCTGCAGCTTATCGAGGATATGACTCTAGATAAAATGATATAGAGGTTGAGGATTAGTGTAGTAAATTTAGTAGTTAGTCGAGTGTTGTCCAATTTTCCTTGTCAGTATTGTTTTTAATTATTTCTCACATACTATCTTCTTCTTCGATTTCATTTTTACATGTTGTTTTCTTTACTTCGGTTACTGTATTATGTATGATTGCTATCTTTTTCTTCATTATGTTCAAACTGCTTCACTACTGTAATTTCCTTTCCTTATTTGATTCCATTATGCTTAACTTAAGTCAAAGGTACTATATTGAAAACAACATCTTTACCTTCACAAGGTAGGGATAAGATTGCGTATACATCACCCTTTCGAGATCCTACTTGTGATAATATTATACTCGATATGTTCTTGTTGTTATTGTTGTTGTTATACTTAATTAGTCTATGGTTTTCCCCTATATATAGTTTAGTTAATTTAATCTTCTAGTAGATACAATAATTGCATTATGATAGAAATAATTAATTGTACTAAGATCATACTTTATATATAGCTTCTATATTTTGATATGATATAGTAACAACTAAGATCTTGGCTGGGCCAAGTGGAGTAAGCTTTGTCATTAATCAGTCAAAAGTCAAAAAAATGAAATGAAATTAAATTAACATGTTTGGAAAGTTTCACACTGTATCATTTTATCTCATATAAAGTATATATATATTGTATATTTTTTGTGTTAGAAACATTTTTTTTTTACATTGACTATCTATATTGTTAGTTCTCATATTCAAAATATTTTATGAATTTGTTTCTTGAGCTATCGCGCATCAAGTTGTGGATTACATGCGTACCATATAAATTTCTACTCGATTTTATCTATCGCTACATTTTTTCCTTCTCCAATGTGAATCTGCCTAAAGTATCACACGTATACGATATACCTAGGACCCGTCATCTGTCATGGAGACGTTACGTAGAAACACAACGTTTTTGTTGAAATTTTTTCTACCATGCATTTAGAGACTGATTCATAATTTAAAGTTTACGGCTCTTTCAAATTCATAGTACGTATTTTCCACATTGACTCAACATGCTTAAATATTATATTTTGAGTAGCGTCATATCGACCCCATCTCATGTTTTATGTAAATTTATAATTCGAACTTATATATCACATTACGCTTAATTTTTCCTTCCTTTATATTCATGATATAAGACAAATATCACTAAAACGACATATAATTTGTTTTATAGTAAAATACGTCTTGTTATATATTGTGTATTGATTGAACACGTACTATAGTAACGTACACACAATTCATCACATAAAAAAACAAGACAAATAAATGACAATGTGATAAATAGGGGGAAAAAATGAGGAAAAAAACAAATAAAATAAGGCATTTAATTAATTCGTTTGTGTTCATATATGAAAAACAAAACGAAACCAAATGAAGGTGAAGCATGTATCATTATTATTGGGAAATTAATGGAGAAAAAAACAAGTATTTTTTTGGAAAGAATAAATCACAAACGAGACAACATTAAAGATAAAATTGAGAAAAATAAAAGAATTGTATTTGGACTTTACTAGTTTAATTAATTTTAATTCGCGACAAATAATATTGAAAATCTCTCCTACCAAGGTCTAAGCCTATTAGATTTGACTATAAGACTTGCCTTTTTAACATTGCTTTCTTTCATAACAAACTCGTTATTCTTGACTTGCATAGAAGTCTCTCGCACGGACGAAGGAGGTGCATAAGTTAGGTTTCAAGTTCATGTTCTTATCATAGTATCAAAACTAGATTTATTTTAATAAATGATTTAAATATCCAATGTTGGGCATGTATCTTAAATTCTACGTACATAGGAATTTTGTGTCTCTTTTAATTATACTCAACATACGAATTATTTTTTAGATTGAGTTATATTCACAATTCATTCTCTTATAGTCAGTCTCAAATCTTATATATGCATTAAAAAATGTATCAAAATATGTACAAATGTTAAAATGTGAACACAGTAACTCAAACAATCAATGAATTTATTGACATCTACTGATAAAGTTCAAATTCGATCTTAAACCGTTATTTTACTCTCTACCATTTCTTCTTTCTTAAGTCTCAAACCCATAAAGACCTCTAATAAATGGCAGAAGGATCTCATCCATCCGAACACATCCGTGCTCGTATACCTTTATTCTAATACTTATATGTCTCATTCCTTGAACACTTTTCGATACCAAAAGGTGCAAAGAAAATTACACACTTAAGAAAATCATACACGTCTCTTGCACACATGCAAATATAATATGCCACATTTGTTTTGTCTCAATATATTTGTTTTGTTTTTCTCTTTGTCATGTGGGGCTAACTAGACCTTAGAAGTTATGTACATGTGGACTCATACATAACTTATATATATATTCCTTTCATCTTATATTAATCGTTTACTTTTTCCTTTACATATCTTTAAAGAAATCATATATATATATATATATATAGTTTCTTGAAGAAATGCAAATAACACTACATACAATTAATCATTATGATCAATACTTAATGAGAGTTTTAGTGCATCAGATTACCTTTTTTTTCCTTTTGAATCATAAAGACAGTAATAACCTTTTGTTGCTAGTACAAATTTTGTAATAAACATGGAAAAGACAAGGCCAATTCATGCATGCTCAAAAAGTAAATACTTTGGTCAACTTCAAAATTTTAGTGGACTTGCTTTAATTTAAATCAACCAAAAGGTACTTTGTACCATATTTTTATTAATTAGGAACTTATTATAAAAGTACTACAAATCATATTTGATTAGAAGTACTACTATAAAGTTTGTGGTAAAGTGTTAGACTCACTTCGTATTCGAATCTTGAGTATGAAATATATCGTCTTAGTTATAGAGTATTTAACCCCTAATAATACTAATCTCAACAATTCTCAATAGATTGATTCAACCAAAACCTTCTAATAAAATGTACTTTTTACTAGGATTTTTTCTATACGTAAAACTTAAATTTGGATATCTAACTAAAAATAACAAAATTTTATCTATCTCACCATAATTCGTGACGGTATAAATTGAGGATAGAAAGGAAATTTTCTTGAAGAGACACAGTGTGACCACGTATTTAATTGCAGAACCAAATGCTGCATCTTGAACTTTTTAAGGGGACCATCACATAATTTTGTTTTATAGCAAACAAGAAACTTTATTTAGTGCAATATTTTTTTCTATTCTTTTTAATTATTAGAATATATATATATATATAGTAAATCCAAAACGTGTCTGGTGGAATTCTACGTTAGAGACAAACATTTGTGACAAATGTATTGTTATTCATTGAATAGAGTTATAAAAGTATTTTTGATGTTTTTTATAATAAAAAAGTAAAGATCGACAGATACAAATATATCTAATTAGTAATTTGTGAGTTCATTAGAATAAAAAATATCTCGCTCGAACCCTATATATAAAAACGGATGCATGTTGAACCAAGTGATTTTATTTGACAACGCTTGGTTGGAAATTTTTATTAGATATGTGATGAGATATACCATTGGTCGACAAAGGATAGTGGTGTGTGATCAGTAGCGAAGCACGGAATTTTAAGTAAACGAGATTCGAACAAACGATTTATATTTGTAAAAAAAATATTTTTTTTCCTATATGAATAGAAAAATTACCACATTTCTAATGAAGTGCTAATCTTTTCTATTAATAAAGTAACAAGGAAGCAATTATGATCACTGGGCCTTGTAACGTGGGCCTGTAACCCAAGTGGGAGCAATAAGGTGATGGAGCATTAGGCCCATTTAGATGATTTGTGGGCTTTGCTTAATGCTAGCCTTGCCCCTATCCAAACGTTGAGTTGGGCCTTGTTGTTGTGTCTGTGCGGCGGCACAGGTGCCGTGCCCTCTTTGCAAAGGAGGGCACGGTGTCAGGCTGGTTTCACGGAGCAGTGATATTGTCCTTCTCTGTGTGGTGGAAGGAGAGGGCTGGTGCTTTTCAAGCCCACTAACTTATCGGGATGGGTAATTGGACCATCACCTTTTTTGTTCCTCTATCATACATTGTTCGTGATAATTTATGAATATGTTTTTATTATATTCTAAGCATTCATTATGAACAATTTAAAAATCTTCTGAGAAAATTTTATGTTACGATCTTAATCTTTCTAGTCGTTGAAGAATTTTTGAAAAATAAAAAGAAAATTTAATAATGACTTAAAAAGGGTTATTTGCGTTGATATGCCATAATCCAACAACTAGAACTTTGAGTTAAGAACTTATTTTGAATAGTCAAGGGCAAAATTGTCTCATTTCTTTTTATTAAGGAAAAACAGTTAGTAGGGAAGGATATTTTTGGAGCTATTTAGCTAGTTGAGGGGTATTTTGAGTAAAAAATGTAATGGCGAAGGCATTTCTAAACCAAAAACATAATAACAAAGGTATTGTTGAACCAAAATTATAAGTTGTAACGTAACGTAAATTTGACCAATGTTGAATAGTTCAAGAGTATTTTATAATCTTGTTCCCTTAAATTTAAAACTTCTCCACTAACTACAATAGTTATATATAAAATAACATAATGACTAGAGCTTATAGAGCTTATTTGTGCTATCCTTGTTCATCTCAGGTCAAATATAACATCAAACAAACAGTTATGACAAGAAAGTCATATTGTTTAGTACGAGATCGCTTCACACTTTGGAATGCTTCCATCTTTCACCTGTTGAAGTTTTGTTCAAAAACCTCATTCAAAAATTTGTCCATGCAATTCCAACTAACAAGAAAAAAAATAAAATTCCAAGCTCATATAACCAAAGCCACAAAGATTTCAAATGATTTGTAAGTCCCAATCAAGAAAGAGGGTGAACATAACTCAAAATGGAATAAAGTGTTTGTAGAATGGCCAATACCAATAACACAAGAGCAGCCAATGCTGAAATAAAAGACCATGGTGAACTAAAATAAGTGTACTTAAAACTTGCCCAATAAACATGCCAACTACTCTTATAATAATCATTCACCTTAATAAACAATTCCAACAAGTAACACTCATCAATGTCAAACATGACATCTTTCCCAAGATTGTTGATGAAATTAGCAATTTCAAAATCTGTCCCAAAATAATTCTCAATTATATTGCAATCACACAAATACTCAACATCATGTTGTGTGTTCACCAAACAATCAAGAAATGTTGCATATGTTGTCATGTGTTTTGTACAATCTACATGACATTGCTCATATGCCACACAATTTATCAAGAATGAGCTCATGAAATCATCTATTGTAATTGTTGGCATCTCAATGAATCCATTATTGAATTTTATAGCCAAGAATGTCTCTTCTTTCCTAGGCCTAAGCTTAATCCCCGCGCGACGAAGCTTTGAGATGCATTGTATGACATTTGTAGGTGAATCCTTTCTATTTTTAGGCTCTTCATGATCAAGAAAAATGTAACTTGATCTAAGAAAATCAAGTAAATGTTTCCCTTCAAGATTACCAAACTTTTCAAGAACTTCATTAGGCCTTTGTAATGTGTAGTTAAAGAAAGTCAAAGCTAATTTGGCTAAAGAAGGAGTACTACTTGATTGGCTAATATTGGTAAAGTCAAACAAGAATTGAAGTATGAAAAATGGGATTTGATTTTCAAGTCTAATTAAATCCCTCAAGAAAAAAGGATATATCCAAGACATTGAGATAAGTGGATCATCTTTTTCAATTGGAATTACCCCTCCAATTTTTCTAAAAAGTTCAATTATAAAACAACCATCAAGAACCAACATTTCAAAAAACTCATCTCTATTAAGAAGTATTGCCTCAGAGTAACATTCTCTAGCTCTCATTTCAAATGGTTGAATTGCCTTCAAATAGTCCTCTAAATTAAGCCCTTTTTCCTTTGTTCTCTTAACCAAATTGCCCAAAAATCGCCATTTATGCTCTTCGATCATCTTAACGTTGTCTTTTCCACGATGGTATGGACCAATTGACACTATTTGAGGCTCGTAGGATCGACCATTGACATTAATAAAACTTTGAGGTACTCGAAAAATGCAACAAGAACTCCGCCCCGCGGATTCACTTAGGAGTTGAGGTGATTGGGAGATTTTTTGTTGCATCAATTCTAGTTGAGTCTTGTTTATTTCCCAATTGATTGTTACAACATGTTGTTCTTCAATTGAAATTTCACTCATTTTGACTTTTTGATAGAGAGATCTTCAATTGATTGCTAAATAAAGAGGAGCAATATAATATGTGCATGTTAGCTACATTTTGTGGGGGATATAGTATATATATATATATATATATATATAATGAGTTGGAGAGTGTAATTATTATGAACCAAAATGATTGAGAGGATAATATTTGTTTAAAGGCAATAAGTTGAGCACCTTCAATTATTTTATTGTTAAAATTAGTTGGAACTAATTAGAAAGCAATTAATCATCACATGCAAGTTTTGCCAATTGATTGATAGGGAAGAGGACCAATAGGTGCATTGTGGTGGTTAATTCGAGTTTAATATTCGTTTATATATTACTCAAAATCTTACGGATAAAATATTAAATTGTCGTCTAATATTTGCATAACTTACACAAAATTTTAGATCGTAATCTCTAACATTTTTTCATAAGATTTTCGACTTTTAAAAGAAATATTTAGACCATAATCTACAGTTCTACACAATTCAAGTTGGAAGACAAACAAAAAGGACCATTTGTTAAAAGTTTCATTATTGGTTAATTTTTTTTAGAAAGAAATAACAAAAAAACTAACAATTTTTGGGCTTTATGAATCACTTGAGCTTCTTGGGCTTCGTAAAAGCCATTCAATATGTTTGGACTTGGCCCAATAGTGCTCCATCAAGTATGTGTATTTGAAATAGCTCGAAACTCATCTATTTATCAAAGTATACCAATATAAATGCAATCGTTAGAATGAATATTTTAAAAGACGATGAAAATATTAAAATGTGAGGCAAATAATAGTTACATGTATGTATTTGTGGTCAAACATCACTTATCATGCTTTGTTCAATAGAACGATTAATAATATTGTAATTTTTCCAATGGTACTACTCTAACACGTGGCAGCTGATTGTAGATTAATATGTTAACATGAGGTGGACTCAGAATTTGAAGACGAAGAATGGAATCACTAATTTTTTTTTAAAGTATTGCTAATTAAAGTAGAAATCAAACCCAAGTAATCTAATAGCATAAGAACTCAAGTAAGAAAAATCCGAGATCATCTAGTCAGATAATCTTCTATGATAAAATGAAATGATTTATAAACATACAAATGTCTATGTTATAACCTTGTTTTAGCACACAAATTATATACTTTTTTCTTTCTTTCGTATACTATATCTCCAAACAAATACTGCCACATAAATTAGAATAGAGAGTATAATATTATCGATGTTATCCAATAGAAAAAAGAAAAAGAGAGCATAGAAAAGGGGCAGAATAGTAAATTACTTAGAAGGTTAGTTGTACAAAACCCTAGCTAGCTAAAATCTAAACTTCAATGATCCTAATTGAGAAAACTTTCTAAAATTGGTTGCTCCAACTACCAAACACACAAATTTTAATGTCTCTCTATAAATATCTTTGCTTCAAGTTCAAGCTTCCAAACTTTAGAACTCACTATGTGTAATTAAAATTCTTTGATCAACACGGAAAATTATACTGTGTAGATAGATCAAGCTTTTTCTTATCACATATATGTACTATTATTGTGAATCCTTTTGACACCATGTACATCTATACACTTTTTTTATATTTTGATATATTTCCCTTCATAAAAATCTTGATTAAAGAACATCATAATCATCTTTATCAAACAAGAACATATAGAAGACTAATAAAAAGAATAAAATTAAGTTTAAGTGAACATGGTTTATCCTTGTGCGCACCCAAAAAGTAGCAACTACAGACTTCCTTCGTCAACAAACAAAAAGATAATCAAGAAAGTAAAACACAAGTAGTTGCTTCCTTTGAACCAAACCCTTTACAAGCAATAAAAGAACATCATGCAAATTAACACACACATCATTATAATTTACATATATATCTTACTTATTTAAGTTCAACATTATGTTAAACTCATGTTGCTTGTAGAAATGGCAAATTATTAGGTATAATTCCACAAGTTTTGGTAGGCAATAGTAGTGTGATCATCATCATCATGCATATTATAAAACCTTGGTGGACTAAGTAACATCCCTTCAGCCATATTAACAAGAACATTTGGCATATCAAATATCAAATCCTCATCCATAAACTCAAAATTCTGAATTTCCATATTCTCCATTTTACCCTTTTCATTAATTACTACCTCCCTATGCACCGCAGCCGCAGCTAACAACGCGTCCCCGGCTGCCCCAACAGCTGCAGCCGCCCCGGCTGCAGCTATCTGGATGTCACGAGCAGAGCTCGTGGCAGGAACAGGAAAAGAGGCAGCCGAGTTTGGGAAGTTGAGGTCCGCCTCGGGACCTTTTAGGGCTATAGCTGCCACATCATACGCGATGGCGGCCATTTCGGGGGTGGGAAACGTCCCGAGCCAAATCCTATTAGGGGATTTTGGCTCGCGAATTTCGGACACCCATTTTCCACTACTTTTTCTTCTCCTTATTCCTCGGTAAACGGGGTGACGCCCCGAATAAGATTTATTATCGGGGGCAATACTAGAGCTATTACTGCCCCCGATAATGATGTTCTTTCCACCATAAGTAGTCGTTGCCATTTATAATTATATGTTTTTTTTGTTTGAGTATAATTAGGGGAAAGTTCTTGGAAATTAGGGTTAAGATTATTGAAATGGATTAAGGAAGCCATTTATGGAAAGGGAAAATTTTGTGGATTAGAGATGAAAATTGAAACCAGTTATTGATGAACTTGCAAGTAAGTGTGTTTTGTGTGAAGGATTTTGGGTGTAAGGCAAAAATGGTGTTGGATTTGTGAGTTGGATACTTAAGTGTTGGAGAATAGTTACCTTTTTATACATTTAGGATTAGGTTTAACAGTACTATTATCTTTTTGTTGTTTTGATAAGATAGTTATATTTGTGAACCAACGTCTAGACATCTCAATTTGGTCTCAATTACTTTAAAATTCATTTATATTGTGTTTCGTGGACATCTGACGTTGACGTGTCACAAAACTTTTGATGGTATCTGGATGATCGGAAGTTGGAGTACTGTCCAATTGATGTGCATACTCAAAATTGAAATGTTTTTATTATCAGTTGAGACCAGGTCAAATCTATATATTATATATGTCTATATTTATATTATGTGTAAATATATATTATAGTAAGTTTAAATATCATGTAAAATAGTATGCAAGAAGCCATCTTTTTCTGTAAATCTTCCTATCCAAAAGATAATCTCTATAATGAAATTACAAGTAAAACTTATAATGATTGTTTCTTGTGAATTTATTTTAGTGCTTAAGCTAAAATGCTCTAGACACTTGCTGTAAAACTTAAAACCACTCTTTTTCCTTCTAACTCTATAGATTTCAAGTATCTTTCGATAGTGACTGCACCTTGGTCTAGTTTGATAGATAGTTCGGTAAACAAAGCATTTTGTATTTGTTAATAAGGCTCGGGAAATGGTAGTATGCAAGGGGTGTATGCGATGTAGTCATGTAGACAATCTATTGTATGAGAAGCATTAATGACGATTTTCATAATTCGAACTCATGACTTATATTGTCACACGTAAAATTATTTTATCGTTGTTTCAAAATTCCCATTTTCTCTATGTAGTTAATTAATTCCTACAAATAGTAAATCAAATAAATTCAATTATTATTTTCTATGCTTCAATATGTGTATTTTCTGTTTCCTTTTTAGTTTGTTTCAAGAATGACCTTTTTTTACATTTGCAAATAATGTGACTTTAAAATCTCATTTAATTATTAGTGAAAAGGTTTTATATTCACACAAGTATTTTTGATATTTAAGATCATAAATTTTTAAAAAAATTTAGTCGTATAAATATATTTTATGATATATTTAAGCTGGGGCCGAGCAATAATGTCTATGACGAGTTTCATAGAATCCATTAATTTTGATGCAGATTATATAATTGTATGAAAAAAATAATTTTATTTAATATGTATATAATTTATTATAACTTAAATATACAAAAATATTTATGGTTCAGACCCATAATTGGAATTCTAGTATTGTTTCCATATTTAAAATAAAAAATTATGCGTCTAATTAAATAAATTCATATAAATTAAATCAAGGAAGTAATATATAGTTTGTGTATTTTCCATCTGCATGTTCACTTTTTGGTCGAATAATACAAAAGTATAATTACAAAAAGGAAAAAGAAAAGAAGGATTACACAGAAATAATAGGAACATCATCAAATACAATAAAAAGATTACATGGAAAATAAAATAGAAAACTACAAGAATAGAAACGTTGGAATAGTTTGTAACAAATTACTTTCTTGCTACCCTCTTTTGTTAGGAAAAAGTTTATCGGTATCGATGGTTTAATTCAAACTACATCAATTTATGTGTTTAATAAACTAAAAGTATTTACTAATTATTCATGAAAAGTAAGCTGTAAGAGACTCTTTTATACAACCATGTGTTATACATATATCAATTTTAATATAAATATCCGATACAGATAAATTTTTACTTAAAGAGGAAAAGCCTTCCCACTAACCCTAATTTTCAGCTTTGTGACACACCTTGAAGGGAACACCCAAAATAAATAGATTTGTTAAATGTATGGAAAGTAAAAAGCGTCACACAAGTTCATAATAAAATCTTTATTCTCTATTTCACTTAATCTCATGTAATGGTTCTTGGATATTTGATTTTCTCGCTCGATTTTGTTACTTATTTTTAAAGCAATGATTAATTTGAATTTACGTCGTATACAACTCAGTAATGATTCTCAGCTTATGTGTATATAAGGAGCCATGTATTGTATAACTACAAAAATGGGCCTCGTGTTATGTATATTAGCCCATACTAGATGGACATAAGACACGAAGATAATAAAGCCCAATAACAATGGGCTCATAATGGTTCCTTTCTCTCATTACCCCGTTAATGTTGGATTTTGTTAGGGGGCATTTTACTCACAAATCACAATGCAAGATTTTTCGATATATTTTTGAATTTAGTCGGAAATTGTATGAAAATCAAACACTCGGTGGAAATTCATGCTTAATTATTTCTAAATTTTGTTTAATCATACATACATTTTCAACTAGTTGTTGGGATATGGAGTACTTCCTCTATTTTATTTTATGTGAACATGATATTGTTTGGAAGTTAAATATTATTTTTTTAATGATCGTCTTTTATAAAAAATAAAATATTGAATTTTGTGCTATACTAACGATGTGTAGTACTTTTTGTATGATTTCAAATATATAAATTTTATTTTAATTATTTAAAGAATCTATATACAAATGCATACTCAAAATAAGTGTTTAGACTCTCATATTCTGAATAGCTTCACATAATTAGAGATAGAGAAAATATTATTCAGTAGATATAAGATTAAATAATTTAATTTTGAAAGTTACTCCCAAATTAAAATGTGAATATATATCATTTACTTACTTGGACGAGGTCAATCAGCAATAAAGGTCCATGGCTTGGTTAATAGATGACCTCTACGCACTTGTGGGGTGCTCGACTAAAGTTGGCTAAAGTGGTCGAGCATATATCATAATTTCTATGGAGGCAGAAGCTTATGTCACGGGCCCTTTAAAAAAAAAATATATATCTATCTCTTGTATTTGTATAAATGATAAATGTGTTTCATTTATTGTTTTGGTGAAAATATCAGATTCGAGAAAATGTTTAGCTAGTGTTTGATCATAAATTTTGAATTAAATTTTAAAAGATTATCTTCAAATATTTGCTTAGCCATATATTCTGGATCATCTATTAAAAATGTGTCGTTAAAAAATTTCAAGTTCCAAAAATTGGTCGAGAAAATAAAACACAAATACTTTGCCATATTCTTAACCATCGTTTGATCGACACGTGTCATGTTAGCCCGCGTTTTATTTATTCAAATCTCAGAATTTTCAACTAAAAGGTGCTTTTATTTATTCATAACTTAAAAAAAAAGTTAGTAATAGGTTTCTTAAGTATAATGATTATACTTGTTTTTTCTTTTTCTTAGGGTTAACAACTTACTCTCCCATATAATGATAAGACAACCTTTTAAAACATAACCACTAATAATTCACCAAGAAATTTTGATAGATATAGGATTGGTTGGCAGCCTCTAATAAAAAAGACTTGGCTATAAAATTTATCGTCAATCTGTCGCTAAATTATCTGTAATTAATAGACGTTTTTGATAACTTATTGGTTATTTATCTCTTAAATAGGACTAGTCGTTGTTTTGTGACAGAAGTTATTCATTGCTAATTTTTACTTTTGATCACTAAAGCTAACATGACGTTGTTTTAATAATTCTTCACTAGTCTATTGTTAATATAAAATTGACTGATGAAATTTGTTGTTTAGCAATGGAACTTATTGGAGTAGTTTTCTAGCCAATAATCATTCTTTCAACTAAACTATGCAAAACATTCTTCTCACACTCTTTAGTGCAACAAATGATTTTTCTACAAAGAAAAATTTCCACATCACAAAAGGGCACTTCTCATTAAATTAATAATGACTATTTAATGATAATGACCTCTATGTTATTTTGGCAATAATTTTCTAGCCTTTTTGAAGAAATAAATGAGAAAAATACTCCCTCCGTCCACAATTGTTTGGCAGGTATACTAAAATAGATGTTCAAGATTAATTGTCAATTTAAACAATCAAGAAATAATTAGTCACTTTTTTCCAATTCTACCCTTAATGATAGTGTAGTTCAATTGAAAAGTTATGTGGACTTTTGATATTCTTGGTATTGTAGGGTTATATTAGTCAAATTACACCTTGCATTAAATTTTCCTTGAGAAATGTGCATGACCTTACCCTGACAAACAATTGTGGACGGAGGGAGTAATAAGCATCATTTTCAATACATGGGGCCTTTAATCGATCATGCTAATTATATATTCCATGTGGGGTCCTAAAAAATATCTTGATAAACTCAAAATTATTCATAGGTTGATCTATCCTTATCAATTTTAATTGGATAGATGTAATTTCTTCGAATTTTGATGTAACTAGTAAAATTATTGTCATGTGATCAGGAGGTCACAATCTTTTACATGTACAAAAATATAAGACAAAATTATACATAATAAACTGTTATAATCTAATTATTTTTTAATCTCACATATAATAAAAGCTTAGTGTATTCAAAATCTCGATCCTCAAAACACTACATACTAAAAGAAAATTAATGATTCAGATGAATTTAGACATGATCAGTTGTTGGACAATATCTTGACATGAAAAGCACTAGGTGACTTGTTTTTTTCTTATTATAATATTAATTCTTCTGTGTAAAATAATTGGTTAAAGTAAAACTATTGGCAATGGAGTATTAATTAATATTTGCTGTTTGTTCCAATAGGAAAAAGGGGTCTTGGACCATTACCAATGTTTTATTACTCTTTATTTCTAAATGAAACATTATCTATGGTCTAATATTATTTATTTGTATAATCATTGGTGAAATATCGTTGATTAATTATATTTAAACCCTATTAATTATAAAATATTTAGTGACAAATTAACAACGAATGACATAACTTATTCATATATTTTAATTTGTGTAGTGAATATTAAACATATAGAGCTTTTAAATATATGAATATGTCAATTTTTATTGAGCAAACAAATGAAAGCATGTTCAATTATAATCCTAAATGAATGGAGAACTTAGTATGTACTAGATGTACATAAAATTAGATTAATCGGATTTCAGTGCGGAGATCTTCCCAAATTATGTTAATTGAAAGGTCTAGGAGAAGTCAAGTGGTACTATCAACTGCAAGCTGTCTTTTTATGTATAACAAGGAACAGCCTCTCAGAAGAGAGTCACAAATCAAATCCATCCATCCATCAAATTAGAAACATTGTTTTTTGGTCCCACCCGGTGTAGGTATTTATTTTATGACACCGACGATTAATTCAGATTCTCGTTGATAAAATCCATTAAAGAAAAAAAATGATCGAACCGTTGAATAATTCGAAATAATTAATTTCTAATCATAAAGTTTTGTATCGAGTACTAACTTCATAAGTAGAAGATTATAAGCAGACTCAAACCATGGTAATTAAACTACCGTCTCTCAAATCCTCCGATTAATTCTATCATAGGAGTCAATGAACTGATAATAGAACTATCTCTCTATCTCTATGATTCACTAATTATTTGACTGTAACTGACAAATTTCTCTCTATAAAAATTATTTTTCATGATTTAAATTCGAGACCTCTGATAGAAATTTTCTTTAACTTACACTAATATTGTATCAGTTTAATTAGAAAAGTGCCTAAGGAATATGGGAGCCATATTCCAATTAAGCAAAACAAGGACTCTAAAAATCTTGCCCATATATATATATGAATTAAGTATTGGTAGGTCCCACAATTATGCAACTCAATTTAATTATTGTACCAAAATTTTAACTTTTTTTCACAATTATTTCATCTTTGAGAAGAGGAACTTAAATTATTTTCCATCATTCTTTGGTTGTCTTTCCTAGGAGAAAACCATAGGGAGTAACTGTTAAAAAGTTTATTACAATTGTAGTGTCATTCGTGTGGCAAAGTTAAAAATTTTGTTAAAGAAAAATTAAGTAATATATAAATAAATAAATAAAGTGACATTCTTTTTAATTAAATAGACTACAAAAAATTACGTAAGACAAACAAATTAAAATTAAAAACTATATTAATAACACATTAAAGACTTCTAACTGCTACTAGTATTGTATATGGTAATCCTTAGATATAGTCGTTATGGTAACTATTATTTAAAATGACATTTTCTTTAATAATATGTATTAATTTCAATAAATCATAAATTTTCACGCATATGCCAATTGAGATTGTGATGTGTATAAACAAAGAATGTGTAATATTTTTTTTTTATATGAGATTTATCTACATAATAGAAATACACGCAAAAAAATTCTTCAAAATTTCAGCACCAAGTGTATAACAAAAACATTTTATCATGCACACTCAATCAAAATGCATTATAATTCAAGTATCTAAATATAATTTTCTAACAAATGAAAAAGTTGTCGATGTATCAAAGCCATTTTTTTTTAAACTATATGTAAATACAAAAAGGTCCACCCTTCACAAAGTAGCCACTATGCATCATAAACATAAATAGTCTATATTGTCTTGTTAAGGACTAAAAAGAAAGAAAAAAAGGTAGTTCGATACATAAATTTTAGTATTATTATTTATTAGTAGTGTTCGAAAAAGAAGCTTATTTCAAAATACATGATATAAATAAATATATCTTAATATAAATATTAGTCATTTTTTTAAGATCGAATTCATGACTTATAAATTACAGGAGAAGGAACATTGTATAAGTTCAAAAATATGGAAACTCAGTAAAAGTTGAATAAATACAGAGAGGTCAGGGCAAGTCAAAATTGTACAAGTAGCAAATAAATGGGAGATTACGATCAGAGCCATGCATGCCATGCAGAAGAAGAAGACACAAGAGTGTGCATAACCTGGTTAAATCAGAAATTTTGTTAAAAATATTTCAATTTAATTTATAGATATAAAAAAATTAACTTATTAACTTATATATATAATATAATACGATTTTTCGTCTAAAGGTATTCACTATCACTCACTATATGTGGTCTCATTCAGGACAGATCTAGAGATGTCGTTAAAACTTATAAATATATGTGAACATAATAGCTTTTTTTTAGATTTTGTATATATCAAGAAATCTATTGAATGTTTATAAATATAAATAATTTTAAATTTAATGATATTAAATTTGAAATCGTTATGAAAATTAATAAAATTTAAATTTTGAATCTGTTTTTCAACCGCGAGATATAGGAGACAAGCTAGAGGGAGTAGGAGGGACAGATGGCACCTGAGATCTAGCAACATGTATTATATTTGGGCCACTCAAACTCAGTGCTACTCCTACTACTCTTTGTAGCTCTATAGCTAAGACTTATTTTTATTTTTTTTGTTTCTTCCGCTATTTGTTTTGAGGTTCGATTAATTTAACTTTGCACTAAAAAAATTATTTTGAAGTGTAAATTGCTTTTTAGAATAGTTTCATATTTATGTCTCGAACTTAAATATCTGATTAAGAAGGAGAGAATATTTATCATTTTATCATATGCACAAACTTTGGTAGTAACTAATACTACTAAAAAATGGGTCAAAACCGAAAGACAAAGTCGGTTTTGTAAGAAAAAAGCAATATCATATCAAATTTTGGTGCCTCAATTTCAAAGAAACGATAGACAGTCGATCGATCATGTCCATTGATTTTTTGAAGAAGGAAAAAAATCGACGGATCGAATTAGTTTTTCCTCGATTTTTTGAACTGATCCTATCCGTTGATTTTTTTTTTTCTCCATAAGTTTTTGCATTATTTTTAGTAGTGTAATAGTCTCTATGACTATGTACATACTTTCTCTGTCCAATTTTATATGACATATTTTCCTTTTTAGTCCGTTAAAAAAAAATGACATGTTTCAATATTTAGTGACATACAATATAACTATAAACCCAATTTAACCTTGATGAAATGGATTCTAGTCACACAAACGTCTTTCTTTCTTAAATTCTGTACTAAATTAAACTAACTGATATAAATTGAAACGGAGGAAGTATCACTCTGCAAAACTGACCAACTAGCAAAGCTAGCTAGATGTGTCATGTTTGTGTATTATTACAACATTTACTATTACTACTAGTATTATTATTATTATTATATATATTTGCATGGATGTAACACTTTGTCTTCAATTACAAGCCATCAGTATTATTTCACTATTCAGTGTGTGTGTATGTGTTGTGTAATCTTCTCATCTCTGAGCAAACACACACTCAGATGTAATTTTTTGTTTTTGTTTCTCTATAGGAGGCATTAGGCCACTACTCACCTGCATCCCTATAATAGGCATCAATTTCTTTTTTTTCTTTTTTTTTTGGTTTTCCGTCCCGTGTCCGGTACCTACATTGGAGCCCGATTAAATTTAGATTCGCACAGAGAAGTCCCACATTGAAGGTAAAGCACTCCTTAACAAAGACGACTCCGTACTTAAGGGGGCTCGAACCCAAGACCTCTTGATTAAAGATGAAAGGGAATTTCTTATTTTTATATCAACTTAGGATAGTGGCTTGGCTAGCTCTAGAAATGGATAAAGGGTAAAATGGAGAATGTAAAGTTATTTTTTCGAAATTAAAAAGTGTGTGATTCTTATATAAACGATCTAAAAAGAACTAGAATATATGGATTGTAAAATTTATTTTGTAAGACTCAAATATGATAAGGCCAATTATTTATATATATATAGTTAGTTAGTTAGATAGGTTGGTTGGAATGACTATGTTAGCTTTACCTTCTCTCTTTTAGAAGGAAAAAGATTGTATCCTTGTGTTATATTCAATTCTATATATATTTTCTCTGTTCTAATTTATGTGATACTTTTTAAATTTCAAAATTCAAATAATTTTTTTTTAATTATAAACTGTTTGACTTTCAAAATTTAAACTGCGTCATCTAAAATGGGGTAGTCCTTTTAACTAGTTTTGTTCTTACTGTACAACTGAAAAAAGATGCAGAGGTAGCTGGAATTTTAATAAGAGTAGTAATTAATCCATTGATATGGAAAAATGGGGGCAGTTTAATTTGGGTTTTTCTTTTATGTGTTGACATTTTATAGGGCCAATTTTTACTGTTTTTACTATAGTTTATCTCTTACTTTTTAGTTTTGTTTGGATGTGAAGTGGTCCATGGACCTATAACGCTTACTATTTTCGAAGTCGGAGATAGTGTATAACTAACGAGTTAATCCGGAAAAAATAATAACATTAGCTCGCATTTTTGTATGGGCTATTTAATGATGAATTAAGGATGAATTATCAAAAATCATAGTAGTTATGAGCTATTTAGTAACAGATTAGCACCAAATAGCAAAGAGGAGGTAGCCCTACTAAGCCATGTATGTCGCGCTCGATGAATTTAACCTTTGTCTAGCCATCAAAAGAAGATAAAAGATCTAGAAAATTTTAGTATAACATAAAAGAAACAGATATTCCAAACTCAGATATCTCGAGCTTTGAAACTATTCAAATCTCTTCTCTTTTATAGTATTAAAAATTCAAAATTTCTAAATTTAAATTTTGTCTTCACTTCTAATAATTTTTGGGGAAAATAACACTATTTATGTGAGTTGTAACCTTTATATGCATACCTAAAATACCGGGTCCCGACCAAAATGGGTCCTTTTTAGCCCATCAATAATTGGTTATATATGTTGACGACCTACCAATTGGGACGTTCATGACAGAAGGTACTGATCATCTAATTAGGTTGGTCAAAGAAAAAAATTGACAGACTTTTAAATTGACAAGTCGTTAAAGAAATAGTGTATATGATATCTTAAGCAATTTTTACGAAGCAAAAAAGGGTGAAAAGAGCTACATGCTACGTATATTGCATAACACAAATTCTTTAGATTAGTAGAGCTAAAACGAACAATATATGTCATGAGCTTTGATTTTAACTACACTAATAAACAATGATGGTTGATTTAAGAGGATGTTAACTTTTAAACTCTTGCCGTCATAAGTTTGGGTGGGTTATTGACCCGTTCATTTATTAGTTTAGCCCATTTCAATTCGTTAAAAATTAGGCTGATATGTAACTAGAATTGACTCATGAGAAATCTTGATAAAATGTTTTTTTAAAACTTTTTTATTTCAATTTGATATGTTATATATAGCCATTTTATAAAGAATAAAATAATTTTATTAGGTACTAAAATAGTTTAAAAGAACAAATAAAAACAAGCTTAGTAAAAATTGGGTTGGATTGAATCTTGATCCGGTATATAATCCATTACCTAATCCGTTTTGACCCGAGCAAATTTTTGTTGATCCAATTATTGTTTTAATCCATTATGACTTGCCTAAATTTGACACAACTCGCCCAGTTACCACCCTTAGAATCAACTAACAAATATTATTCGTGAATATACACAATTTTTTAATAATTCATTAATAACTTGTCACTAAATAGAATTTGTGACGGATTTTATTGTTCAACTAAAAATAGAAAAAAAAATCAGAAATAATAACAAAAATAAGTGGAACAGAAAGTAGTAACAGTCCCTTTGTTGCAAAGGTTTTAAGAGCTAATAGATCAATTGAAGTACAATTCATACATAAAAAAGGAGTAGCAGAAAAAGTACTTTTATTTATTTTTTTGTATCACGTGGACTGATAATTATGCGATGGTGTTTATAATATAAAAAATATAAAAAATATTATGTACAATAATTGATTGCCACCCACCCCTTCATTCTCCAATCCACCCGGGACGAAGTCGAGTGGGAGCAAGGGAGTTTATTCGAACTTTTCTTATGATATACTATTGTATATTGTAAAATTATTTGTATATATATAACGAAATATTAAAATTTTCTAAATATTTTGTATTTAGCTTTTTATATTTTTAATTTTTATAGTGAAAATTTTAGTTCTGCTACTGTAATTCACAAATCTTTTAATATTATTATTTTTTGATAAGTGCGGCCTATAACCACTCTTGTATATAATTTGGTGATAATTCTCTTTAGCATAGTATAAATGCATGTACCTCTTTTTGTGGGATTGAAAGGATAATATATAATATTTTATCGTTTTAATTTATGAAAAAATATTTAATTCAATACAAAAATTTAACATTAAAAATTGGTTTTGAAATTTATTGTCTAATTTAATAAGTCAGAGAAATTATGTTGGATATTATAAATTATTTAATTAATGATGGTGAAATAAAATTTAAGGTTAAATTTTTATTACTACTAAATAGTAAATATAAAGAAATATTACTCTTTCTTTCAATATGACTAAAAAAAATAATGTCCTATAAATAGGGACTAATAATGAATTAAATATATATATGTATGTCCTCTTTTTGCGGGTTAATAGTAGGATAATATATTCTATCTTTATGCTCTACTTTACTCTAATGATAAGTACATATTCAAGATTGAAATATATACATGTTTTTAGAATTTTTCAATAGCAACTTTATGTGTTAATAATTGAGTTCGAAATTTATTTTTCATATATATTTTACGAATTTTTAATGCATAACAAATCTAAATCAAAGCTATTAAATTAGATTGAACCTATATATTACCTTCTAAATTCCCCCCGATATTTAATTATTCAATTGAGCAGTATATTATCTCTATAATTGAGAAAATAAGAACATTATTCTTAATCACATGATTTACTTCAGAATGAAATAAAACTGAATGAATTGTGATGAATGTTTGAGATCTTTTATCGATTTTAGATATAAGTTTTTAAAATAAAATAAAATATCTTTTCGAAATCGGCGCTCCAAAAAATTGATCCAACTATGTCTTAATTCAACTTTAATTTAGCCTCAATATATCTATCAAAAATATCGAATAGGAAACTAAAAAACAAGTCCACCATATCTTATAGGTCATTTTTAATTGTTCTAGCTAGTACTAGTATATATATATTTTTTCCTTTTATATAATATCCAATGATGTTGAAAGACAAATTTAACTGTTTCTTGTTTTAATTCATACAAATAATAATTGGTTATGGTGAGCACCTGCGATTGGCAAAAAAAAAGTGTTAGAACAAAATAATTTAAAAAGGCAAAAGGGTTCATAACCTATAGTTATGAAAGGAGGCACAAGTTTTCAAGATATTTTAAAAAATTAATTAATTTAAAAATATTTCCTTTGACCACTACAGTCTACAACTAACATGTGAAAGCCATGAATATATTAAATTAAAATAAATTTGGAAACTATTTTCCCAACATTTCTTTTTAAGGAAACTTTCTCAAAATTTGTAAAGTTTGCTAAACTAATTTATAAGATTTTCAAGGGGACCATAGTGATCAATGTTGAGACTTGAGAGACATATGTAAATAAATCTCATTTTTGGTATTTTAAAATCTTCAGACTCTAAAATGAATTACGAACACAAGATGGAAAATCAAGAAAAAAGAGTTAAATTTTAACTTAATTACTCTCGAATAACTTAACTTTAAAGTGAGATAATCATATAAAACGACATAATGTCAAAGAACGTAAAAAGTTACGAGTTTAAATCTATTAGTGTCGTTGAAGAGAAAACAAACTAGTATTAGTATTATAATGCCTTTTAATCTTAAACAAATGGGCGTTGACATATTTTACATAAATATCTTTATGATTTGTCTGTATCGATTTGCGATCGATAATGTAAGCAAGCTCATACAATGAATGTTGCCATCCAAGAGAAACACTATTTTTATATTTGGTCCAAAATATTTAATAATTTAAATGTTTAAATGAAATAATGCACATAAAATAGTTAGAAAATATAAAAGAAGTTTTAACTAACATACAAGGAGATGATACAAATTAGTAATTGTAATGCAAAAGTTAATGCTCTTTGCCTCATATAATCATTGAAGCATATGGCTAATAATGATGAGCAAACCAAATATGGAAATTCTTTTGATGATTTTTGCCATAATGAATGAAATTCTTTTGATGAATTTTAAAGTGTTTTCTTAAAAAACTTTATTTGATAATAATTACTTAATTAATAAATTTGAATAATTTAAACGATTAAGATGTAATATATATTCAAAAAATTCTATTGAGATAACTATCGATCATTTTTCGGTCCATTATTATCACTTATTATCACTATCACTCTATACCAAAAATAATCTTTAGTGGTAACTAATTAATGATAATAGTTTAAGTTATTAAATATACAGTTTTAGCGGTAATTATCACTTTTGGTAAATGTCTCTAAAGACTATATCAAAATGAAATTTAATGACGATTAACTAATGTCGGTAAAAACTTACCATTCTTCATTAATGTAATTATTTATTATCACTAAAAGTTACTTTTACTATAGTGTCACCTCAACTAGCACCATCATCGATGTCATCATTTATCACTTTCAATTAACACCATTCACAATCACAATCACTATCATCTTCAATCACCATAATTAGTCGTCACCATTACTAGGTATTGTATACAATTATTACCATCGATCACAACTACCACAATAGCTATATCAATCAAATAATCACACTATTAATCATTACTATCATTAATTATCACTATTATCGACCAACGCCAATTACACTACTATTAATTATCATCACCATTAATCAGTATATACTTTTTATAAAAAATATTTAATATAGTATTAACTCGATTATTATTATAAATATTTAACTACTAACATGCATCAATATGAACCATGTGAATAAATTTTTTTTACATGAATTCAACAAAGGCAAAAAGACAGACTGCAGTATGCCTGCATTAGATGTGTTTCATCATTTCATTGACCATTCTAATCATTTTCCTTTTCCATAATATATTGTTTTTTCTTTACTTCTTGAGAAGAAAGTCATGTGCAGGAAATACCTCTCTTCTCTCATATAATATTTAATAAATATATATATAATTTATTTATTTTAAAAAAAAAACAGTTTTACCAAATGTAGAATAGGCTAATTAAATAAGCTACATTTTTTTTGAAATTGGACATAATACTTGTTAACCCATCTATTTTAGTCTCAAATAGGACACAAATTATATATGTTATCATACAGATCTCAATCTAACAACGTTGTCCAGATTGTTATCATCACAATTCAAACACACCTCCTACGCTCATGCACTTTTCTTGATATGATATAGCTAATATGAGAAACAATTCTAATTCAAATCGATCGATAGACTTGAATCCTATTCTTAACTGATATAATAAATTCAATCAGACACTCGCCATCTATTAATATTATATATGCAAATCTTTATTCAATCAAAATTCCTTTTTTTTTCTTTGGTCAATACCTAAATTCCATTATATATTGTTAGTGGACAAAGCTAAGCTAAGGGAACAAAAAGGAATTAATGTGTGGCTGGTAGAAATGCAACATCAATTTACTTTTAGCCATATATACATCTTTATCTATTACACCTAATGTTAATGTACTATATAATATAGACAACATAAATTAATTCAATATATTATCTTGATACCTAGCAACTAGACCAAATATCCTAATGAATGTTAATTTTTTTTAACTTTAATTGGTGTTTTTTTCTCATGTAATTAATTACATATATAACAAAATATATATATCATTGACTAACGAGTAATTTATGAACAAAAAATCTTAATGATACCAATACAATATATATATATATACTGATTTAATATCAATTAAGCGAAATTATCAGCATTAATATCTCAAAAGAAACATAAAAGAAACAAAAAAAGATATATAACATTGGTCAAATCTCAAAGGTGAAACATCCTTTTCATTATTAAGCTAACAGTACTTGTTGCCCTCTTTTTTGTCTTAAAAGTTGTCAAGCTAACTAATCAACACTATTCTGTTATTCAAATCATCTTTTTAGAAATAAAAATCATTTGGTATCAAATATATATCTTGAGGTCTTAAATATGAAATCACGTTGTGTAGGGTAAATTATATATATAAAAAAAAAGCGCTCTATCAAGATTCTCTAAATACTTGAAGATGAACCCCATTGTGTCCAACAGATAACCCTTCACTGGAATATTGCACTGTGTAGAACTCTATATGTTGAATTTTCTTGATAGATTTTTTTTAATATATATTTTATTTCTTAGTGAAAATTCTGACTCTACGACTATTGAGTGAATCTTGTTATTATTACACTATTAACTTAAGATTAGTGTAGGAATTCATAAATTTTAATTTTGAATCTGCAGTTGATAAAAACTACCTATGGAAAGGGCATATTATCACACTCTTTAGGGTTTGATCCTTCTCTGGACTTGCGTGAACACGAAATACTTTACGCACCAAATGATTTTTTTTTGGTCTTTGCTATGTTAATTAACCCCACAACTCACTGAAAAAGTACTGTTAATTAGGAAAACAAAAAGAATGTAAGTAAGTAGAAGCTTGGAATAAAATTTAAAAGCCAATAAATAAACAGTACTACTAATTAATGATTTTATTATTTTTAAAGAATTTATATTTATATGCATGCTGGTCCTGTACATACACTGTAGTGTCATTACGTATATATATAAATATAAAAATTTATATACTTTTTATTACTACAAGTGAGAGTCAGTATATTAATTCCACTGTTGTAAGTTTGAGTAGCAAAAGGTCAAAAAAGCAGAATCCAAAGCACTGTTCTAACCTAATCTAAACCCTGCTGTTATAAAGCAAACTAACCCTACTTTTGAATAAGACACGAGCTCGTCTGGTAGAATGTATAAAAATAGTATTGAATATAATATAGTATTGAATATAACGTATACATTAATTAGCTAGTATTAGTATTGTTCTAATACACAGTATTGAAACCAGAATTTTTGCTAAGGAGATTCAAAATATGAATAGGTGAACATACAAATTAGTCGAAGGGGATTCCGTATTTACTATATATGTATAAAAAATATTTTTAATCATGTATAAATAATAAAATTTTCTATTGAAGGAGGTTTAAATGAATATTCCTTTAAAACTAACCTAGCTCCTCCACTATTTATACACCTTGTTAAACAACCATTACAAAAGTGTTCACCATCTAGATGAATAAGATGTTGAACTCTTAATTAGCGATTTTGGGTTTAAGCTTGACAATGAAGAAAAGTTTGTTATGGAGCAAATGTGGAACGAATTTATATTAGTGGGCCAACCGAAATGGTCCAGATATTGGATGAGAAACCAAAAAAAGAAAACCTTATATATGCATTCGCCACCGATAGTTGCCCCTTTAACGAGCCTTGTGAATTTGTATTAATCGAAGTTCAAAAACAGACATTGAATACTGGGTGAAAAATAAAAAATATCTTATATATGTACCCATAGTATATACATATTGTTATTCTTTCAAATTACTAATCCCACTCTCATAAATTACTTCCATTCAAATTTTAACAAAGATAAAATATTAGGTGATTTTTTCTCAATTGTGTAATCTTAACAGACAGAGTTATCCATTACTTCTTGCTAGTGGCGAAGCCAGGATTTTCGTCAAGGGTGTTCATATTTTAGGACAAGTAAAAAAATAAACCTTGCTAGTCAAATTATAAGATTGACTTCAAATATTAAATAAACAAAATGTTCAAGCCTGGGATCGAGCCCAGGCTGAATTTTGCCTTTTTCTAAGAGAACAAACGGAATAATGAAAAAAATTAAAGAAAACGCCAACACTTGGGTTTGAACCCGAAATGATGAGGCATCTTTGCATTGCCTTAACTGTTGGGCTGTCAACCTTTATTGTGTCAAGGTTGTTCAACAATTAGTATATATCCAAATCACTCGATATTTAGTATATATACTCGTAAAAAAATTTCGACGAAGGTTGTTCATCTGACCACCCTCACCATGTCATAGCTCCGCCCCTGCTTCTTGCATATAGGAGAGATAAGTATATCGTAAAACACCAACATGGGTTGTGGTGCACTAGTGAGAGTGTTTCACCCTTAACCAGAGGTCTCATATTCAAGCCCTGGGTATGGAGAAAATCTTGTTGGGAGCGCCACCCCCGAAAAAAAGTATATCGTAAAACTAATCAAGATACGCGCAAACTGACTCAAACACCGCGATTATAAAAAAAAATAAAAATTTAAACTATAGTAGTGATTTTGTATTCTCGTGACCTTTCCACTCTTATTTGTCCTTTCTTCACTTTGATCAAATTTGTCCCAAAAACACCCTTCACCTTACACTATTTTTTCCTGTATATCAAACAAAATATCTTTATAATCTTTTTATAATATTACTCCAATATTTTTATAAAGAAAAAAGTTTCTAAAAAAAATGGGTCCATTTTTTCCAGTACTACTCCTTTTTCATACTCAAATGCAAAGCTTTTTTCTCTAAAGAACACGATTCAAATCTAACTCCTCCGCTCCCCCCTCGAAATTTCTGAATATATATAGAGTTTGAACCAAAATTACTGGATTTCAAATGAGTGACGACTCATAAGATTTGATTTGTTGAAATGGAAGATCAATATGGAATGGCAGATCTAAGACAATACATGAACGGTGGGCGTTCGATTTTCGGTTCGATCCAACAAGTACCACCAGAGTTGTTACCTGCTACTTCTCACCAGCAACAACAACAACACAGGAATCTCGGGCCGGGCCATCACCAGTATGAGATGGTGATGGGACTGGCCCAAGTTCCTTCGTCTTCATCTGGTCACGGGCTTACTACTCCACATCACCACCACCACCAACATGAGTTCCTTACGGACTTGAGTACTCCTGTAGCTGTAGCTGCTACAGCTACAGCTACAGGAACTGCTACTACGAGTGCCGGATTTAGTGGAATGGATCAGATGGAGACTGGTGGTGGTGGTGGTGGAGACGGAAGCGGACGGTGGCCGAGACAAGAGACACTTACACTACTTGAAATCAGATCAAGATTGGATTCAAAGTTCAAAGAAGCTAATCAAAAAGGACCCTTATGGGATGAAGTTTCAAGGTACCATAAAATAAAAATATACACACAAAACCTAATATTCTTATTATTATTATTATTATTATTATTATTGTGTGTGTTTTTTATTCACTTGTTATTGTAAAATAATTTCCAAAAAATTGTTATTTTTGAGTTATTACCCTTTTTTTTTCTTTTGATGAGGAGAATTTTGGGCTATGTTGTTCCTACTCTTCAAAAACATATATCAACAGTTACATGTTGGATCCTCCAGAAATAGTACATTTTCTGGACGATCCAACACGGGTGGTGCGACAATATTTTTGAAGAGTCGGAGCAACATAGATTTTTGGAAAATCTATACATAATTTTGTGTACACTGTTGAAAAGAAAAAGGAAACAATCAGTTTTCTGGAGAAAAAACAGCACTTTTAAGCAAAAACTCACACAGTGAATAAGTTGCCAATTTTGTGTTAGAAAATGACACTACATTGAAGTACAGTTAGAGAATTAGGAGTTTTTCTCATCTTTATTAATACATCACATACCCTTTTTTTTACTTCTTTTTACCTAGATCAAAATTCCTTTTTGCTTGTTTTTTTAGCAAAGATAAAAAATAAAAATTTGTAATTAACTATATATATTCCAAATAGGGGTTTTGTATAGTCTCTATCTCTAGGAAATATCAATATATCATCACGTGACACATTGAATCATTTGGGGATTCAAAATTAGGGTTATGTCATGAAATATGAAAAAATCTTTCTGTCGGTCCATAATTTGTTGAATTATTGTTATTACCTTCCTTCCAAAGTAATCGTAAATTTGTGCACTATATACAATTCGAGATGAGAATTTTCAAAAAATTAAACTTATTTTCTTCCGAGAAATAGTTTCAGAATTAAATTAAGGATCCCCTTAACATGATTTTGTTACAATGACTCAATTCCAAATAAGTTGTAATTGTAGTTTATAGATTAAGCCATTCCTTATTCTTTGATGTCAGAAGTCATTTTGATATAAGATTTTATTTTCTTTCGTCTTAAAATCCCTATATATCTTACTAATTAGATCATGTCGCTCCATTTAAACTTTTGATCAACCTTAGCTTTCTTTAATCTACATCTTTTTACTACTAAGAAATTTCACATTAACTAATTATTATAGGATTATGTCTGAGGAACATGGATACCAAAGGACTGGAAAGAAATGTAGAGAGAAATTTGAGAACTTGTACAAGTACTACAAGAAAACTAAAGAGGGTAAAGCTGGAAGACAAGATGGAAAACACTATCGATTTTTTCGACAACTTGAAGCTTTATATGGTGAAACAAGCAATAATATTTCAACGGAAGTTCTTCATCAGGGAAGTCATTTTCCTTATAATTCCGTTAATAACAACATGAATCAAGATCCTCATAATTATCATGACCACGTCCATCAAGCTCCTAAGATATCCGATAGCATGAGTCTATCTAATTCATGTGAATTCAATACGACTTCCTCAGATGATAGTGATCAAGAGAAGAAGAAGAAGAGGAGGGGGAAGAGGAGTTTAAAGGCGAAGATAAAAGATTTCATTGATGGACAAATGAGGAAGTTGATGGAGAAACAAGAAGAATGGTTGGAGAAAATGATGAAAATGATTGAACATAAAGAACAAGAAAGGATATTGAGAGAAGAAGAATGGAGGAATCAAGAAACGATTCGTATGGAAAGGGAACATAAATTTTGGGCTAATGAGAGGGCATGGATAGAAACACGTGATGCTGCTTTGATGGAGGCTGTGAACAAGCTAAGTGGTAAAGATTTAAAGAGTAATCTTGATGAAGAAATGGTTGACCAACACTGGCCTGATGGTGAAATAACTAGGTTAATACAACTTAGGACTAGCATGGAATCAAGATTTCAACAATTGGGAATTTCATCATCAATAGATGATCATGATCATGATCATGTATTATGGGAAGAGATTAGTGCAAAAATGGCAATTTTGGGATATGAAAAAAGTGCTACAATGTGCAAGAAAAGATGGGGTAGCATCAATAGTTACCTAATGAAGTGCAACAAGAAAAGAAAAGAACAAAATTCAACAAGTTTGTTATGTTACAATAGTAATGTACAAATCAACAATCAATATTATGAAGCTGATGGATCATCATGTTTTAGGTACTTAATGGGAGATCATCATCAAAACTTATGGGAAAATTATGAATTCAAATTAAGCAAAGGTGGTGATGGTGGTGGTGGAAATAATTGAAGATGTGTCGTCACAACAAGACAATTTGTAAGTTTTTTTTTTTTTTTTTTACTTAAAAAAAAAATAAAGATTGATTGACATGAAGTTATTTGTCTTGGGTTGCTAACTGTTTTTGTGGAACATATTATTGATTTGAAGTTAACTTGTCCTAGCTAGGAAGTTGATCAATTTGGCTACCTAATTTTACTATTTTTATGAGATGTTCTATTTATACTTTGTATTCAAATTAAGTAATTAATGTGGTACTTGTTCTCTTCAATTTGCTAATTTTCTTGGTGTTTGATTATTTTTGCAATACAATGTTTATCCTTTCTTAATTCGGAGGTGTTTCATTTGTGGAATTTGAAATTTTAGAAGTTGAGTAATCGCCAATGGATTATTGATCCATTATTCGATAGGGTGTCAGAGATGGGAAATAGTTAGAGTGTTGGATGGTAACAAAGTTTTTATTTGAAAAATGTTTGATATAAAATATTTTTCGTCATATCGAGCATGTCCTAAGTAAGCCTTTTTCAGAATAACGCTTTGCTTTTTATAATTAGGGAGATATGTCAAAACCAGTATGAACCATTAGCTCTTGGTTGGGCCACACATAATCTTTCTTTTCAATTATGATCGTTTTTAATATTTAAAAGTCGATATAATATTAAATTCGAAAGACATGATTTTCGATGTGCATTAAAAAAGGGTTAAGTTTGTCTCATAAAACCATGTGAATTTGGGCTGTTTTCAACTAAGATTTCACATCAAATATTTAAAACACATTTTAGGATATTGTAGCAAATGATTTCGTTTTTTGTCAAAAAAAAAAAAAAAAACTATTTTAGCAATTAAAAAGATATTCTTTAATTAACTTTTCATTCATGATAAAGATGATGTGATTATATTCCACTCAAGTGATTTTACTGTACTTTTCTTGTTTTGTCTAACACTAATTGACGCGAATAGTAAAATAACAGCTCTATGAATAAAAATATTAAATTAGTTTTATAACATTTTATATTCCTCAAATAAGCACTATGTGAGTAATCTATTATAAATTTTGTACTTGAGAATTTTAGAGATTAATAATAATGTAGATACATAGAATATGGACACCATCCTACAAATTAAATGTTACATTGTGGTTCTTGAAGTATATCACAGCCTTAAACACTATGTGTAGGAATAATTCCAAATTATATCTTAAACATGAAGGACCTTAATTTCTTTTAAGTAAATTGAAATCATCACTGTTGAATGACAATATTTCATTAGTAAAATGAAAATTTTGGCAAACTATTCATCCACATTCATAATGTGAACTACTGTTTAACTCAGTGGGTTTGTCATACTTTCTTATCTTGTCTGCCACTAATTAATAAAACGTGATATTATAAGGTTAAGTTAAGCATCTTTATCTTAAAATAAGCTTTTTCCCCCCTCAAAATTGCATCTTAGGATTTACACACTTTTTATGATAACCCTCCACCAACCCCCACCCCCACCCCAACAACTTCTTAGGTCTATTACACTCTTTATACTAGTAACTTTAGCACAATGTATATATGATGTTAAATTAGCACTATATATTATAAACATATCTAAGATTTTATCTCTCAAATAATGCAATAATATATGCAATAACAAGAATCATTAAAAGTTTAATTCTCAAAATATGCAGAAAAATTGAGACTTTCGTGCATTTTTAATTAATAAGTTCTCTGAACTTGTCTTGATTATATAGCTGCAACCACTGGCCAAAAACCATAAATTGGGAATAAATAAGACTTGATTTTTATTTTTTTCTATCAATATGCTAAATCCCAGAGCCAATTGTTATATATTTGGATCAACCAAAGGGAAGAAAAAATTGTTATGTAGGAGGAAGATTAGTTATGTTACTTCATTTGAAGTTCTAGCTTTTGTAATTTATTTCTTGTTTTTATGTCCAATTCGAAGCGAATCATTTAAACTCCGCTTGCATGAACTTGATTAGATTATCAATTTCGAGTCTAGATTTTTTTTTTAAAAAGACCTAATAGTTTGTGGGTGTAGTGACAAATTCTGAGAGATCAATTGTCAAAATCCTTAAACTTTAAATTTTAAATCCGCCTATATTTTAAGTTGTGAATTAAATTTATTATGGATGTTAAATATGCTTATTTATAGGTGATCTAATAGGGGAAAAAAATTCTTACAATCGTCAATAAATAAAAGTTAAACTCACTAGATAAATGACATGATATTTATTATATTTATGTATATATAATAAACGTTGAATTTACTTGTTTGATGTGTTTATTTCTTTTTATTTTGAATCCCTTTAGTGATAATTTTAATTTTTCGTTATTGTCTGATAGTGAAAAATTATTTTACACTATGGTATGTTATGTGTTCTATTATAATGTTAAGAGTAATGAAACACTTGAAATAGCAAAGGTGATATATTTATTTTTTCAGAAGTATTTTCTAAATATTTCCTGTTTCATGTATTGTGTCATTATCTTTCAGTCCTCTCCATTTTTGTTATTTCCAAAACTTAGATAATTTACTCATTCTCTACTTTTTTTTCCTATTTCGTATTCGATATTTAATTAAATTCTAATTAAACTACAATTCATGAGGGAAAATCTCATAAAGTTTTTTATTGAGTTTTTTGATAAAGACGACTTTATACTCGAGACTTCTTAGATAATGTATTCATACTCCCAAGGCTGCCTAAATAATCTCTTAGCTAGATAATCTACGTACTCAATTTTATTTTATTTTGTTTTTTGGTTTTCCATTTCAACATCAATATACTCAGTGATTTTTATCTCTAGCTTATGTAGATATAGATGTTACTTTCGATAAACAATCAATTTAAGTAAAACATATCAAAACAAACAAGAAAAAGAAGTACAGTAATATAAAAGTCATGATAAAACTCTTGGAACTCAAATTATAACGATTTGATTAAATTTGATTCACTCTAAAAAGTCTTTTATTGAGGTTAAAGAAAACTCTCTAACAAAGATAATGTCATACATTAGATACACACCTAAAATTTTAATTAAAAATGAAAAATAACTTACTATTCTATTGTAACCTTTTTTTTTCAGATTTTTTGATAAAAGAAAAAAATTCTTAATTTTTTTTAAAAAAAAATCTTGTGATGTATGATGAGGCAATTTGATATGACTAGTAACTGAGATCACAAAGCTATGTACTTGTCTAGTTTTCACTTCAAATAACCTAATTTAGAAAATCTGATCATGTATTTTGCTTAAAGTATGTTCTCTTTATAACTATGAATGGTAAATACAATTTTTTCAGACTTTATTATATGACTTTTCAGAGATTGTTGGAAAAATAAATATTAATATTATTAGCATATTATATATGCTTCAATAAATGTACCGTTCAACAACAAGTAACACAGGTTGATGACGTTTTATGACATAAAAGCTTTTTAGGTAATTTTCAGAAATTATCAAATGACAACTTAATAATTAGTTGACCAACCCTTCCAACAACTACAACGTATCAATGTAATTTCACAAGCAAAATATCGAGAGAAATAGAGTGTACGTAAATTTTATTTTTAATTCGTTAAGATAGATAGATTCTCAGTTTAAGTTCAATAGTTAGGAACGAATGAATACAATAATAAAGAAAATATGACAATTATTATAGAAAAAGATCAATAATATCAACGTCATTTGGTTAAATATCAAAAGATAAGAAATTACATGAATAAAGCTAATACCATGATGTATAGTAGAAAATTAGTATGTAATTGAGTATTATTTCACTTTTCAATAGAATGAGCTTGATGGTTATCTGGAGCGCTAAGATCATGTTCTCTATAAAAAAACAAAAAAACTTACCAACTCTTCAGAACTTATATTACGCAGCATGGTTGGTACAATGGAAGTTAATAATTTTCATTTATATACATTAAATATTAATATTAGTTATACTAGCAAATCAAAAAATGCTTTGATGGGATTTAGAGTAAGAAAGATTAATGTTATTGATAAGTATTAGTTGGAGAAAGTATATATTATGATTAAAAGTTAAGATTATTCTAAGGAAATTGAATTTCGCTCGCAAAATAATTTTATTAATAATACACTTAAATATGTTTTATCATTGTCTTGAATCTTGATATAAGAAAAGTTGTAACTAAAGTATTTTATTTGTACTTTTGAATCTCGTGTAAGAGTTTCGGAAGGCCGAAAGAAAACAAAAAATGATTGAGAGAATAAAGTGTGGCATCCATTCTTTTCGTTTATAAGATGTCATGCCAGCCGAAAATTTTGATAGGATGCTCTACTGTAATGAAGACTCTATTATGAGAATTAATCTCTTACTCGAATCTATGGAAGAGAAACGTTTTACTCTCTTAATCTTTAGGTTATAGTGAATATTATGTAAATATAGAATAATTAGTCTATTATGATGCCTCAGACAAGATAAGATGAATAGAAATATTGAAAGGACACAAAGCTCAGTTAAAATATAAGGGAAGATCTTGATCACCTAGGTCATCAATCTTCTTTTTTAATCATATATGTTTTAGTTACAAAAAAATATTTTTTCAAACTTTAGCTCTGAAAATAGACACATTTGATTATAAATTAGTGAAACAACAAATTTGAAACAGATTAAGTAATTAAAAACTCAATTTCTCTATAGATATTGCGGGTCTTAAATCATTCGATCATCTAATTTGCAAAAAATATATAAAGTGTATAGATAGTATATAAGTTATACTAATTATATATTTCTATACATACAATATAAGTGTAAATACTATGTATATTTCGAACATGTTGATAAACTAATGACTGAACAATATATATTGCTGAAGTTATTGTAAATTAGAACTTCACATGGCTTTGGGCTTTACTCATTCTTCCTCTTGAAAAGGCTTTTGGGCCTTTGTTAAGGAATAGCATTGAGAAATACCAACATAATAGGAAAATAATTTTTATTTTTATTTCCAAAAATAGGTATTAACAGGAAAAAAAAAAGTTTCACACACATATTGGCTTGACGAATGTCCGACCACCTTTTATGTTAAAGAATGTTAGGACTCTAGTATAATGAATCGATATGAATGAGTAAACTTTATTGCTCGAACATGAGTGTAGAAGGATAGCAATAGGGAGGGTGAGGGCATGAACAAGACAACAGAGTGAGATATAGTTAGTTAATTTAAACACTTCCAAATAACCAGTGTTTTTATTCTTCATAAAAGTCGCTAAACTCTATCTAGTAGTATAAATTTACCCCCCAAAAAAGAGAGAAGGATCGGCCACACCAAGCCCATTCTAGCATCCCAGCCCATTTAAACAAATGAATTTACTACATATGGGCCTTGTATAAATAGCAGCCCAATCAAACTCTCAACAATTAAGAAGAAGAAGAGGGTCGATCTCTTCTCCGTACCAATCCTTATTTACTATATATCTTCTTTGGGATTGAGGTTTTAATCTAATGGGAACATGTTCAAGTTCTTCTATAGGCAAACCTACGTTGCACTTTACTATGAATGTTGAATATTGATTGACGGGATTTGTTTATTTTGAAATTTGGTGGGTTTATAAACGATTTGGTAATCAATACTCATTATGTTTGTTACGACTAATGTGATTATTTTGACATTTCGAGATCATGAAACTCAGATTCATGAACTTGACCTTTTATGTCTGTATTAACAAATGCTGATTTTTCTTAATTTAAAATTCAACTAACCCTCATAATTCCTTGTCTCGTTAAAGTTTAAACCTGAAAACTCATAATTTCCGCGATCTTGAATTGAGCTATGACAATTGACAAACCAAGAACACCAACCCAAAAGAAAAAAAAAACATTACTTAGAAAAGGGATTTAAACTTTACACCTAACCCCACAAAGTATCACATGATAGATAAGTTGAAAAAAAACAGTCAATGTAAACAAACAAATAAGGGACCACAATTAAGAAAATAGATTAGATAGCAAACAACCCCACATGTAGAAAACTACATTTCACGTACCAAAAAAAATTGGGACCAATTCACATATTCCTATACCAAAAAACTAACCGTTGGAATTTATTTATTTATTTATAAGAATCATTTTCCCCTTAATGTCATTTTTAAACCAAGAATTAGTTTTAACCAAAGAGAGTGATAGGCACTCCAAAATCCGTCTAACGCTATCGAGGTTGGTCCTTCATTGAATCAAGTATGAATAACGAGGCCACCTTCACAACTTCTATCCCTATATTAGAATAAGGTCGGTCAGTCCTCCATTCATCTAAGGTACGAAAAACTAAACCACCTTCACAACCTCCATTCATCTAATTATGAATAACGAGGCCACCTTCACAACTTTTATCTACACCGCTCTCACAACCATCTCCCTTTTGTCCCTATGGTATAAGGTCAATCGAGTCGATCCAACAGAGATCGGTAGGTCAATACTCTATACATCTAGGTATATTAAAGGAGGAACAAAATGAAAGTATGGATAACGAGACCACCTTCACAAACCGACATGAAACATTCGAAACAATAAAGTAGAAACTAGAAAGAAAGGCAATGCATCAAGAATCATTGAACCACACACAATTAGTAAGTTTTAAACCAAAAGATAATATTTTAATAAACCCAATCCCAAAAACTGTTACATGAAGATGTGAACAAAGCCAATATTGTTACTCAAAAGTTTTTTATTAAACGAAAAATAAAAAAAAAAGCCTTACACATTATGTCCACAGATAAAGACATTTTTGTAAAACCATATTGTCATCTCATTTTCAAAACATAAATCAAGAAATAACATGAAAACTAAAAACTTTGATCTAGTACTTGTAGTCCTTGACATGGAGGCTCTCGGAAGCGCCCTCGCTTAAGTTGGAAGCTCCGGCATACTTTCCGAGTGTAGCATCGGAGTTGGCCTTGCACCTGGTAAGGAATGCAGCTTGTGCTTTCTGCACATTCTCTTCTTTTCCGCACCATGCCTTGAGGGTACTCTGCTGAAGAGCACGTCCGAAGGAGAAGGAAAGTGACCATGGCTTCTTGGTCTGGAGCTTGTTCATGGCGTTGAGGTTGACGGTGGCCTCCTCTTCACTCTGTCCACCAGACAAGAACACCACAGCGGGAACAGCAGGTGGCATTGTGCGCTGCAAAGCACGGACGGTGTACTCAGCAATCACTTCTGGTGCAACCTTGGGGGATTCAGAACCTGGAGTGACCATGTTAGGCTTCAACAAGGTACCTTCAAGGAGGACATGGTGGTCATTGAGAGCCTTGTAGCAAGCAGCAAGAACACGCTCGGTAACATCAGCACACTTCTGAATGTCATGGGCTCCATCAACAAGGATCTCGGGCTCAACAATGGGTACAAGACCATTCTGCTGGCAAATAATGGCGTATCTGGCAAGGCCATTGGCGTTATCATTGATGGCGAGCTGAGATGGCTCATTGGCACCAATCTTCAACACGGCACGCCATTTGGCGAACCTAGCACCAGCCTCGTAGTACTTTTGGCATCGTTCTGCAAGACCATCAAGACCTTGGGTGGTGGTCTCACCATCGGTCCCGGGGAGCTCAACGGTACCCTTGTCAACCTTAATACCGGGAAGGACTCCAGCTTCCTTCATGACTTCAACAAAAGGCTTGCCTGCCACCAATATCAGATCATCAATGTAATGCTACTACTACTACTAATCCTACACCTCAGTCCTAAACAAATTAGGATCGAGCACTACTATGCCTCAGTCGTAAACATAAACGAGCTCGAATTTACACTAAATTCAACAATCAAATAAAACGCTTTATCAGTGGTAACAAATCAATTCTTCTAAACATACCAGCAGCAGTCTTCTGGTAGAGTGTTTCCTCGAACAAGATAACACCGCTAAGATACTGAAGACAACCAGGGGTGCAAAAGAGAAGCTCACGGAGAGCCCTCCTGTTTGATTCTACATTCTCGACATTGATGCTCGAGAGACGCTTTCCAATTGTTCCAGTGGATTCATCAGCAGCAAGGATACCCTTTCCAGGGGTGCCAATATATGCAGCATTCTTGATAAGCTCATCTGCAGATAATCAACCATTTATTACCTCTTAACAATCACTAATCACTCATTTTTAGTCGGATTCTCCAAAAATACACTATTTTTATGGATCTAAATCTATCAAGCTTATAGCAACATAGACTAAAACATAAACCAAAAGCACCCAAATTAACAGATTTAATCATATAGCCATACTAATCAAGAACACTGTAGGCAATCAGATCCTAATCATAATTTTCAAGGGCAATTAGTACCATTTGTTAAAAAGATATCAACTTTAACCAACTATTAGATTCAAAAACTATAAACAAATCAAATCTGGGCAAGTTACAGAAAAAAATTGAACTACAGCAGGAATTAACATGCTACAACTGATTAGAACAAGATAAATCAGATCCAGATTAAACATGCAACAGAGATTATAAAAAAAAAAACTCAAAACTATATATGATTAATAATTAAGCAACAAATGAAGCAAATAACAATCACAAAGATAAAAACAAACATAAAGATCTACTAGTGGGACCATGAAAGGTATCCTACAAACACAAAGATCAAAACTTTTTTTCTTCAAGAAAGTTGTAGTCTTTACATCAAAACAAAAAATAAAAAATACCCAACAACCAAGATCCAAAAACAACACAACCCCAGATGACAAAACAACAAGATCTATCAAAAAAATCAAATCTTGGATCAAAAAATCAAGATTTGAGCAAGTAAAGAGTACTTACCAGCATACTTTCCCTTGTAGCAAGACATGATTAATAAGCTTAAAAAAAGTAGATTTGAAGAAAGTGAGAGAAGTTTATAGAGAGAATGAGAAAATTGGGAGAGAAAGTTAGGCTTTTATAATACGGCATATAAGGAGTTGGTGGGGGGCTGCAATATCATCGGTGTTATCGACCCCTTGTGCACGCAACAAGCGGTTTTTGTCATTTGACCATTTTGCCCTCGCACATTTTTTTTTTCGATTATTCATTTGGTGTTCGATCACGTTACACCGAATATGTTTTTGGGATGGATTGGACATTTTTTTTCCGATTATTCATTCGGTGTTCGATCATGTTACACCGAATACGTTTTTGGGATGGATTGTATTAGATATGTACCGAGAAAGCTTCATTTTAGAGTGAAATGTTTTCTATTAAAGTCGACTCTATTTCCAAAGCCTCGAGATCGTTTCTTCATATTAAGGATAAAGGAACATTTATTACTTGATAAATATGTTTATCTTCGTACATTTTAATTTCATTCTTCATTCATCGTTCGATAGATGATTTAGAAATGGATCGATTCAAATATGCACTGCAAAAGCTTCAGAGGTGAAATATTTTCAATTAAAATCGACTTTATTTTTAAAGATATCGAGTCTATTTCTTTTGATTAAGGATTAAGGATTAAGGGACACTTATTACCTATAAATACATTTATCTGCATTGTGTTTTGATACCAACTTAATAAGTAAAAATGAAATACTTGACAACCCTTAAAGCTAGTTAGCAAAATTTATTTAGATACTAGAATTAAAAAATATTTTGATTGAATACTGATTAAAAGTAATTGTATTAACTATTTTCAACTCAAATTTTGAAGAAAAAATTTCATAAAGTTGATTAGTTATTTGAATTTTCAATTTAGATGATATTTTTTAGTTGAGAGTTTGATTCTTTAACTTATAATTTCTTCATCTTATAATTCTCATCCATTATGTCATTAAAAAAAATGGTTTCCCACTTGATGTCTAGTATCCATATTGGAGCCCGACTAAATTTGAAATCACACTAGAAAGTTTCACAATGGGGTAAAGCGCTCCTTAACAAAGACAATTTTGTATTCAGGAAGACTCGAACTCAAGACCTCTTGATTAACGATAAAGGAATACTTACTGCTCCGTCAAGATAAGGTAAAGTGAGTAATTAATGACAAAATTAAGGGATAGTATTTTATAGAATTTTATTTTATTTTTTCCAACTATTTAAACAATTAAGAGGGGGGGAAGGAAATCAAAACAATGGGTAGGAGACAAATGGGTGGTATTTTTGAGTGAAAACAACAACTTAAAAGCCCACAAAAATCATGTGAGGAGAAGAGCAAATTTTGCCATATAATTAGTCTACTTTTTGAGTTTTGTAGTAAAAGAAGAAAAAGAGGATTTAATGGTAAGTAGAAACCAAGTGCTTAGGTCCCTTGTTTTCTCTTAACTTTATGGTCTAGTGTCAAAATCTTCACTCATCTCATAGGAAATAAATAAAAAGATTTTTTTAAAAATCTTTTTTTCTAATATTTGATAAATGATAAGTAATAAAAAAAATTTATTCTAAAAATAATTATGTCTATGTAATTTTAACAAAATACTATGAGATGAAATGGTATGGTGAGTAAAAGTTTGAAGGTGGAATGGTCAAGGAATGGAAATTAAGTGCGCGGAGGAGATACAATGACTAGGAGTGTTATTAATGGATTTGTTTTACTTTCTTTCTTATTTTAACAAACTTGTTTTCAGGAGAAAATGTTTTTCACAATATTTTGACCAATCAAAAATCAGAAAATTAAACACACCCTCCTTTCATGTGATTTTAGGTCAATTTTGTCCTCTTTTAACACATTCACCATAATTTTACATATACATATCAATAAATTTGTAGATCAACCCAAGATATGACTTGACCCATGGGCGGCTCTGCCTTGTAAAAATTAAGGCATATGCCTTAGGCCCCCAATTTTGGAAGGCCTCAAATATTTATCAAGAACAAATTATGTGTTTATTTTTTATTAAAAATAATAATTATTTATAATAAAAAGTATATATATATATATTACATTTCTTTGCTAACATTCACACTATTTATTTTTTAAAACTCATTTTTGCTTAAAGTTTGTCAACTTATTACTTATAGAATTGTATTAACAATTCATATAATGATTGCTTCATTAGAATAATATTTTTCCACATTAAATTGATAAAATCTTACATAAAACTAATAATTTTAAATAAGAAGAAGTACTCAAAAAATTCATCTATAAAAAAAATTAAGTAATAATTTGCATCTAAATAGTTAGAAAAATAAATTTTAAAATAAATATGTATGAAATTTGTTAGGTCTCAATTGAAATTTCGCTTTAAGCCCCCAATTACGTTGAGTCACCCCTGACCTGACCATCACGACTGATCCTCACTCATTTCATTCATCCTCAATAGATATGGTACTTGAACCTTCTAGTGACTATGATCAGTTTCAATATTCTATATTATATGGCCATACATCCATTTTAATATTCGAAATTTTGCAACACTCATCTTGTATATATATAATAAGATTTTCGCATTCAAAATTCCTAAACATAGTAATATAGTTGATATTATAATTATTTTCTCGAACTTATCTTTCACTTTGACATGTATCATTATGTCATAAAACACTCCATTAATATTTTTCCACTTCAACTAAATTAACCAACTAGTTAATAGTCATATATATTAATAACTCTATTTTGTATACTTTTTCATTAGCATCATTAATCATACAATCATGCTTAGCATTAAAAAAAACTAAATTATCATTAGAAAAAAAAGAGGAAATGTATCTAATGTTTTAAATTTTAAATTACATAGCTCATCTTTGTGAATTAGGTATAAAGTTAACAAGTCTAAATCAAGATGATGACATGATGTGCACCAACAAGAATAAAGTGAAACAATAATACTAAACCTTTAATTTTCTTTATGCAATAACATATTCAATTAAGAAAAAAAAATATTTATTAATTAACAGACTTTAAAGGGCAAGAATAAAAGTCCTGCATGCCTTAGTTCTCACCAACCAAGACAAATATATGAATAAATAAATAAATTTTAAAACAAAACAAAAAGGAAAAGACCGTTAGAGGAGGGGACCAAAGTACAAAGAAAAAAAAAGAAGATTCCATTTCAAAATAGCATATTCCATGTAATTTCGTAAATAGTATCTGAAGAGATTAATATATACGCAAATTATACTTTTGTGGTACTTGGTATAGAAAGGTTATTTCCTATAAACTTTCGACTCGAAAGAGCTCGTAAAATGAAAATAAGTGGAAATATATATATATATGAATATAAACCATGATTGCTTATCTTCTTAAGTTAGATTTTAAACGATATCCAATCATTTTGACTTCAATTAATAAGTCATTATAGGAGATTATTATCTTTTTAATAACCATTCATTATTTGCTATTTGTGTTTTTAATTTTATTTTTAAAAAAAAGAATAAACTATACTATTCTTATTATTATAATAAAGGCCAAAAATTGACTCTTTTTCTTAAATTTATTTATAATAATGAAAAGGCACACAGAGCATGTTGGATCTTGAAACTTAATGCTTTGTCATTCTCCATGTTTCTACATATGGAGCTACTACTCACTTTAATTTATTTTTGAAAATAATAATAATTGAAGTTAGTAACAAAGTCAGAAGATACACCAAATAATAATAATACTTTATGATAAGTCCAATTGATGATTGATAAGTGAGTTTTAATATTTTATTTAAAATGAACAAACAAGCATGAATAGTGACAACACCTACACGTCTTCCTAATTAACACTTCATAAGTTTTAAGGGACAACATTCACTAATATGATTAATAATATTTACTATAAAGTTTATAATTTTAATTATTTTGGATTCGTCTTCCATTGTTGAGAATATGGAATGGACCTCTTCACCTTTAATTAGATGTCTCTGTTCGAGCATTTTCACATTTACTAGGTTATAGTTGACAAATTAATCGAGACCCCAAAACTGGTGGCAAACAAAGAAAATACTACAAAGAGCGGCGGACAAAGACGTATTCACACATTTGACTATAGGTTCGACATTTAAAGTTTTTAGTACTAAATTCATTAGACTTTTAAATTTATGGATCCATATCTACTTTAGTATTTATTGTAAGTTTTAGCGAGTATTCACACATATATTATGCTACGCCACAAAAACATAGGTTTCGAAAAAACCCACAACTACAACTTCAGGTCCTAAAACTTTGGTTTTGCCTCTATTAATCTTAGAGGTCTCGAGTTCAAGCCGTTGAAAATAAATTACGTTTTTGATAGAGAGAACTTAAGATCTTGTTTAAGTGTCCCAAACGTTGATCTCAACACGTGAAAGCATAGGTTTTGTTAATTAATCCTTCAAGTTGGCATTAATTTGTAATTGGGATGATATCTCCAAGGCAATATTCAAATGCCAAGGGCCTCGATAGATAGGTATCGTGTGAGTCAGTAATTCACGTATCAAACATTAAACTGATAAGAATCGATACTACTACTACACGTTGATCTTAACCAATACACTGAGAAAGGTATATTATTGGTTAAGAGTTCTCTTTCATCGCTTGTTGCAAGCAATCCTCTATCGACCTTTTTTCGTCTCCAGAAATGTTCTATATCAACTTCAAACATTAAATACTTTGTAATTTTCGACTCTTGATTGGAAATGTTTTCGAAACAAGTGAATCAAATAATTCAAAAGTTTTTGCTCAATTCAACTGAAAAGAGTTTACTTAGGGAAAGCATGATCATTATCAAACGATAGCAGCACCCAAGCAGTCTTTGCTCAAACCCTCCAAAAATGTTGCCACCCGTGGAGGATCCTCTAAAAGATACATAGCTTCGATACACATCAGTTGGTATTTTTGAAGAACCCGAGCGTGATTCCAACTGTCCCACTCCACCTCACAGTCAGAAACTCACTGACATCAATTCCAAGACATGTCTCCTTTGTGAATCTCCAGAGTCAGTTATTCCTTTTTAACTGCAAGATTAATCAAATCCGAGTAAATTTTCTTTACTGAGACTTCAGGACGTGTTTATTTCCAAAAACTATCTTATCTACAATTGAAAATTGGAAAGAATAGTCCAAGTACATATAAGAAAATCTCAAATCATTACCCAACCAAAGTGGGACTCTACCCCGCTCAAATACCCCCGCACGCCCAGACCGCCAACTAGAGCGTGGGAATATAACATGGATCCTCAAATAGGGACTATTCATAATCCTAGTGTCAACTCAACCCTAAAAAGTAGCTCAATGGGGGAGGATTGTCAAAGTTCATATAAGGAGACTATTAGCTCATTTTCACACCAATGTGGGACTCTAACACACTCTAATACCTCCGGCACGCCCAGACCGCCAACTGAAGCATGACAATATAAAAACAGGACGAACTAGACTCCGATACACTCAACTCCAAAAGTTATCTTAAGAAAAGAAATTGCCCAAGTCCACGTTAGGAGACCACCAACCCAACCAATTCAGGACTAACCCACTCAAGGATAAATAAAGAACCACTACCCATTCTCAAATCCAACTTAATTCAAATTTCCATCTAATTCTCTCCTTTTGTATTTAGTTGTGTTGAACACTATGAAAGGAAGAAGAGACTGTTTATATTTTGAAATGAGGGGAAACAACTTGCAGATGTTCACAAAACGCTTGGGATTTCTTTATTTATTTGTTTGGGTCTAGGGGGGATCAATGAGGTCTAAGGTACTAATCCCAGCAAAGGCAAAAACACTAGGTGATTTCTTTCAATTTGTCCGAGCTTTGGACAAAGTTATCAGAATCTATGTACTGTGAAAATAGTCGAGGTGCACGGAAAATGACCTAGACACCACAGTATCAAGAAAAACAACACTTGCGGATTTCTTTCAAAATTTTGAGGTCTTAAATGAGGTCAAACCTTATTAACCACTAGTTCAAAAAAGATCCCTTTTTATCTATGATTTAAAACTTGAGTCCCTTTCTTTAAAAAAAAGACTCAACAATCCCTTTTAATTGAAGGACCTAACAAGAGTGTTTGATGCTTTACCTTTTGTTAAGTAACAAAATCTCTGCAGGTTATCATATTCTTCCTTCCCCCTAATTTATATGAGTTCTTTTCATTTCAAGTCATCCCAAATATACCTTATTAAATAAGGTTCCAAAATATTCTGCACCATCCTACTAATAATATAATTGTATACAACCTCCACAACTTTCAGGAATTTAAAATTCCTTAATCAGAAAAAGGTAACAAAAAGAAATTTTAAGGTTTCAGATTCACAATATTAAACAACTTTGAACCTTAATGTGATGGTTCTTTTTTTTGCTAATTAACTATCAGACATCAGTATTTTCTTCCTTTCCCATTGATGTATTATAAATCAAACTAACCAAATAAACCACTATCACCATGGGAGAACCAGTGTTATCAAACTAGGAAAGTGCAAAAAAATCTCTAAGGTCCACCTGGCTTTAAGAGCGAATATACTGTGAACTTCAATGAAGAAACACACAAATGAAGAACATATACAAATATGTATGGGTAGTCCAAGACAAATAGGAATAAGCATGAAAGAAATTGGAAATTTTTTTGGTGATAAAGTGAAATAGCAGTTTTTGACCTCTCTTGGACACTACATTTGACTATAAAGGAAGGAGTTGAAAGCTCGAATTCTTGGAGAATCAGCAAAGCCATAAAGAACATCTCGAAAATGATCCCTAGCTGTATTTTCCAGCGTGTTTGGATAGAAAGGAATAGAAGATGTTTTGACGGGATTTCAACAGAGTTTTGGTTTAACCACCACTGTTGAGATTCCTGGTAATCCCGTAATAGATTCACATAATAAGAAAACACCAAATAAACATGAGTATGTGACAATACACGTCACAAAATAGACTCATAGTGTGAAAACAATCAATAAACATGAAAATACATGTGATAAATAGACTCATAACATGAAAGCATTAAATACCAGTAACAATTTAATTTTCGTTTATCTTTAGATACAATCCAACATTATTACTTAGCAATTGTAGTGGAAAAAATAAGAAGGCAATTTTTGTTGGATTCATTGTAATCGCATCATAGATTCACATATTATTAGAACACTAAATAAACGTGACAATACACATTGCAAATAAACCCGTAATGTGAAAACAATAAATAAACATGACAATACACGTGACAAATAGACTCATAATATGGAAACATTAAATAAACATGACAATACATGTGACAAATAGACTTGAGCACCTACTATAAATTACACAAGCATTCCTTCTCAAAATTGCTCAGGTTTATTCAGCCAAAACATCTTATTTTCTTCTTTGATTATTTTGTTTTTTTGCAAGGGATAAGAGGACCAGGAAGGGTAGGCAAAAGATTGATATGAAATTGTTTGAGTCTAAGGAAGCACGCATTGTTACTTTCTCGAAAAGGAAAAAAGGCTTGTTGAAGAAAGCAACTCTGACCAGAGCAGATGTTGGTGTTTTACTCTTTTCACCAAGTGGAAAAACATTTTCTTGTGGCTCCACAAGTATAGAAAAAATAATAGATAAATTTCTTGAATTGAAACTAGACGATCTCCATCATGATCATGCTGCTGTAGGCAAATCAAATGTTTTTGAGGCATTTGAAGATCTTTGTAAAGAAGTGCAAGCATTGGAAGAGAACGAAAAAGAGAGCCCTCACTCAAAATATACTGTCAGTCAAACTTATGTTGGAGCAGTTCATGGCAATCAAGTTGTGGTTGGACAAAGATAAAAAGGAAAGAAAAGGTAAATGTATCCCCAAACCAGAAGAGGAGGAGAGTTCTTAATTAATAATTGTCATGGAGGTGGTATTTGGAGTTGTGTTGGAAGAAACTTACCAGTTATCGACTATCGAGTCTTTTAACATGGTCAAGTCTTGTATTTGTTAGTAAGTCAATTGTTGTTAGTTTTCAATCCTCCATTTATCTGAGCCTGGCTTAATAGCCCTCTTTTGTTTTTGATTAGCTCCCTATGCTTTAAGGTCTGTTGTTGTAAGAGCTAACATATCTTTTGTAACTTTGCATCTTCTTGATGCTAGCTATACAAATCTATCTTCATAAAAAAAAATAAGATAAGGCTCACTGGCAAGGAAAGTTACGTCTTAGAGCCTTGATGATGATATTAAAGTGCACACTAAGCGAGGCGAAACACTCAACATGTTTTGCACCTCGATTTAGGGCTTAAGCACACCTTTGACAACACTAGGAGTAACCCACCCACCCTCCCCTAAAATTGGATAATAAGGCAGAAAGTATAGTTTAGGTCAAGCAACAGTCTCAAGTATTTTCTTCAGATGAATGACTAGAAATAAACTACTTAACATACATTTTTGTCCCTTGATACTTGAACAAAGTCAATGTGAATTAATGATTTTCTCTTCACTCTCACTTTAAAATGTATATGTCTAGTTCATACTGTGGAATAAATATCACAAGAACACAATTCTATAAGGAGTTGCTTAGTATTTCCCACTCTAGCTGAACTTTATGGCACAAATGTGTAGCAGATTCGGTAAAATTCCAAAGATGTATATCTAATTCAACTAATAGAAATTATTCACATAAATGGCATCTTATGTGACTTCAAGCTCTAATACATTCAAAAAGTTGTAGTCCCAAATAGTTTTTGTCAATTCAGAGAGAAAACTGGCTTACAGAACTCCTCAACTGAAATGCCTTTGAATCATAACTAGACAAACTAGTATGGGAAAATGCAAGTGAATTAGGAAAAGATTGTGTTCACAATAACTGTATCTTCCGAATGGACCAATTATAAAGCTATCCCCTCTATAAACCTTCAAGTTCACTTTTTTTTTATCAAATCAAGCAATTAAGCTTCACTTACTGAAGTTTCATGCCAATGTGACAACGAATGAACATACCTCCAAACAGCTTTAGTAAGAAGGATGCGTTTTGGAGCTTTTTTTTACTTTTGGTAACCGAGAAATCCCCGAGAGCCAGTTAGGGCGCGGTTCAAAACTCGGTCATGGGTCAGTTTTGGATCTTCTGATGATAAATTTATAAGTGGTGAGCAAATGAAGCATGGATAGTACAATAAGTTATGTAGTATACAAAGATATGATAACTTACAAAAGGACTCATTGGTACAAATATCCATGGCAAAAACCATCTTAGACAGAAGTATAAATTTAGTACTTGTTACAATTCATTTCTTTGAATATAATGACATAAGCTAATCATTGGTCCCAATGCCAATTAGACTTGCAAAGACTCGAAAAGAAATTAAAATATCGGGGATACCAATTATCAAGGAAAATCTCTTAAATCACACTATAGTTTTGCTATCTAACTGATACAATCATTGAAGAAAATACAAAACTTATGCCAAAATTTCTTTGTGCAGAAATAAAGCATTGACATATTATTCACAAGTAACCTACCTCGGAAAAAAAACTAACCTCTTCTGTCCATAGTGCACACATAATCCAAGTAAAATTCAACATCTATGACAAAGCATATTGAGACAGCCTAGAAGCCATATGAGAAACTTGAGCCTGCATCTGAGCAGCCTTAACCTTTGAAGCCGTGGCACGATGAATGAATTGTTCACGCGACAACAACCTTACATTCCTCAAGTACTGATCAAAAGGAATTGCCCCATCCTGTATAGCTTTATCCATCGAATAAATCACATCCTCCATAGCCAAATCCGAGGCATTACAATCCGACATCTGTTTTGAAAGTCTATCACAAAGCTCAAACGCCTCGTCCACATCCACATTCCCTATTTTCTTCACTTTCGTTTCGTTATCTCTAACCCACCCTTCCAACACATCAGTATTCATCAAAACCATCTGTAATTGCTGCTCTAATCCCTCCTTTTCATCCAGCATTTCCTTAACCCCTTTCCTCAACTCCTCCTCTCGACGCCTCAACACTCCTTGTGCATTAAACAACCCTTCCATATCCGCCTCCCTCGCCTTCCCCAACCCTTCAATATCACTATGCAGTTTCACCATAAGCTCATCTATTGCATTCTTCTTATCCACCTCCGACCGATCATCCATTTTCCTCCCCACTACCCCACCACTCCCACTCCCATAAGGTGATGGTGGATACACCCGAGGTGGTATCGCGGGTCGAGTCGACCCACTATTCGAAAAACTAGTACCCGGAGGAGGATGCGGATTCGGGTTCGGGTTCCGTTTGGTGTACAAAGGGGGATCACGGCTAAAAAAATTACTCAAATTACGAACTAATTCAACAAGATTCGAACTTGGGTATACCCAATTTGTCAAATAAGGGATCGAAACAATACCAGAAGAGTTCACAAATGGATGCGAGTCTTTGACGACCATATGACGCGTGGGGTTCACGAATACCAACGGTGATTGACGAGGGTAAGATTCCAGTAACCAAATAATGACCGGAATATTGTAGGTTGCATCTAGATAGACCATCGGAACGGTGCCGTTCGCCTGAAGGAGATTCACAGTCCTGCCGTCGTTGTAAGTGAAAGTAGCGGTTCTGGGTTGAAGAGAAGGACACATGTCGATTAACGAAACGAGGTGTTGACGGATCAGCCATTTGACGTCTTCGGAGTAAGGGAGAGAAGAAGGACCTCGTTGGGAGAGAACGTTGCTTAAGAATTGTTGAGTGTATTGGGGAGATGAAGGAGAGTGAACCGCCGCCTCCGGAGGTGGTGGTGCCATTGTGATCGGAGGAGAAAACGGCGTCGGATTTGGTAAACTCCGGCGATCGGAAAGAAAAAGGAGAACGACGGGGAATATTTTTTAGCTCAGAGCTGACTTTTTTTGTAAGCTACCTTTGACTTTATGCTATTGTTAGGTTTTATTTTTATCTTAACAAAACCCTTGTATGTAATTGAGAGGAATAGTGAATCTCGAACTTGTCCATGCTCATTCAAATCGTCTCAAAAAACATTTAAAAAACGAAGTTTTTCTTTTTCAATCCTTTTTAGACTTACGAGATTGAAGTTGATTTTAGGGGTTTGATGTTTTAAATAAGGTCTAAAGTTATTTAGGTCAAAAGTTAACTTTATATCGTTATGTCTGGAGTTATAACAAACAGATTTAACTTCATATTTGAAAGTCTAAAGTAGGCATAAATATTTAAACTTTGCATTATTAATCGCTTTATATGAACTTTGTACATAGAAGATTTAATAATTTCATATAAAACATTAGTAATAACATGTTTAAAAGTGCTTAGAGTAGAGTTAATATCATATTTTGCTATTTACATTTCACTAAGAAGACACCGTCTCAATTTGTTCGAGCTGAATTTACATTCATCATGTTATGATAAAGAAGAAGCAGGTGAGGTCTGAAGTTTTCCAACACTCACTAAACTTTAAATTTAGGGGTCGTTTAGTAGTTGTTTTGGAGGTTAGTTATGCAGACATTACATATATATGACTAAGTAATATCATGTTTGATAGTTAGTTATGGAAGTTAGTTTGTCTTGAAGAACATAACTAATATTACATGTATAAGAAAATCTATGTATCATTTATGCACAACTAATTCCTGCCATAAAATATTACTATATGAATTTCCTTATAGCTAATCCATAAATTACTAATATTTGCATAATTCTGATCAACTATCTAACGACTCGTTAGATTTTAAAACGGATAGAACTTAAATAGAGGTGCCCAAAGTGGCTATCCGGTGTAATTCATACCTAGAAAATGCAACTCATATACTTGGGCTGTTAAGTTGAATTGTTAGCCCACGTAAAACCCAATTAAAATGACCCAATCATACATGAGTTTCACTTATTTTTGGGTTATTTTTACAAAATATTGTAATGACATAATACATAAACATGACCCTTAACTTGACTTCAACGGACAACTATGCCCTCCAACTTTGAGTGTGCACAAATAGGCACTTAAACTTGTATAAAATTGAACAAGTAGACACATTTGTCCTACATGGCATAATACACATAGGATGTCACGTAGGACACAAAATTTCATGTAGGTGCCATGTAGGACGAATGTGTCCAATTGCTCAATTTTATACAAGTTTAAGTGCCTATTTGTGCACATCCAAAGTTAAAGGTCATAATTATCAGTTGATGCCAAGTTAAGGGTCACGTTTATGTATTATGCCTATTGTAATAAGTGACAATGAAAGAAATATAAAAGTGAGATTACAAATAATTTATTAACGTCTCTACACCTGCTTGATTTAAATTTAGGATTGAAAAAGAAAACATGAGTAACTGTTAGCTTTTCCCCTTAATTTCAAACAGAAGTTGCCAATTACTTGTCAATTCCTTTTCTTTAACGTATTAATTTGAGCTCAAAAGTAACAAGAAAAAAATAATAATATATTTTTGGAACAGTGCCAACTGCTAAGTAAAAAAATATATTTTTGAAAAGAAGTATTATTGGCAATGTTTTTAATTATGGAAATCCCAATTATATTTACTAAAGGAAAACAAATCTCCTTTTCCTGATAGTATTTGGCCTCATTAATCATTATTTAATATAAAATTGATTCTTTTAACCACACACGTACTCAAAAGCTTGCAAAACCAAACATCATTTTTTTCGTTTTTTCAGAGATGGAGTTGGAAGAAAACAACAATGCTCAACCTCCTTATTCTGCCCAACACCCTTGGCTTCTTATTTGTCATGGTGATGTTATGCAGAAACAAACTTTTTTCAGTGTATCGGAGAATCGATATTATATGAAAAGTATACCTGAACTTAAAGAAAAAACATTATCTGCTTATGCGGATGAGTGGCTGGTGTTACAAAGCATTAATTCTAATGATTGTTACCTTTGGAATCTTATTTCAAACGAAAAAATTCAGCTCCCACCACTTCCTGCTAAGTGCGACATATTAAACTGCCTCTTGTCTGCACCACCTCATGATCCCGAATGTCAAGTTATCTTCCAAATTGAGACTTCTCTGGATGATGATGACACTAATGAGGATGAGCATGAGAACTCTGATCATGAGGATGGGGATGAGAACTCTGATGGGGATGAGGGCTCTGATGAGCATGAGAATGACAACTCTGATGAGGATGGGGATGCAGACTCTATTAATGAGGATGAAAACAATGAGGACGATGAGGATGACGATGAGAATTTTCTTGCTTTTTACTTCTGCAAACCAGGTTATAATGAAGAATTTCATAAACAAGATGTCCAATCAATTATCGGATATTCACGTCTTGGGGTCTGGACAGTGTTCAAGAAAAAAATTTATATATTAATAATCGGGATGCAAAAAATTCTAACTTGTTTGGATCTAGATAATGATTCAGGAAGAATAACAGCTACACCAATGGCTGACGGATCTCCAGATCTGTCGAAATCATATTATGCTTTTTATAAGGATTACCTCATTCAATCCTCTTCTAACGATATGTTGTTATATATTCACTTGATTGGTAACGGAAGAGAGTTTGAAATGCCATACCATTTTCAAGTATTTCAATTTGATTTTATAAGAGGAAGATGGATAAAAGCGGAAAGCATTGGAGAAATAGCAATTTTTATAAGTTTCCCTCTGAAGACGGGCACAACTTGTTCGACAAAAGACACAAATCTTAACAAAGAGTGCATCTACTTCACCTACGGTCGTTATCTCTACATCTACAACTGGATAACACATATGATATCATTATCCCTCCCTTGCCCACATGTTAGCAAGACAAAGGATCACCACATGCACTGGTTAACATTAAATTAGTAAATGTTTAATTTGCCTTTTGTTTGTATACAATAAATGTTTAGTACTATTTGATATAGTTTTCGTTGATTTGCATCATGTTAACTTCTTATAATTGTTTTCTCTATTTTTATTCATGATTTCTGGTTTTTGTCTTTGTAAATCTTCTTACTGAAAAGTTTAATGACGAGAATTACTCTCTTTACATACACTGGTCACTATTTAAGTACTAACGTACAAGTAGTTTATGTTAGTTTTAATTGTATCAATTTATCAAACTAGAAATTAATTTTATTGTAACAGTGTTTAATGACAAATTAAAATATTATCTGGATCCAAACACATTAGAATACATATATGCATGTTTACCTTGTTAATACATAAAATTTTCTCTTCAAAACACATCCTCATCGTTTGTTTCATCATCAGGAGTAGTCTTAGTCTCTTTAATTAGAAAGAGAATGTGACACGTATGATTGTTACCTTTGAAATTTTATTTCAAAGATAACAATCGCACGTATTACTTTATTTTTAAGTTCAGATATATGTCTCATATAATACCAATTATAAGGGTGGTGTTGTGCAGAAAAAGAATGTCAGGGAATTTTACTTTTTCGATTATGAAAACAATAATATAATGTGTGGTTAAATTAAAAGAATCAACTTTAAATTAAATATTATTATAATAATATGATTAAATGAGTTCAAATACTACAAGGAAAAGGGGTTAATTAGAATAGGCGTAGAACAAGGAAAATTGTTTCCTTTACTTCCTAGAAAATATAATTAGGATTTCCATAACCAAAAACATTGCCAATTATAGTTGTATTTAATTAATCTTTCCGTTGACTTTTCCAAAAATAAATTCACTTCTGACATAAAAATATATAAAATAATAATGAGTTCAAATACGTTAAGGAAAAGGAGTTGGCAATTCTTATTCTAGTTTATAAATAGGGTAGATCTCATAGCACGTAGTGTTCATAATTTTTCTCAACGACAATTTTTTATAATGGAGGATGCATTGTGGTCGGATTGTATACCATCAGACATACTCGGATTAATATCATCACGTCTTGTTGCCGCAGAATATTTTGTTTTCCGTGCCGTTTGTAAAAAATGGCGTTACACATCCGTGACCCCTCCACATTGTCCTGCTCAACCAGAAAAATCGCCTTGTTTGATCACATTGCGTGGAGATACCGGAATTGTTGATTTCTTTCATCCCGTGTACAATGTCATGACGACTACGTCTATCCCAATTCCGAAATTAATGGATTCCCGAATTCGAAGTTCAAAAGCTAATTGGTTACTCATAAGTCATGGCAATCACAACATGTTTTTTTTCAATCCTATTAGCAATGACATAATTGAACTTCCTGATCTACAAGAGGAGTATGAAAATATTTGCGTTTGGACATTTTCATGTCCTCCAGACTCGTCGTCATCTGCTTGCTTTGTTGTTGGTTTTGATTACCTTGGTAATCCCCCAGACGTATGCATCATCAAAGTTGGAGAGACTAATTGGACGTTTCATAACTTAAACAATCCAACAGATAGATATAAATGTTTTTTTTTAACGGGATGCAAAAGTCCAATATTTTTCAAAAATAATATTGTTTATGTACTGGGAGATAAAGGAAATTTGGGAATACTGACCATCAATGAAAACTCAATTCCTAGTTGGAAATTTTATGGGAAATCCTTTCTACGTAGAAGACTAAATTCAATCCAATATGTTTACATGGCAGAAGATGTCGATAACGAAGGAATGTTAGTTGTATTTCTATCTCACCACGAAGGGAAAGTAGAGGTTTGGAGGTACAAAATGAATGGAGAAGTGTTGGAGAGGGAAAAAATAACAAGTTTAGACAATAAAACATTGTTTGTGAGCTTGGAAGGATCCTGCTTGAAAACATGTGTTGCACAGGGGCTAGGAAACAAGATATATTTTTCAATGTTTCATAACAACAAGGGAGTTTTCTATTGTTTGGCCAATCGCAAATATTACTCTTTTGATTACTTGGGCATCAAAGCTTATTCAAGTCCAAATATTTTTAACTTGGTTCGTCCAACATCATGTATTTGGATCGAATCAAAGAATGATTAATTGTATTGTTCCCTTTTTGTTGGTGTTTATTTTTTCCATTAGTTAGCAATTTTGTCTTAATAAAAGCGGAATTGTTTTGCCATTTTATCTTTTATTTTTATCTTGTGCAGTTTTTTATGAGTATACTTTTTCAATTTGCTAACTTAAATTACTTCGAACTAAAATTTAGTAAAATTACACTGTTGAAATTGTTTAATTTTGGCATAACAAGAAGGGGGAGTTCAAGAAAGCTTTAAACTTTATAATTATCATATGCTCACATGCATATATGTATATGTTAAATTGAAACAAGGAGATAACAAAATAGCGATAAAACTTAAGGAGACAACAAAATAGCGAGAAAAAGTATACATTAAAGGGAGAAAACTATAAGATATTCGATGATAAGAAGTAAGAACAAATCATTGTAACCTAAAAAAAAGACCTATATTTTGAAATAATATACCTCAAAAGATTGACCAACACTTGAACCAACTTTTCAATCTTTAAAATACTCGTAATATCTAGTGTAAGTGCTCGGGGGAAAAATTTCTCAGGAGAAAAAAATCTCGTCCATGTATGCAAAGCAATAATGTTGTCAGAGGGATCCCAAGTAGGGACGATTGTTTTATTTTGGACTCCTTATAAGGCTTGGACAATTTTCCTCCTTTCGAGCTAGCTTTTGGGGTGTGAGTTAGGCCTAAGACATATTTTAATAGTTATGTTGATATTCCATTGATAAATATTGATTTCATTTGCTGAGTAATACAGTCTTCAATATCATTCTGGTTCTTACATTTTTTCTTGATTGATGCATAGTTAACAACATTATGTGTCTGAAGTTTGACTTTGCTAGGGCCACATCTTTAACAACGAAATATTTGAATTCGTTTTTGCCAAGATCATAACTTTAGTAAAAAAAAAATGTCTCACATTGACCTCGACAAGCAATTGGCAGCTTCATATATTTACAACAAAGTAGCCAGTTTACACACAATCTTCTTTACATAAAAGGTAGCCGGAAAAAAAAAAACGTTAGGTCTAGCTAGGGGTGTGCATTCAGTATTTGGTTCGGCATTCTCAAATTTTGGTTTCGATCATTTGATAATTGGTAGTTAAAAATAGATATCAAATACTAATATTTTAAATTTCGATTCGATGATTCGATAATCAGTAATTAAACTTCGGCTTGGTACGATATCCGATTACACGCCATATTGAACTTTTAGCCAATTGTATTACAAAGTTAATACTATTTCTCCATTATACTTTTTTATGTGGAGGCACAATATAATAGAATATTAACAAATAAGAAGACATCAAGAAAAACAAATCGATACAATCTAAAAGACATGTATTTGAGTTGTTTATATTTACTTTTTAACTTTGTCTTTGAACTTGTACTAATGAGTAATTGAGATGTTCATATACGAGCTGCATTAAGTTAATAATTCGGTATTCGAAAAATAGCGAATACCAAATGATACTAATGTCTAATACCAAAACAAAATTCGAATAATATAATTCTAAAATTTTACTCTCGAATATTGAATTCCAAATACCAAATTATCAAAAAAAATTGGTTCGATTCGATATTTTATGTCCAGTCCTAAGTTTAGCCACACAAGAACCGTGGTAATATGGGAGAAAATGTGGGTAAGGGCCACATTTTTTTTATCTCAAGGTATTTCTCACATTAAAAATGAAAAGAACGTGATGAAGTAAATTTCTAACTCTTCCATACATGTGACAAAAATAATTTCAACAAAAATAATTATTGTGCATGTAATGTATCGATATTGTATAAAATAGTAATGCAATGTATCAGTATTGTATACATAATGTATAATCATGCATATGTGTTGTATGTAGATGTATAAAAAATATATACATATATCCATATACATTATTTATACAATACATTTATAAAGGGCTTTCAAATATATACGATAAAGATATTAGCTTATACTTCCTCCGTCCCATTTTATGTGGCAATATTTGACCGGGCACGGAGTTTAAGAAATATATGAAGACTTTGAAATGTTTACCAAATTGCCCTTTAAAAAGTAGACTCACTTTTCTCTCTTCTCATAAATGTATTGGAGTACTATCTTTAAGATTAAGTGGGATCAACAAGGGTAAAAGAGGAATTGTACCTTTAAATACTTACCATATAAGGAAATGTGACATTCTTTTTGGGACAGACCAAAAAGGAAATGGTGCCACATAAAATGGGACGGAGGGAGTAATAAATATAGTCATCTTTTATTTTCATTAAAAATAGTCAAAAGTCATAGGAAGTATATACACATACTATACAATCTATCTTGTCAAAAGTCATAGAAAGTATCCATTGATTATACTATATAGTTATCCAAAAGTCATAGAAAGTATACACTGATTATACAATATAGCATACTTATACATGCACTAAGTATACACTCTATACATTATGATATACTAAGAAGTTGAATAGAGATTAACTATACATGAGTATACATGACTATCTACTGACTATATAGTCTCGATTAACTCAAACCACTTTTAAATAGTCCCAAATTTTAGATATGAAATCCTCTCAATGTTTCAAATATTTGATATGTAATTCACTTATTGGCCCTAGATAAGATACGTAATTGTTTTCATGAATATTATTGTTTTAGTGTTAATTCATTCCTCTCCTAATTTTCTCTTATATATTATTGTTTCTTTTTGGATTATGTTATTCTCCATGCTGTGTCTTTGTGCATATTTTATTGTGCACTCAAAATAATATTTCGTAACAAAAATATCATGTATGATCCTATTTCTTAAATTTTTTATTTAGTAGATTAGCATTTTGTATTTTATATAAATTTTAGGCGACAACGTAGTTTGTGAAATTTTAATTATATAATTTCTAACAATTTTTATTTAGAATAAACCATTTTTTGTTTAGTATTTCTTATAGGGATAAGGAAAAGATCAAACAATGCATATATAAAAAGAAGACTAGAAAATCACTACGGAAAGATTGGAAGAGAAGCACAAATGTTTGAAATAATATGTAAATTTATCACATAATTGTATATATGTAACTGGTATATATATGTATTTGTATATCTGACGAGCGACATTGGGAGAGGGTGGAGAGAGAGGTGAGCGAGATTGGGAGAGGGGGAGAGAGGAGAATGAGAGGGGGCAAAGAATGGAGAGATGTGAATTGCATATGTATATCTATCAGATAATTGTATATATGTAACCGGTATACATATGTATATGTATATCTAACGAGCGAGATTGAGAGAGGCGAGCGAGACTTGGAGAGGTAGGAAAGAGGCTAATTGTATTTGTATATTTGTCATATAATTGTATATGTATATGTATAATTTGTATTCGTATATGTATAAAAAGGAGAGAGATGAGAGAGGCGACATAATTATAGCTAAAATTAAGCCATGAGTGGTAATAAATGGAAACTAAAGCTATCTTAGCTAATTAACTAGTATATGTTTACTTATCCGCATAATTTCCCCTAAAAAGAAATAAGAGACTTTTGCCTGATGATATGGCATAAAAGGTCAAAAATACCCTTAAACTATTCGAAATAGCTCATATTTACCCTTAAACTATTAATAATAATGAGTTCAAATACGTTAAGGAAAAGGAGTTGGCAATTCTTATTCTAGTTTATAAATAAAAATAGGGTAATAACACAGGAAATCTCTTATAACACGTACTGTTCATAATTTTTCTCACAATTTTTTTATAATGGAGGATGTATTGTAGTCAGATGGTATTCCAGCAGACATACTTGGATAAATATTATCACGTCTTGTTAGTGCAGAATACTTTATTTTTCGTGCCGTTTGTAAAAGATGGTGTTACGCATCCATGACACCTCCACATCGTCCTGCTCAACCAGAAAAATCCCCTTGTTTGATCACATTGCGTGGAGATACCGGATGTGTTGATTTCTTTCATCCCGTGTACAATTTCATGACGACTACGTCTATACCAATCCCGAAATTAATGGATTCCCAAATTTGAAGTTCAAAAGGTAATTGGTTACTCATAAGTAATGGCAGCTGCGATATGTTTTTTCTCAATTCTATTAGCAATGACATAATTGAACTTCCTGATCTACAAGAGGAGTATGAAAATATTTGTGCTTCTTGGACATTTTCATGTCCTCCAGACTCATCGTCATCTGCTTGCTTTGTTGTTGGTTTTGATTACCTTTGTAATCCCCCAGACGTATGCATCATCAAAGTTGCAAAGACTAATTGGACGTTTCATAACTTAAACAATCCAGCAAATAGATATAAATGTTTTCATTTAACGGGATGCAATAGTCCAATATTTTTTCAAATATAATAGTCTATGTACTGGGAGATAAAGGAAATTTGGAAATACTAACCATCAATGAAAACTCAATTCCTAATTGGAAATTTTATGGGAAACCCTTTCCACTTAGAAGACTAAATTCAATCCAATATGTTTACACGGCAGAAGATGTCGACAACGAAGAAATGTTAGCTGTATTACTATCTCACCACGAAGGGAAGGTAGAGGTTTGGAGGTACAAAATAAATGGAAAAGTGTTGGAGAGGGAAAAAATAACAAGTTTAGACAATAATAAAACACTGTTTGTGAGTTCGGAAGGATCGTGCTTGAAAATGTGTGTTGCACAGGGGCTAGGAAACAAGATATATTTTTCAATGTTTCATAACAACAAGGGTGTTTTCTATTGTTTGGTCAATCACAAATATTACTCTTTTGATTATTTGGGCATCAAAGCTTATTCAAGTCCAAATATTTTCAACTTGGTTCGACCAACATCCTGCATTTGAATCGAATCAGAGGATGATTAATAGTATTGTTCCCTTTTTGTTAGCAATGTTGTCTTAATAAGAGCGGAATTATTTTCCCTTTTTGTGTGTCAATTATATTTTAAGGAAAATATATAAAGTTGAGTGATAGTCCTAAAACAAACATAAGTGATATTACTAGGTAATTTCTCAAGCATGGATGATTATCTAGGGAAATCACTCAATCAAATTGAATTTACAAGATTAAAGTTGATGTTAGGTGTTTGACGTTTCAAACAAAGTTTAAATTTTATTTTGTTAAAAGCTAATTGGAGTTAAGGTTGATAGAATTAACTTCATATTTTAAAGTCTGAAGTAGGCGTAAATATTTAAACTTTGCATTACTAACCGCTTATATGAATTTTGTACATAAAAGTTTTAATAATTTCATATTAAACATTAGTAATAACATGTTTAAAAGTGTTTAGAGTAGAGTTAATATCATATTTTGCTATTTACCGTTCACCAAGAAGACACCATCTCAATTCGTTCGAGATGAATTACATCCATCATGTTCTGATAAAAGAGAAGCAGGTAAGGAGGTCTGAAATTTTCCAATACTCGCTAAACTTTAAATTTAGGGGTCGTTTATTAATTGTTTTGGAGGTTAGTTATGCAGACATTAAATATATGACTAAGTAATATCACGTTAGATAGTTGGTTAAGAGGTAAATTATTCATTTAGAAAATTGATATAGTTTGTCTTGATTTTTTTTTTAAAAAAAATCCGCATAACTAATACTACATGTATAAGTCATAAGGGACTTTATGTATCATTTTTATGCAAAATAAAAGATGGAATAACTAATCATGCATCACTAATTCTTACCATAAAATAATACATGTATTTCCTCATAACTAACTCATATATTACTAATAGCTTTGAGACATTTGTAGCAAACGAAACCTTCATTCCTTATTGCCATGCCAGCAAGTTAGTTTCATGTCGACTTGCGGATAGCGTATCACATATGGAAAGCAAGGAACTGGAAGCATTTCAAAGGAGTACAAATACAGTATACTGACATAGTGGAGGGAATAATTCGAGAACTTATAGTGAGGATAGAAATGTATAACAAAAAAAGCAAATAGGTGTAGGAGTTTTTGGCAGAAATTATGTAATTAGTTTGAGTTGATGAGGTCACTCCTCAAATACCTATTAAGGTACTGAGGTTGGGATGCTCTTGGACTGTAAGTTTATTTGTTTGTTAATGGTAATATTCACATTGGTTGCCAATCAATCACAAAAATCAAAATTGTAACTGGAACTTGATAACGAACTTGGACTAACCCAGATAAAGTCGTGGACAATATGAATTCGTGACATATCGAGATTGATTCATTTCATCGAATTTGCATAGTTCTAACCAACTATCAAACGACCTGCTAGTTTTTAAATGGATAGAACTTAAATAGAGGTGCATAAAGTGGCTATCTGATGTAATTCCTACCAAGAAAATGCAACTCACAAACTTGGGCTGTTGAGTTGAGTTGTTAGCCCATGTAAAGCCCAATTAAGATGGCCCAACATACATGAGTTTCACTTATGGTTTTGGGCCTTTTTTGTTCTATTTCAATCTATTACATTAGTAGCCGCCTGATCTTTCTTCTTCTTTTTTCCCACTTAGTTAAAGAAATAGCCATAATCTAGTCAACTTTATTAATTTCTTTTTGCAATAAACATTTAATAAATTGTAACTGGAAAGACTTATTATTGTTTTCACCAAAAAGTAGTGATATGGATAGTCATTCAAGTTATAGAAATGATTCGTTAAAAATAATTTTATTTATTTTGTATACATGAAAAATACTAGAAAATGACATTAATAATTCCTTGAGTTTGTGAGTAGGTTTAAAATTATCCTATAAATATACCTTTGTGCATATTAGAACCTTAAATTTATCAAAACCAAGCATTTCTAATAAGGTCTGAATCTTTCATCTCATCGAGGATATGACCCTGATAAGAGAGCAACGAAAATTAGGATAGATAATTAGTAAGTAATAGAATGATTTTCCTCTTCCCAGTGGTAAAGCATGGTTCTAAGGGGCGGAGCCACCTTGAGTTCAGGGGTTCATCTGAATCCCCTTCGGCGGAAAATTATACTATTTATACATTGTTAAAATACTTTTTTTATGTATATATTAGATGTCGAACCTCCTTCGGCTAGTTTGTATATCCACTCTTCAGATTTTGAACCCCTTTAATAAAAATCTTGGTTCCACCACTAATTCTAGCCATAACATTTGCCTGCTCCCTTATTAGTAGTATTACTATTATGCATTATTTTATTCTTTAATTTTATACTAATGTTGTTACTTTTACTTTGGTTATCTTTCCTTTTTTTAACGTTGGTACTTTACTGTCTTCAGATTTCCATCATAGAGTTTTCGTTGTTACTGTCGTTTTCTTTTTTGTATTTTTCATTAAACTAGTCTCGAAAACTATTTTCTTGAGCTGAGGGTCTAATCGGGAACAACCTCTCTATCTCACAAATAGAGATAGAATTTACGTATATCCATCTTTTTCCAAACTTTATTTCTGAAATCATACTGAGTATGTTATTGTTTTCGTATATATTCATAAGATGTAGTTAAAGGAAATTTTACACCAGACAAATGAAGCCCATGTTATCCACTTTTAAGGTTCACAATAAAGAATCTTTTTAGCCCATCCTATGCCATATGCTGTTAATTTTTGTACCTTTCTATTTTTTTATATTAGGAAAGTCTACCTCATATCTTTCTGCAATAAATTCTCTTTAAACCCTTTCTGACACAAGAATTCTCCAAGAAACTACTCAAACTAAAAGAAAAAAGAAAAAGAAAAAAAAAAGAGGAAGTTACGTGAACTAAATTTTCGTTATGCGTGGGGTTTCAGAAAAGTCGGACCATAAGAGTTTATTATACAGAACGTTATTCTTCATTTTTTTAATAAAAAAATATTTCCATCCTAAAACTCGTGACCTCATGATCAATAGGAGTACCTTTAACAAAAAGCAAGAAGAAGAAGATAAATAAGAAACAAAGAACTAAAATGAAAACTAAAAGATTGAGTCTTTTACTTCTTCTGAATTAATCAGTATTCCTACTAACAGAAATCAACAAAGAACTCACAAAGTTGAAGTCTTGCAAAAGTAAAATTTTCATTTACAATTCCATAATCAAACACCTTATAAATCATAATAGCCATAACCATTTCCTATATTGCTCGAACTCATCAAAAATACTATTAGATCTCTGTCGAATCCTTCAAAAACATGACTACTCTTTGGAAAAAATCAACAGACACCCAACGATATTTTTGAAAAGTCTCGACAAATGAGCAACATAAACCATTCTTATCTTCTTCAACAAAAAAAGAAGGTCAAGAAGATAAACAAACAAAGAACTCAAAAAGTTAGAAGTCTTGAAAAGTAAAATTTTCATTTACAATTTCATAATCAAACACCTTATAAATCATAATAGCCATGAACATTTCCTATATTGCTCGAACTCATCAAAAATATTGTCACACCTTTGTCGAATCCTTCAAATTTATCACTACTCCAACGATATTTTTGAAAAGTCTGAGCAAGTGAGCAACATAAACCATTCCTATCTTCTTCAACAAAAAGGAAGAAGAAGATCAAGAAGATAAACAAACAAAGAACTAAAAAATGAAACTTAATAATTAAAGATTAGTTTTTTTTGTGAATTAATCAGGACTCTTAGTAGCACAAATCATCAAAGAAAATCCATCTTTTTCTTCTTCTTCTTCATTTTGCTCCAAATTCTTCTCTTGATCAAACCACAACCTACTATCCAATCCACTTCTTGTCCTAAACATAAACATTGCACATCCAGATTTTGGATTACACAACCAATCATGAACATCCCACATAAAATCCACAACCAATCCATCTAAAAATATCGTTTGATTTCCGCGAAAATTCCATTGTAATCTCTTCACTTGTATCACACTCTTCTTATCAATCGATACAAACAACATTGAAGATGAATTCTTGATCAAAATGTCATGACATTTTCCATTTTCACTAAACTTACCCTTAGTAACCAAAACAGAACTACTTGAAAAATGTTCATTTCTTGAAACCAATCCAAATCTTGAAAATTTATCATCAAGATTCAATTTTTTTAACTCAAACTCATGCCCCATGTCACCAAGAATCAACCCCACCTCACAATTCACTAATATCTTCACAAAGAACCCGTTGATCGGTTCTGGACCTCCTTCATACTTCGCGTTAGAAAGATCCCAATAAACGTCGAATCTTGAAGAATACAATTCAATTGTTTGTGAACCTTTTGACTTGTCTAATATTGTAACTACTTTCTTGAAATTTTTTGTGTATTTTTCACTTATACTGATTGAAAATACATGTTGTAATAAACAACACCATGTAATTTTAATCAAGAATTGCTTCTCTATTGATGAAATTTTCACTTTGTAAATACATGTAACAACATTTTGTAGTGAAGGAATGTTATATACTACTTGATTTGATGGATTTGAACAATATGAATTTGTTACTTTTATAGCATGCTCATTGTAACAACTTGCTATATTTCTCATTCTTGATCAAAAAAAAAAAATCCCCAAAAAAAAAAGGAAGAAAAGGGGTGTTTCTTTAAGTGTTTGATTTTTTTGGGACTATACTTTGCTTTTGTAGAAAGGAAATAATGGAAGATGAAGAGTGGTTTTTGATAGGTTCTTTTCTTGTATAAACAGTTTAGTTTATAACTTGAAGGAGTTGTTTTAATATGTAACAATAAGAGAGAAAATTGAGGTTTTTGGCCAGGTCATAGGCCAATTAATAAGGGATTCTCTGACCTGAACAATTCTAATAAATATATACTAATACACCTAGTATTTCGATATTTGTATTAAGATTCGATTAAAACTGAAGAAAGTTTCACGTTTGATCAGGGTAAAGCGTTATGTTGATTTTTTTTTGGTTTTCCACGTGGTGTTTGATATCTATATAGAGGTTCGACTAAATACGGAGTCGCACTTGAAAAGTTTCACATAGAGATGGTAACGCAAATGGGCGGTAAGATGGACTGGATTAATAAATGAGTAGGTTATTGATCCATCCAAAAGTTATATGGATTAAAATGTGAATCCAAACTCAAAGTTTGATAGGTTGAACTAATAAATGAGCGGATCAATAATCAGCCCAGACGTCATGCTTGAGCGGTTGGTGGTTATGATTTCATGAACTAATTTTATCACGTCTAATCCAAATTGAGAGTAAATGCTCCTTGACAAAGAAAACTCCATGCCCAAAAATTTGAACTTGTAACATTTGGTTAAGGATAACAGAATACTTACTATTTATCATTTCACTGCAATCCTCGATAATTATATACATTTAAGTTATATGTAGTAACAATTTTTTTTACACGACTAATGTAATTTACCTTGTTATATAACATACAACTTGTCATTATAAAAAATCAAAATTAAGTAAGTTATTTACACCATCAATGTGAAGAATTTTTATACCATCATATTACTTCTAGCTATTGTAGTACAATATATAACACGTCTTATTTTTAAGACTATAAATCTCACATTTAAGAAAGATTTGATGTTTATTTAAGTAATTTGATAGTGTAAAATTTATTTATATTAACGATATATATAATTGTAATTACTTGTGATGACTTAATTTCATTAATGTTGTTTGCATTGTCTCTACACAAACTCTAATTTTTTTAATTAAAAGTCAGAAGAATAGAAGGACCTTATTAATTTCAAAGGATTTCTTTAATTAAAGAGTACTACTACAAATTTCAGTGACAGTTCATCTGTTTTTTTCCAAAAAATATATTTAGAAAAAATTGTTAAGTTGACTTGATCTGATTCTACAGAAATAAAAAATAAAATGTTAGGTGTTGTACTTTATTCTTTATATTAATTATTATTGTGCTTAATTTGTCCTTTTCTGTGTGCTAATGTCAACTTCTGAAAAAAACAAAACATTTATATTTATAGTTTATTTATTATATTTCTATTGGAAACCTTTACTGGTTACATGTGATCATCCTCTTTTTTTTTTCATTAATAAACATGTCATTGAGATAATTCAGTTGCTTTAGAGGGTGATCATCTGGAGTTAATTTTTCCTCAACGTCTTCTAAGTCAAGTCTGTTTGCAGGACTATTATACAGAGGGGATGTGATTTACCCAATGTACATAAAGTGTTCACCATAGACGGCTCACCAGAAAGACAGATTGTAACAGAAATTGTAATGACTACGGATTATCTTGAAGTTCGAAAAATAATACTCCCTCTGTCCCTAATTACGTGTCCACTTTTCCTTTTATAGTTGTCCCTAATTACTTGTCTATTTTGACAAATCAAGAAAGAACAATTTTTTTTTACCTATTATACCCTCAATTAAATGATTAATTACTTTGAAAAATGTAGAACTTTTCATCCACTTCATAATTAATAGGGATAAAATAGTAAACTCACTATGTCATTAATTGTTTTCATAATAGGTGTGTCAATTCAAAAGTGAACAAGTAATTAGAGAAATAGGGAGTATAAGGTAATTTTGTTCCCCATATTGTACAACTGTTGATGATAAAAACAAAAAAAATGTGATGTTGAGAGATGGGCCCTGTAATTAATTTAGTCAGAAGGAACCACCAATTACAAATCATATTTATATACTTGTGCCGACTATTTTAATTTAATTTTTATGAATCGATCGAATTAAAAGAATTTACATTATGAGATCGTTTATTAATGATTGCAAGTAAATTTTATGATTAGTACTAATTGATAATTTGATAAAAATAACGATAGTGACTAATATGCATTACAAGTTAAACTAAATTGATATGTTATTCTAAAAAAAAAAGTTACTATTGTAGTTCGTATAATTTATATCGAATTGCCTTCACATCCTAATATTCCTAACAATATTTGCCTTCACAGTAAATTGCAACTTCAATCCTCCCTTGCATCCTAACATTACTAACAATATTTTCCTTCATACTAAACGTACAATAAATTACGACTTCAATTATATAATCTATAAATTTTAAATTTTGAATTTACCTTTAATTTCTATTTAAAAGGATAAGGGATTTCTTTATCACTAAATCAATCTCAAAACTCAATTACTAATTAATTAAGATGGCCCATTCAAAGCAAAATTTTATATATATATATATATATATATATTATGAAATGAAACTTTGAAATTTTATCCAATAAAAAAAGTGCAGTTGAGAACATTAAATTTTGTGAAAATGAAAGAACATTGAAGAGTAGACTAAAGAATGGTTCTCTTGAGCTTGTGTCTTTTTCCAAACAAACACTCAACAGACATAAAAACAGCTATAATAATTATTATTATTATTCTTTTTTCTACTATATTAAAAAAGCACAAAACCTATTAAATACAAAATATCAAAGTATGAAATGTTGGTGTATGGGCTTATGTTTTTTTCAATAATAAGAACATCATCATTTATTTTATATGTTTTGATTTGATTGAATACAAGTGTTAAAGAGAAAAATAAAGATTTTTGAAATTTGAGATTTTAAATATGTCATGAGGTTTTTTGTGAACGATTATAAAGTAAAGTTTATTACTTAAACGGTCATTGAATTATTGGAAATAAATGAACATAGTAACTTTTTTCTTTTGTATAAAAAAAATCACTTATCTTATGATATTATGCCTAAAAGATCAATCAAATCGGAATTCAACCACTTTCAATGACGTGTGTTAGGATCAAATGTTTACCATCATGCCAAAAACTATAACTGATTGCAAAGACACAATTTTATTTCTTAACTAAATCCACCAAGCAAGCGTCATATTCGATCAGACTCCGTTCTGGATTACCTTATCCTTTATTGGTGAGGGACTGCAGTAATGATATGTCTCATTGCATAGAAGTAGAATGTTTCATTGTAACATTAAGAAGGGACAAGTTTAGAGGGCCACTAACGTGATATCCATTATTACAATTTACAACATTTTAGCATATAGTTTGCATCGACAGTATCAATCTTCACTATTTGTTATATTTGTGGCCATAATATTTCAGTCGGAGAATTTGATAGCTTTGATTTAGATAATGTAAAGAAGTTTAGTTAACACATATAAATAATACATTCCTAATCGAGTATGACAATATATATTGATCATGGGATGCCAATTTTAACATTGATTGTCAACCTATCGTAATCGTCTTCCTTATATGGATTTGTAACCAATAATGTAAGCAAACACATATAGAGAGTTGTTATTCATGTTGGGCGAAAAACAACCCAAAAATAATTTAGCAATCATCACCTAAGTAAACTTGAAGAAGGAGAACATTTAAGGCCTTAGTTAGACTTTTCAAAAATATTATCACACTCGTATTAGATCCTTCAAAAATACACTATTTTTGAAGGATCCAACACACACCCGCGAGCAACACAGATTAGGACAACAAGAGAATTCATATAAATAAATTATCAAATTTCAATGTAGTCAATGGTCTAATTATTCTTTGCTTGTTTCATGTCCAAAAGAATTCCACTTGCCCAAATATTTAAATTACATTTTTTTATTATCATTAAGAAAATTTATTTAAATGGCTTTGATTAATGAGATAGAGTATTTATTAGGGTTAGAGTAGAAAACAGACAGCCCTATCCTGCCAACTCACCAATTTCTCTTAAAATAAATCAATTTGAAACAAAAAATAATAATTCCAAAAATGGAATTAAAGACTGAAATTCTTTAGAAATATAATACAAAAAGTGAGACTTCAAAAATATCCACAATTCTATCCACTAGTACTGCAGTGAAACTATCTCTATAACAATATCGTTCGTTTTGAAAACTTTTTATTGCTATAAAAATTGTTTGATATACAATTATAATAATATTCGGCTATTATAGGTTAAAAAACCCATAAAATCAAAATTTTCATTTTTTTTAAATATTATGCACGTAAGAATTTTAATGTAGCTTAATTAATCACATTTCTTAATGATAAAAATTTATATTCATATAATATTCTTTGTCATATAATAATAAAGTATCAAAATATTTGATCGGTATTTCTAAAGCTATTATCGGTGATCTTACATAGAGATAAAATATAACATAAAAAATCAGTTTCGTGAAAAATTTAATTGTTATAATAAAGTGTTGTTATATAAAAATGTTATAGAAAGACCTGTTCCGACAGACTTTTCGTTGGAAATTTATGTGTTTCAAGTAGTGATTCCATTAAAGAAAATATTTTCCCTAATAAAAAAAAAAGCTAATAAAATAGAAGTGTAGGGTAACTGACTCGAACATCATTATTTGCGAGAAGAATTGTTTCTAATCAAAATATATTGATATTTTATTTAATAATAAATTTGAAACAATCATCAAGGTACCTATAAGAAAATAAAAATTATTGACAGCTACTATTACCAAAACAATAAAATTAATAGTGTGAATTTCAGATTGTTACACAACCAACTAGTCCTGCAAGATAATTAAGATCCATGTGTTTATTAAACATCATTAATTAGATTAGTACCTATTTGTTGCATATATTATTGTTGGCCATAAAATATTCATCATTCCATTTATTATAAGTATATAACTAATAATTATTATATTCATAAATTGACTAATCAATGTAAAAAGATTCTTTTCTTTTCTCAATTAATATCTGGTATTCATATTGGGTCGACTGAATTCGAATTCACACATTGTAGGATTTATTTTTGGGAACGGTGCTTCCAATGGAATTCTTTTTCCATTCCAAAATGGATCAAATCCAATACCACTAATCAAAATGAAGAAATTTCAACCATCCCGCCACAACTCAAATTAGTCGTTAAACTTCTTTTTCATCAACCTACAAGTAGGTTGTCTGTAGTTAAATATCTTTACTAAGAAATATTGATTAACGGCAACGATATCTATGCCATAAGCAACAAAGTCTATACAATTAAATTTGTAAATAATATACAACTTGGTGATAAAGAAATTAGGAAATTGTACTACCAGTGGAAAATTTTCAGCTAGAACAAAATTCAGATTTTTTATTTTAAAAATTTCTATATTATGAATATTCATCATAAAGTTGACTAATTTATGATGATTTTAAGCCGATAGTAAGGTTTATTGCAACCATTCTTTCTTTATTCAGGCTTAAGACCAATGATGTGTAAGCTATGCAAATTAGCTCAAACACAAAGCTCACTGATGCCGACATTTCACCCCATCGTTTTTCTGAAGGACTCTCGATTCAAAAGGGAACCATCCAACATAGAAAAGAAACAACAAAATAGCAAGAAACAAAACCATCTTTGCAACTATATATTAAGAAGTATATAAGCTAAGTAATAACAACAATTAATAACATATCAAGTGTAATCTCACAAGTATGGTTTGAGCAGGGTAGAACGTATACAATCTTTGTCCCAACCTTTTTGAGGTAGAAAGTGTTTCCGATGGACCCTCAACACAAAAAAGAAAGTATTCGACGCAGTATTATAAGAAAAATGATAACAAAAATAGCAAGATATAAAACAATCTCTATATCAATATTGGTTATTAAATTTGGCATGGTAAAGTTATTAAATGTATGTGTATTTATGTGAGAATAAATTAATAAAGTGGTGAAATATATGCAATAAAGTAAAGTTCTTGTATAATAATGGAGAATATAGGCTACTTTGTAAATTCAACTAATGCCATTAAGAGGAAAAACAAGGAAATGCAGCGAAAATCATTAACTAAGTATAAAACGCATTCACTAAATGCGAGTAATGCATAAAATTTGAAATTTTCAAAGATGTACGGTCCAACATAAATATTACGTTATGTTTTTCAATATATAATATCGGGTAATGCTAAATGGCCAAAAATTCAAAAAGTTTATAATATCTTTTTCATTTTAAAATAAACTGATCTTTTTACCATTTTTAAAATTAAAATGTATTAAAGTTAAAAGGGTAAAAATGTTCAAAAAGGTAAAATAACATAGTGTGAAATATGTTATTTTACCATTCTGGCCAAATTTTATGGCCAAAAGGATTTTTCCATATAATATTATACAATATTATATCTTGGGAAATTCATATTATTTTACTAGATAATATATAAATTCTCTTGACATAATTATTTTTTTGGCTTCATACCAAGCACACCCTTTATGTATAATATTATATGTATAACCATGTATAACAAGTATATAATATCTATATATCAGTTAAAATAAATAAATAAAATTCCTTTTATACTACACAACAACGCACAAATCCCTTTTATAACCATATATAACAAGTATATATAATATAAATACCATTACCTTTTGTTTGGAATTGAAGGAAATTAAGAAAAGGAAGGAAAATGAATGAGAAAGTTAAAGAAAAAAAAAGGTTTTATTTCCTCTATTCCGATTTATAACATTTTCTGATGCATGGTGAAATACTGAAATTTTAATTCAATCTGATGCATTGAGTAGAAAATATATTAAAAATATATTTTAGTACCTTTTATTTAATTTTTGTATAGTATTGACATGAGATGAGTTTATAAATCGTGTAATATATGGTACCCAAATCAAGAAAGAAGGGAGCAAAACTTTGCTTTCAAAAGAATTTTCATTCAATAATAATAATTCATCAGTATGAGGAATTTGGTCCATTTGTAATACTATTTGTCTTACATTTTTTTCAAAATAAAAAATAAAAAAGTGCATTGAAGCCTTTATTTATAAAAAAAAAGAATTCTTGATTATGACTTTGTGTACAATATATTTATAGCATGCATCTGACAGAAAAAAATAATCATGCTAACAAAGCATAATGAACTAATTGGAGTAACTACCAAGATATCAAAATTATTTTTTCTCAACATACCTGACTCAAAAAATCCATTCCATCTTCATGTTATGTTGCTTATATAAAAAATCTTGTCGCACCTATATAAATTCGATAAAATTTAGGTGTGGATATGAGATACGATAGTAAATTTGATCAATTTAACTTGGGTGTGATTTGACTATACATCTATGATCAAGAAGTAATTTAATTTAATTTAGGTTTATATCATATATATTAACGTAAAGTACTAGAATATTTTGCTATCATATGAGAAAATAACTTATAATTGAAAAAAATATGAAGTGTTTACATAAAAATTTCATTATGCTATCTTTAATTTAATTTAACTTCAATTGATTGTCAAAAATATACCTATATAAATTGTAAAATACGTATTTCAAGTTTGACTTGAAATGACTTCAGACATATGTGATTGAAGTTTCAAAAAATTGCATCTGAAGTACTAGCAAACTCCGAACAAGTTAAATGGAGGCGATCAAATAGAATGCCCCGTAAAAATCTAATTATCATCAAACAATTCAAAATTTCTAGACTTTTGTAAAACAAGTCCAATAAAAATACATTTTGATTTCGAAGGGGAGGAATTGACCTTTCATAACACTTATTCAGTCGTACTAGCATGACCCCATTAATTAATTTTTTATCAGAGCTTAAGGAAAGAGACAAAATATTGAGGCAAATCTAGCTCTCCGACAAGCTAAAACACGAGTGGAGGCTATCAATCCGATTTCAAAACTAGTTGGTACATTCGAATAATGATAATAAAAAAGTTTTTCGGGTTTTCTATTGTTTTGTATACATGGGCCATGACAGCCCAAATGGATGAGGCCCATTAGAGAAGCCTAAATTAATGGGCGGCAAAATCTTATCTAAACAGCCCATTTCAGAAGCCTCTTACATGTTCGATGAAATGCCTCAAAGAGAGTAAATTATCCAAGTTCTTGATCAATCAACATTCTTGGTTAATGGGAATCTTCAATTTGGTGTTATAGTTTAGTATAAAGATTGAAAATGGAGAAAATAATGGTGTTGCAGTGTAATTCATCTTCTCCATTTACGCAGCTATGGCCAACTACAGTTACAGCTACGGCTTATACCTGCAGTTTTAGCTGCTCTAATGTTGTTTCTTTCAGATTTCCAAGAAGAATTAACATGGGTTTTCGTTCTTTTCAAGAAATTTCTAGAAGGAATAGTGTAGTTAACTTAAGAAAAGCTAATTTTTGGGAAGATCCTGATGATGGTAGTGATAGTGAAGAAGAAGAGGAGAGTGAAATGGAAGAAGAAGAAGAAGAAGAGGAGGAAGATATGGATGTTGAGAGTAGCTTTGAATATGAAGAAAATAAAGCTATGGCCAATTCTACAAATGGTTTGTCTAACAGGGAAGATGAGTTTGTGAAAGGTACTTCCTTTTTCCTGTTTTCAACTTGAAAAGTGATAGTTTATTCAATAACAACATAAGCAGGGTAATTCCACAAGGTGGGTATGGGGAGGATAGAGTATATGTAAACGTTTAGATTAGAAAACATGGAAACTAAATCATAGAAATTTTATATATATTGGGAAGCTAGTTATAGTAGAGATAGGAGCATGGATGGTTCGAGCAAATAATGTTAATAAGTTGTGTAGCAAAGTTTCTTTCTTGATTTAGGTCTGTACCCCAAGACCTCTTGTCAGTGCGAAGCTGGGATTTTTACAAAGGATTTCAAAATATGAAGAAGTTAATACATGAAGAAGTCAATAGGATTCAACATCTAGTAATATTAACCTTCCGTCAAAGGGGGGTTCGGATGACCCCCTTGTAGCCACGTGGCTCCGCCCCTGCCTCTAGTGATTGTCATTCTAGGAAAGTGTCTGATATATTTTGAATCTCTAGTATCTGTTGTAGTTGTTCGGAAAGCAGGGCGGATGTAGTGTATATGTTATGGGTTCGTCCAATACCAGTAGTTTTGATTCAGAATTCAGACATATGATTAATTTTGAACCTAGTAAATTAGATGAACCATGTTAGAATTCCAACCTCGCACCCATAAAGTTCAAATCCCGAATCCATCTCTGATTCTGTAGGTTCAATTAGCTGCCCCCACTCTCCCCCAAAAGAAGTTCATTATGCTGGGAAGTGAAAGATAAAAGTATTAATATCTACTTTTTGTTTTTATTTCAATAATTGAACAGCTTTTGAGCCCAGAGATATACTATTATTACAAAACGAGGAAACTGAATCCTAGAGATATTCTGTTTGGGAAACTAGAGTAGAAATTGAAGAATGGATGGTTCCAGTGAATGATGCTAATAAGTTGTGTTGCATAATTCATCTGCAATTTTTTTGGTAACAAGCTTAAGTTGGCAGGAGCTCTAGTGCATCAATTCAGCTTATCTTTTGAAAACCTGATTAGTTTCTTTTTTCCTTGTGATGAAGTATCTCGTGTCTTTTGGATCTGTAGAATCTGTTCTAGTTGTCTCGAATGTTTCACGTATAGTTGTCTGATACCTTTCGAATCTCAAATATCTGAAACTAGCATGTTCTTTTTGTTTTTCAGAGGTTGAACAGCTTTTGAGCCCAGAGGAAAGGGAAATTTTGTATCGCAATCAAACTCTAGAGCTGGATAAGATATCAACTGTAAGTTCCAAGGAGATTCAACTGCTTCTTTCATGTTAACATTCTTCTCTGATAAATAGATTAGTTTGCAAGCTACAGACTTGCTATTCGTACCGTCTTAGATACTACCTACAGTCTTTAGAGACCAAAATCCACATTATTCAAAAGAATCTATGGATATGCTAGTATAATCGCGTATTCTTTTGCTGGTTTCTGGAGCAAGTCCTGATACTCTCGAACGTGCTTCTACTCCAGGAAAAATGGAACCCTCTTCACACTTTTGCACTAGCAGGGCAGATACGATTTATGGATAGACTTCTAGAGGAGGGTCTTGATATTGATGCCGTTGACAAGGTATTTACTATATCCATAATATAGATGGTGTTGATTAACGTTCAATACTTGTTTGTTCATTGTGTTTGAAGTAGTTATTAAGTTAATTGGTGACAGGAAGGGCAAACAGCTCTTCACCATGCCGTTTTTGGTAAAAAAGAAGCTGTGATCAGTCATCTTCTAAGAAAAGGTGCAAATCCTCAAGTTAGGGATACGGTGAGACAACTTGTTTTTGCTTCTCAACTCCATCAACAACTTGCTTAAAGTTTCATTGCGTTGGGTCGTATTTAGATCTTTTTAATCATGTTAACAGGATGGTGTCACCCCTCTACATTATGCAGTTCAAGTAGGAGCCTTGCAAACGGTTAAAATGTTAATCAAATACAAGGTTGATGTGAATGTTGCTGATAATGTAAGTGGATGTTTTATTTCATTTTCTGACATTTTTGTCGTCTTGTTAGCTTAGCAACGAGTTATTCTTTCTTACAGGTTGGTTGGACGCCACTGCACGTGGCCATGCAAAGCAGAAACAGAGACATAGCAAAAGTTCTTCTTGTCAATGGAGCAGATAAGTACAGAAAGAATAAGGTAAATTTGTGTATAATTGTAACTTGAGCGCGGGACTAGAGTTATTGCTGGTACAATCTTTAAGGGTTAAAATGGTGGAGAACTATGAAAATGGTAGATGGACTATATTTTGAATCTCCTTAGTGGAAATCCCGACTTCACCAATAGATGTGCCATTCCAACTCAAATGGTAGATGAACTATAAAGATTTATTATCCACTATAATCAAAGTGAAAATGTGTATACCATAAAACAAATTACATGAAAGTCAAACCTATATTAGGCTGAACCGAACTACAGTAGTAGTTCGAAAAAATAAATTAGTGCTTCAACAACGATTTCTTCTTCTTCTTTTTTCTCAAACGTCGTCACTGAACCCCATTTATGGGTAGATTCTTGAATTTCAACTATGATTTACACGGCAATAGACACTTCTATCTAGCAGAGGAGCATCTTATAAACTCGCCTTCTAGGAAAGATGGAATTGATGAAGTTACTGAAACAGCACTTCGAATCTATGGCTGTGATCTCATCCAAGAAAGTAGGATTTTGCTCAGATTACCTCAACCTGTAATGGCCACTAGTCAAGTATTACTTCATCGCTTTTTCTGCAAGAAATCATGTGCTCGTTTTAATGTGAATAGTGTTGCAGCTAGTTGTGTTTGGCTTGCATCAAAACTTGAAGAAGTCCGAGAAAAGCAAGGCAGGTGCTTGTTGTTTTCCACAGAATGGAATGTAAGAGAGAAAACTTACCTATAGAACATCTGGATACATCTTTGGAGAAATATATTGATTTGTAAGCAGACCTAATCAGAACAGAGACGCATCTTTTAAAAGAGATGGGTTTCATCTGCCATGTCGAGCATCCTCATAAATTTATATCAAACTACCTTGCAACTCTTGAAACACCTGCAGAATTGAGACAAGAAGCTTCGAATCTTGCAAATGACAGTTTGCGCACAACTCTCTGTGTAAGATTCAAGAGTGAGATTGTGGCATGTGGAGTTGTATATGCTGCAGCCCGTAGATTTCAAGTGACTCTCCCAGAGAATCCTCCTTGGTGGAAGGCATTTGATGCAGACAAGGCTGATATTGATGAAGTTTGCAGAGTTCTCGCTCATCTTTACAGCCTTCCAAAGGCACAATGCATTCCTGTGTGCAAGGAAGGAGACTCCTTTGCTACATCAAACAGATCAAGGGACTCGCCATCGCTTCCTGTATCTAAGGAAGGTTTGTTGGATGTTCCACCAGTGGATGAAGATACTAAGGAAGTTGCTAAGGATGCAGTAACAAAAGCTGCCCTTAATAAGTTAAAAGGACTCAAAGAAGAGCGATGATGACTCTAAAAGCGTGCCTTCAAAAGGGGAGTCAAAAGAAGACCCTGGAAGAGCTGACAATAGAACATATGCTGGTGGAGAAAAGAACAAGGAGAGAGAGAGGGAGAGAGAGAGAGAGAGAGAGGGACAGGGGAAGAGACAGGGAGAGAGAGAGGGACAAGGAAAGACTAAAGTCTCGTGAACGTGATTGGGGAAGGGAATCTGATAGGGAAAGGGAGTGACACGACTTTGAAAGGGACAGACAAAAATCCAAGGAAAGGAATCATCATTCAAGAGACAAAGGTCACTCAGAGAAACCAAAACATCACTCTTCTCGAGATCGTGATTACCACTCTTATTCATCACAGGAGAAGGATCTTCGTAGACACCATTAGCTTGGAGCGGCCTCGCAAAGTGTTACCATGCCAAATATGTTTGTGGTTTTTCTGGAGCATAGCTGCAGCTCTTTGCATATAGCTGAGAGTGCCTTCTTCGTGAAACATTGGTTTTACCTCACATATATATATCATCTAAGGTCTCCTATAATTGAGACATTGGTTTTACCTATTTGGTTTGAGTTCCCCTGAACAATTGACTTACCTTTGCTGTCCAAATTGCTTGTAGACTAAAGCAGGATTGTTAACTTTCTGCACTACAGTTATATACTTACGTAACTGGAAAAAAAATGCATATGCCATAGTTTACTAATACACATTTTCACTTTAGTTTATGACTTAACCATGGTATAGTAGTATGATTTGGTGTAAACACGGGTTGCAGGTAAGATTTTTCTGATTATTTAGGTGGGATGAAAGCGGACTTTTCATAGCGGGGGACTTCTCTTTGCACTACTTATACCCTACCTATGTTTCTTTTTTCTTAAAGATTATGTATGCACACGAAAATTTCATAACTTCTGAACATTTACATTTCACAGGATGGTAAGACACCCCTTGATATTAGCCTTTGCTATGGCAAAGATTTCAAGTCCTATGATCTGGCTAAGTTACTGAAGCTTGTTCCTGCTAATAGAGAGCTGTGATTGGCTTCTACAATTTACGTGCAGTTCTTCCGAAGTCTCAAGAATATTAGAACCGTGATGTTGACATTGACGTCTATTCTTCTGCATTTTTACTCCCAGCAAGAAGAAAACAATCAATTATAGTCTAAGAGGACGTGTTGAGACGGATACATAGAAGCACAATTCAGATAAACTTTCGGACATGGAATCACTAGAATTGTAAAATATTTGGGCATTTGTGTAGTCAGTCTTGTAACAGATTTGTAAAAATAAAACAGAACCTGTTTTCTTATGATATATGTGTCCCAATGCTGATTTTTAGCACATTATATTGAGCAAGTATCAGGTGAATAGGCAAGTCGTGGATTTACTTCTTCGACAACGACATGAAGTCCCACAAATTGGGGTTGGGGAGGGTAGAGTATACGTTCACTTTACCCCTACCTCATGGAGAAGAAGAACCTTGACTCAACTAAAGCAAATCATGGTAATGAAAAGGGAAAAAGGCAGTGAAAACCATTACTTCTATGAAAGTGTCAAATAACTTTTTAAAACATGGATCCTGATATGGCTGTAACATATGATTTACTTGCAAACAAGCATATCAAAAATATTTCAACGCAAGTTAAGTAGTTTGAGATAAATAAGTTACACAGTTTACAGTAGGTACTGCAATCATAATTGTTATCTCATCAAACACTGCCTCTAGCATTTTACTGACCGTGATGTGCTAGACATCGTTTGATCGGTGCTTTGAATAGACGGAGGTTTACTACAAGTACAATAACATCTAAAACAATGTACTTGCTGATTCTAAGGAACAGGTCAATCTCCGCTTGCACAACCTTTACAGCCGCAATGGACACATTCTATAACCTTCTCCTCCCTTAGATGCTGTGGAACTCGGCAGACACAGGTTGTTTGAAAGTTGTGATCCCGCGGTTGCATGCACCTCAAACAGCAGAGACGTTCATAACCAGGCTGTAAATCAAAGGCAAAACCATCAAAATTGTGACAAAGTATACACAACTATGGAACCCCCACCCACACACAGAGGAGAAATGTACTAAACAAGACGCAAACCGGAAATACATTCAGAAACAAGAGATACACATTGACATATGTTCATGCCAGTGCACTAAAAAAAAGTAAAAGGTAACACAAAACTGAAGCAGAGAGGATGAACATACCTTTTTCCATTTCGCAATCAAATTTCGATCAGCATATCCTTGATCCATGCAAAACTCATATAATTCCTTGGAGATCTCTTTCCTCCTGTGAAAGAGATCAAAAATATACCGGCTCTTCTGATGAGCAATTTTGAAAATAGGCCACAAAGCCTCGCATTTTCTTTTGCCATCATGAGGATCATTCTCAGCTGTACCAGCAGTCAAACAACAATAAAATTCATATTGACGTTAGGAGGTGACATCATTTTGACTACATAGAAACAACAAACACAAAAATAGATTTTATGACAATACCTTCCCTCATTTTTGCTTGTAGTTCACTAAGAGTAGGTTCAATCAACTCCCATCCCTCTGGATATTTGACACGGTTTGTTTTTACTTTAGGCATGACCTTAGCTGCACCAAACACACATAAATGCAAGACTTACTTATCAGTGACCTTAACAGAAGAAAATGCATGTAATTGTAAAACATAACTGACAAATTTATCTCAACTTTCGACTTAATCCAGAGAAACGCCACAAAAAATTTTGGTAAATTATAGAAGATGATAGCACAATTGGGTTCCAAAGTACCATTTGACCAACAAAAGCCAAACTGATTTTCTTATGTGATCATGAAACACTACTCAATACATAATCTAGATAAATTACATGAGCAGGCTTTTATGCTCGATGCTTCATGCTTAAATTTCACGCCAATCATGCTGAATTATGTGTTTCAAATTCAAGAAAATTACAATTGAAGGGGAACTTGTTCCCGATGGGAAAGAAGAAACAAGTGCTCATGATTGCAGGTGACATGATAGAAGAAATATATGCTGGCTGATATCTCTTTCAGTTTTTCTTTTGTTTCTTTCCCTTGTTGCCAAATACACAGAGAAAAGACGTTTAACAACTTAGTAAAGAGGCTACAGGGGAGTACAAAGAAAAAATTCTGTGAACTGCAAGCCATTAGTACTCGTAATTAACATGACAATAAGGGAGATTAAAGATAATAAGTTTTGTTTGTAATGATATCCCCTAGGCAAATATGATGACAATATTAAATAAAAACTTTACCAATTAAAAGAATAAAATAAAACAAAATTCTTCACAAAAATATAATGATGACACTTTTATCTTTTGGATTTCTCCACATATTGGCACTATTACACAGTAATAGGTCATAATAAGAATTTTAGCAGTAGTGCCAACAACAACATACCCAATTAATCCCTGTGGGGTCCAGGGATGATAGGATGCACCCTACACTTGTGGGGTAAAGAGGTTGTTTCCGACGGACTCTTGGCTCAAAAGAAAAGTATCCGACGCACGATGATCGTGAGAAAATAAAACAGTAAAATTGCAAAGATACAATACAAGTACATCAACATGTAGTAATACACATTGAAGTATAAGAAACTACGAGATAATTAAATAGTACTACTAAAAAGGAGAGGAAGAGGCTAGCCCGCTACCTCTCCCACAAATTAGCAGCAGTGCCATTAACACAAACTAGCATGTCATGTTGACAAAGTTGGGTGTAGAACAACCTAGCAACCCAACTGGTATCAGAGCAGCTGCAGCGCAGCAGCAACACTAAACTGAAGGGCCTCAGTAAGTGTAGTTTACTTTAGGCTTTGGTCACCCAAGCTTGGGCGTCAGATGTGTGAGGATAGGGAATTCGGTTGGGCAGATAGAATCTTGAAAAAAAAGAAGAGATTAGCCTTAAGGAGCCCAGCAGAAGCTCTTTATAAACTTGGGTTAAAAACCAACAAAAAAACCGAGTGCTTGACAGTGACAACTAAACTGAAATACGAAAAAGAAAAAAAATTACAAACAAAATTGACCATGTATCTCTAATCTTCCAATCTCTTCACATATCTCATCCATCACTTGCAATTGTCTCCATCCCTTATAACCCAATCTTGTTCCACCTCTCTAACTTGTTTATTTATTTAGGCGCATTTCTGGTTCCTACTGCCTCAATTGTTGAGGTTAAACGTCATTGTGGCAGCACAAATATGACATCAAAATAATGAAATATAAAGACACTGATGATAAATATATTGTCTCAACTTTTGCTTCATTTCCTTTTGGAATAGCTATTCTATATTTAGAATACATGACGTTTAGATTTAGTTCTTTTAAATGGTTTTCTTCTTTAGATCACCAAATATGTAGCACCATGGCTTTAGTTTTGTTTTTTCATCAGAAACTTGTATGATATATAGGATTACTCTTTACTTGAACTACGGAAGACCGAGACTACAGTTTTGCACCCAAGGGTGTGACTTAGTGTCGCCCCTTCATAAGAGGTTCTTTGGCAAGGAAAAGTATGCCTTAGAACCTTGATGACGCTCAACACATTTTGAGCCTCGCACCAGGGCTTGTGCCTTTTTCACATTGGCTACACAACCGTAATTGTTTGTGCATTTTTCACTCCAATACTAAATGATCTGTCTCTTAAGAAAAATTAGGGTTTCTCGGTCTTGCAACAGTAACATAATCATGTCCAAAAACTCATAAACCAAATTATACATTAAAATTGCAATTTAGGGTTTCTCTCGGTCTTGCAACAGTAACATAATCACGCCCAAAATATCATAAACCAAATTATACACCAACTTGACAGTAATTGCAATTTAATTTTTTTCACTATAATTTAAATGCAGCAAATAAAACGTTACTTCCGAATTTCAGAAAATTTAAACTAAATTCCTACAACACTATTCTCAAATTCAGCAAACATTGTGTGAGATAATCGAATACAAAGAACTTATTAAAAGCTTACAAATTTAACCAAATATAATCCACTAGAAAGGAAAAGGACACTTTAATTGTTCAAATAACACAAAAGCAACTTACCGGTGTCGAATATTAACTTCCGATCAAACGTAACGACGGTGGCGGTGAAGACGACGGCGTCAGAGGCGGAGGAAGCTCCGGTGAGGTCTGAATCTGGAAACTTCGATTTCTTAAAGTTGATTTTGTTCTTTTGCCAATTCAAGTCGGATCTTGGAGCGGAATACGTGGGTAAACCGAATCCGGATATGATTTGACCCTTTTTAAATAAAGAATAATGTGAATACATATGACTTTTGATCAGTTACTTTTTGTGAATAATATTAGACTCGATTTTTTATATTTGCTAATATATAATTCAATCTTATAAATAAATTATTAAATTATGGTCTAATTTCTATAATAACTTATAAAATCTATATGTTGCTTAACGTTTTATCGAACTCCTTTCGTCTCATTTTATGTGATACTGTTTGACTTGGCACGGTATTTAGGTAAAAAAGGGAAGATTTTTGAAACTTATGATTTAAAACAAGTAAATTATTTCATCAAGAGTAAATGAGAATTAAAAGTTAAAATATTTCTAATTATAGTAAGGTGATATTTTTTTGGGACAGACTAAAAAGGAAAAGATGTCACATAAAATGAGACAAAGGGAGAAATATTTTCTGTTTGCAAACCAAAAAAAAAAAAAAAAACTTAAGAGAATGGTCCAAAAGTAAACAATACAACTAGAACCTAATAGTGTGATATATAATCGAAATACAATCAATAATATACTAGAATAGATTATTGAAAACAATAGTAAACAATACAACAAGCAGGGGCGGATTTATGAAGAGGTGTGGGGGTGCCACGCCACCTCCGAACTTCGACGGAAACTCTCTCTCTCTCTCTCTCTATATATATATATAATATTTATATAAATATAAAGCGTGCCACCCATAGAACAAAATTGGCTTGTGGTGCCACGGTAGGAGGGCAACTTTAGAAGGCTGATGTTGCGGGTTCGAATCCCATTTGTACCTATTTTTTTGAGAAATTTGCTGCAGACGTTTTTTAAGAAAAAAAAAAGGCTTCAAGCACGTTTTTTAAGGAAAAAACAACTGGCACAATTTATTATTATTTTTTAAATAATTTTTATTGACTTAAATTAAATTAATTACATTATTATTCCTTTGACTTTTCTTTTAATTGATTAAATACTCAATAAAAGTGTAATATCTTATTATTTATATTTTATTGATTGATTTATGATATATATCGAAAAGACAAACAATTTAATCAAATATAAAATTAATTTAATCGAGAAGTCTATTTGACACCCATGGACTCTAAATCTTGGATCCGCCACTGACAACAAGAACCTAACAAAACAATCAATAATCTTATTTGAATTATTCATTACAAAAAAAATATGATTTAACGTTAATTTTTAATTTTCAAATAAAATGATTTTTTTAATTATTATTTTCATGGTCAAACATCCAAAAAAAACACTAAAAACTATTTCATTCCATTTTACTCACACAAATTTAAACAATTCCAATTAATATTTATGATCAAATATAATCAAATTAATATCATTTTTAGTTTATAAATAAAGGAGACAATTTTCCAAAAGAGTATTTCAAGATCAAAACCTATTACAAACGTTGATACTTGCTCTTGCACACCCAATAAAAGTCGAATCCTAACTATGGAGCCTTAAAGGTGTATTTATAAGAGTTGGAAAAGTTGGAGACAAAACCTACTATACAATTAGGAATCCTATTTAATGATATTTAAGCTGAAAAAATCAGCAAAAGGGGGCTTCGCGCCTCCAACTCGCCTTAGAACACTTCATTGTGGCGCGGCACACCTGCTGAAAAGGGCTTCAGAACTTTGAGCCTTGGCGCGTTGCGCCTAGCAGCACGCCACAAACAGGGCTCTGATCTCCAGGCCTTGGCGTGGCGCCCCCAACAGTACGCCAACAAAGGTACTCTGATCTTTCGGCTTTGGCGCGGCGCGCCTCTCAGTGGCTGGAGCCACTGTTGGTTTTTGCCTTAGCCACTTTCTTGCACGTCTTTGCTTCTTCTTTCTTCGTTCCAACTCCAATTCCTTCGAGATATTCCTGAAACAACTAATCATGTGTGTAAGTGCACAATCATCACAAGTTACACCAAAAATCAAGCTAATAACTAAAAATCATTCTTCAATCTAATCAATTCATGGACAAATATTGACAATTAGGCATATAAATATGCCTAAGATCAGTGATAAAACTGAAAAATCAAAGGAAGTCATCGTCATATACAAATACAAACAATCGCATACAAATAGAAATCAAACGAAAAATTGTTAGTTGTGAATTATACAGATGTGGTGAATTATACAAATATGGCTAATTATTCAAACTCGAAGTCAACCTACGTAATTAATGATTAATGTTAGTGCGAGTGGTAATTATAATAATTTTTGCAACTTATGAATCTTTTGAATTATTAGATTAAAAACTTTCTCTGAGAAAATTGGAAATCTTATAATAAAACATTAATCCTTAGACCAAAATTTAATACTTTATTTATAAGATTGAACTACATAACAGAATGGATGGACACATTTATCCAAAATAAAAATAACAAATCTTTCAATCCCACGGGAAAAACACTAAGCAAAACAAAAATCGTACAGAGTAACCAAATATTGAATTATAATGAAAACTAATGCAATCAAAATCTGTACACTTATCAAAGTTGTTGGTTTTGAGTTTAGTGGTACTCCCCCAGACGTTTACATCATCAAAGTTGGAGACTCTAATTGGACGTATCATGACTTATACGATTCAAATAGTTATACGCGTTTTAATTTAACGGGAGGTAATAATCCAATATTTTTAAAAAATAATATTATATACGTACGGGGAGATAAATTTTTTTTGGAAATACTGATCATCAACGAGAACTCAATTCCTAGTTGGGATTTTCGTGGGAGCTACTTTCGACGACGAAAACAAAAGTTAATCCAACATGTTTACACATAGAAGATGTCGACAATGAAAGAATGCTAGCGGTATTTCTATCTCACCATGAAGGGGAACTAGAGGTTTGGAGGTACAAATTGAATGGACAAGTGTTGGAGCGGGAAAAGATAACAAGTTTAGGCAATAATAAAACATTGTCTGTGAGCTTGAGAGGATCATACTTGAAAACATGTTGTGAGTATAGATGTTTGAAATTTTTTTCATATTTGCTCTTTTCTTTAATGGAGTTTGATATTTTTTAAGAGATAAATTGCACTACTTGCAAAATTATATTTATGATTTTACAAAAGGTAATAGTGGAAAGTATGGTTTAAATTATGTCCTTGAATTTATTTTTTTAATAAGTATGCATTATCTCACAAACATGTAATATGTATTTACAATACACCACTATAGTTTGAAATAATTACAATTTGTAGTTATAGTTTGGATTTTATTGCTATTTTCTCTCCTCTCTTCCTCTGTCCCCTCTCCCTAGAATCTCGCTCGCCTCTCTCCTTTTTGTCAGTCATTTCTCCCTCGCATCTCTCCTCTCCTTGCCCAGTCTCTCTCTCGCTTCTTTCTACCTCCTCCTCTCTCAACACAAATACGAATAGTAACAATCACTTATACAAATACAAATACAAATACAAATACAAATGTTAACAATAGTTTATACAAACGCAAATGATAACAATCAAGTACACAAATACAAATTATAAGTGTCAACTATAGAGATCTCTTTAGTGATACAAATGCAAATACACATGTATGCGTTGATACAAATAATGACAATCAATTATATATGTACAAATACAAATGTTGAACCCGATATAATTGTATTCAGATACAAATTGTATTTGTTAATACAATTGATAATAATCAATTATACAAATACAAATGTTGAACTTGAAACAACATGTATTCATTGATAAATTGTATTCGTCAATATTATTGTATTCATTGATACAAATAAAATAATTGATACATATACATACTAGTTACATATATATAATTATCTATGATCTCGCTCACCAGATATACATATACATATATATACCAGTTACATATATATAATTATCTGACATATATACATATACAATTCATATCTCTCCATTCTCTGCCCCCTCTCGCTCTCCTCTCTCCCTCTCTCCCAATCTCGCTCACCTCTCTCTCCTCCCTCTCCCAATCTCGCTCGACAGGTATATAAATACATATGTATACCAGTTACATATATACAATTTTGTGACAGAGATACATATACATTTCACCTCTCTCCACTCTATGCTCTCTCTTGTTTGCCTCTCTCCTCCCTCTAACATTTGTCCTTCTCATCAAATCTTTCTGTAGTGATTTTCTAGTCTTCTTTTTATATATGCATTGTTTGATAATTTCTTTATCCCTATAAGAAATAATAAATAAAAAATGATTTATTCTGAATAAAAATTACTATAAGAAATTATATAAGTAAAATTTCACAAACTACGTTCTCGCCAAAAATTTATATAAAATACAAATTACTAATCTACTAAATAAAAAATTTAAGAAATAGGATCATACATGATATTTTTGTTACAAAATATTTTTTTGAGTGCACAATAAAATATGCACAAAGACACAGCATGTAGAATAACATAATCCAAAAAGAAACAATAATATATAGAGAGAAAATTAGGAGAGGAATGAATTGACACTACAACAATAATATTGATGAAAACAATATTATTTGAATATTTGAAATAATTCGCTTATAGGGCCAATAAACGAATTACATATCAAATATTTGAAACATTGAGATGATTTCATATTTAAAATTTGGGACTATTTAAAAGTGCTTTGAGTTAATCGAGATTAAATAATCAGTGTATAGTCATATATACTCATGTATAGTTAATCTCTATTCAACTTCTTGAGTGTATACAATGTATAGTCAGTGTATAATACATGTATAAGTATGCTATATAGTACAATTAGTGTATACTTTCTATGACTTTTGGATAACTATATAATATAATCAATGTATACTTTCTATGACTTTTGACAAGATAGATTGTATAGTCAGTGTATATACTTCCTATGACTATTGACAATTTTTAATGTAAATTAAAGATGACTATATTTATTGTAAGCTAATATCTTTATCGTATATATTTGAAAGCCCTTCATATAAGTATTGTATAAATAATGTATATGAATATATGTATATATTTTTTATACATATACATATGTCACATGTGCATGATCATACACTATGTATATATGCAATACTGATACATTACATTACTATTTTATATAATATCGATACATTACATGTACAATAATTATTTTTGTTGAAATTATTTTTGTCACATGTATGGAAGAGTTAGAAATTTACTTCATCACGTGTCACATGTGCATGATCATACACTATGTATATATGCAATACTGATACATTACATTACTATTTTATATAATATCGATACATTACATGTACAATAATTATTTTTGTTGAAATTATTTTTGTCACATGTATGGAAGAGTTAGAAATTTACTTCATCACGTTCTTTTCATTTTTAATGTGAGAAATACCTTTGAGATATAAAAAATGTATCCCTTACCCATATTTTTCTCCCATATTACCGCGATTCTCGCGTGGCTAAATCTAGACTGGACATAAAATATCAAAAAGTAAATTATCGAATCAAATCAAATTTTTTGATGATTTAGTATTTGGTAATTCAATATTCGAGAGTAAAATTTTAGAATTATATTATTCGGATTTTGTTTTGGTATGAGACATTAGTACCATTTGGTATTCGCTATTTTTCGAATACCGAATTATTTACTTAATGAAGCTCGTATATTAACATCTCAATTACTCATTAGTACAAATCCAAAGACAAAGTTAAAAAGTAAATATAAACAACTAAAATACGTATATCTTTTAGTTTGTATCAATTTGCTTTTCTTGATGTCTTCTTATTTGTTAATATTCTATTATATCGTGCCTCCACGTAAAAAAAAGTATAATGGAGAAATAGTATTAACTTTGTAATACAATTGGCTACAAGTTCAATATGGTGTAATCGAATATCGTACCAAGCCGAAGTTTAATTACTGATTATCGAAATTGGGACATGGAGAGTAACACACTATTTGAAATTACGTAAAAAGTATATTAAATCACAGTAATTACTAAAAATTTACAATATTTAAAAACCATATCAAAATTTGATTGACTCTTCAAAATTTATGTGTATCACATAAATTAAGATAAAATGAATAATATTATCCGAAATATGCTATGCACGGAATCCCATATCTAGTATATTAACACAAAGTACCTTATCTAGTATATTTAACACAAAGTACTAGAATATTTTGCTATTAGACGAGATAACTTCTAATGACTAAAATATTTAGTGTTTATATAAAAGTTTTATTATGCCAATTTTAATTTAATTTAACTACCTATACGAGACTGAAGTTTCGAAAAATTGTGGCTAAATTTGGCAAACTCCAAACGTCTTTTGCTTGAAGTTTGGCCTGTTTGTCAAGGCCAACTTCAGTTTTTTTTTTTTTATTGAAGTTATGGACGCTTGTCGAGGTTAACGCGAGACATTTTTTTTTCTTTACTTAAAGTTATCATCTTGGCAAAGACGAATTCTAATATTTCGTTGTTAAAGATGTGGTCCTAGCAAAGTCAAACTTCAGACACATACAGACACACAAGTCTTAATTACTACACTGAATCTTCAACTTATGTCAAGATGTGTTAATTTGTATATATATTCATTAAATCAAATTTTGATCTATATATACAATGTAGTTTTTCTGATGAAGGGTGTCGCTTGACACCCCTTGCTCGCCTCTAGGGTAGCTCCGCCCCTGTCTGAATCAACCATTCAACCCGCCCTGACCTTATCAATGAGTTTAATGGCTTCCTTGGTACGCCGAATGGCAAATTCAATGAAATATGCAGGTTAAAGATCTTAAACCTAACTCAATACCAAAAGCTAGCTCAAGAGGAGTGGATTGTCCAAACCATATTATCAGACCACCTATCCCAGAATTGACCAATGAGACTTCTTCAACACGCTTCATACAAGAGGTATACTCACAATGGAAGAAAACTGACAAAAGTATGATTCTCTACAAACGATACCCAATCTTCTATACAACAAGGAACTACACAGGTGAACCAAAAGAAAAGGGATCGGAGATTACTCCTCATTTGTGTAAAACTCATATTCAGCCCCTTGATTGCGAATATCAGACCACCTACCCCATCGCTGGTCTGAGCCAAGCGTTAGATCACATAGCCTGAAGTTCCCAAGGGTTCCTTCTATAGATCACAAAGCCAAAATCGATCAAAGCAACAAGAGTGGGTCTGTTGCTAAAGAATTTTATTCTCTTTGTACCAACATCTTGAGAAAAAATTGTAAAACTTTCTTAGATTTTTCTCGATGTTGAAACAATACATAGCAAACATAACCTGATAATAAAAATAAACTTTTAGCCTAATTCAATTTCAAAAAATAGCTCAGAGGGAGAAAATTATCCAAGATCATAAGGAAACCAAGTCCCAAACTCAACATGACACAAGTTGCTTCATTGTCATACTACAAAATAAAATTATAATATTGAATCTGACACTTTACATTCAAATTGGTAATCTACAAGTGATGATGATTGGATAGAAAGGTTAGTAATTTCTTCATTGCTTGAAGTTATGTCGTGTCATTTCAAATCTGTTGTGCATCATCTTGAGCACAAGTGTCGTCTTAGAGTCCAAAATAAAACAATCGTCCCTTCTTGGGATCTCTCTTTTCTTCATGGACAACATCATTGCTTTGCATACATGAACGGGATTTTTTTTTCCTGAGAAATTTTTTCCCCGAGCACTTACACTAGATATTACAAGTATTTTAAAGATTGAACATTGGTTCAAGTGTTGGTCAATCTTTTGAGGTATACTACTTTCTAGGCACACGTCTTGCGCGTGTTACCCAATTTTATTGACCACAAAAGTTTAAAAAATTTCATAAATATGCATATTAAGAAACATGTTTGAGTCATAAATTTTATACTAAAGAAGAAGTGCAAATTCTTAAAGTGATATCTTAATCCTACTTGGTGAACTCTCTAAAAGGAAGAAATACTTCTCCAAAGGAATTCTTGTTTTTTTTTTTACTTTGATTTCTAATTTTGCCTTTAATTAGCAAAGTTACTGGACCTTGTTTCTTTTGGTATAATGTACAATCTCTTCTTTACCTATTGATTTGACAAAAACAACATTTTAAAATACCAACACTCAAGCAGAAAACAGTAGAGAAATAGAAACATATGTTTATAACCTCCCAAACAACTTAAAATACCTTTGCTGTAATTATGTTTAGTGTCATGTGTGTGTATATATATAATGTGCATCAATTGAATAAGGTATACATAATTTGATAAAGAATATTTATGTTTAAACGGTTGGAAGCTGAAAGTGAAGAAAATAAATACACGACACATATTAAATTTGTAAATAAAAAGTTAATAGAATATGTACAGGTCTAAAGTTAGATGAAAAGTCTTTCCAACTAAATTTAATAGACAATTAATATTTATGAAAAAATAAAATGATAAATATACTTTTAAAAAATATTTTAATTATTCAACTTTTGACTTAGACTCTTTCCACTTTTAATAGTGATCTTGTTGACTTGTATTACTAAAATCTAAACAAAATGAAGCTTAATTACTCCATTCTCATAATATTTTTGACATGATTTTAATTTGAGGAATAGTTTGTAGTAGTAACAATTAAGGGTAGAAGGAATTCATAAAGAAACAACCAAAATATCCAAAAGCAAAATTGTCATCATACCAACCATTTGAATTTTAACACTACGGAAAGCTACTGTAAATATAGAATGTTTATGTTTAAGAAACCTATTAGGTTTAGTGCCGCATAAATGTAAATGTAACTCTCATTTTTATTCGAAAATTAAATTGTTAAATCTCATATTGTATAAATTGTAGAAAAATAAAAAATGAAACAAAAGGGGTGAAAATGAACAATATATGTATGTGTTTGCAACACTATGTTAGATAGACGACAAAGTAACACAATCAAAATCTTTCATTCAAAGTAATTGTCACTTTCCGAGCCTATACCCTGGGCGGGACATGCACTCGAAGACCATATTGCTGGCCCCAAGCGAACCCTTGACCTGACTTACTAACTCAGCGGAAGATTTAACTCATCACATAAACATTTATGAAGAAACTAGAATGTTAAAAAAGGAACATTCAACTGACAATTTAGACAAACCCAAGTCTTTAACATAAGAAATAAAAAGTAAAGACAACTGAAATAACTAACTGACTGTCTGTCTATGAAGCCTCTAAAACAACTGAGATGGATGTCGGGACAAACCCCACAACATCCTAATGAACTAAACTAGAAATCAGTGAAAATAGATCATCCGGAATGCAAGGAGGCTCACCGACTGACTCTGAACTGCTCACTGGATCAACGGTGCACTGAAATGCCGATCCTAGTTACCTGTGTCTGCATCATAAGATGATGCAAACACATTGAATGTACGAGTATGCGAGTTGGAATGCTAAAACAACATAGGGTTGAAAAGGAATCTGAAAGAAACTGGAGAACTTACCTGACTCAACTCAACTCAGCATAACTGAACTCATTTCAATATAAAGCAATTTAAAACAAGTGTAATATAAAGAAAAGTTGTTTAAAAACATGATGTCAACTCTGTGTGCATGCAAAGATACATATAACTCTGAGATGTATGTAAAAAATACAATAAACTGATGTATATAAAAATACAATAACTTCTGTGGGAGTTTTTCTAACCGACAACCATCACATAAGAGCTACAGTGATGATACAACGATCTACCTCACGCTGCTAGCGCATCCTATACCTGACCAAAGGTATAGGACCTGAACTGCCTAATGGATCCACTAGTCTATTTCGAAAAGGATTCATCTAAAAAGTATGACCCTTTTCTACCCATGGTGGCTACATGGTTTTATGGTGACGTAAGCTATCTGAACTCATAATCGTCCCCAATTCGGTTCCCAATACTATTCCCAAAATATACTAGCTCTTATGTTTTAAAAAAAATATACTTCTTCTGTGATTTGAGATTGTGCTCAAAAACTTAGCTCAAAGGCTATCTTGGGAAATCTCAGTTTTCCTGCTTGCTTCATTTAGAAAGATATTACTCTTTTCTGAAAACTAGCCCGAAGGCCCTTGGAAATATTTGTTTCCTCTCTTATTTAAATGTGTAAAACATTTTAAATCTCATTGGGAAATACTTAGTCCCCATATGTTTCTTTGAAGAAAAGAACTTCAACATTACTCTTTACTGAACTCAAAACTTAAGTCTTAAAATAAAGTTAAAACGTTTGTAAAAGACTTATGAAAACTTGAAATGAACTTCTCTTGACTTTGATCTTAACTGCTCTTGACTTGACTCTTAACTGATCCTTGAATTGAATTATGGATTTAAAGATTAAGATTTGTGATTGGAAATATCTTATGGTGTTTAGGAATGATTTTAGATAGCTAAACATGAGAAAAGACCGAAACTCAAGATTTGAAGGTGGGTCTGCGACGCGGAGGCATAATTAAATTTTGGTCCGAAAACGTCTTTTGAGGCAGAACACCTTGTGTCAGCTCTGCGACGCGAAGCTAAAATGTTCAAATCTGGGCACTAGGCGCGCGGCCACCCATTTATTTCGTCTGACGAAATTTCTTCTTCGTTTTCCAACCCCAAATCACCGAAACTCATTTTTTTTCCAGATTACTTTTAGATATAGATACCCAGTAAATGTACCTAAGAACCTAACTCGAAACGACCCTATAATGCGACGTAACGAACTCAGAAACTTTCCAACTCAGTCAAATTAAAGAACAATATATGAATTCAAGAATAGGTATCAAGATCATCAATATTCATATGCTTTTAGGACGAATCCAAACTGAAATAAATATGCTTGGCACGTGGGAGAACGATCCCAACGTTATGAGAGCCTCACATACCTGATAGATGCAAATCCTTGGCGAAACACCAACTTCCTTGATCGATCTTGATGAATTTGCCCTTTTCTCCTTCCTCTTTTCTCTTCTCCTTTCTCCTTAGCCCTAGCATGAAATTCCAAATTCTAAAACAGACTAAAATCTAATTTGACCCATATTAAACTCCTAAAAAAGGATTAAAATAATAGGGCAATGAAAAGACTAAAATACCCCTTAAATTTCCGGATTGGGCATTTCCTTAATCCAATAGCCCAACTTCCAAAGGGCATAACTCACTCATACGAACTCGGAATTGCGCAAACTTGGCGGCGTTGGAAAGATCGTTCGAAGAGATTTCCAACCATATCTAGAACTACACCTAACTCATCCTGATCTAGGAGTTATGACCGATTGAAGTTGACCACAAACTAAATTTTAACTTACTTGCAATTTTTCCAGATTTCCTTATACTTTCCAAAAATAACTATTTCCAGATTTTAAACTTCCTTCTAGTTCTTTCTAGTTGCGAGATGTTACAGTAATAATCTTTTAGCAATCTTTATTTAAATGGAAAAGGGTCAAGAATACCGTTGACCTTTTGGAAAAGGTTCAAAAATACCCTCCATCCACCTTTTGGTCTAAAAATACCCTCCATTGACACTTTAGGTTAAAAAATACTCTTCCTTCCACCGTTTGGTCTAAAAATACTCTTAACCCAAATGCAATTGAATTAAATTCTTTTACTAATTAGTTGTTTTGAAAGATAAATTTTATATTTATTCAAATTCTTAAAATTAGCTCATCTCAAAATATTAAAAACTTATTAAGTCTAATTATATTTAAAATTAAAAAAAAAGATTCTTATGTTATCAATTTTTTTAGAAAAAAGAGAGTATAAAAAGGACAAAACTTGACAAAAAAAAGACCCCCTTTTTATGTCTTATTTACCGTTGTCACTAACCCAAAACAACAACAACAACAGTATATAAAAAAAACTCCTTTTCCCTATTTACAATCACTGGTCCTAAATAAGGACACCATCACAATTTTTTGAAAAAAAAAAAAACTGCTTTTTTGTTTCTTATTTACGGTTAGTAATCATATCTAAAATCCTAAATATTAGCTTCGTATATAATTAGTCAAATTTTGTCTGCTTCCTTTATTCCCTGTTACTAAAAATATTGACAATATAACAAATTTATTTTTTTATTTTTAATATTTTGGGGTGAACTAATATTAAGAATTTGAATAAATAAAATATTATCATTAAAACAATTGAAAGAATTAGCTAACTAGTAAAAAAATTCCATCCAATTTGGGTTGAGGGTGATTTTGGACCAAAAGGTGGATGAATGAGTATTTTTGAACCAAAAGCAAAAGTGGAGGGTATTTTTAGACTAAAAGGTGGATGAAGATTATTTTTGAATCTTTTCCAATAGGTCAGGGATATTCTTGACCCTTTTTTGTTATTTAAATTACTTGTATTTAAACAAAAGCATATTGCATAAACTATTCAAGTATTACCAAACTCATCATGTATTAATAATAGAAGTTTTGTCAATTAAGTAGCACTTAAAAGAATAATAACACAAAAACAAAGAAATAAATTTCATAACAATGCATAATGATACAGAATTACATAAAATATGGGTTGCGTACCAAATTTATTTTGGATAATCATACCTTAACTCCAAAATGAAAAACTTAAAATCATTAGCTAACATAAAAAAGATCTAAAGGAATACATAGGTCATATCTTATACTTCTAAGCTTAACACTTGAGCTATATTGTAAGAAAGCTTCTCTTTTTAATTTCATAATGAAGCTATCTGTTCTTTTCCTCAGTTAGCTTCTTGATGACATGTATCTATATCATTATCTAGGAAGAAGAAAAGTGAACAATAGATGATAGAAAACCAAAAGAAAAAAATATGATAATCTATGGAGCAATTTACTGGTATTTATAGTAATATTTAGTTGTCTTTTCACCTACCAAATTAATGTGGCACATTGAATCATGATACATAAAATTTATTTTGATTTTAAAATTCAAAGAGTCACTAAATTGGAAGAGTAATTCATTATTTAAGTGTAGTTATTGGACTTCATATTCCCATTATGTAATTAAAATATTAGTATTTAATAAATTAATTAATTTTAGTTTGATTTAGTGAAGAGGCAAAATGGTAATCCAATTTTGAATGTTGGAGTTTCCCACTTATAATATATATATGATTATTTCAAAATATTGGTTTTTTTTTAGGTTACAATGATTTGTTCTTATCATCAGATATCTTATAGTTTTCTCTCTTTAATATATACTCTTTCTCGCTATTTTGTTGTCGCCTTATTTCAATTTAACATACACATATATGCATGTGAGCATATGATAATTATAAAGTTTAAAGCTTTCTTGAACGCCCCCACTTGTTATGCCAAAATTAAACAATTTCAACTGTGTAATTTTAATAAATTTTAGTTTGAAGTAGATTTAAGTTAGCAAATTCAAAAAGTATACTCATAAAAAACTGCACAAGATAGAAATAAAACATAAAATGACAAACCAATTTCGCTTTTATTCTGACAAAATTGCTAATTAACGGAAAAAATAAACACCAACAAAAAGGGAACAATACAATTAATCATTCTCTGATTCGATCCAAATGCAGGATGTTGGTCGAACCAAGTTGAAAATATTTGAACTTGAATAAGCTTTGATGCCCAAGTAATCAAAAGAGTAATATTTGTGATTGACCAAACAATAGAAAACACCCTTGTTGTTGCGAAACATTGAAAAATATATCTTGTTTCCTAGCCCCTGTGCAACACATGTTTTCAAGCACGATCCTGCCGAGCTCACAAACAGTGTTTTATTATTATCTAAATTTGTTATTTTTTCCCTCTCCAACACTTCTCCATTCATTTTGTATCTCCAAACCTCTACTTTCCCTTCATGGTGAGATAGAAATACAACTAACATTCCTTCGTTGTCGACATCTTCTACCGTGTAAGCATATTGGATTGAATTTTGTTTTCTACGTGGAAAGGGTTTCCCATAAAATTTCCAACTAGGGATTGAGTTTTCATTGATGGTCAGTATTCCTAAATTTCCTTTATCTCCCAGTACATAGACAATATTATTTTTGAAAAATATTGGACTATTGCATCCCATTAAATGAAAACATTTATATCTACCTACTGGATCGTTTAAGTTATGATACGTCCAATTAGTCTCTCCAACTTTGATGATGTATACGTCTGGGGGATTACCAAGGTAATCAAAACCAACAACAAAACAAGCAGACGACGAGTCTGGAGGACACGAAAATGTCCAAGAAGGGCAAATATTTTCACTCTTGTAGATCAGGAAGTTCAATTATGTCATTGCTAATAGGATTGAAAAAAAACATGCCGCGGTTGCCATTACTTATGAGTAACCAATTACCTTTTGAACTTCGAATTCGGGAATCCATTAATTTCGGGATTGGGATAGACGTAGTCGTCATGACATTGTACACGGGATGAAAGAATTCAACAATTCCGGTATCTCCACGGAATGTGATCAAACAAGGCGATTTTTCTGGCTGAACAGGACAATGTGGAGGGGTCACAGGTGCGTAACGCCATCTTTTACAAACGGCACGAAAAATAAAATATTATGCGGCAACAAGACATGATGATATTAATCCGAGTATGTCTGATGGAATACAATCTGACCACAATGCATTCTCCATTATTCAAAAAGAATGGTTATTGAAAAAATTATGGGCCGTGTTATAAGATCTCCTGTGTTATAAACTAGAATAAGAATTGGGAAAATAAGTTAATTACTTGCCAACTCCTTTTCCCTAACGTCTTTGAACTCATTATTATTATTATTCTTTTTTTTTTATAAATATGTCAAGAGTGAAAATTTATTTTGGAAAAATCAACGGAAAGAGTACTTTAAATACAACTATAAATGACAATGTTTTTATTTATGGATCCCAATTACATTTTCTAGAAAGTAAAGGAAAACAAATTTCATTATCCTAGACCTATTCTAACCCCGTTTCCTTGTAGTATTTGAACTCGTTTAATCATATTATTATAGGAGTATTTAATTTAAAGTTGATTCTTTTAATTTAGCCACACGTTACATTAATATTGTTTTTAGAACCTGAAAAACAAAACAGTTTTGACCTCATTTTCCTGCGTAACAACACCCTTGGCTTGTTGCTTGTTATTTGTCAAGCAAACTTTTTTAGTGTTTCAGATATTTGATACTGATATTATATGAGACGGATTTTTTTAAAACAAATTTAGTGGCTTTTTATTAATAATAAACATTCAAAAAATTCTCAATAGGAATAAGTACAAGCAAGGGAGGCTAGATCTTACCTTACCAATCCTAATGAGATACCTATCCTCTATTAATTAACAACTATGAAGAAAATACAAGGTAAAGAGAACTAGATATTCTATGTTCATCACAAAGTTTACAATACACTCTGTGATGATATTACAAGTGAGGATTCTTAAGTAAAAAAGTTTCATAAAAGCAAGGAGAAAGTTGAGTTATCAACCTCAAACTTCCTTTTAAAAATGTATGAACTAAAAAAGATAGATTGGCCTTCTAAAGGAACTTGAAGTATGTTTCTCTTGTCCTCTTCTTCAAATTTGTCCAGTAACACTTGATAGTTCATCACTTGTTGACTTTATTGGATCTTGTTGAAGTTGTTGAAACTGTCATATGATTCTGTTTTGCCAGTCGCATTGGTAGGTGCCTTGGAACAAACTCCTCAGTCAGTTTACCATCCCAACTATGCTTTCTTCCATGCTTCATTTTGTTGTTACCTAGGAGAAATATCAACATTCCTATCTGCATTTGCAAAACAATAATCTAGCATTTCCTCTTCCTCACCTTCCTCAGAGATGTCCTCATCATCTAGGTTAAAAAATTTATTTGGGGACAAAGTACTACTACCACCAACTTGTAGTTGTTTGTTAGTGTTAATAGGTGTAAGAGAAGCCAATTTTTCAATATTAGAACTCACCAAATGATCACTTAAGATTGCAACAACAGTTGTTGATGATGACAAACCTTGTCGGGGAGTTACTAACTAGGCACAAAAGCAGGAGTTGTTGGACTCAATTTCTTTTGCATAGGAGCGAAAATGACTTGTTCTTCCTCTTCATTTGCTATATATGCCCACCTCGGAGTACTTGTCGCACCCTGTTGTTCCTAGAAATAACTAATTCATTTGTAGAGTTAACTTCATATGATTGATTTCATGCACAATATTATTCGTAAGAGCATCAAAAGTGTTAAAACAAAAGACCTCCTATGGAACATTTCTCGAGCATCTAAATTCATAGTTTGACTATCTATAACCGGTTGCAATGTGTTAAGAATAGGCGAACCAATATCAATACTTGGAGATTTTTTCTTTGTCACCACAACCCAATTAGATTCATGTACCAATTCCACTCTTTTACCTGTACGCTTGGCATTCATCAAGGCAATTGAATTAATTCCGACATCACTTTCAATTTTTTATTGGCATTGTCAACCTGCTGCGACATGTTGTCAACCAAGCATTCAGCAGTTTCAACACCCCAAGCATTATGTTTCACTCCATCTGCCACTACCTTCGCATTCGCGGGATCTAATGCTAACTCAATGGTTGCGTTAATTACCAGTGGATGTCCTGATTTTCCAATAAGCACCACATCACCTCTGGTTCCGTTTCGTTGTTGTATGCCCATCATCTATTGTCGACGCCACGATTGTAGCTTACATTATTTTGGCCCTCATCATCAATGTGAACTAGAGTGAGATTTGTAGTCAAAGAAGTTGATTCTCATTCAAATTTTTCTCCAATGTTTCAGTAGCTCCAACTTTGTTTTTGTTTTTTTAAAAAAAAATTAAGCCATCACCAGGGTTGTGAGCCCTTAGTGTGGGGGATTAGGCTTGATCCCGATCGACCATGTCTATTCGTCCAAAAAGGTACAAAGTTAGAGGGGAACATGGACCAAACCTCCAACAAGAAACCAACTACACAAAAAAATTCCGAAGAAATAAAGAAAGGATTAGCCTATACAATATCCTTTCCTATAAACAAAAAGCTTTTTAGCTAACAAAAAAGTTGCATTTCTCATATCTTCTTCTTATGGACGGAAATTGCCATTTATCCAGTTGAATTAAGCCTTTAACCTCTCTGGAAAATTGACTATGAGAGGAGTAAAAGGTTTTGTTTCCATTATAAGAGGATTCCAATTTAACAAGAAAGTTGGCTACTTGATTCGCCTATTGACGGAAGTTCCATAGTTGAATTGAATTATATCAGGCATAAACGTCTTCAGTTTCATGTTGGTAGTGTCTCCGTTGATAAGCATGTTTGCCACCACCAAAGAGTCCATCTCCATGTTATAATTGTCCAGGCCATTATCTTTGCACAGTTGAGCACCAAATTTTAATTGCAGCAATTGCTTCTGCTTGGTTGCTACTAGTACAATGAATCTTTCAAGAAAATGCCATAATAAAGTCACCATGACGATCTCTAATTATTTCACCTCTACCAGCAAGTCTTACACATTTACCATGCCCTTGTTAAGATATCTCACAGTGGCGGAGCCAGAAATTTCAGCAAGGGTGTTCAAGAATTTTTCTTTTTAATAAGTGAGTTGAATGTTATTGTTTAACCTAGGGATTCTACCATGAACGATCTCAACATTTGTCAATATCAAATATAAACAATCGAATTTTTTAATTTCTTTCTTTTTGATGCATTGATTTTATATGATAAAAATATATGATTATTGTTTTTAAAGTGAAATATTGATAGAACAAATGCGTCTAGCTTTACGAAACATAAATCACACCAATAGAAAAAAAAAATTCTTAAAAAAAGAAGATAAAACGCATGTATTGATTTTAGCTTTTGGGTTTAAAGTTGTTAACATATATAAACACAAACTTTTTAAGGTAAAATGCTGGCTTTTTTGTTTTCACCATTCGAAAGTGCATTATATCCTAGATAAAAATTAGAAATACATGATATCTGAATATTCAAAATTATAATAATGTATTCATATATGTAAGAAACTTGAGGAACATAATAATGGTGTGTAAGGTTGTGTTGTGCTCTCAATATTATTAAAATTGTAAATATTAATAATTAAGAAACTTGAGGAACATAATAATGGTGTGTGCAGGGGCGGACCCACGTGGTATCCAGGGGGTTCACCCGAACCCCCTCGGCAAAAAATTACACGGTATATATAAGGTAAATTTTCTGTATTTCTGTAGATATATAACTTTTGAACCCCCTCAATAACAAATAGAAATTAATAGCACAGTGGCAAGTATCCTTGAAATTAAGTTGTATGTCACTGGTTCAAATAATGAATAAGAATAGAAAAAATAATTATAAAAAGTTAACATGATGCAAATCAACAAAAACTAGCACTAACAAAAAGCTAATCAAGCATTTACTCATTTAATGTTAACCAGTGCATGTCGTGACCCTTTCTCTTGCTAACATGTGGGCAAGGGAGGGATAATGATATGCTATGTGTTATCAAGTCGTAGACGTAGAGATAACGACCGTAGGTGAAGTAGATGGACTCTTTGTTAAGATTTGTGCCTTTTGTAGAACAAGTTGTGCCAGCACGCATATGGGAACTTATAAAAATTGCTATTTCTCCAATGCTTTCCACTTTTATCCATCTTTTTCTTACAAAATCAAACTGTAATACTCGAAAGTGGTATGGCATTCCATACCTTCTCCCGTTAGAAATCAAGTGAACATATAACAGCATATCCTTAGAAGAGGATTGGATGATGTAATCGTTATACCAAGGATGGTCTGAGTATTTTCTCGACAGATCTGGAGATTCGTTAGCCATTGGTGTAGCTGTTATTCTTCCTGAATCATTATCTATATCCAAACAAATTAGAATATCTTGCATCCCGATTAATATATAAATTTTTTTCTTGAAAACTGTCCAGATCCCAAGACGTGAATCTCCGATGATCGATTGGACATCTTGTTTATGAAATTCTTCATTATAACCTGGTTTGCAGAAGTAAAAAGTAAGCAAATTCTCATCCTCATCCTCATTAGAGTCCTCATCGTCCTCATCGTTTTCATCCTCATTAATAGAGTCTGCATCCCCATCCTCATCAGAGTTTCCATTCTCATGCTCATCAGAGTTGCCATTCTCATGCTCATCCTCATTAGAGTCCTCATCCCCATCCTCATGATCAGAGTTCTCATGCTCATGCTCATCCTCATTAGTGTCATCATCATCCAGAGAAGTCTCAATTTGGAAGATAACTTGACATTCGGGATCATGAGGTGGTGCAGACAAGAGGCAGTTTAATATGTCGCACTTAGCAGGAAGTGGTGGGAGCTGAATTTTTTCGTTTGAAATAAGATTCCAAAGGTAACAATCATTAGAATTAATGCTTTGTAACACCAGCCACTCATCCGCATAAGCTGATAATGTTTTTTCTTTAAGTTCAGGTATACTTTTCATATAATATCGATTCTCCGATACACTGAAAAAAATTTGCTTGTGCATAACATCACCATGACAAATAAGAAGCCAAGGGTGTTGGGCAGAATAAGGAGGTTGACCATACTTTTCCTTCTTCTTTTCTTCCAACTCCATCTTTCGGCTGAAAAACCAGAATCTGCAGAGATAAAAAAGGCAAAGAAAGGTCTGTTTGGTTTTGCAGCTTTTGAGTACGTGTGGTGTGTGGTTAAAAGAATCAACTTTAAATAATGACTAATGAGTCCAAATACTATCAGAAAAGGAAATTTGTTTTCCTCTAGTAAATATAATTGGGATTTCCATAAATAAAAACATTGCCCATAATAGTTCTTTTCAAAGGAAATTTGTTTTCCTTTTAGTAAATACTAGTATACGTATCCGTGCGTTGCGTAGTCAGTTGATAAATATTATCGTAAATAATTTGTCGATAATTTCAAAATTCAACTTATTACGAAATGATATTATAAAGTTTATATGAGAGAATGTTAACATTTAACATTTTTAACAGGTTATAATAAAATATTTATGAAAATAAATCAATATATAAGCTTATCATTGTCTAAATTTGACAAACATAATTCTTAGCATTATTTGATTTATTTATTTTTCAAATTATTCAAAATCATAAATACAATCACATAATCCATATTATCCTCTTGTTAGAATAAGGAAATTATAAGAAAATTTAATCGCTAGTTAAAAAAATAAAATGTAAAGATCTACTATTATGATAATGCTAAACATAAAACTAAGAAGTTTTAATCCAAATTGTAGGCATACTATTCAAATTTTTAAATTTTGTTTTTCAATTTATCATAAAATCATATATTTAAAAAAATCATATAATTATACTTTTGTAATTATATTTTAAAAAATCATATAATTATATCAAAATTTTAGGAAATATACTTTTGTAATTATTGTTATCATAGGGAGGGAATAACCAATTGCAATGTCATTTTTTTTTCTCTAAATTCATCATTACCATTATAAAAACATTTTTGCTTAATGTGAGTGCTAAGTAGATAACTTTGTTCAATAAAAGTATTCAATTCAAATATTTATTTTTCTGAGATTTCAAAATTGAAGCTTCTGTCATACATACCCTATTAGATATATCTATATATTTGAGTCTTATAAAATAATTGATATGCAAAAAAAAAAAACTTACAATAACACTTTCATCAATTATCCAAAATTGCAAGTGGTATTTCTCATGGATAATGCTAAAGAAGTTAAATTTTTTTTATGAAGACATTAGATTATTCCGATTATTGTATTACTTAACAGAACTAACGACATTACTTATAATATAAATACTACCTTATACAAAAGAAAAGTAATATTTGAAGCTTTAACTAATATAAAATTCAATTATTCTTTGTCATGGTATTTTATTTTTAGAGAAAATGAAAAAGTAAGTGAGATTTAACTTGTATATAAAAGTTATTTGTCTGCGCAATAATCACGCCAAAGTTGATGTGTGACTTGAACACCTACATACCAAAATCATAAAACATTATAATCCACCAATGCAAAAGATGTATACAAAGACATGATTCACACACGCCATAAATTTAATTAGTATCATTTGAATATCATATGCATAAAAAAACTACATTATATATATATATATATATAATTAAAAAAATTGATATGAATTCAATCAATCGATAGTATTTTGTGCTAGGAGTCATCCTAGTAAATTTCTCAAGTCAATATTTAATACTCTTTCTATTGCCCAAAATAAATTAAAGTTACCCAAAATTACCATCGCTATTATATATAATGGAATTAAGATGTTTTGTTCAAATTCTTATTTCATATACATTGACCAAAAAATATACACACATGTAGACTAGTAGTTGTTTAGTATTCACCTTCATAAATTTTATTAAATTAACAAATGTCACATTTTTTCCATATTCCAGTATTACTCTTTATTCTCTTTTTTTATTTCTTTTTTACCTTCTGTTAAGATTGAAATTATGCACAAAAATTAAAAAAATGAATTAATAAAGTGAACAAACTATCTAAATTTCAAACATATGAAATATAAATACATACCTCAACATTAATTCAAAGTTGCTATTCTACTCTAAGAATCCCCCAAATACGAAAATCTCATTTTTGGTATTCAAAGGCATAAATAAAAAAAGATATAGAGTTTAACACTTGAATTCAAAAATTGGATTAAACGCATTAAAATATCTCAGGTTAAGAAAATATCTAAAGATCATCATATTTTTCAATGCAATAAATATTCACTTTACACTAAGAATTAGTTGTGCGTTAGTATGAGTAATCAAATTAATGAAAATATAATCAATTACCAAAACTTGGAGTGATATATTCAAATATTTATTGCATTAAAAAAATCATCAAAAAAGTAGCAAAAATTTGCCAAAGAAATAGATATCAAACGTTTAGGAGATATAATTAGTTATTAATTTATATATTACAATAAAGATAGTCAAAATCTGCAAAAGAAATTTTTAGCACTGCTTTATATTGAAGCAAAATTGAAGAAATTTTTTTAGAAGTATTAGATTTGATTATGTTATTACTACAAATTATGAAATAACAATAGTCACTAAAGACATTATAAATTCTTTATTTGTCTGTGTTAGAAAGATAATACATGTGATGCTTGGAAGAGATTGAACCCCTATATAATAGGGGTCCCTACATCTAATATAACAATTTATATATATATATATATATATATATATATATATATATGCGAATAAAAATCACAAACAAAGCAAAAAGAGATGTCGAATCATAATTCCTATAACTAACCCGTGAATAAGAAGATTTCATCTAATTTTATCACTATTATATAGTATATCAATATTTATCATAATTCCTATGTCTCATCAACATGTTAAGCAGATCAACATGAGTTACTATTATATAGTATATCAATATTTATCTTTTTGATTAAAAAATTAATAAATTACATAAAGTTATGTATGAACAATCAATCAAGTTGTTTCCTCACAATCAATATTGAGATTTGAGAATATGTAAAGTAAAGAGAAAAGAAGAGAAAGAAAACGTTGGGAATAGATTTAAGGATAAAATTGAGAAGTTATAACAGCTTTAAATTTAAAAATTTAATTATTTTTTATACACTGTTCGTGAGGTTGTTTACTTTTTTTATTTTTCTTATTCTTTTTTTATTTGTCTTTTTAAAGGAGAAAACTAAAGTAAAATAAAAAAATAGGATAGTAATTCTTGTTTTTAAAAATTTAAATAATTAATAGTATTTAAAAATTCGTGTTCTTTGCACTAAAATGGATATATAATTGAAAGAAATAAGACAAAGCTATAATTTGCACAGTTATTTCTCAATTTTACATTTTTAAAATTTATTTTGTTGAATTAATTGTTAGACTTTCAGTTTTTATGCTATAAATAAAGAGGTTGTGGAAAGATAGTTAAAAATATATTTCCACAAAAAAAATTTACACATGTCACATTACCCTATTTTCTAGAACTATTTGAAAATTATTTATCAATTGTAAAAATGCATTAAAATCATTTAAAAATAAAATAGTAATTTATTTTTACTAATTTATAAATTGGATTTAAAAAAAATATTAAATATGTTTTTTTAAATGCCGACATCTGTCATTATTTGTATATGTTGATGACATGTATCTATTTTTATTTCTAATTTTGAATTTATAATATTTAATTAGTTATATAATATTTAATTAGTTAATTGGCAACTTTCGTTTTCAAACGGTAAGGGGAAAAACTAATTAGTTACTCATGAGTCAGGGTAATCGCATCATGTTTTCTTTTTCAATCCTATTATTAATGACCCTGATAACATGAATATTCTCTCTTCTTGGACATTTTCATGTCGTCCCGACTCGTCGTCATCTGCTTGTTTTGTTGTTGGTATTGAGTTCTCTGGTTGTCCCCCAAACGCATACATCATCAAAATTGAAGTGATATAACTGGTTTGAGTTAACAGGATGCAATAATCCGATAAACAATACTGTCTACCTACTAGGAGATAAAGAGAATCAAAAGTAAAAGGTTGCGAGAGAAGGCCCAAAATAGTCCCTCATCTTTTAGTTAAGACTCAAAGTTATCCTTGAGTTTTCACATGGAGCACTAATAGTCCCTCATGTTAGCAATATTGGTGCACTTTTGGTCCTTCCCTAAATTTTTGCCTATTTTTTAACATTAATTTTGTTCATAATTTTATGTAAGGAATGCCCCATCGTGTATTTATATATTTAGTAGAAATAATAACTCTATGTGAGAGAAGGTGAGAAGAGAACGTCTTGTTCTGTTCAGTATAAATATTACTGCAGCTAAACTAAGAATATTTTAACATGTGACATTGTAAGAAAAGAAAAAATTGTACTAGTGCACGTGAAATCGTCGTGATGAACCTCTCGACTTTACCTGCAATATGATTTCTATGAAACAAAACAATGTGTTTTTCTTCTCACATGAAGTTATTATTTCTACTAAATATATAAAATGACGATTAAACATTCCATACATAAATTGTGAATAAAATCAATGTTAAAATATAGGCAAAATTTTGAAGGAGGACCAAAAGTGCACCAATATTATTGCAAATATGAGGGACTATTAATGCTCCATGTGAAAATTCAAGGATAACTTTGAGTCTTAACCCAAAGATGAGGGACTATTTTGGGCCTTTTCTCAAAAGGTTGCTGTTAAAAAGAGAAAAAGGGAAAGAGAAGATAAGAAAATTTGTTGAGATAAATCGATAATCCAACCATACTGAAATACAATTTATAAAAGTTCCCCAAGGATGAGAAGAAAATGAGACAATCTTTCCAGGCCTTGGTATCTATATAACTGGCGACACTCTTTTTAAAAAAAAACTTGTAATGTTGTATTCCTCAGCATTAAGCTATGCTGGAGACCTTCAAAAAGGTAGTAACAAGCTAAAACAAGAGACTAATTACAGTAATCCTAAAAGATCTACTAATTGTTCAGCATTTTCTTTACAATGTTCTTACACCAAAAGTAGAAAGTTGCAATGCAACTCCCTTTGATTTTCTGAATGTTGTTGAATCTAACTTCAAAGTTTCTTCCATTCCTTTCTCTCCAGATAGTCCACCAATAAGGATTTTCTCTCATCCAATAATATTAAAGACAACAGATGGGTGCTATCTCACTAGAATGAAGTACAATAGAAATACCTAAAATTAGAAGAAATTAATGACACAACTCAAGGATTAAATGCTCCCAAGGGAAGAAGCATCACAACTGAAGAATGTGATGACAGTCAAACCTGTACTAAGGACTGGTGAAGGAATTGGGTCGAAGTATAACTTCATAGCGGAAACTTTTTGTTCCGCTTCTCAATTCAACCTTGAGATACATTAGCTTATGAGTGGTCTGATTTTTCAAGCAAATACGCATAAGACCTTCACTATCAACACTAAATTGTGGACTTCAATCATATCCATCAAGCCGTAACTAAGAAAGAAAATAAGAATGGATCATTAGAAAGAAACAACATACCAACTGAAGAAATGACACTTTGAAATGACATTGCATTGTGTTAACCATATTAATTTTCAATTGTTATCTAGAAAGCTTACTGAAGAGATGTTTCACTTTGAATATTGCAATGTGTTAAAAAGTTTCCATTTTCAGTTGAGATTACTTACTTAAGTTGATTGCAATTAACGAAAATGTGATTTGGCATGACTAATGTTTGCTAATATGAAACAAGGAAACATGACACAACCAAAAGAAGGGGTAATAAGAGGGGGAAGGACACCAATTCAGATTGGGTATGCCCCAAATGCAAAGAGAAGGTGACAAAAATGGAAGATGTATCTCCCAAGACATCTGTGAGAAGAAAATGTTAAACATACAAGTTTTCTGATAACATTAAAATGTTACATTTAAACCCTAAACCCTAGTTAATATTTTAATTTGACAGAACAACAAATCAAAGGAAGATGAGGCAACTGCCCGAGCAAGGAAGAACAAGAAATTATCTAAGAAGTGAAAAATCAAGAATGGCAAGGAAAAAAGGCTAAAGCAATGAAACATTATGCTTACGAGTATGAAAACTTTCCAAACATACCATAAATGCTTCCTTTTCCTAACCTATCATCCTACTTTTATTCTTAGAACTAAGGTGTTATTAAATGTTTTTCACTGATCTTAACTTTAGTTATTTGTCGTTTTACCCTTCTTGTTTTAATATGTGACTTTTTTATCGACTTAAGTGCACTATATGTTTTACATGACACTATGTTTCATAAATCTTTCAAATCATATACTTAATGAAGTTAAAATGCAGCATGGTACCAATGAAGTATATGATATTGATTTAGTATATATTTACGCAGAAATTATAAGTCTTAATTATTTAGTAGAGAATTGCAATTTCAGAAACTACTTGAAATTAGGATATGATCTTGTTATTATTTTGGACTTATAACCCATTGATGTTGTTTTTACTTAAATATTACTCTCTATTTTTAAGTATATGTTATGATTTTTACACTTAAGAAACTATCATAATTATTCTAAAAAAAACGAGAAGTGTTTTTGACTAATTTATCACTGAATAAAGAAAAACCAATTAATAGTTTCTAGTTATAACATGGTTATTTTTGAAGAAAAAATTTATTAATTCCTTCTTAAAATTTAAAATCACTTATTTTAAAATTAATTAATTAAAACATCAACTATTTTAAAACGAATAAAGTACCTCAATTTAGAAACACTTTGGAAATGACACTTGTGGTCATATATAGGAGCTCTTTAATATATGTTTCCTCCAATAAATTAAGAAAGAAAATACAGATCATCTATAATTTTAAATAAAATCATGACGTTGGATAATTAATGTAATCCAAACATGTATAATTAAACTGACCCCATATAATATTAAAATGAGATCTGTTCAAGAACAGTTGAAGGGAGTAAGGATATAACTTTTACCAAAAGCCTTCAAATAATATGATTTCTAATGTGACTTATATCAATGTAAAAGTCATTTCAAACATATATGTTAAATGTTAGATACACATGCAATACTTTGCACTATCCTATCATCTTACTTTTCCACACCGAAAAGATAAAAAAATAGTCAGTTCGAACCGCTATAAGGACCTCAAATTTAAATTATTTATTGATTGAATCTTCTTCTTTGGTGAGTTCACATTTACATCTATTGGAGTTTATTTTTAACTTTCATGTTTAATTTCCTTTTTCTGTTACAACCTCTTTTGGGGTTCATCCAGAAACATTTATTTTATTCAGAATTGTAATTATTTACTTGAATAAATTTTTTTTTCTGTATTTAAATTATACTAAGTTGGAAATTGTTTATTTAAATTTCAACTTTGCAGTATCCAATGTCAAATTTGAATCATTTATTGATTATATGCCGCTACAATAAAGAAAAAAGTAGTCAGTTTGGGCTGCTATAGTGGCCTCCAATTTGAATTATTTGAATGAATAACTCAGATAATGAGTTTCATTCATTCCATTTTTGTTCTACTTTGATATGGATAAAAAATTCACTCTATGAATCTACAAGCACCACCTTAAATGAATCAAATAAACACATTTGATAAGCTAATTCAAATAATCTAAGTTCGCTTATATTCTAAGTCCGCATATATTCACATACGACATTTATTCCAAGTTTTAATACCATGGTTATGCAAGAAGTATAACCTGAAATTCACAAAAGATACTGATTATGTTGTGCATAGAAATAAATATACAAAACCTACAAGGTAATAAAGTTAAAAAATTGAAATGGTTTCAAAAAATTTCTTGAAATTGGTATATGTGAGTACTTAGGAACACCAAACACTTCAAAAGACAAACTAATAGAAGAAGAACACATGTATATGGATGACTTCAACTTGACCAATGTCACTTGAAATCTGTGTCCTTCATAGGTTTTTTGTGAATTAAGCAACTCTGCACATAGAGATTTCACATGTATAAATCTACCCTTCAAATGTATAAATATTCTATCATGAAATTGGTATGTTAGTATTTAGGACCAACAAACACTACAAAAGACAAACTAATAGAACACTTGTACATAGATGACTCCAACTTATATAATGTCAGTCTTGACAGTGGAGGAATGAACTACATTAAGTAGAGGAAATGAAAAAAAGGAAACAAAATAGTCTCATGTATCCATTACCAATTTGTTCCCTGATTGAAAAAAGTTAAATCTCAATAGTTGCATGCATTGTGGATGAATGAACAAATACTACAAAATAGTCTCATGTTTTATCATTAGGACTCATTTAATTTTGCAATGTAGGATACTTGTTTAAAACGCGAGTGAAGTGTTGTTCAAATTTAGCAGCAAAATTGGCTCAGTGTTTACATTGGATTAGATTTAATTAAATATCTCTTATTGTGACTTGAAATTTGTAAAAATCTGCACTTCAGGTTTTTTTTTAATTGAGCAACACTTCACATATAGATTTCACATGTATAAATCTGCCCTTCAAATGTACAAAATCTTGTATCATGAATTGGTATATGTGAGTATTTAGGTCAACCAATCACTTCAACAACAAACTAATAGAAGAAGAACACATGTATATAGATGACTCCAACTTATATAATTTCACTTGAAATCTGTATAAATATACCTTTCATGGGTTTTTTTTTTTTAATTAAGCAACACTGCACTTATAGATTTCACATGTATAAATCTTGTATCTTGAAAATGGTATATGTGAGTATTTAGAACCACCAAACACTTCAAAAGACAAACTAATAGAAGAACACATGTATATAGATGACTCCAAATTATATAATGTCAATTGAAATCTATATAGACCTGCCCTCCATAGGTTTTTTGTGAATTAAGCAACACTGCACTTATAGATTACATGTATAAATCTGCCCTTCAAATGTATAAATATTCTATCATGAAATTGATATATGTGAGTATTTAGGACCAACAAACACTACAAAAGACAAACTAATAGAACACTTGTATATTAATGACTCCAACTTATATAATGTCAGCCTTGTATATAAATGACTCCAACTTAAGAAAAGGATATGAAAAAAACAAAACAAAATAGTCTCATGTTTACATTTCCAATTAGTTCCCTTAGTGAAAAAAGTTAAATCTCTATAGTTACATACATTGTGGGTGAACTAACAAAAAGTACAAAATAGTCTCATGTTTTATCATTTGGACTCATTTAAACTTGCAATGTAGGATACTTGTTTAAAACCAGTGAGTGAAGTGTTGTCCAAATTTAGCAGTTAATTGGATAAGTGTTTGGATAGGATTAGATTTTATTAAATATCTCTTAAAGTGACTTAAATTCTATAAAATCTGCCCTTCAGGTTTTTTGTGAATTGAGCAACACTTCACATATAGATTTCTTATGTATAAATCTGCCCTTCAAATGTATAAATCCTGTATCATGAAATTGGTATATGTGAGTAATTAGGACAACCAAACACTTCAAAGACAAACTTATAGAAGAACACTTGTATATAGATGACTCTAATTACATAATGTCAGTCTTGACAGTGGAGGAATAAACTACATTAGAAGAGGAAATGAAAAAAACGAAACAAAATAGTCTCATGTTTACATTATCAATTTGTTCCCTGATTGAAAAAAGTCAAATCTCTATAGTTGTATGCATTGTGGGTGAATAAACAAAAACTACAAAATATTCTTATGTTTATCATTAGGACTGATTTAATCTTGCAATGTAGGATACTTGTTTAAAACGTGAGTGAAGTGTTGTCCAAATTTAGCAGTAAATTGGATTAGATTTTATTAAATATCTCTTAATGTGACTTGAAATATGTAGAATTTGTCATTCAGGTTTTTTGTGAATTGAGCAACACTTCACATATAGATTTCACATGTATAAATCTGCCCTTCAAATGTATAAATCTTGTATCATGGTAGTGATATATGTGAGTATTTAGGACAACCAAACACTTCAAAAGACAAACTAATAGTGCATTTGACCGGGTTTTCATTTATATTTCAGTTTCAACATGTTATTTACTTGGTCATTGCATTGAGTTTAGTTAATATTCAGTATGTATCAGTATTTTCATCATGTTCAGATTATATCATTGCTCAGGATGCTCTGTTCAGTTATATATTTGTTCAGCTTTATCCTATCTTGCATTCTCAGTACCTTTCAAGTACTGACACATATTCTGCGCTACATCTTCTCGTGATGTAGATTCAGGTCCTCAGCATTCAGATCACGTGTAAATCGGTTCCTGATCCGTATTCAGCACCATCAGTGGTGGGTCCTCAATACTTCGAGGACAATAGACATGTTTTCTATTTCAGTCTTTCATTTTAGTTTCAGTTTACTAGAGTTAGTTGGGGGCATGTCCCAACATCTCTAGTCAATTAGAGGCTTATTTCAGACATAGTATTGGATTCGGCTTTAGATTTGAGTTTGATCTTTCAGTTGTTATTAAACTCTTAGTATATTTTATATGTTTAGACCAGTTTGGGTATTCCCCATCATTCAGTTTATCTCATGTTCTAAGCTTCCGCATAGTATCTCTTTATTCGGTATATTTTAGTATGCTTATGATATGCCTGCTCAGGTTTAGCTTGGGGTCACTCGAGATCTTAGGTCCCGTGTTTACGTCAAGGGGATAGTCTCGGGGTGTGACAAGTTAGTTTAGGCTTCCATTCATTTCTCAATTCTGATTTCTCATAATAAAAGTTTCAAACAAAGATTACGATAAAAAGATTATTTAAAAGAAGATTAAAAAAAATATTAGGAAGAGGACTTTTTTTTCCTATATTTATATATGGACAAGATAATATATTGCTAAGATTGTGAGATCATAATAATTTTTAACACTAAATATATAATGTATTTATTAGTTAAATCATGGTTAGAGATTTATTTTGGGAGATTAAATCTTTGCCATTTATTTTTATGTTATCTTCTAACATCAAAAATCTTTGGGAAATTAAATCCACTATTTTTTTATGTTATCTTCTAACATTACGGGTGACATTCTATCTTTACTCCATTTTTTATCACCTTGCGTGGAGATATCAAAATTGTTATTTTTTTCATCGAGTGTACAATGTCGTGACTCGTGACGACGATGTGTATATTCCAATCCCAAAATTAAGGGGTTCCCGAGTTCAAAGTTTAGAAGCTAAATGGTTACCCATAAGTCATCGGCATGTTTTTTATTCCAATCCTATTATTAATTGTTGGAAAACAATATTATTATCTCAAAAATACAATATTTATTCTTGAGAACTTTGAACTCAACAAACAATTGATGAAATAATCCGATATTTTTCAAATAAAATATTGTCTACCTATAGTCCTATACTAGGAGATAAAAGGAATTCGGGAAAAAATAACAAGTTTAGATAATTATAAAACATTAATGTTTATGAGGCTTCAACAAACAATAAGGTGTTTTCTATTGTTTGGTCAATCGCAAATATTTATCTTTTGATTATTTGGCCATTGAAGCTTATTCGAGTCCAAATATTTCTCTTAATGGGTGTCTTGAGTTAACCTTCTAATTTGCATTGATTTCTAATCTGTACATATTTTCTTGATTTGCTTAGTTAGCAGTTTGTAGACATAGAGATAAACATTTACTAATTTAGTGTTAACCAGTGCATGTAGGGGTTTTTCTTGGGAGCATGTGGGCAAGGGAGGGATAATGATATGCTATGTGTTATCAAGTTGTAGACATAGAAATAACGACCGTCGGTGGAGTAGATGGATTCTCCGTTAAGATTTGTGCCCTTTGTGGAACAAGTCGTACCCATCCATGTAGTATTACTTACAAAAATTGCTATTTCCCCAATGCTTTCCATCTCTATCCACATTTTTTTTTCAAAATCAAACTTGAGTACTTGAAAGTGGTATGGCATTCCATGGTCCTTCCCGTTAAAATACAAATGAACATAAAATAACATATCATCACTTGCGTTGGAGGATTGAATGATGTACTTCTCATAGCGATTCATGTCCAAGTATCCTCCGAACATAATTGGAAATTCGTTAGCCATTAGTGTAACGGTTATTCTTCCTGAATCATTATCTGGATCCAAACAGAGTAGAGCATGTGTCTTGCAGGTTAATATATAAAATTTTCTCTTGAAAACTGTCCAGATCCCAAGACGCCAATCTCCAATAATTGATTGTACTTCTTATTTATGAAACTTTTCATTACAACCTGGCTTGCAAAAGTAAAGAGTAGGCGGATTCACATCCTCGTCGTTCTCATCATCATTCTCGTCATCCTCGTCCTCATCCTCGTCATTCTCATCATCCAGATCCACATCCTCGTCGTTTTCATCATCATCCTCATTCTCAGTTTCTTTAATTAGAAAGAGAATTTGACATTCAGGATCATGGGGTGGTGCAGACAAGAGGCACATCAGTATTTCGCACTCAGTAGGAAGTGGCGGTAGCTGAATTTTTTCGTTTGAAATAAGATTCCAAAGATAACAATCACTAGAATAAATACTTTCTAACAATAGCCACTCATCAGCATAAGCACGTATTAATTTCTCTTTAAGTTCAGGAATTCGTCTCATATAATATCGATCTTCTGATACACTGAAAAAAGTCTGATTTTCCAGTTCCCCTCCAAAACAAATAACAAGCCAAGGGTGTTGTGCAGAATACGGAGGTTGAGCAGATTCCATATTCTTTTTTTGTTGTATTCTTCCAACTTCATCTCTGGTTTCTTTTTTTCAATCCTATTAGTAATGACATAATTGAACTCCCTGATCTACAACAACAGAATGCGAATTCTCTCTCTTCTTGGACTTTTTCATGCCCTCCCGACTCATTGTCATCTGCTTGCTTTGTTGTTGGTTTTCAGTATATTGGTAATCCCCCAATAGTATACATCATCAAGGTTGGAGACAATACATGGACATATTATAACTTCTACGATGACTATGACGATGACTATAACCTATTTTTAGTTCAACCGGATGTAATAACCCCATATTTTTTAACAACAATACTGTCTACGTACTTGGAGATAAATAAAATTTGGAAATACTAACTATCAACGAAAACTCAATTCCTAGTTGGGAATTTTATGGGAGCTCCTTTAGGAGTCGAAAATAAAAGTCAATCCGACAAGTTTACACAGTAGAAGATGTCGACAATGAAGGAATGTTAGCTGTTTTTCTATCTCACCATGAAGGGGATGTAGTAGAGGTTTGGAAGTACAAAATGAATGGAAAAGTGTTGGAGAGGGAAAGAATAACAAGTTTAGACGATAATAAAACATTGTTTATGAGCTCTGGAGGATCATGAAAACATGTGTTGCACCTGGCCTGAGAAACAAGATATATTTTCCAATATTTCACAACAACAACAAAGGTATTTTTTATTGTTTGGTCAATCGCAAATATTATTCTTTCAATTACTTTGGCCTTAAACCTTATTCAAGTCCAAATATTTCCACTAAGTTTGACCAAGATCATGCATATGGATCGAATCAGAGAATGATTAATTGTATTTCTTTTTTTTTGTTGCTGTTTATTTTTTCCATTAGTTAGCTTGTCTTGATAAGAGTGGAATTAGTTTGCCTTTTTATGTTTTATTGTTATATTATGCAATTATTCACTTTTTTGTAACTATACTTTTTGAATTTGCTAACTTAAACCTACTTCATAGTAAAATTACACTATGGAAATTGTTTAATGTTGGCATATATAATTTCTATATATTAGAAAGGACAGTTTCAAGTCCTTTTCAACATGTCAGTTTTCTGACATCAAATTAAAGTTTGGAAGTATTAAAGTCTTTTAAAAAAATTGCAAGATAAGTTTACTTAAAAATGTTATAACTTTTGCATTGTTATTTGAACCTAAGTAAGAGCTCTTAAAAAGATCCTCTTTTTTCTATTTAATTACAAACTATGCCCTGCCTATGGTGAATATGATGGGTCCCACTTTCTATTTGCCATAAATGTTATTAAAATCTTGCAAAAGATTTTGCAAGATAAACTTGCTTCAAAAAGTTGTATTTCTTGCTTTATTTTTTGTACCTCAGCAAGAGCTTTAAGAAAAGTTCAATCTTTTTTACTTAGGGCCCATTTGGCCATGCGATATGGTATCATGATATGGAATCATGATATGATATTATGATATGGAATCATGAGATGAAATTGAAGGTTTGTTTGGACATGCGATATGGAATTTTTGTGTTGTATATTTTCTTATAAACAAAAAAATCTCATAAGTTGTAAAACTATTAAAATAGCCCCAATTTTTTATTCAATCTTATCAAATAAATAAAAAATTATAAAATCGAATAATAAATTATTACAAAGTTATTTGTTCTCCACTTTAGTAATTGTTTTATCTAACTTTAATTTAATAAAAAAAATTGAACATAAATTGTAGTGTACTAATCTTTAATATAATCCTCCCACATAGTACAAACAATTTCTTCACGTTGAACTTGCATTTCTCGATCATGTGATCGAGAAGACGAACCAACATTGTTACTTTGAGTCATTTGTTGGTCAATATCCTCCGCAACTATATCTTCATGTTCATAGACCATAAATATTTCATCACTACTTTGGTATTTTCGCAAATAATTATGTAACACTGCACAAGCTATGACAATTTTCACTTGTGTATCAATATCATAATGGTTCATCCCTTGTTTCAGTATTCTAAATCTATTTTTCCAAGCTCCAAAAGTCCGTTCAATCACATCGCGCAGAGATGAATGCCTATAATTAAATAGTTCTTTGGCATTTTGAGGCTCTCCTTCACTTCCTCGATAATCTTGCAAATGATAGCGTAGTCCTTTGTATGGAACTAAAAATCCTTTTGTGTTTCGGAAACCAGCATCAACAACATAATATTTATCTACCAAAAAACATTTTATAAAGAATTACTAAAAGCATATGTGACGTAAATGAGACAGTTTTGTGTAAATAAATAATTTTTATTCTAAGGATGTAATTTAAAGTTACCATGTGGCGGAAATATGTAACTAAATACTAATAACTTACACATAAAATATAAATGTGCACTTATTAAGGCCATAAAATAAATTTATTAATGTGATTGAAATTTTACCTTAAACCAAGGCCAAAATCGAGTATTATGTCGAATTTTGGAATGTACACCAGTCATATTTTTTGGTTGTATAAATGTTGGTTATCTTACTAATTGCCTCGGCAACTATTTTAACATGCCGGTTAATTGTTTCAAGTGAATGTTGAAAAGTTTCACAATCGTGAGGTGTGAGTTAAAGTGACTATATGTGGGTGAGAATAATAAATTTTATGTCGGTGAGAATAATAAATTTTAAAAAGTAATGATGTGATTATAAATTTTATTTGCATATGAAACAAATGATTAGTAGATATAAATGTGGGGTTGTTTTAACAAAATATAAACTAATGGATCAATTATTGTATTAAAATTTATTATTTTTTAAAAAAGTAATGATGTGATTATAAATTTTGTTTGCATATGAAACAAATTGTTAGTAGATATAAATGTGGGGTTGTTTTAACAAAATATAAACTAATGGATCAATTATTGTATTAAAATATCTCAAATCATGATATGGAATCACCATGTGATTCCATATCATGGTTTTTGGAGAATATGGTATCACCTCTCATTATATGGAATCATGAGATGGAATCAGCGTAAAATCGCACGTCCAAACGCTGATTCCATCTCACGATACCATATTGTGATATGATATCGCATGGCCAAACGCCTACTTAATTACAAATCCTGCCATGTCATTGAAGAATATGATGAACCTCACTTTTCTATTTGCCATAGGTATCATAAGACGTGGGCTTTGGTCCACTTCCGTTTTTTCCCTCTTCCATTTGTCATAAATTTCATAGATATTTTCTCCGTTTTTATTTATTTGTCAAATATATTTGACAAATCAAAAAAAAAAATCTTTTCTCCTATTATATTTTCAATTTATTAACATTAAATTAATATAAATAGTAGTGAGTAAATATGTTTAAAACGTTATCAATTAATAAGAGTAAAATGATAAACTCATTATATCAATCATTATTTTCTTATGAGGTGTATCAAGTCAAAATTTCAAAAGTCAAAAGGGTCGGAGGGAGTACATACTCCATCCGTCTTTTACTTGTCCATTATTTAAAAAAGAAATATTTTATTTTTATTGTCAATTTTCATATATTAAGAATTATTTTTTTTAAAAAGTTTATATTATTTGTTTAGTATTAATTATTTAACCTATAAATTATTTTTTTAATGAATATATAAGTTCAATATGACAAGTAAAAATGAGCTGGCATAACATATAATGTGAAGATATGGTAGAAAGGATAAATAATGAAAAGAATCAAAGAAAATGTTATCCTCTTATTGGCTGAGAGTTTTCTCGAAAATCAATTCATATCCACTAATTATAATTAATAAAGTAAATGGTAAATGTTATCTTTAATTTGACTCTTATAATAATATAATAAAATAATATTTTACTTTTTTATTTTAATAAATTAAGAAAATTAATTATTTTTTCCTGACTTTATCATTATCGTTAAGTAATTCTATAAAATACTAATAGTCAAGTTAAGCTCCTAGTTAATTGAGGGACTAAAATTAAATTACTTAGTAGAGTATGCACATTTTCTTTATTTTTATCCTAATTGTTATTTTAACGAAAGTTTATTAATTTGACTCTTATAATAATAAAATAATATTTTACTTGTTTATTTTTAAAAATTAAGAAAATTAATTATTTTTTCCTGACTTTATCATTATCGTTAAGTAATTCTATAAAATACTAATAGTCAAGTTAAACTCCTAGATAATTGAGTCTAAAATTAAATTAATTAGTAGAGTATGCACATTTTCTTTATTTTTATCCTAATGTTATTTTAACAATGATATATTAATAATAAATTTTAAAATATAATTAATAAAATTATTCTGTAATATGTTTTTGGTAAAAAAACTAAAAATAAGAACCTTGATGACTATTGAAAAAAATGTATTATCTTTCGCTAATATATAAATAGTAATACTCTATATGTGTATAAAGTATCGCTTTAACAATCTAATGGTATAATGTTTCCATGCGTATAATAATTTATTATTTGACAATCAACATCTATTCATGAATCAAGAGCGTATTCAATTTTTAGTATGCAATACTATGAGTATATGATTAATAATTACTTAAGATATGTTTGTTAAGATTAAAAATATTATTTTAGAAATGATTTCTACGAAAATAAATATGTTTCTTATTTATTTTCTTGTTTTGATGGGTAGGCAAAAATTATTATTCTAAAAGCATTTTTATATAATTTAGACAAATATTATAAGAGGTGAAGGTAGAGAGTAGGGATGTTTGTGTAAGAAGATTCACAAAGGTAAAAACGAGAAATAATGAATAATAATATAGACAATAATAGCTAGGAAGTTTACATGAAGTCTGAATGTGCAAAATGCAAATCAACAAAAACTATATCAAATAGCACAAAACATTCATTGTATACTAACAAAAAGCTAATTAAACATTTACTAATTTAGCGTTAACCAGTGCATGTAGGGGTTTTTCTTGGGAGCATGTGGGCAAGGGAGGGATAATGATATGCTATGTGTTATCAAGTTGTAGACATAGAGATAACGACCATCGGTGAAGTAGATGGATTCTCCGTTAAGATTTGTGCCTCTTGTGGAACAAGTCGTACCCGTCCTCGTAGAATAACTTACAAAAATTGCTATTTCCCCGATGCTTTCCATCTCTATCCACATTTTTTTTCAAAGTCAAACTTGAGTACTTGAAAGTGGTATGGCATTACATGGTCTTTCCCGTTAAAATACAAATGAACATATAATAACATATCATCGTTGGAGGATTGAATGATGTAATTCTCAAAGCGATTCATGTCCAAGTATCCTCGGAACATAATTGGAGATTCGTTAGCCATTAGTGTAACGGTTATTCTTCCTGAATCATTATTTGGATCCAAACAGAGTAGAGCATGTGTCTTGCAGGTTAATATATAAAATTTTCTCTTGAAAACTGTCCAGATCCCAAGACGCCAATCTCCAATAATTGATTGTACTTCTTGTTTATGAAACTCTTCATTATAACCTGGCTTGCAAAAGTAAAGAGTAGGCGGATTCACATCCTCGTCGTTCTCATCATCATCCTCATCCTCATCCTCATCCTCATCCTCATCCTCGTCATTCTCATCATCCAGATCCACATCCTCGCCGTTTTCATCATCATCCTCATTCTCAGTTTCTTTAATTAGAAAGAGAATTTGACATTCAGGATCATGGGGTGGTGCAGACAAGAGGCACATCAGTATTTCGCACTCACTAGAAAGTGGCGATAGCTGAATTTTATCGTTTGAAATAAGATTCCAAAGATAACAATCACTAGAATAAATACTTTCTAACAATAGCCACTCATCAGCATAAGCACGTATTAGTTTCTCTTTAAGTTCAGGAATTCGACTCATATAATATCGATCTTCTGATACACTGAAAAAAGTCTGATTTTCCAGTTCCCCTCCAAAACAAATAACAAGCCAAGGGTGTTGTGCAGAATACGGTGGTTGAGCAGATTCCATATTCTTTTTTTTGTTGTATTCTTCCAACTTCATCTCTGGTTTGCAAAAAATAGAAACACAAATAATTAGACCTTTTAGAGAAAATTAATTTCCATTGCAAATTTGTATTTGTAAGAGAGAGAAAAAACAAACCAAGGAAGTTTTTTACCCATGGCAAAACTCTGTTTTGTTTTCGAGGTTCTGAAAACGATAATTGTAATAATATGTGGTTAAAGAATCTAACTTTATATTAAATAATGATTAATAAGTTCAAATACCACAAGGAAAATAAATTAGAATAGATGTAGGACAACGAAATTTGTTTTCCTTCCTTTTTCATAAATATACTTGGGAGTTCCATAAATAAAACATTGCCTATTATGTTTCTATTTAAATTAATAAATAAAAACATTGCCAATTATATTTCTATTTAAATTTAAATTACTCTTTCGGCTGATCATGAGTTCAAATGCGTTAAAGAAAAGGACAACTTTTATTTGAATAAGAACAGAACTAACGCAATTCTTGTTCTAATTTAAATAAATAGGATAATAACAAGTCGATAACTTTCACAAACACAATTTTTCTCAACGACGATGGAGGATGCATTGTGGTCTTGTATTTCATCGGACATAGTAGGATTAATATCATCACGTCTCGTTGCTGGAGAATACTTTAATTTCCGTGCAGTTTGTAAAAGATGGTGCTACGCACCCATGATAACTCCACCTCGTCCTTGTCAACCAGAAAAATTGCTTTGTTTGATCACCTTGCGTGGAAATACCAGAATTGTAGAATTCTTTCATCCCGTGTACAATGTGGTGACGACTAAGCAATATTGAAATTGAGGAATTCCCGAATTCGAAGTTCAAAAGCTAATTGGTTACTGATGAGTCATGGTAACCGCGGCATATTTTTTTCAATCCTATTAGTAATGACATAATTGAACTCCCTGATCTACAACAACAGAATGATAATTCTTTCTCTTCTTGGACTTTTTCGTCCCCTCCCGACTCGTTCTCATCTGCTTTGTGAAATCCTAACTATCACGTTTTGAAATCATAAACATAATAAAATAAGAAAAAAGATTTATTAACCTACAACCACGAATATCCACTTTGAAAGTCAGCCCCGAAGAAAGCTATGAAATCCTAGCCGGGAACTGAGGGAAAAGTTGTGAAATCCTAACTTTCATGCTTTGAAATCGTAAACATAACAAAATAAGAAAAAAAATCACTAACCTACAACCACGAATATCCACTTTGAAACCCAGCCATGAAGAAAAACTATGAAACCATAGCCGCGAAATGAGGGAGAAGGGATGAAATCGTCTCTGCAAAATAATGAAAGGGGTGGAGAAAGTAATTGGAATTTAGTCTATGTGGCTGTGAAACCCTATTGGCATGCAATGTGGCATCCACATGGCATTTAACAACTTTTGTTAATAAGAAAGGTAGTTTTGACCTAATAGTTTGATGGGAAGGGTAGTTTTGAGCCGAAATATAGTTTAAGGGTATATATAAGTTATTTCGGATAGTTTAAGGGTATTTTTTACCCTTTTCCGTTTACTCAATGTGGCAGTTGAACCCTATTAGCGTGCAATGTGGCATCCACATGGCATTTAACAACTTCCGTTTATAAGAAAGACACTTTTGACCCAATAGTTTGACGGGAAGAGTAGTTTTGAGCTGAAATATAGTTTAAGGATAAATATGATCTATTTCGAATAGTTTAAGAATATTTTTGACCCTTTTCCGTTCATTAAAAGACTAGCATTAAGAAATCTAAAATATATGGAAAAAAATTAAATGTTTATTTTTATTATTAGAAGCATAATCTATCTTTCTTTCACCGTGAAAATCTAAATTCTTTCATAGTTGTAGATGCAAAATCTTACCGTAATCGTGCTTCTATTTTCTCTAAAAAATAAAATTTAAAATAATATATGGGATAAGGCAATAGTATCCCTAAACTATCTATTTTTATTTTTATTTTATTACTATTAATAAGAGTGATTAGTGAATGTGAGGAGAAATTGACGGAAATGCTCAAAGAGGCTATTTTTGTAATTTAACATGAAATAAGTAATTTAATTGATTAATTAAAGAAGTAGTGTGGTTGCGATTCAATTTTTTGCATCTATTGTACTAATTTGTCCCTCGGAAATGCAAATACTCCGTATAACTTGAGCCCCTTCACCCTAATAAATAAATAAATAAAGGGTTTCATTTGTGCACAATAATAGTATGTTATTTCGTAATTAATTTTTTCTTTTTATTTAAACGTGGAAAAAGATCATTAAGAATATTCAAATTTTAATCTAATTAAATTATATTATATATTCTTAAAAAATTTATATTTAATCAAACTAATAACACTTCGTATTTAGAAAAGCCTGGAAAAGAGGGAACTTTAACTTTGATTGAAAGGTAGCTTTTCCAGAAAAAAAAAAATAACAGAGAATCCAAGGAGATAAATTTTGGGAATAAGTAGGTACGATTTATTTCACTAGGCCCAAAACATTTCTTTTTTATTTAAACTAAAAAAAATACTACTACTTTACTCTATATTTTTTATATTTAAAAAAACATATTACTACAAATTTGGTCGATGGCGATGGATCGGAAAAGTTTGGGCACTATCGGCAAATTAAAATATTCATTGAAAATTAGGACAAATAATTAATAAACATTTCATTAAGTATATACCTCAACTTTTAATTAAAAAAATGAATTAGTTAGACATATAGTACTAACATGTGTCTATTAATTTTAAAGATATTAGAAATGTGAATTTTTTAATTATATAAAAATTAGATATGAATACTTTTAAGAGGAATACTAGAGGAGGGTGTTTTTGGAATTTACTCTATATTATCTTTTACTATTTTATTTAATTTTGTAGACTTAAGCATTTGACACTTGTATGATTTTGCTTTTTCCTTCAAATCTTTCCCAAAAGCTGTTTTTGCTAAATACCAATTTCTACCAGCTTCCATCCTTGCCCTCTATATTATTTTATTCTACCCTCATACGATATTTAGAAATATATATTAAAAATCTAAATTTCAAAATTTTATTTTTGTTATATAAATTGAAACCGTGAAAGTAATATATATTATAGGTCACAATAATAAATAATTTATGATATTCAGAAAACATATTAAGATTTTTGTTTTACTTGTCAATTTCACGCGTACTATATAAATTAATTCTACAACTCAACCATTCAAGATGTCAAAAATCAAAACTCTGAGATGTAAATTGAATTCTACAATTCAACTATTCAAGATGTCAAAAATTAAAACTCAGAAGAACACAACTCAATACTTGGAGGACTTAGAGATACAAAAAATTCTACCATTCAATAGATCAAACATCAAAACTTTTGATGAGCACATCAAAAATCTAAACTTATGATAAAAAAAGGAAAAATAACAATGAATTATCTCAAGGATATTACAGGTAAAAAATCATGACATACGGTGTATTCTTCTTGAATTTAGATCGAAGACAAGCATAGATTAAACATGAGAATTAACAATCTAGATCTATTAATGGGTTTATATTTTTGATAGAGGGTAGAAAGTAGGAAGAAGAGATTCGGCAACACTGCAACGGGTCCGACTGCCAGTTGCACTTCCTGGCAACCCTAATGTACTTCTGTGTTAGATTATTTATTTTACAGTCCTTTTCTTTATCTAAAATATTAACTTGAGCCCCCTTCTACCCAATAAATAAATAAAGGATTTTACAATGTCCGCGTATCGAGTGCACTTCTTTCTAAACCTAATAGGACCCACATAATTTTTTATTCATAAATTAAGTAGGCCAGGAGAGAGAAACAATAATATTTAATAGGAAAAGTGGGACCTACATACCTTTTTAATTCAAAAATAATGCCTCGTACATATATCAAGTTAACGAATGTAGAGTAAAATGTATGGGAAAAAAAATAAAAATGTAAAATAAAACGAATAGGACCCACATAATTTTTTATTCATAAATTAAGTAGGCCAGGAGAGAGAAACAATAATATTTAATAGGAAAAGTGGGACCTACATACCTTTTTAATTCAAAAATAATGCCTCGTACATATATCAAGTTAACGAATGTAGAGTAAAATGTATGGGAAAAAAAATAAAAATGTAAAATAAAACGAATAGGACCCACATAATTTTTTATTCATAAATTAAGTAGGCCAGGAGAGAGAAACAATAATATTTAATAGGAAAAGTGGGACCTACCTGCCTTTTTAATTCAAAAATAATGCCTCATATATCAAGTTAACGAATGTAGAGTAAAATGTATGGGAAAAAAAATAGAAATGTAAAATAAAACGAATAGGACCCACATAATTTTTTATTCATAAATTAAGTAGGCCAGGAGAGAGAAACAATAATATTTAATAGGAAAAGTGGGACCTACATACCTTTTTAATTCAAAAATAAGGCCTCATACATATATCAAGTTAACGAATGTAGAGTAAAATGTATGGGAAAAAAAATAAAAATGTAAAATAAAACGAATAGGACCCACATAATTTTTTATTCATAAATTAAGTAGGCCAGGAGAGAGAAACAATAATATTTAATAGGAAAAGTGGGACCTACATACCTTTTTAATTCAAAAATAATGCCTCATATATCAAGTTAACGAATGTAGAGTAAAATGTATGGGAAAAAAAATAAAAATGTAAAATAAAACGAATAGGACCCACATAATTTTTTATTCATAAATTAAGTAGGCCAGGAGAGAGAAACAATAATATTCAAAAATAGTGCCTCATATATCAAGTTACTAGATATAGGACCCCGTGCCAGCACGGGGCCCAATATATGTTACTGTTTTTGTTTTAATTTATGTGGTACATATGAAATTTGAAGTTAATCAATTTTTTAGTAAGTTTTTATATATTTTAAATTGCTAATTATTTGTATTTAGAGTATGTTTTACGTAAATATATTAGAAATCACAATAATTAACAAGTTAATATAAAAAAAAACTTATAAAAAATTCATTGACTTTTGAAATTTCATTTGTATCACATAAATCAGGACCGAGTAATATATATGAAAATTACATAAAACGTACTATAACTCACAATAATTAGCAACTTAAAATATCTATATATCTATATTTCTCCCAATTTATGCGGTATAGATGAAATTTTGAAAGTTAACAAAAACTTTTTATATGTTTTGAAATATTTTAAGCTATTAATTATTATGATTTATAATACTTTTTACATAAAAAAATTATTTATATAAAGTATAAAAGAAAAAAATTAGAAAAAGGAAACATAAATGTCAGTAGGAGTCCAATCTATGTTAATTTCTATGTTTTAATTATTGTAATACCGATTGAATTTGGAGAGCCAACTAAAAAATTTTAAAGGATTTTTTTTATAAATTTTAAGTTGTTAATTATTATAATTTATAATATTTTTTATTAATTTTAAACCAATATATGTTTTTCTCTGTCTCAATTACATGAAACGTATGGAATTCGGAGAGTCAACTAAAATTTTAAAATATGTTAAGTTGTTAATTATTATACCTTATAATACTATTACGTGATTTTCAAATAAAATATGTATTTTTTAATTTCAATTTATATGTCATTGATATAATTACATATATTAAGTAATGAAGAATTAATGTGTAAATTATGTGACACCTATGAATTTTGGAGTGTAAATCAAATTAGTTATATGATTTAAAAAAAAAACGGTTAATTATTACAATTTATAATACTTTTTATATATTTTTTAAATGATATATATATATCTTTATGATATTGATATTAGTATTATAATAAATTAAATTTTATTATTTTAAATTTATGATCTCAATTGTCAGCCTATACCACATTATAAAATGTTCCAAAGTAGATATCAGATTTACAAAAATGTCAATGCCAGCTAAAGTAATAAAATAACATCTAAGGGTATGAACCTATATATGTATATATAAAGCTGAATATTGACAATTTGATGTGGCATCTCTCTATGACCAGTATTTGTATTCATCGTTTTTTTTCCTTTTTTTGACATTTTATCTTTGTTTTGTATTTTTTATTTGTATTTAAAAAAAAAGTATTTATGTCATACCCGATTAACTATGCCCTTTATAACATCCATTACACTAATATAGATTTAAGTAAATGAAAATGGAAGATGAAAAGATAAAAACTATTCATTTTTTATAACTGTTTATAATTATTTAGCCTATAAAATAAAAACAAAATAGTTGAGCATTTGTAACAAATAAGAACAAATTTCTTCACTTTGGCTCTTCTTCTTCTGACGATAATGATCAATATATGGTATCAACTTTTGTCACTAAGATGTCCATCAAATTTCTAGGTCATGTGATTTTTTAACAAAAGAGAAAGAGAGAATATCTCATTATTCTTGTGAAGACATTGATGTAAAGAAAGAGATTATGTAACAAAAAATTCTTTTCAAAATAAAAGACTTTTTGAAAAAATGTTTATTCCTCCTACAAGGAGAGAAAATTCATTGTGGTTGAGAAATTATAAGAAGCCTGATTAGTGTTTCAAAGGGTAAGAAAAATTATTTGGAGAAAAAATCATTCTATTTATGGAATTCGTATCAAATTAGGAGGAGAACAAATAAAAATTTATTTTGTGATTTGGAAAGAGAGAAAATTAGATATTATTTCTTTCAACCTCATTATTCTTCTAATTTCTTTCTTCTTTTATTTTGTCTTGATTTTTGTATCTTTAATTAAAGTTTTTTTTTCTTATTTATCTTTAATTAAAGTTTATATATATTTTCTTAAAAAAGAATTTAAAAAGATGATCATACTTAGTTAATGCTATTAATCTCATAATTAGTGTTATTTATATTATTTTCTTAATTACTTTTTTTCTTTCATTTAATTATTTATTTGAAGAAATTAGTTATTATAACTTTATAAGAATTACACATGTATTTTTACATAATTGATTTGTAATTTTTAAAATTTTTGGATCATTCTTCATCTTAAAGTTTCTATCTATATGTAATAATAAAACTAAAATAGAAAATGTGGGGTGACACCTTCTTAGCAATAGATACTTATTTATTCTGATCAATGTTTCTGACATTTTTTGTTATTTTTTCCTTAAAATAATTATTGCCTCGATTTTTAGTTTTACTTTTATTTTTTTAGCATTTTCTAATTTTAAAAGACTGAAAAATTTATATTGAAAATTTACAAAATATAAAAAATGATTTATTTAACTCCTATCATCATCAATATTATTATTAATTTGTTTTACTTCTTTTCTTAATCTTCATTTCATCATTAATGTAATTTATATCATTTTCTTAGATAGATATATATATATATTTGTGACATTTCTTAGAAGTTAGGATTACTATTTATTTAATTTTTACAATTTTTGAATTATTTTGTCATACTAAATACAACATGTTTTATTATAATTACATTTAATATATTAATCAATATGTTGTACGAATGAAAAGAAAATTATCATTTCACAAAAACAAAGGTTAAAATAGAATTTATTATGATTAAGGAAAGATAAAATTATTATTCCAATATCCATAACCATATATAATACATTAAAAAATAATTGAAAAGCTGTAAATGGAAAAGGAATCACCATTTAAGGAATCATTATTTTTAAATTTTTGGATCATTTCTTCTTGTAAAAGTTTCTATCCATACGTAACAATAAAGTTAAAATAGAAAATGTAGTGACACCATTCTTACGAATAGATAGTTATTTATTTTTATTAATTTTTTTTGACAATTTTGGTTATATTTTTCTTTAAAATAATTATTGCCTCGATTTTTTTTTTAACATTTATTTTTAATTTTAAAAGATTGGAAATTTTATGTTAAAAATTTTAATAATAGAAAAAATGATTTATTTAACTTTTATCATCATCAATACTACAAATTTTTTTGACGTTTTTTCTTAATCTTCATCTCATCATTAATGTTATTTATATAATTTTGTTTAATCACTTATTTTTTCTTTTTTAACTCTTTTATATATATAAAGTTGGATATGTAAATGATGATGTGACATTTCTTAGAAGTTAAGATTACTATTTATCTAATTTCTCCAATTTTTGAGTTCTTTTGTCATACTAAATACAATATGTTTTATTATAATTACATTCAATATAGTAAACAACATGTTCTAGGAATTAAAACAAAATTATCATTTCAGAAAAATAAATGTTAAATTATAATTTTATTATGATTAAGGAAAAATAAAGATATTATTTGAATATCCCATAACCACATTCAATACATTAGAAATTAATTGGATATAACTGTAAATGGAAAATGAATCACGATTTAAGGAAAATAAATGTTTGCAATACCATAATAATTAAGGAGAGAGTAAGATATTATTTTAATATCCTAATTCAGAACTTTTAATCTACTACTCAATTAAAAATAAAATGCATTTAATAACATGAAAAAGTTATTAGTTTAATATTTTTTCTCATTGTACTAATTCAATTCAATCAAACTTAATTTTAAAGATAAAATAACAGCTTCATTTTAATTGTTGTCAATATATTTCAAAAAATTATCGTGAAAAGGCTTTTCTTGCACCTTATTTTAATTTTCATATACTATTATTATTTTTTCTGTCATTTTTCAATGAATTTTTATTTCGATTTAAAATTTAATGTTTATTCTTAAAACTCTGATGGTACAAATTAAGGTGGAGTAGAATATAATAAATGATGATTCTTCTACTAAATAAGAAGATATAACGAAATTGAAAGGGTGAAGGTTTTCTTTTTGTAAATGGATAGGAAATTCTATTAAGGTATCATTACGTCATTATTCAATATATTTTTAATATAAATTTCATTTGTTGATGCATTTGTTTAGTACTCCCTCTGTCCCTAATTACTTGTTTACTTTTCCTTTTATAGTTGTCTCTAATTACTTGTCCATTTTGACAAATCAAGAAAGAATATTTTTTTACCTATTATACCCTCAATTAAATGACTAATTACTTTGAAAATTGCAGAACTTTTCATCTACTTCATAATTAATAGGGGTAAAATGATAAACTCACAATGTCATTAATTGATTTCTTAATAAATGTGTAAATTTAAAAGTGGACAAGTAATTAGGGACAGAAGGAGTATTACAGTCTTATTTGACATTATGAGATATTTCTTAGACATTTAAGGAGAATGGTAGACCGAAATATATATTATATATTAAAGGATGAACTTCATGCAATGGAAGAATTTGTTATTAGCAAATATATCTTAACTTATTTGATAAAAAATATATTCTTCCTCATTTAATAGATGTAAAATTTGTGAAGCTTTATTTTTTTTCACAATCTTCATATAATTAAGACAAATAATAATATTACGATTAAACAACAAAGTAAATATAAAATTAATCAAAAATATTTAATTTAAATGATCGCGCGAAGTGCGGCCAAGTTCTCTAATTTAAAACAAAAAAGTAAAATTTAAATGGGTCTACTATAGAATTCCTAGAAATCCAACTTGAAAAATTATGTTAAAAATGGAAAATAAAAAGTGAAATAAATTTAATTGAGAGTTATCCTTCGTCTGTCCCATTTTATGTGAGACTTTTTATTTTTCGAGAATCAAATAGTTTAAGTTTAACCATAAATTTGCGTATGATATCTTCATTTTTTAAATTTTTTTTGGAGAAATTAGATAAATAGTAATCTTAGCTTCTAAGAAATGTGACATCATCATTTACATATCCAACTTTTATATATATAAAAGAGTTAAAAAAGAAAAAATAAGTGATTTAAGAAAATTTTATAAATAACATTAATGATGAGATGAAGATTAAGAAAAAACGTCAAATAAATTAGTAGTATTGATGTTGATAAAAGTTAAATAAATCATTTTTTCTATTATTTAAATTTTTAACATAAAATTTCCAATGTTTTAAAATTAAAAAAAAATGTTAAAAATTAAAAAAAAAATGGAGGCAATAATTATTTTATTAAAGAAAAATATGTGTAGAAAAAGTAGAAGTAGATGAAGTTACTTTAGTTCACCTTTTTGGTGGGCCTCAATGTACAATTTCTATAGCTTTTAGTCCAACTCTTTAGTGCAATGTTGGTCCTCCAAACTCCCATTTCTAAATAAGAGAAATATTTTCGAAGAAGATATAAGGAAAAGGAGAAAGAAACGGAAATAACACATTTTCTGCAAGTGGGAGCCAAACTCCACTTGGCAAAATCTGAGAGGTAGTCATACAAGTATTGTCTACCACGTAATTTTATACCTCTCACAGAATAAAATTTTTCTGGGCTTCAGATTTTTGAACACTAGGCCCAAAACATTTCTTTTTCATTAAAAAAAAAAAAAAAAAATTTACATAAATACACATATTAGTCTTTTATAATTTCTAAAAAAAAATCAAAAAATTTCTTCTAGAATACATCTTACCCATCTCGCATTAATCCCTCATCTATCCGAATTTTAAATTTTTTTATGAAATATTTGTAATTTTGAAAAAAGAAATAGGTAAATGATCCAAAAAAATAAAGATACTACTACAATTCGCTATATTATTTTTATTTTTTACCTACTATTATTTTATTTTTATTTTTTTACTATTAATAAGAGTGATTAGTAAATGTGAGGAGAAATTGACGGAAAAGTTCAAAGAGGCTATTTTTGTAATTTAATATGAAATAAGTAATTTAATTGGTTAATTAAAGGAGTAGTGTGGTAACGTTTCAATTTTTTGCTTCTAATTGTACTAATTTGTCCCTTGGAAATACAAATACTCCTTATAACTTGAGCCCCTTCAAATAAATAAATAAACGGAAAAGGGTCAAAAATACCCTCAAACTATTCGAAAAGGTTTAAATATACCCTTCATTCATCTATTGGTCTAAAAATACCCCTCAATCCATCTTTTTGGCCTATTTTTACCCTTAAAACTTAACAGATTTTTAAAGATTATTATTATTAGTACTACTTATTACGTGGCGTCCTCCTATTGGATAAAATAAAATTCCCAATTAACCAATTTTTTCCAACCCGCCCTGATCAAAACCCGCAACTCCGTGACCCAAATTCCATTAAACACAATTACACAAGGAATCCCAAATTTAATATTCTCACCCTGTTCGTCTTCTTCGTGGAGCAGCATTTCTTTTTTTTTTTTTGGAGCAGCAATTTTTTTTAACAATCCATGAAGCAGATGCCAGAGGCAACCTCATCATTCCCATGACGAATTCATTGAAGAATTTTAAAAAATTATTTCTCCCTTATTATTTTTTTTTCATCTTGTTGACCTTTATATGAATAATTATTGCCCCTCTTAATAATATATTACTCCCAATACAGTCTCATTCATATTTGGTTTGTTCTGTTTGATCCGATCTAGTTGAATACTTCAATAATTCATAATCTATTTAAACTTTTAATTCTCTGATTTCCTTATGATCATATTAAAATTCAATTGTTCTTCGAAAAATACGTGCTTTATTTGAAAAAGAAAAAATTAATGGCGACGGCTACGAGGAAAGTTTGGGGTTAGTTGTCTGCCTCTACTTCATGGATTCCTTTAAAGAATTGCTCCAAAAAGAAAGACGAGAGGGTGTGTATTAAATTTGGGTCACTTGTGTTTAGTTGGATTTGGGTCATAGGAATGTAGTATGGGTCGGGCAGGCTGGAAAAAATTGGTGAGTTGGGGATTTTATTTTATCCAATAGGAAGACGCCACGTAATAAGTAGTACTACTAATAATAATTTTAAAAAATCTGTTCAAGTTTTAAGGGTAAAAATAGGCCAAAAAGGTGGATGGAGGGGTATTTTTAGCCCAATAGATAGATGGAGGGTATTTTTAAAACCTTTTCAAATAGTCTAAGGGTATTTTTGACCCTTTTCCGATAAATAAATAAAGGGTTTCATTTGTGCACAACTTAATCTGAAATATTATTATTATTTTATTAATCGGTTGAAACCGGAAATAATATGTTATTTCGAAATTAATTTTTTCTTTTTATTTAATCATGGAAAAAGATCATCAAAAATATTAAAATTTTAATATCTAATTAAATTATAATATATATAAAACTTATAGTACTTCGTATTAAAAATTATTTCTCCGTTTACCGTAAAAGACGCCTGGGAGAAACCAAAACTTTATCTTTGATTGGACCTTTATTTAGAAAAAGCCTAGAAAGAGGGAACTTTAACTTTGATTGAAAGGTAGCTTTTCCAGAAAAAAAAAAACAGAGAATCCAAGAAGATAAATTTGGTACTCCATAGGTACGATTTATTTCACTATGCTCAAAACATTTCTTTTTTATTTAAATTTTAAAAAAAATACTAGTACATTACTCTATATTTTTAATATTTAAAAAACACATATTACTACAAATTTGGTCGATGGCGATGGAGCGTAAAAGTTTGGGCACTATCGGCAAATTAAAATATTCATTGAAAATTTTGACAAAATAATTAATAAACATTTAATTAAGTATAAACCTCAACTTTTAATTAAAAAAATGAATTAGTTAGACATATAGTACTAACATGTGTCTATTAATTTTAAATATATTAATAATGTGAGTTTTAATTATATAAAATTAGTTATGAATAATTTTAAGAGGAATCCCAGAGGAAGGTGTTTTTGGAATTTACTCTTTATTATCTTTTACTATTTTATTTAATTTTGTAGACTTATGCATTTGACACTTGTATGTTTTTGCTTTTTGCTTCAAAATCTTTCCCAAAGCTGTTTTTGCTAAAAACCGATTTCTACCATCTTCCATCCTTGCCCTCTATATTATTTTATTCTACCCTCAAACCAAGGGGTACTAACTAACAGCTGAGTCCTCTCCGAACCGCAGGAGATAGTTGCCCATCATACGGCTCACCAACTTCACTTGCCTCTATGGGAGGCTCGCTCCGGGCAGGTTCGGATCACTTACAATACACGGGCTCTACGAAGGAAGGGGTTGGGTTAGGAGCGCCGGGTTCAACTTCCACTGGTGATGGCGATTCCTTCTTGAAAACAGTATATTCAATTGAATCTGAATATTCTAATAATAAGATCGAATCAATTCCTATTCGAAAAGAGGATTTCATCATACCTGGCGCATGTATGCCTTTGTCGAAGAAAGAGGGGGAATCACAAGAAATTTTCATACAACTAGGCCTAATTCCATCGATGAATCATTCGAGAACGAATTTAAGAAGCCCTCGTGACTCGGCTGCATAAATTAGCATATCATCCGAATAGATTTACAGAGAAATATTGTCAATCAAATCGACTTTTTTGTGTTAGCTTATCTTATTCTTCTTGAAATGTCTCGAATTACCTACGGAGTTTGAGGGGTACCGGCTCGCCGAAGACTCATTCTTTCCTCGGGGATGACTTCTTGCTGACCTAAGCTCAAAGAGGACAAGTAAGGGAACTGAGGTTGCTTACTAAAGTAAGGGATTGTTGACCCTTTCAATCTTGTTTGTACCCACGGGGCACATTGTGACACATCAATCCTTTGTACCGAAGTAAGGTTGACTGCGGACGATAGTTATACGTCCGCCAGCAGTCAAGATTGATAAATTGTACAGATTTCATTCGACGATTCATGTCTTCATTGGTAACTAAAGTTAAGCTGTTGCGCGCTAGCAGTTACTCTTCAGAGATATGGAACTCCAAGCCGATCAACAGGCCCAAGGAAAGTTCAAGGACTTCTTGCTTCGTTAGATGCTTTTCCGGACACTCGAGCGAAGATTTTTTGTTCTTCCTTAGTTCAATCGAGATATATTTTATTGTACAATTGATGCAGAACGAACTGCTTTCCTTAAGCTAGCGCACCGGCACCGCTCCGTGGAAAAATGCTCAAAAAATCCTTTCATTTCTCTTTAAAGGCCTTTGTCCTACTTATAGTATCAGTCCTCTGGGGTTTAGCGAGAAAATTAGCTCACACCTATCTTTGATGAAAGAAGCCGCAAGTTTAGGTAGAAATTTCCAGAAGGGAGTTTCGAAAGGCTGCGAAACTGGTAACCTTAGCCCAGAACTCGATCTACGGCCCCCTCAAGGTTAGGGGCACTCAAAAGCGCTGTTGCCAACGGTGCAATCTATGGTGCCTCCAAGGCATCCAGCCGATCCTTACCCTTCCAATTGATAAAAAGTACACCACATTTTTTGATCAGCTTTGTTCGTTCAGAACTCAGTTGACTGCTTCTATAGAGAAGGCGGAGCGTCCTTGGCTCAGCATTATAGCACATAGGGCTTCAGCGCTACTACAACCTTCGCTAACTCGAAGCGCCTCGCTAACTCGAAGCGCCTCGCTATGAGAATCTAGCTTCGCTAACGCTCGTCTAAGTCTTGAACCTTCGCGCTGACCGTTCGCTTTCTCAGTAGCAAAAGCGCTTCTCTTTGAGAGTCAAATCTGCTCCCTTTTTTTTTTCGTTGCAGAACCTTTTGTAGTAGATGCCGAACCTGTTGTGCCCCATTGACTAAGAAGGGGGCGGACACAACAGCTACATGGACCCCTTCCTTTCAGTTGTTGCCAGCGCTTTCCCGGGCCGAGCCGGAATTTTTTATTAGAAAGGGCAGGCAAAGCCCGAAGGCTGCTACCCAATAGGAAGGGCGGAACGAGGAGAGAAGCTGAATACGATATTTAGAAATATATATTAAAAATCTAAATTTCAAAATTTTATTTTTGTTATATAAATTGAAACCGTGAAAGTAATATATATTATAGGTCACAATAATAAATAATTTATGATATTCAGAAAACATAGTAAAATTTTTGTTTTACTTGTCAATTTCACGTGTGCTATATAAATTGAGATAAAATGAGTAACAGTATTATTTGACAATTAAGTTAAAATTATCATAAATTATAATAATTAACAACTCAATCTTTTTTTAAAATATTGAAATTTTGGTTGAGACAGGCAATAATATACATCACTTGAAAATTACTTTAGAAGTATTATAAATCATATAATTAATAATTTAAAATACTTAAAATTTAACGACTTAAAATATTTTTAAAAATATATTAAAAATTTATTTGACCTTCAAAACTTTATATTTGTCCCATCAATGGTAACAAAAGAAGTGACATATATATTTTTTAAAATTACATTAAAAGTATGACAAAGTATAAGAATAAACATCTTGTTTGCTTGGGAACAAGTTATTCTAGGATAACTTATCCTGAGATTAGTTATTCTGTGATAACTTAACTCACCATGTATATGGGATAACTTATCCCACCACTATGGTTTAAATGGTGGGATAAGTTATCCTAAACATGGCAACCAAACAAGAAACCAAAATTTAATCCCATGACTATTTATTCTTATCTCTCACACCAAACGACCCTTTAAAGTATCTAAAAATCACATAAAAATTTGGTAGACTTTCTTTATTTCATCTTTGCCACATAAATTAAAACAAATAAAGTAATATATATTAGATCCGTACTTGCACAGACTTTTTTAACTAGTTTGACATTATAAATTTAATTTAATATCATAAAATTAAAAAGTGTCCACCCCCCCCCCCCCCCCGCATCTCCATTTTTTCTCATATATTTTATCAACATGGGTTGTGGTGCAACGATTATTTCACTAACCAGTGATCTCGGATTCGGTCTAGGACATAGAGAAAATCATGTTGGAAGCGCCGCACCGAATAAGTTTTGCATTGCTCTATCTAAATTTAATTGGAGCTCCTATACGGACTTTAGACACTGATAGAAAACAAAAAGAAATTGTTAAATTAAATTAGGTATTTTTTAAATTAAAATAGGAGTATATTTTTTTATAGTGCAGTTTAAGACCCGTTTATTTGTATATAATAATTATTTTTGGTTAAAGGTTTATTCGTATTATTTTCACCTCACCTTCACTCAACGGTAAAAAGAAAATGAATTTAATTTTGATTGGACCTCTTTCAAAAAATGTGAAGTTTAAAAGTTCAATCTAACTTCTTACCTATTCCCTAAAAAATTTACCTATATACCTATTCCCTAAACCATCTTTGCTTTCTTTACTTTCTTTTACCATTTGAATGTATTGAATATTAATATGATATTCAATTTAATTTATTAAGTTGTTTGTTTGATTTTTTAATTTTATTTTTTTTTAATTCGTTTTATTTTTAAACTTTTTCATATTTACACCAATTACTCCTACTTAGCACAATGTATAATATCGATGGGATAAATTCTAAATTTCTAATGAGAGACAAGGGGGACCAAAAGTTGCTTTAATTTGGATCATATGGAGTATACAATATTTTTGAAAATGTAAAGATCCAAACCAAAATAAGGTCGATGGTTTCATCAATCAAGTATATATATTTGTTATAATTAGTCTATTAAGTCAATAAATGATATCTTGAAAAAAAATGCAAAGACCCAAATTAAAATAAGATTGACAGCTTAATTAAAGAAGTCGTATATGTCATGTAATATTGTATCAATTTGGCTTTTAATAATTTTATATGAAAAGATTATCGAATGATCTTTGGCTTTGATTTTTTACTATATACTCAATACCTCATAAAGATAGTAATAATTTACTACTTTTTTCTTTTAAATAAATATTAAATATTAATATCAGTACCTTACTAATTGCTACTATTATCCTTTAGCTTTCAATTCACATTATTGTCATATATTCTTTTATTTGTATTACACTTATATATTTCTTTTCATATCAGTTATTTTTTTTATTTTACGAGCATTGTGTAAAGTTTCGTACATTATTATCCTATCGTGCCAAATAGTTAAAAAAATCATATATTTATTTCATCAACAGTTTTTTATTGGTTAAATAAAAAACTGAACCTAACCAAAATCGACAAAAAATATTTTATTGATTTGATTATTAGTTAAACACATTAAAAAATCGAAAATCAATAAATGGACTGATAGCACATAAAATCATACCGCCGGCCAATACGAAAAAAATATGTAAATATATATTTGAAAAAAAGATGTAAATGTCCAAATTAAGACAAGGTCGATAGCTTGATCAAACAAGTACGTATCCACACGGAATTTGCTCTGTTAAGCCAAATTATGTCATACACCGTATTAAACTACCATGATCACGGTTGACCGGTCAAACCCCAATAAATATTGTGTTTCTCAATATATGAGAGTTTTCTTTTGACCTACTTCAAAGTACAACGTTTGATTAAAGCCAAACCTTGAACAGACTTTGGACAATTACATCTTTGCCCCCACACTTGGGTTATAAGCTCACGTTACTGAGTTTCAGCACTTCAATAACATTTTATCGAAGGATATAAAGGTCGTGGGCTAGAATATAATGTTAGTAGATAATTAAATGTTGTTGCGTAGTTGTTTCTTTGTTCATACCAGTAGTAGCATTATTTTCATAGTTTCTTGTACTAAGTTTGCTTTAGTTATCGCATTATTTAGCTATTATTACTACTCCTTGTTTTCTGAATGTTATGTAATGGTTATCCAATTATATGTTATGTTTTCTCTATTTTTGTATCTCTTTTTCAAACTACTCACAAGATCATCATATCAGTAGTCTACGTACTGAGATAAAATTGAATACTATAGTCAAAGAAATAAGTTTTTAGATATATGTTTAAGGAATAATTTGATATATTTCTCCCAAGCCTCATTACTGTGGTCATTTGATCTTCCATATGATGTTTTGTAGTACCAGCATTGAAGCTTCTAATGTGTTCAAAATGCAGCTGTTTTATGTCTCAGATACATTCAACACATCTGCAAAACTCATCACAGTTCATAGTAACATTATTACTTTTGAAGTATGAGTTAATCGTGAACGTAAAGAAGGTTCTTCTACATACCGCACAAGAAGAAACATAACCATGTCGTTGTTCATTAAAGCAAATGGATGTCCAAAATTGGATTACATTTTGAAGCCATCGGTATATCAATGTATACTTCAAAGAAACGAGACCTACTCTCCGCATATCAACAATGACAAATACAAAAAACCACTGCAATTGAAACCGAAAACACTCTGTAACTTACTAGTGTATTTACAACTCACTACGCAAATTTGGTCATCATAATCAACATCCCTGAATGGAACAAATGGTATCAGAAGTTCCAGTTACGGTCACCTCCTTAAAGCACCATAATTCCTAGTTGCCTGCAAAGAACATTAGTTATGCATTAATTCTCCTTTACCTCAGAACTCAGAAGGAAGAAAACAGCAAGAGTATGAAATCTTAATTTACTTTGATCACTAATTAATTCTCCAATAACATAGTTTAAAATTTATTTCTTCAAAAATGAGCCACTAAAATTTATTAGATTGCATAAAGATATTCAGGTAATCATGCAGAAAGATAAGATAGACTCAAGCAGCATATTCTTGACCGAGTTTCTCACTAAGATAATTAAAAAGACATAACTATAAAGAAGGCAGCATAATTATAAGTACACTCAAGAAGAAGCAAAGAGCAAAATTCAACTTCAATGTGATAACATATTTCATGGAGAAGAAATAAGTTTCAAATTTTATTTGTCATATTATAAGTGTGAGAAATATAGGAAAAGGATATTATTGAATTGTTGTTGTGTACATTATTACATTGAGACCCTATTTATAGACCCTAGAATACAATCCTTTACCAAGTAGGATACTATTTAGTATTCCTATTTCTATTTCTATTTCTATTACTATTCCTATTCTAATAGAATTGTATAAACCTATTCCTATTCTAACAGAATTGTATAAACATATTCCTATTCTAATAGGATTGTATAAACCTATTCCTATTCTAACAATAAGCATTGCCTTTAAAGCATCTATATGATTCAATCCAAATATAATTTCTAATACATCACTTACCCGTGGTTGAGGTCTTTTCTCTTTCTTTGTCATGTCGTCATCATCATCATCGTCATCTATATTAACATCCATGAGCATCCTTTGAAGTGAAGATGAGGAGCTATCTGGTTTTCTTCCCCTTTTAGCCGCTGTTGCTGAACCTCTACCCCTTCCCCTTGGAGCAGCCCTTTTGCGTCCTTTGGCCTGAACTGTCTTATCATCATCCTAGCAACAGGAGACAGCACATAAAGGCGCAATTATGTAGCATACAGCAGGAGGAAGTGAGACAGAAAATTATGACATGTCTAAGAAAAACTTTTCACCAACCAGTTTTTGCAATTTGCATGCACACATCCAAGAAAATTTCACAGGGGAAAATAGATTCAAACTGAAGTGGTGATGTTTTCTGTTACAGCACTGGCCAATATTACATTCATCAATAGTAACAAGCAACTGGAACTCCTAATTCCTAACTCTCAATGCAAAAGTGATCATCAAATAATAGGCGGCTGAGAAGCACCACAGATAAGTGTGAAAATGTGGACTAAGATTGAGTCAGAGTCTGCACAGATCATCAGTAAATAGAACAGACATCCATTGTCTTCCTTCTTACTCGAATTTAAGTTCTTTTATTCACATTGGCAATTTCTAACTTCAATTCTCAGGCTACGAAAGGAGAGGTGGAATTTAGTAGTCATCAACTCATGCTAAGGTTTTTTATTGCCATTTCTAACGCTTCCAGTCTTTTGCTTTCCATTTGTAGGCAGTGTGAGGAATGCTGCCGTTGATTGTACAAAATGCAAATAATGCTCACATAAGACTGTAATTAATTTGTGTGCAAGCTAAATGCCTTTACTTGTTTCCAATATTCTTTTTTCCCTTCTCTAACACAGCGTTCTAGACCAGGAAGGGAAGTGCTTGGGCAAGAAATGTACACAATAAGGAAGATAGGGCATACTGAGCTTTCGTCAATAACATTAGTGTCCTGTTTGGCATCTTCATCACTTGAAGGAGATTCCACATTCTCATCATCTGCGGCAATACTTCGCACTGACGCAGATGCGGCAATTGATGCAGATCTGCAACAACAAACTCTATGTAAAGGACTTCTACGACATGGAGTAACTGCAAACAATGGTTACATTACCTAAAATTATAGCAAATTCTAAAGTAGATGCAAACTGTTAGTAAATTATTGATGAAAGTTTAAGTTTATGTAGGAATTGAAAAATAAAACATAATAAAACACCAAAATGTTAAAACACCAAAACTTTCATAAGTAGTAACCATAATTGCGTATTTGCACTGATCAAAGCAAAATCAGTGTTGTCTATTTGCTTATTTAAGAAAAGCAGCAGAGAATTTAGACATAATGAAACTTCACAATATTTGATGCTTACAACAGCAACAAGCCACATAGGAAACCTTTCGATGCAAAAGAAAGTAAGATACAAGCACAACCCAAAGCAAAAACCTCTGCATGTGAAAAAACTATAGGTAAATTGGAATATATGTAAAGAAGACTATAACAGAACAAAAATACGTTAAACTGGAGCATGACTTCTAGGAATCTAGGACAAACCTCTGTGACTGACGGAATCCCAGAGATGCATCAAGGGTTGTCTGCTTCAAGCTATTGGAAGCCCTTCCTCTGCCTCTACCCCTACCCCTTCCCCTTGAAGAGGTCTTGCCAACTTCAGAAGCTTCACGAGAGGATCTAAAAGATTGAGATGACTCTTTCTTTCCTTTTCCAGCAGTAGACTTTGAGGCGGAGAGCATAGAGGCATCCTCATCATCACTGAATGAAACTGCAGATCCTACTCCAGTACTTTTGCCTCTAATATCCTGAGAACCAATACAATGTCCTTAAACATTATGGATCAGATGCCTTGGATTTTATGTGTTTGGACAAAATAAAAATGGAGATTGACTCTATAAGATCATCCTTAGCTAAAAAAATACAAGGAATACCTCCAAAGACTGTCCACTAAAGGAGAAAGGTTGATCATCTTTATTTCTTTCAGTTCTTTGTTTGACGCGTTCCTACACATGCCATGTAATGACATATCAGAACATTAGATACCAGTAATGATATTGTGCAATTTACAAGCCCAGGAGAAGCCCACAATGATAAGTACAATGAAGAACAATAGATATCAATATGTAAAATTATGCAAAATAGTGAATCGCAGTCATAGAATGTTTGGAAGAACTTCTCCATCTGTCCAATTCCAAGCAAATAGAGTACAGCTCTAATCATCATCCCAAGACCGATGCATTCCATCTTTGGCCAAATTTTAACTAGCAACACATGTACAGTTGAGATGACTCAAAGTGACCAAGCATGTGCAAATTTTTGTGTCACTCTGAACTGTGTAGTGAACAATCATGAATGGACCTTAAGGACCAACTTGAAAGCCATCTTTCTATGTGTTGACCTGGACTGCACTATCCCCCCTTTTAAGATAGTGAACGGGTGCCCAACCTATCCCTTCCCATATGAAAAAAGGCTAACCACACCTACGAGATCACACTGGTTATGTTGTCATTGAGTTGAAAGTATATGTCCCCACCATGCAACCAAGGGTTTGTCCTAGTGCTCCATGAAGTGTGGGGGTCCAAGCCTGGGAGACCAGGGTTCACATCCCAACAAAGATAAAAAAACTAGGTGCTTTCTTCTTATATGGCCTTATGGGCAGAGTTACTCATATTTGTACTGGTGGAAGATAGCAGGTATCGGCTGAAATAGTCGAGGTGCACGCAACTTGGCTTAAACACCACCGTTAAAAGAAGAAGTATTTGTCCCCACCACAACAAAAGTAGTACATATAGTCTCACAGTGAAAGAGTTAAAAATTCGTACCTCTAAGCACTCTCCAACTTTTAAAATTATATCATATTCTTCGAATTTCACCGGATCTGAATCACGAGCTATTTTGCTCTGTTAAGAAATGTTTCAACCTTAGTATCACAAATTTAAAGTAACAATACGTAGGTTCAGAAGAAAAATGGAATGTAGCAATATCCCTGATTATAGTGACTACCACATAAGAAACTGACATACTTACTCGAGTTTCCTCAAGGTTGTATTGTACACAAGAATAAAAAGCCATTTTCTCATCCTTGTTAACAAAATTGTGCAGGGCAATGTCCAGATCGCTCACTGGAAGTACCTCCATTTTCTGCAGCATAAAGTCATTATTAGATAGCTCCAAAATATTGACAACTAATGAGGACTTTGATGTGCTGTTCTCAGCATCAAAATGCTTTGATGTGATGGAATAGAACCCCGGAGATTGGGGGGCTTGATTTTCCAAAGAAAACTTTTGTGAACTCAAAAAATAAGAACAATATATGCTTCTGTTTTGGATATAAGATAATGAAAACCCAAACACTGAACTACTTAATAGGTGATTAAGGACATTGAAATGAGAAGTTTTCAAACTTGACTTGATACCCACCAAATTGCTCTCAGCAACTAAAGCTTCAATGTTTTGCTGATTCAATTCTTCAGGGCGAAGCCGCTCAGAATCATCAAATTTAGCTACAAGAAATTAGGAAATGTTCATAGAAATGGGGTAATGAAAAATACTGTAGTTTACCATATTATTAAACACAAAAGAATCAAAAATCTGAAGCTTGGACAAGGAGAATCAAGGTATCCAAATGATGGATGAATTATCTTTTAGCACTGCAAGTACCATGTATCTGCATTACAGATGGTCTAAAAATTTAGAAAGCCCGGAATGGTAAAAGTATTTTGAGCAACTATAAGATACTCTATACTAGTCTTGTAGATGAATTGTAAAACTCCTATGGACAAAATGAAATGTTCCATTTCAACTTGGAATAAGCACTGATACAAAACTTGGAAGTGTAAATGTTCCTGTTCAACTTGGAATGAACACTGATACAAAAGCTGAAATATCTATTGTTTAATATTAAGCAAGGGGGAACATTCAAACTGCAAGATACTGTTTGTTCTCTAACAATCTAGGGCAGGAAATTGAATGTAGAAACTTATGACGGCCCATATAATCTTTTTTGTTGTGAAGAATTTCAGCATCCAACTGAAAACCTTAATGTAATTGATGGAGTAAACCAAGACCTTTTAAATTTAAACCCCATTTGATGCACTTACAAACCAACCCAAGTGGGACATTTTATGTTTCAAAAGTATATAGATGATACAAATTTCCTTCTTGACAAATTGGAGATTATCTTAGGAGTTATGAGTCTAAGATGGATAACTTGAGATCCAGTTTCAGTAGAGCAAATGTTAATAAAGTATCAAGCTCAGGATGTGCAGAGTCTCCATGATATAAATAAATAAGATTTGTTCAAGTTATGGACAACAATTAGATTGCACCAACAAAATGATCATATGGTCACTTAGCCAGAATTAAGCCATTAAATTGTGAAACACAAAATACAGTCATCAATGGAAAGCCATGGAAAAGCGGAGATTGGTGGCCCAAACTTGCATGGCGAACAAATGTAAATAGATTCTTCACACCCAAGAAAACTTTAAATTACCTTCCTTGCCAAACTTTTTTGAAGATTTTGAGAATATGAGAATATCCTGTGGATTGGCAACCTATAAATTTGAAAGCGTCATAACAAAAGTTTTGCATGCATCTCTATAGAGGAACGCCAGGATTTGTAAATAGCGATTAGAATCGTGATCTAGGGATAAGTGTAAGAAAGTACCTTCCCCACATATTTTTGTCCGAACCTTTGAGGATTTATAGTCATAAACCCAGAGTAGTCTACCTGTCAGATTAGTCATCCACAAAGGAACATGAATTTGGCACTAAAATTTAAAAAAGGGAGAAGGGCAATGAATAAAAAGTGAAACACATCACATAAGAAACCCACCTTTACTCGAACTAAAGGGAGCTTTACAACAGATCCATTATTAGCCTTTTGACTAGATCTTTCTATCAACTTTTTGACCTATCACAATCAGGAGTGGTTAAAATGCAATAACGGTCATAAACTTCTCAATTATAAGAACAGAAGATAACAAGCCTACAAAAGGTTTATCATATCCTGAACAAATAAAAAAGATGAAAAAAGGAGGACAATACATACTACTTTATCCAAATGTTCAAGAATCGAACTGTGATCATTAGGATCAATATCAGGTTCATCCTTCAGCACAACCTGAACCATGCACCATAGCAAAAAAGGAATTTGAAATAAATCCTTTGTGTAGGGATGTAGTTACAAAAGGAAGCTACCTCAGTATAGAGGAACCGGTGGATAAAAGAAGCTACCTCAGTATATTCAAAAGGACGCACTGAGTTCAGAGGTATCTTTGTTGGACGATATTGATTTCCCTAAGTAAAGTAGAAACTATTACTCAAATATAAAAGCATGAATAGCACAGGAATAAGAGTTAAAGATGGAATTCGTGAAGTACAACCTTAATTTCTAATAAAAGTACATGTTTTTGTTTTGATTCGCCCTCAATCAGTGATGTCGCAACAGATGAACCTGGCTGAGTAATGTGAAAACCCATACCTGGAACCTCCTGTAATAAGGGAAGCTTCAACTGAAACCTACTTCACAAGAAGGGGAGGTAATTGAAAGAGCGAGTACAGAAATCAAGAAGCTTCAAAATTACTAGCACCTGAGGATCCACTAAACATTCATGTTCGTGACCCCACACAATAAAATCCAGAAACCGAGGCAGGAAATGCTCATTTATTGCATTTTTGGATTTGTCTTTACTCTGGAGAATGTGGCGAGAAAACAGAAGAACATTATTGCTCGAACAAAATTGTCAATCGTTCTACTAAATCTTAGCACAGATCTTAAATAGGTTAAGTTAAGAGATCTTCAACTATTATCATCAGTATCTAAAGTCTAAACCAACCTATTTTGGTGAAGTACCAAAATGTTGAACCAGTCTGATACTTGACACCCTTCCCGAGCCTCAGGTCGTATCCATTGCACAGCATGTGGTGTCTTCAAGTACAAAAAGAAACACAATTAAAATCTGTTCTTGTCAAGCAGCCAGCCAGATCTGAAAAAGAACGAGAATTTATACTTGAAACATTCTATTCAACCGTTCATCTCTGATATTCCCAAGACCATAAAGAGCAACTGATGTTAAACCCTGCAAAATATGTAGTGAGATATAAATCCATGCTTCAAACTCAGAAGCCTCTTATTGAAGATATCCACAAGCAGACCTTCCTGATAAGAATAGGGTGCAGAGCGATCTGTCCAACACCAGAACCACCGAGATCCATTTTACCAAAATAGTTGACAAGATTGCATGCCGAAAGGATGTCAACTGCAGATAGGTTGTCCTGTAACATAGGTGGACAATAGTAACTCCAGATCAGCACGTAAGAAAGAAAATGGTAAGTTGGTATTCAACTTCTCCGATTAAGTTTTCTGGATAGCTGATCCATAAGAATAATTTCTAAATGCTAGTCCAGAAATAACGCTGGTATCCACCTAAACATTAGCTTTATCTGGAAACAACAAAGTAAGAGTTGTTTGAGTTCATTAGAACAAAGACGCAGACAAGTTGGATCTTAAAATAATCAATGTAAACCTTCCCTGCAAAATCGGATATCCATCTTCCCTTTTTATTCCATTCCAAAACAATGTTAAACTTCCTAAACAAGGATCTTCAGTGAATATTCTATAAGACAGTCATGAAGGCTCACTTTGATACTTCCTTGGACTTACCATCACTTCTCCATATCCAATTAAAGTTTTTCTTTTAAGCCTTAACAATTTTCATAATGACATTCATTTTTTTAATTTTGTTTTTAAAATGGTAACACAACCTAATGACATTCAATTATGAACTACAAAAAGGGTAAAACATGGCCAGTCAGGATTGATAAAGCAATCCCCAACTTGTTTGGAAATGAGGCATACTTGTTCTCGCACAATCAATATGTGAGGCGGTGTTATAGCAAGCATCCAAACCACACCCTAGGGAGCATAACCCAAATTCGTCTGAGAGAAAACTTGTAAAATCTAAAGCACCCATATGAAATTAGAGATTGAAAAGAATAAGGTTTGCCATTCACAATGATGAATTATTACACATAAGCAACTCGTGAGTAACTTTCAAGGACCCCAGTTATTTCCATCTTAACATTTCAACAAATTCATTTTCTGCAACAGGAGTAGCTGAAGCCCAATATTGTCCACCTTAAATGCATGAACAGATAGCATTCTTAGACGAAAACAACAAATTATATTTCTGTAGTTATTGTTTCTTGTTGTTTTTTGTACATTCTCATTAGTATTTTAACAAAATTAGCATCTAGCTTTTCAGCTATACATTAATTCCCTGCAAAGGAGGATGAATAACTGCAAGCCATCTTCGGAGCAAAGTTGATTTGCTATTTCATAATTAATTTTTAAGAAGATAACATTGCACACCAACAGGCAAAGGTATGATCACAAATAGTCCATCCTGCTGTTCCATGAAAAGAAAAAGTAAATAAACTTTCATGGGTTCATACCACACCAGCTGGATCATCATGATTGCCATGAATGCTGAAAACAGGCAACCCCACATTAAAGTGAGGATCTTCATAATTTACATGACCAAATCTGAATAAGACCCACAAAAGATTAAAAAGAGAAGAAGAGAAATATTATGCTAACAAAGAAGTAAACATAAAGTAACTTAAAGGAGCATTAAATGTAATCACAACTTCAGATAACTTTGCAGGAGAATCTTCAGATAGAGCATAGAAAAGGGGGAGCAAAGGATGAAAGAAGAAAACGAAGAAGAATTTGAGATAAACTACTTTACAGGAAAATCCCCTGATAGAACATAGAAAAAGAGGAGCAAGTCGAGCATAAGATTATTGTTTCAAAAGCTTCAATTACTTTTCCACAACAAAGCATATAAGTAGTTTTCATACTTATCAATGAAAATAACAAAAAGAAATGAAGAAAAAGAGGTAAAGCATGACAAATTGACAATACAGAAAGAATAGCGACAACAAGTTAGCAGAGTTCAGATAAATGGTTATTACAGGTTAGCAAAGTTCACTGTCTGGTCACTAACAACTTGGAATTGCACCGGTCGATCATTGAGACAATAGCGGCGAAGAATCTCAATGGCTTTTACCAGTGTTGCCCTGGATGGCTTATTCTCATGAAACAGATCACCACCGAGAAGCACAAAGTCCACCTAGAGCCAAAGTAAAATCAATTTAAGTGATACGAATACATGTGTACATAATAACTGACAGATGAAATTTGAATATAGAGATAAACTATTTTTCAATGTAGACACTACCACTAATCTATGTACAATATAACATAATCTACAGGCAAGACGCAGGTTATTTTTTAGAAAACCGTTTTCCAAAAATTCATGTCTTTAGTTGTCTAAACTTAAGGCAAACATTCTCCAACTAGGAAAGACAATACACCAGAACATGCAATGGTTTTTAGGTCTTTCAAGGACAAGTCATTTTCTCCTACTTCCTCCAATCACCATCGCTTGCCTCATACTGCTCCTGGAAACTATTCTCAGCGATAGATCACAGTCGCTTGTTTCCCACAACTGTCACTTAACCACAGCCAATTTTAGCCACCATCCAATGCCTCGACCTCTATAAACAATCACTTATTACAGCATGCCCCCATCTTATCTCCACCACTCATCATTGCAATCAGAAACAACCAACACGATCTCACCTGCCCTTGAAAAAGCACAAAGTGGGCTTCACTCATGACACCAAAATACTTTGAATATCACAAGGGGAACAATACAATGAAAAAATGGAATTGAAAAGCATTAGTGATTCTACATTTCCCTTTATCGGTTTGATCGATAAGTTTCATTTCTCGAGTATGGCAGATCACTGGCAATGGGGGGTGTAGTCAGACAGAAGAAATGGTGGAGATCCGTTCCTACTAGTATATGGTGGACAGTTTGGAGAGAAAGAAATTTAAGAATTTTTGAAGGAAGAAGTAGCTCATAACAGAATTTTAAGATGAAGTGCTCTCTTCTTTTTCATTTTTGGTGTAAAGAACGTTTTGTAGAGGAGGCAGTATCCTTAGTAGATCTGATAGGCGCTCTGTAACTGTTAGGATTTCATAGTTGGATCTGCTGTCCTTTCTCTCTGACTCTGTATTTATGATTTTGGCACTATCCTAGTGCCTTTTTTCTTTAATACTCAAGTTACCATTCTCAAAAAAAAATAAAAATCTCGAGTATGGGAATTGGGAAAGATGAAGAGACAAAATCATGAAAGCACCTGCCGTTCCAAGTTATCCTACTGGTCTGACTTGCATGCTTTCATGTTTCTCTGGAACAACAACTCATGGGAAGAAACAAATCCTCTCAAGTATTCACTAGATTCCAACAAAATTTTATACTTAGTTTCGCCCATTTTTGGTAAACAGACCATAGATAATTGTCACAAAATATCGAAACAAATGACAAGGGAGTGGGATGTTAACTCCGCCAATAGATAAAAGCAATTTGCCAAACCAAGTGGAGAAGAGAAATCATTTTTGCCTGTTTTTTCTCCGCGATTGAACATATCTCTTCAAATGCCTGAAATGAATCATGCCTACGTACTTCATCCTTCTCCATATAGCCCAAGTGACAGTCTGTAGCAACCAGGATCCTAATGGTGTTGCTCCCCTCATCCCTGGAGAAATTTTCCATTTTGTTTCAAATTCACATTAAATCTAGTAAAAAAAACTCAAGTAAATTTCTGCAAATTCAAAGGGAAACAAATCTAAGGATTTCATAAACACATAAACCAGGCAATTTGAAGAACACACTGATCAATTCAACTTAAAATAACTTTTAGAACATGCTTAATTTCATATATTCCACTATGAACATACTAAAATTTCTACAGATTACTTAACATGCATTATATTATTTTCCCTTCCAATTTTTCCTATAAAAATCACATTGCATATACTAAAAAAACTCAAGTAAATTTCTATAAATTCAAGGGGAAACAAATCTAAAATATCTCATAAATTCAGAAACCAGGCATTTTGTATAACAAACTGATCGATTCAACTAGAAATTACTTTCAGAAATTTCTTAATTTCATATGTTCCAATTTGTGAACATGCTAAAAATTTCTATAGACTACTTAACACGCATTATATTATTTTCCCTTCCAATTTTTTCCTGTAAACTCGCATTGGATATACTAAAAATACTCAAGTAAATTTCTACAAACTCAAAGGGAAATAAAATCTAAAATATCTCATAAATTCAGAAACCAGGCGTTTCTAGAACAAACTGCTCAAATTAACTTGAAATAACTTTTATAAAATGCTTAATTTCATACATTGCAATTTGTAAACATACTAAAAATGTTACTCCCTTTGTTCCAATTTGTATGGTACAGTTCAGATTTCGAGATTCAAAGTGTGACACATAAATTGGAATGGAGGAAGTATTAACTCCTTAAACTTGTTAGAATCTCAAAATCCGAAATGTGTCACATAAATTGGAACGGAGGAAGTATTAACTACTTAAAATTGTTTGAATACCACAATTCAAACATAAATTGGGACGCAAAGAGTATCAACTACTTAACATGCATTACATAATTTTTGTGTGGTTTTTTTTACCTTGAAGTATCGTCCATTTGATTGAAGATGAACTCTCAACCTGCAGAAACAAGAGGAAAACAAAAAAACTAAAAAACAATTGAACACTATAGAAAAAACATGAATGCCGTAGTTCAAAAAGAAAAACCCTAGATACGTAAAAGGAAATGTGCAAAGAAGTAATAGAAATCTTACTTTGATGTCTTCGAACAAGGAATTGAGGAGCTGAGATTTGAGAAAGAGATGATCTTTCTCGAAAAATTGCAGGAAGACAAGTTCGGAGCTATTTTAGCTATGGCTGCAACTCTTGATAGACTGACCGGTTGGAATGGGGGAGGAGCCTGGCGGGGAATTTAAAAGAATATTTGCCCCAAAATAAATAGAGAGAAAAATATATACTAGTTTTATTTTATTAAAAAAAACATACATATTTTAAAAATTATGTTTGATGACAAATACAAATTGAATTTTTTTTAAAAAAAAGAAAAGAAATGGTGAGTGATTTGAAGTATGGAAAAAAATTATAGATTACTCGTAGCTAAATGGACACCTAATATATCAAATATTTCGTTTTTAGAAATATTTAATTTTTTATTTAAAAAACAAGTGGCTTGAAATTATAGATTTTTTATATGGACATTTTCTATGAGATATATTTGAGATTATTATTATTTTTCAATTATGGATCAAGCTCAATTATGGACCTTTCTTCCACTTCTTGCTCCCTTCTTCTTTTTCCTAGTCTTCTTGGTCCCTTCTTTTCCTTTCTTCCTCTTCTTGCTCTCTTTTCTTCATTACTTATTATTGTTGTATCGCAAATATAAATCATTTTGAGCAAATTATATATTAAAACTTAAAACATCAAGAGAATTTCATATCTAAATTTTGAAACCTATTAGAGGAGGTTTTGAGTCGGTGGAAATTGAATAGTTAGTGATACTCCATGTTTAATCAGTGTATACTTTATGTATAATTAAGTTATATTCATTGTTTTTAGTGTATCATAATATATAGTCAGTGTATAACTCACGTATATGTAAGTTATATTCAGTTTTTTTAATATATCATAATCTATAGTTAGTATATGTTTTTTATGACTTTTGACTATTTTATATATAAATAAAAATATGACTATATTTATTATAAATTAATTACTTTATTTTATATATTGGAAACTGCATTTATGATATATGAAAGGTTGGTAGTCCAGAAGATGCCCCTAACCAATTGACTTGGTATCAGGTCCAACAAATAGGTATTATGAAGGAGAAATTACCTAATTACAAAACATCTCTGTCATATTTACCAATTCTCTCGGTAGTTTGAAATAATTATATTTTTATCTCACTATTTAATAATTTCATACCAGATTTTCAAGTCAAATACACGAATCACACTAGATATACACTTTATATATATCTGGTTTGATTCATATGTATCTAAACGGGAGCGAGATGAGAGGGAGGTGAGCAAAACTTATTTATGTACTCTAGAATCTAGATACATATGAATCACACTAGATACACAATATATGCACATATTTGATACACCAGGTACACGAGCAAAATATGAGATACATGAGTGGGATCGGAGGAAGGCGAGAAAGATTTGTTCATGTATCCCAAATACATGTGAATCCACTAGGATATAAGTGAATCTAGAACAAATTACACCTAATTTTAGACCTTATGTATTTTGAGATACATGTATTTGAACGTATTCAAACACACCTAAATTGGTAAGATTTGTAATATAATATTGCAAACTAATGTGTAAATAGATAATTAGCTTCTAAGCCAGTGAAATTTTTGTAAGTTACCATATTATAAAAGTTTTACAAAAGATTAGATATAAATACTGAAGCTGACTAAAAAAGGAGGCTCTAAAAGTTATTCAATAATAATAAAAATGTTAATTTCAAATATATATAATAAATTAATTAGCCTACAATAAATGTAGTCTTATTTTATTTTTTCGGGAATCTACATTAACCATACAATATAGTTTGTCAAAAGTAATAGAAAGTATACACTCACTATACAATACAACTTACCTATACAATGAGTTATACACTGAATGTGACACTCCAACTTAAGATAAGAAGTCCACATCGGCAAAATACATGAGAGATGTTGAGTATATAAGTAAGCAAACCTTATCAACTAGTGGTGCACTTTAAAGCCATGCGGGCCTAGGCCCAGATCGAACAATATCACTAGCGAGCTGGACTGCTACAAATGGTATCAGAGTCAATCATGTGTCAGCTTTGTCGACGTGGAACATAGTACAATTGAGTTTATATAAATCCTGGTAAGACAGGGTAAACCTCAGTGCCGAGTCTAAGAAAATTCCATTCGGTGGGGCAAACCGCAGTAAGGACGCTGAGTCCATAGATTGGGTGTATGTAACATCCCAACTTAAGATAAGAAGTCCCATATCGGTAAAACACAAGAGAAAAATTGGGTATATAAGTAAGCAGACCTCACCAACTAGTGACACTTTTTAAAGCCGTGTAGGCCTAGGCCCAGAGCGGACAATATCACTAGCAAGCTGTGCTCTTACACTGACTTTACATGATTCACTCAAAAGACTGAATATAACTTAATTATACATGAAGTATACATTGACTATATACGAAGTATACACTAACGAATTCAATCTTGATCAACTCAAAATCACCTATAAATAGTTCCAAAATTTAGATATGAAATTCTCTTGATGTTTCAAGTTGTTTGATATATAATTCGCTAGAAATTCACGTTTTAAGTACGTGGTTATTTTTTAAAAATAAAGAAGATAAAGCACAATGACGACGAAAAAGATACATAAACAACCATTAATGGCGAAATTGAAATGAAAAAATAAATAAATTAGAGGACCAATGGTGAAATTGGAAGGGAGAAGAACATTATTTGGTCAATTTTGATAATTTTAAACATTGGGTCAGTTTTTTGATAGAACCAAAGGCCAAGTGACCCTTTTGCATAATTTTCCCAAAAAGTTAATTCATCAAACATGAATGACTAGAAATTGAAAGTTTTGTAATTTAATAAGTATAAAAGTAATTAAAGAAAAAATAAATATGTTCAGAAGATAAAAGAGAATACATAAATTCGAGTAGTTTATATAGCAAATTTATAGTTAGTGCATCTCGAGACTGTGTCATACACATCCTCGAAGGTGGTATTGGCAGTAGGTAAGGTACTATATAAATAGATAATTCCTTTTTATTTTGAATAGTAATATTTTACAATTATTATAAGAAAATAATTATAAATGATACCAAGTTTAAATGTTTTCATAGTTGATTTTTTTTTTCTTTCAGCTTGTTATCATACCTGCGAATGGCTTAAATTGACACATATATACAGACACAATAATGTCATTCAGGAAATTTTAAGTAGAGAATATTATAGCACAAAAATACAAATAATACCATAATTTAAGTTTGAAAGATACAAAATTTCAATAGCTTAGAGGATTTTTCTAATTACACATAACAATAAATATATATTTTAATTCTTAAATTATTATTTTGAATCAAAATATTATATAATTATTATAATTGTGTTGTGATAAAATTAGATAATGATCAGTGATGTAGGTGATAGTTCTACAATAGTAGATGTCGATTTGCACCAGTAGTTGGTAAAGTAAAGATGGACTTTCACATATAGCCACTCAAAAATAGCCTAATTACGCTTCATAATTATAGTTTACTAATTACGATTCGTAGCTACATGTTATAGAGAGGAGAGTGGCGAGCGAGAGAGGGTAGAGAGTGGGAGAGAGGTTTGTATAATTCGCGTCTCGTTTGTATACTTCGTAGGTATGTTTGCATAATTCACGTGTTTTCGTATAATTAAGTAATATAAAGTATGAAATTATACAATATAATAAAACTCGAAATAACGAATTGATACAAACATAAACATATCAACTTTAAACAATTATACAAAATCTATTATACAAATTATATAATACAAAATCTGAAAACTACACATTTACACAAACTTTTAAAAGTTATATACAAAAATATTGAATGTATATGATGACAAAACTGAAAAACCAAAGAAAATCATTGTCATATACAAATACAAATCAAACAAATAATTGTTAGTTGTGAATTATACAAATGTGACGAATTATACATCTACAAACGTGACTAATTATACAAACTCAAAGTCAGCTCACGTAATTAATGGTTAATGTTAGTCGCGAATGATAACTATAACAAACTTTAGCTATGATGAGTAATTAAATAATACAAATTTGCTTAACTGCGTAATTTGACTGACAATATTGGTTTAGTAGTGATAGCTACTATAGAAATACTCGGTGCTTGTAGTTGACATTGACTATTGAAAGTGAAAAATAGTGATTACGAATAAATCATATTTACTGAAAACAAACAAATAGTTCTAAACTAGAAATAAAAGTACTCAAAACACGCTTAAAACTTTTAAACTAGCTGATTAAAATTAGTTGACAAACAAAACAACAAATGATGAATCTAACTTTATAAATTAACAAGTATTACATATGCCTTTATAAAATTATTAAAATCGACATTTTATTAACGCCTAACAATAATTCACAAAAAGTCAAGAGTTTGTTGCTAATACATGCTATCCAAGAAAGGTGGATCAAATCCTCAATATTTTCAATTGTTACAAAACAAACCTTCAAGATTTAGTAATTACAAAAGCACCCAATATCCAAATAATAACTAACCCGACTCATTACACAATCTGTAGAGCCGACCCGACCCGTTTAACATGAAAAAACCGCACGGCCTGCAATGCACAGTATTAGGAAATGACCGCTTATTATACACTTCCATCGACCCCTTATTTCGCCATTTTTATAATTCTTCACTTCTCTCCCTTCAAGAATTCCAAGTACTCCAAAAACTCCTTGTTTTTACATTCCAAAGCTTCGATCTTTCTCTCTCTGCATTGGACAAAGTTCTAGGGTTTCATCAACAGCTTCATAAATGGATATCTTTTATTGAGCGGTGATCGCCGCTAGTTATTATCTCGGCGTTCGATTCCTCCTGCTGTGAAAGATCGCCATTGATTCATCATCATGTTCGAAGCACATGTAAACAAACTCTCATCCTCACTTCATTTTTGTTTTGTGTTGTGAATTGCTCAAACTTTGTACTGTATTCAATCCTCGTTAATTGAAGTTGTAGTTTTTAATTGATTAAAATTTGGAAATCATGAGGTGAATTAGTTTCAGTCTATTTTTCTGAGTATGCATTTGAAGTAGTGAATTTTCTCCCATACTCACTTTTTGTTCGTCTGTTTTTTGTTATGAATTGTTCAAAGTTTGTACCGTATTTAATCCTGGTTAATGGAAGTTCTAGTTTTTCATTGATTAAAATTTGGAAATCATGAGGTGAATTAGTTTCAGTCTATTTTATGAGTATGCATTCGAAGTAGTGAATTTTTTTTTAATTCCAGTCAGTGGACTACTATTTCTTATACCTATTGTGTTATATGCTCCTATTAGTATGTTTGGCCAAAAGGTCAAAAATGTTTTTTTTTTTCTAATCATAAAGTGTTTATGTTAGAAAAGTAAGGCGTTTGACTAAACTTCTAGGAGAAAATAAGCACTTATGGGGAGTAGCATAAGCTCATAAGCTAAAAGAGTAGTTTCTTTTTCTTTTCGAAAACACTTTTTTGAAAAGCATTTTTGAGAAAAATGCACGTAGAAACCTTTGAGAAAGCTTGGCCAAACACTAATTTTGTTCAAAAGTGCTTTAAAAAGCTATTGTCCAAACACAAACTGCTTCTCACAAATATATACTCTTTTAAAAAACATTTCTAAAAATAGGACTTTTTAAAGTAAGCTAATTTTAGAAGCTTAGCCAAACAGGCTATGAGTTTACACCTCAGTATTTTTTATTTGTGTGTTGTTTAAGTTGTTTAAAGTTTGTATTTACTCCTCGTTAATTGAATTCTTTTTGAAGTTCTAGGTTTTCCTTGATTAAAATTTAGAAATCACGAGGAGAATTAGTTCCACCCTATTTTCTGAATATACATTCGAAGTAGTGGGTTTTTTTAAGTGCCAATTAGTGGACTACTAGTTCCTCATAGCTATTGTGTTACATGCTTCTAGTAGCCTGTTTGGACAGGCTTTTGGGAGGTCGAAAATGCTTATTTTTTTCCTTCTCAAAAGTGCTCATTTTAGAAATGTAAGGTATTTGGCCAAGCTTTTGGGATAAAATAAGTACTTGTAGAGAGTACTAGAAGTTCAAAGGCAAAAAATGTAGTTTTTTTGAAAAACACTTTTGAGAAAAATGCACTTCGAAGCACTTTGAAAAAGCTTAGCCAAACATTAATTGCTGTTCAAAAGTGCCATTTCAAGGCACCTATCACTGTCACAGTGACAAATAAACGAGAAAGGTAGCAATGGAATTTCTTTTGGGATGCAGCGGATGGGATAAGAAAATTTCACTTAGTTCGTTGGGAGACCGTGACATCTCCTAAATAGTGGGGAGATCTTGGGGTCAAGGACTTGAAATATTTTAACAAAGCACTTTTGAGTAAATGGTTGTGGAGATGCGTGGTGTACGGAGAATTTTTATGGATAGGGGTGATTGCTGGTAAATATAATGTAATAGAAAGGGGGATGAAGAAAAAATGTGATAACAATGCCTTTCAGGTGTGGTGTGTGGAGGAATATAATGAAGGGGTGGGAGGATTTTTTATAGTACTACTTTTTAGGTTGGGGATTAGAGAAGAGTTAGACTTTTGGGGCAAAGTGGTATGGGGAAATGGTGCTTATGGATGAATTACTAGTGTTGTATAGAGTCTCTTTCCAAAGGGAGTTGTCCGTTTAGCAAGTTAGGGGGACAGAAGGGGATGTGACCTTTTGGGATTTGAGGGTTAGGAAGAATTTTCAGGATTGGGAGGTGACCGAGCTTCAAAGAGTGCTAGATTTACTCCAAAACCAAGGCGAGCCAATTGACAAGTTTGATGCCTTGAATTGGAAGCTCGAGAATTAAAATTCGTTCTCCCTTAAGTTCTTCTATGAGAAGCTCCTAGTTAGGACAAATGTTAGTTTTCCACTTGCCTCGGTCTAGATTCCTAAGGTGCCAAGAAAGGTGTGCCTCTCCCCGTGGCTAGCTACTAGAGGGTGATTTTGACGATGGAGAATTTTAGGAAACGATTTGGTTGAGTTGGTGTTTCCTTTGTTAGGAGACATGAGAGGATGTGGACTATATTCTATCAAATTGCAAACTAGTCTCAAGGTTATAGGAGGATATGTTTAGATGGTTTGGTGTTTCTTGGCAAATGCCACGATCCGTGAGAGAGTTGACATGAAGAATGGAAATAGGAGAAGAAAGCACAAGGCTTGGAATGTCACTCCTCTTGCTTCAATGTGGATCATTCGGTAAATGAGGAATAATAGTTTTATGGCTTTCGAAGGGGTACTATTTTGCATATAATTTTTGAGGATGGCCTTAAAATTAATTTTGGAAGCGTTGGGAGGGGTGGTGGTGGTACTATTTGTACTTTTAATACAGAGAAAAAAGAGTTGAGATAATATTCAAAGTAAAAGCCAGTAGGGCATTTAGTATTTATGTGATGATGAATAGCATCTACAACTAATATGATATTTAGAAAAGTGGAGAAGTGGAAAAGCACGTGCAAAGATAACAACGAATGAGTTAAGTGAGGTGGAGGGAGTTGAAGGGATGCGAGCATTGAGTGTTAGAAGAAAGAACGAGAGCTAGGAAAGAGGACATGAATAGAGAGTTAGCCTCGTTGGTGGTTGCGTAAGAGACTAGTTCCAGGCAAAACTATGAAGGCATTATGGTTAAATGACGAAATGCTAATATAAACTTTTTTCCACATGATAGCTACAACGGATGGACATGATAGATTATGGTGGAGCAGTAATAACGAAGGCAAATTCAAGGTAAATTCTGCATATAAGTTGCTAAATCAAGGTGGACAACAACCTTCTCGTTGGCCTTGGAAGCAGATATGAAAACCTAAAATCCCTCTCAAGGTGTGTTTCACTTAGCTTCTGGCAAGATAAGTAGTTTTAACACATGAAAATCTCAAGAAAAGGAAGTTCTCCATGTGTTCTAGATGCTATATATGTGGGGAAGAGGTTGAGACAGTCAACCATTTGTTTCTCCAGTGCAGAATAACATCCCAGCTGTGGAGGATTTTCATTAGTCTCGGGGGTTTTGCTTGGGCTATGCGTAACAAAATCACACACATCTTTTGTACACTTGGGGAGAAACAGGGGTGGGAGTTGCAGATAAAGATAGATGGAGGATTGACCCGGCTTGTATTTGGTGGACTGTTTGGAAAGAAAGAAATTCTAGATGTTTTGCGAGCAGGAGCTTTGATCTTCAAAAGATCAAACTAAATTGTATCTTGGTTTTTTTGCTTCTGGTGTAAACATGTATTTAGAGGACACTGAATCCATCATAGATATCCTAGGTTCCGATTAGGATTCAGATTTAGTTTTCTTACTTTTTTGACAAGCTGTACATCTGGTTTTTAGTGCAATCCCTGTTAAGGAGTAGCCTTCGTTCCCTTATTTTCTCTTGGTGCACTAAAAAATTCCCCTATTGTATAGACGAGTGGGTGGAGTATTTAGAGAATCAATTGATTGTGTAGATTCTTTACCTTTATATATACCACTTATATACGGTCGTTGTATGGTCTTGTTTATGATGAAATACGTTTACTTGATAAAAAATATCACCTTATCATGGGAAAAAACAGTAGTAGTTGGTTCACTGCTACTATATGCGTGAGAAAAGATTTGTGAGAGGGATAAACTCCTAATTATTTCAAGAGAGAAATTTGTTATATTCACTTAATGATAATAGGTGAAATCTTTTCTAGTGACCACACTTCTCAATGTTTTTAGGATTATTATGTATATAAAAACAACACCTTAACAGGGCAAAAAATAGTTGTAGTTAGTTTATGTTTACTAGACGTTTGAGAAAAGGGTGTTGTTTTTCCCTGAGATTACAACTTGTGAGTGATAAACCTTCATTTATTGACAAGAAGAGCAATTGGTCATTAAGCAGTAAGAACCATAAAGTACGCAGTGGGTTAAGAAACCAAACAATTTATGACATATCCACTCCTAACCACACTCTCAATGCTAAATGTCTTTTACGTTTATATAGCTGCCGTGATCTTTCCCCTGACACCTTTTTGGACTTTGTTAGTTCCTTATCTTTAGTATAGGGCACATTTAGTGAAACTGCATCTACTCGATGAATCACCTACTTCATAAATTTTTTAATGATTTTTAGTAAATTGTTTGTGATAGAATGAAAGGAAAAAGTATGTATAATGTCATGTTTAATTAGCCGTGCTTCTTTTTCCTCCTTATCTTTTGTATTAGCTTTTGAATGTACATGGTGTAGGTTCTGCATTTGCTTCGAAGATATCTTGGTGAATATGTCCATGGATTGTCGGCGGAGGCTTTGAGAATCAGCGTATGGCAAGGTATATTCATATTTTCTCTTTCCTGTTTGGTATTTGAATTTCCAATTCAATTTGTTCATACACATTATACGAGATTGTAGCTGAAAGGCTAGTGACTTTTTCTTCTTTGGCGAAAAGTAGTAGTGTAGTGGTTTGATGAGAAAAATTCAGTCTAAAAGGAAGGTATTTCTAATTTCCATGTCATGTGTACATTTATCCACTGTCTCGACTTCACTTTTTCCCTGGTCACTGATTTATCCTTGAGCTTTACAGCACCCTGTCCAACTTGATACAACTTCTTTAACTATGCATGCCTTCACCCACTGAAGATGAAAATGTCTCAGTATTTCCCACCACAAGCTAGTCTCCAATTGACAATGTAGAAGGAGATGATTCACGTTTTCTCGCGATTATTTGCACATGAAGCACCAAGTGACACATGTAATTCTCCGCTTCCTCAAATTCTCAGCCATCAAAATCACCTAGCCAAGTGAAAGAACAAAGCTTTCCCGGCACTCTAGGGATCCATACCTATAAATGTGGGGAAACTTGCTCCAAATGCACAAAAGTTTCTCATAAAAAGACTTGACAGAAAAAATACGCCATTACTTTCCTCTTCCCCACTGCATGCATCATGAGTTGCTTGTGTAATTTCTTATTTATGAACCAACTCAATCAACCTTAACTGTGTGACCTCCTAAACCTCAAGTCCAAATGAACTTCTCTAAATTGTAGCCTTTGTACCCGTTGGACTGACATCTTTTTTTGACATGAGATACTGTACTTATTAGGAGAAGTGATTTTTTTTTTTCTAAAAAAAAAGGAAAAGTGATGCTCAAAATGCTGTTTCCCTGCATCACATATGTCCCAAAAACTTACCTTACTCCTATTACCTACCCTAAATGACACATTCCATTAAACTCTTCCCATCCTTTATAAAATATTCCGCCAAAGCCCACATCCATAAGGAATAGTGATATTTTTAGTCCTCCATTCCCCTTCTAAGATACCATATTTCTAAGCAATCACCTCCCTCCAAAAAACATTCTACTCTGCCCGAAATTTCCACAACCACTTCCAAGTTGCACGTTGTTAAATTCCTTTAAATCTTTAATCCCAAGTCCACCCTAACACTTTGATGTCGCGTCAGTATCCCAATTTACCAAGTGAAACTTCCTCTTCACACTGAATCATCCCATATAAAATCCCTCTAAATTTTTTGATTCTGGTTCCCTGCGCTTTCTCATTTAATCCAAGCTGGATAACAGTCTCGGATATGGAGCTGGAAAGCAGTCTGGAGAAAATACCCCATAAGGTAGTGTATTGTGGTTGTTAGTGGTTGGTAAGGCCTACCTTACATAAGACAACTTAAAGAGAAGAGGAATGCAACTCTGTTCCAGATGTTATCTATGTGAGAAGGAATTTGAGAGCAATAGCCATCTGTTCATACATTGTCAGGTCACTATATTATTATGGCATTATTATTTCTAAGTAAGAAAGAGATGTAATGTATTATGCCCAACACTACAACCCAAGACTACATAGGAATTACTGGTCTGTTGTAACCTATCTGGTGGACTGGTCAGACACAAAAAAAGTGGTGGAAGACCATATCGGGTTGCATATGGAAGGAAAAAATAGCAGATAATTTGGAGGAATCAGCAATTCCACACAGAAAATTAAGATGAGTTGTCTTTTTCCCCCCACTTCTTGTGTAAAGAAGATTTTGTACAGTATGTCGACTCAATGTTAAATACATTATAGAATCCCTATAGTAGGATCTGGGGGAGTATTTGACTCGTGGTTTTTTTGTAAGCTGAAAAGTTGACACAGCACAGTCTTTTGTGCTACATTAATAATATTGTTACCATTCTAAAGATACAATATTCAAATAAAATAAATGTGGAAATGTATCAATCTAGATACATATTCACTTGATATTTTAACAAATAGCAAAAATCTATGCAAGATACTTACTCTTGTCTAATACATATCCATACATCATTCATTTTTAGATAGTAGAAAAGTTCATGAAGGATGCTCTCTCCAATTGGACACCTTGGACACTTAGAAGAAGGAATAGAAGTTGAAAAGTGTGGGATGTCGTAATGTAAGCACTCATTTGGGTTGTGTGGATTTTATGGAATGAGAGAAATATGAGAGCTTTTGTAGGAATAGAGACCAACCTTATACATTTGGGGATTAGCCTCTCAATTCTAGTTTCTTTTTGGTGCATCCATGAGATTCCTATTTGTATAAAAAATTACGTGTCGCTCATAGAGAATCATGTTTTTTTTATTCATTAAAAATGAAATAATTGATTCTCTACGAGAATCATATTATGTTGTAGGTTCTCTACTTTTTGATATACTTCTTGTAAAAGGGGAATTTACCCATTTATTATCATTTTTTTAATCAGGCAAATATTTCATTAGGCACAAGACCAAAATCGTCCGTATACAAGAAGTATACCAAAAAGTAAAAGAACATACATAACCAAATGGTTCTCTACAAAAGACAGTAATCCTCTATACAACCCGGAACTACATGGATGCACAATAAAAAAGGGATCAAAGACTACTCCTCAACCTCCCCAAACTCTATTCTATCCCTTAAAAGCCCTCCTGTTAAACTCTCTCCAGATGATCCACATCAATGCCATAGGAACATCATTCCACATCCTACACTTTCTCCTGCTTTTCTTCCAACTTTCCAGCAAAATAACAGGTCTTTTACGGATCTTGCCATTGCCAAGACATAGCAAACCAGCTAAATATGGATGGCAATGGGGCGGATGCGGGGCGGGTTGAAGTGGGATTTTTAAAAACTAATGTGGTGCGGGGCGGGTTGCGGGTCTATGCGATTTTATGTGGGTTCAAACTTAATTTTAACTTTTTACATGTTATAAGAGTGATAGAACATTATTTATTCAAGATAGTAAATGAAAATGGTTCAATAAAAACTAATACGGTTTTTTACATGCTTCCCAATTGACCTTTAAAAAATAAAATTTTAAGTTATTATCTATTAAATTAATACAACTTAATGAGAAAAATGAATTTATTTTTAGTATCAAACTTAATTAAAAAAGGCAAATATTCAAAAAATTATGCGGGGCGGGTTGAAAGTGAAAAAAGTTGTTATGCGGGGCGGGTTAAAATTTTTGCGGGTTAAACTCGCCCCGCCCCGCCCCGTCCCATTGCCATCTCTACAGCTAAACATATCCCACTACAGCCTTGTTGCCAAGCTGCAATGTAGAAGAAAATGATCTACATATTCGCCGCCTCCTTGCATAAGTAACACCAGCTGATACAAACAAATTCTTTTCCTAGGGTTCTCTACTGTCAAAATCGCCCCTCTAACAACCAACCATGTGAAAAATGCACACCTTCCTAGGCACTTTAGGAAGCTAAATCAACTTTACCAAAAAAGTCTCCTCTGCCCTCACCAAAAGCTTCTCATAAAAGGACTTGACACATAAAGCACACTGGTTTCCCAACTTCCATCTCATTGAATGAAGGTCTATCAATGGGCTCGCAATGCTGATGGAGTAAAGCCAACCTTCTTCTTAACGCATTCACCTCCCAATCCTGGAAGTCCCTTCTAAACCTCAAATCCCAAAATGTTTCTTCCCCAGGTATCCCCTTATATGTTGGACTACCGCCTCCTTTTGAAAAGAAACCTATGAATACTTGGAATTCCTCTTTTAGCTGCATGTTTCCACACCATTTATCTCCTAGAAGCTAACTCTGCTCCCATCCCCTACCCCGAAAGAAATATTATCATAAAAGAGACCCATCCCTTCATCATATTCCTCCACACTCCACACTAAAAAGCCAACTTGATATCATTAGTTCTCCTTCCCTTTCCATCATCCCATATTTATCTACTATCACCCCTTTTCATAAGGATTAGACCTTCACCCCTATCTCCACAACCATTTTCCCTACAAAACTTTGTTAAAAGCCCTCAAATATTTCACTTCCAGCCCTCCCCAACTCTTAGGAGTTGTCATGGTCTCCCATCAGACCAAGTGATACTTCCCAGCCCCATTCGCCGAATCCTAAAGAAAGTTTCTTTGAAGCCTTTTCAATTTTCCTCTCACACTAGTGGGAGCATGGAACAGAGACATAAAATAAGTGGGGATGCTCGATAAAGTGCTCTGAATAAGCAATCCAGCTCCCCAAACAGACGTTATATGTGCAAAAAAGAGGCTGAACCACCGGACACCTTCTTATTCATTGTAAGGTGGCCTCAGAATTTATGGAGCATGTTTTTTTGTCTTTCTGGTCTCAATTGGACCACACCCCTCTCAGTTAAGGATGCTTATGAGAGTTGACAAAGCCATCAAGAAGATCTGGATCATGATACCTGGTTGTATTTCATGGTGTATTTGGTTAGAGAGGAATAGGAGATATGTTTTGATGGGGAGTCAACTACTTTAGGCATTTTGAATGCTAGGCAGGTGTATTGCCAATTTGTTTAGTTGGTCTAACTTGTATCTTGCTGATACTGCAGAACAACTTCAGGACTTTTTTGTAAGCTCAAATGCCATATCTTGTAATTCTTGCATCTCCTTGATGCTGTTATAATACCACTTACTTTATCAAAAAAAGCACATTCTTCTCGCCTATACACAAATACTTCTTGTGCCAACCTGCATGCCTTTTCTTAACCCTCTGAAGTACTGGATTCCTTACCTTATTTGATGCCCCCAAGGGTAAACCCAGATAAATAGTAGAGAGAGCCGTACCACTCAATGTAAAACCTGAGCGAGCTAAACAATGTTGTCCACCTGACCAATGGGAATATCTCACATTTCCCTAGTAAATTTTTAAGGCCCGACACCATCTGAAACCAAACAAAACTTGGCCTAGAAAATCTAGCTGACCTCCATCTGCATCACAAAAAATCAGGGTGTCATCTGCAAGCAAAATATGAGAAACGATTAAGGAACTACCACCCCCAACCGCACCAATGAAAGCCTTTATAAGTCCAATCATCCTATTCAAAGCCACTGAAGAGCATAGGTGATAAAGGATACCTTGCCTCAACCTCCAAGAATTTTTTTTTAAAAATCACACGGCTTACCATTCACCAACACTGAGGATACTCATAAACTGTTCCACTTTCTCCATTTCTCCGCAAAACCCATCTTTAGCATAATGAAATCAAGAAACTTCCAGCTTACATGGTGATAAGCGTTCCCAAGTGCTAGCTTGCACAACACTCATGACATACCCTGCTTCCTTTTCTAATCTACCACTTCGTTTGCCATCAAAGCAACATTCAAAATCTATCTACCTTAGAAGATGAAATCGTTTCATTCAGGACTTTCTTTATTAAATTATGGGATAAGGGTCTGAAAAATACCCCAACTTTGGTCGAATTTGCTGTTGCGATACTAAACTTTCATGAGGACCTATTACTTCTCTAGATTATTTAATACCGTATTTTAAACATATATATTTGCCCACGTGGACATAAAAAATAATGCAAAATTATAAATAGTAATGTGTTCACGTGGGCACATATATACCTTTAAATACACTATTAAATAGTTCAGGGGGTAAAAAATACGGTATTAAATAGTCTAGGGAGGTAATAGGTCCTCATAAAAGTTTAGTATCGCAACAGCAAATCCGACCAAAGTTAGGGTATTTTTCAGACCCTTATCCCTTAAATTATTAATTCTTTATCTATGTGAAACTAAATAGGCGAGTCTTATTTATTGATTTTGGCCTTGAGCTTAATGAGAGCGGGGATTTGCTCCTCTTCGGGAAGCTCATTGACGTCCCCAATATACCTGATGGCGTCTACTAATTTTTAAAGCGTGAGGTCGTCCCACGTTCCTGTCTGATGGAAAACAAGTTCTTTTTGCCTGCCCACAATTTTTGTTTTTGATGACCGTGGTGTTCGGGCCAGCTTTCACGCACCTCGACTAAAAACTGGTCACTCTTAGTAGGTAATTCGTCACTATGTAAGATTATGTAATTTTTATATACATTTCATCTCATCGATAAAATATTAACAGATTATTAACTACATACCGTTTATGGGATAGAGTGAGATTCTGTCCTCTTTGCTATGATGTTTATAGGCTCTCTGAGAATATCCGTTTGACTGATCTTAAGCGTTTATTGTTGTATTTTGTTTACTTTAGTGGTATCTAGTCTTTTCCCCGTTCCCTTCTTCTTGATGCACATTTCCTTTTTGCAACTGAAAAAAAAACTGCAGTGGAGATGGCAAGTTCTGAAACACTTCTTGAGCTTTCCATGAAATGTATATTTTATATTATGTAATTTTAAGATCCTTAATGTGCTTTTCCAAAATTCGTGGTTCCTGCTAAATGATTAATAAATTCACCTTCAGCTGTCAAAACAAAAGGGGGTTCGCTTCCTAAATTTGTTCTGGTATCCCCTGTTACAATCTTTCATTCTTTTATAGGCGATGTCGTTCTCAAGGACTTGAAACTGAAGGCGGAGGCATTGAATTCGCTGAAACTGCCAGTTACTGTCAAAGCTGGTTTTGTTGGAACCGTAACTCTTAAGGTATTTTTTTTTTTTTGAAATAGGTTACTTTGTATTATATCACAAAACAATACATGGGTTGTTCTAAAACCATTATATACAGATGTCTCCTTTTCCACTTGTTTCAGTCTATATTAAGTGTAAAACATCAATTACTGATACAATGTCATTGGAGTATACTTGATAACACCAAAAACATAACAATAAAATGCAGTTTAACTTGACTTTCTGGACATCATTCTCTATGCTCTCAAAACACCTAGAATTTCTTTCTTTTCCAAATAGTCCACCATATACTAGCAGGGATAATTCTCCATCTGTTTCTGTCCTTTGCATTCACCCTGCTGCCTCCCAACTCTTCAAAGCCTCAGAGACCTTCCTGGGCATGGTCCAGGAGATGCCTTTGAGGTTCAAAAGAATCCTCCATAGTTGTTGGGTATACTTACAGTGTAGGAACAGATGGTTCACTGACTCTAATGCCTCCCCACAAAGAAAACAACTAGAGCATAAAGTTATCCCTCTTTTCTTCAAGTTATCTTGAGTCAGAGCAGCTTCTTTGGCCAATAACCATATGAAGCATGAGATTTTATGAGGTATTCTGCTTCTCCATATTTGTTTACATGGCCAACTGTATGTTTGTTGGTTTATCTGATCCATCAACTAGTAGGCCGAATTAACTTTGAATTCCCCTTTGCTATTTCCCTTCCAGCACGTAACACCTTCCCCTGTTTGTAACCCATTAAAAGCTTCCACAGTGTTGAGAAATTCCGCCACTCTTGCTATAACTTTTAAGGTATTTTGATAATTGATTTCTTTTCAGATACTTTTTGTCACTTTCAATCATCCTTGTTTAAAATTATTTACTTGATAAGTATGCCTTTATGATTTTCATGGGTTATAGTTCTGATGCATGCTTCTTATAGGTTTCTGTTTGTTTCTGCTTTACTTGTTATACCTGTTGTAGTTACTCAAGTATAAACGTGTCACAGTTTTACTTTAATTGTGGTTATATTTATTATTCATAATTAAATTACAATGATGCTGTGCTCACTGAGCTCTCCTTATTTTGTGCTTGCTTTGAGTACCTTGGGTCTAATTCAATATTCAACCATAAAAATTAGCTCATGTGGTGTTGAGAGTTTTTTTAATAATAATAATATTACTGTGACCACTCTAAAAAAAAGTAGCTCATGGGTTGAGGATTAACCGAGGCCAAAGACCATATAAGGACATACCAAACTATTTCCTCAATCAGTGTGGACACTTAACACTCCTCCGACATGCTCACGGTTGGAGATTTGGAGCATGACCAACATAACATGGATGCCCAACATTGTTAAGTTTTAGCCAAAAATTTGAACGGTTTTGGCTCAGATATCATGTTAAGTAAATGAACCTTGGGCCTAATTCAAAGCCAAAGCTAGCTCATGGGGTGAGGATTGCCCAAAACTATACAAGTAAGAGAGTAACAATCCACTCTCCCAACCAATGTGGGACCCTTAACATGATATATCAAAAGTTGGTATAACTTTTTGCCTTATGTTGTTTTACCTTTTAGATAAGTTAATGGTATATCATTTACATACACCAAATTGGTACCAGAGCATTTAGAAATCAGGGATGTGGATCATTTTGCTTTTATAACTCTCACTTTTTTCCCTACAGTTGTATGTCATGTGTTTTTCTTTCTAATATCACTTCTGTCTGATTACAGGTTCCTTGGAAAGGTCTTGGCAAAGAGCCTGTCATTGTTCTTATTGATAGAGTCTTCATTTTAGCTCATCCTGTTGTTGATGGAAGGTCTCTTAAGGTAGGAGCATACAACATTTGTTTGATTTGATTGCAATGATGTATTGCAGCCCTCATTATTACAAATCTTTGATGTTCAGAAAGCATAAAATTTAAACTAGTCCAGAAAATTAATTTATGTTTACATTTTTGTTTTCATCAGGAAGAAGACCGGGAAAAACTTTTCGAGGCAAAACTTCAACAAATAGAGGTGAACACTCGTTTCATGCAATTTTTCTTTTGTCCAGAGAGAAAGAAATAGGAGAGCTCTTGAAGGGGGTAGAGATGAGTTTTACTCGGTTGAGTAGTAGCCTCCTCTCCCTTATTTTCTTTTGGTGCACCCATGTAGTTCCTCGTTGTATAGAAGATTGGGTTGTAGAGAATCATATCTTTTTGCCGTATCTCTATTTTTGGGTATACCCATCATATATGATTTTTGGTCTTGTTATTAATGGAAACACATTTACTTGATTAAAAAAAGGAGACTAGGACGCATTCCTTTAACCAATATGCGACTTAACACTCCCGCACACATCCAAGATCGTTCAACTAGAACACAAGTGGCCAACAATGTGAAACACAATAAGGGACAAACACTCCTCCACACGCTCAAGACTGGAATATAGAGGCCCAACATTGAGAAACACAATAAATGGGACCAATGGGCCTGTCCTAGATACCATATTACTTTAAGGGAAAGAGCAGCGTCAATGAGAGAATTGAGAAGCTTAATCATTCTCTCTAGCTTGATTGGGAATATATAGTATTTACAATGTACGCATACATAGTGTGTGTATACTCACAAAATAAATCCCTAAATCAAATCCTTGAATCCCAGATCAAGTTATCATGATTTAATGCCAGTCATAAAATATCTTAACACTTAGGAAGGCACAACTGCGATTGTGTGGGGAATAATCTCCGTCCCTAACTTCATCCCCATCCCTCTGAAGGAAATTTGTGATTCACTATTTAGTCTCATTTGCTACGGTTAATAATTTGAAAATTGTTATACCTCTTATATACGACCAGGCAACCTCATTATAGAGCAGCCTATAGTTGGAAGTGAAAGAGGAGGTTATTCTCTCATTAACATAATGCTCACCAGGTCTCTTCAAGTATATCTGTGATCTATTTCTTCACTTAGATTCCACTAGCTTGGGTCATCACAGAAACATTGTGATTGATAGTCTTTGCATTCTTAGCTTCTTTAAAGACTACCAAGTTTTTAACGTGAACGGTTTTTGACTCTTCAAGCACTTGTGCCTTGTGGATGTGTACAAAAGCTTTCAGTTATCAAACATTGTTTTGTAATGTAGCTTGATTGTTTCTGTTGATTGGATGATATGGAAATGAGATGGAAGCACTAGAGGATGATAGTCATAGAATTGTGATGTAACGGGAATCAAAGAACTATGTGGAATGATGAATTTGACATTGATTTGAATCAATGGTCTCTGTATTCATTTGGATGCTGGATCATACCACTTTCAGTTGTATATTCAAATCTTTAGAAAGCGAACTAGCATTATTTAGTCTGCCCAAAACTGTGTAAAAGTTCTGTGAATTTTAAGGGATATCATGAGAACGGAAGAAAACAGATGAGAAATTCGTTGATGCAAGTTCACAGATTTATTGTGACAAGAACATACAATAAGAGGTTACTGAGAAACAACAGTCAGAACTGAGTAGTGTGGGTGTGAGATTAACTATGTGACTAGGCATTCTTAAAATAAACACAAATGATTGAACAGAGTAAAGTATGCTAAGTTCCATGTTTGACATAAGACTAGGAATAATTCAGTGTAATTCCTTGGACATTCTTGTGTTCCGCAGAATTCTTAGCGATTAGTTTTTTTTTATTTTGAGAAAGGTAACATTACTTCTATATATCCACAGGTATACTACATCAAAGTGTAGTCCCCCTCCAAAAAGTTTTACTTACATCATTCCTAGGATCTTCTAGTTACAACCAGTCAATAATATTAAACACATTTTCAGCATCTCCTATCACTACTTGCTTACACCAAAAATAATAAAGCCCTAGTCAATTAGTCTTTATCTTCTGGATATTGTTCTGTTTTCCTTCAAAACATCTTTGATTCCTTTCCTTCCAAATTGTCCACCAAATGCAAGCTGGGACAATCCTCCATCTCTTTTCATTTTTTCTTGCATTTCCATCCCCGTTCCAGCATTGTAGGAGTTCTATAATACTCCTAGGCTTTTTTTTTGACAAATGTAACAGTTTTGTGTATTAATATTTAGCACTAAAGGCTGGGATCCCAAATTTACATCATGGAGCTACATACAATTGCGTGTACTTAAAACAAAACTAAACTAGATTCTACTTCATCTTACAAAGGACCTAGGATATCTCTAACCGCTATAGGGTCATCTACATACTCCGAACTACACCAATAGCAAAAAGTGATTATGCAGTTCATTTTAATTGTGTGTAAAGGACTACTACTACTCTCAAAGCATCTCATATTTCTCTCCTTTCATAAGGTCCACCAAATCACTGCTGGGACAATCCTCCATCTGCTTTGGTCTGTACTGCCACTGCCTTCATTGTTCCAGCTTTCTATAGCCTGACTTGCCCTTTGTGGCATGGTCCAGTTTGTGCCCCTGATGCTGGTAAATAAGTGCCACAGTTGTCTAACCACCTTGCAATGAAAAAACAACAGATGGTTGATTGTCTCTGCCTGTTGCTCACAAAAAAAACATCTAGGACACATATGTATTCCCCTCTTCATTAGATTCTCCTGTGTTAGTACCGCCTCTTTAACTACCAACCAAGTAAAGACTGTCACCTTATGGAATTTTGACTTTCCAGATAAGCTTCCAAGGCAAAAATCTGAGTTGAGTCCCCATTTGATTCAGGTTCTTGTAGGCAGAGCTAACTGTGAAGATACCTTTGCTGTGATGAATCCATAATACTCCCAGGCTTTGTCCACTTAATCTTCCTCTTTTGGATGAACATCTGCCACAATTGATCAGTCCATTTGCAGTGTAAAAAGAGATGGTTGACTGTCTCCATCTGTTCTTCACATAGATAGCAACTAGAACGTAGATTGGGTTTCCTCTTGTTTAAGTTCTCATGTGTCAAGACTGCCTGCTTTGCGAAGAGCCATGTGAAGTAATTCACCTTGTAGGGAATTTCTGTTCTCCAGATCATCCTCCAGGGCCATCCTGCATGCTGCTCCTCCGTAGACCTGAGTTCTCTGTATGCTGATTTTACAGTGAACTCTCCCCCTCTCTCCCCCTTCCATACTAGTCTATCTTCCTCTCCTGTCAGATTGGTAGCCATTTGCATTGTATCATGAAATCTTGCTATGGTTGTCATCTCCCAGTCATTTAGGCCCCTTCTTAGAAACAGGTTCCACCCTTGTCCTGTCCATAACTGCCACTGTTGCTTCTTGTCCTTGGCTCAGACTATGTAGTACAGGGAAAACATGTTTGAGTGCTTCCTGTCCACACCAAATGTCATTCCAAAAAGCTACTTTTTCTCCATTGCCCACCTTGCAGCTTGTTTTCTCTTTGACCAGCTGCCATAGGTTCCTGATAGACCTCCATACACTACAATTGTAAGGGTTGGTGACCACCTCTGTCATCCATTTATCCTCCATGCCATATTTTTCTATTATTACTTCCTTCCATAGAGATCCTTTTGGTGAGACAAATTTCCACCACCATTTCATCATCAAACTCTTGTTTTGGGTTTAAGGTTTTTTTTTGTTGATTAAGTAAGGTATTTCATTCACAAAAGGGCATCAAGAAGATGCATACTTACATTAATATAAATACAAAATAAAAAGCTGTTAGTCCCTTTAACAGTGTCAATCTAAGACAAGGGAACTAACAAAGTTCCAAAAATTGATCCATGCAAATTACAGTAGCTAACTTAGTCCAGCAAAAAAGATTGTGTAAACATTTAGATTGTGTAAACAGTTGAGAGTGATTTGGAGTTGAGGTTCCATCAAAGTATCTCGTATTCCTCTCATTCCATATGTTCCAAAAGATGACTGCGTGGATCATCAACCAGATTTTTATGATGGTTTTATCAACTCCCACAAGCTCCAACTCAACTGTGCATCTTTCATATTCTGTGGCATGATTCACTTAAAACCAAAAATACAGTAGAACAAACTCCACAGATCAGTGGCAACTGGGCACTGCAGAAACAGCTGGTTGGCAGTTTCTCTATTGTTCAAACTAAGATATCATCTGTTGGCCAGCTGAAATCCTCTCTTGTTAAGGTTATCCTTAGTTAAATATGCTTCATTAAGGACAATCCAATTGAAGAATATGACTTGTCAATAAGAATACTTTTGATGGATAATACTTTTTAAGGTGTTTTCCCTTAGGTTAGCCTTTTCTACCTATAATTTTGTTACCTGCCCCCCCAAATAAAAAGAAAGGTTGCGTTGTAGTGTCTGCAGTGTTGTTAAGCTCCTCTACTTGAACTTCTCTGAATGACACCTTTTTAGAACTCTAATTCTTGAGTAGTCTCATTTTACATTGATGCTGAATGCACATCATGCAGGAAGCAGAATCAGCCACCCTTGAGGCATTATCAAGATCAAAGTTGGGAAGTGTATGTTCTTAAACTCTGCCTATTATTTACAAGTTGAGATGATTTTTTAATGGTTGGCACTCTTGTTTCACTGACTCCTCTAATTTCACTTTTTTTTTTTTTTTTTAAATTTTCATAAATTTTTCCCTCATCAAAGACATTGTAATATCATCTTTCTAGATAAAGTCTGTTAAGACGTTAAATGTGTCTCAGCATATGCTTTTTGTTTCATAAATGGATGTCAAGTGACCATCATACATTTGTGCTCGTTCTGCGTCATCTGACGTTTCTTAAAACTTTGTGTTTGTATTGTGGAATGTAAATATTTGGCCTTTTCGGAGTTCGTTTTCTCCACTAGATCTGACCCCCCCCCCCCCCCCCCCCCCCATAAAAAATACAAAAAAGAAGAAGAAAAGAAACAGAGAAAAAAGAAAATAAGGCTCTAAGATATTCTTACAGCAGATAATCTGTGAAAAATAAGGGCATGCCTCTAAGTTGCTACATGTTTCATAGTAAATATATGAGCGAGGATGCAAATAATTTCTTGTCAAAAGAAGATGTTAGTCCATTGGTTATGGAGTATGCAAGGGGGAGCAGTTAGGATTTGAGGTTTAGGAGAAATCTAAAAGACTAGGAGGTTGGAGAATTTCAAAATTTCACTGGATTTGCTTCACCAACAAAATGTTTTTGTGGATATTGCTGATGTATGGAGATGGAAGACAGGAGGAAGTGGTGTTTTCTAGTGAAATCTTTTTACGAGAAACTCCTATCTAGGGAGGATTCAACTTTTCCACACAGTTCGTTATGGATCCCCAGGATACCTTGAATTGTTTCTTCACTTGGTTAGCTGTGAGAGGGGTAATCTTGATGGCGGAGAATTTGAGGAAAAGGAAGATCACTTGTGTCAGTTGGTGTTTCATGTGTAAAGAATCTGAAGAAGACGTAAACCACCTTTTGTTACATTGTTGATTAGCATCTTCTTTGTGGGGGGGGGGGGGGAGGGATCCTATTTCTCAGTTTCCAAATAACCCACATAATTGCTAATGGGGTAACATTCCATGCCTTAGGGCTTGTCTTTCCCCTCCTGAACCCCAACTATTCAAAGCCTGCTTCACTGTGCTCGGCAACACCCATTGCACCCCAAACTACTTAAGAACCACCCTCCACAGTTGGTTGGCCCCTCGACAATGCAATAGGAGATGATCTACATCTTCACCCAAACTTTTGCACAAGAAACACCAGCTAACATAAGTGATCTTCTTCTTTCCCTGGTTTCCGCTGTCAATATCACACCTCTTGCTGCATTCAAGAACCTGGAAATACATAATCAAATTTAATGATGAAATGGTTATGGTGGTTTACTTCTGATGAACAAACATTACGGAAAGAGGTTGGTAGAGCTAAATATGTCATGGAAGGTATGCAGAGGACCAATACAGGAAGGGGAACTTATGGGGTTAGTTTATGGAAGTCCATAAGAAACCTATGGATGAAATACACGGCAAAAACCAACTATGGGATAGCAATGTAGGAGGATATCTTTCTGAGAGGATAACTGGCTAGGAAATGGATTTTCGGGAACACTCTTTCCAGACATTTACAACATAAATCAGCAGCAGGAAGCAACCAGAGAGGATCTGAGGGACAATCAAGGATGGAATCACACTTTCAGGAGAATGGTTTTTGACTGGGAAATTGGGAGAGTAATAGAGTTCCATAACACTTTGGAACAATTCAAAGGTACAAACAATCAAGAAGATCAGATGGTCTGGCTAGGGAATAAAGAAGGAAAGTTCACTGTTAAGTCTGCTTACAAGGAGTACAACTTACAAACAATCTGGTAGGTTTGTGGCTATGGAAGATGAAAATTCTACTCCAGGTTTTTCCTGGTTACTGGCAAAAAGAGTTGTTTTGACACTAGATAATCTATGCAGGAGAGGGTAGCAATTATGCTCTAGATGTTTTCTGTGTGAAAGGGGAGGCTGAGACAATTAATCATCTCTTTTTACATTGCAAATGGACATCATAATCATGGAGGATATTCACAGGTCTGAGAGGAATCCAATGGGTCATGCCAAGAGGTATTTTGGAAGTTCTAGGGAGCTGAAACAATGAAGGCCTTCTGGCAAGCCAGAAAGAGAGATGTATTCTTGTCCACTTGTCCTAGCTTGTATTTGGTGGACAGTATGAGGAGAGAGGAGTCAGAGGTGTTTTGAAGACAAATCCAATAGTTTACAGAATCTGAAGATCAAGTGTTTAGCTCTTTTTCACTTTTGGTTTAAAGGGATGTACCTTGAGGATCATGTCTGAATTTTGATGTCTTAGATTCCTCGTAGGAAGAAAAGGATCTGAGAGTGCTTTTAGGCACTCATTTTGTAATTATGGGTGGCTTCACATTTTAAGTGGGCCATTCTTATATCTGTATAAAAAAAGGAACATGTTATCATTCTCAAAACAAATAAATCTCCTTAATAACCTTTCATGATAAGATTTAACGGTGAATAGACCAACTCTGCTCTCATGCAATCTCCATACACCCGATCTATCGATTAGCATATCCTGCCCAAACAGTAACTAAACTGAACTATGAAATTCTTCCAACTCCCAATCCTGTAAATTCCTTCCTCCTGAGCTCAGGACTCAGATCCCAATGAACTCCCCTCCTCATGAGGATGCAAATCATCTGATTATGTCTTGCAAAGTTGTCAATAATCTCTGGAATTTAATGCTCAGTAGGTTTGGTATTTCCTACTTAATGTTCCTTGACTATTATACAACATTTGTAGTGTTGGAACCTGAATTGAAGGAGAATGATTAGCAAACCATATGATATCCTCAAGCAGTTATGTTGAAAGGTTGGAGAGTGGAGGCCGGAGTGAGAAAATCAAAGGGATTTTGCCTTTTACCTTGTTGTGTTTTATAATGATTCTTTGAGCACGAGAACATTGTGAAAGGGGGAAATGGTGGCTGTCTGTGCACTTTCCAGAAATGACAGAAATATAGTTCAGTGCCGCGAAGGTGATAATGTCTTATAATCTGGAGATCTCTGCGGAGACAGATACGGAAACCCTCCGCAGCTGGATGGAGAATATAAGGGGGACCTTTATCCCCTAAAGCTACTCATTAGGGAATACCAGCCAAATTAGTTTGTCTGCCGCCTTCTTTCATAACAGAGCTGTTATAACCTGGTTGCCTATTCACTATGATAGTTAGCAGCTTCAAATGATTGTGACAGGAATAAAGAACATCTACAGTAAACTAGCATTTTTATCCTCTCTTCGGATTGATTCTTTGAATATGTATCCAGCTGCAGTATCTGATCAATTTCTTTGCAATATTTACTTACATTGGCGAACTGTTTACCTTCGTTTGATATTCACCAGCTGTTGAGTTGCCTGGGAATTTAATAATACTCTTTCCATTAACAGCCCCCTACTGGAAATTCTTGGCTTGGGTCATTAATTGGTACTATAATTGGAAATCTCAAGATTTCAATTAGCAATGTCCATGTCAGATATGAGGATTCTGTCAGGTTTGTTTGTGTCAGTTATTGATATCTTTCTAATCTGACTATCTGAGTTTAGTTTCACTATTTCTTTGATTTCATTTTCTCCATCATTTAGCTTTTTAAACTGTGATACTTTGACTTTTTAGCTTCCACTCTTAGCTTGGTCTGCTTCTCTTCTTTTTCATGTTATGGGTGGCCACAAATTTAGCAATCCTGGGCATCCATTTTCTTGTGGGGTTACTCTTGCAAAGCTTGCAGCAGTTACGATGGATGAACAAGGGAATGAAACCTTCGATACTAGTGGTGCTTTGGATAAATTGCGTAAGGTGAGTTTTCTCTCTTTTTTCATGCGAAAGGTTGGTCAAGAAAATTGACTTTCAGGTCAATCAACTGGTGATAACCTGGCTTGAAGGTTAGAGGGAAAAGAAAATATTTGTATATTTTAATTGCGTTGTTATCCATGAACATCCCAATTTTGTGTCTGGTTTGTGATATAGTTATTCCTTTCTTCTTTTTTACAGAGAGGTAAATATCATACTTCCATAAGGATTGTAGCGAGAATTTTTCATGGATTGAAGCAGTTATTTCTTTTTTTGTTTTGAGAAAAGTAACAGTTAGTCTATATTTATCCACAGGTATACTACCTCAAAAGTGTAGTTCCCCTCCAAAAGTGTTGAAGCAGTTATTTTTTCAAATACAGGATTAGATTTATTTCAATTATCTTTGCAATTTTTCGTTGAAGAAGAGAACTTTCAGAGAAGTGGCAATGTTGCTGTCACTCTGCATCAATATGTAGGAGATGCATACATTTTTAAGTACTTAGGAATGACGTAAATCTAAGATCGGATTTTGGGGAGACTTATCTGGTGGGTCGATTCAGTATTTGAATTGCGGGGTGAGCTGCAAACCTTGGGAGAGTGACATATGAGCCTAAGGTGTCCAAGTTTGCTATCTTTAGGGTACTTATTTTTTTTTTGATAAAGTAAAGAAAATTTTATTAACAATGGGCACAAAAAGCACCCGCATACAAAAGTATTAACAAAAAAAAAGAAGACTTTGCAAAATGATATTGTTATCTGCGAACAACACACAATCTTTTATACTTACCAAAACCTCATTGTTACACCAAGGAGAAATAAGGGATAAGAGGCTATTCCTCAAATGACCTAAATACTTCTCTGTTCATCAAAAGCTTTCTCTGTTTCTCTTTCTCCATATGCCCCACATAAGGGCTTAAGGGGCAACATCCCACACCCTGCGTTTTCTCTTCAGTCTAGTAAAAAGGCAGCTATACAATACTTCTCTGACTGTGCCTTGCATCAGCCATTGTAAACCATACCAAGCACAATTTCCACCACAAGCGAGACTCTATCCGACAATGAAAAAGTGATTTTTGGGATACTGAATACTTATATTGCAGTGATTCTATATATCTAAAACATCTCCATTAAAGTAGGGATGTAATGAAAACATGATTATAGAGTGATCTCTGGATAGGGTAGCCTAATCTAAAAGACAATTTCCCTGACCTCCATACCTTATGCCTCCAAAGAGATGTCACAATCTCCTAGATCTGTACTGCTCAAGGTTGGAATCTGGGTTTCAGGAGGGCTTTAAATGATTGGGAGATTGACAAAGTCTCAAACTTATTGCTAAGTCTGCTCTCTTTCACTGGCACCTCCCTCATCTGACAAAGACAGTTCATTATGGAATTTGTGCAACAAAGGCAAATTCACAGTTAAATCAGCATATTGGAACCTGAACACTCAACCATCATTGACAGTTCCGTGGCCTTGGAAACTTATATGGAAGATCAAAATCCTTCTCAAAGTTTCATGCTTTACATGACTGGTTATTAGAGAGCTTGCCTAACTCATGAAGCTCTATAAAGAAGGGGTCTGACAGATTTTCTCAGGGTGTCTGCTATGTGGTCTAGACTCTAGAAGCAGAGACTAATGAACACCTGTTTTTACAATGCAAGCTAACTGCAAATCTGTGGTGCATGTTCTTTTGTATCCTCAGAGTGAGCTGGGCAATACCTAAAACTACTTTTGAGATGCTGAGTACTTGGAAAGGAGTGGGCAGAAGAGGGGAATAGGAGGATTGGTGGCAATACAGTCCAACAAGCATATGGTGGACTGTGTGAAAGAAAGAAACTCAAGGCATTTTGAAGACAGAAGCAATCACATCCAGAAGATCAAGATGAATTGCCTTAGTCTTCTTTACTTTTGGTGTAAACGGGACCTAATGGGGTATATAGAAGATTTAGTAGACTTCTTAGGAGAAGTGTAAAGTTTTGTTTTCAGTTTTTGCTCACCACAATGTCCATTTTGGACTGTGAATCGCCTCGTACTCATTCTTTGGATGATGGGTTTTTGTGATATATGAAATAGTTACCTTAATAAAAAAAAAATGATGGTCATGATTGCTGAACTAAGTGCATTATTTCCTCTTATAGTTGGTGCAACTTGAAAGGCTTGCAATGTACCATGATTCAAACAGCAAGCCATGGAAGTTGGACAAGAAATGGGAGGATCTTACTCCGAAAGAATGGATTGAGGTACGTTCTTATTTTGCCATTTACTTTTTGTTGTCCTGTGACGTGGTTAGGAGGTTTGCAGCAACACCTGTGACTTACATGTTCATCCATTTGATAGGTTTCATGTCCACTTCCATGGTTTTCTCTGTTTATTCCTTTCTAATCCTTTTCTTGCTGCTCAGATATTTGAAGATGGTATTAATGAACCATCAAATAGCAGTAGAAACTTATCTGGATGGGCTGAAGATCGCAACTACTTGGTGTCACCAATTAATGGAGTCCTCAAGTATCATCGTCTGGGAAATCAAGAAAGAAATGATCCTAATGTCCCCTTTGAGATGGCTTCTCTGATCGTCAGTGACGTATCTTTGACAGTTAATGAGGTGCTAGTCCTTCACCTTGTTTTGTTGCCAAATCTTTCTAAATTATTTTTTCATAATTGTTCCATTTTAAGAAATGATTATTGAAATGCAATCCGTCAAAAATATAATGCATTTGGACACGCCTTTACATCATGCACTGCCCTAGCACCTTTACTGTGTTTTGAGGCACCCTATTTATTTTGTTTGTACCATAAACCACAGTGCTCTTCAGTCTTTTTTGTTCACGTTCTTATTCTCTGTCCTCTTCAATCCTTATCTTCTATCATCGATTTATATCAATTCCCTGAACCTTTATCCTATAGCTGACATAAAATTCTTTCTCTGAATCCTGAGTAGTGCTTATTTCCCCTGAGAGGAGAATAAACAAGGTATCCAAGGAAACTGGAGCCTACCTTCTCTAATGCAATGTTCAAGTTGGCTTGGAGGAATCACCCTTAATTTTTTTCTCCTTTTCTTTCACACTCTTGTTTATAAGACCTGCTGTTTCTATGAAGAAAGGTCTGGGGTTTTCTACCTCCGGCCAATCTGAAATTTTACCCGAATAGTGTGTGACTTCATCCCATCAAATTCTTCCCCTTACTTTTGCCTTGCTCTCATGAAACTTCTTATTTGTGTTCTCACTTTAGAATTCTTTCTTTTCTTTTTGTACACTTTCTTTGGTTTGCTTCGTGAAATAGGGAATCTCCACTACCTTCCCAACATCGAATGGACGGTAAAATAATAGAAACAAACATTTATTGTTGTCTGTGCAAATTATGTTAACCATTACAGGTTCAATATCATGACTGGATAAGACTTGTGGAGGTCATTACAAGATATAAGACATACATTGAAGTTTCTCATTTGAGACCAATGGTGCCTGTTTCGGAGGATGCCAGTTCTTGGTGGCGGTATGCTGCTCGTGCAGGATTGCAACAAGAGCAAATGTGGTAAGTGTTTGATGGCCATAAATGATCTTTTTGAGAAAATGATTAGCATCAAAATTGTTGCATGAGTTGTGCTTGAAATAATTACAGAATGATCCAGCTTCACATCAGATCAGCATCGGCTAGTGTGTCATCTAAAGATTCTGTATCACTAATCATTTCCTCTCTACACCAGAAAGAAAGCAAAATATATAGTTGTTTTTTTATTATCTGCATAGAGCTGGCTGCACCTTCAAGGCATCTTGCATTTCTCTTTTTCCAAATAGTCCACAACATAATGGCTGGTTTAGTTCTCCACCATTTCTGTTGTTCTTTTGGCTTGTCCCTTGTATGCCAGTTTTTTCTCAAATCAGTTGTATCTTCAGGCATTGTACATTTATTTCCAGCATATTGAGAAATGATTTTCATAATTGTGAAATAGTATGGAATCCAAGAACAAGTGATTAATGGTTTCTGGATTTGTTCCACAGAGATGGCTTACAGGGTTGAAAATCTCTTTTCGGGAGGTCTTGTGTCAAGCATGTTTTTCTTATAACTAGCCACAAAAAATATGTCTTTATTGGTGATTGTGATCTCCGTATGTTCTCCCAAGGCCATGAGTTAAGGTGTGGGTGGGATTTCGAGGGTGTTTGGATTGGCTTATTTTAAGTAGCTTCTCTTTTTATTTTTGGAGGTGTTTGGGAAAGACAAAAAGTGCTTTTAAGCATCTACGTTTAGGTCAAAAAAGTTCAAAAATAAGCTAAAAGCCAAAAGTTGGATATGACTAACTTATGGCTTTAAACTTTTAGTTTTTAACTTTTAAGCTACTTAAAAAATACCAATCCAAACACCCCCTTCATCTTGTAAAGTAAACAATCGAGATGAGACAGTTATAGATATTGACCCTCAGGCCTCGACTGGTAGACCTCTTATATTTCTGTGTCCTAATATAGCATCAAAAAAATAAAATCGACAGCTCTACAGATTGTTACCATGTCCTCCTTGCCTACCCTCATACCATTTATGCCCCCAATGCCTGCTTGAGCAACCTTTATTCAAATGCTTTCTCCAGCTTGCTGTATTTTGATTCTTTACTTGGATACTATAATCAAACAGTTCTTTTGCTGTTTCGCATATGCCATGTGATGCTCCTGATGATACCTGCTGAAGGAAAGTCAATTTTTGGTTTTAGGAAGGAATCTGAATGTTTTTCTTTTATCAAAAAATCCCTTTAACGAAAATCATGGTAGTTAGGTTGAAGAAAAAGACAAGCAGGGTGTCGAGTTGTGTCAGCGAACTTTTGAGAATGGTAACAGAGTAATGGACTTAAGTAAAGGAAATGACATGGACAAGGAGGTGAAATCAAAGGGTAGACTACTCATTCATAAGGATGGGTTAGTGCTTATTGGAATTTCAACATTAGTCTTTTACAATAGTTGAGAACTCTTCCTTTACCAATATGGGAAAAAATACAAAGCGTGTAATTGATCAGAGGAATTGAGTTCCATCGGAGGGTGATAACACAAACTGTCACTTGAATTGTTGACATTTTGTAAGAGAAGAGAAGGCATGCTGAGATAAATAGATGACTAGTATACAGATTTCTGTAGCCTTTCTGGTGATAGTTAGACCAGTCGTCTGCTAGTTTGATTTATTGCATAGACAAATGTTAATTGGAGGATCAGGAGAGTGGAAGGAAAACGAGAGCAGATAGGTACACAACACCACTCTGCCATATCTTTGGATAGTTTGGAGTAGGAAAAAAAATAAAAAAAGATTTTGTTAATATAAAGGGGGGTATGGGGACGGTGGAGTATGAAGAGATCTCTTTTGTAGTTTTGTTTGAATTATACTTTTGGCACAATGGAAGAAAAAGATCCATATAGGTAGTAGCTACTAATTGAGGTTAGATTGTAGACTTGTTATGTAACTTTTATTATTATTATATATATATATATATAATTATTTATTTTTTAACGTATTTTTCACTTTCATTTTATTTAGTATGATGATGATAGGATATGAAATGAAGATTCATATCGCCGACCCCAACTTGTTTGGGAGTGAGGCATAGTTATTGTTGTATACTTTTGGCTTAATGAGAATTATTTTTCAAATATAAATGATAAAAAGGGTATGATAGGAAGCCAAGGACCCTATATACGTTTGACACCACATTGATTTTATCTAATGATTATTGAGGTAAATTCGTGATTCCTCAATCAAGATTGGTGAAAGCTTTTTAAACATTTTGAAGGCACTTTATCTTTGCTTAGATTTCCTGTCTTAAATGAATTATGTCAATCTGTTGTATATATTTTTCACGTTTCTTTGATCAAAGTTTGTGCATTTTTGCAGCTATAGGTTCTCTTGGGACCAAATTCAAGCCCTATGTCGTCTTCGTCGGCGTTATGTACAGCTATATTCTGATTCATTGCAACAGCTGCCAAACGTTAATAGCTCAGAGATCAGAAGCATTGAGAAAGATCTTGATCCTAAGGTTATTTTACTGTGGAGGTAGGTTGCATAATTTTTCTTCCTATTACCGGCACATTTTAAACATTTTTTATGTTTTTTGATATTGGAATAGCTGGGGGATTAACTTCCTTCTTTTTGACTTTTATTAGTGCTCTCCTTTCTCTTTCTGTAAAATTCTCACTAAGCTGATAGGGGTCTCTTAGCTTGTACCACAATGTTTCTTTGTTTTGTTTTCTCTTTTTCCATATTTTGGGGGTTCAAATAAAGGTTTTAATTTTTCAGCAAAAAGAATGGAAATCCACGTACATATGTATACACAGTCATAACAAAACTTCAAACAAAAACATAAATCTCTGAAAAAAACAATTAGCCATTACATTTCTTGGAATCTCATACAAGCTCCAAAAATGTATGGAAAACATAAAGTCCTCAACTTTGCACGAAAGAGCGGTCACTTTGCCAAAGACACTCTCCCAAAGTGACAGCTAAATATAGATACCTTCCTCACAAGGTTCCTCTATGGAGACGAACTATGATGGGAGTAAATGGCTTTTCAACAATATCGGCTCATGATTGGAAATGGAAATCGCAAACGTTCAGCTCAATGTCGTGCAGGGAGTTTGTTCCTGCTTCAGTAGTGAATATTAAGACGGAAATAGTGGATTTACATGTTAAGGATATTTATGAAACATATTGGGATATATTATTTAGGAGGCATAGTCCAGTTCGAAAACGTGAAAAGTGAAGTATCTTCTTCATAAAATATGTTAGTGTCGAGTTGATCTGTGGTTTCTCTGCCTATTTGTTTTCTTTGGTGGACTCAAATCAACTGCTTGCTGTTGCATTAGGAGAATAAGCTACGCAGACGGAATTCAGGGTGCATGTAGACAATAGGCTTAGCAGATGGAATCAAATATTTATGTAGCTTTACCAAGCCAATTTGGCCACAATTTGATCGAAAGCATTGACATACATGAACCTACATAAGAAAATTAACTTTGCCGTGAGCATCCAATCTCTTCAAGCATCAAACTACATTAAAATGTCAAAGCAGTATGCCCCTTGTAATGGAGAGGGCCAGTGACAAAATCTTTCTTTGTGAAGTCCTATTATATTTGCTTGATTAATGAGTAAGATGTCCAACTCAGATAGCGAGATCTTGGGAGATGGGTGCTCTCCAAAAGTAGCTTTATTTGCTAGGTGTGTTGCATGTGATGCTATTCTCGCAATGCACAATTTAAGGAGGGGATATGTGGTGCGATTCAGTACAAAAGATTAAGCTAAATTGTATTTTGTTATTTTGCTTTTGGTGTACTAAATTGTACTCTGGGGATATAGACTCAATCCTAGATGTGCTAGATACCATTTAAGTTTGATTTACTTTTGACATACTCTGTATCTTATCTCACTCTTGTAAATATGGGTTTTTCAGTACTACCTAAGTACTAGCTGAATACAAAATGTTACCTGATTCAAAAAAGGTATGTGGTGTTGCAAGCAAAAGAAGGCGGTGAGGACAAATGCCATTTGTTCCTTCACTGTGTGTTCATGTTGGAATTAAGGAATGCTATACCCGTTGTTTAACATTTCTTGAGGAATTCCTGGAATAGTGACAGAGACTGTAGCAACTTGGAGGTTGGACAAAAAGGGGCGAGGAAAAAAAGTTTGGTGACTAGCACATTTGTGCATGTATTGGATGATTTGGAGATAGGAATAGAAGAGTGGTTGAAGGAGTTGAAAAGCTGGCGTAAAAAATTATCCTTGTGTTTCGTATGAAAAAAAGTTTTCTACTTTTTTTTTTAGATAGTTGGATATATGTATTGGAGTTCCGTTCTGAACATTATGGAGTATAGTGGTTGACAGTAGTTATGAGAAGAAACAAACAGGTCTCCTTTCTTATCCTAGAGTTGTGTATCGGGATCTCAAACATGAGTTTTGTTAAGATATATTGTGAAATTGCAACCCAACATAAAAGAAGCGTGCTTATTTATACTAGAGGATTTCTTAAAATGGAATTTTGGTGTCAATGGGGATATCCCTTCATTTGCAAATCTTTGCCTTTTGATATATAACCCTAGAATCAGTTCTCAGCCTCCTAAATCCTTGTCTTCTTTCAGCCCTCTTGTATTTGCCATACTGTTATATCTTCGAATGCCCTGAAACTTCATGTAATTTCTAGATTGTATTCACTTCAATTAGTGATAAGGTTTTCTAATTTGGTGGATTGTCTTCTAGGTTTCTTGCTCATGCAAAGGTTGAATCTTTGAAATCAAAGGAAGCAGCTGAACAAAGAATGCTTAGAAAGAGAAGCTGGTTTTCTTTTACATGGTTGGTCTTAAACTACGTCCTTTGATCTGTTCACAAACAATTTTGTATTTTATCGTGAACTGTTCTGAAATTCCTTATTTCTTGCTCTTTGTGTCTGATCTTTTCCTGATGTTTATCTTTAGTTATCTTTCACACATTTAGATTTTTTTGCTCGTTACTTTAGGAGTACAGATACTGCAGATGTGTCTGCGGGGGACACTTCTGAAGAAGCTAATACACTGGAGGACCAATTGACTCGGGAGGAATGGCAAGCAATCAATAAATTACTTAGTTACCAGCCAGATGAGGAATTGGCACTGCAGCATGGAAAGGAAAATATGATCCACTATTTGTTAAATGTTTCTATCAGTAGGGCAGCTGCAAGGATAATTGATATAGATCAGATAGAGATCGTTGGCGGTAGATTTGAAAATCTTTGTGTGTCCACAAAGCTAAAGCATCGAAACTCCCATTGCGATCTGACACTGAAATTTTACGGATTGTACGCTCCTGAGGGTTCCCTTGCCCAGGTCTGCCTTTTAAAATGTCATCTTTAATTAACTGAATATGTGAATCTAAAAGTACAGCATAATGTGTCTGTATAGCCTTTTAGTTGGGTCTCCTGTTCGAGTCATGACGCGATTAGAATGTTTCGTTAGATCCTGTGGCTGGTGCTATCTCTGATTAAACCTGGTGATATTTGGTACTTAAGTTCCTTTTCCAATCCCCTATCCGTCGTTCACTTGTTATTTAGGTTCCTTTGCCAATCCTCTATTGTGATTTTTTCTCTTTATTATGTTTATTAATGTCAGAGATTCTATAGTTGGTGTTATAAAGTTTTGCAAAAAGAAGTTAACCTTTTGCATATATAATCCTTGATATTTTTTTCCAACGGTGGTGTATGGCTAGCTTGCATGCTCCTTGATTAATCCACCATTTATCTGCTATCTTTGATCAAGACATACACTTGGGCACACTCTCCACCAAGGCTTGATGCAGAGATGGAAAAAATTACCTATTATTTTTTTTATCACTGTTGGGATTCGAACTATGATCCGGTGCTAGAATCATGGCTTAACTTGAGCATAAAATTGCACTTGCACATCTTATGGTGTGTGTGTTTTAGAGCTTCCATGTTTGATTTAAAATATGTAGGATTAGTTCTTTAATGTAGTAATGTTAGCATGGAAATATATTCTTGTTCTTGGTTATGCATTTTCTTGTTTTTGGGATTCAGCTAGGCGTATTGGAAAAGGAGAAATAGATACACTTCGATTGAAATGAAATTCATCATTTTCTTATTCCATGAACCTGAGGAAAGTTTTTTTAATATGTTCTTGCTCTGTAAACTCAGTTATCATTAGTGATTGTACTGCAGACAGAGTGCTGTCAGTAATTTGCTCCCAAACAGAGGCAACTCCATTGAAGTAACCTTGTGTTGATTCTATTACCTAAATGATCTGAAATTATATGATTTAATTCTGTGGAACAGCGCCAAAAACACAAGAAAATGAAGCAAACAAATCCTCATAATTTAGCACATTTCATCACAGGAATGCACCAGCAGTAAATGTTCCAATGTAATTGCTCTTTTTCTGCTAAAATAAGTTAATAATGATAAATTCCGTGAGTATTAAATCAATTGGGATGTCCCCATTTGAGCACGACCTAACCTGAATAGTAGGGTGGAATGGATATGATTATATAGCTGACACCAACTAATTTAGAATTGGTGCATAGTTGATATATTTGTTTTTTGCTATACATATGAGCAGTTGTGATTAGTGGACGTATTTGTTTGCAGAGTGTCGTTAGTGAGCAGAAGGTGAATGCTCTAGAAGCTAGTTTCATACAAGCACCTTCAGGGGAAAATGTTGACTGGCGTCTATCTGCAAGAATCTCTTCTTGCGATGTTACGGTATTGGGTTACGCTTTCGTTTCCTGCCTGTTTGTTCAGATGCATGTGAAAGTTTCTGTTGATTTTGTATTGTCTTTGTCAAAAATAACTTTGCAAGTTAGAAGATCTTGAAATGTTGGCATATAGGTAACTTAATTCCATGTAATTTAGCATTTGTTATTCAATCCAATATATTTGAACTTGTGAGATTTCATTCTCAGAGTTTAATTAATTGATATGGTTTGAATTTATGGTTCCTTCTTATATATTGACCTCACCCTGGAATTACTGGATGCTGCTGATGGTAAAGGCTATGTGATTTTAAATGAAATTTTCATTTTTGGTGATAACTGACATGTGATCAAGATTTCATTTGATTGGATGTGGGTTAAAAAGAGCATGAATCTTGTAGGATTCCTGTTTGGGTTGTTTTACTGTAACATACTATATTATTCTGATGCTTGAACGTTTTCCTCTTAATGAATTCATTGTGTCTAGAAAAAGAAGAATGGATAAGGATATAGATGTTGATGTCAGCCCCTCCTCGCTTTTATTAGTGTGTTCTTATTTGTTCGTCTTGGTATTTGAGGCAGCAGGGACTTGTGATTGTTTGACACCCCAGTTGAGAACTTTCTTAGCCACTATATTGCTTTATGTTTTGTTGGTCATGGTCTACTGTTGACTGTATCAGCCTCCCTCAATGCGCTTTACTTCATCTTATTGTTTTGATAAACTTAGTTTTATCAATGTAATATTAAAATTTCTGTATACGGGATGTACCACACTATACACCTTATCTGGAATTGTACTAGATGATTAACAACCTTTGCCTACCCCCAAGAACGACATACCCAATGTAATCCCACAAGTGGGGTCTGTGTAGGGTAGGGAGGGTGGGCTGTACACAGACCTTACCCCAACCTTAGGAGGTAAAGAGGCTGTTTCCGAGAGACTGCTAACCCCATACTATGAAATTCCAGCTAGTGTATATATGTATTTCTTTTTCTCAAGTTTCTGCCTTACGATAGCTTAGCATGCTAATGCAAAGAAGCTGATATGCTCGGTATTTTTGGAATCCACACTGAGAGGTAAGAGAAGTCTGTCTTAGTAATTGTTGGATGGATGATCATTCAGATCAATCTTTGTCATTTCCGTTTTGAATTGTAATTTATAGTTGTTCATAATCAAGATATTTAACCCTCAGGGGTTGGCCTGCTGGCAATTGACTTGAGCCTTGGGGTTTGCTGGCAATTGACTTGAGCCTGCTGGCAATTGACTTGAGCCTTGGGGTTGGCCTGCTGGCAATTGACTGCTGCAAACAATTTTTGAGGGCCATCGGACTGGGTAAAAACCTGAATTAACCGTGGTGCACTTGCGGGAAACTCTTTGCCGAGGGCCTGTGCACCCCCGGGATTAGTCGGGGCTCAAAGAGACTCGGACACCCGGTGCAAATCAAAATAAAATAAAATAATCAAGATATTTAATTTGTAGATGAACCCAAGTAAGTTGTGAAGTTCTTCCATCTCAAACCTTTAAATTTCTTCTGAGTTTTGTGGTTGCACAGAACTCTTCCTTCCTACACCCTGCATGTGGACCATTGGTTTCTTCTTCTGGCAAGAAATACCAAGTATGGCAAGAAATACATTGCATTAGGAGCTATCTCCGCAGAACCTCTGTCTCCAAAGGCTGACTCTAATGTCATCTCCTTTATACTAGACATGTCTGTAACAATTATCCCACATTTTCATGATGCTTCTCCACAAAAGGCTACTCCATATGGTCCGGGTATCTGGTTTCCTCCAGCTTCTTTGTTGTGCCCCAATCATGTCAATGATGATATTCTCCATAAAGAGTCATTAGTCCTCCAAGCAAAGTCTCCAAATCCATTTGTTCGCCAAGGCACTATTGCAAACCTTTGTTCCATGAACCCAACCCCTTTATGAGCGATTTTACTACATTCCAGTTTATGAGATGGTATTTCTTCGCCTCCTCTTTCACCCAATAGAAGTTCTTCAATTTTTCCGCCACATTAGCTGGTATAGTCATAAATGATATAACGAGTCGGTAAAGAGTCTAGATAATTTACTCTTAATCATATTTCATTTCCCCCTTCCTATAAATCTCTTTGGTCATTTTGTTAGGGTTTTCTCTATTCTATTGTTAGTTTCTGTAATCTGTACTGGAGAATCTTTTAGGATTGCACCCAGCTGTAAGTAATCTTAAGTTGTAGGAAGCAATCCTCATTATACCTAACGACACCAGTAATCTGTTTTATGTTCTCCCTCTTCTCCGTTGTATAATCTCATACTTCTACAAACTTACCTTCTCAAAACAAACTTACCTTCTATAAAGAAATGGATCTTGGGCTTAACTTAACCTCAAAAGCTAACTCATCGGGTGAGGATTGTCCAAGTCCATATTAAGAGACAACATCTCCCATCCCTAGTTGATGTGGGACACCTAGCCGATGTGGGACACTCAATACCCCCTATCATGGCCATGGCTGGACTTCTGGTGCGTGGACCATTTTAATATGGGGGTCAAACATTAAGAAATTGATTTTGGGCCTAACTCAACCTTTATAGCTAGCTCATGGTATGAAGATTGTCCATGTCCATATAAGGAGACCAAATATCTCTCATCCCTAGTTGATGTGGGACACTTGACACCTTCATATACTATAATATCATGTATCTCAACTACTGAATTTGAACCACCTATGCATTACAGTTGACTAGTTTTTTCATCTTATATGGAACCTTTTTTGGAATTTATACTATTTGTCTGAACTGTTAACCTAGTTAAGCATGGCTCTTAAAATGATGAAGTAATCTTAACATAGTAAAACATATAGTGGAAGTGCTATGAAAATTATGATATAATATCTCTCGTAAATTAACTGGGAGCTTGTCTATTCTTTGTATGTGACTGGTATCCCCATGGGTGCCTTTTCTTTTGAATTTACTTCTGTTTATCATTAAGAATTGATTGGTTGGAAAGAAAGGAATTTTAGTTTTGCATTAGTATTTGTATGGACAGTGGAGCAGATAGTGTGAACAAACTGTATATGATGTATCTCTTTGTCCCCTTTGTTAAGCTGATTTTCTTCCCTGTCATGTGTCAGATTGTGACATACAAGTCCCAAGAAAAATAACATGCATAAAAATAACAATTATTGTTGGGTTCCATGTCGAATTTACAATTTTGCATATGCATTGTATTGGTTCTCATGTCAAGGTTATTGTTTATCTTATTTTGTGTTTTTGGGCATTGCATTGGAGGGGAGCCTTGGAGCAAGTTGTCTCTGTGTGACCTATAAGTCACAGGTTCGAGCTGTGGAAGCAACCACTAATGCTTGCATTAGGGTAGGCTGTCTACATCATACCCCTTGGGATGCGGCCCTTCCCCGGACCCTGCTAACGCGGGATGCTTTTTGAACCGGGTTGTCTTCCGGTCATTGCATGTGAATATTAAACGAATCTACATCACTCATCTTTCAAAATTACTTGACAGGTTTTCAGGGAAACATATGACCGGTTTTTAGAATTTATGAAAAGGAGCAATGCTGTTAGCCCTACTGTAGCATTAGAAACTGCAACTGTGTTACAGGTGATCTTTTATGAATATCCAGTATATTATTTTACTTCCATGTAATGTAGCATTTTGTGAATGAAGCTAATGTTTTTATAATTAATGGCTAATGCAGAAAAATATTGAAAAAATGACTCGCAGAGCTCAGGAGCAATTTCAGATGGTACTCAAGAAGCAAAGCAGGTTGGTTAATTTGCTCTATGATTTTCCATATTTTCCTTGTTCTAACGTAGAAGGTGTAGTGCCTAATGCACAAGGGCTATATATTATTCTTTTTTGCATTTAACATACTATTGTGATAGGGTGTAAAAGCATACCCTAGAACATATATGTTTCCTGGCAAAAGTAGTTGGCGGCATAAGCCTTCTTATGATGTCTGTGGTCTGAATAATTATGTGTGTCTCGGAACAAGCCTTGTGTATGAATTCGAGAAGTTTTGAGTTACTTTATGTGTTGCTCTTTATTTTTAATTTTTTTTTTTCCTTTAAGTGATGGGAAAGTTTAGAACAGCTAACAATATTTTATGGGTGTGAATGTTCGTTCTTAAGGCTTCAACACATCCAGTAGAAGAAACCATGAATGTTAACTGTTCTGCTGTTATACAACATTGGACAAATCTAATGTTCACATTATAGCACACATAAAGGAGAATGAAATGCCTCAGATTGTTTAAACATGTCTTACTAGACCTTCGTGTGGTTTGGTCCATAGGTGTGACGAAATGATGATTGAGGGTGGTGATAATTGATGAGAAGACCTAAAATCATATGGTGAAAAGATGTCTTTGACAACTTAAATATTTTGAAATCAATGTGAAACTTAGTCAAGAATGGAAAAGCAAAGGATTCCAATATCAACTAGGCGTTGTTGTTATTGTTGCCACTCTTCCATTAGGCCGGCCATTGGTTATTAGGAACATTTTTAGTTTCAAGAGTTTTATATCCGCACAAAGATAACTGGAATTTTGAGAATTCCTATTTTGGAGAATGTCTAATTTGTTTTTAAAGGCAAATTATTTTGGGATCATTAGGTTCACATACTAGTTGTGAAGATTTTATCCAGTGGTTGCATACTTTATATTGGGTGAATAATGATGTGGGATTGTTATGAGGTGAATAGTATTGTAGGGATTGTTATTGTTGAATATTGACTCAAGGAATGTCATGCTAGTATTAAGTGAAATACAACAACAACGCCGACATACCTAGTATAGTTTTACACGTGGGTACTTAACTTTCGAGAGATGTCCCTTCGTACGAAACTAACATTCTAAAATCTTAAGAGGTTTGTGATGTAGTTAGGGATCTATGACAACCAAGCAAATAGTGGCTGATAATTTGGTTATTTGGATTAACCTAACATGGGACTGATCCACGAAACAATTATCACAACCAGGTATAATTTGGTTATTAGCTGAGGTGTAATTCATAATAAGTGATCAATCAACAAACGCCCACCTTGGATCAACATTTTTTCAAATTTTTTTCCCCATTTTTTTTTTTTGAAACTGGTAACTTTGTGTCTATTGATAGAAACAGATCAGTACATGGGCTGTACTAGGGAAAAATGTATCAACCCTATTTCCCCATTTTTTGGAGAGACACTCCATTGACAGGGAAAAATGTACAATTGAAGAAGTTTCATGTGGTTTCCAAAACATGCTTCCATGTGGTGGTGGTTGGTAGGTAATATGTGGTAGTTGGGTGATGGGAATAGGGTTGAATATGTGGTGAAAAGTGGTGGGTCATATAGGGGTTGAAGAGCCTTGACGAACTCCACTTGTGTGGCCGTAATAGTGAGGGCGAGGAGTGGAGAAAGTTTCCCTACTTCTCTCCTCATGGCTCTCCATTCGAGTATCCAATCGATCCATCCGCTCATCCATTCGAGTTGATAAGGCGGTGATCATGGTCTTCATTTCGAGTAAAATGGATTCCCCGATGGTAACCCGATTAGCCTCTTCATGGTTCTCCATGGTACCTATGGAAGACACACAATCACAGCAAGCAAACGCGTGAAGTTAGTCAAAACAAAAGCTCACAAGCACTCAAGAAATCTCACCTTTATTTGCCTCACAAATTGCCTCGGTCAGTGGTTGTATCTTGTTTAGTTCCGATGAGTTGCAAGGTTCCAATCTCTACTTGAGGTCAAGAATGGATTCTTGTTGACTAAAGAAAGAATGCGCAAGAGCTAAGGGATGGGACCCAAGAACTTTCAACGAAAAATAAGCAAGAAAATTGAAGGAAAAAAAAAATTGGACAAAAAAAGTCGGCTCAAGAACTAAGTAACAATAAGTAGAAGAAATTACTTGTTGTTATTTAGTTGTAGGAATCAGAGAAATGAGATGAAGAACTAGTTAACAAGTAATTAAAATCAACAATTAGATGTTAAGTAGTGGAGAAATTGGAATAGAAATGAGTGTAGAAGAAGAACTAGAAAGCCTTGATACTTGGAAAAAATTTGGGTCCAAGAATTTCCCATACTTAGTTTTTTTGAGGAGTCCCAAGATCTGCAGTTTTTTTGGTCTCTGAAGTTTAACCAACACGGGGGCACGTGGGACCAAAAGTTTTTTTTTTTCAACTGATTTCCATTTGTGGACCTAACAAACACTTTTTGGCAAAAATAAATTCGTAACTTGAATCAAATATACCATTGTTGTCTTCCACTTCTTCAAAAATACATGAATGTCTTCAAGAACAAACCCTAATTCAAATATTCACCAAATCATCCCAAATTTGAGAAGTAGTTCCTCCTCGACCTAGAGAACAAACTTCAAATCTGTTCAAGCTCAATTGCAACCGAAATCAACAAGTCCCATTTGAATTTTTTTCAAAGATTCAAGGATTCAATCTTCTTTAATGGTAGAATATTCTATACAACTCGAAATGACATGAAACTTGAAATATAGACTCAAAAGATACTAGGGAACAAGAATCTAGTGTCACAAACAAGAAATTAAATAAGAAAAAAATTGTTTTTTTTTTTTGTGAAAATATCAAATTCCCAAGACTAGATTTGTAAAAACAAATCTAATCCAAGCTCTTGATACCAATTGATACAATTCTAAGGACAAGACTAAGAATAAAAAGAATAAATTAAAAGAAGAAAAAATAAGATAGGAGGGTAGACACAAGAAAGGAATCAAAGACAACCAATTCAATATTGAAATGACCTCCTTTGAATATCCATTCAAACACATAACCTATTAGAAAGACCTCAAGGGAATTAGAATTCCCAAGCAACCCTTCTTTCTAATCTTCAACAAAACCAAAAGCTTCAAGCAAGCACTCAAATCTCTCAAGGAGTAATAATTTTTAGGTTTGATAGTAATTTACCTTCCAAAATAATAAGAATTACTACTTATACAAGATAGCAAAAGGAAGATACTAACTATTACAATTTTACCCTTAAATGAAATAAGGGCCTTGTTTGGTTGTCTTCCTTTGGGATGAATTCATGAAAATACATATAGTAGCATGGCCAACTTGTTCTTTCTCCTTTCTTTTATCATCCCAAGCTATAATAAATACATAGAATCCTCGGTATGGCTCCATAATGCACTCAAGTGCATCTCTCTTCATTAATAAGCCTCGTAACACTTGGAGGTCACATGCTTGGCTCCTTGTGAAAGGCCTTGAGGCACCTTGGGTTGCATCAGGACACCTTCAAGGGGATTTTAGTTTTCCAGATTAATTTCATTGAGATCAATTTGTGTGTTACTGTTTGAACCACACATTTCTCGTAAGCTAATGGCTTTGCGCATTAAACAATGACCTTATATTTTATTGCTTTAAGTGATGACGCACTGACTTTTACTAACAACGCATATGATTGATAATTCGATTCTTATGATTTGGTTCTTGCTTCTTGGGGTGGATTATTCTTTGGTGCTGATAACTTTGTTTCTCAGATTTGCACTTGATATTGATCTTGATGCTCCAAAAGTCAGAGTTCCTATTAGACCACATGGCTCTTTCCAATGTGATAGCCATCTGCTTTTGGATTTGGGTCATTTTACTTTAAATACCAAGGTATGTCATGTTCCAAAAGCTAAGTTGTTTTTGGACTATACACAACCAATTAGCATACGTGTCTTTGATATAGGGTGATGGCCTACTGGGTGATCAGAATCATAGTTTGTATTCTCGTTTTTACATCTCCGGAAGGGACATAGCAGCTTCTTTCACAGACTGTGGTTCTGATAGCTGGGAGTGCAGTTTGTCATGTCAGCCTTCGGCATGTCATAACCTGGAAGATGCCAAGAACTTATGCTCTCTTGTTGATAGGTGTGGAATGGTTGTTATTGTGGATCAGGTACAAAATACTTTAGTAGTTTATTCTGTTTTGACTTCACAATCAATGGTGTTCAATTTGCAGTTGGATTCTGATGTTCTCTTCTTGTGCTTGCTTAATTTTGTTACTGTTTATCTTTTTGTGAAGATTAAGGTGCCTCATCCCGGCCATCCATCAATGCGTGTTTCTGTTCAAGTTCCTAATTTTGGCCTTCACTTTTCACCAGCAAGATATCGCAGGCTGATGGAGCTGTTTGACATACTATATCGAACAATGCCAGAAACCGAGCAGCCTGCTATTGAAAATCTCCCACCAGAATATGCCCCATGGTATCCCCCTGATCTTGCAACTGAGGCTCGGATCCTTGTTTGGAAGGTATGTAGGTGTTGTATGAATTGCAGTTACTATATTAATCAATGGGTTAATATCATTAACTTTACTTTGTTTTCTTGATTTAGGGGATTGGCTACTCAGTTGCTTCATGGCAACCATGTTATCTTGTGTTATCTGGTTTATATCTTTATGCCTTGGACTCTGAGCTCTCCCACAGTTATCTTAAATGCTCAAGGTGCATATTTTAGATTATAGATATTCATCTTCCGTACTTTTATCCTCTGCCTTGTTTCTTTCACCTCTTTATATGGAAGTTGTCCAACTTGTTTTGTCATTTTGAATCCTATAGTATGGCTGGTAAGCAAGTACATGAAATTCCTCCTGCAAACATCGGAGGTACCTTTTCCTGTATCAGCATCAGTTCCAGAGGCATGGATCTGCAGAAGGTATGCAAGTCTCCTCACTGAAAACCTTCCCCAACACATAGATGAGCATGATGCACAGACTTGCAGTATAGGAAGAAGATAGGTCATGGAAAGCGAGAGATATCGAGAATCAAGAGAAAATGTGGAGGCAAAAAGTGTGTAGCAATTAGTTGATAAAGACCTAAAAGCAGATAGAGAAAGACAACACGTAAACTATTGCTCTATGGGAGTTTCAGAGAAAGGAACATCTTAATATTAAACAGTCAAGTAATTTTGAAAAGAGGTCTTGTGTGATGAAAACCATATTTGAAGAAAATCCTATAATTCAATGGAAATTGGTACAATGCAATTTGGAACTGGAATCACCCATCAAAAAAAATAAAAATACCTTACCTCTTGAACTAGCTTTTTTGGGGTTGGGTTAGGTCCAAGGTCCATTTCTGTATAGGTTCTTTCCGATGAAATCTTTCCATGATTGTAACAAAACCTTTGTGCTTTAGCTATATGCTTACATACTAGATGTGGCTAAATTAATCCTTAAACCCTTATTGTTCCTGCATGTACAGGATGAATAATGCTCTTTCTCATTTATTTTAATTCATTGTAAATATTGTGATACCACTACCAATGTGTTTCTATTGTTCTTTCTGCTTTGTATTTTACTTTCTTCATTAGGTTCTGAGTCTGTGCAACTGTTCTTCCTTCTTTGTGTTTTACTTTTCTTCATTAGGTTCTGGAGTCCACTAACACCATGATAATAGAGTTCCGTGATGAGGAGATGAAAGCTACTTGGCTGAGAGAACTAACAAAAGCCACTTATCGAGCTTCCGTATGATTATGCAACTAATGTCAATTGCTTTTGTCATTCTTCTCTGTCTTACTTCCTATAACCACCTAAAACTCAATACTTTCTTTGGTTTTAGGCTCCTCCTCCCATGGATATACTTGGAGAACTAGGTGATGGCGTGATGAAAATTACCGAATCTCAAGCTGTAAATACTAGGACAGCAGAGCTTGTTGTTAATGGAACACTGATTGAGATGAAGTTATCATTATATGTAAAGGTTGGTTGTCAGGATATCATCCCTGCTAATCTTTCTTCTGTCCATATTTTGTAGAAATATTTTGCTTTTACTTGGTTCCTTGTCCTCCCTCATGATGATTCAAGTAGTTGTATCTACAAAGACTTATTCTTCTTCTATTTCATTTCCCATCAAATTTGCAGGCTGTAGATGATCTGGCAGAGAGACTTGATGAGACACTACTTCTTGATGTTCTTGCTGCTGGTGGAAAGGTTTTTCTGACTTCCTATATATTAGTACAATTTCTGGTTCTAGTTATATTTATGGTGTTGTAAATAGTAATTTCGTTTTATTTAGGTTTTGCTCAGGTAAACTATTTGTCAGTGTTTTTCGTGGGTGTGGTGGTGGTTTGGGGGGCGGGGGGGAGAGAGAGATCAAACAGTTTTTCATTGATGCAAGGCATGAGCATGATTGATGAAATGAATCAAGAGCTGCTGCTTCTGTGTGAAATGTCTTAGTAAAATAATCCATTCAGGGAGTATGACTAAGTTCACTCCATTTTACTTTAATTCATGAAGAACTTTGCCTTTCTCTAAGTCAATGTATTTGAAAACTTATTTTCTCCTCTTTGATCAAATCTTCAAGTCCTTGGTCAATCAAGAGGTCTATGACGTTTGAAGTTCCTTTCTCTTAAGTTAGATTCTGCCATACTTTTAGAACTATGTACAGTCATTATAGATTAAATAGTGATGATTGAATAGCTGCATGGATTGATTAACCATCTCACCTGCAATGACTTAAACATAATATTGTGGTATGTGCTGTTGTAAAAGACAACAAGTTGTGAAATATGAATTGGACCTTCATAAAAAACTTAAATTACTTTTATCAGGTAGTCAGTCAAGCTAGAGCAACTTGTTGTGTGTACTTCTTTCTAGAAGCTAGGAAGTTGGACTCCCAGTCGTACAGAGGAGAGGATCCCTAGAGTGTCCAGCTTTGACCTTAGAGGGACAGTGAGAGAACTGACAAAGGCTTTGAGCTCACTTTCAGGCTTTCAGGGATGCATATCGAGGCAAGAAAGGAGTTTCTGAAGATTTGGTTGGTTGGGAGATATGAGAACAAGGTTGGTAACAGGGAGATGATTATTGAATGGGCTACTGACAGGCCGAAAGTTTCAGGGATGGGGGATGAAACTTTTGTTTTTCGTTTCGCCAGCAAGGGTAGCCTTGTGGGTGTTGGGAAAGGACTCAAGGTGGTTGGGGGAAACTATCTTCTGCTTGATAGATTGTGTTAGAAAGCTGGTTGCTTTAATCAGAGAAGGGAAGATTCGTGGTTGTGAATGTGATTGGTCTGTCGGCTCATCTGTGGTGTTTCAAGCTGTTCAAAATGATCGGAGATGCTTGTGGAGATCTCTTTGATGTCTCTTGCAATTTGGTACTCATTGCATTCCTGCGGCGACTGCTTTTCTCTTCCCTGGTACAATATCGGTGTTCAGAGGATACATAATTCGACGGTAATCGAGACATCCAAGTGGACCAAGTTGGTTAAAGCATGCAAGACTTTTGGAGTTATAGTAGGTTTGAACATGAAGTTCTTGACATGATCCTGAGGATGTAGCAGAGGAGACAACTTGAATAAAAAAATAACAAGCTATGAGAAGGGGAGATAAAAAAACTAAAAAGTAGAGTGCGAAACTGAGGCTAAAAAGCTGATATGCATGGTGAATTATGATGGGGGAGAAACGAAGTCTAGGAGAAGGAAATGCCATTCTTCTTCTGGATAAAAGTCAAAATTCCCAGCTGGAACATAAGGGGTTTGTGAAATAAAGGAACGGGATAATGTTATTAAGATTTGTAACTCTATTGTATTGACTGCAATAGTCTTTGTTCGTGCATGTCTGAGAGACCACTACTCTGCATGTTATGTATTCAGTAGAGACTCCAGTGTAGTGGACTTTACTCATGTTCATGTTGGACGATAACCCTTTTCTATGTACAGATACTTATTTTGTAGGTAATTTAATTTGTATGTGGAATTTACAACCCCGTTGATAATTTAGTTTCACATGTTGTCTTGTGAAACTCCCTTCACAATTTAGCTTTGACCAGTTAAACTGAAAATCATTTGCTACTGTGCATCTTTGTGTTAGAAATTGATCATTAAATGAAGTTATATTCTTTACCAGGTGCGTGTATTGCATTCTGAAGGCGACTTGGCAGTTAAGATGAAACTACACTCTTTGAAAATTAAGGATGAACTTCAAGGTTCTTTATGTCCGGGTCCCCAATATCTGGCTTGCTCTGTTTTAATGGATCATGGTGCTTCCAGCTGCTCTGACCCCTTAGAACCTCATGGGAAAGAACCACCTTTGACGGTTATTGATGAGGATGATATTTTCAAAGATGCGTTGCCAGATTTCTTGTCCTTTACAGATTCTATTGAAGCTACCACCCCTGAGAAGGAGCTATCAAGGGGAAGAAGTCTTTCTAGTGATATTTTCTATGAGGCATTGGGGTCTGATGACTCTGATTTTGTCTCTCTAACATTTGCAACACGGCATCCTGATTCTCCTGACTATGATGGCATAGATACACAGGTAGCATAATTGTCTTAAACATTGCTTTCTTGAAGAGGAGTAAAAGCTGGACAGATTCCTTATACCGAACTTCACTTAACTGTTGCTTTACCCTTCAAAAATTTTCAGATGAGTATTAGTATGTCCAAGCTGGAATTCTTTTGCAACAGACCTACTCTCGTTGCCTTGATCGATTTTGGCTTTGATCTGAGTTCAGGAAATAACATGGTAACTAGTAAAGATCTCCCGAAAGATCCTGATGAATCTTCAGTGATTAAAGAGAAAGCAGAAGAACTGGGCCAAACACATGTCAAAGGGTTGCTTGGTCATGGAAAAAACCGTGTTGTGTTTGTCCTAAACATGAATGTTAACAGTGTTACGGTGTTCCTCAATAAGGAGGATGGTTCTCAGCTTGCTATGTTTGTGCAAGAAAGTTTTCTTCTTGATATTAAGGTGGGCCCCTTGCATGATATTAAATTCATATTGCTTTTTATCTCTATTGAATTCTGATTGGTCATTCATAGACATTTCTGTTGGATTCCCACCCATGTGATTCCAGCTTTAGAATTTGTGCCTTTTTATTGTCTTGATATTTTACTTTTATATCTAACAAGGTTCATCCAAGTTCTACCTCCATAGAAGGAACCCTTGGGAACTTCAGGCTATGTGATCTAACGCTTGGCTCAGACCAGCGATGGGGTTGGCTATGCGATATTCGCAATCAAGGGGCTGAATCACTCATTCAGGTATTCAGTTATTCAGTTATTTTCTGAACAGAAATTTCAGACTACCGCTTTTTTATCGATGAAAGCCAGTTGTCCAATTTCTCACGTAATTTCTCACAATCACCAATTGATATATATGTGTATATGTGTGTGTGTGCTTTGAAGGGGTAGATATGAGTTTTACTCAGTTGAGGGGTAATCTTTGATCCCTTTTCTTTTGGTGCACCCATGTAGTTCCTTGTTGTATAGAAGATTGGGTATCATTTGTAGAGAATCATATCTTTTGTAGGTTTTCTTCCATTTGGGTATACCTCTTGTATGTGGCCTGTTGAAGAAGTCCCATCAGTCAATTATGGGATGGGTGGTCTGTTTATATGTGGCTTGGGCAATCCTCACCTCATGATCTAGCTTTTGGTGTTGAGTTAGGTCCAAGATCCATTTCGCAGGAGCCATCCCAATTCCTGTTCACGATGTTGGGCGTCCATATTAAAATTGCCGACACTCCAGATGTCTAAGCCTGGATGTGAGGAGGGGGGTTGAAGAAGTCCGACATCAGTCAGTTATGGGATGGGTGGCCCTTTTAGATGGCTTGGGGAATCCTCACCTTTTGAGCTAGCTTTTGGGGTTTAGTTAGACCCATTATCCAATTCTTTACATGACAATTTTACCATTTCATTACTAATAATTTATTTAGTTGATTAAATAATATATATATATATATATATATTGAATTTGGGCTCCATCCCAGCTACCCTTTTGTTATATCTCTTTAACATATATATTTATTACTTTGTACTAAGATGGTTTCTCCCCTGGTTCAGTTTGTATTTAAGTCTCATAGTACAGAAGATGATGATTATGAAGGATATGACTACAGCTTGCGTGGTCGGCTTTCAGCAGTTCGTATAGTTTTTCTTTATAGATTTGTTCAAGAGGTAAGTGTTTTGTTTTTTTTTAACATATTTAACTTGCTCTTTCCTTTTGCTTCTTTGTGACCTAGCATTTCTTGATGATGGCTTTGGTCTAGTAAAAATTTGTGGATATTCTCACTGTCAATTTCATTAAACTTGTTTTCTGATATTGTGTACCTGTAAAAAATATGGAATGCCTTCTTTCAATACAGATGCGAAAGAAAACAATCATTGTTCTTCATTTGAGAGGTGAACATGCACTGCACAAGGAACTAAAAAGAGCTACATCAATTTTTCTTTCCTTCAGTTTTTTAAAGCAGGAACTATGAATGCAAGCAGGATTAGAAATCATGCATTGTAGAATTTCCCAGGTGGATGTCTGTTAGAAGATAAGAGTTGTTAGGTATTTTCTGTGTGTGTATCTGCTAGGATTTGTTTAATCAATGGGGGGGGGGGGTACTTTTGTGGTGTGTATGTCTGAATGAAAATTTCGGATTCTTAAAGGAATTGACAGATTCGTGCTTTTTCTTAACCTGCAGATTACTGCGTATTTCATGGAGCTTGCCACTCCCCATACTGAGGAAGCCATTAAACTTGTTGATAAGGTCGGGGGAATTGAATGGTTGATTCAGAAATATGAGGTTGATGGCGCCTCTGCAATAAAGCTGGACCTTTCACTCGACACCCCCCTAATAATTGTCCCAAGGAATTCCAGAAGTGAAGAGTCAGTCATTAACCAGCTCTCTTTAATTATTCAAACTTTAACTTGTCTATCTTATGCATTTTCCAATTTAGAGTTTGTCTGTCCTGGAGACTGGGATGCTAACATTGAATGTCATCTTCCAGCTATTAAGTTATTCGAACTCTGGTTTGTCTGCATTTTCAATTTCTCAATTAAGAGTTTTTTCCCCTTGAAACTGAGATGCCTCACATTAAACTAGAAACTGAGATGCCTCGCATTAAGCTAGAAACTGAGATGCCTCACATTAAAATAGGAAGTGATTTGGTGCAATAGCTTTAGATAATTTGGACTCTTTGTTTCTGTTTTGTTGATGATCAAGAAATCCCCGAGTGTCAGGCGGTGCACGACTCGACAATTGCTTGAAATGGGCTTGTTCCTCTACCCTTTCCCACTTACATACCAGGCTTTTAGCCCGCGAGCTCATGATGTGCGTCTAACTCACATATCATCATTGCGCTCTTACTACTGAACCAAAACACCGGTGACCTTTGATAATTAGGACTCTTACAATGACTTCATTGCCTGATGCTGCTACTTTTTGTGTACATTGATATCAACATGTTTTTTTTTTTGCTTATTACCTTTTTCTTACAAGTATCCGTCAATATGCCACCTTATCACTAATTCCTGGAGTACTTAAGCTAACTGAACCGTGCTTGACCCAATGATTGTATGAGCTACAAAGATCAGGGCAATTGTGGATGATGATCTTGCAGTGTTTTGCCATTTTCTCTTTCATTATTTTTGGCTTTATCGGGCAAGAGCTCCTAAAAAATTTATGGCACTACAACCCCCTCCCCCCAAAAAAAACGAAGAAGTTATGACAAGGTTCTGACTTTCCGTTGGGAATACCTTTTGTTAAGCTCAGGAAATTATGGTATTCCATTCTTTATGTATTTCTTTGATGGATAAATTACTGAATTGTTCCTTAAGCAATTTCAAGTTCGAATGTTGTGGCATTTGTGGCTCACACTGGTATCAATATTAGAATGCCATTTAAAAGATCATCTTCAGGGTTAGTATTGACAATCCCAACGCTTAGTGTCTCTGAGTTTATAATTCTGACACTTCAATTCAGCCAATTGAAGTCTATTTCTCTCTACTAAGTCCTTCGAACTGAGTTACTTTTATTTATAGCTTTTTCTCCATGTTTAAATCTCACAGGCACATAACTCTTGCTCCTTTATCAGCCTTACACACCATTGTTCTTCTGAAGATGACTCCTGTTTGTTTTACCAGTTTTTCTGTATTTTTGATTATTCACTGCTTTTGGTTGTCTTATGCTCTCTACCATTTTTTCGTTAAGTAATTTTTTATTTTTAATAAATAATGGTAAGTCCCTAAAATGAATCTATTGGTTCTCTCCCAATTGGTTGGACTGAAGGTCGATGATTTATTTCCTGGGCTATTTTTTTACTAATTTTATTTCTTAAATAGCTTTACATATACCTGTATATGAGCAGTATACCAAAAGTAGAGAAACCACAATATAGTATGATTATCTAATAACTACACTCCAGTCTTCAATATACACTGGAACCTCATGGTTGCACTAAAAAGAAACCAGGAATGGGAATATTTCTCAAATGTACATAGTCATTCTATACTCCATCATAAGCTCTCCATTTCTTTCCTTCCACAGGTGCCACATGAGTACTAATAGGGCAATATCTCAGGCTCTTTGACTTCTCTTCCTTTTTCTAAATGTTCAGTTGGTGAGTGCCTCTTTCTCTGTGCTTGGCATAGCCCATTGCTTCCTGAACCATCTCAAAATCTCATACCACAACTGAGTTGCCACAGTGTAGTAGGAAACGGTCCACATCTTCAACTGAACATTTGCACATGAAGCATCAGTTGACATATGCAATCCACCTTTTTCTCAAATTTTCAACTGTCAATCTAACACCCCTTGCTGCCAACCAAGTGAAAGCATACCTTTTTTGGTGTCCCAGGAATCCAAACTGATAAGCATGGGAAATGCGACTCCTTCCTCGCTAGAATCTTATGATAAAATAACTTCACTGAACAATCTCTTCCCACCTTGTACTTCCATGAGTCCTGACTAACATGAGTTGTTGCTCTCTCTATCATATCGACTGGCTAATTGTGTGTGCATATTTTTTAACGAAAGCAAGAATAAGGTTCATGTAAAATATTTTCATACATATTTTGATGTTAGAGGAATTGAAGATTTCTCAGCTGACCATTGTCACTATGTTCTACAAAGTGGTGCTTGCTCTTTTCTTCATCTTTTATCCCGACATTTTTTGTTGAACATATATTTGGCTCTTTGTTAGCCAAAGAATTTTAGCAAATTCTTTGTATGCTTGAATGAAGTACAAAGGTTCACTTCTCTTGGATTTAGCACTTGTGGCTTTTGTTTACTCGTTTTCTTGATTTTCTCCCGGTTAATTTGCAATGACAAATATATTTCCTTTGTGTGCAGTTTCATGCAACTTGATCTTGGCCATCTGCGTGTCCAAAATGAATTTTGTTGGTTTGGATTTCCTGAAAAAGATCCTTCAGCTGTCCATCTTGATATTCTTGATGCAGAGGTAATTGATTTCTGCTTTTATTGGTCAACTATCCTGGAATAAAAATTAGCGCTTTCTAAAATCTTCTTTAACATTCAGATTCTGGGGATTAACATGGCCGTGGGAATTAATGGACGTATAGGCAAACCAATGATTCGTGAAGGCAGAGATATTCATGTTTATGTTCGGCGCAGTTTGCGAGATGTTTTCAGGAAGGTCCCAACGTTTGTTCTGGAAGTAAAGGTTGTATTCTGTCAGTAACCTTTCTATAAGTGGTTTCATAGTACCTTCTGTGAAATATTAATTCTTAAGATTGTATACTATTATTGTTTTTTCGTAGAATGACATATTTATGTGTGGCTCATATTTGCTTGCTATTTTATATACAAGTCAGTTTACCATTATTTGGCTGTTTCTGGGCAGACGTTTCTTGATTCAGCATTTGCTATTTCCTCATTTTCATAAGAGCCCTAAAGTAGGATTTTGTATCTGATGTTTGATTCCTTATGTTACAAGTCTTAATGTTATCTGAACCTTTCAAACAGGTTGGATTATTACATGGAATGATGACAGATAAAGAATATAATGTCATTCTTGATTGTTTCTACATGAATTTCTCAGAGAGTCCGACACTTCCACCTAGTTTCCGCAACAGCACTTCTGCTTCCAAAGATACCATAAAAATGCTGGCTGATAAAGTGAATGTAAACAGTCAAATACTCCTATCACGAACGGTTACTATAATGGCTGTGGAAGTGGGATATGCCTTGTTGGAGTTGTGGAATGACGCTCATGATGGGTCATGCTTGGCTCATGTTGCGGTGAGTCATTTTGTATGAGACACTAAATTATGATATGTATGGTCCCAACAATTAGCTAAATAGTCTAACAATTAGCTACTGTCTTCTCTCCCATTCTCTTCTGTTTTTCTTTCAGTAGCAAGTTGTTGTTTGGTCATTGTATCATTGTAAATTGTAATTTGTATCTATGTCACGTTTTACCTTACTGTAGTCATTGTCTTTTGCAGCTTGAAGATCTTTGGGTGTCGTACCGAATGACATCATTATCGGAGGCTGATCTCTACATTACTATCCCAAAATTCTCTATTTTAGATATTCGCCCAGATACAAAGGCTGAAATGAGGCTGATGCTTGGGTCATGCATTGATGCTCATCGACAGAACTCTCCTGAAACTGGTGTTGACTTTCCAACTTCAACAATGGTTGTGATGGACTGCAGATGGAGATTGGCATCCCAATCATTTGTTCTACGGATACAGCAGCCTCGTATTCTTGTTGTACCAGACTTCTTACTATCTGTTTGTGAGTTTTTTGTGCCATCTTTGGGAGCAATGACTGGTAGAGAGGAGATCATGGATCCCAAGAATGATCCAATTAGTAAAAGTAACAGCATAATCCTCTCCACACCTCTTTATGAGCAGAAAGAGGATTTAGTATTATTGTCTCCCAATAGACAACTAGTTGCGGATGCTGTAGGGATTGATGAATACACCTATGATGGTTGTGGTAAAACAATACGCCTGACTGATAAGGTGGAAGTGAAGGGGATTCACTCATCGGGAATTCAACATATTATCATTATTGGTCGTGGGAAGAAACTGAGATTTGTGAATGTGAAAATTGAGGTACCAACAACTCTACCTCAGTACTGGCTTGGATAATGTCAATTTGGAGAGCACCCATTATGCAGCACTTAAATATTTTTTTGTGTGTTGACTTGTTGCGTTTGTGAATATGGAAGGTGCATGATCATCTTCGTAGTCATGGAAAAGCTCTTAGTCCAGTGAAATAACCTCGTGGCTTTAATATGTGTATTTTGCAGAATGTCTTGCTTTTAAGGAGATATACTTACCTAAGCAACGAAAGCAGCTACTCGGTCTGCCAAGAAGATGGTGTTGATGTAAGGATTTCTGACGGTAATTCTGACAATGATGAAAGTATGAAGTCCATGGAAGCATTGTTGTATAACTCAGATGCTTCCGACTTTGACCCTAATGGATCAAATAAAGTACAAAGTTACAGTTTTGAGGCCCAGGTAAATCAATTATTTTAAAATTCTCTCTGTGATCTAATATATATCTTTGTTTTTCTTCATATGTAAATTGTGGGAATGGCATTATGGTGTTAGCCTTTGTTTATATATTTCCAGACTAGTTGTACTTTCGGATATAATTTCATGATTAGCATCATTTGCACATACTGAATACAATTGGGTGCCCAACAACAAAAAAGTCAAGAAATGAATAAACAAAGCAAACATTGTCTAACTTCAAGACCTACCACCTGACAACTGAGTTTGTTCTTCTTTTCTTGTTAGCATCTTAATTGAATTTATTATGTGAGCTCCTACTCTCGCAAGTATTATTTTATGGTTATAATCAACCTCATTTCTGGAAAATATATCCCATTGATCTTTTTAATAACCAGGTATTGCATTGATCTTAAAATTACTATTTTCCTTTTTCTGTGCGGTTAAGGGTAGATGTATATGAACGATTGGAAATGTGATGTAGTTCGTTTACATGAGAATGCTTGAGTACCTTTTTAGAACTTTTTAGAAGACGGGAAACAGTGTGCCTTACTAGTGATATGGATTTATGAAAATGATAAAATGCATCGTCAATAGATTTCATAGGTTTAACCATCTGTTAGCTAATTTTATTCAAGGGCTGTCAGTCTTTGCTGTTAATGCTAACTATTTCTTTACCCATTAAGTATACAAGGTTGACTCACACAGCTAGTGCTTTGGCTGCTGTAAAGAAAAGATTGAGGGTCATAAACTCACACATTCTTTTGTGGGATATTTTGGTCATATGGAGTGAGAGGACCTATAATTTTTTTTGTTTATATAGAACTGTGAAAGGAGAGAAAAGAAAAGAAACTTCTTAATGACTTTCTTGAATAACAATGTACAGGAAGTGTTCCTTAGTCTTGAGTTAGTACAATATAGTAAGTATTTATTCTCTAATTCTAGCAAGTTAAGTATTCTACTATAAATGCATAATATTCTGCAGTATTCGAGAGAATATTGTGTAGTGTTCTCCAATATTCAGCTATTTAAGTTCAATGGATCTAGACACACAATATTATTTATTCTCTTCGCCAGTGGGATGGTTGAGTGATTGAAGCATAGGAATAACATCCTGGAGATTCTAGGTTTAGACTCCAGTTTGAACAGAAGTGTGAGCCCATCTGCTCCATCTTACAAGTTCAATTCGAACTTGTGCGTGTGGGCCATAGTAGGAGTAGTGGATCAGTTGAGATCCATGCAAAATAATGGCATATTGGCGCTATGGTGAATTCATGAGAATTTTTGTTCCTTAGGAACAGTGACAGGAAATTCAATGGTTAAATAGCATCAAGAAGAAGACTATCTGGATCAGTGACTGGGTAATGTTCAGAAGAGGGACTAAATATCTAACATGCCCCCTCAAACTCCAGATGGAAAGCAACTTGAGTTTGAGTTACTGGAATTTAGCAACATAAAAAGTTTTTCCATCTTTTTATCCTCACCTTGGGGCATAAATAGTACATTGTTGGGGATGGATATTTGGATCCTTGTAATCTAATTTCAACTTACTCCCTACAAACACTATTCATGTTGGATAGCGACAGGAAATTCAATGGTCAAATAGCATCAATAAGAAGACTTTCTGGATCAGTGTCTGGGTAATGTTCAGAAGAGGACTAAATATCTAGCATGCCCCCTCAAACTCCAGATGGAAAAGCAACTTGAGTTTGAGTTACTGGAATTTAGCAACATAAAAAGTTTTTCCATCTTTTTATCCTCACCTTCGGGCATAAACAGTACATCGTTGGGGATGGATGTTTGGATCCTTGTAATCTGATTTCAATTTATTCCCTACAAATACTATTCATGTTGGATAGTTTATCTGTAGGACTTATTCTTCTTCTTCAACTTGTTATCTTGGTATTCCATTGATTTCGTTTGCAGTGTAATACACTCTTCAATATCATTCTGGCTCTTACTTTTTTTCTAGTTTGAGGCATAATGGATTGATTGTTATATTGCCTCTCTTAGGTTGTCTCTCCGGAGTTCACTTTTTTTGATAGTAGTAAATCATCTTTGGATGACTTTGCTCATGCTGAGAAACTCCTCCGGGCGAAAATGGACCTTAATTTCATGTAAGATCCTTGTCACTAAAAGCTATCTTTATTTTCCAGTTTTTCTTTTTTAATAAGTATGAGTATGTTATCACTGGAGGCTGATAAAATTTGGCCATTCAGAGATAATGGTTGAGTTAAACATATCATATATCATATTTTAATTGGTAGTTTGATGTTTGCCCTAATGTAGTACGTATAATGAGGAAGTAAATCATCAGTATAGGGATCCAGTTATTTACTTGCATTTATATCCAGACAACAGCTGATTTTGATGCTAAGAATGGGGTGTTCTTTCGTCTCTCTCCATTCCTGCACACCGTCAGGCACTTTTAATGTCATACCATTTGTTTCACCTTGACCTTAACTCTATCATTATGGTTTGCATGCTGAGAAGCTGATTAAATGTAGCGAACATGCGAATAGCACATTGAGCAACATAGTTATGTATCTCCTTCATTTTCCAGACACTTATTGATTTGATGCAACAGGTATGCAGCAAAAGAAAATGATACATGGATTCGGGGACTTGTGAAGGATTTAACTGTTGAGGCTGGTTCTGGTCTTATTATTCTTGACCCAGTTGATATATCTGGCGGATATACTTCTGTTAAGGATAAAACAAATATTTCTTTATTGTCAACGGATATATGTGCCCACCTTTCTCTTGGTGTTGTCTCCCTTCTACTCAATTTGCAGAATCAGGCAACCGCTGCTTTACATTTTGGAAGTGCTGATCCCTTGTTGCCTTGTACTCAATTTGATAGAATTTGGGTTTGTCCCAGAGGTGTTTCTTTTCTCCATTTCTTACAAGTTTGTTTTCGTTAATCTATTTTTTGATAGATCTTGATGTTTGATCTATTGCACTTCTGCAGAACATGGGCGTCTTAACAACCTTACATTCTGGAGGCCCAGAGCACCGTCGAACTATGTTATTCTGGGAGATTGTGTCACATCAAGGTTAGAAGATCCATAAAATGTGCAAGTGCTCTGATTTATCTACAGCTTTCTGACTTTGTTTTGTGAATTTTTTTAATGCAATATTTTTAGTGTTAATACCTGATTCTTGGTTAATCTTTTATTGGAGGATGTCAGATTGATGCTCTCATTTCATCTGGCCGAGTTGAAATAGGATTGGTAGTGGTACAATTTCAGGGATAATGATTTCCCCCTGCTCCGAAGTGATCTGATATAACTTTATTAGAGTTATAACTGAAATAAGAAACTTATGTAGTAGTTTTTTCTATTCCTTTAAATATCATGCTGGTGGTACTGCATAATAGCATCCAAGACGCCTGCATAACTATGGGGAAGTAAAACACTGTTAGCCGTTAGGATTTTATTTTTTCTGCACCAAAAGAATAATAACCATGCATAAAATCATAAACAGTTAAAATAAAAAATGGAACTTTACTTGGCTAGTTGAGTACTGATATGCACAAAATAATTGTTGACAAGGCCCCTTTTTGGAGATTAAAGCATTGCATTCTTCTCTGGGGTGCTTAATTTTGCTTCTGGTTTTCCATAGCTTGTATTCGAAGCTTAAACCATGAACCTTCAGCAAGATGTATGGTTGTAAACTGTGAACTTTTTTATTTAGATGTTTCCTCCATCCATATGCCCTGAAATATCTTCTCAGCCATTACAAGTTCAATTTCATTTCAACTGTCATGTGTACTTTAGGGGGTCATTTGGTAGAGTGTATTAGAAAAAAATAATTCATGCATTAGCTCTGTGTATTAGTAGTATCTTGTTTGGTACATTTTTTCAACCTTTTAGTTATACACTCTATTGTGAATTGAGGCGTGTATTACTAATACATGGAAATCCATGATATTAGTAATGCAAGGGGTTATAATGCATGCATTAGCATGATTAAAGACCCAATTGCCCCTAAAAACCCCTTTTTTACATCTTTTCCACTATACTTGTGGAGGATATCTTTGTAAATAAATATTTTTAAAACAAATTATGAAATGCATGTTATTTTTAATACATCAAACCAATCAAACCAAACAATGTATAAGAAATAATCTTTGCATAATTAATGCAAGCATAACTAATATAAGCATTATTAATACACTCTATTTAGCATTATTCTTATATACCCTACCAAACCACCCCTAACATCTTTATGAAACATAGTAGATTTTTTTGTTGACATAGTTTTTTGTTCGTCTTCTTGTGCCATTCAACTGCTGCTACTGTTCCCTTTGCGAAGAGCATGTTAATGGACAGAGAAGCTATAATTGTGTTTGCTGGAAGAACTTTGATCCCTTGCCTAATGCATATCATTTCTCATTCTCAGACCCAATCCTCCTTCACAAGCAGTTGTCGCTGTGAGCAATATGTATGGCCGTGTCAGGAAACCACTTGACTTCAGGCTAATAGGTCTATTTTCTGACATTCAAGGATCTGAGACGGCACAAGATGTTGACGATTGTTCTCTTTGGCTGCCTATTGCGCCACCTGGATATGTCGCAATGGGTTGTGTTGCTCATACAGGAACACAACCACCTCCTAATCACATAGTTCATTGCATACGTTCTGATCTTGTAACATCAACGAAGCTTTTGGAATGTATCTTCAGTGTTGCTGCTAATACTGCATTCACATCAGGTTACAGTATTTGGCGTTTGGATAATGCTCTTGGGTCATTCTATGCCCATCCAACTAGTAGTCATCCTCAGAAAAGCTGTTGTTTTGATCTGAATAACCTTCTTCTTTGGAGCTCAAGCTGGTACACTTCTTCATTAAAAGTACCTACTGTTGATTTAACTAGTGAGAGCGAGCACCTGCATCACCAGACAAGTAAACAGAGTGCAACTTCATCAGGATGGGACATTATCAGATCGATTTCTAAAGCGACCTCTTGTTATATTTCAACCCCAAACTTTGAGCGGATCTGGTGGGACAGGGGTAGTGATCTCCGCCCTGCAGTCTCTATATGGAGACCTATAAGACGTCCTGGTTATGCAGTACTGGGTGACTGTATTACTGAAGGGTAAACACTTATTTTGCTTTCCTTTCAGTTGATATTTTCTTTGCCCACTTTACACCAGTACAACTTTTTTTTGACATGTGGGATCACTCCTTGCTTCAGCTTAGAACCACCTCCCCTGGGTATAATGTTCAAGGCTGACAACCCTGAACTTTCTGCAAAGGCTGTGCAATTTACAAAAGTTGCTCATATTGCGGGTAAAGGACTGGAGGAAGCTTTTTTCTGGTACCCAGTTGCTCCACCTGGTTACGCTGCTTTAGGATGTGTAGTGACACGTAGCAATGAAGCACCTGATTTGGATAACTTTTGCTGCCCAAGGATGGATCTTGTTAGTCAAGCTAATGTTCTTGAGATGCCCATTTCAAGATCTTCAGGCTCCAGGGCTTCTCAGTGCTGGAGCATTTGGAAAGTTGACAATCAGGTCAGAGATACTGTATTCTGGATGACCACTTCTGTTATAGCATCTTAATCATCCTCAATTTTTAGTATCTGCATTGCTGCTATATATTCTCCTGGAATGTGTACTTTCTTAACCTGCTGCTTACTTTCCTTGATCACACAATCATCTTGTACTGCATTGCAGGCTTGCACTTTCCTTGCACGCTCTGATCTGAAAAAACCTTCTAGTAGATTGGCATTTACTCTTGGTGATTCAGTGAAACCAAAGACAAGAGACAACATAACAGCTGACATGAAAATCAGATGCTTTTCTGTGACTCTATTGGACAGCTTATGCGGAATGGTCTGCAGCCCTCACAAACTGCCTCTTTACCCCTATAATTTTTTTCTCCTTTTTCATCTGTTTATCACTGCATTTATGTATTACAGGTAACACCTCTTTTTGATGCAACAATCACTAATATTAAGCTTGCAACACATGGGCGACTAGAGGCAATGAATGCTGTTCTCATTTCTTCAATAGCTGCGTCCACCTTCAACACACAATTAGAAGCGTGGGAGCCACTTGTTGAGCCTTTTGATGGAATATTTAAGTAATATCTTTCACCATCCACCCTTTGTCATTTTGTTACTACGTTGACCCATTTTTCTTCTGTTGTTGCTGCTTTACCACAACTGTTATTCTTCATTTTACAGGTTTGAGACTTATGAGACGAATTTACATCCGCCTTCCAGAGTTGGTACAAGGGTAAGAGTTGCTGCAACCAGTATTTTGAACATAAATCTGAGTGCAGCAAATCTTGATGTATTGGGGCAAGCTGTTGAGTCATGGAGAAAGCAGAGAGAACTCGAGAAGAAAGCAATTAAGATGAAGGTGACAATGGGTGATGCTCAAGATATTCTTCAGTTATTGTTGAAATGTTTCAATTTCTGATTATTTCTTGCTTCTGCAGGAAGCTCGTCGTGGGGATGCACATCAAGATAATACTAGTTTTGTGGCACTTGATGATGATGATTTTCGGATGGTGGTGGTCGAGAATAAACTTGGATGTGATATGTACCTGAAAAAAGTTGAGCAAAACTCAGATGCATTTGAGTTACTGCCTCCTGATAATTCTGTTTCTGTATGGATTCCACCTACAAGGTATTCTGATAGATTAAATGTTGCCAATGAATCAAGGGAACCTCGACGTTATGCTGCTGTTCAGATAGTTGAAGCCAAGGTTGTCGACCTACTGATTTCTATGAGTGTGGTTTGCTGTCAATGAACTTTAGTTACTTGTGAGGTTCTCATTTTGTTTCTCTCTCTAACAGGGACTGCCTGTCAATGATGACGGCAATAGCCATAACTTTTTCTGTGCTTTGCGCTTGGTTGTGGAAAATCAGGATTCAAATCAACAAAAGCTTTTTCCTCAGAGTGCAAGGACCAAATGTGTGAAGCCACTAATTACTAGAAAAAATAATGTGGATGAAGCCACTGCTAAATGGAGTGAACTCTTCATATTTGAAGTTCCTATGAAGGTAATCAGCTGATCGGAGTAAAGAGAGATGTGTACTTCTAGAAATTTCTTTGTTTCCCCATTTGCATAGTTAACTTTCATATGAAATGGAAATAAGAGTAGAAGGGCGAGAACAAGGTATCCTTAAAAAAGATGGAGGATATGTATAGCTGTTTTAGTAGAGCCCTTCCCATATCTTTGGAGGTCTTTCAAGGCTATTCTTGAACACCATAAGGTAGTCTTAAACAGAATGCTCAAAAACCTGTTCTATTCCATGAATAACCTGAAGAAATGATCCTACATGAACATTCTCAGTTTTGTTTCAGTCCAAATCCTCCACCTGTACTGGGAGCATTACGATTACGTTCCTTTTGGCATTTCCGATATGCATTTGTCATTCTTGTAATCAACCTTTCATTTTCTTATAGGGGCTGGCAAAGCTGGAAGTGGAGGTGACAAACCTTTCAGCGAAAGCCGGAAAAGGTAAATTGGTGCTTTGAAGCATATAATTCTTCCATATAAACTCCTATTCTTGCTTGATTTGTCAAGGTAACTGGAAATTTAGAATTCGAAACTCCCTTTGCATGTTGATTTTATGCTTTAAGGCCTCGTTTGTTTGCATTTAATGAAGGTCTTAATCTTAATCATTCATATCTCAGTCATTAAGTCTATTTGTTTTTTAGGGCTGAATCTTAATCGTTCAGTGCATTTGTTCTTATAATTTTACTACCACTTAATGGGACTGAATCATTAAGATGCCTATTCAAAGGTTTCTACAAAAATGGCATGCACTTCATCACTACTCCATCCATTTTCACCAGTAACCGGCCCATCATTATCAACTGACACAACTCACCACCTAAAACCACTATAATCAGCCACAACCACCACCACCACCAATCATGTAAGTTGTCACACCATCATTAGCGACCATTTTCAATCACCATCACTTTTAGCCATCACTCTCGTCAACCACAATTATTAGTTTCCACCACCATCTACCACGACCAACAATCACTGTTAATCACTATTGTCAGTCACAATCACAATTAGCTACTACCAAGAACCAGCACCGGCACCCAATGGCCAATACAATCCTCAATCAGCAGCCACAACTGCTATTGCTAGCGATCATCACCTCCTACTGTCATTGGTTATTTAAAAATATTTAATTGGTAGAATGTTAGATCAATTTAATATTTTACTTAAATTTTATTTTATTTATTTTTTAAATAAAAACATTTTTTATATATTCAGATATTGTTAAAACAAACATCACATGTGCATTAAGATTCAGACAATCTTAATATTCAAATGTGCATTCAGATTCAGACAAATCAAAATTGGAGTGGAAAAACATTAATGTTTCAATTTTTCTATAGCTTAACTGAAAATGAACTATATTCTTTCTGAAAGATTATTCATCAGATTAATGCAGTAGTATGCGGAACTCAAAGTTTCTTTATTGCAGATAATCTCATGATTTGGAGTTCTTATTTTCTGTTCTTAGCTAATTTTATCACTTCAGTGCACCTTAGCGGCTTAGCATTCCTCATTCTCCTCCATCTCTTTAACAATATTTTTTTTTTGGTCCCAGAAAAGCTAAATAGTAGGTTGAGTTCTCCAAAATCAGATCAGCAAGGCTGAATTTTGTTTTTAATTAAATTATAAGATTCTAAAATTTGTAGTTTGAATATGGTCAACACAGGTGAGGTTGTTGGCGCATCGTCATTTTCCGTTGGACATGGTCCAAGTATTTTAAAGAAGGTTGCTTCACTCAGAATGCTGCATCAAGTGTCTGATGTTGAAAACTTTGGATGTTATCCTCTAAGAAAAAGGGTTAGTTGCACTGCTGGCTCTTTTGTCTTGGTTCTTTTTTTATTCTATAATTTTTTCCCTATAATTCTCCACTATTAAACATATCACGATACATCATATGTGTAGATTTTTTTTCCATCTGTTTTTTTTAACGAATGCATCTCAACTTGGAAATTTTACTGTGGTCAATATTACCTCCTTGTGTACTCATATTAATATCATTTCTAGGGCCAACTTAACAGTAATGATACAAATTCTTGTGGCTGCCTTTTTGTCTCAACAACTTACTTTGAGAAGAAAATGGCATTAAACTATGAAAATGATGAAGGAGAAAAGGCTGGTGCTAGTGATATAGGGTTTTGGGTAGGACTTACACCCAAAGGTCCATGGGAGAGCATCCGCTCCTTCCCACCCCTGTCAGTGGTCACCAAAACACTGGGCGATGATTATGTGGCTTTGGAGGTTGTCACCAAAAATGGAAAAAAACACGTAATTTTCCGGGCTCTCGCTACAGTTAGCAATGATTCAGATATCACATTGGATATTTCATCATGTCATGAGTCTATGATTCATACTCAAGATCTGTCTTCAGAAGGTCGAAATTATAGCATATTTGTTGAAGAGATTTTTGAGAATCAACGGAATCATCCAGTTTCTGGTGTAAAAGACCCAGGGCGGTGGAGCACTAGGGATTTCGCTTATTCCTCAAATGTGAGTATATACTGACTTCTGCTTTTAGTTAATGTTGATTAGCTTTTGTTGACCTTTTCCTCTTCTATCATGAAGGACTTTTTTGAACCTACCCTACCTCCTGGATGGAAATGGATATCATCTTGGACTGTTGACAAATCTCAGTTTGTTGACGTTGATGGATGGGCCTATGGGCCTGATTTTCAAACCTTGAGGTGGCCACCAAATTCTCCTAAGTGTAGCACAAAGTCAGCTCACAATACTGTCCGTCGAAGACGTTGGACTCGTACAAGGGAGCAAGTTAAGGAGAGGGGTGCGAATAACACAGACAATATTGTCACATGTCCTGGTTCTTCTGCTATCTTACCTTGGACATGCATCTCCAAGGGCTCTAACCACTGTTTACAAGTCCGTCCATGCCTTGGTTATTCTCAGACTCCTTATTCATGGGGTCGTCCTATTGCTGTGGGCTCTGCCTTTGCCTTGGGTAAGGACCAAACGCCTATTGAGAGCAGTACACTTTCCCGACAAAATACTGCAAGGCATGGAAACAAGATGCCTATTTCTGTACTGAAGCTAAACCAGCTTGAGAAAATGGATCTACTTTTGTGTTGTCCTGGTGGCAGTGGTAAGCAGCTTTGGCTCTGTGTTGGTACAGATGCATCAGTTCTACATACAGAGCTAAATGCCCCGGTTTATGATTGGAAGCTATCAATTAGTTCTCCCTTGAAGTTGGAGAATCGGCTTCCTTGTGGAGCTGACTTTACAATTTGGGAAAAATTGAAAGATGGAAACACTGTAGAGCGACATCGGGGTTTTATGGCATCACGGGAGACCGTGCACATATATTCTGCTGATGTGCGTAATCCTATATATCTGATGTTATTTGTTCAAGGTGGTTGGGTTATGGAAAAGGTAGATGTTCTTGAAGTAAATATGTGCATATTTATGCTTCTGGATGTAATACTTCTGTCCTCACACAGACGCACACATGCACATAGCATTTGTACATGTTAAGAAAAGGATTTTGTTTGTAGACCTGCTCTGATCTACTTTTTCCTCCATGCAAACAGGACTCTGTACTGATCTTGGATCTTACGAATAATAATCATGCTTCCTCATTTTCTATGGTTCACCAACAAAGGAAAAGGTGTGTATTGTCTTACGTTTTGCTAGAAGCATATGCACCAAGAAATGGCTCCAACATTCTCACTGCACTCTCTTTTTGCATTCAAAATTGGCACCAGACTTAAATGGCCATCAATATAGAACTTGGGAAAATATTTGAAAGAAAGAAACAAAATAAGTACGTTGAACTATCAATTGTACCTCAAACTAGAATTAGTTGGTGTTGGCTATATTAATCCTTCGTATCATCATCTCTAAAAATAAATATGCATTATACCAATTATAATAATAGATCATTCTAAAAAAATAAAAAAAATAATAGGTCATTCACTATAGGGATGCGGCAAGAACACTATTGATAACAAAATAAGTGGAAGATAGTTTATCATGATGTACTGGGTGGAATAGTCTAGGTGCACAAGCTGGTATGAACAATAGCATTGTTTTAAAGAAAAGAGTTTAGCATGATGTTTTGTCAAATTATTCCCATTGATTAAATACTCTGACAGTTATTAATAAGGCCAAAACCATAAAACTCACCTTAATGCAAAACTAATTAGGCAACAAGCAATGTAAGAGTGCCAAGAACTTTAAGCAAACAGATTTCCCTGCATGTAGAAACTAAGAAAAACAGAAAAAGATTACCTCTTTTCTAGTCTTATTAAAAATTGTTTTAAATTATTATGATTAATATTACTATTATTATCATTATCTTTTTCTTATCAAGTAAAAGATTTGATTACTATTAACAAGGTCAACTTGCCATATGCAAGGGGTTTACCAAAAAAGGGGAAACCCTACGAAATATGATTCTCACCAAAAGACACTCAATCCTCAATACAAACAGGAACTGCATTGGTGCACAAGTAAAATATAAGGGAGCGGAGGCTACTCCTTAATTGAGCAAAATTCATCTCCACAGTCCACCCATTCAAAAACTCTCCTATTTTTATCCCTCCAAGTGGCCCACATCAAAGCTAGAGGAGTTACATTCCATGCCTTGTGTCTTCTTCTCCTAACTTCACTCTTCCACTTGAACAACCACTCCTTCACAGATCTTGGCATTACTCATGAAACACCAAACTAAACACCAAACTATCTAAAATATCCCGCCATAACCTTGTGGCTAGCTTGCAATGTAACAAAATATGATCCATGTCCTCACCTGCCTCCTTACAGAGAAAACACCAACTTATGCAAACAACCTTTTACATGCTAACATTATCCGCCATAAATATCACCCCTCTAGCAGTTACCAAGGGAAGAAACACAACTTCCTTGGCAACTTAAGTATCCAAACCGAACTCAATGGAATGCTATCCTCCCCCCAACCAGAATCTTTCCATAGAAGGACTTGACAAAGAACACTTTGCTATTCTCCACCTTCCAACACAAAACATTGAGTCCGGTGACTGGCTGATTATGCTTATGAAGTAAAGCTAGCAATCTCTGAAGCTCTATCACCTCTCAATCTTGGAAATGGAAATCCCTCCTGAACCTCAGATCCCTAAAAGTATTTTCCCTTGTGTTCCCCTAACCTATTAAACAGATAATTCTCTTTGGCAAGAGATCCTATACAAGCCTGGGAAATCAACTTTTAGCATCAAGTTCCGCACTATTTTGTCCCCTAAAAACTAACTCTACTCCCCTCCCTCACCTTGAAGGAAATGTTATCATGGAAAGCTTTCCACCCCTTAATTACGTTCCTTATCATTATTATTATTGTTGTTATTACATCAAAAAGAAAACATTCTGCCATTGAAATCAAAAGAGCCTACAAAATAGTGATTTTTCTTGTAATGAAAATTGTAAGAAAATGGACATTGAGCATAACTCAACCTCAAAATGAGCCCGTGACTTTAGCATTGTCCGAAATCATATAAGAAGAGAACGACTTGTTCCCTTGACTAATATAGGGTGCTTAACACCCCTTCCTCCTCGGATTAAGGATTGGACATTTAGTGCGTGAACAATATAATATGGGGGCGCAACATTAGGTAAATCATTAATAGAGATGTGTTTAGCTCTAATACCATCTTTTAAAAAATAGATATTGGGTCTAACTCAACCTCAAAAGTTAGTTCATGAGTTTAGGATGCACAAGACCATAGAAGAGGCAACATTATTCCCCCAACTAATATGGGACACTTAACAAACTTAAAGTTAGATACTTTAAGCTTTTTGTTAAAATTAATAAAACCTTGATTGGATGTGGTGAAAGAAGACTATCTAGATGGAAAGCACAATATTTGTCTAGAGGTGGAAGATTGACCCTGATCAACTCAGTCTTAGATACTTTGCCAACATATTTGATGTCAGTTTTTCCTCTCCCCCCTAAGGTGGAGGAAAGAATTGATGCATTAAGGAGGAATTTTTTGTGGAATGGAGAGAAAGAATACAAAGGATTTCATTTGGTCAAATGGAAGACTGTAATTCTTTCAAAGAAACAAGGTGGTTTAGGCATTAGAAACTTGAAGAAACAGAGCAAAAGTCTTATGATGAAGTGGTTGTGGAGATTTCCTAAAGAGGAGCAGGCCCTTTGGGTTAGAGTGATTCAGGCCAAGTATGAGAAGATAGATCACTGGAAAACTAAGGAAGTGACTTCTACCTATGGTATTAGCCTATGGAGATCAATCAAAAATTTGTGGCATTGTTTCTTTCAAAGAACTAGATTCAATGTAAACAATGGAAGAAAGATTTTGTTTTGGGACGATAATTGGTTAGGAAATGGCAGCCTCAAACAACTCTTTCCAGACATCTATCTGTTGAATCAGCAACATGAGGCACTGTTCAAGAAGTTTGGTCCATTCATGGATGGAACTTAACATACAGAAGGAGGATACAAGACTGGGAGGTGGATAGACTAGCTGAATTTTATGGCACCCTGGACCATTTTGGAGGATTGAAAGAGGGAGAAGACATTCTTAGGTGGATTCATCACAGCAAAGGTATCTTCACAGTTAGCTCTGCCTACAAGAACCTGAATCAAATGGGGACTCAACTTAGATTTTTGCCTTGGAAGCTTATCTGGAAAGTCAAAATTCCATAAGGTGACAGTCTTTACTTGGTTGGTAGTTAAAGAGGCGGTACTAACACAGGAGAATCTAATGAAGAGGGGAACACATATGTGTCCTAGATGTTTTTTTTGTGAGCAACAGGCAGAGACAATCAACCATCTGTTTCTTCATTGCAAGGTGGTTAGACAACTGTGGCACTTATTTACCAACTTCAGGGACACAAACTGGACCATGCCACAAAGGGCAAGTTAGGCTATAGAAAGCTGGAACAATGAAGGCAGTGGCAGTACAGACCAAAGCAGATGGAGGATTGTCCCAGCAGTGATTTGGTGGACCATATGGAAGGAGAGAAATATGAGATGCTTTGAGAGTAGTAGTAGTCCTTTACACAGGATTAAAATGAACTGCATAATCACTTTTTGCTATTGGTGTAGTTCGGAGTATGTAGATGATCCTATAGCAGTTAGAGATATCCTAGGTCCTTTGTAAGATGAAGGAGGATCTAGTTTAGTTTTGTTTTAAGTACACGCAATTGTATGTAGCTCCATGATGTAAATTTGGGATCCCAGCCTTTAGTGCTAAATATTAATACACAAAACTGTTACCTTTGTCAAAAAAAACTCTATGACTAGTAAAGTTTGAAATGTATTACCTGTGTTTATTAAATGCTTTGGGTTTGAATAGGAAAATGTCCATTCTTCATTCTCAATACTATCATATGTGATGCACATCCCTACAATCTAGACCAAATAGAAAAATCGGGTTTGATACTCCTCGCTCTATAATATGAATAATCTGAATTAGTAGTTTCCATGAGCTTCTCTGTTTCTATTGACCTTTAAGAAAAATAATTTGCATATGATCTTAGAATTCTGAAGAGGAGCTATATCAATGTGCTTCTCACTTTTCACCTGAATGGTAACTTTGCCCCTTTCCTTTTGCTTCCCTTATTTTCCTCTTCCAATGTGAATCAGTGAGTGTTACATGGGTGAACTCATTGGCAGAAGCTGGTTTCAGTGGTTTATCAATCTGGTTTCAGGAGTGAAAAGCTAGACCTCAGTCTTTCAATTACGTAGAAGCTGCATTTCTTACATAAGTTAAATAAGAAAAACTATGTTTCTATGCCAAGTGGAAATAGGTCTCTTTGTGCGTATTTACACACACACACTCCATGATTTACTCAGAAATTATCTGTTTACGGGAGACTATGTGTGATTCTAATTTTATGTGGGGTGGTGCCTTGTACAGGAGGTTGCGCGTTAGTGTTGAACGTGACATGGGAGGAACTACTGCTGCTCCTAAAACCATACGATTCTTTGTTCCATATTGGATTAGCAACGACTCATTCTTATATTTGGCTTATCAAGTTGTGGAAATTGAACCGTTGGAAAGCTCAGATGTAGATTCACTTTCTCTTTCCAGAGCTGTCAAATCAGCTAAACTAGCACTGAAAAACCCCCCTACTTCAGTGAGTAGACAGATTGGTGCAAGGAAAAACATTCAAGTACTTGAAGTTATTGAAGATTCGAGTCCAACTCCCAGCATGCTTTCTCCACAACACTATGTTGGCCGTGGTGGTGTCATGCTGTTTTCATCACGTAATGATGCCTATCTTTCGTCCCGGGTGGGCATCGCTGTCGCTCTACAAAATTCTGAGAACTTCAGTTCTGGGATATCTCTTCTTGAGCTGGAAAAGAAGGTAACATGGATAAACATTGGTTTATTCACAATGGATAAAATTATGGGACTCAATAAACTTGGATTTCCTGCAGCAACGTGTTGATGTCAAGGCCTTTGGTGTGAATGGATTTTATTACAAGCTTTCGGTGGTGCTGCGCATGACTTCAGACAGAACAAAGGTATCCTCAATTGTTGCAACTCCTTATCATATTAACTGGGTGAGTTTTCCCTCATGAATATAGGAGCTTATTTGAGTAGTCAAGTATCCTGCACTTGACATACAACTACATCGAAAAACTGTGTTTTTATTTGTACGAATTTACAGCACACAAGCCTTTTCTACTAGTTTGCTAATCCACACCCTTTGAGACTGTAACATGTCTGGCCCCTCCGACAAACACCAGATTTGTGTATATTAATAAATTTATGTATTTATTAAAATTAAAGATATGCCTAGCCTCTTTGTTTGTTCTGGCACTAAATTAGTCACAGAAAAGTCAAAGAAAAACTACGATGTCCATCATTAAGTAATGCTGATAAATACACCATTACCATTCTGAACAAAAAGACTATGCTAAAGTAGGATTTGCCTTTGCCTTTGGCAACAGGTTAAAAAAAAACCAACATTAAAGTAGGAAAATTTTCTCTCAGTTAAGGTTTCTCAACATTAGGCATCATATTAGAAAATCCATTGCTCCCAACTTACAGAGTTGCAAGCGCGGGATCGAAGCATCAGAATAATACAAAATTTTACTCTCAGTACCAAGTTGTTAGGAGTTGTGACATTAAGTGAGAAAATCAATTATTGTGCATAAAATGGTTAGTCTTTGAAGGATGTGCATAGGAATCACTTTTATATCCAGACCATATCCTAACCGACAGATCTGAAACATGTAATATCCATGTATTCTGAAATAGCTGGTCCTTGAAGAGGTCAAATGAAAAGTAATGACTGAGATGTCAATTTCATACTGAATGAGTTATTGGATTCATCTGCAGGTTGTGCATTTTCAACCACATAGCTTATTCATCAATAGGGTTGGATGTAGTGTGTGCTTGTGTCAGTGTGATTCTCAGTCAGTGGAGTGGATTCATCCTACAGATCCTCCAAAACATTTTTCATGGAAGTCTAATAAAGTGGAACTTTTAAAGGTTTGTATATAATCAACATTGTCCTTTCTGTTATTCATAATCTCCCTCGATGTAAAAGTTAGTATGTTGTTTTACATTCTTATGATCCATTTTTATTTTTCTCTCAGTTGCGGCTTGATGGATATGATTGGAGCCCACCATTTAGTGTTGATAGTGAAGGTGTTATGTGTATTTGCTTGAAAAATCAGACCTCTCATAACCTAATGCATCTCAAGGTTGAAGTTAGAAGCGGAACAAAAAGTTCCCGCTATGAAGTTATACTTCGCCCCAATTCCTTCACCAGTCCTTACAGGTTTGACTGTCATCACATACTTCAGTTGTGATGCTTCTTCCCTTTGGGTTTGACATTTAATCCTTGAGTTGTGTCATTAATTTCTTCTGATTTTAGGTGTTCGTATTGTACTTCATTCTAGTGAGATAGCACCATCATGTTTGGTGTTGTCTTCAATATTATTGGATGAGAGAAAATCCATACTTTTTCTAAGCTTGAGATAGAATGTCGCCAGTGATAGAGATACCAAGGCCTGTAAAGCTTGTCTCTTTTTCTTCCCATCCTTGGGGAACTTTTATAAATTGTATTTTAGTATGGTTGGATGATCTCAGATTCATCTCAACAGATTTTCTTATCTTCTCTTTCCCTTTTTTCTTTTTAACAGCAACCAATAACTTTTGATACTCTGTTTGCGTCCGTTTAATTATCCTGTTTAAACTGACATTTGTATTAAGTTCGTTGGTTAATATGCAATAACCAAACCTGTTGAATTAGTCATCTAGACTAGAGTAGAGATATGAACCAAGTGCTCTGAACATTAGAACCGGAGAGTGCTGCTTTATTCATTATGATGAGGAGACATGTCATTCTTTTTTATCTTGCTTGTTCTCCTCCTTGTTTCAGATCACATGTGTCCTTTGTCATTTATGAAATGGCTGCCAGGATATAGGACAGTTAGAGTTGACCATTGACTTCTTCTGACATTATATCTTTCTTTACTTTCAGTACATTAAAGATTATCAGATTGGAATATTCTGTCATGATCTTCTCTGAAAAATTACTGACTAATTGTGTTTGCAGGGTCGAAAATCGCTCATTGTTTTTTCCTATACGTTTCCGGCAAGTCGATGGTGCTAACGATTCTTGGAAATTCCTTCCTCCCAATGCTTCAGCGTCATTTTCCTGGGAAGATCTTGGTCGCCGACGATTGTTGGAAGTCATGATTGATGGATCTGATCCTGCTGCATCACTGACTTATAATATTGATGAGATATTTGATCATCACCCCATCCATGTTTCTGGAGGACCAAAGAAAGCTTTACATGTCATAATCCAAAAGGAAGAGAAAGTTAATGTAGTCAAAATCAGTGATTGGATGCCTGAAAATGCAACCTACTCTATTTTGAATAGAAGTCTTTCTTTGTCTTCTGGAAGTAGTTCTGTGTCAGAGCAAACACTTTCCAACTCAGAGAGTGAATTCCATGTCATTGTTGAGGTCGCGGAGCTTGGATTATCTGTTATTGATCATACGCCAGAAGAGATACTATATCTGTCGGTGCAGAGTCTTGTGCTCTCATATTCAACAGGATTGGGGTCTGGAGTTAGCCGGTAATAATATATTTGTTTCTTCTATTTATGTGATGGAGGCTATACTATGTTATTTCTTCTCAAACTTGCAATAACTATCTATGAAGATACTTATTTGACAGATCTCAAATTTTATGAGTCAGGTTAAAAGTAAGAATGAGGGGTATTCAAGTGGACAATCAATTGCCTTTAACTCCAACCCCAGTTCTCTTCCGACCACAGAGAGTTGGACAAGAGAATGATTATGTTTTGAAATTTTCACTGACGCAGCAATCTAATGGATCGTTAGATCTATGTGCATATCCATACATAGGTTTCCAAGTTAGTAGATGAATCCATTGCTCTTTTCTGAAAGTATGTTCCCATGTATTCATTTTTGCTGTTCTTAGTATTGCTAATATCATGGGGCACATTTCTTTCAGGGACCTGAAAATTCTGCCTTTCTAATTAAAATTCATGAACCAATAATTTGGCGACTTCATGGGATGATTCAACAAACCAATCTTACTCGATTGTACGATACAGAAACTACTTCAGTGTCTGTTGATCCCATAATACAAATTGGGTAAAGGTTCAGTTCACTATGCTACTATTTAGTTTCTGAGGTGTCCTAAGCTTTTATTATAGAAGACCTTTTCTTATTGACAGTGTTCTCAACATATCCGAAGTACGCTTGAAGGTTTCTATGATCATGTCCCCAACACAACGGCCAGTGGGTGTTCTTGGGTTTTGGGCTAGTCTGATGACTGCACTTGGAAACACTGAAAATATGACTGTAAGCATTTTCTGGTGCTTCAACTTAAAGATTTGAATTTTTTGATTACTGGGGTTCAGTTTGGAGTCCCGGATTCTACGATCAGGAATCCGAATGTTCTTATTGAGCTAGCTTAAAAACTACTTGTAAAAATAGATAACTTATTTAAAAAATGAACTACTAAAAGAGATAGACATCTCTCAAGTCCTAGGACCGTCGATAATTCTTTATTAGAAAAATCTACACCCTTTTATATGTGCATTGTATCATTAAGAAAAGTTTTGTGCTCATTTATTTACTTTGTGCAAATGAATCACTTATTAACAATTTATTCTTGTTCACCAACCACTTCAATGTTCAGCTGGCATGGTTATCATTTCTTTTTATTCAATACTAGGACCATTATGTAAGATTGTTTTTTCCAACTTAGTGGTCAAGTCATTTTTTGGCAACCCCTTTGTAATCATAGCTGTTTAATTTGAATTTGTTTTGTGTGATTTTCTTATATCATATCAGGTGCGGATAAACCAAAGATTTGTGGAAAATATATGCACGAGGCATAGTGTTATGATTGGTAGTGCTATTGCGAACATCAAGAAGGATCTTCTTAGCCAGCCTCTCCAACTACTTTCTGGCCTTGATATATTAGGCAATGCCAGTAGCGCACTTGGACACATGAGTAAAGGTGTTGCTGCATTGTCGATGGATAAGAAATTTATTCAAAGTCGACAGAAACAGGTTCATCAATGTCTAACTTTTCTCTCAATTCATTTCTATTTTCTTGTCTGTCTTTTCTTTGTGCATTTTGCAAAAGATGAATGGAACTTTAAATACTCGAATGGCAATATAGTACCAAAAGACGTTCTAGCTCTTGGAAATATTGTTGAAAAGATAGGGAGGTGTAGGAATAAGAGAGTGCTGCAATTGAACTATGATCAATGAGATGGTGCATGACAACTTAACATGTTATTTAGCAGGGCTCTTTTTATAAAATTTTCCTCACTCCAGTTACTGTAGAGGAATTAATGAGATTGGATCATTGATTTACAATCCGAGTAAAATTGCTGAAATTTTGAAAATTTAAATCTTTGATTTTACCCATGACATGTAGGGTCCATTAAAATGCTTCCAAGGATGCACTCTGCCTTGTAATTATGGGAGACTACACAATCTGTGTAGCTAATTTTTATATATACAAATATGTTACCTTTCTCAATAAAAAAAAATCTTCGTTTTTACCTTTTTTGTAATGTAAATAGTTTCCTCTTTATGACATGATTTGGGCATGTGAAAAGAAGATGCGCAGATGCTCCAGTGAGGAAGTGCGAGATGTTGGGTAAGTGGGTATGAGGAGAGGTAAAGGTAGGCTGAAAAAGTAATGGGGTGAGGTAATTAGACAAGACATGGTGCAGCTTCTACTTACCGACGATATGACCTTAGATAGGAGAGTGGAGGTCACGGATTAGGGTAGAAGGTTAGTAATGTAGTGGAGTGTTGTCTTGCTTCCCAGTGAGTTTAGGCTAGGTGGTGTTTGTCGTAGTATTAGATTTCTTCTTGTAGTGTCTTGCTATTGATTTCTATCACCATCTGTTGTTTATGGTATTTCGGTTACTGCAGTATTTTTTTGTTGTTACTGTTTTCGTATTAGTTGCTATGTTTTCTTCATTATCGTTTTCCTTCCCATTCTTTGATTTGTTGTACTCGAGCCGAGGGTCCTCTGGAAATTGCCTCTCTACCTCCACGAGGTAGTAGTAAGGTTTGCGTACACTCTACCCTCCCCAGACCCCACTTATTGGATTTTACTGGGTATGTTGTTGTTGTTGTTGACATTATAGCATTTCCAGATAATGTCAGTTTCGTCCTTATTGTTATGTTACTACACTATATTTACTTATATGTTGCGGAAGTTTAAATTCTATTTGGTATTCATTCTCACTGATCCATTCTTTTGTTTCAGGAAAGCAAAGGTGTGGAGGACTTTGGTGATGTTATTAGAGAAGGTGGAGGAGCATTTGCAAAGGGTCTCTTCCGAGGTGTCACCGGAATTTTAACAAAACCTTTGGAAGGTGCTAAAGCTTCAGGAGTTGAGGGTTTCGTACAGGGTGTGGGAAAAGGGTTACTTGGTGCTGCTGCTCAGCCTGTTAGTGGTGTTTTGGATCTTTTGTCAAAAACAACTGAAGGTGCCAATGCGATGAGAATGAAAATAGCATCTGCTATTGCTTCTGAAGATCAGCTCCTTCGAAGGAGGCTGCCTCGAGTGATAGGTGGTGATAATCTTGTTCGACCCTATGATGAGTATAAATCACAAGGACAGGTAGAGAACTTGGTTGTTACTTTGCTGTTGTGTCTCTTGTTTTTCTCTTCTTTCCTACTTTGTGACATTCGAATATGCTTGAACATGAGATTTGATGAGGAAATATAGCAATATGCTATACATTAATTTGGACCAGCTATTATGGATCCTTGCTTCCTTTCTTTCCTACTATTTGACAACAACAACAACAACAACATACCCAGTGAAATCCCACTAGGTGGGGTCTGGGGAGGGTGGAGTGTACGCAGACCCTGCCACTACCTCGTAGAGGTAGAGAGGCTGTTTCCGAGAGGCCCTCAGCTCAAGTACATCAAAACCAAGTAACAGGCGAGGAAAACATTGTGTAAAACATCACATCCAATAAGAAAGATAGTTATAATCAACAAGGGGACAGCAACATCACTAAAACAATGAGAGAAGTGAAACGCAATAAAAACCAGAGGCTATATGTAACACAAACAAGAACTGCAAGTGTAAGGCAAGGTCCTTCCTATGGTATTGATCATAAGGCAGACCAATATAATTGATCATAAGATCGAATGGGGAAGTACCAAATATTTGAGTCATTGAAATAGGAATAGTACCAGTGATGTGAATCTTAACCAAGTTAGTGGGAATTATAAGCTCCCTGTACTTGGAAATAATGGTAGATGATAGGTCCTTCCTATTGTCAAAACATTGTAGAGCAGAGAAAGTATGGCATTTTGGATGTGCACAATAAGATTCATGAGAGAGCATTGAGCATGAATCTTATTGTTAGTCGAGATAATATCTCTCTAACTAGCTAAATATAGAGCAATCTGAAGCTTCGTGTTGTACTAATTTTGCTACAGAAGAAGGTAAGCAACCATCTAAGGCATGTTGCTGAGATTTTCCTAAAGCCATAGTATAAGAGTCAAATAAAAGTCCTAAAGTCAGCATCATTTCTCAATAGGGAACAAGTAATAAAAGAATCTCTAGATGTTCGGTGGGAACCACACTAGTAACTTTAAAGTTATCAAAATGCTTTCCAAGTTCTATACATATTTTATTTCATCTCTTTAAGTCTTATTTCTAGTGCAGACCAGAAATGCAGTAGCAGTATAGTTATCAAAATATTTTCAAGTTATGTGGACACATTTTGTTTCCATCTCTTTAAGCCTTATTTCTAGTCAAACCAGAGGTGCATAATTGTGTTAATAGTAGGGTGCAAGCAGTAAATATTTTTCAATGGGTGGTTGCATCTGATCAACTGATTTATTATCTGAGCTGTTAGTTTCTGGTAATTCTTCAGTTACTCTGATGAAGTGTTAATATATACATGTAAATTCCAGTAATCTACTTGAAGAACCACAGAGCTGATTTTCACGAGAACTTTATATTGCCTCTATTCATTTTATGTGATACCATTTGATTGAAGACAGTTTAAGATGTTAACTCACTTGTGTATATATTTGTAGTAGTGGAAAATATTTATTAGCAGTTGAAAAATTAGTTTGATTGAGGAAACATTACATGGAAATTTAAACTTGAAGCAAGTTCAATTTGATGAATTTTTTTTAAGTTGTATAAACTATTAGATCTAGGTGACAAAGTGATATATTCATTATTAAGGAAAGGGGCTAGTCTCCCTTTTTCCTTCCTTAGTTGTATTATTTAGTATTTGTGTCATATCTTATTTTTCAATTCTTACTTCTACTATCGCGTCATTTGTGTTGTCTATCTCGCTATTTTGTTGTCGTTATTTTCCTTCCTATCCTGCTTTGATTACTCTTTTTTGAGCCGAGGGTCTATTTGAAACGGCCTCTCTACCCCCTCAAAGGTCTGCCTGCATATATCCTACTTTCTGTAGAACCCAATTGTGGGACTGCACTGGGTATGTTGTTGTTGTGAATAGTGACCATTCCCGTGCAAGTCTTCTAGTTTATGGTTTCTGGAGAGATCTCAAATTTCATTTGTAAAATCCCCGTGTGTATAGCCACTAGCCAGTGATTCTTTTGTACAATTGTGAGAAATATGGGACAATAATATTATTGAATTGTGTATCTACATTATTACATTGAGACTCTATTTATAGACACTACTTTAGGCTCCTTTTCCAACTAGGGCACTACAATATAATCCTTTTATAAGTAGGATTCTATAACTATTTCTATTCACATTCCTATTCGAAGTATATATTATTCTTGTTCCTATTCCTATTCTAACAGATTTGTTGGGTTATTGCTTTCTTAAATACCATGAGTATCCATAGACCCAATTATCGTGAGTTTTCCTAGATAATATCCGACCCTTCTTCCTCCGTTCCAACTCAATCTTATTTTAATTATGTAATTCCTACTACGCCTCATAAAATGAACTCCAGAATAAATTTGCAAAGAAGTGAATAGTTGAAGGGGTAATTCATAAAAAATAAGTGATTAAGATGCAAATTTAAAAAGTAAAAAAAAATGTACATGATTAAGGGTTCAAAAAACTCCCATTTCTTCTGTCCATATTGTTGTTTATTTTTGGGGAAAATACATATTTTGCGGCCTAAAATGTTACCGAAATGTCAGTTCTGGTTTTTGCTTTAAGCCCGAGCAGAATTTAGTGCTTTTCATCACTTCACCTTTAACAGCACCATGTTCTTATGTTTATTAAGATGAACTAAGTTATGCCATATAGGTTTGCCATCTTTATTCCAACTTCCTCTGTGTTATCAAGTATCTACACACGCATATGTTATAGTTATAGGGTGCCGCCCGTAGCCAACCCCTATATGCCAGCATTGGTGTTATAAGAAAACGTCAAATTGATTGTTGGGTCTGAACCAAATTATCTTCCAATTAAAAGGAAAAATAAATGGGTATAGTGATGAGCTAAGTAGCTTGCACAAATTGTGGGTGTACCTGCAAAGAAAGAATAGATTTGAGAATGAATTGCTTGCTTATTTCCCTCAAGCATTTTGGGGTTTATATAATAATGAGAAAGAATAGATTTGAAAATGAATTGCTTGCTTATTCCCTCAAGCATTTTGGGGTTTATATAATAATGTTTACAAGTAATCCTAATTTCTATATTTACAAGGAATAGGCTTTAGCCAATAAATAATTTCCTAATTCTCAACAGTACCAACAAAAAGTGTGTTAATGCAAAAGGCGAAACTGAGACAACGGTGCTACTCGATTGATATATGTAAAATGCGGATAGAACTGTTGCTACCAGATCAACTTTCTTCTTTGTGGATTACAAGAATGAAGTCTTTCAAGCGCTTCTTGTACATGTTTCCTTGTTCCTCATGTTTGCTTGTTACTTTAATGGTCGTATTTTTGGGTTGAGATTTACAGTCAAGTATAAACTAATAGTTATTCGCTTCCTTCTGTGAAGGCAATCTTGCAACTTGCAGAATCTGGATCATTTTTTGGCCAGGTTGACCTTTTCAGAGTACGTGCAAAGTTTGCCTTGACTGATGCCTATGAAGATCATTTCATGCTGCCTAAAGGAAGAATAATTCTTGTTACTCACCGGAGGGTCATCCTGTTGCAAGTAAGTGAATAGTCAGTTCACTTGAATAATTGAAAGGGGATTAGAACTCTTTTGCCATCCCAGTTATGCACTATTTCATGCACTTGTCCCCTCACTGAAAATATTTTCTACTATTTGTTGCCAGCAACCTTCCAATCTTATTGCACAAAAGAAGTTCAATCCGGCTAGAGATCCATGTGCAGTTTTATGGGATGTCCTCTTGGAAGACCTGGTGACGATGGAATTAACTCATGGAAAGAAAGATCTTCCAAATGGTCCCCCTTCACGGCTTATAATGTATCTTCAAAGTCGAACTCTTGAGGCAAAGGACCAAGTTCGTGTTATAAAGTGTCATCGTGATTCGAATCAAGCGTTCGAAGTTTATTCTTCTATTGAGCAAGCAAGGAGCGTTTATGGACCAAGTCAGTCAAAGGTATATGCTTATGATTTGTGTAAGAAAGTATGAGTACTTTGTGATCAAGGACTATGGTAACTCCAGAGTAGCAAAAGCTACTGAATACTTGGAAGATGCACAACAATTATGTGATTATTGCTGCTACTATTTGTCTATTCATGTATATATGTTTGTGTAATTGTTTTCCCCTGATGTTCAGGCATTGGTTAAAACAAAAGTGACTAGACCATATTCTCCTTTTGCCGATGTGGTCAGCAGTGAAGGAATTTGCTCCTGGTCTCCTCAGCAGATGCCTACTTCAACTTTTGGAAGCAGTGAGCAGTGAAGCAATAAACAATGATGGTAGCAAAATGAAGGATGTTATGACCAACTAATATCATTTCAAGAAAGCTATCATTTTCCATTGCTAAAATGGCAGAACCCTCACAAGGTACAAGTGGCAAGAACCAGGACTAGTCACTTTTCATCTTCATAGTGTAGAAATGCATGTATATATAATATATCTGTGTCAGCATATCAGTAGGTGTGCTAGAAATATTAGGACCAGATAATACCCCGGAAACTTGTACAGCTTTTCTCGTCCCTTTTAAACCTATACCTATACTATAAGTAGATGGTGGCCTGAAACCCCATAATCCGGGAAAAACCCTATGCAACTAAGCTTCACCATGCTCCATTGCTTAGAATCTGTATAGCTTTTGATTTAACTTGTATGCCTCCATTAATCTGAATATTTCCTTACATATATACGTAGTCTACGTATTAAGTCAAAACTGAAATTCTCAAAAAGGGGAAGTTTTTGTAGCAATTCCCTTGATGTTGTTGACTAATTTCTCAGCAGTTGCAAGTGAATTTCATTTCAAGTGGATTGTTTTTGTTTGTTATGTCCATGATGTCCCTTTATAATTGTATTAATTGTTATGGAATAGTTTAGGCTAGAGAAATGCACTGCCGTCTAATAATACATGGAAACCTATGTGGGGATTACCTACTTTTAGACGTAATTATGTTGAAATAGTTTTATCCAGAATCCATGCAAGTATAAGCATAGTACTGCAGCAAACACAACATTATTCATGCGGAATTATTTTTTATATGTAAAACTGACCAACCAGTGTATAAAGTAAATTGGTGATTGAGGATCGTTTTATGTTGGTGTGTGTGAGGTTTTGTTTCAAATTTGAGGTCATCTGGAGTGGTTTGATATATATTGCACATTCAAAGAACACCTTGTCTAACAACACAGAAATATTGCGTCATTCCGATGAGATTTGTGAATAATTTTACAAGATAGGTAGAATGTATATAACGCAATTATGTCAATCTAGCAGGATCTTGTGACCATTGAACAAGAACAAAATCATACCATTGGGTGAGATTTGTGAGCAATTTAACAAGATAGGTTTTATTTATTATGGATATAGCACAAACTCATGTTATGAACAATTGAAGCCGCACAAAATCATGTCAATTTAACGAAATAGGTAAATCAAACAAGCATACGTTTGCTCTAATTTATAAATCCATATGGCCAAGAGAAAAGACATTTTTGTGCCAAAAAGCAAACAAAGGACATAATTGCTCTATTTTCAATAGTTCATGTTGCTAAACACATTCTTCTCTTAGCTGCAATCCTTACTTCAATTTGTCAAAATTGAATAAGCGGCACTATTAGCTGCAATAAAACACCAAAGAAAAAATAAACCCAAAACAAAGAAGAATTGATCTTTTCCGTCTCGTAACAATATATCTGCCAAGATTTACCACAAGTGAGCCTTGCTCGAGTGGTTGAGCCACTTCCACCATCAGCCACTAAGTGGACATCACCAGCTCATATTTCACAATTACCAGAATATGCACCCATCACTTATAGAACTGGTCGGACAAATCACCAGACACTCAGCAATCAGAAGGTGAAACGATTAATTTTGGAGGTCTAAATACAACCATCATTCAACTGACAACCACCTTTACAACCATAATGAGCTTCATAGGTCACATATAATTTATAATATCAACCCAATCATTTTGCTATCTACCATTCAACCTGTAATGACAATTAAATGCTATTATGAAATAAGTAAAGTACCAGCTTGAAACATCTATTTATCACATAAAATGCTTAGAATAAATACACATAAGAGGTATAAAACATGAGGATAATATAAGAAGATGGATGACTATCAAGTATTTCATTTAGTAGCTTAGAAATCAATGCAAATTACAAGGTTAACTCAAGAGACCCACTAAAATTAAGCAAAAGGGTGCCCAAAACTATGAGTTATATCTTATAAAGTCATTCAACTATGAATTTTTTTTTAGCAAAGTCATTGAATTTTATTTTGTATCAATAAAATCACTCAACTAATTTTTATCTTCAAAAATCACTTAAGCACATTTATTATTAAAATAAATTTGACATGACAAAAATAAATTATTTTATATGCATAAACATGGACCTCACAAGTAAACAATTTTTTGTAGGAAAAACCACCGAACTATGAGTTAATATCTTAAAAAGTCATTCAACTATGAATTTTTTTTTAGCAAAGTCATTGAACTTTATTTTGTATCAATAAAATCACTCAACTAATTTTTATCTTCAAAAATCACTTAAGCACATTTATTATTAAAATAAATTTGACATGACAAAAATAAATTATTTTATATGCATAAACATGGACCTCACAAGTAAACAATTTTTTGTAGGAAAAACCACCGAACTAGACATACGTCACTACTATATATACTTACATTACCTCTACTTTCAAAAAATAACATATAATACCATTTTAATACTTTATATCATATATTTTAGGGATAAGGCATAAGTAGCCCCCCTAGACTATGATCGAAATCTCAAAGACACACCTTAACTAAATAAGGTCCTAATACCCCGAACTCATTTTTTGGTAATTTTGTACACTTTTTGGCTTACGTGGCTCCATGAGATGCGTGGAGATGTTTGAATGTCACGTAAGTATAAAAGGTGTACAAAATTACCAAAAAAATAGATTTGGGGTAATATATAGGATCTTAAGGTGTGTCTCTACGATTTCGGTCATAGTTTAGGAGATACTTGTATCTTATCCCTATATTTTAAAAGATATAATTAGATACACACATCCGTTAAAACAAGAATTGATTAATTATATTTTAAAGACTACCGTTAATGGTCCAATAACAATCAATATCTTTATCTCTCATCAACCATCCCCTTAGCCAACCATATCTCTCCCTTCATTGTAAGGGAAAGATAAACTCCCGGAGAATATATCAAAGGAGCTATCATTCTTTCATAGCTTCAAAAGCAGTGTTCACGTAACTAGATTCACAACTCCACAATATGCTCATAGCTTGGATCTTCATATCCAATATTATCTCCTAGTAGGTAGACAATATTATATTTGAAAATATCAGATTACTGCATGAGTTGAACGTTCTCAAGAATAAATATTGTATTTTTGAGATATTAATATTGGTTTCCCAACAATTAATAATAAGATTGGAAAAAAAAAGCATGCCAATGACTTATGAGTAACCAATTAGCTTTTGAACTTTGAATTCGGTGTTAGGACCGAAAATAAGCATGTATAATGAGGAAGCTAACAAAGCAAACCCCGAAAGACCATGAGTAAGAAGACAAACGAGAAATATATCAAAAGACACAGATTTAACGTGGTTCGGTCAATCGACCTACATCCACAAAGGAGATGAGCAATCCACTATATATTTATATGAGAGTACAAAATATAGAGAGAAATAACTTCAACCAATTCACTCGGAATACAAGTAGGTTCACAAATTCTTCCCCATAACCGAAACTCTCAAAACCCTAGGACTACATTGTGAATGTTGATTAAGTTAGAAGGAACAAACATATATTTATAGAGTCCTAAAACCTTTCCTACAAGAAAAAAAAATAGTCAAACTATTAAAACTTTTTCCTAAAAGGAAAACCTATTTATGGTAAGAAATCAGGACAAATAAACCCCAACATTCGGAACCCCTTAATTTTGGGATTGGATACACCTCGTTGTCACAACATTGTACTTGGATGAAAAAAATAACAATTCTGCTATCTCAAGGTGATCAAATAAGCCGAGGAAGAGGAGATGTCGCGGGTGGTTAGAGTCAGCCTTTACCAATGGGCACGGAAAATAAAGTATTCAACAATCGCGCGGAAAATAAAGTATTCAACAATCGCGAAGATAGATGATATTAATACAAGTATGTATGATGGAATACAATCTGACCAAAATTTATCATGGACTTGCTACTATCCTATTTATTTAAACTAGAACTCGAATTGCGGCAATAAGTTTGTTCTTTATTCAAATAACTTGTCAACTCCTTTTCTTTGACCTATTTGAGCACATTATTATAAAATTTTATTATTTACCAAAAGCAACCAGAAAAAGTAGAAAAGTATTTCTAGAACAATAGACAAGTAAAAATAGCTAAAAAGTACTATTTATTTTTAGATCTTCGAATTTCAATCAAACATGAAGAATTTCAATCGAAGGTGAGTGATTTCAAACGAACAAAAACGAATTCCAAAGAATATTTTAACCAAAACAAAGAGTTACAGTAACACAAAAGTATTTCTCAAATGTACAATATTTTTTCTACTCTTAGAATTCGATGTCTTCTTTTTTCGAAATGTTCAATTATAAAGTTTGTTTCTTTCTCTTTTGGCACTGAATTACGGATACTGTGACTTTAATAGAATTGCAACCTAACAAGAAGTGCAACCTAACAGGAAAGTGCATAACGGGAGGTGCAACCTAACATAAAACAGACTTTTTAGGCTTTAATTCAATTAAGGCAGGGCAATATACTTAGGCTTTAATTCAATTCCGGCAAGGCAATATGCTTAGGCTTTAATTCAATTCAGGCAGTGCAGTGCAACATAACAACAACCTAACTTACGCAACCTAACAGGAAGCAAAGCCAAACAAGGAGTGCAACCTAACACAAAACAAGCAGTGCAACAGGTTCATTATTTTTACAATATACTTAGGCTTAAATTTCAATTCATGCAGAGCAATATATTTAGGCTTTTATGCAATTCAGGCAGGGCAATATACAATTCAGATAGTGCAGGGCACTCGATTTTTTAACAAAACATGAAAGGGAGGGCAACATAACAGCAGGCAGTGCTGCCTGCTACAGGTTCATTTTTCAATATACTTGGGCTTTAATTCAATAACTTAAGGTAGTTTTGATACTATTTATAATAGTTATTTATAATAGTTACTTGTATTAAACATGCATACATGTTTCTCTATGATGTAAAAGAATAAAATATTTTTTTTATAGAACATTTCACACAATTTTTATATTAGATTTGAGATATATTTGTCTACTTATAATAATTTACACGTTTGTCTACCTGAAAAGATAAGGAAAAAGAAAAAAAAAACTCCTAATTGTGTTTAAATGCAAACCAATTGAATTAGATTATATGTGGTATTAAGTGGTTATTTGACCTTTTCTCTTAGAGATATTGCTAGTGGAATTTACTGTAACATTTATGGTGTGAGGATTTTATTAAGTCATTAAGGCAGTAAATATTTATAAAAATGGTGAAAAAAATGTAAAAGTATGATATTATGATTGATGATAATGTAACTTTTCATTTAAGGTCTTTCCACTTGTAATATGATACATGTTTTATTATTTAATGATTTATTAAATGATTTATAATATTACAATTTAGTGTAGGGGCAAATTGGAATCCAATTTTGCATTTTAAAGCTTCCTACTTTGGGCACGTGCAATGCATGTGTACTTCATAACAATGAATATGAATTATTAAAAATCACGTTCTTTTAAAATTGTGTTTGAGTTACAACAAAATATGAAAAGTAAAATGATAAATGTTTATAGTGTATAGTTAACTCATAAGAAGAAACTTTTTTGTATTTTGTCACGCCCCGAGCTACCCCCGAGACGCGGACACGGGACCTAGGACCACAAGTGATCCCAAGCTAACCCTACTGGCATGATCATGAGCATACTAAAGATAATAAACTGATGCGGAAGCTAATTCATAAATAAATCTGAAAAGATGGGGAATACCCATATACTATAACTGAATATATCAAATCTGAGAGTTTAATACAAAAGAAATATCAAACTCAAAACACTAAGCTGAATCTAACTGTGTCTGAAATAAGCCTCTAAACTGACTAGGAATGTTGGGACATGCCCCAACTAGATCTAGCAAAACTGAAACTAAAGACTAAAAGCGATAAAGATAAACATGTCACTAGTCCTCGAAGAATAAAGACTCACCATTGATGCTGCTGAACTGAAGATCGAGAACCGATCTAAGCGTGATCTGGATACTGAGAACCTGAACTACATCACGAGAAGATGTAGCGCACGTATGCGTCAGTACTTGAAAGGTACTGAGCAGGCAGGATAGAGTAAAGCTGAAAGAACATATAACTGAACAAAGCAATAAAACAATGAAATAATCTGAACATGATATAGATACTGAATACTGAGCTAACTAAATGCAATACCAATTTATAACATACTGACTGAATACTGAATGAACTGTACATGTGGTCAATGCAATAGAGTCTGATTGAACTGTGGGAGCTACTAATAACCGACATAAAACCACATGAGCTAAATGTGGAGTCCGATGTATACGCCCCATCGAGAGGACCCAATATACCCGGCCAAAGGTATAGAGGCATGACTGGCGTGATCACTAAACTGATGTTGCCCACGGAGGGGACTTACACCTACGTGGCTCGTAGTTCTGGGACTATATGGGTACGCTGAAACCCTAGTCCAACTCGGTATTATGCTACTCCCAATAGATTAAGTGGTTAACACATTATGACTGAGTTTCTGTAAATACTGGATAGCTCGAAACTGAATATGCAAACTGAGAATGCAACAATTAATCTGATAATGATGCATTCATAAATTGAGGCATGTAAAACTGAATACTGAAATATCTGACCTAGCATGTGTAATTCAAGAACTAAAGAAATACATAGCTAGGGTTCTGAAATTCATGCGATAAACTGAGCAATAACATGATAATCTGATTTGGAACATTTAAATAACTAATTCATGATGATCTGTTCAAATTCTAGAAACCCTAAGTCTGTTCATAATCATGGAATCAAGAATCTGACTGAATTCTAGGGACCTAATGGGCGAAAGGAACCCACTAGTGAAATCCCACATACCTGGTGACGAATTCCACGGAGAAATCTTTCGATTTCGGGGCTGGAACTGAAGAAACCTCGTTGCGTTCTTGAACTAGGGTTCTTGACCTTTTTCTCCTCTCTTGCTTCTAATTTTCTAAGTTTGATTAATGATTTTGACTAAGGTAAGTTCTAGTTATGTTTCTAGGCTTAAACTGATTAAAACCTCATGATTTAGGGTCTAAACGACGTATCTTAGGGGTTAAATGAAATAGGAAAAGACCAAAAGACCCCTGAATTAACTGTTGTCGGAGTGACTGACGGAATGGACCTACGGTCCGTCAATCAATCGACGGTCCGTCGATTGGGTCCGTAGGTCGAGTCTGCCCGACAGGGCTTCACTAAAATGGGCATAACTTTTTACTCGGAGTTCGAAATTTAGCAAACTCGGTGGCGTTCGAAAGATAATTCAATTATCTATCTAAACATAGGTCATGAGACACATAATTCATTTTGTGCTAAGAGTTATGACCATCTGAAATTGACCCATCAGAATTTTCAGCTAACTGGCTGCTGACCCTCGTCTACGGTCAGACCTACGGACCGTGGATTGAATGACGGTCCATGCTGGTCGACCGTAGTTTGTGTCAGAGGATGGGTAAGGGAAGTCTCGATCCACGGACCGTGGTCTGATCTACGGACCGTGGGTCTGTCCGTGAGTCGGGACTTAGCCAATTTTCTGAGCTAGTTTGGGGAGGGGTTGCAGTGATGAACCATGGACCACCAGCACGGGCTGTGGTCCGTGGATGGTGACCGTAAGTTGCACGTGCAACTTCTCAAAATCTGCATTTTTGGTCCGTTTCGCATACGGGGTGTTACATATTTAGTCATTGGGACCATTCGTCCTCGAATGAAGACTAATCTAGCTGAAATAGAGGGAGAGGGCTGCAATCCCTACCACTAAACACTGAGAACTGAATTTCTAACTGAACTGAGTTCCAAGAACATGCAAATACGCTGAAAATGCAAGTAAACTGAAGGAACATGATTCTAAGACTGAATTTTTGCATGAATGACTGAAAAACTGAAGAGGAACTATATTACCTCAAGCTGGAATGGAATCGGAAGGAAAGAGGTGAGGATACTTGGACTTCATGGCTGCTTCTGCTTCCCAAGTAGCTCCCTCTACGGACTAACTCCTCCACAAAACCTTGACTGAAGCGACTTCTTTATTTCTCAACCTTCTAACCTGACGATCGAGAATCTCAACTGGTACATCCTTATATGAAAGGCTATCTTTCACGGCCACACTCTTTAATGGCACTATGGATGCTGGATCACCCACACACTTCTTCAAAAGAGAAATGTGAAAGACTGGATGCACTGCTGCTAAATCTGCTGGCAACTCTAACTCATAAGCCAATTTACCAATCCTTTTCAAAATCCAGTAAGGGCCTACATATCTGGGGCTGAGCTTTCCTTTCTTGTCAAATCTCATCACTCCCTTCATGGGTGACACTTTCAGGAAAACCCAATCATCAACTTGGAACTCTAGTTCCCTTCTTCTCACATCTGCATAAGACTTCTGGCGACTCTGAGCAGTCTTAAGTCTATCTTTAATGAGTTGCACTTTCTCCATAGCATCAAGGACCGAATCTGGTCCTATTAAGGCTGCTTCACCTACTTCAAACCAACCAACTGGAGATCTACATCTACGCCCATATAATGCCTCATAAGGGGCCATCTGAATGCTGGAATGGTAGGTATTGTTGTAGGCGAACTCTATTAGAGGAAGGTGATCATCCCAACTACCCTTGAAGTCGATCACACAAGCTTTCAACATGTCCTCTAAGGTCTGAATGGTACGCTCTGCCTGACCATCCATCTGCGGATGAAATTCTGTGCTAAGTTTAACCTGAGTACCAAGACCTTTCTGAAATGACTTCCAGAAATGAGATGTAAACTGAGGACCTCAATCTGAGATGATAGACAAAGGAACTCCATGCAACCTCACAATCTCATTAATGTAAAGATTGGCGTAATCCTCCGCCGAATCTGTAGTCTTGACCGCCAAAAAGCGAGAAGACTTAGTAACCCTATCAATAATCACCCAAATGGAGTCATGTTGCCTGCGAGTACGAGGTAAACCTGTGATGAAGTCCATGTTGATCACTTCCCACTTCCAAGTAGGAATGTCAATCTCTTGAGTCATACCTCCTGGTTTCTGATGTTCTACCTTTACTTGCTGGCAATTGGGGCACTTAGCCACAAAGTCTGTTATATCTCTTTTCATACCATTCCACCAATAGACTTCCCGTAGATCACGGTACATCTTAGTGGCACCTGGATAAATAGAATATCTGGAATTATGGGCTTCTGCGAGAATATGTTGTCTCACTTCACCCACATCAGGAACACACAATCTACCTTGATAGCGAAGTACACCATCTCCCCCTTGGGAGAAAACCTCCACTCTCTGATTGTGGACTGCACCCTTAAGTTCAAGCAAGATTGGATCACTATCTTGCATTTCCTTAACCCCTACTACCAAAGAAGATTCTGCCCCATTCTGAACCGTTACACCACTATCTGATATGCTCATAAGACGAACTCCTAGGCGAGCAAGTCTGTGAACATACTTTGCTAGCTCTCTCCTTTCTTCCTCAACATGTGATACACTACTCATGGATAATCTGCTAAGAGCATCTGCTACTACATTCGCCTTACCCGGATGGTAATGCACACTCATATCATAATTTTTGAGGAACTCAAGCCACCTTCTCTAGCGAAGATTCAACTCTTTCTGGGTGAATACAAACTGAAGGTTCTTATGGTCTGTGAACACATCTACATGAACACCATACAAGTAGTGTCTCCAAATCTTAAGTGCAAACACCACTGCTGCAAGCTCAAGGTCATGAGTTGGATAATTCTTCTCATGTACCTTAAGTTGTCTAGAAGCATAAGCTATAACCTTACCTCGCTGCATCAACACACAACCTAGGCCGACTCTGGATGCATCACAATAGATCACATAACCATCTGAACCCTCTGGTAGAGTCAAGATAGGAGTTGTAGTCAACCTAGTTTTCAGTTCTGCAAAGCTTTTCTCACAATCATCTGACCATTGGAACTTAACCTTTTTCTGAGTTAACTTAGTCAATGGAGAGGCTATGGATGAAAATCCTTCCACAAACCGTCTGTAATATCCCGCTAGACCCAAGAAACTTCTGATATCTGTAGCAGAGGTAGGTCTGGGCCAGTGTTTCGCTGCTTCTATCTTCTGGGAATCTTCTTGAATTCCTTCACTAGACACAACATGCCCAAGGAAGGCAACTGATTGTAACCAAAACTCACACTTGTTAAATTTTGCATATAACTGGCGATCTTTGAGAGTTTGGAGAACAACTCTCAAATGACTTGCATGTTCTTTCTCATTCCTAGAGTAAATGAGGATATCATCAATAAAGACGATAACGAACAAGTCCAAGTACTGCTTGAACACTCTGTTCATCAAATCCATGAAAGCTGCAGGAGCATTGGTTAGTCCAAATGACATAACTACAAATTCGTAATGACCATACCGAGTTCTGAAGGCTGTCTTCGGAATGTCACTATCTCTGACTCTACGCTGATGATAACCTGATCTGAGGTCTATCTTTGAGAAATGACTAGCACCTTGAAGTTGGTCAAACAAGTCATCAATCCTGGGGATGGGATACTTATTCTTGATTGTGTCTTTGTTCAACTGCCTATAGTCAATACACATTCTGAGAGAACCATCTTTCTTCTTCACGAACAACACTAGTGCACCCCATGGCAAAATACTGGGTCTGATGAAGCCCTTATCTAGAAGGTCTTTCAACTGCTCTTTCAATTCCTTAAGCTCAGCTGGAGCCATTCTGTAATGAGGTATAGAGATAGGTTGGGTATCTGGAAGGAGATCAATTCCAAAGTCTATTTCCCTTTCGGGAGGAACTCCAGGAAGATCTTCGGGGAACACTTTTGGAAACTCACTGACTACAGGAACTGACTCAAGAGTTAGGGATTCGGAACTAGAATCCTTAACCCGAACTAGATGATAGAGATAACCCTTAGAGATCATCTTTCTAGCCTTAAGGTAAGAAATGAATCGACCCATAGGTGCTAAGCTACTACCCTTCCATTCTAGGATTGGTTCGTCTGGAAACTAAAAACGAATAATCCTAGTTCTACAATCGACTGAGGCATAACATGAATGTAACCAATCCATGCCTAGAATGACATCGAAGTCTACCATTTCTAACTCTACAAGATCTGCTGAGGTGACTTTTTGAGAGACTGTGACAGGGAAATTTATGTATACCCGTCTTGCTATAACTAGGTCACCGACTGGAGTAGAGACTGAGAAGGGTTCTAAAAGAGTTTCTGGACTAACACTGAATAGGACTGTTATGTAAGGACTTACAAAAGACAAAGTAGCCCCTGGATCTAACAATGCATAAACATCAATATCAAAGACTCGTAACATACCAGTGACTACATCAGGAGAATCTTCCTGATCTTGTCGAGCCTAAAGAGCATAAAGCCTGTTTTGGTGCTGTCCGCCACCAGTACCAGAAGAGTTACCCTGCTGAGTCGGGCGACCTGCTAGTGCTGCTGAAGTTGTAGACTGAGCTCTACCATTATTTCCTCATTGACCTTGTCTTGAAGGACAATCCTTCAATCTTTGACCAGACTGGGCACACCCAAAGCATCCTTCCTTACCTGCAAGGCACTCGCCCAGATGGTTCCTACTACATTTCGGGCAATTTGGGTAGGTTTTGGTGCCTAAAACACTACTTTGAGACTTAGAGCCTGACGCCCTACCTTTCTGATCATTACGGAACCTGGGGGATGGAACACTAGCTGATGAAGGGGCTGGAGTCGAAGACATCAGCTGAAAATGCGAGCGGTTTCCACCACCCGATTTCTGGTGGGAATACTCGTAGTTACCTGTTCTTGCTTTCTTAGTCTCCTTAGCATGTTCCCTAAGCTTATCACCCTCAACCTGCTGAGCATGAGTCATGAGCCTAGAGATGTTCATGTCTCCCAACAACATAGCATTCCTGCACTCTGTTTTCACTAAGTCTGACACTCCATAGAGAAACTTATTCATCTGAGCCCTGGAATCAGCAACCATGTGAGGAGCATACCTGGAGAGTTGGTTAAACTTGAGCCCATACTCTTGGACAGTCATGTTACCCTGCCTTAAGTTCATAAATTCCTGGGCCCTTGCTTCTCTCAACTCTATGGGGAAAAACCTGTCTAGAAAGGTTTCGCTGAAACATTCCCAAGTAATAGGAGCAGCATCTGTACCCCTGTTCTCCTTCCACTGAGTATACCAGATATGAGCTATATCCTTAAGTTGGTAAGATGCTAACTCAACCCGATCATTCCCAGTGACCTGCATCACCTCAAAGATCTTCTTGATCTCATCCAAGAAATTCAGGGAATCTTCACCAGTCTGCGATCCTAAGAACTCTGGAGGATTCATCCTAACAAAGTCACGGACCCTTGCTGCTGCTGATCCACCGTTCGCATTCACAGGAGCTTGAACCCGCTGATTGTTCTGGTTAGCGACACTTTGAGCCAACATCTAAATGGCATTCCTGAATTCAGCATTTGAGACTTCCTGATCTGGAACTGGAGGAGCTGCGTTTGTGTTCCTGGCATTCGCATTCTTGGCGTTAGCTCTACGGGGAGACATGATCGCTGAAATGTAGAACGTCGAGTTAGAATAGAATTAGATCATACCTTACGCACGATAAGAATATCAAGAAAGTGAAGTTTTCCTAAAACACTTCATAGCCTCCCTCTCATTAGATGTGGTGCACTTCACACCCATGAAAAGGACTCTACTTAGTGCGGCTTTTCAGACATCCTAGGACATTTAAACCTAGTGCTCTGATACCAAGTTTGTCACACCCCGAGCTACCCCCGAGATGCGGACACGGGACCTAGGACCACAAGTGATCCCAAGCTAACCCTACTGGCATGATCATGAGCATACTAAAGATAATAAACTGATGCGGAAGCTAATTCATAAATAAATCTGAAAAGATGGGGAATACCCATATACTATAACTGAATATATCAAATCTAAGAGTTTAATACAAAAGAAATATCAAACTCAAAACACTAAGTTGAATCTAACTATGTCTGAAATAAGCCTCTAAACTGACTAAGAATGTTGGGACATGCCCCAACTAGATCTAGCAAAACTGAAACTAAAGACTAAAAGCGATAAAGATAAACATGTCACTAGTCCTCGAAGAATAAGGACTCACCACTGATGCTGCTGAACTGAAGATCGAGAACCGATCTAAGCATAATCTGGATACTGAGAACATGAACCTACATCACGAGAAGATGTAGCGCACGTATGCGTCAGTACTTGAAAGGTACTGAGCAGGCAGGATAGAGTAAAGCTGAAAGAACATATAACTGAACAAAGCAATAAAACAATGAAATAATCTGAACATGATATAGATACTGAATACTGAGCTAACTGAATGCAATGACCAATTTATAACATGCTGACTGAATACTGAATGAACTGTACATGTGGTCAATGCAATAGAGTCTGATTGAACTGTGGGAGCTACTAATAACCGACATAAAACCACATGAGCTAAATGTGGAGTCCGATGTATACGCCCCATCGAGAGGACCCAATATACCCGACCAAAGGTATAGAGGCATGACTGGCGTGATCACTAAACTGATGTTGCCCACGGAGGGGACTTACACCTACGTGGCTCGTAGTTCTGGGACTATATGGGTACGCTGAAACCCTAGTCCAACTCGGTATTATGCTACTCCCAATAGATTAAGTGGTTAACACATTATGACTGAGTTTCTGTAAATACTGGATAGCTCGAAACTGAATATGCAAACTGAGAATGCAACAATTAATCTGATAATGATGCATTCATAAATTGAGGCATGTAAAACTGAATACTGAAATATATGACCTAGCATGTGTAATTCAAGAACTAAAGAAATACATAGCTAGGGTTCTGAAATTCATGCGATAAACTGAGCAATAACATGATAATCTGATTTGGAACATTTAAATAACTAATTCATGATGATCTGTTCAAATTCTAGAAACCCTAAGTCTGTTCATAATCATGGAATCAAGAATCTGACTGAATTCTAGGGACCTAATGGGCGAAAGGAACCCACTAGTGAAATCCCACATACCTGGTGACGAATTCCACGGAGAAATCTTTCGATTTCGGGGCTGGAACTGAAGAAACCTCGCTGCGTTCTTGAACTAGGGTTCTTGACCTTTTTCTCCTCTCTTGCTTCTAATTTTCTAAGTTTGACTAATGATTTTGACTAAGGTAAGTTCTAGTTATGTTTCTAGGCTTAAACTGATTAAAACCTCATGATTTAGGGTCTAAACGACGTATCTTAGGGGTTAAATGAAATAGGAAAAGACCAAAAGACCCCTGAATTAACTGTTGTCGGAGTGACTGACGGAATGGACCTACGGTCCGTCAATCAATCGACGGTCCGTCGATTGGGTCCGTAGGTCGAGTCTGCCCGACAGGGCTTCACTAAAATGAGCATAACTTTTTACTCGGATCTCGGAATTTAGAAAACTTGGTGGCGTTGGAAAGATAATTCAACTATCTATCTAAACATAGGTCATGGGACACATAATTCATTTTGTGCTAAGAGTTATGATCATCTGAAGTTGACCATCAGAATTTTCAGCTAACTGGCTGCTGACCCTCGTCTACGGTCAGACCTACGGACCGTGGATTGAATGACGGTCCATGCTGGTCGACCGTAGTTTGTGTCAGAGGCTGGGTAAGGGAAGTCTCGATCCACGGACACAGACCACGAACCGTGGTCTGATCTACGGACCGTGGGTCTGTCCGTTAGGCGGGACTTAGCCAATTTTCTGAGCTGGTTTGGGGAGGGGTTGCACTGGTGAACCACGGACCACCAGCACGGGCCGTGGTCTGACCTACGGTCCGTGGATGGTGACCGTAAGTTGCACCTGCAACTTCTCAAAATCTGCATTTTTGGTCCGTTTCGGATACGGGGTGTTACATATTTAGTCATCCCCTTATTATAATTTCGATGTATAAATTTTATATTTCCTTTAAAAGAAAAAATAAAGTAGCAAAAACAAACATAGAGGCACACGACCTTATGATTAACTTCCTTAAAATGTCTCTCTTCAAAAATCACTTAAGCACATTTATTATTAAAATAAATTTGACATGACAAAATAAATTATTTTATATGCATAAACATGGACCTCACAAGTAAATAATTTTATTTTTTTTAGGAAAAATCACCTAACTAGACATACGTCACTATCATATATACTTACATTACATCTACTTTGAAACAACAACATATAATACCGTTTTAATATTTTATATCATATATTTTAGGGATAAGGCATAAGTAGCTCCCTAGATTATGATCAAAATCTCAAAGACACACCTTAACTACATAAGGTCTTAATACCCCGAATTTAGTTTTTGGTAATTTTGTACATTTTTTGGCTTACGTGGCTCCATGAGGTGCGTGGAGATGTTTGAATGTCACGTAAGTAGAAAAGGTGTACAAAATTACCAAAAAAATAGATTTGGGGTAATATATAGGATCTTAAGGTGTGTCTCTACGATTTCGCTCATAGTTTAGGAGATACTTGTATCTTATCCCTATATTTTAAAAGATATAATTAGATACACACATCCGTTAAAACTAGAATTGACTAATTATATTTTAAAGACTACCGTTAATGGTCCAATAACAATCAATATCTTTATCTCTCATCAACCATCCCCTTAGCCAACCATATCTCTCCCTTCATTGTAAGGGAAAGATAAACTCCCGGAGAATATATCAAAGGAGCTATCATTCTTCCATAGCTTCAAAAGCAGTGTTCACGTAACTAGATTCAAAACTCCACAATATGCTCATAGCTTGGATCTTCATATCCAATATTATCTCCTAGTAGGTAGACAATATTGTATTTGAAAAATATCAGATTACTGCATGAGTTGAACGTTCTCAAGAATAAATATTGTATTTTTGAGATATTAATATTGGTTTCCCAACAATTAATAATAAGATTGGAAAAAAAAAAACATGTCAATGACTTATGAGTAACCAATTAGCTTTTGAACTTTGAATTCAGTGTTAGGACCGAAAATAAGCATGTATAATGAGGAAGCTAACAAAGCAAACCTCAAAAGACCATGAGTAAGAAGACAAACGAGAAATATATCAAAAGACACAAAGATTTAACGTGGTTCGGTCAATCGACCTACATCCACAAAGGAGATGAATATAGAGAGAAATAACTTCAATCAATTCACTCGGAATACAAGTAGGTTCACAAATTCTTCTCCATAACCAAAACTCTCAAAACCCTAGGACTACATTGTGAATGTTGATTAAGTTAGAAGGAACAAATATATATTTATAGAGTCCTAAAACCTTTCCTACAAGAAAAGGAATAGTCAAACTATTAAAACTTTTTCCTAAAAGGAAAACCTATTTAAGGTAAGAAATCAGGACAAATAAACCCCAACATTCGGAACCCCTTAATTTTGGGATTGGGATACACCTCGTTGTCACAACATTGTACTTGAATGAAAAAAATAACAATTCTGCTATCTCCAGGTGATCAAATAAGGCGAGGAAGAGGAGATGTCGCGGGTGGTTAGAGCCAGCTTTTACCAATGGGCACGGAAAATAAGTATTCAACAATCTGACCAAAATTTATCATGGACTTGCTACTACCCTATTTATTTAAACTAGAACTCGAATTGCGGCAATAAGTTTGTTTTTTATTCAAATAACTTGTCAACTCCTTTTCTTTGACCTATTTGAGCACATTATTATAAAATTTTATTATTTACCAAAAGCAACAAGAAAAAGTAGAAAAGTATTTCTAGAACAATAGACAAGTAAAAGTAGCTAAAAAGTACTATTTATTTTATCTTCGAATTTCAATCGAACATGAAGAATTTCAATCGAACATGAATGATTTCAAACGAACAAAAACGAATTCCAAAGAATATTTTAACCAAAACAAAGAGTTACAGTAACACAAAAGTATTTCTCAAATGTACAATGTTTTTTCTACTCTAAAGAATTTGATGTCTTCTTTTTTCGAAATGTTCAATTATAAAGCTTGTTACTTTCTCTTTTGGCACTGAATTACGGATACTATGACTTTAATAGAATTGCAGCCTAACAAGGTGCAACCTAACATATAACATACTTTTTAGGCTTTAATTCAACTAAGGCAAGACAATATACTTAGGCTTTAATTCAATTCCGACAGGGCAATAGCTTAGGCTTTAATTCAATTCAGGCAGTGCAGGGCACTAAATTTTTTAACATAACATAGAAGTGAGGGAGTGCAACATAACAACAACCTAACTTACGCAACCTAACAGGAAGCAAAGCCAAACAGGGAGTGCAACCTAACACAAAACAAGCAGTGCAACAGGTTCATTATTTTTACAATATACTTAGGCTTAAATTTCAATTCATGCAGAGCAATATATTTAGGCTTTTATGCAATTCAGGCAGGGCAATATACAATTCAGACAGTGCAGGGCACTGGATTTTTTAACAAAACATGAAAGGGAGGGCAACATAATAGCAGGCAGTGCAACAGACTCATTTTTCAATATACTTGGGCTTTAATTCAATAACTTAAGGTAGTTTTGATACTATTTATAATAGTTACTTGTATTAAACATGCATACATGTTTCTCTATGATGTAAAAGAATAAAATATTTTTTTATAGAACATTTCACACAATTTTTATATTAGATTTGAGATATATTTGTCTACTTATAATAATTTACACGTTTGTCTACCTGAAAAAGATAATGCAAAAGAAAAAAAAACTCCTAATTGTGTTTAAATGCAAACCAATTGAATTAGATTATATGTGGTATTAAGTGGTTATTTGACCTTTTCTCTTAGAGATATTGCTAGTGGAATTTACTGCAACATTTATGGTGTGAGAATTTTATTAAGTCATTAAGGCAGTAAATATTTATAAAAATGGTGAAAAAAATGTAAAAGTATGATATTATGATTGATGATAATGTAACTTTTCATTTAAGGTCTTTCCACTTGTAATATGATACATGTTTTATTATTTAATGATTAATTAAATAATTTATAATATTATAATTTAGTGTAGGGGCAAAATTGAAATCCAATTTTGCATTTTAAAGCTTCCTACTTTGGGCATGTGCGTTGCACGTGTACTCCATAACGATGAATATGAATTATTAAAAATCACATATTTTCTTTTAAAATTGTGTTTGAGTTACAACAAAAATATGAAAAGTAAAATGATAAATGTTTATAGTGTATAGTTAACTCATAAGAAGAAACTCTTTTGTATTTAGTCATCCCCTTATTATAATTTCGATATATAAATTTTATATTTGCTTTAAAAGACAAAATAAAGTAGCAAAAACAAACATAGAGGCACACTACTTTATGATTAACTTCCTTAAAATGTCTCTCTTGAAATTAAATTAATAGTTATACATTTCAGGAAGATAAAATGTTTTAACATTAATTAGTAGAAGATAAAACTCTCCTTCTCATTAAGTAGAATGCAATTAAGTAATTCAAATTATGACTAAGAAAACTTAATTAGAAGGAAATAACTAAAGAATTAAAGTGCAACAGAGATGACAAATTTGTATGTGGTAGTGGTATATATTGATTTAGCTACAACTCCTCATATTCTTTAATTTAAGATTAAAAGAGGGAAAGACTTGATTCATGTACTTATTTAAAATTCTAGAAATCCTAATTGACTCTTGTTCTTCCACATTCCCTTTCTAATAAATAACTTACAAGTCAAAAAACAATTAAAATAATATTATTTAATTAATTAGAAAAAAAGGGGAAAACCTTGATTCATGTACTTATTTAAAATTCTAGAAATCCTAATTGGCTCTTGTTCTTCCACATTCCCTTTCTAATAAATAACTTACAAATAAAAAAATAATTAAAATAATATTATTTAATTAATTAGATGATTAAGTAAAATGGTAATCCAACTTTTCTTAATTCAATTCAGGCAGGGCAATAGACAATTCAGGCAGGAAGTGTAACCTAATGCAACACAGGCAGTGCAATAGGTGTGTTTTTCTATATAATTTAATTCAATTCAGGCAGGGGAGGCATATCACTGAATTTTCTAACACAACTTAGCAGGGAGGGAGTGCAACTTAGATGGGAGGGAGTGCAACATCGCAAACCGTGGAACAGAACAGTCCATTGCAGAAAGTGCAACCTAACAAGAATTGAATAAGGGAAGTGCAACCTGACAAACAATGCAACTTAACACAACACAGGCAGTGCTTTAGGATCATTATTTTTACAATATACTTGTGCTTTAATTCAATTCAGGCAGGGAACTGAATGCAACTTAGAAAGGAGGGAGTGCAACTTAGAAGGCAGGACACTGAATGCAACTTAGAAGGTAGGGAGTGCAACTTAGCAAACAACTCAACACAACAGCCCCTAACAGGAAGCACAACCTTACTGGAAGTGCATAACATGAGGTGTAACTTGACAAATAGTGCAACCTAACACAACAGAGGCAGTGCAGGGCTAAATTCAACATAACATAAAAGAGAGGGCAACATAACAGCCCCAACATGAAGTGCAACCTCAGACCTAACACAATACAGGCAGTGCAACAGGTTTGTTTTCAATATACCTGGGCTTTAATTTAATTCAGGCAAGGGATATACGGAGCACTGAATTTTCCAACACAAATTAGAAGGGAGGGAGTGCAACTTAGAAATGATGGAGTGCAACATATATAGCAAATTGTGCAACATTACAGCCCTTAACAGGAAGCACAGCCTAACAGGAAGTGCATAGCAGTAAGTTCAACCTGACAAACAGTGCAACTTAACACAATACCGGTGGTGCAGTGCAACTGGTTCATTATTGTTTTCATAAACATAGCAGGGAGGGAATGCAACAAATTAGGGTAAGCAGGGAGGGAGTGCAACATAGGAAACAAGCCAACATAGCAGGGAGATAGTGCATCACAAGAAGCAAGGCACTATAGCAAAGAGAGAGGACAACATAGCAAACAGTGAAACATATAACAGCCCTAAGTGATTCATTATTTTTACCATAAGTGTCAACAGGCAACCCTTGAATATTTTGTAGACTGATAAGATTTGATAGGGCAAAGTGCAAGGTATTTAATGCCTGAGAATTTAAAATTTCAACAGAAAATAGGAAGGACTTCTGTCTTATTCAATCAGTTTATCCTTCCACACTTCTTTCAGACCTTTCTCGCATCGTGTTCAAACTTTTGTTTTACCCTTGGTGGTAGTTGCCTTGACAGCAGCAGCATCCTTCTTCTCCATTTTCTGCAAGAAATTCATTAGGATTTTCATCATAATTTTGATCTCTTTTATAATAATTGAATGCTTACCTTTTTCCTTTCTTAGCGATGTTTACTGTATCTTTCAACTCCCTTTGAACAGATGTCGCAAGTCCAATCATCACTTTTACTTTTTGTTTCATTTGTCACTTTGTAATTCACATTCTCATTGTCTTTTCCCTTAAGATTGGCTTCTCTGTGAGGTGTTGACATCTTTTCCTGCTTATCAAGAGAAACATAGTAACTGAGTAAATCGATCCAAGCAATTTTTTTTCTTTTCAAACTAGATCTAGCAATAACTAATAGTACTTATTACTAATCTATACTAAAACATTGACATTGAACCTTGAGGTCTCTAGTTCAATCCCAGCAGAGACTAAAATAATTGGGTGATATCTTCTCATTTGTCCTAACCTTGATGGACAAAGGTACCAGTGTTGTTGGTGGGAGGTGATAGGTATCCATGGAATTAGTCAAGGTACATGAAAGCTGCCCCTGACACCACGGTTATAAAAAAATAAAAGTAAAAGAGAGAGAACTTTGGACTATTGTTATAAAAGTTATCTTCGTCGTGACGCTATCTTTAAACAGGTTGAAGGATTATTAACAGATCAATTCTAGTAGGGATAACTGAGTCATTGTCTTATTTATCTGGCTTCCACATTCCTATATTTAGTGATTAGTTAGTACTTTCAAACTCATGGTAATTGCAGGTTTTATGTGACTGAAATCTTCCTTGCACTGGAGTATTTGCATGTGCTTGGAGTTGTATATCGGGATTTGAAACCCGAAAACATACAGATTTGGAGTTTAGGGTTTGTGCTTTGTTATTACCTTTTTGTCCTTTACTTTTAGGTTGTTAACATATTGAAATTACTAGTTTTGGTTGCGTGTGTTGCACGTATATTTCTATTAGTTTGTGTCAAAATCTTATATACAATTTCAACTGATATGTTAGACAATAAAAATAAATATTAAAGTATATCGAAAAATACAAGTTTCTAAGGATAATGAATATTAATCTTATATTTTAATGTTGTTACACTTACATTCAAAATTGATTTAATATTTGTAAAGTTAAAATATAACTTAAGGTAGTTTTGACACTAGTAAACATGCATACATGTTTCTCTATGATGTAAAAGAATACAATATTTCTTTAAAATGTTTTTATAGAACATTCCACACAATTTCTATACTAGATTTGAGATATATTTGTCTACCTATAATAATTTACACATTTGTCTACCTGAAAAAGATAATGCAAAAGAAAAAAAAAACTCTTAATTATATTGTGCTTAAATGCAAACCAATTGCATTAGTATTATATGTGGTATTAAGTAGTCATTTGACCTTTTCTCTTAGAGATATTGCTAGTGGAATTTACTTCAACATTTATGGTGTGAGGATTTTATTAAGTCATTAAGGCAGTAAATATTTATAAAAATGGTGAAAAAAAATGTAAATGTATGATATTATGATTGATTATAATGTAACTTTTCATTTAAGGTCTTTCCACTTGTAATATGATACATGTTTTATTATTTAATGATTAATTAAATGATTTATAATATTATAATTTAGTGTAGGGGCAAAATTGGAATCCAATTTTGAATTTTAAAGCTTCCTACTTTGGGCACGTGCGTTGCACGTGTACTCCATAACGATGAATATGAATTATTAAAAATCACATATTTTCTTTTAAAATTGTGTTTGAGTTACAACAAAAATATGAAAAGTAAAATGATAAATGTTTATAGTGTATAGTTAACTCATAAGAAGAAACTCTTTTGTATTTAGTCATCCCCTTATTATAATTTCGATATATAAATTTTATATTTGCTTTAAAAGACAAAATAAAGTAGCAAAAACAAACATAGAGGCACACTACCTTATGATTAACTTCCTTAAAATGTCTCTCTTGAAATTAAATTAATAGTTATACATTTCAGGAAGATAAAATGTTTTAACATTAATTAGTAGAAGATGAAACTCTCCTTCTCATTAAGTAGAATACAATTAAGTAATTCAAATTATGACTAAGGAAACTTAATTAGAAGGAAATAATTAAAGTGCAACAGAGATGACAAATTTGTATTTGGTAGTGGTATATATTGATTTAGCTACAACTCTTCATATTCTTTAATTTAAGATTAAAAGAGGGAAAGACTTGATTCATGTACTTATTTAAAATTCTAAAAATCCTAATTGACTCTTGTTCTTCCACATTTCCTTTCTAATAAATAACTTACAAGTCAAAAAATAATTAAAATAATATTATTTAATTAATTAGAAAAAAAGGGGAAAACCTTGATTCATGTACTTATTTAAAATTCTAGAAATCCTAATTGGCTTTTGTTCTTCCACATTCCCTTTCTAATAAATAACTTACAAATAAAAAAATAATTAAAATAATATTATTTAATTAATTAGATGTTTAATTTAGTTTAGGGGTAAAATGGTAATCCAACTTTTCATCTTTGGAGCTTCCCACTTTTAGTAAGAATAGTCCATGCGAAAGATATGAATTACTGTCAAAATCACATTTTAATCCGTATCACAAGCTAGTAAAAAATATATAATTTAAAATAGGTGAATTCAAATAACTTCTTTATTGTATGTCAAATTGATTAGACATTTGATGAACCTGCAAAATTTAGTTTGGTAACTAAAATAATGAGTTACATTTTTAAGTTATTAGGTTCAAACATATGATATATTAGTATGTGCAAAAATGAATAACAAAAATGATTAATGTTTCTCATTTAAATGCACAATAAGAAAATTTCTATGTATACCTTAAATTGATATCTATACAAGTCCAACATTCATACAATTCTAAATGCTTCATGGAAGAAAAATTCTATAATGGAGAAAGAAAGCAAGAACGAAAAGTTGAGGATATTGCAAAGAAAGTCCTCATGCTATGAAAAGAAAACTTTGTTATTGTTAGAGACAACATATCAACATATCAACATAAGATTGTTCACTGTTTAATACTACAAATGTATTAAATTTTCTCTCTTTTTTTTCGCTACTATTTTTTCTTCTTGATTACCAATTTTCAGCATTTTTTTGGTTATCTTCACTTGCAACTTCTAACTCTCTTATCTTCTTATGTTGAATTGTGCAATTTTCCTAATTCGATTTCCTATTGTGAGCTTCCATCTTTGTAAGTTGGTTCTTAAATAGCATTAAGAAATGACCCTTTAAACTCAAATTTTAATTCTAAAATTGATTTCTACATTAAAGTGATGAATGACTTTCCATATCATAACTTTTCAAATTCTTCCATTATGAGATTTATGATTACGATTAAAAGCAATATCAATGTACTCATTTATCAAGAAAGTGATAATTTAATTATTTAAAGGCTTAAGAATTTCAAATTCTACCATTATGTAATTAAAATATTTATATTTAATCAAATTTTTAATTTAGTAGAGAGGCAAAATGGTAATTCAACTTTTCACTTTGGAGCTTCCACCACAAACCAGAATTACCTTTTAATTTATTTATTTCCAAAACTAGTTTTCCCCTTTCATAAAAAGTTGTGACTTTTATGAAAAGTTGTGACTTTTATGAAAAGTTGTGACTTTAATGAAGAGTTGCGACTTTTATGAAAAATTGTGACTTTAATGAAGAGTTGCGACTTTTATGAAAAGTTGTTGCGGCTTTTATGAAAAGTTGTGACTTTTATGAAAGGTTGTGACCTTTCCGAAGGGTTGCAACTTTTCCAAATAGTTTTAACCTTTCTAATAAGGCACAATAAACATTTGTTCACACTATCCTTTGTTGTCTATAAATAGAGGGATTTCCTCTCATTTTAAAACAACGAAAATTCTGAACCTCCTCCTCTTCTTCTTCACAATTAAATATTTGTGTACTTTGCTTCTATTGAGTGAGTCACTGACACCGTTGCTTATATTGCAGATCATGGTATGTATTTTTACAGTCATTAATTTATGATTATGTTATTAAGGATAAATGATAAGATGTAATAATTTTAATTTTCCTTTACATTATTAATGTTTGTTACTACGTAATCTTGTATGTAAGATAATATAGTGTTTAAGTTTTAATGACTGATAGGTTTTAAGTATTATTTCATAAATTCCGTGAAGTTAAATTCCCGCGCGAAGCGCGGATAATTTTACTAATAATATATGATATGTGATAAATTACTTGAATTTAAAATTTAATTTCTTTGAATTGTAAGACTAAAGCAGATATAAATATTTCGAGTATTCGAATATTAAAAAAAAAAAAAAAAATCAATTTATAAAGATTTATGTAGGCCAATTTTTTATAAGTATCAATAATTCGAATATCAATTTTTTAATAGAATTTTATTGGTTTATATTGAAATACTTTCTTTCTAATAATAATTATGTAAAGATATTGTATCCTTTGTAATTACATCTGTAAAAATAGTATTAAATATATACTTAAGTGAGCATTACAAAAAGGGTGAAAGAACAAAGAGAAACACGAATTTTCTTGACTTTTGTTCTTTATCCCTCTTTCGTTAAAGAGAAACACGAATTTTCTTGACTTTTGTTCTTTATCCCTCTTTCGTTAAAGAGAAACACGAATTTTCTTGACTTTTGTTCTTTATCCCTCTTTCGTTAAAGAGAAACACGAATTTTCTTGACTCAAATTTAGCTCAAAACGCTTAGACATTTCATTAAGGTTTTCAGCAACAATTTCAATTGCTATTAAAGATAATTGGCAGCAACAATTTCTTATGCAATTTCTTTTAATTACTATATATGTAAGTTGTTGTGAATGAATATCCAGATATACTTTTACAAATTAAATTACACGACAGTTTTATATCAGTTAAAGTTCTTTAAGATCTTCTGTTATTTTAATTACTTGTAAGTAGTCTGTCATTTAAAGTTTACCATGAATTTTATATAAAGTTTTTATTGAACTATACGTACAAATTAGTTATTTGAACTTTTGTTTTTAGCTTTCTTCTTATTATGTTATTTCACATTGTTTAAAATTTAATTGTAGATTTGGTTTAGTTTTCAAAATTAAGGATAGACTTGTGTAGTTATAGTTTGTATTATCTTTTTGAACAAAATATATTTTTAGATTACTACAAGTTTATACATACCTTTTACCATAGCGCGAAATGGGAACAGGTTTACTAGTTATGGATATAGGCATATAGCACAAAACAACAAAATTAGATCTTTTCAATCATCGTAACGGTATCCGCCAAGATTTAGCTAAATTAGCTAAATCGACACAAGTCAGGCTGAGCACCTCCACCATCCACCGGTAGGTTGAAGGCTCAAATACTATTGATCCTCTTGAAAGAGATAAAAAGGTTAAATAAATCATTTTTCATGGGAAATAAAGTGGTAATTGCATAGATGGATGTTATGTAACTTTGATTCTTGTGATGTAGATGAAAAATTCCCATGTTCTCAGCATTTTATATCACATAATTACAAGGAGTGGATGCAGAGGGTACATCCTAACCAGAGTGGTATAGAGATTTACTAGAACAACTCAAATTCTGAATGCTCTTTTGAACTATACTCTAAAAACATGTTGCTCTTCTCCTTATAAGCTAGTTTTGTAAATCCAATGTCACAAAGATCAGGTACTTCAGGTGGAATGGCACACCTTATCAATGCCCAGTTCATACCATCGAAGAAGGGGTGTCGTTTAATCTCAGCAGCCCCTGTTTCTGTTCCCAATCGATTCTCAGGCTCCTTCACAAGAAGTCTTCTGATTAGATCCCTTGCCTGAAGACTGACAAGCGGGCTATCGGGAAATCTGAGGTTCTGCATGACCACATTGGCCAAAGTTTCTTCATTTCCAGAACCTTTAAATGGTGTCTTCCCATATAGAAGCTCGTAAAGAAAAACACCTAAAGTCCACCAATCAACAGCACTCCCATGGCCCTCACCTTTAATGATCTCGGGAGCCAAATATTCATGTGTACCAACAAATGAGTTGGACCGTGCTTCTGTTGGCTCTACCACAAGCTGAGGCAATGATCTGTTAAAGGCTGCAGCTTCTGCTTTCAGCCTTCTTGCTCGTGCGGTGGCAGGTAAAATTCTGGGGCTAAAGCAAGAAACTTGACAGGACGGTCCAGAACAAAATGGATCAATACAATTAGAGCCCGCGCATGGACCAGAAATCCTGGGAGCTTCAACCCCCAATGAAGATGATTTTAGAAGAGTGGCATTAACTGAACATCTGAGTGAGAGGTCAAAATCTGTAAGCATGATGTGACCATCTTCCCGGACCAGTATGTTTTCGGGTTTCAAATCCCGATATACAACTCCAAGCATATGCAGATACTCCAGAGCAAGGAGGACTTCAGCCACATAAAACCTGCAATTACCATGAGTTAGAAAGTACTCACTAATCACTAAATATAGGAATGTGGAAGCCAGATAAATAAGACAATGACTCGGTTATCCCTACTAGAACTGATGCTGTCAAAAATCCTTCAACCCTGTTTAAAGATAGCGAGGATAGCGTCATGACGAAGACAATTTTTATAACAATAGTTCAAAGTTCTCTCTCTTTTTCTTTTATTTTTTTATAACCGTGGTGTCGGGGCCAACTTTCATACACCTCGACTAATTCCATGGATGCCTACCACCTCCCACCAACACCAGTACCTTTGTCCACCAAGGTTAGGACAAATAAGAAGATATCACACAATTATTTTAGTCTCTGCTGGGATTGAACTAGAGACCTCATGGTTCTCAACCCACGCCATTGACCACCAGGCCCATGTCAAATTAATATAGCCTCACCACAAAGTTATTAGATCTAACTTATGCAAAATTTAGATTTTATATTTTGGCACAGCAACACTAGATTAAACAATTAACTGTGTTCCCACAACAGATAAACTAATTATCCACATCTAAGACAACCACAAAACATTTTCCAATCAAATGAACTCTCAATCTTCAGTTCTTCCTTTTTGATCTTTTTTCTTATTTTGGAGGAAATGCAGAATTCAATTTCTACCTTATCCCTTTCTCCTTTTTTGGTTTGGGGTTGAGTTGAGTTAGGAGGAACAGAGGAAGACATATCTAACCAAAGAAGCGAGCCAGCAAATTAAAGAATTTGCCTTGTCAATAAGCCTCAAGACATTGTAAGGCTAAAACCAATTAAGTTTTCTTTTTTAAGGTAAATAATTATATTCCTGTTGGAGAAATCCCCATATAGAAGTAGTATACCAAAAAGTAGAGAAACCTAGACCAAAAGATGATTATCTACAAAATGTCATCCAAACGTGTGTGCGACCAAGGAGCTCATGGGTGCACAAAAAGAAACTAGAGACATGAGGGTACTCCTCGAATGTAGAAAATCATTGTTAACCTTTCAAAAGCTCTCCTATTCCGGTCCCTCCATAATAATACTTATATGAGAGCTAGTGGGGTACATCCCATGCCCTGGGTCTTCTTTTCTTCTGAAGCTCAGTTATTCAGTGCCTCTGTTGTACTCAGCAATCAGCATGACCCACTGTATTCTAAAGCAATTCAAAACCTCCCACCACATCAAGCTACTTGACAACATAATAATAGGCGGCGCATACTAGACCACTTAAGCTTATGGTGGTGGGTATACTAGATTTAATGTCTTAAGTTAACAAACTTATTAACAAGTCTGCGTCAAACTCTATATCAAAGCCACGACAAAGGTGGCATTCTTCTCCTCTTCATTCCTTTTTTTGGGGTGGGTGGGGAGATGGGTTACTAAAATTTAATGGGTCTAAACATTAGATCAATCAAGTGGTGTTGGTTTAGATTAGCTCTTTGTAAATAGAAATAGAAAAAATCACCAATGTATAGACAAAATCCATTTATTCCAGTAACAATTTCAGACTAGTTTATACATTCTACCACCCCCGAACACAAATCAAAAGAGAACAGAGATGCATTATGTTTATGCTGAAATGCAGATTTTTCCTACCAAAGCTTCATTGTTGTAATTTTGAGTATAATTTATTAAATTGGAGTATATCATACCGTGCTGCTGGTTCAGGAAAATTTCTGCAAGGCTGCTTCTGCCTGAGGACATGCAAATCACCACCTGGACAAAACTCCATAACTAAGCATGATAAGTTGTCCGATGTAAACTGCGCATAGAGCGTAGGTAGAAAAGGGTGATCTAGCATTCTCAAAATCTCTCTTTCAGTTTGGGCCCTTGGCAACTTTTTCCTTCTTGCCAAAAATTCATTATCCATAACTTTTATTGCAAAGAAGCAATTAGTTTCCAGCAGCTCAGCAAGATACACTGTGCCAATGTCTCCACAACCAAGCTTCTTCAATAAATTGAAATGATTTAACCCCAAGAACCCGTGATGTTTCCTCACCTGATTGATAGCCTCCCACCTGCCGTCTTTAGACATGTGTGGCCTATTCCCAGTACTAGACCCACTTAGATTGCTCTCGTCACTGATGGTTGTGCTACAACTGTAATCACCAATACTACTCTTTGAGCTCTGTGAAAAGTCCCCTGGCTCTCTAGATTTTGATGCCTTGTTGAATTTCAAGACAGGGGTAACCCTGTCATCATGGCAGTTATTGGCGAAGCCTGGTTTAGTAGCATGACAGTTATTGCTATTTTCACTTGCTTCAGCGGCTGTACATCCAGAACCTTGAATTGTAGGTCCCTTACCAGACTCATTTCCTACATTCTTGAGAGCACACTGACATTGCTGACAGATAAGTTGCTTAGGTGATTCCATTGGACCATTTACTTCATAGGTCAGATTAAAAGTGCCGGATGTTGCTGTTGCTTCTGGTTTCGCTTTCTTCTTGACAAGGGTCTTGTGCTTGACTGCTGGCTTTGCAGTCTGAGTGGTGTTTTTGTTTGATTTGCTCTCCTTGTTGCTTCTCGTGGCAGTAGATGAAGAGACATTTTGCAATATGGCTTTCCGTCTCAGCTTAGGAGCTTTTTTGTTTGCTATTCTAAATGATGCAACCGCACTTCTATTGGAATTATGCTGCAAATTTTTTGGTCCAGACCCCAAAACATCATTATTAGAGGTAAATGATGATGAGGATGCAACTGAAGTTTGGACTTCTTCCTCAATTGACACAGTTCGTAGTGATTTAATCTCATGAAGATTCGACACAGATGCATTCTCCTTTTTCAGGTGAGGGGAGTTAAAACTCTGAATAATTGGTACTTCAACCGATCTAGGAGAAGACAGGACACTTTGGTCTGGTAACTTCATCTTGGGTTCTTCGGGGTATCGAGGCATCTTTTGTGAAGTGCTTGATGTGCTTACTGCTGGCATTGTCCTCTCTTTTCGCCGCACAGTTGACTCAGCAGACACAATAACTGGCTTATCAACAAGTCTAGGCGAACGTGAAGTGTTTTGGTTTGGTAACCTCACCTTTGCTTGTGTAAGCTGTTGAGAGACCTTTTTACCATAGTTCGGGACATTTTCTTCCAGAAATATTCTCTCATTTTGCTTGGCAACGGACTCCGCACTCTTAATAGTCTGTTTACTAACACATTTAGGAGAACAAAGGGTACTTTGACCTCGTGACTGTAGCTTTGGATCTCCAATGTACTGAGGCGGCCTCTGAGAAGAGTTAGACGTGCTTTCTGCCGGCACTATTCTGTTATTTTGGCGCATTGAGATGGATGGCTTAATGACAAGTCGTGGAGAAGAATGGGGACTATGGTTTGCTGATTTAACATACAGTTCTTGGCGGTAATGGGGCACTTTGTCGAGTGTTCCTGAAGTGCTTTCATCTTGTACTAGTCTCTCTGTGTGAATGAAACCAGATTCGCTTGGATCTGCAAACCTGTAAGAGCTTGTAATCCTTCCAGCTTCTGTAATGCTTGGAGAACCCGGTGGCTTGGATAGCCGCTTCATTGCCGCCATTTCTGCCGCCTGTGAAATGCATAAACCCCGTAAGGCCTGCTTCAGAGAGACTGGCTCTGAAAACCCAATTCCTGGAGAATGAGATCCACCGCCCCTCATCGGCCTTTTTGAGGCATCTCTTCTCACATGATCTGACAAATCCAGACTTTTTGATGATCTTAGATCGATGGATGCAAAAAGATGATTAATATCATCTTCTAAGAATTTATTAGGTCCTTTTCTAACCAAAGGAGGCTTCTGTTTTCTGCCTGATTCTCGTACTTGTCCTGACCTTTCAGAACGTTGGAACATCACCAGCTCATCTTTCACCTCAATAATTTCACAACTACCAGAATATGAACCCATCACTTAGAACTGGTCGGACAAATCACCAGACACTCAGCAATCAGCAATCAGAAGGTAAAATGATTAATTTTGGAGGTCTAAATACAACCATCATTCAACTGACAACCACCTTTACAACCATACATGAGCTTCATAGGTCACATATAATCCAAATTTCTAATTTGAACCCAATCATGTTGCTATCTACCATTCAACCTGTAATGACAATTAAATGCTATTATGAAATAAGTAAAGTACCAACTACTGTGTATTCCTTAAAACATCAGAATCATTGTCACATAAAATGCTTGGAATAAATACACATAAGAGGTACAAAGCATGAGGATAAGAAGATGGATGACTATCAAGCATTTCATTTAGGGAACAAAATTATAGAAACTCGGATATAATTACTCAGGAATATCTCTAAAGAACCCAAGTTGCTAAGATCTCAGTAACTATTGGCCAAAATTTTGAGACCAAAGATTCCACATAGATCCATTTATGGTGCTGTGAAATCTTTTTCACAATCCCAGATCTCCTTTCATTGTCACATTCCTCTCAAAAGCAGGGTCAGGGTCAGGAACGACGAATCTCTTTATGATAAACAGATCTACAGAAATGTACTGTCGTTAAATACTTGCAGAGTATTATATTTCTCAATGAACTCTTAGGCAGTGTTAACACCCTATTGCTTAATCAATTGTTAAAAATGGTCCTTAGAAGTCTAACTCAGCTATAAATATACATTCAGTTCAATGGCATAGATCCATTTCAATTGAAATACAGCAAAATGCTCAGAATAAGAACAAGATTACAACTTTCAAGAAAAACAGTTCAATATGGGATTTAGTTTTCAACTTCCACCATTTCTGCAAAGAGAAAATGGAAACAAAAACAACTTGAAACCCAAAAATGCAAACCACTCACCTAGCTGACCCCCATCCTGGAAGAAAAAGAAAGAAAATGCTAGGAAAATGAAGAGAACAACAAGAAAAACAATTAGCCAAATGAAAGTCCAAAAGAACTAAAGGCAAAAACTTTTGCAAGTACAAATTACTTTCCCATAAGGAGAACACAAAAAGGGTAAAACTTGCAAGTATCAGTACAAATCCAAAAGCACATAAAGTCACACAACAACAAAATAATGCAAGAAAAAAAGGTAGTAGCTTAGAAATCAATGCAAATTAGAAGCTTAACTCCAGAGACTAACTAAAATTGAGCAAAAGGGTGTCCAAAACTACAAACAAATAGTTCAAAGCTCAACAAAACTAGCAAATCAAGAAAATATGTAGCTTAGAAATCAATGCAAAGAAGGTTAACCTCAAAAAACCCACTAAGATTAAGCAAAAGGGTGTCCAAAACTCTGAACAAAAAGTTCAAAGCTCAACAAAACTAGCAAATCAAGAAAATGTGTAGCTTAGAAATCAATGCAAAGGAGGTTAAACTCAAATGACCCACTAAAATTAAGCAAAAGGGTGTCCAAAACTACAAACAAAAAGTTCAAAGCTCAACAAAACTAGCAAATAAAAAAAAAACATGTATAGCTTAAAAATCAATGCAAATTAGAAAATTAACTCAAGAATACCACTAATTAAGCAAAAGGGTGTCCAAAACTACTAACAACAAGTTCAAAGCTCAACAAAACTAAGCAAATCAAGAAAAATATGCAAAGAAAAAGAAGACATTACCTGCCAAAAAAGCAACTGATACAATGAAAGATCTAAAGCTCAAAACTTTCATAAATTACAGAAAAAATGGTTTCAGAATTCAGATTCTCAAAGAGTGAAAGGAGAAAGAAAAGGGGTGTATGTTATTTCGGTGGACAAAGATGTGAAGAAGGAAGAGAGAAAGGGACACACAATTTTATTTTATTTTATTTTAAATCTTTTTTTCTAATTTCATTTTCATACACTGAAAATTTTTCTTTCATTCTGTGTTTTTATTTTTTCTAACATTTATGTGGTCCTTCTAAAGAAAAAAAAAAACATGGGGTCCACTCCCTGGAGGTAGATAGTGGGTCCCATGTATGTTAGGATTCGAAAAAATTTATTTTGTATTTTTAAAAAATATTATTTGATTTTTTACAATTTTTGTTCATGTTTTATTATATTTCATTTATTTTTGGAACTAATTGCATATCGAATATAGAATATCTGATTAACAATACAAATTCAAACATAAGTACATAATATATCAGTATACTTAAGTAATATAGCGGTTAATGATTAAATTATAAGTTTGTGATATTTGATTATGCATATATAATCTTTGATATATTTGAGCTTTTTACTTGTGAATATTCACAATTTTATTATAATTACTATTTGTTCCATCACTTAATTAATGATGTGTTATATATATTAAGTTTGTATCGTTGTTTTATATTCAATAATATAATTATTTAAAAAATCAAGATGAATATTCTATGTAGTAGCCAAAAATTCTTTAGCCTTAAATCAAGATATTAAAAAAAAAAGTTTCAACTTGATATCGATCTAAAATTGAATGAAAAAGCATATCACTTATCAAAAAAAAACTACAATTAATTAAAATATTAGTGATTGAATAAAGATGTTGACATGAGAAAAGAATGTGAGAACTCAATTCTAAACATCCATAAGCATTGGAATTAAAAGTGCATATTTTAAGTAATTAATAGCGAAATATATATAATTATATATCACAACTCACGATCACATGATTAAACTTTAACTTTATCAATAATCAAGGGATCAAAATATCATTAGCCTATTGTTAAATGTACCAATCAGGCAATTAATTTTATATTTTTTTGTTTACCTAGAAGATCAGTGTATAATAAATTATTTGATTAGAGAAATATTAAACTGTTGTTCGAAATCTTATTTGGTACTCACGGCGTGCTTGATCTCTAACATTTTGCATTCAAAATAATAAATAAATACTATTTACTTTCTTAGGATGCTTTATTCCTTCAAATTTTTTATTACTTTTTTTTTTCATTTTTTTATGTCTTGTGATCCAATTTTATTATTAATAATAATAGAGAACCCCACCTCACCCCATCCCCACTCCTCTCCATACCCTTTTAATAATATTATATATTTTTTATTTCAATTTATGCAGCATATTTTCACTTTTACTTATATTGAAAAAAAACTCATTTTTTTATTAAATTTTAATTTATTTTTTCTGAATCAGATATCTATAGACATGTAAATATCTATATAACTTATATTAGAACAAAAATTTCAAATATCTCTTTTTTTTTAAAATTAATGTTCAGTCAAGTTCATTCATGTCTAATAAACTTCAAACAAAAAAAGTTTGTGTATTGGGGTTGAATGTACAAGCAGTTGAAGAATGAGAAAAGAATAAAAATAAGACGAAAGCGAAAGTTTTGATATCTTATTATCATTCCATAAATTGAAATAAAGAGAATACTATTTTTCTTAACCTAACATGACCTTTGATTGTTAGACACTACTTCAGTAACACTCTTTATTCACAAAGTAACAATTATCTAATCTTTTGTTCAAAGAATTAATTCATTCACTTTTGATGGGAAATTGGATACTTCCTTATGTAACTGCATGCAAATATCATAAGTAATATATTTTTCAATAAATTAGTACTTTACTCAAGAGGCCTAACAACAGCAACCAATTAATGGTCTTTTCAAACACTATTAATAAGATTGGAGAAAGTTTTTTTTTAATTTTTAAAAACAGCTCAATTATATATAAGTAGGTGAAGTTATTAAGAAGCTCAATTATGAATCATTATGAGATTTTAATTACATTTAAACTTTGTTGGTTCTATTGGTATATTTATAGATGTTAGTATAATTTTAGTCTTATCAATATCTCATTCAAAAAATATTATCGATCTATAAATTATGTGATTTCTATCCTTCTGATGAAGTTAGAAGTTAGAAGTTGAGAGTTAAAATTTTAAAATATATGACCCTCAAACACATTTAGGCTATTGAATTTGCAGCTTATTATATGTACATATTTTTGGTGAATTTCTCAACTTGTATTTGGATATAGCTAAAATTATGGAAATATTATTTAAATACACAACACTTCTTTACCTATTCTCAATATTTCCCTACTCTTTTACTAAAATACAAAAATCCCTTATTTTCCCCCAATTCAACTTAACCGGATACTTTATTAGTTTAAGTATCCGCCCGTTATTAATTAAAGTATCCGCGCTGCTATATTATGCATCCGCCCGTTAATTAAGTATCTGTGCTGCTAACAGCTTAATAATTTAAGTATCCACCCGTTATTAATTAAAGTATCCGCGCTGCTATATTATGCATCTGCCCGTTAATTAAGTATCTGTGCTGCTAACAACTTAATAATTTAAGTATACGCCCGTTATTAATTAAAGTATCTGCGCTGCTATATTAAGTATCCACACTGCTATATTAAGTATCCGAAAAACACTAAAAAAAGGGAGTTTTGGTAATTAATGAAAGAGTAGGGAGAGGAAGTAATTTCTTTCTTATACTATGTCATTTGCCTAATTTTTACTAAAATTATTGATTCTTCAAAACTTGTATAATAAATTACGTATTTGCCCGTTAAACAAAGTACATATGTTCGAACATTTAGTACAATACTTAACATAGATAATTGTTAGATGGAAAATGTTACCATATTAGCACTACCAAGTACTAATCTAAGTTGAGATTAATTACTTGCTAAACTATTTATGGCATGAGTGATATTATTGGTTGAATTATATGACAAACTAATTAGTATATTGTATACACTAGTCAGGATTGTGATGGACCGGATGAATTCATTGGTCTTTAATTAAAGATATTGAGTTAAATTTTTGGATATGAAAAAGATTCTAATGAATTTTTTTTTAATAGGTTTTATATGATATAGATCTGAATTAATCGTGGTTCAAGAAGATAATGACATTGGACGGGAAACTAAAAAATGACAAACTAATTAGTCATACTTCTTTATACCGTTCGTTCTATATGATAATATCTCACTACAACTACTAAGTTTTCTTTAGAATTAATTTCTCATAATATGCTATATTATATGTGCTTTATAACAATTTTTTGTTATAGTAGATCAAGCAACTATAAAAAAAAGTCTATAAATAACATTGTTATAAATAGATATGATTGTAATTCTAATACCACAGAATCACCTTCAATCATTCACCCTTAATCAAAGGATTTATTTATGAGTCTTGAGAATAGATCAAAGATTATTTTTTTATAAGAAGTGATTTTTCTTTAATGAACTCTACTTGACACAAATCTAAATTAACTAAACTAGTGAATTTTGAATACGAATTGATTTAGGAAACAAACTACTTGATTAGCACTACTAGCACACCAAGAAAGAATCGAAAGTAATTTTTTGTACTTAAAAGAGAACAAAAGTAGAGTGTTAATCAATTATCAATTACTCCATGCACCAAGAAGCTTCATGATTATGGAGGCTTTTTATGAATGATATCAATTATACTATATGATTTGAATTCTTTTTAAAAAAAGATTTAACTCTTCTAAAGTTGGTGGTTAGAATAATTATATCTTCCTTTTCTAATTCATTTGTTTCTCCCTTTATTCCTAGCATATCTTATCACAACAACAAGCACAACCTACTCAATGTACTTCATATTCTAGACACTCATATTTTTACAATAATTATTGAGAGCTTTTGATTCTAAAATGTGTTGAGTTAGTTTAATATATTTTCTTAGAAATACTCATTAATTGTACTTGCCACAAGGATTTTTTAAATTAAAATTTAGAAGTCTTATCAGATTAATTTAAATTTGTACCGTTTAAGATTTATTTAATGAGAAATCACTTTCTATCGACAATTTCTTTAATTTCAGGTTTGAATCTCAAATCTACACTTAAAAATCTAGAAATCTCATCCATCCTCTATATTTATGGGTAGAGAAATAGAAAAAAAAATGAATATTGACTTTATTGTGATAATAATAATAATTTGGATCTACTACTATCACACTCTATTATATGTAAATAATTCATTGCGTTATAATCATCTTTATATCACGAATTTGTATAGTACAATTTATATGTTACTAATCTTTATATTACACTCCATACATTTTATAATTTCAACATAATTTTTTTTTTAGTTTTTCATCTTGGTATTTGACATGATGAGTTAAGCATAAACGAAGAAGCGGAGATTCATATAGTTGTTATATTTTCTTATTTTCTTTTGGATCTAAGTAATTTAAATTTGTACAATAATTAATTCTTTGAGAAAGCCCTTTGCCTCTCCCTACCGGTTTTTTCCTATTTTAGGACTCCAAAATTACACAAATATTTGTAAAAAAATAATTACCACGTAAGTATTAAAATATTTATCATTTAACTCTATATTTATTCAAACTTTGACATATAAATTGAAACGGAAAGTATATTACTTTCCAAACCAACCAAAGTCAGCTCATTGATTTGCCACATTCATAATACCATTAATTAAAAAGGACAATATACAGACAATAAAATTGGCAAATTTGTTACTACATATGCAATAAATTTTTATTATGCTTCATCTTCAAAAAGAAGAAGAAAAACATGGACTTTAAGACAATTATTTCACTATATTTTTCTTTGAAGTATATATATATATATATATATATGAGCACAATAATACTAGTTAATTTAATTAATTTATTAAAAACTTGTAGCTATCTTTAATTAGTTCACAATAACTATCCACGTAAATAAATTTTACATTTAAAATTTTTCCCTTTTTTTTAACACTCTCCTTAGTCTCTCGATTAAGGAGCTATTACGATATATCTTATTTAAAAATTTGAATAATTTTTGAAGAAGAAGCAAAATAACAATATGGGGAGAATATTAAGCATCAACTAATACAGTGACAACTTAGGTCTTAACATTTTCCATATGATCTTTCCAGTAATTTATACAAAACCTATATTTGAAATCATATTTTTATTTATTTAATTATATCTTTAATATATTTTTTTTATAGGTCAATCACATGAAAACTTTTTTTTATAATGAATGGCGTTGAAATTCAAACTCAAGATCTCTCTATATATACTCTAATGTCATGTTGAATTGTACCCCTGATCATCTCATAAGAAAACTTAGATAGTTAGATATTGCACTTCATTTTGATTTAATTAATCGAGATTCAAAACAGATAGCGATAGTTTTTTTTTTTTTTAAAAGGTACGAAACAATGTCAGAAGTAGCAGCTTAGGAGATGAGGTGTATGTCAGACTTTAGGTACAAATTATTTTTGGATGGTTCTGCCTATTTTTGGACTTTTACATTTGAGAGAGTCACCTTTTGGTGTGTATCCTAAAAGGCTTAAAACCAAATAAGAATAATTCATAAAGTTTCAAGCATAGGAGTACTTTTTATTTTTATGATGTTCTAATCAGTTTGTGATGTTTCAATTAAATTTATTAGATAATTATTATATTCGTTAACAATAAGTATTAGATAACAAATACAGTAATAATGTATTTTCATCTCAGTTCATTAGTTATTTTAATTTATTAATAATATAAAACTTTTTAAAACTAGTTTTTGAGTTCTCAAAGAATTGAGGAAATAAGATAAAAGTAATCTCTTATATTTGAAATAAGTTCAAGATGGACCTTAAATATAGTCATTGATAGTTTTTGATCCTTTTAAGTTCGCTAAAATTAAACACTTCTATTTTTATTTTCATCAAATATTCAAAAAAAAACTTAGATTATTAATCAAACTAAAGCTAGATTAAAAAATGTGTATTTTTTTTATTAATACTTTTCATACAATTATGTTGTTGAAAAAAAATTAAAATTCTAAATTTTCAAAATTTATTTATGTAATAAAAGCTAAGAACAAACACCAAATAGTGAGGGCCTCGGTTCAAAACGGTAAAAGTAAGATTGATTTCGCGATAACAAAACTACCCCCCGCGGCTTGACAAACTTGATATTGAGTTAGAAACTTTTCTACTTTGTAAAATATTTATGACAATAAACATTAGTTAAAACAAGGATATTTTGACCAAATAAATTATTAATATTTTAAAAAATTAGGATTTTGGTGTTATTCTATTTAAATCATTTTAGGACCACTCTAAGTGTTATTGATCACCGAAAGAAAATATGCAATCATAAAAAGAGGTTCAAGAAAAGCAAATCTACATGCTAGAACACTAAAATATAGTAGACAAATATACTGTGTACATCTTTTTCTTATATTATAGAAAACATGTGCCCATGGAGGGGAACCTACCAAATGGCTAATATGATTAACAAAAAAAAAAGAGAGTAAAAGTAGACTAAGGTATGAATGCATTAACCATCATACACTTTAATCAGTTCTTAATAATATTTTATTGCTAATTCAATAATAAAGAGGCTAAAATGAGTATGCATTCATTTTTACTTTAAAAAAATTGAGTTTAACATTTCTTCATAATTAAAAAAATCGAATTTTTGAATCTAAAAAATTTAAAAATCTCTTGATAGAGAGTAACATTTACTCCCACATGACTTAATATCAAATGTATCATGTACAATTAAATTATTTTCACCTCATAATATAATAAGAGAAAAGTGAAATATAAGTCAAAAATAAATAACTTTAACTATTTATCAATATCTAAGGATGGAAAGTTACTAATATAAGTGTTATACTTGTAATCTTAAAAGAAGAGAGAGTAAGGTTTAAGTATTCATCATATCCATCAAAGATTTCGATTTTGAATTCAGAAAATAAAATCGTATTTTACAAAGAGTACACCTTTATCTCATAAAATGTGGCTATTTGACAACAAATCTAAATTAATTACCAGACTTCAAAATAGATAACAAATATGAGATAGAAAAAGAAAAAAATGTAATTATCTTCCCCCCCCCCCCCCACCCTCAAATCCTTAGTTGGGATTCCTCCTTAGTTCCCCTCATGTATGTTCTCTTTGTTTGAGCGAGGATTTCGATAAAGAATGTAGATTCTTTTTAACTCATTTCATTTTTATTTGTCATATATTTTGTGTGTAACATACTAAAATATATATAAATATACTTAATAAAATGAAACATACCAGAATGAGGATTTTTAAATTTTTTATTTTTATTCAAATTTCATAAACAATATTTGTTTCTTCTCTAATATCCTCCCCTAATATGTAATAGTAAAATATAAAAGTTAAAAAAGATCTTATATCCTCTTAATCTTAATTGTTTTGACATGACTTTAAGAATAGGAATGTGACAGGAAATTGTTGGGCATAGCAACAAATGATTGTGACCAATTAGAACGTACTTTTTGTTATTTTCCCAAATATATAAATAACATACACATGCCAAAAGAATTGTCTAATCTATCTAACTTTGCCCCCACTATCAACAAAAAATACAAAAATCTAGAGAGTCAAAATAACCCCTTGGTTTCAACTTTGTTATGAGGCTTTTATTTATGTAAAAAAATTGAATAAGAATCGCCATTGAGGTGAAATAGTAAATATTCATTCATGTTTAATTAGTTTTTTTTTTTGAATTTTGAGAAAATTACATTTGATTAAGATTTGTCAGTGTAAATTTAAATTAGTGAAATTTAAAATAAATATCAGATCAGATTAGATAAGAAATTAAAAAAAAAACGATGTATTATATTGCATCTAACAAATTTTAACGTGCAAAAAGGGAATTGAGCTTTCAATTAAAGTTAGATTAAAGGGAAAAGTATTACTAGTAATAAAATAAGTTAAACAAAAGTTAAGTCAATTTACAAAAAATAGGAAAGAAAATTATAATAAAAAACACTCATTAGAGCTAACCAAACTCCTTCAAAACATTAGTCTCATTCAACATAAAAGAATACTTGCCTGATGCTTATCCAATCATTATTATAATTTTTATAATAAAAATTACATATTTTTTTTGCTAAAAGCTTATTTAATATTATGTTGATCTTCCACATGCTTAGGAGCCACAATAAATTAAAGTTGTGTTTGTGTGATCTAAAGATTACGAGTTTGAGTCGTGGAAGCAATCACACATATTTGCATTATGGTCTATCTACATCATCTTCTTGGATTGCGATCCTTTCCTAAATCCTACATGAATGCGAAATGTTTTATGCACCGAGCTGCCCTTTTATGTTCTTCCACATGCCAATTCATCTATCATGTTATTCAAATACAATTTTTAAGCATAAATTAATATTGACAATTTTGTTACCTTTTGAATTAGATTTATATATAGTTAATAGTTCTCCTAGAGAATATTAGCAGTTGACCTGGTTTAATTCCCTAAAAGTTTTTAAAGAAAAAGGTGGAATATGGAATATAATTTTTTTTTAAAGTAGAGAAGGTAGTTTCTAGACTTGGGCCAAACTTTTGGGGTTAAAAAAATAAAAAGTGATAGTTGTAGGTCTTGATTTGTCATTTGTCAAAAAGTAGAATAACTATCACTTTCTTGAGAATTTTTCCTAGGGAAAGGGATAGTTAACTCACAATATATTTGTTGGTCCCCCTCTCTAAAAAGTTATATATACAAAAATCACTAAAGATATTGTTAAATGAACGAATATAACTAAATTTAATTAGTTAAAATGATTTAAGTTAACAAACGCTAAGGCTGAGTCAAAAATGAGCAAAATAATGAGTCATACTCATCAAATTTTAACTTGTTTGTATACCTAATAAAAAATTGTTTTCTATATTGTGGTTATATAAAATAAATGAATCAAATATAAAGTCTTTTTAAAATTATTTTAATAAAATTTATCATGAATCAATTTGAGCTACATATTTAGCACAAATCAACTAACTCTTAAATATACTGAATTGACGAATATCAAAATGTGTTATTAATAAATGAATGGATCATACTCGTTCAAACTTGAGGAGTTTGAGGCAGATTATCTTTTATAAACTAATTTTGTCATCATTATTCAGAATCTATTGGCATGTGAAGAATAACATTCTTCTAACTTTAACCAAAAGTCGCGGGAATAAAGAAATACCCACTTATATAAGGAGCCTTTTTGCCTTTAACGTGTCTTATATACCATGTGAATATGAGGTTAGTATTGATTTAACATGATTTTTTTTATGTTTGTAAGTTGTAATTATTTTTTTGCAGAGTACTTTATATTAGTATTAAAATATATACATATTATCACAATTCTATAGTTTGTGTGGGGGTGGGTAAAAGCCTGCAATTCTGCAAAATTCAACAGTGAAGTTTAAGTTTTGGTAGTTGGTACTTGGTACTTATAGGACTTCATTGACACCAAACAAAAGTTATAGCGGAGCGATAAATATCACTTTATCAATTTTAATTAGAAGTATCGAGTTCGAGATTTGAGTATGAGATTGTCTTTATTAAAGAGCTTTTGAATAAAAAAAACTAAAAAAAGTTCATGGGCAAAAATATCACAAAGGGGGGAATTAGAAGGCCCTAAAGGGTCTTTTGCAAGTGGTCCTTCCCTTAACCATTTAATGCTTGTTTCACTATGGGAAAATTGGACCAAAAAGGAACTTTTACAAGTTTCAGTTTTTTGATGATTTATTTTTGTTTTACTTTACTTTAAGCCCAACCTCTCTTTGGGCCAAAATAACAGCCCAAATCTGTTTGATATTTGAATCCATTTGATGAAATTTATTTAGAAGTGTTACTGAAGGAAGATTTTTTTGTGGTAAACTTTAAACGTATACTTATATCAAATTATATTAATTTATTATGATCGACTGATTTAGTAAGGTGGAAATATGGATAAATATTGTGTGTTTATCAGTGATATAGTATGATATGGGTAAATACTTATCCGCACTAAGCTTTTACACCTAACTGAATTATTAACCTTAAGATTCAACAAATTCAAGTAAAAATACATATTACTTAACCATAAGTATTAAAAAGTCTATATGTTTTATATTTATTTATTTGGTGTAGGGTGGCTTAATACATTGGTGGTCTAAAGTTGAATTTTAATGAGGGGCCTTCATTTTTTTTTCAAGAAAAAGATTTTTATAAAAGGGAACGAGGGGTAATTGAAGTGTGAACCTCACAAAAACTTGATTATGTAAGTAAGTTTTTTTTTTTTTTTTAAAAAAAAACGTTGTCTCTTTTTAAAAAGAAACTTATAACCTTATTATGCTAAAAAATAAATAAAAATGAGGCGCCTCAAATTTAGGGGCCTAAGACACTTGCCTTTTTTATTTGTCTCTAGAGCCGCCCTTGATTTAGTGTAAACACATATTTAAAAAAAGTTTTTTCCATATTAATACAAATATCAAGTGTGAGTAAGCTTATACTTATCGGGATCATTTGGTTGGTAAAATAAATGATAATAAGCCTGAAATTAGATATAAAATTATACTATTTCAGGTTTGATTGAATTTCATTATCCAAAATTAGCAATTCAAGGTTTAATTTATACTATATTATAATAATATTTATTCTATGCAACAATGAGGGTGAAATAATAATCCCATAATTATTCAATTGCAAAGCCCAAAACACAATAATTACAAAGATGCCTCTTCCCACAAAATTCTTTAAAAGATTCAAGGTTAAAATCAATTTTTTTTTATTAATTCCATCCATAATTTAACCTGTCTATAATTAGTACAACATGAAAACTGCTGCAAAATTAGCAAATCACTTGAATAAGATTATATTTATTATTTATGCTTATATCATAGTAATAAAAATATTCATATTCTTCTGAAAAATTCCAGGTCAAACTTTTGTTTTGACCTTTCTAGTTCTTGTGTCAATGGTCATACATTAATGAAGGATTTGGTAGTTGGTTACCTTATCATTTATACCTTTCACACGTGATCATACTTTCCCTTTTATTTTTTAATTATGTTATCCCATTATTTTGATACTTGCATCGATTAATTTAAAAGTACATCATATAAAACTTATTAAAAAAATAACATCGAATGAGGGAATACTTCCGGTCTATGTTTAATGGGATTGAATCCAATTCACTCTTAGATCCGGGAGTAAGGGTGAATCCACACACATATTCAATCGTTACGTTAATTCACTTCTAGTTTATTCAACAAAATGATTCAAACTTTTTAGCCATCTGGAACCTCAACGCGACTAAAATCATTAGTACTTGTCGATTTTCTCAATCTTCAATTTGACCTCCAACATTACCAAAAATAAATAAATGTCTTTCTCAATGTTCATAAGTGAGTTTTTGGCCAAAAACATTCTTAAACTTTACCCCAAACTTAAACTACATCCTTAAAGTATCATTATTAGCAGAAAAACATCCTTCAACTATTTAAAAGTGAACAATTTTCATCCTTCTGTTAGATATCGTCAAAAAACTAAGGGATCCTACAAAAACATGAGCAGTTCACGTGACTATCAACAAAAATTTACGAGCATAATTTCATTACCTGCTATAAGAAGTTACTGAAAAAAATATTAAAAATCTTAGACACTATTGCTTATTGAAACAAAAAATGTTTGAAAGGTGTGAGGATACATGATTTGCTCTTTTTTTCATTTAGTAACGAAAAGAAGAAGGAACTTAATTATCTTTACCTTTTTCATAGTTAAACTGTATATAGATCAATAAATTTTTGGGCCAATCTGATATTGAAGTGATCAAAATATCGATTATTTCTCGCATTTGAGTTTCATTCTACATTATTAGAAGCGGAAGTCTCCAACAAACGACACTTCTAGCATATTCAATTGAGAATAAACATATTTCAACTAATAATATTTTTAATATCAAATTATATGAAAAATAAATGGAAAAAAAACTGTCAAATTAAAAGACTTTGCATAATGCTAAACTCAATTACCGAAAAAGTTCACGATAATATTTTTGGCGTATCTAAGAATAATAATTACGAAGGAATGATTTAATTCTTGTGAAATTTGTTAGTTTTCTGATAAATTCAAGTAGAAAAATGCAAGTTGTTCACTTTTAAATACTTGAAAGTATTATCTGCTAAAAATGATACTTTAAGGATGTAGTTTAATTTTGCAATATAAATTAAGGATGATTTTGGCAAAAACTCTTCAAAAGTTGATTTTTAAATTTTTGCAATAGTGGATTCGAAGTTTCTTAAATGAAAAATGGTTCAATTTATTAATTTAGTTTTAATATTTAATTGGTTATATTTGACCAAGATACCTTTCACACTTTCTCTCCCAAAATTAAAAGGAAAAAAAATACTTTTCACACTTGGCTATTTCCTTTATAGTACAATTGTTTTGTCTCAGCAATGACGTCAATGATTATGACTTTTCTAAAAAAAATAAATAAGTAAAAGACAAGTGTCAAACCTCATTGAATTGAAAATAAACCCACAGAGCAATTAACTTAAAAAAAAGAAAAGAAAAGAGCACTTCTCATCAATTAAATTCCCACTTCAAGGCCAAAAATAAATAAATAATTCCCACTTGTTTACTTTATTAATTTTCAGAAAAATACCAATAATCTATAAAAAAACAATTTTTCTATCTCATAAAAATAAGATTTATGAGATTACACGATTATATTACTATTATATAAAAACACTTTTTGAATAGACATTAATCATGCTATTCTCATGATAAAAAAATTGAGCATTAAAGGTAGATAAGAACCAAAGTTAATTGTTAATTCATTAAAGATTATAATATTTTATTCGAAAAAATATTCATTTTATTGCCATTAATATCTTGTATTAATTTATATTAAGAAAAAATTCTTTAATTGCATATTATAAAATAAAATGATACTATTATTATTGTTATGTAATAAATCACATTTCCAATTTGACTTGATCTTCTCTCAACGGTCGTGGCAACTGTACAGTCAGCAAATCAATCGGCATATAACGTGCCACGTGTACGTTCGTTATTGACGACTTTCCTCGTCTTATTATCTTTTTTTTTCCTTCCCATTTTAGCCAATCAAAAATTGTATCCATTATAAAATATCAGTCCACATTCATCATTTCTCTTAACAAAACTTTTTTTTTCATCTTCACAAAAAGCTCTAACTATATTCCCCTGTGAAAGTTCATCAATGGCGGAGAAATCATTCAAATATGTGATCGTCGGTGGCGGTGTTTCTGCTGTGAGTATCGATCATCAAATTTAGCTTTAATTTTTGAGTTTTTTTTATCAATAGACTTTAATTTTTGAGCTGACATGTTTGATTTGAGTTCGAAATTGCGGAATTCGTATGCTAGTTTTTTTTTGGATGATTTTTCCGGTGAGAATTATTTGATGTGGTATATAGTGCACAGTAGATCTGAAAGTTAGCATAGTGAAATGACGTTTTGGTTTCTGCATCTGTACACAAATACACTGATAACTATAAGATATAGGAGTAGTTTTATTGTTTTCTGATAACTGAGAAATCGTGTGGTGCACGGTTCTGCACAAACATAAATTCATGTATTTTTAGTTTTACTTAATATTTTGATAGTCAACTGTTAGATTATGAAGTTTGAAAGCGAGAATTATCTCCATTCAGTGTTTCAATCTGCTGTGGAATGGTTGATTTGCTTAGGAATGGAGTTAGATCATAGATGCTTTTAATACGAAGTGATAATAAATATAGAGACGGATACTCATGCTTGTATACATCCTTGTGTGTGTGTTTGTGTTACTTTATTTTTCATGTCAATTTTTAGATTTTGGAGAGTGATAGCTAGAGTGTTGTTGTAGGTAATCTTATATCTTCATTGTTTTGGCTTTATTGTTGGAATGAGTGACTTTGAAATGGAGTTTGGAGGGTTTGAGTACGAAGTGATTTGAAAATGTAGAACCTACTAGTTGTCTTGTTGAGATATTGGGAGCAAGAGATCATGGCATACTTATTTCTATTTACTTTGGATGGTTAGAACCAGTTGACACAAAATTAAATGTGATTTGATGAGTTAAAGTATCCCAGTTTCCTCTATTTTGTCCTTTGGCTTAGAAATTGTAGATATCTTCGAATGGTTGGGTACTGAACTCTAAATCTTTCATTAGAATATTGTAATTGGCATATAAGTTTCCTAATTTGTCATTCCTCTTATTTGGGATAACTAATGATTAGGATTCTATTAGAGATAATATGTATTGCTACTTCTCCCCCAAATTATTTCTCTGTTTTGTATAGAAGATTCCTTATTGCATTTACTGTAACTGTACGTTTCTTTTTTTCCTGGTATTGACAAAGAGGGCTACAGTTACCTTTTCCCCTAGGATGTGGAAAAAAGTTTATTAGGAACTAGCTGAAATAAAGGATTATAGTTTTGTTTCTGAAATCTTGTAGGAACAAACTTGTTGTTTATGCATTCAAATTTTTTGAATTCATGGTCGTAAATGAATTTAACAAGTTTGTTGCATTTGCAGGGGTATGCTGCTAGAGAATTTGCAAAACAGGGAGTTAATCCTGGGGAACTGGCTATTATTTCCAAAGAGGCAGTAAGTATTTTGTACTGCTTTCTTGCCTTCACTAATTTAATTTTAAATCATAGTTGCATTGCTGCTTGTGTGGACTTCATTTTGGAGAAGGGAGCATTTGTTTTGTTTTCTGTAAATATCGTATCATTGGTCTCTGGATTTATATAAGAATCTCTAAGTTCTGTTGTTGATGTTATAAGCTAATTTTTCATCAGCTTATACTTGTAAATTCCCAGAAAGTATTCATTGATGATTCCTTAGCTAATATACAAGATTGTTAAATTCCATTTGATATATTCTTGTCTATTTGGATAGGAAAAGTGTCTTGGTACTCTACCATTTGCTTGTAAATTTGTACTAATCTTCTTCGCAAAACGAGTTCTGATCACACCTCTGTTGTCCCTAGTGTGTTAGGCTATGCCTATCTTTCTCTCTCTTTGGTTGATTTTTTTTTTTTTTGCAACTTATCTACTCTTATGTCCATTCTTTCCTGCCCAGCCTGCCTAAATTTTACATCTAACAATCTTTCCTTCTTTCAGGAAAATAATGTTAGATTTGATCTGATTGCTAAAAATGTTTTTTTCTACCTCAGGTGGCTCCTTATGAACGTCCTGCACTTAGCAAGGCATACCTTTTTCCTGAAGGCAAGTCTTCTTTTTTCCTTGGATAGTTAATTTTGACTTCCGTAAGTGGTAGTGTGGATGTGGACTTGAATACAAGTCGTATTATAGAAAATGCATATCATCTTTCTTTGTAGTTAAAGTCCTTGCACACACATTTGAAAATGTATCTCAACTTTTCTTGTAGAATGGTCATTGCTTCTCCTCTAGCAAAGAAAAAAAAAATTTAAAAAAAGAAACACAATTTGAGCATGATTTATTATACAGAATGTCATCTCATGTGGTTTTGGCACAAATTGCTAAGTCAAAAAGCTGCTGTACTTTTTAAACATTTGAAATTGACCTGGTATCATAAAATCTTTTCCCTAACACATATCCGTTTATCTACCAGGAGCTGCTAGACTCCCAGGGTTTCATGTGTGTGTTGGAAGTGGAGGAGAGAGACAGCTTCCTGAGTGGTATGCAGAGAAAGGTAATAGTCTTTGTGTTTAAGCAATTATTTGCAGACATATGGCCATGCATGACTTCTGTTAACTTTACATATGGTGGTATATATGGTTGAAGACACATCTTTTATGAATCACATGGCTCATCTTGCAGGCATCTCGTTGATCCTGAGTACTGAAATAGTGAAAGCAGATCTTGCTTCAAAGACTCTTGTTAGTGCAGCTGGGGAATCTTTTAAATATCAAACACTTGTTATTGCAACAGGATCCACCGTGAGTCTCTTGGAAATGTGGTTGTGTTGTTTAATTTTAAATTTTTCTTTGGTCATTAGATTAATTTATTGTTTGTGTCTGTTCAGGTTTTGAAGTTGTCAGATTTTGGTGTACAAGGTGCTGATTCCAAGAACATCTTTTACTTGAGAGAAATTGATGATGCTGATCAACTTGTGGAAGCATTAAAAGCTAAGAAACATGGTAAAGCTGTTATTGTTGGGGGAGGGTACATCGGTCTCGAGCTTAGTGCTGTACTGAGACTGAACAACATTGAAGTCAATATGGTTTACCCAGAACCATGGTGCAGTAAGTAAATTGCTTATAGTTTGCACACTGCATGCATAGCATGAAACGTTAAAACTGTTTCATGGTAGTCAGTTATGGAGAATATATTGTCCTGCTTAATTGTATTGTTATCTTACTGTAATCCATATGCTTTTCCAGTGCCTCGGCTTTTCACAGAGGGGATAGCTGCATTCTATGAAGGTTATTATCAAAACAAGGGAGTCAATATTATCAAGGGTACAGTGGCTGTTGGGTTTGATACCCATCCAAATGGAGAGGTTTTTCTCAAGACTGCACCATTTTGAGAAATCTGGTTGAACTTTAGAGCATTACCTCACTACATTCTTGTTTCCAATTTGCAGGTGAAGGAAGTCAAACTTAAAGATGGCAGAGTTTTGGAAGCTGACATAGTAGTCGTAGGAGTTGGAGCAAAACCACTCACGACTCTATTCAAAGGGCAAGTTGAAGAGGAGAAGGGTGGAATTAAGGTGTGTGCTCACTGTTCAGTGCTCATCTTTCTAATATGTTCTGGCTTGTGTGCTTTTTGATAATTTTGTCATTGTCATGGTTAAACCTTTGAATTTCCAGTATAATGTACCAAAATAAATTAAATAGTTCAGTATAAACTTCAAAAATAGATGAGAGCAACTGGGATGATTTGTTGAAGGAACAGCCAATGGATTCCAGCAATTCTTGTGCTACTTTAGTCAATACAAAGAAATAAACTAATCGCACATGAGAAAGAGAAATTGTATCAAATAGTGGAAATCCTTGAACTTGTTGTTAAGGAAACATCATAGTTTCCTTGTTGAACTAAAACTGTGTGTTCTTGTCAAGCTATAAGCTGTCTGTTTCTCGTATGTATCAGAATTACAATGGATTGTGTCATGTTCCATTCAAAATTACTTTATTCCTGTACTTACGCCAAGGCTTTTATTTGCAGACAGATGCATTCTTCAAAACAAGCGTACCTGATGTATATGCTGTAGGTGATGTTGCCACTTTTCCTTTGAAAATGTACAATGAGATTAGAAGAGTTGAACATGTTGATCATTCTCGCAAATCTGCTGAGCAGGCTGTCAAGGTATGTGACAGCTCCCTGATGCTATCCAGAGTTGATATGAAAGTTTTATATCGTCATCCTGCTTATAATATGTTAATTCTTTACTGGTCAACTATGATTGCTCTCATGAGTCGTGATATAAACTGGATATTTGAAGCACACTACACATGCAGATTAGGGTGTTCAAATACTGAAAACTATCGCAACTCTACATGCCTACTGATTGTTTATATCCTGGTATGAGTACAAATTTGTAACAATACAACGTTAAGTTACACTCACACAGGTTATCTTTTGCTTCCACTGTGTGACTTCTTAGAACAGCTTTCTGCAGTTTGCTAGTGTCTTTCTACTCTGTCAATCAACTCGGTCAAATGTAGTTACAAATTCTCAAACTCCACATCTTCTTATGAAGTAAAAATGCTAATGTTACATTGTTGCTGGTGCAGGCAATATTTGCCAGTGAGCAAGGGAAGTCTGTCGATGAATATGACTACCTTCCATACTTCTATTCCCGTGCATTCGATTTGTCTTGGCAATTCTACGGTGATAATGTGGGTGAAACAGTGCTCTTTGGGGACGCTGATCCCAACTCTGCAACTCACAAGTTTGGACAATACTGGATCAAAGATGGAAAGATCGTTGGTGCATTCCTCGAGAGTGGGTCACCTGAAGAGAACAAGGCAATTGCTAAAGTCGCAAAAGTCCAACCCCCTGCTACCTTGGATCAATTGGCACAGGAGGGCATCAGCTTTGCCTCAAAGATCTAATTTTTATACCTATTTTGGATTTTAAAACAGCTCTTTGAAGTTTCTGCCTTATTTACAATGTTGTAATCGTTTGACATTTTTCGTGGCTGGTTGATTGGTAAAAATATGATGTTTCTTCATCTGAGTTTAGTTGCAGAAGATCACCCTGTAAGGCATATATATACATACCTTAAAGTGTGACATCTCTGTAAATAATGAATGTTAGAAGCAATGGTTTGTGAAACTCTTCTCCAGAAAAATATGAGCATCTATTTACTTGGATTTTGTTGTGCTTATTGAATGAAAGCGGCACACTTGGGTTATGCACAAAGTGAGTTCTGTGGCACTATTTCCTCATAGTCCGTTTTATAAAAGACATCAACATTAAAATTCACATTTTATCCTTAATGGCATGCTTATATAGACACAAAATGACATGCATTCAAAACATCTTAAAAGGTTGATGTGAAACTATTGTTTACTTTTCCTAATAATAGTACCTTCTATACATTGTCCTAATTTTAAAGGCAAGAAAAGTTGGATATATCTCAACATGAAGTTGAAGTTTCAACTGCCAGAATCTGCGTAGATTACCCTAACAACAAACGAGCTCTGGCAACGATATAGTCTTGGGTAATCCTCACTAGCAGAAATCAAACCAAGGAAACAACGTCCCCGGTCTAATGTTGATTCTACTCTGCCAATATGTTGGCAGCATTTCAGAGCTTTATACAACTAATTTTTCTTCATCTAGTCCAGGAACTACAACATCATCTCTCATCATGTGATAGTAATCATCTCCGACCTGTGCTCCAACTTGACTAAACAGTTCCACGACTGCAGGTAACTTTCCGTAATACCTCTTCATAGAATCTACCAAAACGTCACCAGCATGCGGGTTTTGGACATGCCAAACATATACAGTGGAGAGAAGATCATCTATTGTTGCCTCTTGCCAAGCATGCTGTCCATCCCTCATCTGGTGCTTGAAGGCTTGACATTGCCTAACCCTATGACCCTTTGGCCCGACTTGCAACTCAGGACAATATCCACATGTTTGAACGCCATACGTTTTCATGAGCTGTATAGCTCCAGTACGCATAATCTCCCAAGCTTCCATTCCTCGCATGGCGAATCCTGGAGAAGTGATAAGTAAGTAGTGGAAAATCAAACTAGAAGGTTTGTCGTACCATAAGAAATAACTCTTTTTTACATACTTTTAAGTCATGATGCTTAGACTTTTCAAAAATGTCGACAAGTTGTGTCAGATACTCTAAAAGTTGTGCATTTTGGAGAGCCCGACACAGGTGCGGCAACAATTTTGGAAACTCCAAGCAACATAGCTTGAAGCTCTAGAGAGGAAATTGATGTATTTGAAAAGGAAAATGCACATTGAAAAATGACTTAACAATTATAAGTGAAAACATTGTAGTAACATAAAGACAAACCTTTTATGTCATCATAGGGTAAATTCAAATAATTTCTATCTCCGATGGGCTTCTTAATAGTTTCCTTAGACCTAAAAGTTTCTATGTCCTTCCCGAACAAATCATCCTTGGGAAACCTCTTCTCAAAATCTATGAGTTTTCCAGCAACCCGGTAAATGGGGAACTTCCTTCTTTGGGTTGGGTACTCAGGTAAGTCCACACCAGCCTGAATGCATAATTCTACAAGGGCTGGGATTCGATCAACTTCAAGTCGCTCATTATGTGAAACAGCTCTTCCTAACCTGTCATAGAGATGAAAAGATTGTACAACAGGTAATACATGATCTACGCCCCCTCTTTGCCATGTATGCTCTTTGTTCTTCTGACTGCCGCTAACATTGCAAGTTCTGATCTTATGTGGTGGATGACCAACATGAACTTCGGTACATAAGCTGCACAAAAGAACAGAGATCACAACATAGACCTGCTTGCTCGACAATTTTAACAGTTGAATTTCATAATGAGTTGCTATATAGTCAATCTTCCATCAATTAACAAGGCCTCGACTCCAAATCAGCAGGAGTCAGCTATATGAATCTTCTATATCTGTTGTGTTCTAGTCAAGTCTAATTCATTCCAATACTTACATTTGTCCCCACTAATTATTTCATTATTCCAACTTAACTTGATATATTATTTGCAAATCAATGTTTACTTGCAATTTGATTCATTATTTCAAACTTCAACTTGAAATAGAGAATTTGAAGTTGAAAACTTGTTATAGAACTATAGAAGTATAACAATTAATCGATTTTACTCACTATACTTCAACAATTTTTCCAAGTTAAATTCATGTAAAAACACAAATATTCTAACTTCAACTTCACATGTTTTTTTTTTTTCCAGCTTCAACAAACTATTGTTCTACTCCCTACTAAATAATTTGCCTTCTATAGCAAAATTGGGTTCTTAATCTTGCACTAATTTCTTACCTTGATAACAAGTTTAATCTGAATTAGTTGATACCACCTACAAGGATCATTACTTCTATCGTGTTATGATCTTAGCTAAGTCTGCCTAAGAATAAGTAAAATGAATATCATATTCGACTATTATTAAGCTAATCCTCAATTACCACAACCCTACTCCTTTATTGGGACTTCAAACTGGCTTTACTCCACAAAAGTTATGCTCCACCACATAACCTTAGCAGCAAAAATTCGCCATATTTTTTCCATGCTTCTGTTCTACTAAAACCTAGTTCCATTATACAGAGTAATGGTCAAAATACACTGAACTATCATTTTCCTGATAGTTTCACATCCCAACTATTAGATACTCCCCTTTCCTAGCTGAACTATGACGATCTATATGTTGAAACACACCTAGTTGAGTATATGATGAAAGTTCAAATAGGAAAAGGGAACAACTGATAGTTGGCCTAGCCAACTTCAAGGTGTGTTTTAATATACAAATTGTGATAGTTCAAATAGGAAAGGGAACATGGTAAGAAAATTATAATTGGAGTGTGAAACTAGCAAAAAAGTGATAGTTTAGGTGTGTTTTTGACCATTTACTCTTTTACATATGATTAGTTGCAACAAAGTTTGCTTAAGTGCAAGATTGCTATGTTGCTCAACTCTTCAAAATTGTTAACGGGTGTGTGTTGGATCCTCCAAAAAGTAGTGTATATTTAAAAGATCCAACACCGATACAACAATTTTGAAGAGTCCGAGCAACTTTTGGATGCAAAATGAATCTTACCTGCAAAAATAAATAGGAATTTCCTCCGAAATCCTTGAAACACAAGCTAACAACTGAGCTCTTGAAGCTAACACATGATGAGCAACAGGGATTAGCTTTTCAACTAATAGCCCATTTTCCGGTGGCTGCAGTGCAACTTCACGTACCACCCTTCTCTCTTGCTTGTCATATCTTGCTCTCCGCTTAAGCTCATTAACACTCGTCACCCATGGTTTTTTTTCAGCCTTTTTCAGCTTTCTTGGTAGAGCTTCCATGGCTGATACAGTTGAATACAATGGACCAACATTGCCCAGCTCCTTCACAGTGGATAATATCGCATTCCCACGAAGATTTAAGACTGACGTAACTCGCCTATGAAACATTCTGAGAAGCTACAGATGTGAAATACTGAAAGTTCTCTCAATTTTATTTTGAAATTCGTCATCTAGGCATTATAACAAACAGTTGGTGTGCAGATGGCATTTGGAGCTTAATTAAAATTATATACAGTACAAATAAGAGGGCAGCCCGGTTCACTAAGCTTGGCCTGTGAGTTTTGATCTAACTTTACGCGTCAACAACTTTAGCAGTTACGTCAAATTCACCTTCAAAAATAAAATACAAAATGAATTGCAACAAAGAGTAGAAATTCTAAAGATGCAAAGAAGAGAAGGAAGAAATGAAGAATTACAAGTGGCAAAAGTACAAAAAAATAATAATCAATTTTAGTAGCATCTATTTGCACCTTAGAGGTAGAAAATTAATTTTAATTTTGTATACTAGTTTAGTGGGGATTAGAAAAATAGTTCTAGTATTTTTTTTATTCTAGTATTAAATCACACATACGACTTTATGGAAGTTTGTTTGACAATATTAATTAGGCATAATATAATCATATATAAATGTGTTGTTTAGCTTGGCATCAACTGACGTATTTATTTTCAAACTTTAATTGTGCATAAATAGACACATGTCATATGTGACGTTTTATGTGAATCTCACGCGAATTGCCATGTAGGAAATTGATTTGTATATGTTTACTTGTTTAATTTTATATGAATTTAAGTATCTATTTATGCATGTCCAAAGTTGGACGGCGCACGACACACTTATGTATTATTATGCCTATTAAAATAATACATGTATTTCTTTATGCTGAATCTATGTCGTTATTATTTTAAGAGATATTATGTGAAATAAATGTGTGCTTATCAACGATGTCAGATTTGAGCGAATGTAAACAAGTAGACACACACATTATCCTAATATTACAAGATATAATATAATATGTTATATATTATCATGATAAAGAAAAAATTATAGGGGCGTAACTGTCGGTACATAAACTAACTAACTTGGGAAATAGGCCCACTTAAGTAACGAATAAGTACTCCTTTCTCAGCTCACTGTACAAATCCACTCAAACATCACCAAAATCTGATCAAAATTGCCCAATTTATTGAGTAGCACAGTCAGTTCGCCGCCCCAATTCCGCCGCGATGAAGAATTTCAGCTACGACGATTTTGAACTGAGAGAGATTCAAAAGCTCGAAGGTCATACCGGTAAGGTTTTGGGGATAGCTTGGAAGGAGGATACCGGAGTATGGGGTTTTCCGGCAGTAATCACATCCTGGAGTGATGATAAAACCATACGAATCTGGGAAGAGAACTTCTCCGGCTTTTTCGTCTGTAAGGTTTGATTATTATTTTTTTTTTTTTCATTTTTCTCAATTTTATGATCATTTGGATTAGCTGATGTAAATAACTGATAAGGTTTTAAATGTTGAAAAACATTTTAAAGTGATGAATCTGATGTTATAAATAAATAGTTACGTGTTTGAAATAGAAGTGCTGAAACTGTTAATAAACATTTGTGGTAAAAAAATGTTGTCCAAAGAGCTAACTTTTGGGGTTGAGTCAGGCTAAGGTCCATTTAACATGATATTAGAGCTAGGTTCATTCTTGTTTGGGCTTCCAGTACACGCTCCAGTTGAACCTGAGTATGAAGAGGGTGTTAAATTTGGTTAAAGTCCCACATTGATTGGAAAATAGACGGGTGATTTGCTTATATTGACTTGAGTAATCCTCCTCTCATGAGCTAGATTTTAGGGTTGAGTTAGGGTCAAGTTCCATTCAACAATTTTCTAGTAGAAACTTGTAAACTTAGAGGGTGTATGATTCAGCTTATAAGCTAGTCAAATTGACTTATACACACTTTTTAGCTTGTCTACGCATTTGGTAAACCCCGTTGAAGATTTTTTTTCCTTTATGTAATTTCTTTATTCCTTCTCTAGCACTCTTTCCATGCTCAAGAAAATATAGCTACAATGACTATTTGAACCTATACATAAAAAAAGTGCTGTAATAACTCTTAGAAGGAAATTTTGCACGCTGTTTTGGAGGCATCATGTACTGTTAGATCGTGTGCCTGGTCACGGGGAAGCAAATTGTTGGCAGCAGCTTGCTCTGATGTCACCACTGCCATTTGGAAAAATGTCGGTGTTCATGCCTATGAGCATATCTACACTTTAAAGGTACAATGACTTTGTGAGACTATCAGAGAAATTAACTCTCTGTAAATATTGCTACATATAAACTTCAAAGATCTATCAGCACTCAGCAGAATAAGGGAACTTGTTACTACGGAGTTGTTTTTATTTAGCTTATAATTGATTTGGATGGACCTGTATATTAAGGATTTATTTTTCATTTTCTTTAATGAGTTATAAATCTACTGAAATCCTGTCTGCTTTCTTATTTTCTTAAGTGGATAATGTCCAGGGTCATGAGAATGAAGTGAGAAGTGTTTCCTGGAATAGGGACGGGCAATTTCTTGCGACATGTGGAGGTGATAAGTCAATTTGGATATGGGAAGTTTTGCCTGGAAATGAGTTTGATTGTACTTCAGTGTTACAAGTACACACAGAAGATGTTAAGATAGTTCATTGGGATGAAAGATTTTTATTCTCCGGTAGTAGTGATAACACCATTAAGGTATATATATTTGAGAGGTTCAACTTCACATTCTTTGTGTGTGTGCATGTGTTATTTGCTTAGGATTCTCGCATGCTTTTCATACCCACATTTCATGTAAGGCATAGAATTGGTAGTCAACTCGTTTCTCCTCTTCTTCTTCTTTTTGGGGGGTGGGGGTGGGATTTGATCCTTCACCAGTGATATTATCTAATCTCTAGTGGTTCTTGAAAATTTTAGGTGTGGAAAGAGGCAGATTATGAAAGTGGTGATTGGCGTTGTATTCAAACTTTGGGTGAGTCTGACAGGTAAGAGTTATTATTTGGTGGTATATTTTTCATTTTAGATTGGCGTTGTATTCAAACTTTGGATGAGTCTGACAGGTAAGAGTTATTATTTGGTGGTATATTTTTCATTTTATTATGTCTAGATAGTGTATAAGTGTATCTTATATACTGAAAAATCTTCCATTGTGTGACTATTTGGAGGCTTCTTATAATAGTCATAGGTCAGATTGTAGTTCTAGAGATTGTCTGAATTCATTTGGAAAAACTTTTTGTGAAATGTTTCATTCATCCTACTGACAGTGAAAAGTGGTCTATAATTTTCTGGAGAGTCCGAGCAACGTATGACAGAAGTTTTCTATAAGAAGTAAATAATTAAGGGCAAAGCCAAACTTCTACTCTTTGAAAGTAATTCAAAAAAAACACTTTGGACAGGTAAGAATTATTATTTTGCAGTATATTTTTCATTTCGTTATATCTAGGTAGTGTATAAGTGTATCTTATATCCTGAAAAACCTTCCATTGTGTGTCTATTTGGAAGCTTCATGTAATAGTCATAGGTCGGATTTTAGTTCTAGAGATTGTCTGAATTCATTTGGAAAAAACTTTTTGTGTGAAGTGTTTCATTCATCCTATTGACAGTGAAAAGTGGTCTATAATTTTCTGGAGAGTCCGAGCAACGTAGGACAAAAGTATTTTATAAAAAATAAATAATTAAAGGCAAAAGCAAACTTCTACTCTTTGAAAGTAATTTTTCAAGAAACACTTTTCAAAATAAGTTGATTTTGAAAGCTTGGCCAAGAAGGCTATCAGTAACGTCGTTTAAGATTGTTTGGGAGCTTATACCGCTACATGGTTGAACTTTCTGTCACGCCCCGAGACTACACCCTAGACGTGGCCGGCACTCGAAGACCATTGCTGGTCCCCAAGCGAACCCTCATCCTGGCTGACTCCAAGCGGAATACTAACTTAAGCATACAAGAGCTTAAAACTGAAAAAAAAGTTTATAAACTCAACTTTACAAATCTTTAACTCAAAAGAAAACTCTGATAATAGAATATATATACAACTCGCCATAAAAGGAAACTTTAGTCTTCAAAACATTTAACAAAATAAATGAAGAGACTTTTGAAACTCTATTGTCTATCTATGAAGCCTCTAACTGATAAAGATGGAAGCCGGGACAAGACCCACGACCTCCTAACAACTGATACAACTGAAAGGTAAATGAAATCCTCCGGAAGCAAAGAGGCTTGTCATAGCTAACTGGAACTCCCGGATGTATCAACGAATCTCCTGTTGATGATCTTGAATACCTGTGTCTGCATCATAAAAAGATGCAGGCCAAATGGCTCAGTACGTGGAATGTACGAGTATGTAAGCTGGAAATCTAAACAACATAGGCTAGAAGAAACACTGGAATAAACTGAATAACTTACCTCTTTTTCAAACTTTCTCAACTCAAGGAATACTCAAAACTACTCAAACTTACTCAACTCAAAAGATAGATACTGGACTCAAAGACAGATACTCAACTCAAAGATATATACTCAACTCAAGATATATACTTAACTCAAAGATACTTAACTCAAGGATACTCGACTCTTGAATAACTGAACTCAACCTGACTGACTTCTTTCAATATAAGGTAATTTAAAACAAGTGCGATATAAAGAAAGACTGTTTAAAACATGCTATAAACTCTGTGTGTATACAAGGATACAATAAGCCTGAGATGTATATATAGAAATACAAATGAACTGATGTATATAAAATACAATAATTTCTGTGTATAAAAATACAATAACTGTTGTGGGAGTTTCTCTAACCGACAACCATCACATAAGAGCTATAGTGATGATACAGCGATCGACCTCACGCTGCCAGAGCATCTTATACCCGGCCAAAGGTATAAGACCTGAACTGCCTAATGGATCCACTAGTCTAATCTGAAAAGGATTCATCTAAAAAGTATGATCATTTTCTACCCATGGTGGCTAACATGGTTCTATGGGGGCTGTGGGTTCTTTGAACGCTCCCCCAATTCGGTGCTCAATACTACTCCCAAAAATGTACTGGCTCTTATATTTTTAAAACATATGTTTTCCTGCTGATATGAGATAATTACTCAAAAACTAGCCCGAAGGCTCTTTTGGAAATCTCAGTTTTCAACCTTGTTTAAATGTAAAAACATTTCTTTAAAACTTCTTTGGGAATACATAGTTCCCTAATATCTTTGAGAAAATGAACTCAACTCTTTACTATTTACTTTACTTGAACTCTTGGCTTGATGTGAAATTCTTAACTTAACATGAAACTCTTAACTTTTGACTTGACTTGAAACTCAATACTTTTCACTCGACTTGAAACTCTATACTTAACTTGGAACTCTATACTAACTTGGAACTTAAGCCTTAGAATGAAGTTAAAACGTTCAATGAAGACTCGTGAAAAGTTTGAAGACTTGCTTTGACTTACTTAACTTCTCTAAGCTTAACTTCTAACTTCACTTGACTTGGAAACTAACTTCACTTGACTTGGAAACTAACTTCACTTGAATTGGAATCTAACTTCACTTGAATTGGAAACTAACTTCACTTGAATTGGAATCTAACTTCACTTGAATTGGAAACTAACTTCACTTGAATTGGAAACTAACTTCACTTGAATTGGAATCTAACTTCACTTGAATTAGAAACTAACTTCACTTGAATTGGAATCTAACTTCACTTGAATTGGAAACTAACTTCACTTGAATTTGAAATTTGGATTGATCACATGTTACGGATGAGTTCTTGACTTTTAGAAGTACCTTGGAGTGTTGGAAACAACTAGGAAACATAGGTATAATACCTAGGAACATGTATGAAAATAATGGTAAATGAAAGGGAAGGATTGGTGTCCTTGGCACTAGGAGAGGTGCGACAGCCCAGCCCCTTTTTCCCCAAAAATCCTTCTTTTTCCCCTTGTTTCTTTCCAATTCTAAACCCTCTCAACCTCAAGGTTTCAGCAGCAATACTTAGAATCATAAAGACCCTTATTATACAATAGATTCAACTCAAAAATCACAGCCAGAAATCTGTACTAAATCAGCAAGAACTTCAACACAACACCACTACAACTTCAACAACCAATAAATCTTCTCTTGGAATTGAAAACGAGTTGGTGTGTGGGGGTATGAACCAACCAACACTAAGGATCATCAATCTCTCAACATACAATAGATCACAACTCAAATACACAGCCCAATCCTGTCCCACAACCAACAATAACTTCAACAACACAACTAACAACATCAACAACAACTAACAACTTCAACAACTTCAACAACAAATCCAATCTCTTCTCAAATCATAAAAACGAGCTTGGTATGTGGGGGGGAAGGATAAACCCACACTAAAGACTCACATACCTGATTAGGGATCACCCCCGATGAAAATCCACGACGATCCTTAGCTTCTTCTTCTCTTTCTCCTCTTCTTTTCCTCTTCTTTCTCTCTTATCTTCCAAGCCCTAACTCTCACTCTTACTCTCACTCTTTAAAATGGGACAAAAATGATCCAAACATCAGTCTAACACCTCAATATAACCCAAAGAAATTATTAGGGAAAAGACCAAAATACCCTTAAAATTTTCGGACTAAACAAACTGCACTGTGCGACTGTGCGACTGTGCCGACAGCCCAACTTCCAAAGGGCATAACTCACTCATACGAACTCAGAATCAAGCAAACTCGGCGGCGTTGGAAAGATCATTCCAAGGGCTTTCCAGAAATAACTGGAAATTCGCCTAAATCATTCTGAGCTAGGAGTTACGACTGCTCAAAGTTGACCAAAAACTCACTTTTTTTCCATAGCCAAATTTTCCAGATTCTTTCCAAAATGACTATTTCCAATTCAACTCTTCTTGGAACTCAATGTGCTACATCTAGGGATCTTAACTTAACACTCAAGAAATTTTATTCCTCGGTAAAATCTCACTCCACATAAAGGACAGCTCGAGTCTTAGTTCGAAAATTCTCTAGGGTGTTACACTTTCAGAGAACATACATCTGCTGTGCTGTCTCTCTCTTTCAGTAAAGAAAGAAGAAGAATGGTATCATGCAGGTATTGCTTTCTCTCTGCTGAATTCGTTTTAAAATATACACTCTCAAGTCTAGGGTGTATCTTAAATAGGACAGTTGTTGTAGTCACTACTAAACAAATTTTACATTGACTTGCAGTGATGACCTTACCATCAAGATTTGGAAAAATAGTGATGATGATCATTCTATAGAACTTTGGTAAGCCCGGTCTTATCCTCATTTTCCTAAGCATAATGCAATCCTAAAAGTTGATTTATGTGATCCTATGGGAGAGTGTCCCTCATTGATTGTGAAGAGCTATTTTTTTTTGCTTTATTAACAATTATCTTTCTTGTGGGCTAGTAAAGAGTAAAAAAGTAGATTGGCCACACATGCACATGGGAACTGGGCCGCAAGGAAAAATGGTCGATTTCCTCCATCCCACCCCCCCCACCCCAGGGCACAAGGCCTGATCCAAGTCACATATTGAAACCTGGGGAATTTTCTGTTCTCCATAATTATTCTATTAAGTTAGCAAACTGAAATGTTTGCAACCACTGGTATTACCGAGCAGAATGCTTTAAGAAACCATCTCTGTTTATTCCCTTGGTCAATGTAAGCCTCCAGATTCTTCCAAGCAAGCAAAGGTTTTTTTTGGGGTTATCCCCGCGCATCCAACCCATGCTCCGTGACAACAACAGGGGTGCCCCGAAATCCCTAGTATATGAAAGAGTGAAAAGGTGCTTTCGTTGTTGTGGAATAAGAAGCCTTTGTATCTTAATGCACATATTTTTATTTTTTCCAAAAGAAAGGAGGGTGCAAGTCCTTTTGAACATCATCTTGATGCATTCAAATGGACAATTACTTTTGTTCACTTCAGAGACCACATTTATTGCTTTGTTTATTTTGTCATTCCTCAGGCAAAGAGTGGTCTTCATTCATTTAGTAAACTATGTTTGGTATAATAGTACTCAGCAATAACTATGTTTTCCGAGTCGAGAGTCAATTGGAAACAACCTCTCTATCTTTGAGGTAGGGGTAAGGTTTGCATACACTCTACCCTCCTGAGACTCCACTTTGTGGGACTACAATCGGTATGTTGTTGTAATTACTATGTTTTCCAATTGCTGATTTGCTACCATCTCCTTTTGGTGCTTGTTAGGTCTCATGCTTGCACTCTATCTGGATATCATGACACAACAATTTTCACAGTTGACTGGTTGAGGTAGCTACTCTATATCTATTTCTTATCATGCTCAAGCTAATATATGCTTCTTCTGTTTTTTCCTTCTGTTTGGACTCCTTAATATTACCTTTATTTGGACAGTTTTTCCTTTTCTACGAAGTGTGTATTTGGAGGGGAGGGGCAGTTTAAGATTTACGGTCTATTTTCCATGAATCGAGAGTTTCATAGCTAGTTTGACTGTCTAGATTTCATGTTTGATCTTTTTTTATCGGGTACGTTATAGCTATTCCTACAGGCTTACACTGGACATTCTAATATGTTAGGGAATTACTCCGTTTTGTACCTTATGAAGACAAGGACCCAGAAATATTTGCGAGTGCAGGAGCTGATGACGCTATACGTGTATTTATCGAGGATACGGACAATGAGGTATTGGAAAACCTTCTATATTCCTTATACAGTTTTGTACTTCGTGCTTATTATGATGTGTATAATGTTAATCCTCTAGTGGATCAATTCCAACGCGCCTTTAAAACTAGTACTATTAGTAATTGATTATATAGCTTCTTCAATATATGGATCTTTCAATCAAGTTTTGAGCTCCGTACTCCAGAACGCTCTTCCTATTAACCCAAATTTCTTGTGGGATCTGGAGGAAGCTGGTGTGTTCTTCTATGCCACTAGGTGTGGGCCCGTCGTCTCCAGCCTTGACATGCAGAATGCTGCCTGTCTTGCATGCTAGACATGCTGTGCCCGTGGATTAGTTGAGATACACACAAACTTGCCCCAGTGTTCACTATTTTTTTTTAAAAATTAGAAAAAAGAAAGAGAAGATTAGATTACAGTAATATCAGAATTAACTGCTTAGGACAGAAACCAATTTACAATTTAAGCTCTATGGTTTCAACCTTTAACGTTCTCAGCAATGAACCCATTATGTTTTAAATTTATGGGTTCATATCTACTAGTAATTGCAATTTTTATGGGCATTTACACATAAATTTATGCTCCACTTCAGAAGTACTTGATTCAAATGAACCCGGTAACTTAAAGCTGCATCCTCCCCTGGCGTAAGGACAGTTCTTGGATTCTGATTTTGTTCTTCTCGCCAAATCTCTCTCAACTTAAATGTCTCGTCATCAGGGTTCTAAGACATACTTTTCCTGGTCAACAAGCCTCTTCTAAAGAGGCACCACTAAATAATTGATATTTCACTTCATCGTAATTTTTATTTCAATTTCTTTATTCATATATTTGACATTCATGCTTATAATTATTAGTCTTGGACTAAACATATATATTTGTATTTTTTTTCTCCCTTTGAGCCTTTTCATTGAAGTCCATGCTTTGTTTGCACTTTTCGCTTAAAGACGTAACGGAACTTAGAGCTTTTTTGCATTTTTTTGCTTTTGATAACACTGGTCTGATGACAGGTTGATGGGCTTACATTTAAACTACTTTTGAAGAAGGAGAAGGCTCATGAAACAAACGTAAATTCTGTGAAATGGCACTCTGGGGTAAGTCACCGGAATACCACAGTGATAGGATATTTACATTTACTTGTTCATCTGTCATTGCCTTCAACTCAGCAATTAGTATGCTGCAAAGATGCTTTAAGCTTTGAGCAGAAGATGAGATCATCTGTAAACTTCTGAGAGCGTTACTGATCAGAGGCGAATTAAGGATTTAAGTTTTACGTGTTCAACCTTTAAGGTTCTTAGCGTTGGACCTTGAAATGAACATTTGTTGACCTCAATTTCTGTTGACAGATGTGTAATAAGCCATGTTGCTTGGACCATCCAAAACTATTGCCTCACCTGTGTAGCACCCTCTAGAAATGTATAGTTTTTGGACGATCCGACACACACCTTGTGAAATTTTGAAGAGTTTGAGCAACATAGGTGATAGGATATGTGTGTTAGAGCTGACAAATGGTGTTTGGACAACAAATATGTTAGACATTGCAATGATTGTTGTATGGTTTTTTCAAGGAGGAGAAATGTTTGTCTTCTGATTTATTCTCAAATATTCAGTCGTGTTGTTTTATATCGAAGACTAGAAGGGTGAATTCACTCTATTATGCTTACTACCTTCAGTTTGATCGGTATCTGTCTTAATTCAACCCTTTATTCAAGTATTTTTTTCCTTCAACAAATTGCTCGAGGCCTATGTGTTTGCGTATTTTGATTTTCTCCTCTATTTCCCTAACAAAATAAAAAACAAGATTCTTTTTTGGTCAAATAAATTCTGCAATATGTTTACTTTCTTCTGTCAAAACCTTGCAGGATAAAAGGTTTTTGGCGTCGGCAAGTGATGATAGAACAGTGAAGATATGGGAGTTGGTTTGCCCCTGGGGGCCTGCTGGCCACATAGCTTCATAGTTGATACTGGAAAAACAATTTATATTGTTATAGAAATTTTGAGCATGTTGAAGCCTCAAACTTCGGGAAAACTATCTTTTTTTTTTCTCGAATCTGAGACCTTTGCTTATGGGTAGAGGGACCCTATCTATCCGCCAAAATCATTAATGATATCATTACTACATATTATACTAGAAAAACAAGAGAACAGATCTGCAAATTTTCTCAATAACATTAAAGATGATTACCATCATTTCTGCTGTCAACATTATTTATCAATGATGTAATAGTTCACAGCAAACACGTATCCAATATTTGAAGATTATGAGTTTTGGCAATTTATGGCCAGCCTTCGAATCCACTAATTGTGTACACCCAAAGTTGAAAGACATAAACAGGCCAAGTTTTTAGACACATTTATATATTATACCTATTTAATAATACACTTATTCCTTCCGTCAACTTTTAATTGTCATGTTGCACTTTTCGAAAGTCAATTTTACTAATTTTCAAAGTTAAGTTAGATTACATTAATTCGATATTTTAAACAAAAAAAATTGATATTCAAAAACTATATGAAAAGTACTATAAATTGCAATTTCTTCCAAATCAATATGATAAAAAAATATATAGTAAAATATTAGTCGAAGTTCTTATAGTTTAACTCTAAAAAAATAAACCATGACAATTAAAAGTGGACGGAGAGAGTATTTCTTTATGCTAAATCTATGTCATTATGTTTCATACGAGATATAATGTAAAAAATAGTTTTATTATATATATATATATATATATATATATATATATATATATATATATATATATATATATATATAAGAAGACCCCTTACCGCTCTTTGGGGAGCGGGATGAGTAATACATTTGGCGAGCGCCGGTGAAGTACGCAAGCAAGGCTGGAGCTCGGTTATTGATATATTCCATCAAGAGAAAGGAGGCAGACTGGTAAGAAGGCCACATATATATATAAAAGAGAACCCTAGGACCGCCTACGTGACTCCACCACAAACCAGGATTTCCTTTTAATTTATTTATTTCCAAAATTATCCTTCTCTTTCATGAAAAGTTGTGACTTTTATGAAAAGTTGCGACTTTTGCGAAGAGTTGCGACTTTTATGAAGAGTTGCAGCTTTTACGAAGAGTTGCGATTTTTATGAAAAGTTGCGACTTTTATGAAAAGTTGTGACTTTTATGAAGAGTTGCTACTTTTATGAAAAGTTGTGACTTTTATGAAAGGTTGTGACTTTTTCAAAGAGTTGTGACCTTTCCGATAAGGCATAATAAGCATTTATTGACACTGTCATTTGTTGTCTATAAATAGAGGGATTTCTTCTCATTTTAAATTTTAAAACAACAAAAATTCCGAACTTATTCTTCTTCTTCTACACAATTGAATATTCATGTACTTTGCTCCTGTTTAATGGCTCACTAACACCATTGTTTTTGTATCAATACACTTGTGAATAGAATCGTTCTATCCTGAGATGATCTATTCCTTTAAACCTCGGGTACTAGAGGGGAATAATTTCTTAAGGGGACAATGTGCATTCAGTGGACTCGATTTTTTCCTTTATGTTTCATTCTATTGTTACAGATCTTTGTATGTTTTTACAGTCATTAATTTATGCTTATGTTATTGATTGCTTTTTTTGAGTACATATTTTAAATTTTGTTGTTTATGTTTATGCTTTTGATCATTATGTTGAAGTAAAGATATGTTAATCCAGAGTTTGATGTAATCATTAGACTATTGGTGTCATGTAGATCAGAATTCTTAAACTTGTAAAATAAATGACTTAGATCTTTATAGAGTTTTTAGTGGCTAAAATATCCATGGGATGTCAAGGGACTTTTGAGTGTTCAGAAGTTATGGTGGTTCCACACTACCTTGGAGTTTTAGTTATTCAACTTTCTATTTTATCGAGTCATTCAATCGATTAGTGACATAAAAAAAATAAAGGAATGTAGTGGGATGGTAAGTATTGTACTTAACCTTAATCAAAAGTTTGAGGTTCAAATGTTGGATTGGAGTCAATGAATTATCCCTCAAAGTAGGATGAATTCATATTAATCAAATATTAAAGAAATAATTATCTCCTTATAAACATTAGATTAAAAGTCGCAATTTTATTTTTTTTTTACCTTATTGATCGAAACATAAACAACAAAATATGCCTTTTGGCTATCAAAGTAGTGTCATCGACTACGAATGATTTTGAATAAGGGACTTGTCAAGACATAATTTAATTCAAATTATTTGAGCGACATACATTATTTCATTGAACTCCAAAAGATGTGTTTTTAAATTTTAATCAACTTATCAAGTACACAACTAATTATATAAGATGTATAATATTTAGATACTGTATGTAGAGGCCTTGAATAGGAGAAAAACTCTCGCAATTGATGAATAAAATGTTTGTACCACTTTATGAAAATACAAATATAGACAATGAAACAATTATATATCTTTTCTAAAGACTTTAGTGATGAATAATTACAGTAAAATGTAGAATTAGTAACAAAATGCATAAACACTAAGAATCAATTTTATTTTATTTTTGATTTTAAGATTTACAAAAATATTTCATTTCATTTTTGGATAAAATATTCTTGACAATTTATCGTAGGGTTGTACCCACTCGAAAACACTTATATTATTAAATATTCAGAAGTAGATTATTGATGTAGTTCACCACCGTGCGAAGCGCGGACAATTTACCTAGTACATATATAAAAGAGAACCTTAGGCCCGCTTACGTGACACCACCACAAATCAGAATTCCCTTTTAATTTATTTATTTCCAAAACTAGCCTTCCCATTTCATGAAAAGTTGTGACTTTTATGAAAAATTGTGACTTTTATAAAAAGTTGTGACTTTTATGAAAAGTTGCGACTTTAATGAAGAGTTGCGACTTTTATGAAGAGTTGTGACTTTTATAATAAGTTGTGACTTTTATGAAAAGTTGTGACTTTAATGAAGAGTTGCAACTTTTATGAAAAATTGTGACTTTTATGAAAGGTTGTGACCTTTTCGAAGGGTTGTGACTTTTCCAAATAGTTGGAACTTTTCCGATAAGGCACAATAAATATTTGTTCACACTACCCTTTGTTGTCTATAAATAGAGGGATTACCTCTCATTTTAAAACAACGAAAATTCTGAACCTCTTCTTCTTCTTCACAATTAAATATTTGTGTACTTTTGCTCTTGTTTAGTGGCTCACTGGCACCATTGCTTATGTTACAGATCTTGGTATGTATTTTTACAGTCATTAATTTATGCTTATGTTATTAAGGATAAATGATAAGATGTAATAATTTTCATTTTCCTTTACATTATTAATGTTTGTTATTATGTAATCTATTACTCGTATTTAAGATAATATAGTGTTTTAATTTTACTGATTGATAAATTTTAAGTATTATTTTATAAATTTCGTGATATTAAATTTTCGCACGAAGCGCGGATTATTTTACTAGTTAAACATATAAGAAAACAATCAACACTTCAGAAAAAATTGAACGAATTATGTTATGACCCTCATTTTAGTTCATTTCAATCCAAGTAACTTTTAGACGAGTCAATAAATCACTCATTTATTAACTTACCCCATTTTAACCGGTGCAATTGAAGTAGAGGTGGACTTTAAATAGAAAAATGAAATGACAAATTGGGTGAAATCTTTAATTAACTGAAACTTTTATTTAAAAACTTTAGGGGTCTAACTGTCAGTTCATAAACTAAGTAACTAACTTAGTAGGCCCTCTTAAGTAACGTATAAGTATGTACAAATCCAATCAAACATCACCAAAATCTGATCAAATTTCCCCAATTTTTATTGAGCAGCACAGCCACTTCGACGCCACAATTCCGCCGCCATGAAGAATTTCAGCTACGACAATTTTGAACTGAAAGAGATTCAAAAGCTCGAGGGTCACACCGGTAAGGTTTTGGGCATAGCTTGGAAGGTGGATACCGGAGTATGGGGTTTTCTGGCAGTAATGGCATCCTGGAGTGATGATAAAACCGTACGGATTTGGGAAGAGAACTTATCCGGCTTTTTCGTGTGTAAGGTTTGATTTCTTTTTTCATTTTCTCAAATTTATCATTTGGATTACCTGATTGTGAATAACTGATAAGGTTTTAAGTGTTGAAAAACATTTTTAAGTGGTGAAACTGATGTTATAAATAAATAGTTATGTGTTTGAAATAGAAGTTTTGAAATTGTTAATAATAGTTGTGATAAAAAAAATGTTGATAAGCAGTTGTTTTGTTAGAATGACTAAAATTCTCTTATTGTTTAGTTAAAGTAGGTTAGAGTCCTACATTGGTTGGAGAATGGGCATGCGATATGTTTATATGGACTTGGACAATTCTCTCCGATGAGCTAATTTTCAGGATTGAATTGGCATCTAAGGTCCATTCAACATGATATCATAGCTAGGTCCATTCCTATTTGGGCTTCTGTTACATGCTTCAGTTGGACCCGGGCGTGAAGAGCGGTGTTAAAGTAGGTTAAAGTCCCATATTGGTTGGAAATTGGACTAGTGATCTGCCTATATTGACTTGAGTAATCGTCCCCTTATGAGCTAGATTTTGGGGTTGAGTTAGGGTCGAGTTCCATTTAACAATTTTCTAGCAAGAGGATGTCTTATTAAACTTGTAAGCTAGTCAAATTGACTTATACATACTTTTTAGCTTATCTATGCATTTGGTTAACCACATTTCCTTATAAGAATTGTTTTCCTTTAAGTTCCTTCTCTAGAACTCTTTCCATGCTCAAGAAAATATAGTGACTCGTTCTCTAGCTACAATGACTATTTGAACCTATACATAAAAAAGAGCTGTAATAACTCTTAGAAGGAAATTTTGCAGGCTGTTTTGGAGGCATCATCTACTGTTAGATCGTGTGCCTGGTCACAGGAATTCTATTTGTTGGCAGCAGGTTGCTCTGATGCCACCACTGTCATTTGGAAAAATGTCGGTGATCATGCCTATGAGCGTATCTACACTTTAAAGGTACAATGACTTTGTGAGACTATCAGAGAAATTAACTCTCTGTAATTATTGCAACGAATAAACTTCAAAGATCTATCAGCACTCAGCAGAATAAGGGAATGTGTTACTACGGAGTTCATTTTGATTTAGCTTATAACTGATATGTGATCCTAATTTGGATGGACTTATATATTCAGGATTTTTCTTTTCATTTTCTTTAATGAGTTATAAATCTATGAAATCCTGTCTGCTTCCTTATTTTCATTATGTGGATAATGTCCAGGGTCATGAGAATGAAGTGAGAAGTGTTTCCTGGGATAAGGACGGGATACTTCTTGCGACATGTGGAGGTGATAAGTCAATTTGGATATGGGAAGCTTTGCCTGGAGATGAGTTTGATTGTGCTTCAGTGTTACAAGGACACACAGAAGATGTTAAGATAGTTCAATGGGATGATCGTATTACTTTATTCTCCGGTAGTAGTGATAACACCATTAAGGTATATTTGAGAGGTTCAACTGCACATTCTCTGTTATTTGCTTATAAGGAGTTTAGCATGCTTTTCATACCCCTATTACATGTAACATAAAAATTGGTAGTCAACACATTTCTCTTCTTTTTCTTTTAATGAGGGCAGGGGCAGAGTAAAGGGATTTGAACCTTCACCAGTGATATTATCTAATCTCTAGTGGTGCTTGAAAACTTTAGGTTTGGGAAGAGACGATTTATAGGGGTGTTGATTGGCCTTGTATTGAAACTTTGGGTGAGTCTGACAGGTAAGAATTATTATTTGGCAGTATATTTTTCATTTCGTTATATCTAGATAGTGTATAAGTGTATCTTATATCCTGAAAAACCTTCCATTGTGTGACTATTTGGAAGATCTCATGTAATAGTCATAGGTCGGATTTTAGTTCTAGAGATCGTCTGAATTCATTTGGAAAAAACTTTTTGTGTGAAGTGTTTCACTCATCCTACTAACAGTGAAAAGTGGTCTATAATTTTCTGGAGAGTCCGAGCAACGTAGGACAAAAGTACTTTATAAAAAATAAATAATTAAAGGCAAAAGCAAACTTCTACTCTTTGAAAGTAATTTTTCAAGAAACACTTTTCAAAATAAGTTGATTTTGAAAGCTTGGCCAAGAAGGCTACCAGTAACATCGTTTATGATTGTTTGGGAGGTTATACCGCTACATGGTTGAACTTTCAGAGAACATACATCTGCTGTGCTGTCTCTCTCTTTCAGTAAACAAAGAAGAAGAATGGTATCTTGCAGGTATGGCTTTCTCTTTGCTGAATTCGTTTTAAAATATACACTCTCAAGTCACTACTAAACAGATTTTACACTGAATTCTCTAACTTGCAGTGATGACCTTACCATCAAGATATGGAATTGTGAACGTCATTCTACAGAACTTTGGTGAGCCCATTCTTATCCTTATTTTCATAAGCATAATACAATCCTATAAAGTTGATTTATGTGATCCTATGGGAGAGTGTCCCTCATTGATTGTTGTGAGGAGCTTTTTTTTTGCTTTATTAACAATTACCTTTCTAGTGGTATGTGTTGCTGTAATTACTATGTTTTCCAATTCCTGATTTGCTACCATCTCCTTTTTGTGCTTGTTAGGTCACATATTTGCACTCTATCTGGATATCATGATACGACAATTTTCGCAGTTGACTGGTTGAGGTAGCTACTCTATATCTATAACTAATATATGCTCTTTTTTAAAAAAAAATTCTGTTTGCACTCCTTAATATTACCTTTATTTGGACAATTTTTTCCTTTTCTACAAAGTGTTTAATTGGGGGGAGGGGCAGTTTAAGATTTACGGTCTATTTTGCATAAATCGAGAGTTTCATAGCTTGTTTGACTGTCTAGATTTCATGCTTGATCTCTTTTTATTGGGTATGTTATAGCTATTCCTACAGGCTAACACTCTAATATGTTAGGGAATTACTCCGTGCAGTACCTAAGGAGGAAGACCAGGACCCAGAAATATTTGCTAGTGCAGGAGCTGATGACGCTATACGTATATTTATCGAGGATAAGGACAACGAGGTATTGGAAAACCTTCTATATCCCTTATACAGTTTTGTAATTCAGGTGCTTATTATGTTGTGTATAATGTTAATCCCCTAGTGGATCAATTCCAGTGTGCCTTTCAAACTAGTACTATTAGTAATCAATTATATAGCATCTTCAATATACACTGATCTTTCGATCAAGTTTTGAGCTCCGTACTCCAGAACCTCCTCCTATTAACCCAAATTTCTTGTGGGAGCTGGAAGAAGCTGGGGTGTTCTTCTATGCCACTAGGTGTGGGCCCGTCGTCTCCTGCCTTGACATGCAGAATTATCTTTGCTGCCTGTCTTTCATGCTAGACATGCTGCGCCCGTGGATTAGTTGAGATACACACAAACTATCCAAGTGTTCACTATTTTTTTTAAAAAAAAATTATAAAAAAGAAAGAAAGAGAAGATTACAGTAATATCAGAATTAACTCCATAGGACAGAGGCCAATGTAGGATTTCAGCTCTATGGTTTCAACCTTGAACGTTCTCAGCAGTGAAACCCATTATGTTTTAAATTTTTGGGTTCATATTTACTAGTAATTGCAATTTTGATAGACATTTACACATAAATTTATGCTCCACTTCAAAAGTACTTGATTCAAATGAACGCGGGAACTTAAAGCTGCATTCTCCCCTGGCTTTAGGGCAGTTCTTTGATTCTGATTTTGTTCTTCTCGCCAAATCTATCTCAACTTGAATGTCTCGTCATCAGGGTTCTAAGACATACTTTTCCTTATCAACGAGCGTCTTCTAAAGAGGCAACGGTAAATAATTGATATTTCCCTTCATCGTAATTTTTATTTCAATTTCTTTATTCATATATGTGTCATTCATGCTTATGATTATTAGTCTTGGACTAAACATATATATATTTGTATTTTTTTCTTCTCTATGAGCCTTTTTTCATTAAAGTCCACGCTTTATTTGCACTTTTCGCTTAAAGCCCTAGCGGAACTTAGAGCTTTTTTGCATTTTTTGCTTTTGATAACACTGTGTCTGATGACAGGTTGATGGACTTCCATTCAAACTACTTTTGAAGAAGGAGAAGGCTCATGAAACGAATATAAATTCTGTAAAATGGCACTCTGGGGTAAGTCACCGGAATATTATAGTGGTAGGAGTTTGACAGTTGCTTGTTCATCTGTCATTGCTTTAAACTCTGCAATTAGTATGCTACAAAGATGCTTTAAGCTTTGAGCAGAAGCTGAGATCATCTGGAAACTTCTGAGTGTTTTACCGATTAGAGGCGAATTTAGAATTTAAGTTTTATGTGTTCGACCTTTAAGGTTCTTTGCATTGGACTTTAAATTGAATATTTGTTGACCTCAGCTTCTGTTGACAGATATGTAATAAATTATGTTGCTCAGATTATCCAAAAATATTTCAGTACGTGTGTCGCATCCTCCAAAAATGGATAGCTTTTGGACGATCCGACACACACCTCGCGAAATTTTTGAAGAGTCTGTGCAACATATATAGGTGATAAAATATGTGTCAGATCTGACAAATGGTGTTATGTTAGATACTGCAAATTTGCAATGATTGTTGTATGGTTTTTCAAGGAGATGAAATGTTTGTCTTCTGTTTTATACTCAAATATTCAGTCGCGTTGTTTTATATCGAAGACTAGAAGGTTGAATTCACTCTATTATGCTTCCTACCTTTAGTTTGATCAGTATCTGTCTTAATTCGACCTTACCCTTTATTCAAGCATTTTTTTCTTCACTAAATTGCTTGAGGCCTATGTGTTTGCATATTTGAGTTTCTCCTCTATTTCACCAACAAAATTGAAAACAAGATTCTTTTTTGGTCAAAAAAATTCCTCAATGTGTTTACTTTCTTCTATCAATACCTTGCAGGATAAAAGGCGTTTGGCGTCCGCCAGTGATGATGGAACAGTGAAGATATGGGAGTTTGTTTGCCCCTGGCCTGCTGGCCGCATAGATCCATAGTTGATACTGGAAGTGTTGTTATAGTAATTTTGAACATGTTGAAGCCTCAAACTTCTGGAAAACTATCTTCTTTTTTTCTCGAATTCGAGACCTCTGCTAAAGGGTAGAGGCCCCCTATCTATCCGCCACAATCCTTAGTGATATCATTACTACATATTATACTAGCAAAACAAGAGAATAGATCTGCAAATTTTCTCAATAATATTAAAGTTGATACCATCATTTCTGCGGTCAACTTTATTTATCAACTAGTTCTGGAAACGTGCGTTGGACGTTTGTCCCCTACTACTATTGTATAAAATCTGTATAGCGGGTGAAAAGGTCACAATGATTTTCAAACAGAAACAACTCAAACACACTAATTAACTAAAATATATCCTCAAAAAGCAATTTAAAAAAGATGAAGACACTCAACTAATATAAAGGAGAATTCTTCTTGCCTTTATATTACATATCTTAAAATAAAAAAATATTCTAAAGTTTCTTTCATCATTTTCTCCTATAAATTCGAAGTGTTTATTAAATTTATATCCTAAAGGTGGAAGAAATGAAGAATACGGAAATATAATAACCAATTATGAAGTTATATTTGAAAACTCAAAAATATGAAAATATAAAAAAAAACAAAATTTACTTACAATTCCGTATCGATAGAGCTTTCATCTTGATGACAATTTACATATTTCTCAACAAACAGAAGATAAATATGCATGAAATAATAAAGAATACAAATAAATGAATTCGTAAGGATTCTTACAATTACAAATTGGTAATGAGAATTTTACAAATGATGCATATTAACCTAACATAGAGGGCAAGCTGATCACAAATTTGGATGAAAGAAGAAAATATAAATAATGTTGTTGGAGTGTCTTTTTGATAGACTCTTCATTACCCCACTTATTACAAATTAAGATTGAGGGTTATGTTTTAACACTTCGTTAACCACATTTAGTACATGAATACGATTATTGCATTAAGATCCTGTTTGATGCATGAATTTAAATATAATAATAATTATTATTTAATATTTAATTAATTAATTATATATTGATATTTAATTTAATTTAGTGATAAAATAGGGGTAAAATGGTAATCCAACTACGAGGTTAGGAGCTTCCCACTTTTGGTAATATATGATGATGATGTAATAATTCACAGCAAACACGTATCCAAGACTTGAAGATTATGAGTTATGGCAATCCATGCCTAGCCTCCGAATCCACCACTTGTGTACACCCAAAGTTGAAAGACATTAATAGGCCAAGTTTATAGACACATTTATATATTATACCTATTTAATAATACACTTATTCTCTCCGTTCAATTTTAATTGTCATGTTATGCTTTTTAAAAGTCAATTTGACTAACTTTCAATTAGATTTCATTAATTTGATATTTTAAACAAAAAATTTAGATATTAAAAAACTATACGAAAAGTACTATAAATTTAATTTATTGCATATCAAAATGATGAAAAAATACATCGTAAAATGTTTGTCAAAGTTCTTATAGTTTGATTCTGAAAAAGAAAACCATGACAACTAAAAATGGACGCAGGAAGTATTTCTTTATGCTAAATCTACACCAATTTATTTTATACGAGATATAATGTAAAATAAAAGTTTGCATCATTAAATACATCAAACTAGATTGAATGTGTACAAATAGATATACTCATTACCATAATATTACGAGATATAATTTAATATGTTATATACTTTCTCTTCTATGTCCAACAATAGTTGTCTGTTATTGACTTGACACGCCCCTTAAGAAAGATAAATAATAGGGGTAATACTACTATATTATTGTTTGACTTTATTAAGTTTAATGCTTTAAAAAATGCTAGATGATAAATGAGTACTTAATAACAAGGGTAAAATAGACACAAAAGGTAAATTATCTCTTAATTTTCTAAATTGGACAAGTGGACAACTAATTTTAGTATAGTGAACAACTATTTTTGGACAGAGTGAGTATTTATCATAATAAAAAAAAAGTAGTTTTATTAAATATATTTAAAATATAAGAAAACAATCAACACTTAAGGAAAAATTGAACGAATTGTGTTATGACCCTCATTTTAGTTCATTTCAATCCAAGTAACTTTTAGACGGGTCAATAAATCACTCAGTTAGTAACTTACCCCATTTTAACCAGTGCAATTGATGTAGAGGTGGACTTAAAATAGAAAAAGGAAATGACAAATTGGGTGAAATCTGTAATTAACTGAAACTTTTATTTAAAAACTTTAGGGGTGTAACTGTCAGTTCATAAACTAAGTAACTAACTTAATAGGCCCACTTAAGTAACGTATAACTACTCCTTTCTCAGCTCACTGTACAAATCCACTCAAACATCACCAAAATCTGATCAAATTTCCCCAATTTATATTGAGCAGCACAGTCGCTTCGCCGCCACAATTCCGCCGCGATGAAGAATTTCAGCTACGACGATTTTGAACTGAGAGAGATTCAAAAGCTCGAAGGTCACACCGGTAAGGTTTTGGGCATAGCTTGGAAGGTGGATACCGGAGTATGGGGTTTTCTGGCAGTAATGGCATCCTGGAGTGATGATAAAACCGTACGGATCTGGGAAGAGAACTTATCCGGCTTATTTGTGTGTAAGGTTTGATTTCTTTTTTCATTTTCTCAAATTTATCTTTTGGATTAGCTGATTGTGAATAACCGATAAGGTTTTATGTGTTGAAAAACATTTTTAAGTGGTGAAACTGATGTTATAAATAAATAGTTATGTGTTTGAAATAGAAGTTTTGAAATTGTTAACAATAGTTGTGATAAAAAAAATGTTGATAAGATGTTCTTTTGTTAGAATGACTAAAATTCTCTTCTTCTTTTTTTGTTAAAGTAGGTTAGAGTCCTATATTGGTCGGAGAATGGGCATGTGATATGTTTATATGGACTTGGACAATTCTCCCCGATGAGCTAATTTTTAGGATTGAATTGGCGTCTAAGGTCCATTTAACATGATCCATTCCTATTTGGGCTTCTGTTACACGCTCCAGTTGGACCCGGGCGTGAAGAGGGGTGTTAACGTGGGCTAAAGTCTCATGTTGGTTGGAAACTGGACTAGTGATATGCCTATATTGACTTGAGTAATCGTCCCCTTATGAGCTAGATTTTGGGGTTGTGTTAGGTTGAGTTCCATTTAACAATTTTCTAGCAAGAGGGTGTCTTATTAAACTTATAAGCTAGTCAAATTGACTTATACATATTTTTTAGCTTATCTATGCATTTGGTTAACCCCATTTCCTTATAAGAATTGTTTTCCTTTAAGTTCCTTCCCTAGCACTCTTTCCATGCTCAAGAAAATATAGTGGCTCATTCTCTAGCTACAATGACTATTTGAACCTATACATAAAAAAGAGCTGTAATAACTCTTAGAAGGAAATTTTGCAGGCTGTTTTGGAGGCATCATCTACTGTTAGATCGTGTGCCTGGTCACTGGAATACAATTTGTTGGCAGCAGGTTGCTCTGATGCCACCACTGTCATTTGGAAAAATGTCGGTGATCATGCCTATGAGCGTATCTACACTTTAAAGGTACAATGACTTTGTGAGACTATCAGAGAGTTAACTCTCTGTAATTATTGCAACATACAAACTTCAAAGATCTATCAGCAGTTCAGCACTCAGCAGAATACGGGAATGTGTTCCTACGGAGTTCATTTTGATTTAGCTTATAATTGATTTGTGTTCCTAATTTGGATGAACTTATATATTTAGGATTTTTTTTTCATTTTCTTTAATAAGTTATAAATCTACAAAATCCTGTCTGCTTTCTTATTTTCAATATGTGGATAATGTCCAGGGTCATGAGAATGAAGTGAGAAGTGTTTCCTGGGATATGGTCGGGCTACTGCTTGCGACATGTGGAGGTGATAAGTCAATTTGGATATGGGAAGCTTTGCCTGGAAATGAGTTTGATTGTGCTTCAGTGTTACAAGGAAACACAGAAGATGTTAAGATAGTTCAATGGGATGATAATAATGCTTTATTCTCCGTTAGTAGTGATAACACCATTAAGGTATATTTGAGAGGTTCAACTGCACATTCTCTCTGTGTGTGCATGTGTTATTTGCTTATAAAGAGTTTAGCATGCTTTTCATACCCTTATTACATGTAACATAGAATCGGTAGTCAACACATTTCTCTTCTTTTTCTTTTAATGAGGGCAGGGGCAGAGTAAAGGGATTTGAACCTTCATCAGTGATATTATCTAATCTCTAGTGGTGCTTGAAAACTTTAGGTTTGGAAAGAGACAAGTTATAACAGTGGTGATTGGCGTTGTATTAAAACTTTGGGTGAGTCTGACAGGTAAGAATTATTATTTGGCAGTATATTTTTCATTTTGTTATATCTAGATAGTGTATAAGTGTATCTTATATCCTGAAAAACCTTCCATTGTGTGACTATTTGGAACATTCATGTAACAGTCATAGGTCGGATTTTAGTTCTAGAGATTTTTGTGTGAAGTGTTTCACTCATCCTACTAACAGTGAAAAGTGGTCTATAATTTTCTGGATAGTCCAAGCAACGTAGGACAACAGTAATTTATAAAAAAATCAAAATTAAAGGCAAAAGCAAACTTCTACTGTTTGAAAGTAATTTTTCAACAAACACTTTCCAAAATAAGTTGATTTTGAAAGCTTGACCAAGAATGCTATCAGTAACGTCGTTTAAGATTGTTTAGGAGCTTATACCACTACATGGTTGAACTTTCAGAGAACATACTTCTGCTGTGCTGTCTCTCTCTTTCAGTAAAGATAGAAGAAGAATGGTATCTTGCAGGTATGGCTTTCTCTCTGCTGAATTCGTTTTAAAATACACTCTTAAGTCTAGGGTGCATCTTAACTAGGATAGTTGTTGTAGTCACTACTAAACAGATTTTACATTGAATTCCCTAACTTGCAGTGATGGCCTTACCATCAAGATATATTGTGATCGTGATTATACAGAACTTTGGTAAGCCCAGTCTTATCCTTATTTTCATAAGCATAATGCAATCCTATAAAGTTGATTTATGTGATCCTATGGGAGAGTGTCCCTCATTGATTGCGAAGAGCTTTTTCTTTTTTTTCGCTCTATTAACAATTACCTTTCTAGTGGGCTAGTAAAGAGTAAAAAAGAAGAATTGCCACACGTGCACATGAGAACTTGGACACAAGGCAAAATGGTTGATTTCCTCCCTCCCACCCCAACCCTGGGGCACAAGGCCTGATCCAAGTCGCATTTTGAATCCTGAGGAATTGTCTGATCTCCATAATTATTCTATTAAGTTAGCACACTGAAATGTTTGCAACCACTGGTAAACGGAGCAGAACGCTCTAAGAAGCCATCCATGTTTATCCCCTTGGTCAATGTAAGCCTCCAGATGCCTCCAAGCAAACAAAGGTTTTTTCAGGGTTATCGGCGCGCATCCAACCTTCGTTCTGTGACATCAGCGGTGGTGCCCCGAAATCCCTAGTATATGAAAGAGTAAAAAGGGTTTTTCGTTGTTGTGGAATAAGAAGCCTTTGCATCTTAATGCACATATTTTTATTTTTTCCAATAGAAAAGAGGGTGCAGGTGTTGGAAATCTTACGGAAATACTTCTCCACGAACGCTTATAGGAAATTCTCCATAGCTTGAGGCATGTCGTAAGACACTGTCCCTAAGGATATTTCACCCAGTATAGGTGTATCCCCCAGGATACAACAAGTTCTTCTAGTATTAAACTAGGAGCCAGAAACTAACAAAGATTTTTAAAACGAAAATCCAGCACTACAAAGTATGGGAGGAAGAATTAAGAGAAAAGATTATTATTCTTGTTCCACGACTTCAATATATAAGTGGAAGAATATAAAATATTGTAGAAGAAAATGGACATCTCTCTCCCTCCTTAATCCCACAGATGACAAAGGACTTACTTAGTGAAGATATGAGCTTCCTAGTATGTAGCCGTTTAGGAATAATGGCATTGGTAAAGCCATTCAATTTCTATTCAAGGCTGGCCATTAAATGGCCAAATAAATTTGAACAAATCAATGTCTGTTAATGAAGGAATTAAAGGCTTATAAATGGATTTAATATGGTCACAAAATAGTGTTGAAAAGTTCTCAAACATGAATATTGTGTATTTGAGATATTTATATTGTTTTTCCAACATCAAGTCCTTTTGAACATCATTTTGATGCATTCAAATGGACAATTATTTTTGTTCACTTAAGAGACCACATTTATTGCTTTGTTTATTTTGTCGTTCCTCAGACAAAGAGTGGTCTTCATTAATTTAGTCAAATATCTTTGCTATAATAGTTCTCAGCGATAACTATGTTTCCCAAGCCGAGGGTCAGCGATAACTATCTTTGAGGTAGGAGTAAGGTTTGGATACACTATACCCTCCCAAGACTCCACTTTGTAGGACTACAATGGGTATATGTTGCTGTAATTACTATGTTTTCCAATTCCTGATTTGCTACCATCTCCTTTTTGTGCTTGTTAGGTCACATATTTGCACTCTATCTGGATATCATGATACGACAATTTTCGCAGTTGACTGGTTGAGGTAGCTACTCTATATCTATAACTAATTTATGCTCTTTTTTTTTAAAAAAAAATTCTGTTTGCACTCCTTAATATTACCTTTATTTGGACAATTTTTTCCTTTTCTACAAAGTGTTTAATTGGGGGGAGGGGCAATTTAAGATTTACGGTCTATTTTGCATAAATCGAGAGTTTCATAGCTTGTTTGACTGTCTAGATTTCATGTTTGATCTCTTTTTATTGGGTATGTTATAGCTATTCCTACAGGCTAACATTGGATATTCTAATATGTTAGGGAATTACTCCGTTGGGTACCTGAGGAGGAAGACCAGGACCCAGAAATATATGCTAGTGCAGGAGCTGATGACGCTATACATATATTTATCGAGGACAAGGACAATGAGGTATTGGAAAACCTTCTATATCCCTTGTACAGTTTTATAATTCAGGTGCTTATTATGTTGTGTATAATGTTAATCCCCTAGCGGATCAACTCCAATGTGCCTTTCAAACTAGTACTATTAGTAATCAATTATATAGCTTCTTCAATATACACTGATCTTTCGATCAAGTTTTGAGCTCCGTACTCCAAAACCTTCCTCCTATTAACCCAAATTTCTTGTGGGAGCTGGAAGAATCTGGGGTGTTCTTCTATGCCACTAGGTGTGGGCCCGTCGTCTCCAGCCTTGACATGCAGAATTATCTTTGCTGCCTGTATTTCATGCTAGACATGCTGCGCCCGTGGATTAGTTGAGATACTCACAAACTGTCCCAGTGTTCACTATTTTTTTTTAAAAAAATTTAGAAAAAAGAAAGAAAGAGAAGATTACAATAATATCAAAATTAACTGCTTAGGACAGAGGCCAATTTAAGATTTAAGCTCTATGGTTTCAACCTTTAACATTCTCAGCAATGAAACACATTATGTTTTAAATTTATGGGTTCATATTTACTAGTAATTGCAATTTTGATGGACATTTACACATAAATTTATGCTCCACTTCAAAAGTACTTGATTCAAATGAACCCGGGAACTTAAAGCTGCATTCTCCCCTGGCTTTAGGACAGTTCTTTGATTCTGATTTTGTTCTTCTCGCCAAATCTCTCTCAACTTGAATGTCTCGTTATCTGGGTTCTAAGACATACTTTTCCTTATCAATGAGCGTCTTCTAAAGAGGCAACACTAAATAATTGATGTTTCACTTCTTCGTAATTTTTATTTCAATTTCTTTATTCATATATGTGTCATTCATGCTTATGATTATTAGTCTTGGACTAAACACATATATTTGTATTTTTTTCTTCTCTATGAGCCTTTTTTCATTTAAGTCCACGCTTTATTTGCACTTTTCGCTTAAAGCCCTAGCGGAACTTAGAGCTTTTTTGCGTTTTTTGCTCTTGATAACACTAGTCTGATGACAGGTTGATGGACTTTCATTTAAACAACTTTTGAAGAAGGAGAAGGCTCATGAAACGAACATAAATTCTGTAAAATGGCACTCTGGGGTAAGTCACCGGTATACCATAGTGATAGGATTTTGACCTTTACTTGTTCATCTGTCATTGCTTTAAACTCTGCAATTAGTATGCTACAAAGATGCTTTAAGCTTTGAGCAGAAGCTGAGATCATCTGGAAACTTCTGAGCGTTTTACCGATCATAGGCAATTCAGAATTTAAGTTTTATGTGTTCGATCTTTAAGGTTCTTAGCGTTGGGACTTTAAAATGAATATTTGTTGACCTCAGCTTCTGTTGACAGATATGTAATAAACTATGTTGCTCGGATTATCCAAAAATATTTCCATACGTGTGTCGCATCCTCCAAAAATGCATAGCTTTTGGACGATCCGACACACACCTCGCGAAATTTTTGAAGAGTCTGTGCAACATATATAGGTGATAAAATATGTGTCAGATCTGACAAATGGTGTTATGTTAGATACTGCAAATTTGCAATGATTGTTGAATGGTTTTTCAAGATCTTTGTCTCCTGTTTTATACTCAAATATTCAGTCGTGTTGTTTTGTATCGAAGACTAGAAGGTTGAATTCACTCTATCATGCTTACCATCTTTAGTTGGATCGGTATTTGTCTTAATTCGACCCTACCCTTTATTCAAGCATTTTTTTCTTCACCAAATTGCTCTAGGCCTATGTGTTTGGGTATTTGAGTTTCTCCTCTATTTCACTAACAAAATTGAAAACAAGATTCTTTTTTGGTCAAATAAATTCCTCAATGTGTTTACTTTCTTCTATCAATACCTTGCAGGATAAAAGGCGTTTGGCGTCCGCCAGTGATGATGGAACAGTGAAGATATGGGAGTTTGTTTGCCCCTGGCCTGCTGGCCGCATAGATCCATAGTTGATACTGGAAGTGTTGTTATAGTAATTTTGAGCCTGTTGATGCCTCAAACTTCTGGAAAACTATTTATTTTCTCGAATTCAAGATCTCTTCTTAAGGGCAGAGGGACTCTATCTATCCACCACAATCCTTAGTGATATCATTATTACATATTATATTAGAAAAATAAGAGAATATATGTGCAAAGTTGATACCATCATTTCTGCTGTCAACATTTTTATCAATGATGTAGGACTGTAGAAGCATAATTCATAGCAAACGCGTATCCAAGATTTGAAGTTTATGAGTTCTGGCAATCCATGGCTAGCCTCCGAATCCACTTCTTATATATGCTACTGTATTCACATTTGGTTGTATATACGTATTGTGGATTTCTCAACACATTATACAAGTTTTGAGCCAAAGCTACCGAGTGATACCCTCCCCTAATTCACAGTAATTTTGAGCCTTATGACTACTATCCTTTCCCCCCTTCTTATAGGCAGTCTAATTCATATTTAGTAATATCACTACTATGAATTGTACTAGAGAATTAAAAGAAGACATAATGGTTAAAAATACACATGAACTGTTATTTTTTCGCGAGTTTTGTTCTTTTTTTCTACTTGAACTATCACCATATATATAGTAAAACACATCTCAACTATCTTTCTTTCTTTTTTCTACCTGAACGATGGTGATAGTTCAGGTAGAAAAAGGGAACAACTGATAATTTAGTGTGTTTTAATACAGAATATGGACTATGGTGATAGTTCAACTAGAAAAAAAGGAATAACCGTTAGCTAAAGTGTGAAGCTCGTGAAAAAATCGATAGTTCAATGTGGTTTTTACCATTAAATCTAAAAAGAATAAATTGCAAATTTCTAAAGAACTTATTAAAGCTGGGACCATCTTTTTTTGTCTGGGTTCATTATTACTGTATGATATTCTTATGCACGCATGCTGTATAACAAGTTGGATTTTAGCATATATGGATGCATCTCTCAAATAGCCACATTATGTGATCTATGTTACATGTTGAAATTCTGTTTTGGCTTTTTCTCACCTTCTTATTATTATGGTTTTCCATTGGTGTTTCCACCTCGTTTTGAGACCACTTTAGATTCGTATCGAAAAGTTCTACTTTGAAAATAAAGTGCTCACGATCGGTGGCAATCCAAGAGATTCAACATATATTATATGTACATAAAAAGATTGACATATCTACATAATATAATTTTCGATGGTTAGTTCCAATCCCTATTTCTTTTTCCTTATTTTGACTTTACAAAAAGAAAAAAAATCATTTTCCTTCCTTGGAAAAATTAGGGTACATGTGAAAAACAAAAAAAAAGACGTTTACTGGTCCTCAAGTTGTCAGCTTGTGGGGCGGGGAAAGGAACGCGTCATGATAAAACAAGAGAATGAAAAGTCGTTTTTAAGCTAAAAATTCTTCAGAACTTATTAATTGATCGATGTGATCCTTAATTATAGATTGATTAGGTCATGATCTTTCAATTAAGTTATCAATATAATAAGATAGTGGACTAGTCACTTTTCAACTTTATAATTGAAAAATGGTTATTATTTTCGAATTTCACATTTTTATAAGTCCAATTCCATAGCAATATCAAAGAATTTTCAGGATAGTAACTATTTTTCAATTATACGAAATGAAAAGGTGATTTCATGTGAATTTTCACATACAATAAAATAGATGCTTGTATTGATCGTAAGAATAGAGTTCCGTGACCATTTTTCGGCATTATCTTTGAAAAATAACATAGTTATAAAATTTCAAATTTAATAAATAAAAATAATATTTTAAATACATGAGCTGAAAAGTGACTAATCGTGAATTTACCATTATTGCTCTGTGGCTTTTACCCCTTTCCCCCCTCCAATTTTTTTTTTTAGAAAAAGGAAAATATATAAGTCCTACTAATATCCAACTAAAGTATATTCAACTTTCAATTAATAAAAAATATATACTATTATTTCATATTTGATGGTAATAGAATTCTAAAATAAAATTCAAAATAGCATATTTTCACATAAAGGAATCACATGAATCGAAATAAGAATTTACCTATAATTCAGGGACCAAAAGTGCTATTATCCCCAACCATAAACATATGTATTTCTTCAATGTATTAACATGGAAACACACAATTATTATGATAATAAAAATAATAAAACAGTTCAGTTAAAGAGTAAAAAAAAAAACCCCAAAAAAATAAACATCAGAATAAAATAAAAATGCAAAAAAAAAAAAAAAAACTCATCTTTTTTTTTTTGGAGCATATTTTCAATAGCTATTTTCAATTCTCAATCTGCAAGATGAATTTGTTCTTCTTTCTTCAACCAAAGCAGCTCTAGCTGACATTATATTATTATTATTCATCAATTTTGAATCAAATGCACTACAATCAATCCAATCTTTGAGTAATTCCTCTTGTCCCCAAATTTCTGGTATCCATACATGTCCTGCCACTGCAATTCTATGTCTCTTCAATCTTTCACGTCCACTATCCTCTGTCCTCATCGACCCGCCCTCTTTATGTGCACTAGCATGTCCCACGTGCACATTGATCATGTCTGACATAGTTTCTGCATCGTTGAATTTTTCTTGATCACGCTTAATCGTGACGTTGTTTTTCTTTACTAGTAAATTATTAGTCCTTGTTGACTCAACCTTGTCATTGTTAGGATCGGGGCGTCTTGAGGGATGTATAGAAAAAAATGATGGATTTTCACGTTTGTTCGTCATAATGAACGTATCGTTGAATTTATGTTGTTGGTATTGAATGAATTTGAAGCAAATTGTAGAAGGAAGATTTTTTATTATTTTTTTTGGTTTGACTAGTCTCCAAACTATAGTATTGGAGCTAGCCAAGAGGGAGAAATGATGGTTTTATTGTGGTCTACAAACTATAGTGTAAGAGAGAGAATATATTCTTGTGTTGGAGAAGAATGCAATATGAGGGGATTTATTAGTATTAATATTTTGTGAGGGGGGGGGGGGAGGGGGGTGAGGGGCAAAGATTTGTACTTAATATTGTGTGTAGGGGAAAGGTGCAAGGATTTGTAATGGAAAAAAAAATCGTTTGATATCTGATATCTACATTGAAATTTAATTGATTAAATTCAGATTCACATAATAAAAAAATCATTTTTAGAAGTAATATTTTCCATAAAAATAATTTCATATTCAGAATTCGAACACAAAACTTCTGATTATAACATCATGACCACAAAATATTGTTTTTTTTTTATGGCAAGTGAGAATAAATAGTACATGTCTTTTGTGTGGAAATTTTGATGCTCAAATTTGTGTGGTTAACTTCAATTCTTTTTTTATAAAAAAAAAAATACTATTTACCAAAAAGAGAATGGACAAAGATAGGCCTCTTATTAAACAACCAAGAGGCATACAGTGATTGGTCAGTTGATTTTTGGAGGATTCTGAGGTTGACATTGATTTTTGAGTGCATGTAGGGTAGAGTTGTCAACAAAGGCGTTCTAGTGCGTTATAGATTTTAGCCAATAAAAATAAAGAATATGATATCGAAGATTCTGAGGTGAATGTAACTTTACTACATTAAAATCATATAAATTACTATGTATTTTAAAGGGATAAGAGTCTGAAAAATACTCCAATTTTGATTGAATTTATTGTTGCGATACTAAACTTTCATGAGGACCTATTACCTCCCTAGACTATTTAATACCATATTTTAAACATATATATTTGCCCACGTGGACATAAAAAATAATGGAAAATTATAAATAGTAAGGTGTCCACGTGAGCACATATATACCTTTAAAATACACTATTAAATAGTTCAGGGGGTAAAAAATACGGTATTAAATAGTCTAGAGAGGTAATAGGTCCTCATGAAAGTTTAGTATCGCAACAACAAATCCGACCAAAGTTGGGGTATTTTTCAGACCCTTATCCCTATTTTAAACATTGAAATGTAAACTCATGTGTAAAAGTATGTTAAACTTGATTAATAGACTTTTGGAGGATTGTGAGGTCTGATATCAATTTTTCGATGTGGGGGTAGGGGGTGGAGAAGTAAAATTATTTCTAAGTTTTTTGATCAATGAAATATAATTTGATATAGAAATTTTAAGAGGTGGATATATCTTTATGGCATAGATTTATATGAATTCAGTATTTTTTATATGAAACGTAAATTTATGTATAAAATTTATCAAATTAAATTAGTAAATTTAATTTTTCGAGTATGGTGAGGCTGACATTGATTTTTGAGTGGGGATGAGGAATATATTGAGTTGTTTCAAAGTTTTTTGGCCAATGAAAATATATAATTTTATATACGAGACTCAAAGGTACATGTAACTTTGCGATGTCAATTCATAGAATTAAATATTTCTAACGCAAAACATAAATCTAGGAGCAAAATTTTACTAGATTTTGGCCAGTGGGTTTTTGAAGGATTGTGAGGTTGACATTGATTTTTGTTGTGTGTAGAGGGTGGGGTAGGGAATAGAATTATTTCTAAGTTTATTGGTCATATCTAGAATGAATCGCGGATACAATATTATGATATTGAATTTATATGAATATAACTTTTTTAACATGAAATATAAATTCATAAACTAACAAATAACAAGTAAGAATGCATAATTTTATAAATTTAACACTTAAAATTTTAAAATAAATGATTTTAAAATTTAAATTTTAAATCTGTCTCGAGAAATATGTGATGTGTGTGATTCACAGCTATAGGTGTTGATCGTGTGGTAGTTGTATCAATCATTTAATGAGATGGAGACTAGTTTGGAAGGGTGTGTGAGAAGATATTTTTTTAATATAAAAAATTCACTCTGCTTTTACCTTGATTAGTATTGGTTAATTATTGATATTCAGAATCAACTATATGATCTAATTGATTTAAATTCGCGTTATATAAAATTTATCAAAGCCTAATTGCTTTCTAACTTAAAATTCTTCTATCTTTCTTATCGAAGATAGAAGAATTTTATTGTTTCCACCACATTTGGAGATGAGCTATTGTACGATTAAAAAATCATGTTTTTTTATGGAATAAATTCTACCAACTGAAAGTAATATATTACTTGTAATAATTTCAACCTGTATTTCTTATCTTTTTATAATAAAATCATTTTCTATGACTAGTTACAACTAAACTAGACAAAAATAATTTTATAAAAATCTTCTATTTTTCATTTATGTCGTTTCATCGAGCTTCTAAAAATATATTATACAAATTAAAATTAATTATTTGATGTGTCATATAACCGGATCTTTCCTTCTTCTTTTTACACGAAAAAACATTTTTAATTATTCACTTTGTCTGTATCAACTCAACTAATGATATGGCATGTAAAAATAATAATTTTGTACCCTAAAAAACAAAATATTCTTGTCATTTTAGTTTTTGTATGTACCATTTTGGATTTTCAAATCAATTTCAACATCATAATAGTGAAAAAACTATCCAACTAAAAACAAGAAAAATAACATAAAAGGAAAAATTAATTTATTTATTTTTAGTAAGAGAAAGATCAACATTTACAATAAATCTTTTTTTATTTTTTATTTATTTTGAAATTTGATTATCCGACCTTCGCTGAAAAGCCTTTGAAGAATAAAGCAGAGTTTCCATTCTCAAAATTTAAATCCAAAACGATGAAATATAACATGTACTTACCATCTCATCACGATCCTAGAAGAATAACCAGCTGTGTAGATTCTTTTTTTTTTTCCTCTTTTAATCTTGGATTTTGTACCAAGAAATTAATTTTTATTTTTATTTTTTTGGTTTTTTGTGAGGGTCACCACTTTTCTTTGTCAAGTCATTGCACTACTATGCATCCCACATGGGCTTGTCCATAATTGTGGGCCTATTATCAAATTGTCACATCAAATATTCATAGTTTTTAGAATTTACATCTCTATATATACTTTTTTCGATTTTCATTCGTGGTTCAGTATTCATATTAAAATTTCACTAAGTCCGAATAAGTATATTGCAAGGTTAATTTCTAATAATAGCACTCCTAACTCAAGATCTCTAATTAAAAATAAAAGAATTTCAATCATCTGATCATAAGTCACGTCGAAACATTTTTATATATTATATAATATGTATACATAAGAATAAGTTTGTGTTGTCATGTCAAAGCCACTTGTGGAAATTGAAAAGACAAGTATAAATTCTTTTTTTTCATTTTTTTTTGGGTCAATTTTGTAAAAGTTTGAGTTTGACATAATATATAAATAAACACATCCCAACGGACTTAAATACTTCAATTTTGAGAATGCATATTTAGTCATCACAATCCATCTCGTGAACACTCAACGTTAATGTGACACATAAATTTTAAAAGTATCTAGCTGATCATTTTATAAGTTGGAATGTTCAATTGATAGACGATTTTAAATGTCTATGAAGTGAATTGAAATATTTAGTAGTAAATTAAAACTAAATTTTAGTGTCCGTGTGTTATGCTTCAAATTCTACTATGTCTAGATTAATGATATAGACTGCGAGTCAATTCAAATATTTGAGATATTTTCCTTTGAATAAGACCTTAAATTCAGCGACGATTTCAATAGATACATTGGATACAAATAAACTTATCAATCATCTCCCCTTTCATGTAATTAATCTATATTATAAAGAAAAAATGACCGATTAACCAACCAACGAAGAAAAGTAAAAATCTTCTTGGTGCATCTAAAGTTTCTCTTCTCGATGAGATTGATATTGATGATGGTGACAATACCATCAATAAACAATCACAAACCTAATTTGAAGCTAGAACCGCGAACTAGAAATGAACTAACTATAAATATGAAAATAAATTTCAGATCACCCTTTGAATCGACAATCTATTCTAAGTAAGACAAAATTTTGGATTTGACAAAAGAGTCCTCCAAATATTTTGGTCTTACACCCAATGTGATAAGCCAGAGTGTACACAGACCTTACCCCTACCATTGCCAAAAAGATGTTAAATACTTATCCACGCGGGGTGTAAGCTGATGAACAAGTTCAAAACTGATCCTAAATCACATATATGTGCAAAAGTTCATCTCCAGATATCAACTTTACAGCAACATTTTACAGATCACAAGGTGAAACCAGACTGATTGTGCTCCTAATTGTCTACCTTTGATAGTATCTCCAGCTTATTACACTCACTAGCAAACTAACATGTATAGGCACGATACATTATTATTAAGAAAAACGAGATGGACAATGGTTTTTCCATGAGATAAACTTGATGCATAACCAAGATCCTGTACGTATAGCGCATATGTATCACTTTGAAAGATAGAGATGGAACTCTGTGGAGAACAAGAAGAAAAAGGGAAGTACTATACATGCAGGAAAATGAAGGACTAACTTAAGCTCTTGGATAGCGCGATCGTCCTTTTTTCCTGAGGAACTCAGGAATTTCCACTGAACCACCTTCCAAAAAGGACGCAGGTCGTCTGTTAGTTCCAAGTGAAGCATCTCCCTGTGTTAGTTGGTTTCCCTGTTAGTCGAACATCGTGGAATGTGTATCATAAAATGATCGTCAAAACCAAAGATTTTCACATGTAGTGTAGATGTGAAGGGAGAGGGTGGAAGAGAGGAATACCTGAAGGGGCCTCATATCACTTTCTTCTTGGCGTTTGAAACCAGTGGCAATTAGCGTTATGCTGACCTGCATCACATGGATAATGATGAGACTGACCATGCTGCAAAATGTAAATTCGACGGAAGTCCAATTGAACTTCTACGCCTCAATACCATTGAGACAAATCAGAGATGTAAACAAGTTCTCCAAGTCTCATCTTAACCCTACACTAACATACAAACCCAATAACTTGGGGGGGGGGGGGGGGGGGGGGAGGTGGAGGAAAAAGACTCTTGGCAAACATCAAATCTAATGCAATTGTAAAAACAACAAAGCCTTAATCCTAACTAGATACAAAAACAACAACAAGATACCCAGTGTAATCCCACAAGTGGGGTCTGGGGAGGGTGGTGTATACGCAGCCTTACCCTACCTTGTGTTTTTATAAATAGCTGGTGATAGTTCAGGTAGGAAACGCAATGCAAACACCTGGTAGTTCAGGTATGAAACTTGCAAAAATGTGATACTTCCGGTGTATTTTTGACCATTAACTCTAATATTATATAATGCAGCCAACTCTTTATTCTTTCTCATCTCTGATTAAATTAAAGATCAGTTTCCCAATTTATGACATAACTGCTCAATCTTTCAACTGTCTAATAAGAAGCTTTGGAATTAGTCAATACTTTTTAGCTTCAGTGCATGTCAAGACCTGTAAAGAATCACGTCAACGAAGGAATATCGTAACCTAGTGAGATATACGAACATACCTGTCCACTTATCGATGGGTCTATCACCGCCCCAAAAATGAGGTTAGCACTTGGATCCACAAGGTCATATATAACCTCTGCTGCAGCATTTACCTAAAAAAGTGCAAAGAGGACATGCAAGGATATGAGAGCTGACTTCGCGAATCAGATAAGTCAGAAATTAGCATCATCCCAGGAATGCTCACAAACATAAAATACCAAATGCATACTATGAAAGCTTTTTATTATACTAAGAAAAAACAATTAACTTTCTGCAAACTTGGAGGTCAGGAAGGCTTTGAAACTGATAATAGAGAAAATATGGCACAATCACCACTACAATGACGTTATAATGATAAATTGGTATCTGGTCCAAATTTAAGAAAACAATGATCATCACTGCTGAGCTATGCGACATGGCCAAGGACACCTATGTTGGGTACACGAGAGGATCAGACATAAAGACACTTCGAAAATCAGAACATAAATTCACTCGTATAGATATTTTAAATTTGTACATAATTCTGGTCAAGGCTTAAATATGACCCCAAAATCATAAACTATTAACAACATATTTCAACTGAAGATACAAAGACTGCTTTGCATACAATTGTCTCTATCTAACATAAGATCAAGAGTTTCAAGATATATTATTACCTAGAAGCCATGAAAACAATTTTCTTCCTTGCATTAATAAGTTTTGTTCAAATGCAGACATGAAAACAATTTTCTTCCTTACATTTAAAAGTTTTGTTCAAATGCTGTGATTCTCATAGGAAGTCTACAAACTTAACATTATAACTTGTTTTTATAGCATACAATATGCAATTTTTCACTTCTGGAAATTATATTTTGGTTTAAAAGCTTCATTAAATTGGATAACAACTTATAATCTTCACATCCCTTTCAGAGTCTAACTTAGGGGCCGAAGGGTCCAAAAATTATCTAGAGAAGTTTGGAACTCCAACTTGGCAGGTGTGGTCATGTCCAACTGCTGTCTGACATGATTTTGATGCCTAAAACAAGCATACATTTGGTGTGCATGCATCAGTTTTATCAAAAGTGAAAAGAGTAAAAAAGCTCTAAGGTCCTTTAAGGCTTTAAGCACAAGTGAAGTGTGGCCTTTATTGAAGAAAGGAGCAATGGAGAAAAATACAAATATGTATGTGTAGTCCAAGATTAATAATCACAAGCATGAATAATAAATATATGAACAAAGAAATTTATTAAAAAAATAACGCAAAATATCAATTGTTTAGTGTCGCATCTTCAGGATTACACTCACTCTCACTGGCAAGGAAAAGCTTGCCTTGATGATGACACTGAAACGTGCATAGAGCGAGGCGAAGCGCTCAACATGTTTTGCGCCTCGCTTCAAGGCTTAAGCGCACTTAAAAATGACAACATTGGCATGCATAAATGCTGAGAAACAGCAGATAAGCAAGCAGGATAGACCAGAAGCATAGGTAATTTGATCTTTTTACAACCCTCATGTGCCTTTAGATAAAGTTTCTCTCTTATTGTCATCGTAAGAAACAACCACACAAGGAAATTCACACATTCATATATGCCATCTTCAATAGAAAAATCTCTACACTGAAAAAATTAAAAGGCATCTACTGCCGAAATCTTTTCTACATTATGTAATATATGTCTGCCTTTTTCAGTCAACAAGAGGTGCTCAGGTGCATCCTACGGATGATTAGTAAGTGTATGGGAAGAGAGAGAGAGAGCAAGATAAAAAATAGTTGGGTACCTCAAATAATGTTAGATCACTACCACCAGTTATATTCCACACAATTCCAGTAGCCCTCTCTATACCAATGTCCAGCAGAGGAGATTGAATGGCGTTCAATGCTGCATCTCTTGCTCTGGTCTTTCCTGTAATATCAACAAACAATATCAATTTTCATCTTGACTAGTTAGTAGCAGCATCAACATATCAATCCATTCTCGCAAAAAAAAATAAAAATACTTGTTAGCAATAGCCTCACTACTAAATCCAACTATTAGGGAGATGCACAAAACCATACATGGACAATATACATATATGAAATCTTGATATGCATATTTTGCATGCGAACCTGCTGGAGTTACAGATGAGATTTATGTGCTTTACATTGGACATGACATGGCGCAGTTTCAGCTTACCAAGGGCATGACCTTAGATGGGAGGGGGTGGAGGTCATGGATTAGGGTAGTAGGTAGTAGTGCATTGTCTTGCTATCCATTCATATTAGTAGTTGTAGTATTGCTCCTGTAGTTTCTTGTCCATCGATTGATGTTAATATCTATTGATTCCTTAATACCTCGACTAACGTATGGTTTTGTTATTATTTGTTGTTTTTTGTACTTTTGTTACTTCTATTTTGGGACTGTTTTCCTTGAGTTAAGGGTCTATTGAAGACAACCTCTCTACCTTTGAAGGTAGGGGTAAGGTCTGCGTACACTTTACCCTCCCCCAGACCTCACTTTGTGGGACTACACTGAATATGTTGTTGTACATTGGACATGAAATATTTTCAAATAGCCAAAACAACGTAGAAAAATGCATAGAGTTTCTACCTTCCACAAAAAGAAAAGCCAGAAGTAAGAAGGGGTCCAGCAAGAAATGGACCATCAATCACTATTGTCAGCAAGTGACTGAATTGAAAGAAATCTTAAATCTGCAGCCAAATAGCATCCAATAATAGGAGGTAACTCACAGAAACATGTCAGATGTGTTCAGTCAGAAGAATTTATTTTCCAATTTCCCTAATGGAAACATCAGCAGATAAAGATGTTACTTTTTAGATTATATTCAATTTTTTTAAAGGAAACATGACAAAACACTATGGGTTCACTATTTGAAATTTCTACAAGCAGCTATTTATGTCAATGAGATATCTGCTTAGACTGAAGGGGATCATGTCATGGGTACGAGCTATGGACACAGCCTCTTGCAGAAATGCAAGGTAAGGTCGCATACAATAAACCCACCTAGTAGTCCGGCCCTTCATCGGACCAGTGCATGGCAGGAGCTTAGTGCACCGGGCTACCATTTTTCTTCAGATGTATGCTTAGATTTCTCTTCATAGCATATTGGGATGGAAGGCTATAACTCCCTCAGAACCTCGAGCCATGAATATGGAACCCTTTTCTCCCTCCATGAAGGCCAAAAGTCTCCCCCCACCCCACCCCATGGTTCTCTGCCTTAATGGATGGTGTTTCAGTTGGCAAATGTTTCTTTTAGCAGAAGCTCGTTGAGCCAAAAGATCTGAATTGTCTGCACACAGGCACCACGATCCTTGTTGATTTCACTCTCCCTTCATTTGGTTAGCTCAACCATAACTAGGATAAAAGTGAGCTTAAGGAAGATTCTTGGTATAAACTAGTGGTGGCAAATGGGCAGGTTGGGTCAAATTTGGGCAGGTTGGAAACGGGTTGAGCAAATATGGGTCAATACCCAACCCGCCCATATTTCATGCGGGTAAAAAATGGATTGGGTCATTAATGGGCGGGTTGAAAATGGGTTTACCCAAATTACATAGTATGTGGTTTTGGAACAAATAATATTCTTCAGTTATGTTTAATAATTTGTAGCCAGTGTATCGGTGAAACTGGATATCCACTTTTGTTATATCACAATAGTATGTTTTTTAATCTACTTAGGAATAATTCAAGAACTCAAGACAATATGATCAGTCACATAACCATTTTTTCGATATAAAAGAGCTCGTATAAAACGTGTTTTCTCCACAGACATTTGAAATAAATAAGAATTGTATTGAGAAAACTGTTTGTCTTGTTGATAAAATAAGTACCCCATCTTATATAACTGACTTTGTGTTCTTTTAAAATCTAGTAATACCGTAACTTGATGATTTCTGGTATTTTATGTGTGTGTGTGTGTTAGCGTAAGTGAGTGAATGTGCATTTATTGAAATCGTCACTGAAATTAAGGTCTTATTCAAAGGAAAAGATCTCAAATATTTGAATTGACTCGCAGTCTATATCATTAATCTAGACATAATAGAATTTGAAGCATAACACACGGACAATAAAATTTAGTTTTAATTTACTACTAAATATTTCAATTCACTTCATAGACATTTAAAATCATCTGTCAATTGAACATTCCAACTTATAAAATGATCAGCTAGATACTTTTAAAATTTAGTATTTTGCCGTGGCCTCTTCACTTCTAGTACTTATTTAATCAGACTACTTTGTTATGCTTTTTCTTGAGTTGAGGGTCTATTGGAAACAACCTCTCTACCTCCCAAGGTAGGGGTAAGGTCTGCGTACACACTATCCTCCCCAGACCTCATTGTTGGTTTACAGTGGCTATGCTATTGTCTTTTAGTAATGAAGAACTCTTCTATTTTAGTTTCTAACTTGGTGGGTAATTTCGTCTTCTACATCTTTTTTTGTAGAAATTGGATTTATTGAACTTCTACGCCTCAATACCATTGAGACAAATCGGAGATGTAAACAAGTTCTCCAAGTCTCATCTTAACCCTACACTAACATACAAGCCCAATAACTTGGGGGGGGGGGGGGGGGAGGGGGGGAGGAGGTGGAGGAAAAAGACTCTTGGCAAACATCAAATCTAATGCAATTATGACAAAATAATATTATGATTGAAGTACAAGAAATAACAGATAGTAATAGAAAATGAAGAACAAGAAACTATTAAGAGCAATGCTACAACTATTACTATGGAAGGGTAAGTGAGACAACACTCAACTGCCTATTAGCTTTCTACCCTAATTTATGTACTTTATAGCCTCCTAAGACTCATCTAAAGTCATGTCCTCGGTAATTTAACGCTGAGACATGTCTTGTCTAATCACTTCTCACGAATACTTCTTCGGCCTACCTCTACCTCTCTTGAAACCATCCATAGCCAACCTCTCACACCTCCGTATTGGGGAATCCATATATCTCCTCTTTACATCCTAAACCATCTCAGTCTCAATTTCCGCAGTTTGTCCTCCATTGATCCTACTCCCACCTTGACCTAGATATCTCCATTTCTAATCATATCTCTCATAGTAAGCCCACACATCCATCTCAGTGTCCTCATTTCCGCAACTTTCATCTTCTAAACGTGAGAGTTCTTGACTGACCAATACTCCGCTCCATACAACATAGTTGGTCTAACACCACTCTATAGAACTTGCATTTATGTTTTGAAGACACCTTCTTATCACACAAGACTCCAAATGTGATCCCCCATTTCATCCACCCTACACGAATATGATGTGTGACATCATCGTCAGTCTCTACACTACCTTGGATAGTAAACCCAAGATGTGTCAAAGAGAACTTAACAACAGAAAAGATATAATTTGAGCATACCATATTGAAATAAAAAATTATATACAACTCGACATTGAAAGAGAGGCATTAACAGTAAGTGAGATATAGTTGAATGAATAATTCCAATTCCTCTATTCGCCAAAAAGCATCCCCTGAAATAGCTGAGCATTCAAAAATAGAGCGAAGTTGCAAGATGCCAGCAGCCACACAACAGAAAAAGAAAAAAGAAAAATCTTATACAGCATTGTTTTAGAATTGAAACTACTTAAGCTAAGCATCAAGGGTATCACAATCATCTGCATCTATTGAGAGGAGCATCCTTTTGCTTCATTTATCTTTTTCCCCCTGTGTCGTTACCTAGAGTATTAGAAACAAGTGTGGACGAGAAATTGGAACCAAATTAATGATCTTGGTTGTCCAACAAATTCTTTAACCTATCCAAAACTTGGGCAGCTTCGGCCTTAGCTGACAGAGCTTCCTGGACCCTAATGTCGGTGTTTATCCTGGCCATAACAGCAACATTGTGGATAGACTCAGAAGCAATGGTAGCAGCGGCAACCAACTGTTTAGCCAAATGGAGATTGATTTCAATGGCGTTATTAGCAGGATTGGGAGTGACATGGAAGAAAGTAAAATTAGGGTTAGAACAAGGAGGGCACAAGTAACTAGGGGAGGAGGAAGCAGCATCAGAGACACAAGAGAGGAGTGAGATAGAGATGCATTTTGAGCATCGGAGATGGAGGTGAGGGGGAGGAGGACTGTGGAGGAAGACATCAAAGCAGATGGGACAGAAGGAAACGGGGTAGGAGTCCAGTACGCAGGCGGTGCAAAGATGGAGGTTGCGAGCTCTGAAGGGGAGAAAGTGGAGGATGAAAGGGCGAGTGGCGGTGCAAACCGCGAATCGGCGTCCAGAACCACCTTCAGATGGCTGCTCCTCCACCTGCTGCAGCATCAGAAAAAATAATTTGCTCTATCCCTATGGCCTATCGTAATCTCACATTTATTTATAGGGACCGATATGGGAAACTAGTTGAGATTTTAAGAATCCAACCCCCTCCTTTGATCTCTTATGTTCTGTATGCATTCATAACTGATTGAAATAGATACATATTTCCTCTTTTACATGGAAATTCTGAAATATCACACGAAATTGTTCCGGTTATCTGCAGCAGCCAGTTCTCTTTGTTATTAAATGAAATTCCTTGAATTGCAAAATATTTTGTCTACTGAACATGACCTTCATTTCGCCTCAACTTCCACATTTCAGTAAGTCTCTATACAGATGAAAAAAGAACTCCATAGTGTCCCTACCAGTTTGCGCGCATCTCAACTAATTCCATGGGGTACCTACTAATTCCCACCAGCACAAATACTGGGAACTCTATCCACCAAGGCTTGTACAGATGGGAAGAAATAACCTAATGCTTTTGGCACCACTGAGAATTAACCTGAGACCTCTAGGCCACACCCTTGGGTGAGGCTGCATACGCGCACCTCAAAAACTTCTCAGGAAATTAGCCTTGAGCTTATTTGTTATTTCAGTTTAGATTGTTACAACAAACGAAGGAAAATAAAGCTCAAAGCCAGATTACACCATGGAATAGGGACGATGGGAAACTGGAAGTTGCGAGACATATGGTAGACATGCCTGGAAAATATAAGAAAGATTTGGGGGAGAAAAGTACAGCGATAATGGTACAATCATTGGCAGAGGAGAATACAAATGGAGGAGCAGAGGATGTTATTCCACTGGGTATCCAATTCCCAGAGGAAGACTACAACACACTGAGCACCTCAGAATGGATACAACAAAATATAATCAAACTGAGCTCGGAATTTGGGGTTAATTTCAAAGGATGTGAGGAGAGAGCGAAGGAATTATTGATGAAAATTGACAGTAATAAGCGAGAAAGTAAGGGGAAACAGAGTGAACAGTCAACATGCAAGAAGAAAGGGGGGTATTTGTCCATCATGGATCAATGAATTTAAACATTGTTTCCTGGAATGTGAGGGGACTGAATTGTGGGAAGAAAAGGTGTATGCTCAGGAATATGTTAAGAATCTGGAAAGCAGATGTTGTGTGTTTTCAAGAGACAAAACTGGAGAGGGAGATTGCAAACATAGTTAAAGAAATTTGGGGTAGTAGATGGGCAGATTATGTGCAACTAGAAGCTAGTGGGACTAGGGGAGGCATACTAATTATGTGGGATAAAAGAATATGGGAAGGGGAAGTAAGTAGTGTGGGAGCATACTCAGTTGTTGTTTCTCTGGCAAAAACCAGGATTTAAAATGGCACCTAACAGGAGTCTACGCCCAAAATGACAGAGTTGAAAGGGAAGAAACTTGGTTGGAAGTGGGGGCAGCTAGAGGTCTATTTACATGTCCTTGGGTCTTATGCGGGGATTTCAATACAGTGAGATATCCTTCTGAGAAGTTCAACTGCAGTAGAATCAGCAGGTCAATGACAGATCTTTCAGAGTTCATTGAAGACATGGAATTAATGGACTTAGACTTAGTAGGGGGAGAGTTCACACGGAGGAAAGGTGAAAGACATTCCACAGCAGCAAGACTAGACAGGTTCATGATCTCTGAAGATTGGGATACAAAATTCAGGAATATCAAGCAGTCTATTCTGCAGAGAATTGTCTCTGATCATTCCCCATTGATGCTACAATGTGAAGAATGGGGGTCAACCAAATCATATTTCAAGTTCGAAAATTGGTGGCTGACTACAAAAAATCTCAATGACAAGAGTAAAGGGATGGTGGGGGTCTTTTCATTTCCAGGGAAAACCAGATTTTATACTGGTAGCAAAGCTGAGGGCATTGAAAGAAAGTTGAAAGAGTGGAGCAAGACCAGTCTGGGGAATCTGAAACAACAAAAGCAACTTGTACTCAATCAATTAGCAGAACTTGAAAGGATACAGGATCAGAGAATTTTGGAGGAAGGGGAGATAGTTTCCATATTAGCTCTTACCACTGAGTTGGAAGAAATAGTCAAAAATGAAGAAACAGCATGGAGATAGAGATCTAGGGCAGTTTGGCTTAGACAGGGGGACAGGAATACCAATTTCTTCCACAAGGTAGCAAATTCACACAGAAGAGTCAACACTACTGATAAAATCAAAGCCAGGGAAGAGTTACTAACTGAACCTGCTGAAATTCAAAGAGAGATCACTCTGAAACTGAGGATTGGAGGCCAGAATTGGAAATGAGGGAGTGTCCTATGATTGATGAAGATGACAACAACCAACTGATGGCCCCTTTTGAAGCTCAGGAAATTCTAGAATGCATCAAAGCATGTGCGGGGGACAAAGCCCCTTGCCCGGATGGCTTTTCAATGGATTTTTTTTAGACAGTGTTGGGATATCATCAAAACAGAATTGGTTGCAGCAGTTCAAAACTTCTATGTGGAAGGAGTGTTTGAGAAGAGTATAAATGCTACTTTTGTGACTTTGATACCTAAGAAGATAGGGGCAGAAGAACTTAATGACTTTAGACCAATAAGTTTAGTGGGGGGAGTTTACAAGATAATTGCAAAACTTTTGGCTGATAGACTAAAGAAGGTGATGCATAAGCTCGTGAACAAGCAACAAATGGCCTTTATCAAGAGAAGGCAGATCATGGATGCAGTGTTGATAGCCAATGAATGTGTTGATTCCGGGAAAAAGGATAAACAACCAGGGATCCTATGCAAGCTGGATATCCAGAAGGCATATGATCACCTGAATTGAACTTTTTGATGAAGATGATGCAGAGGATGGGTTTTGGTCAAAGATGGTTAAAGTGGATCAGACATTGCATATGGGTTTTTCCCATCAAACAGGGGTTTGAGACAAGGGGACCCCCTATCTCCTTTTCTTTTTATCTTGGCTATGGAGGGGTTGCGCAACCTATTCCAGACTGCAAGAGCAAATGGTTGGATCAGAGGTTTCAAAATAGGGGAGAATACAAGAAACTCTAGAGATCACTCATCTACAGTATGCAGATGACACTTTTGTATTTTGTGGAGCTGTAAAGGAGCACAAGCTAATTTTGGGAGTCATTTTAAATATTTTTGAGGCTGTGTCAGGTTTGCACGTAGACTGGAACAAGAGAATCATTTATCCAGTAAACACAATACCAAATATTGAGGACTTAGCTTACAAGCTTGGAGGGAAAGTAGGTGAACTACCAACAACCTACTTGGGAATGCCTTTGGGGGCTAAGAGCAAATCAAGTGGAATATGGAGTGGTGTAATTGAAAAGTGTGAAAGGAAGCTCGTGAACTGGAAATGTCAATATCTATCCTCAGGTAGCAGACTAACTCTAGTTAATAGTGTCCTGGATGCCTTGCCATCATACATGATGTCAATATTCCCTATATCAGCCAAAGTAACCAAGAGGTTAGATGCAATTAGGAGGAACTTTCTATGGAAGGCAGTGAAGATAAGAAGAAGTATCATTTGGTCAAATGGGAGGAGTTGCTAGTTAGCAAGAGAGGGGGTGGAATAAACATCAGAGATCTGAGTACGCAGAATAAGAGCTTGATGATGAAATGGTTGTGGAAATTTGCCTCACCAGAAGTATCTCTATAGAAGAAAGTAATAACAGCAAAATATGGCATGGAGGACAAGTGGATGACAGGGGGGGGACCAGCCCTTATGATTGTAGTGTATGGAGATCAATCAGGAACTTATGGCTACTGGTCAAAGATAGAACAAAATGTAAGGTTGGTAATGGAGAAAAAGTGGCCTTCTGGAATGACATCTGGTGCGGACAAGAGACACTCAAACAAGCATTCCCTGAGCTACATAGTCTAAGTCAAGCACAGGAAGCATCGGTGGAAGACTGATGGACAGGACAAGGGTGGAATTTACATCTGAGAAGAAACTTAAATGACTGGGAAATAACATCCATAGCAAGATTTCATGACACAATGGCTAGGGCTACCAATCTAACAGAAGAGCAAGATAGACTGATATGGAAAGGGGAGAGAAAGGGAGAGTTCACTGTAAGATCTGCATATCGAGAATTGAGACCTATTGAAGAGCAGCAAGCAGGATGGCCTTGGAGGATGATCTGGAGAACAAAAATCCCATACAAGGTGAATTATTTCACATGGCTTTTGGCAAAGGAGGAAGTCTTGACACATGAAAACTTGAACAAGAAGAAACACAACCTTTGCTCTAGATGTTATTTATGCGAAGAACAGGTGGAGACAGTCAACCATCTCTTTTTACACTGCAAATGGACAGATCAATTATGGCAGATGTTCATTCACAAGAGGAAGATCAAGTGGACAAAACCAGGGAGAATCACAGAAGTTCTAAAATGCTGGAATAGTGATGGAAATGCAGGAAAAAAGGAGGAGAGATGGAGGATTGTCCAAGCATGCATTTGGTGGACAATTTGGAATAAAAGGAATCAAAGATGTTTTGAAGGAAAGAACAACAATATTCAGAAGATAAAGATTAACTGCCTAGGTCTTTATTATTTTTGGTGTAAGCAAGTAGTAATAGGAAATTCTGAAGATGTTTCTAATGTTATTGACTGGCTGTAACTAGAAGATCTTAGGGCTGATGTAAGTACACTTTGATGTAGTATACCTGTGGATATATAGAAGTAAATGTTACCTTTCTCAAAAAAAATAAACCTTGAAATATGTCAAGGACTGCACTTTTGCACAAGAAAAATGGAACTGGTGCAAAATATGTAGTGATAGGCACAGGCACGACTAATATTTTACACTAGACTTTAACAGAATACAATATTTTAGTCAACTGGTGGATAACTTTTATTAAGTAAAAGCATATAAATTTAGACAACATGGATAAATTCTGACAGCTGCATATGTCCATTTTTTGTGATAACCATAGCGTCCACACCATGTTGCGCACATCTCAACTAATTCCCACCAGCACAAATACTGGGGAACTCTATCCACCGAGGCTTGTACAGATGGGAAGAAATAACCTAATGTTTTTGGCTCCACTGAGAATTGAACCTGAGACCTCTAGGCCACACCCTTGGGTGAGGCTGCATACGCCCTTTTTATCAGTAACAATACATAGTTTTTTTTTATTTAATGTCTTGTGAGGTTCGCATAAATAATGATTTAGCCATGTAGGTTGTATGTGTGTCTCATTAAGCCACGTCATCACATAACCTAGAGACTTTAAAATCACATGACATTATGAGTTAAAAGGGAACCAACAAAGAGAAATGGCTTAGTGCCAACAACCATCAAATGGCTTTTTGAACTTACCCGTAGCAGTTCCTATTCCCATTAAAGAAGACCCAGCATTTGCCATAATAGCACGCACATCAGCAAAATCCACATTTACTAGCCCGGGAATCTGTAATTCATGCCAGATATATCATGGATAAATAAATACAAGCCTTGATATTCACCCACTTAGCAAAAGAATGCACTTTGGAAAGAAAATCCAATTTATGCAGAAGGAAAGAATATGCCAAATATAGAAAATTGACATGTATTTGCTACATTAAGGTCCATAACTTCAGATGCATTTAAGTGAAGATGAACGCATGAAGAGTACATGGAGTTATCCTCCTAAGGGGAGTGATACTTATGAGCCTCATTTGCCTTGGAAGTAGTAAGAGGATCATATGGTAAGATTCAGAAGCTTGTGGTGATAAATGAGCCATCATTTTACTTCTTTTATTTTTTGATAAAATGTGTTAAAATCCTGGAAATATTCTATAGTATATATGTATATGTAAATATAGTAGGTAGCTTGATTTAATCCTAGATTTATTCCTATTTTAATTAGGTATTAATTACCTTTCCTTTTTAGGACACGTAAACTCAGATATTTAAACCCCAATAGCTTGTGGGAATAATCAAGGTGAATTCTCTCTCAAACTCTTATTCTCTATTAGAGTTTTCTTTAGTGAGGAAACATGAATAAAATAAGGGAACAAAATTGTTGAGCGTTTTTCCAGCAAAACCTCCATTGCTCCACAATTTCGACATTCTCCAGGGGTACTTTGCATATATCAGTACCACCATTACAATCGGAATCCTCGTTTGTGATGTTTTCCGACCACTTTTCCGGCAGATCCCTTTTTCAGTAGATTCGTTGCAACATTCCGACCCTACCCATTTAATTTCTTTACTAATTTCAATCACTTTCCAGCGGCCAGATCTAATTTTCCAGCGAGACAACAAGCAGTTTTTCCAATCTATTCTTCAGGTGCTTTTCTGGAATTCGCGTTTTTTTTTTACACTAATAGATCTGTTTTCATGTCTCTTGGATTCGACATGTTTGGCACTAAATTAATGGGCTCCAACAACCCTCAAACTGAATCCACTGGTAATCCAACCAATCGACTGGTCTCTTTGTCTGAGATAGAATACAATGACTTTCTTCAGTACCAGGCGAGTAAGCAGACATCTTCATCAATAGCTTCTGTTGCCCAAAATGGTAATCATGTTAATCCTGCTACTTGTATCTCACAATCCACCACACATGGTTGTTGGGTCATGGACTCAGGCGCTACTTCCCACGTTACTGGTAACAAATTTGTATTGTCTGATATTACTTACTCTTGGTCCCTTCCCACAATTAGGTTAGCTAATGGTTCTCAAACCAAGGCAACCGGAATCGGTCAAGCCAATCCCTTACCTTCCTTGACTCTGAATAATGTTTGTCTTGTCCCTGGTTGTTCCTTTAGCCTCATGTCAATAAGTCGTTTGGCTAAGACTTTAAATTGTTTCGTCTCATTCTTTAGTGACTTCTTTGTTATACAAGACCTCTGTACGGGAAGGATGATTGGAGAAGGGCATGAGTCAAATGGACTTTATTATCTCAATTCTCATAGATCCACTACAGTTTGTTCAATATCTGACTCTCCAGATTTAATCCACAGACGATTAGGACACCCTAGTTTATCCAAACTTCAAAAGATGGTACCTAACTTGTCCAAATTGTCTAAGTTAGATTGTGAGTCCTGTCAATTGGGGAAGCACACCCAAGCTACTTTTTCACGTAGTCCTAATAATTGTGAGGAGTCTCTTTTTCATTTAGTTCATTATGATATTTGGGGTCCTAGTAGAATTAGTTCTACATTGGATTTTAAGTATTTTGTTACTTTCGTTGATGACTACTCAAGGTACACTTGGATGTTCTTAATGAAAGATCTTTCTGAATTATTTTCCATATTTCAAACTTTTTGTGATGAAGTAAAAACTCAGTTTGGTGTTTCTATTCGCACTTTTCGTAGTGATAATGCGCGTGAATATTTATCAACTCAATTTAAACAATTTTTGTCTTCCCATGAAACTCTTCATCAAACATCTTGTCCTTATACTACACAACAAAATAGGGTTGCAGAGAGAAAAAATAGGCATATTGTTAAGACTGCACGCACTCTTCTCATACAAGCAAATGTTCCATTGCATTTTTGGGGGGATGCAGTGCTCACCTCTTGTTATCTGATTAACCGTATGCCTTCCTTTGCTATTCAAAATCAGGTTCCGCACTCTGTTTTATTTCCCCAATCACCCTTATTTTCTCTTCCACCACGTGTCTTTGGGAGCACATGCTTTGTCCATATACTCACTCCAGAAAAAGACAAATTAGCTCCTTGTGCTCTTAAATGTGTCTTTCTTGGTTTTTCAAAAGTACAGAAGGGATATCGATGTTTCTCACCTCACCTCCAGCAATACCTTAAGTCCGTTGATGTTACTTTTTTTGAAGGTCAGCCCTACTTCACATCCTCACCTGTTGAACAATTAGGCATTTATGAGGTTCTACCAATTCCATCTTTTGGAGATCCCACCATAGTCTACCCTTCCACCTCATCTTCTATAACTCCATCTTCCTCTTTTGCACCTCCACCACTATTGACCTATCATCGTCGTCTGCGCCCAAATGATTCAAACCCTTCACCAAAATCCTTGCCTACTGAGGACTTGTCTACAAAGAGTTCTTCCGTTGACACTCGAAAAGGTAATCGCTCTACTCGTAACCCTATTGTTTGAGCTATCATGGTTTGTCAACGGCCCATACTGCCTTTGTAACATCACCATCCTTTGTGTCTATTCCTAAGACTATAGGTGAAGCTTTTTCTCATCCAAACCAGCAACAAGTTATGATTGAGGAGATGCCTGCCTTACGATCTAGTGGTACTTGGGAGCTTATTCCTCTACCTCCAAATAAATCTACAATTGGTTGTCGTTGGGTATATACAATGAAGGTTGGCCCCAATGGACAGACTGATCACCTAAAAGCTCAACAAATGGTCAAGGGTTATACACAGATTTTTGGTCTTGACAATGGTGATACCTTCTCTCATGTGGCCAAGATTACTTCAGTCCATCTCTTTTTATCCATGGCTAATGTTCGTCATTGGCCTCTCTACCAGTTGTATATCAAAAATGTCTTTCTTCATGGAGATCTCGAAGATGAGGTATATATGAAACAACCATCTGGTTTTTTTACTCCGAGGGAGGTTAGTAACATGGTGTGGAGACTACAACGAGCACTCTATGGCTTGAAACAGTCTCCTCAGGCATGGTTTGGGAAGTTTAGCATGGTTATTCAAGAGTTTGGCATGGTACGAAGTGAAGCTGATCATTTTGTGTTCTATTGTCACTCCGCTCCATGTTTGTGCATGTATTTGGTAGTGTACATTGATGACACATTTATCACATGTAATGATGATGAGGGAATTACCGAATTCAGACATCACCTTTTCCAGCACTTTCAGACTAAGGATCTTAGTCGATTGAGGTACTTCTTGGGCATTGATGTTGCTCAATCCAAATCAAAAATTGTCATTTCACAGAGGAAATATGCACTTGATATTCTTGAAGAGACAGGGATGACAAATTGTAGGCCTATAATTCTCCAATGGTTTCAAATGTTAAGCTCTTACAAGGTCGAGGGGGCCTCTTAGCAATCTTGGGAGATATATTTACTCATATGCTATAGAGATCGATTTTCATTTTGCCAGAGAAAATGTACTCTCAGGAGACATCATCACAAGGTTTGTGAGGTCAAGTCATCAGCTTGCAAGCATATTCATCAAGTCCCTAGCCGGTCCCAAACGAGTTATATATGTAACAAGCTTGGTACATCTAATTTGTAATTTTGTATGCATCAACTTGAGGGGGAGTGTTAAGAGTCCTAAAACTATTCTATAGCATATGTGCAAATATAGTAGGTAGCTTGATTTACTCCTATTTTAATTAGGTATTAATGTGTATCGATTTCCTTTCCTTTATAAGACATGTAAACTTAGCTATTTAAACCTCAATAGCTTGTGGGAATAATCAATCTGGTTCTCTCTCAAACTCTTGTTTTCTCACAAAATGTACTATCATTTTACATTATTGATAACGTACCAAATGAGTGCTAACAAATCGGTGGGTGTGGGTCGTATGCGGGAATTGCCCTTTCCACTTACTAATATCAAGGTCAAAAACACTAAAAAGAGACGAGGGCAATCAGCATTTGTGAGCCAGGCTTCATTAAATGGCACCCCCTTAAAGTTGTATTCACATCATTTTCTCCTAATGTGATTCAAGAAAAAAATCTCGACAATTCCAGCTCAATAAAACCTTATAAGAAGATTTTACACCTCTAATTAGTTACATTTATTGCTACTTTTTAACCTTGATTAGCTTGATTAAAGTTGTTAAACTAATTACTTCCCTTTTTAGGCATCATCTTCATCACTTTCAGTGTTATTTTCAAGATTTCCTTTTAAGCAATATCACAATTATATGCCCAATAACACTAAATTCACATAGTGCATACATTACAACTTAATATTGTGCTCCCTAATACACTTTAGACCTATAACTAAATTATTCCATAGAAATGCATATGCTTTTTTATATATTCCATCCGAAATACATAAGGTATCATTTAACACCTAATCTATTTCGATACAAATCCTTAGATTGGCAATGTGTGGTGGCATAACCAATTCTTAGTTCTTATTTCTCCTATCTTGCTTAAACACATGTAAGATCAGTTCTAACTTTCAATTGCATTGTTTATATTTACTACAATGATTTTTACCTTATCATGAGCCGAGGGTCTATCGGAAACACCCTCTCTATCTTCACAAGGTAGGGGTAAGGTTGCGGAAACACCACCCTCCCCAAATCCCAGTTGTAGTATTACGCTGGGTATGTTGCTATTTTTGTTGTTATACATCTTTGTTTTACACTAAGGCGCGAGGAAATCTAGAGATTTATACTTCACCTGTGTATAGCTTAAGATTTCCCTTCAAAGCATAGAACAAACATAACACATCCTGGTGATGCATATAAAAGTAAGATCCTAGACGTAAAGCATTATCAGGCAAATGCTTACTTAGGATCATAGGCACTATGCAAGCAGAAAACAGAAAATGAAAGATAAGACTGTGACCAACAAACTTACCGTAATTATATCAGAAATACCACGAACACCTTGCCGAAGAATATCATCAGCCAGGTTAAAAGCTTCAGTTACTGGGGTTGATGGAGAAACAGCTGTCAATAATTTGTCATTTGGAATGACAATCAGAGTATCAACATTTTCTCTCAAAGCTGCAATTCCTTCTTGGGCTTGAACTGCTCTTCTTCGTCCCTCAAAAGAAAAGGGGGTTGTAACGATACCAACAGTTAAGATACCCATTGATTTGGCAGTTCCTGCAATTATAGGAGCCGCACCAGTCCCTGTTCCTCCACCCATTCCAGCCTGTACATAGCATGTTGTAGCCCACATATGAGGAAGGAACAAAAAGTGAGAGAATAAAGCCTCCGGAAACTCCAAAGATATGTGAGGAATTTTAATTTACATACAATAACACGTAAGCATCCCACATTTAGCTTTACAGCACTTTCAAGCAAATATATCCTTGGTATTGAATGCAGTGATATCAAAAGCAAAAAGTACAAAAAAGATCTAAGGGTCCATTGGGGCATTAAGCACAAATAAGGTGTGGGCTTTAATGAAAAAAGGCACAAAGGGAGAAACATACAAATATACATACATACATATAATATATATATATATATATATATATATATATAGACAAACATATGAACAAAGAAATTGAAAAAAAAAATGATCACGTGAAATATCAACTGCTTAGTGTCACCTCTTCAGAAGAGGCTCATTGGCAAGAAAAAGTATGCTTTGGAACCTTGATGACAACACTGAAGGGCACATTACACGAGGCGAAGCGCTCAACACATTTTGAGCCTCGCTTCAGTTTTTGAACAAGCACGCCTTTGACAAAACTGATTGAATGACATTTATACCATATCAAGGGGGAAGGACTCCTTCTCAAGGATGATAAGCATGGCACGAAAACCAAAAGAACGGGAGATTAGATTCCTCTCTTACACCAAGAAATGGCCTGATACCATCTCGAATGAAGGGTAGGTATACACTTTTTACTTTTTTATGGCGTACTATATGATGCCCTTCTTGGATGCTTATAGCACCATGTTGATGATTAATAAGGCTAATGCAATCTGACAAAGTCTTGGAACCAAAAGTCCAAGGGAGAAATTTGAATTACATTCTTGGGTACATCCTCTTTTTATGAGTATGCTTAAAAATGTATCTTCACATTAAGAAACTTAATTGTGACTTCCGGAAATAATTTGAAGTTCAAAATATCTTGGTATTGGATTGATACTAAGATCTAGCCATGCTACAAGCACCGTTTTAGTTACCATCTATTTACGCTTGTAGGCTTGTACCAATATAGCCTCTCATTCAATTAAGCATGCTTTGTTTTGAAAGTTTATCAACTCTTTGCAAGGATGATACAATACGCCAGATCCTTCCTCATGAAATATCGTTTATTTTTGTCCTATCAGATAAATCAAAAACAATTTTCTGATTGCAATTTTAAAAGCTAAGCATAACAAAATTTATTCTCTCCAGCTCCCGATTCACCTAATGATCCTTTTTGCTTGGTATCAACCCTTTCCTTTTAAACTAAGAATACTAATTACACACGTATTTGGAAACTTATGTTACTAGAAATATCTTCTCATTGCCTCACAAAATAATACGATATATAATTCTCCCTCCTTTCCGAAATGAAGGTACGGCTTGAAGTACGAAAGGCAAAACATATAATTTTCGGTGTTAATTTAAATATTGATTCTTAAAAAAAAATTGTGAACAATTAGATCTTTAGAAACTAAAAAAAAAAGTATGTAAGTCACAAGTTAGAGATATTTAGAAAATTATTGAAAGAATCATAATCATAGAAACATATAAAATGCCTATTAATAGCCATTAATAGATACTTCAAATTTATTTTGGTAGTGTTAATGGCTATTAAGATACTCGTGTTTTATATCAAAAACTAAATGATTCCTTCCTCTACTAATTCTCCTTAACCCTTTAGCTTATGCAATACGAAGGCAATAGGCAGTCAGACACGCTTCAGGTTGAATATTAGCATTTTCAAGTTGGTAGATCAGAGAAGCTATAAGGGATGGAGCAGACTAATGTGACACCTATCTTTCTAATGAGCACCAAAGACACTAAACTTTGTTTATAAAAAGCATATTTAAGGTGTACTTTCCTCCAACAGTCATCCTTTACTGTATCAAGTGTCTTTATGGTCCAGGGAAAGAGCTCAGAAATTTTGCAAACGGGGTGGGAGGAAGAGCGTTGCCAGGTTTAAGTGAGTATACTTTAACTGCATTTCATTACATAACGTTACATTTAACATATGAATTCTGCATGTTATTTAACCAATTCAATCTGGTACTATAACTAGAAAAAACCTTTCAGCTGCTCTGCACAATGGACAGAAAGAAGCTAAGTTGTTCAGATTCGAGTGTGGGTGTTCAATACGGGTGTGGATCTAGATGTTGGATCCTCCATGGTCTAAATTTTAAGATTCAGGAGCATGGGTCCAAGTATGGATACAGATGTGGGGATTCAACTAAAAATAATATAAATATCTAAAAATAGGGTTATATGTCTAAATTATGAGATATTATGTGGTCAATATACAAGGTCTTCAGATGAGAAAATATTGACCAAGAGGAGAATCCCAAAAGGAGATATAAGGAAAAAGACTGACATAGAAATTTCGATATACAAGGTATTCCATTTTCTTCATTTCACCTTAGCTTTTGGTTTGATTATAGAAATCATTGCATCTGTCCCAAATTTATCCGATTTTGGTCAAAATACCCAAAATCAATTGACCATATCCGCTACAGATCCCACACCCACGTCGTGTCAACACGGGTGCGGAACCGAAACTGAAGGGGTCCGAGCAACTAAGGAAAGTATTGTCTCACGAAAAGAAGATACTTAGTTTTACTATAAAAGAAAGAATTAGAAGTTTCTATACAATAGTTTATGAAATCTAAGTTTCTGACAAATGAGAGGGGAAACGAAACAAAGGAAAGAATAAAGTGTATTTCATATAACCCAAAACTTCTTTTTCCAATAAAGTTATTACATAGGTTGAACTTACAGTCACAAAAACCATGTCTGAGCCGTAAACTGCTTCCTCAATGGCCTGCTTACTCTCATTGGCAGCATTCATCCCTATATCTGGATTACCGCCTGCGCCAAGTCCCCTTGTGAGTTCTTGACCTATTGGCAGTCTATGCTCAGGATTTACAGGTGACATCCTCATTGCTTGAATATCAGTGTTTACAATCCAAAACTCTACACCCTTCATAGAGCTCTCAATCATGCGATTAACTGCATTTGATCCACCACCTCCTACACCAACCACCTTGATTTTGGCCTCATTAAAATTGTTCGATCTTGATGAATCCATCAAACTCTCACTGACATTTCCACTTGAGCTTTCTTGTCTAGAGGTAGTCATTGTATTGTTACCTTCGCCTCTGAGCATAGAAATTTCGGGATGTAGATTGAGAAAGGGATCTTTGTTTTGATACTGATTGACACTGTGGGAATTGGCTGAACATTTGAATTGAGGCAAACTTGAGGTACCCTTTTGATTAACGCCCAGATATCCAATCTTCTCATCTTGAATTTTCAAAGGGCAAACTCTACCACCAAGAATAGTCAATACCCCTCGTGACCGTCGCGTATCAGGAGGCATAAATACAGCTGATGTACAAGCCATAACAGAATTTTCCCACACTCAAACTCAAACTATTCTGATTAATCCAGAAAAAATATAATCGACCTCCTAGATAATATCTGAAGTTCCAGTCCAGTTTTTTCTTTCAGCCCCTGCCAATCAATAAAACAGGAAAAACAGCGCACACTGTTTAAAGGAAGCTTGTAACTGGTAGCTATAAAAGGGGTTCTAGTCCTCAATAATCAAAATTTACTAACACATATGAGTTACCAAACTCCAAAACTGTGCCACAATTTCAGATTTAGTGAGTATAATACAGCACAAAGTTTAACACAGCCCTAATAGCAGCAGAGCAGAAATTAGAAGAAAAAAGACAATCTTTATCGAGTAGCATTACACAAACCCAAAAAGAAATTAACTCCATAAGAATAAAGAACCTTATAATTGTATAGGTTGAGAAAATGCAATAGCAGGAAGAAAAAGGCAATATTTATCAAGTAGCATTACACAAACCAAAAAGAAAACAACCGCATAAGAATAAAGAACCTCACAATTGTATAGCTTGAGAAAATGCAATAGCAGGAAGAAAACTTAGATGGTTTGGCTTGGGATTCCCATAATGGAGGTCTTAAGTTCAAAACCCCTTGCATTCTGGGTCAAGCTCATTGCACAGGGTTGCCTAGTGCGGTTTAACTCTCTTGTGTGGTTTGCGAGCTATTGCACATGAACGGGGTTTACCCTGTGCACACCCAAAGGGTAGCAATTGTGGGATCCCTTGGCATAAAAAGAAAGACCATCTTATCAAGTAGCACTACACAACCCCAAAAGAAAACAAACACCATAAGAATAAAGAACCTCACAAGTGTATAGATTGAAAAAACCAGTAGCAGGAAGAAAAAGGCAATATTTATCAAGTAGCATTACACAAACCCACAAAAGAAACAACCTCATAAGAATAAAGAACCTCACAATTGTATAAATTGAGAAAATAACTTTACCTTTATCAAAAAAAATAAAATTTGTATAAAATTGAGAAAATTCAATAGCAGGAAGAAGAAAAAATGCAATGTTTATTGAGTAACATTTACAAACCCACAAAAAAAAACAACCCCATAAGAATAAAGAACCTCACAATTGTATAGATTGAGAAACTTCAATTACAGGAAAAATAAATGCAATCTTTATCAAGTAGCATTACACAAACCCAAAAAGAAAAAAACCACATAAGAATAAAGAACCTCACAATTGTATAGATTAAGAAAATTCAATAGCAGGAAGAAGGAAAAAAAGCAATCTTTATTAAGTAACATGACATAAAGCCACAAAGAAACAACCCCATAAGAACAAAGAACCTCACACATTGTATAGATTGAGAAAATTCAATAGCAGGAAGAAAATAAAAAGCAATATTTATAAAGTAACATTACATAAACTCACTAAGAACACAACTCCATAAGAATAAAGAACCTTATAATTGTATAGATTGAGAAAATTCAATAGCATGAAGAAAAAAAATGCAATCTTTATCAAATAGCATTACACAAACCCAAAAACAAAACAACCCCATAAGAACAAAGAACCTCACAATAGTACAAATTGAGTAAATGCAATAGAAGAACACAAAAAAATACAGTCTTTATTAAGTAGCATTACACAAACCCCATAAGAATAAATCACCTCACAATTGTATAGATTGTATCAAGATTCTCAAAACAATAGCAAACCTAACACTTCACCTAAAAACTGTGGGAAAAAAACAAGAAATGGAAAGAGGAGAAAACAAAATGGCACCTGAAATTGAAGAGACAGAAACCCAAAAGAGAATTGTAGGATTCTTGATCAAAGAATTGCAGAAATTCTTTGAAATTTTGAAGAAAGTTAGAGAAAGAGAAGAGTTTTGGCTACTATTGGTGCTGTTGTATTCAGCTCACAAAGTAGAGTAGGACTAGGAGAAGTGTTGGCAATTCCCCTTTTTGCATATTTTGTTAGTTTGTTGGGGGAATAGTATGAGAAGGGCCAAATCTTGTTTGTGTTTGACCCTTTAGCCCATTTTGAGAAAAATATCTTTGCACTTTCTACCAAAACTATTACTCTCATTCACATGAATTTGCTTTAGAATCAATCTTAGCTTTTTTCTCTTTACCAAATTTGTTCCTATCTAATGGAATGTTGTTGGATTAAATGACAAAAATATTATTGAGTTGTTTTATTTCCTTTACCTTATGGAAATAAAAAACAAATATAAGATTTCATTTTTAAACTTTTTAGAACAAATATATTTGAGAAGAAATACGTTATACATATATCTTACATAAGTTCAGCTCCCGCGTAATCATGATTAAGTTTCTAATTACTATTAAATTGGTTGGGTTAATGTGGAATTTGAGTATATATATAATTTTTTATCTAATTTAAATAATAACCTCGAAAATCAAGATTAGATTTTTATTGTATGTAGCTAAAGGTACCAAATTTTGTGTTGATAAAAAATACGTATACTCTATAATTAATAAAGATATATGTAAGTTGCTCTGACATTATTAATCAACTAATATATATGTGGTGCAAAGATAACTTGAAACTATAAAGTGTGAATGTGAGGGATTTCAATATTATGTATCTCATATGCATTTATTTTTAAAGAATTTGGAATTTGATATGGTATGATATTTAATATTTATTTAAAAAATGAAATATCAAATACTCTATCGAAGTATATATTCATGTATACAATGCACATGTATCATTATAATACTAACAAATGCATATATAAATTAATATTGGTATAAAATTATTATTATATAAGTAATAAGTATATGTAAGTTAAAGGTCAACTTACAACGTAAATTAACGAAATCAAACGTAAAACTACCAAGTCATACCAATTTAATTTAATAGAAAAACGATTGAATATTTTTAAAAATCAAAATTATCAAATAAAAATTTTCAATACCATACGATGACCCCCTAAATTTCTGAATGGCAAAATCCCGTTAATGGCATCAATCAAATGGCATATTCCAATTTTACTTATTATTACTTACCTTTTATTTATTTCCTTCTCTTTTACTACCTTTCCATAATCAAAAACAAAATCTCACAAAGAATCAAATTAGAGGTTAAGAATTCATTTTTTTTCTAAAAATAGTCGAAATAATTCCAAAATAAGATGTCTTAAAAATGTTAAAAATTACTAATAGCAATTAATGCTATTAAATAAAACTATACACATGCTAAAAATATCTACATTTTCTCCCCTATAAATCAACTGATTATTGACCATCCCTTTACAAAATCATGGCTTCTCCAAGCAACTTGTTACTTTTCGCCATCACTTTCTTTTTATATTTATCTGTTATCGTTCTCTCTTCACAAACTATATCAATTTTGTATTCCCATAGCTTAGTTACTAAAGCACGTGGTAGCGATTTTAAAGATTGGTATACCAAGTTATGTTTGAGAATTTTAAAGTCATATCCCAAAATCACGTCTTCAACTGATCGAGTGAGTCTTGCGTTGAACATTATCGATGTAGGAATCAAGAACGCGACGAATACAAGAAATACTCAATGACCCAAAAAATTAGCACCAAATGAGTGTGTTGATTGCTTCCAAGCTGGAATTAATTCTTTTAAAAGTGCATATGGTGAGATTAAAAATGATAAAGAGTATTTGACAGCAGATTATGATCTTGCTGTGGTTTATGGACAAGTACATAGATGTGATTATTTTTTGAATGATTATAAGGTTAAAGAACTAATAGTTTCTATGGGAATGGAATATGTGGCATATTTTAGTCATCCAGCATTAAATGTTGTGCAGGATCTTGAATATACTTCTCCTCCACCATAAATTTTTTAAAATTATTTTGATGTATGGTATGATATTTAATAATTATTTAATAAAAAAAGCTACATGTTTTTTTCTCTTAAGGGTTAAGATGTTTTATTTCTCATAATGTCTATGAAATTATCCTTATGAAATATAATGATGGCAAAGTTTTTTTATTTTTTTATTATTGTTATTTTTAGCTAAATACATGTAAACTAAATCTTAAGCTGAGATCACAAAGAGCATAATAATAGATGCTTACTGAAAAATGTTATTTTAATTAATAATAGAATTTGTTAAAAATAATTAAAGGCAAAGAAAATTAAGATCAATCATTTGATTTATGAACAGTCTATCTAGTAGTAGTAGATTGATGCAGTACCAATTTTGAGTTGTGTCAAGGGCCACGGTCCTAAATTCTCTTGAATTGAGGTAAAAAGGACTAAGTCTATTTGGTTTCGATCTAGCGGATGGACGTTCCGTCTTTAGTTCGGGATTATTAAATTTCATGTTCAATATTTGATAGTTAAAAATAGATATCAAATATCAAAATTTTTAATTTCGATTTGGTATGGTATTCGGTAATATCGTATTGAAGTTGTAGTCAATTATATTACAAAGTTAATACTATTTTCTCCGATCATTCAATTTTTTTTATGTAGAGGCACGATATAATAAAAGATCATAAGTAAGAAGACATAAAAAAACAAATTGATACAACTAAAAGACATGTATTTGAGTTGTTTATGTTTATTCTTTAACTTTCTCTTTGGACTTGTATTAATGAGTAATGAACATGTTGATATATGACCTTCATTAAGTAAATAATTCGATATTCGAGGAATACCAAATACCGAATGGTACTAATGTCTCATACCAAATCCAAACCCGAATACCATAATTCTAAAATTATACCATACAAAATACTCAATTACCAAATAACAAATAACAAAAAAAATCGATTCGATTTGATTCGATTCAATAATTCGATTTTTGGTATTTCATGGCCAGTCATATAGCCACGTGTCCTAATTTGATTCATTTGTTAATCATAATACGAACTTTACCCCTGTTCATTACGTATACCAAAATTGTTTTGGTATAATCATTTCTTATTTGTAATACATTGACCTAATTAATTTGAATTCTTATAGGGCATATTAAACAAACATGTGAACATAAGAGAAGGAACTTGGGGTAGAGCTTATTCAGATTCGCTTGTTATGATATTCATAGCATCAATTTGCATCTCTCCTATTAGTAAGGTACTAAAGCTCTGCCCACTTAGAGTAGACAAACTTTCTAGTTTTCAGCAATTTATTCTATACGAAAGTTATCCTACGATAATTATGAAATGTAATAAACTTTATTTAGAGGACATTCCTCACATATAAAGAAATACTGAACTCAAAATTTTAATTAAAATCTATATATTGTTGGTGGTCATATATAGAGAACTATAAATTAATATATATATATATATATATATATAAATTAATCTACATAATTATGACTTTTAAAGTTTAAACAAGATTTAGCTCAAATATTCAAGTATTAAATTTTTCCTTAGCTTGTCATATAAGTATGAATTCCATATTTTTGTATGTGTGAAAAATACAAACATCTTTTTATAATGAATTTCAATGTAAGTAGTGGATACGAAATAAAAATATCTTCCTATGACGGTTGCTAATAATGTAATTTACATTTTCATGTTTTCTTAAGTAGGTGGTTGGCCATGCGATACCATATCACGATATGGAATCGTGAGATGGAATCAGCGTTTGGACATGCAATTTTATGTTGATTTCATATTCTCCAAAAATCATGATATGTGAATTCCATATTATGATTGAGAAATTTTTAATACAAAAATTGATCCACAAGTTTATGTTTTGTTAAAACAACCCACATTTATATCTATTAACCATTTATTTCATATTTAAATAAAATTTATAATCACATCATTACTTTTCAAAATTTATTATTCTCACCAACATAAGATTTATTATTCTCACATATAGTCACTTTAACTCACACCAATCGATTGTTGAGTAATAAATTTGTTCCCTTCATTTACCCCAACACTAATTTATTACTTCTACTGATTTGTATTTAATACAACTCAAAGTAACAATGTTGGTTCGTCTTCTCGGTCACATGATCAAGAAATGCAAGTTCAACATGAGGAAATTGTCCATAATATGTGGGAGGATTATATTAAACACCAATACACTACAATTTATGTTCAATTTTTTTTAGATGAAACAGTTACTTAAGTGGAGAACAAATAGCTTTGTAATAATTTATTATGTGATTTTATAAATTTTTGTTTATTTGGTGAGATTCAATAAATAATTGAGGCTATTTTAATAGTTTTACAACTATGAGATTCTTATGTTTATTTCCTTGTCGCTTACTGTTTTCTCTGACTCTGATTGGGCTGGTTGTTCAGCCACTAGACGATCCACAACTGGCTTTTGTATTTTTCTTGGCTCTAATCTTATCTCTTGGTCTGCTAAGAAACAACCTACTGTTGCACGCTCAAGTACCGAGCTCTTGTTGTTGCCACTGCTAAAGCTACTTGGCTTCAATATATTCTTCGGGATCTTGGTGTTTTTCTTACTTCTCCGGTATCTGCCAAATGTGACAATATTGGAGCCATTCATCTAGCTCACAATCCAGTTTTTCACTCCCGTTCCAAACATGTTGCTCTGGACTATCATTTTGTTTGTGAAAAGATTAGTCATGGTGATTTAAACACAAAAATTCTATATCGCATGTCCAAACAAAACTTTAGTTTCATCTCATAATTCCATATTATGATATCATATCATGATACCATATCGCATGACGAAATGGACCCTAAATCTCCTTAAAAACTCCCATCATTTTGCTCAGATGACTCAAACGCACAATCTTACAATTGAAGGTGGAAATAAGGTGCTTACCATTTGAACAACCTCCGTTGTACATTTTCGTTTATTTTTAATATTTACTTCTTTATATTAACATCGTTAATAATTTTATTTATTTTTTGCGTAAACACCCCAGAAATTTCAGGTAACTATATTTACAGCCCCCAATTTTTTCAAAAGAGGAATAACAGGATACATTTGCGTTAGTGAAGAACCTGCAAAACGGATCGATGGTGTCTCCGGTGCTGGCAAAGGCGGCAGAGAGAATCGGAAATTCAGTCCGGCGGCAAGCAATAACTATTACGGACGCCGCCGCTGCTCGAATTAGCAATCTCCTTCAGCAACGGCAGCGTCCTTTCCTTAAGCTCGGTGTTAAAGCTCGTGGATGCAACGGCTTATCATACACACTCAATTACGCCGGTAAATATCTTATTTTTTTTATACTGTTATCATATTTGTATAGATGAATTTACCGGTGGAATTCCTATTCAATATAACTAATTCGATCAATTCTATTGTCGCAATTTTTTTAAAAAAATCATATTAGTATGATGGAAATATGTACCTTAAAACGTTAGGTCAAAGTCCATACAGTTTGATTTACAAGAAGCGAAACACGACAAGTTAAGTACTGTATGTCACTTTTTTTTTGGGGCCAAAATTTGTTAGATGTATTGGACCTTTGGTGTAGGTTACCCGAGGTGAATTGAGCATTTTTTTTTGATAAGGTAATTTGTATATAAATCCAGCATCAAATTGATTGCTTGTTATATTTAAAAGTTACAATCCAGCCTAGTTTCTATATCCATCATATACATCAGCATTGAGCTTAAGAAATCGAGGTGAATCGAGCATTTAGAGTCAATAGGTTTAGAATACATAACTGCTTTGGCAAATGTATTACCTGGTTTGATTCGGAGGCAATGGATTAAGTAAATATGTGTTCAACTTATGTGGTAATCTTTTGGAGCCAAATTGTCAAATTTGGTTGATGTTATCCTACTGCTAGGCGGATATACCATCAAAGCGTGTCAAAAGACAAGTAATACTCCCTCATCCCAATTTAAGTGTCTTACCTTTCTTTTTGGTATGTCTTGAAAAGAGTGCCTTTTTCTATATTTAGTAAGTTATTCCAATTTTAGCATTCTACACGGCAAGCTTAAGATCATAAGATTTAAAAAACTACACACATATTTAGTTTAAAGCCACAAGATTCAAAAGTCTCCCTTTATTTCCTAGACTTCGTGACCAGTCAAACTAAAGACTCTTAAATTGGGACGGAAGGAGTAATACATTTGGCCCTTTTTTTAGTAATGTGGTCTTCGGGTACTTGCTACCTCCCACTAACACATGCTAACTTGATCTGGCCTACTTAATTGACTTATAGGCCATACCTTTGAAATTTGAATGCTGTAATTTGTTCATTTATTTATCCGTTAAGCAATTGAAGCAGGAAACTAATCAAAAGAAAAATGGTGTAATCTCTGCAGTCAGAGCCGAACCCAGTATTTGAAGACGACGGGTACACCATCAAAGAGTAATGCACGTTAGTTAAAATATGCCACCCAATACTGATTAACTTTATTAAACATAGAAAACTAATGTACTAACGTATAAATATAAATTAAATGAGTCTTCTACATAAAGTTTTCTTTGGAGAGTGAAGGTTTTGAACTTCAATTTGCACCATGAAGTCACAAGTTTAAAACTAGTCAGCCCCCTTCTTTTATTCAATACTTTTAAACTTCTCAGATAAAAACGAATAAAGAAACAAAATAAACTATAAATGGGATTTGAACCCAGTCCCTCACCTAGGAGAGCAGAAACACGCGCCATTTAAACTAGTGCACTCTATCAACTTTAGTATTTTAAGATTCCTAATATAATATGTCATATCTCAAGGTGTGTGTGCATATATATATATATATATATATATATATATATATTATATATAATTTTTTCCAAAGTTAGCGGATGCATGTGCACCCTCACATTAACATGAGGGTCCGCCTTTGTTTGTAGTTTGCATAAACTCAGATGGTGAAGTAACAAAAAATAGTGTTTAGACTGGACTGAATATGATTAAGGATGTAACTCTGCCAGACAGTTTCACATGACTATATAACACCTTTCAGCTTAAGAAGAAACTTGTGTAACATTGCTCATCAATCTATTGCAACTCCCGCTTCAAAGACGTCACGCATGGCATCAAAAAGCCTTGGCTGAATGCCTTCGTAACGGAATGGGTATCCCTTTGGATACTCCTGCAAAAAAAATTGGCACATAAAATTGGTGAGTTGAAGTGGACTGAAACACTTAAAAGTCTTTATATCCTTATTGTTAAACAAGGAAAATAGTTAATAGCAAACATGAAGTTAGTGCTCCCTTGAGTTTTGAAAAAATTGTTTGTGATCAGTAGTTCCTTTACTATAATTGCCAAGTACGATATATCCTCCTTGAGAAATAATTTTTTTATAAAAAGCATTTCATTGTTGATGAATGTTGACGTTGATATGGTTATTCTTAGTAAGAAGTTTTTGTGGCAAGGAAATAAGGATAGGATAAGCTACCACTTGGTCAAATGATATTTTTTGATAATTGACAAGAAGTTTGGGGGTTTGGGGATAAAGAATCTGAATACTCAAAGTAAGGCACTCATAAGGAAATGGCTATGGAAGTATGCCAATGAAAAAGAGACACTGTGGGGGAGAGTCATAGTAGCTAAGTATGGGGAGGAAGACAAATGGATGGCGAAGAAAATTACAACTCCTTATGGAGTTAACTTATGGAGATCCATCAGAGATCTCTGGAATGAGCTGAAGTGCTTCTTCAAGATCAAGGTGAGCCATGGGGCTAAAACTAGGTTCTGGACAGATGAATGGCATGGAGAAGGCAACTTAGAAAGGCTATTTCTAGATATCTACTCATTAGTACTATACCAACAAAGAACCATTGTGGAATTATGAACAATTGAGGGATGGAGATTCAATTTTAGAAGGCAATTCAATGATTGGGAAATACCAAAAATGACAGATTTTATCAACAAGATTGAGCTATTTAGTGGATTGGGAGTAGATGAAGATGAACTATGGTGGAAGGGAAATGAGAAAGGCACATACAAAGTGAGCAAAGCGTATAGGAAAATGAACCACAACTAGCAGCCGAGCAGTTGGCCATGGAAGAATATTTGGAAAACCAAAATACCATATAAAGTGGCATGCTTTGTGTGGCTTCTGGCAAATGAGGCATTGCTTACCCAAGAGAACCCAATGAAAAAAAGGATAATTTTAATCCCCAGGTTCTTCTTGTGCGGGAAGCAGGCAGAGACTGTAAATCATCTATTCCTACATTGTAGAATCACAGGACAACTATGGAGATTGTTTTTGAACCTTAGAGGAATAGCATGGAGCATGCCTGGGAAAAGCAGAGGCCATAACAAGCTGGGAACAAGGTAGGTTGTTGGCCAAGAATAGAGGCAAGTGGAGGATAGTCCCTACAAGCATTTGGTGGACAATATGGAAGGAGAGGAATTCTAGGTGTTTTGAGAGCGTAGAGAACAATATGCAACATATTAAGCTCAATTGCATCTTGCTACTGTGTTTTTGGTGTAATCAGTTGCTTTTAAATGATCTGTGTCTATTATTGATGTTTTAGACTCCTTATAGACATAGGATCATAGAATCATAGATGTAGGTAGTACTTTGTAAATATGGAGTTACTACAACTCTTGTAAGATTCAGATTCTAACATATATAGGCAAAGTTACCAGTTTCAAAAAAAGAAAGAAAAAGTAATGAAGCAGAAAGCAACCCTTACCAAGGAATATGATATCCACACTCCTGGACGGGCATACGTCATTGAGTTAGTCCTTCTATCCCATTGGACTCCTCGTCTGGCCAACAAAGTTGAAAATAACCAGTATTTTCTCGTGAAAATTCTTAGTTTTGCCTTCAGATGAGCAACTGAAAGGTGTGGATTCATTCTCTGCATCTGGTTAGTTACGATACTCCAGCTTTCCTCTTGGAATGTACTTCCAAATTCATAATCTTTACTGATCTCCTTGGCCAACAGTTTGAGAAATTCATACTGTTGTTCTTCTGTCATAAATACATGAACGTTTGGGCTTGGTAGGTCCATCTGCAGTAAAGTAGGGGAAAGTGTACTCATTATGTAGCATTTTCACATCATTATAAAAATAATAGATTGAAACTTTTGTGCACGTTTTTGTCTGGTTATTTGATAATATGGTTAATCTTTCTAAAATAAATGTTAAGAAGCATCTTGATGCTAACAATCAATTAGAAAATTGGAGCATCATGATCTGCTTAATTAGTATTGGCAGAGCAAAGTTAGGCTAATAATATGCTCCTTGCTACAGATTTGTTCTTTTTGAGCTTAAATGCATTTGAATTTTGAGGCATAAGCTTCATTCGGGTATACTAGTGTCGGGTATCAACTAATGAGCTACATGATGAAGAAACAGAAAAAAGAGAGATGTTTTAGTTTTGAGAAGGTAAATGTATTTCATTCAGAAACATGGCCAAAGAGCTGGCCGTATACAAGGGGTATACCAAAAAGTAAAGAATCTACAATACATGATTCTTTACAAAATTCACCCATTCTTTTATACACCATGGAGCTTTATGGGTTCACCAAAAGAAAATAAGTGACCGGAGGCTACTCCTCAACTGTGTAAAACTCTATACTACCTCTTCAAAAGCTCTCTTATTTCTCCCTCTCCAAACAACCCACGCAAGAGGAACCATATTCCATGCCCTAACAACTTCTCCAACAAAACATCAATTCTTGCACAATTTTTTGGCATTGCCCAAGAAGATTCCAAACCATCGTAATATGTCCAACCATGACCTCATGGTAATAAAGCACGTAGGAGAAGATGATCCACTTCTTCAAGCCCTCCTTGTACATGTAATACCGATTGACACACACAACCTTCTGCTTTCTAAGATTTTCCGCTGTCAAAATCACCCTCTAGCTGCTAGCCAAGAGAAGAAGCACACCTTCCTTGGCACCTACGATACCCATATTGCATCACATGGAAACACGTCCTCCATAATCAGATGTTTCTCATAGAAATATTTAAGAGAGAAAACTCCATTATTCCCCAAACTCCACCATAGAGCATTCGGGGTTATCCACCGGAGTGACTTGCCTATGTAGAGGGGCCAGAAATCTTGGGAACTAAGTCACCTCTCATTTGTCGGAATTCCTTCTAAATCTTAGATCCCAAAAAATATCTCCACCATATGCCCACCTAATTTCTTGGACCTTCAGTTCTCCTTGACATGACATTCTAAACAAATTCTGAAGATCATCTTTCAGTGAGTTATCTCCACCCCATCTACGTCCCCGGAAATTCTCTCCTTCCATTCCAACCTTGAATGAGATATTTTCGCTAAATCATCCCATCCCTTCATTATGTTCCTCCACAAACCGCACCCAAAAGGCATAATGACATCTCTAGTTCTCCAATCTCTGCTTCCCACTAGACTAGTAAGTCTATAATCCTTCATGCACAATGCTCCTCCCTCTTAGGGGTAATGACAACAAACGAAGCATTCAAACTCTTTTCGAATTCACCACTTTCCTGGAAGTCAACAACTGTATCCATCAAATCAGATCTGACCATATTCCAGCAGTGCTTGAAAAAATCCGTAGAGACATCAGGTGCGAGAGCTTTGTTACTGGCACAACCCTCCACCGCCCTCTTCAACTCTTCCTCCTGAATTGCCCTCTCTAGCCATTCACTCTCCTCCCTGCCAATATGACTGAACCCTAAACCCCCCAATTTAGGCCCCCAATCTGCTACCTCGAACAAACGCTTGTAAAATCTACAATTGCCCCTTCTACTTCTTCCTCCATTCACCTCCACTGACTCTATGAAAATCCTTCTCCTATTAGCAATTACTACCCTATGGAAATGTTTTGTATTGGAGTCCCCCTCCTCCAACCATTATCATCCTCGAGTTTTGTTTCAAACTAATCTCTTGGGCCAAAGCCAACTCATCTAGCTCCCTTTTCAACCCCTCTAAAATTGTTCTTTCCTCAGTTATTACAAGACTAATGACTTAATTCATGTGTAACTTCGTTCAAGGCTTCAAGCTTCAAATTTGTGATGATCGTCAAATGGGGAATATTGCCATCTGATTTTTTGTTTTAGAGTAGAGGAATAAAGAAGTTGGCAAATGGGCTATTCTAGTGGTATGATGTAAGCAACTTTGAAGAACTTGAATGATATTTTATCAGGTAACACCTTTGCCAATTCCTTCTCAAAGAAAAGCACTAAAGCAATTAAAAACAAACGCTGAAAAAAATGGAAACAAAAGGGATTTAGAAATGGGAATTTGTGCAACATTTCTGAAGTAAATTTTACTTCATCATGGAGTCCACTGAAACTATTCTGTGGATTTCATAGAAGTGAAACACTTAAACATGGATGATTTAGAAATGGGAATTTGTGTATTACTACTATAGCTTAAGATATTGATGCTTGAGGTAAGAATTTAACATTTTTCCTATTATGGTTATTTTTGCCACCTTGTGTGATCTAAGTTCTTTGTTTTTTCCCAAACCAGTGTTATTAAAGGCGAGCGCCTTTCGCCTTTGGAGACAAGGCGAGGCGAGGCGTCGCTGCCTATTTCCAGTGAGGCGAGGCAACCTCTAAAAGGCGTGCCATGGCGATCAAAAGGCAACTGGCGTGGTGATGCAATAGGCGTTGCCTTTTTTTTAAAAAAAAAAAATTTTTTTTTTTTAAAAAAAAAAAGTCTGATTTAATAATTAGAAGCCAAAATTAGGTTTTTTTTTGGGTATGTTTTCAAACTCACCTTAGATTAGGCGTCGCGATTGCTGCTTCTCTTCTCCTCAGATTTCGCAAGTCGCGACCCCTAGAGACTTACGTGACCTTTGCAAATCGCGACGCTACTGCTCAGGTACGACTTACGCGACTGTTGTTCAGGTACGACCCCTGGAGACTTCACGCGAATCTCTTCTCTTCTAGTCCTTCCCTTTTCTTCTTCTTCTTCTCTGTTTTTCAGCAGTACGACTATGTTGCTCTATTTTTCAGACCTCTATTTTTAGTGGTAGACTGGTGGTGAAGTGTGAACTGAGTGCTCTGTTCTTCTGTTATGTTGTACTGCTCTGCTGCTCACTGCCTATATTTTTTTTAAAAAAGTAATAATTTAATTCTTCTATAATTATTTCTTCCCTACTTAATTTAGTTTTATACTAATTAATATAGTATTTTGAATTATTGGTTCATTCAAGTTCTTGACTTTTAATATCTACTATTAGTTTTTGAATTGAAATGTTTGCTAATATATGTTATTGCTATTAAGATTTTGGATATTTATATATGCAATTAAAAATTTTAATTTTTGATATTAATTGGCGCCTTAATTCAAAAAGGCGAGCGCCGCGCCTCGCCTCGTGGCGAGGCAGGCCCTTGTCGCCTTTCGCCATCCAAAACATTGTCCCAAACCAAGAATTATCTAGAACTAGTAGGAGAATATGAAATGATTTAAATATTGCTATAGTTATAATCTAAAGGTGAGACATTCAATTACACTTGTCAATAGGTGAGAATACACGTAACACCCTCTCCCCCCGTGTTATGAAAGGCGCTCACCATGTCGCCAAAGGCGAGAGGCGAGGTGAGGCCTCGTCGCCTATTATAGGCATGGCGATGCAATTTTAGAAAGGTGAGAGGCGACATGGCAAGGTGGGGTGCCATGCTTCGCCTTTTTGTTTTTTTTCAAATTTAATAATTAAAAGGCAAAATTAGGGTTTTTTGGTGTTTTTGCAAACCTGGGATCCTCTTCTCTCTACTGCGACCTGCGCGATCTCTTCTCCTCTTCCAATCACGACTCTCTAGCCTTTGAGAGGACGAGACCTTTGCTGCTACTCAGACCTTTGCGTCGCGAGTTGCGATTCTCTCAGGTACATTCTTCTTCTTTCTTTTCCCTTCTTCAGCTGTTCTCTTCTTCTTTTGTTCTTCTTTTCTTCTCTACTATGTTATTTCAAGCAGTGGCGCAGGGATCTGTTTTTCTTTTACAATTTATTAGCTACTGAACTGACTGCCGTTCTATTTCTGCCTATATATTTTTTTAAAAAAAATTCAATCCTTCTATATTTATTTCTTCCCTACTCAATTTAGTTTTATACTAATCAATATAATATTTGTTTGTCCATAAATAGTGAATTCAATGGCGTATGATTGTAACAAAAAGGACATTGGAGTATTGCCTATCAATTGTCTTATGAATTATTGAGCCATTCAAGTTTTAGACTTTTAATATCTACTATTAGTTTTTTAATTGAAATATTTGCTAATGAATGTTATTGCTATTGAAATTTTGGATATTTATATATGCAATTAAATAGTTTAAATTTTTGGTATTAATTGCCGCCTCAATTCAAAAAGGCGAGCGCCTCGCCGCTCAGGGAGGCAGGCCCTTGTCGCCTTTCGCCGTCCAAAACACTGCCCCCCCCAAAAAAATAGAAAAAAAGCCGTGCACGGAGTTGAATTTTTTTTTACTCTTGAAATTGGTAACTTTGTCTATTCCTCAAAAGTCGGTACTAATACTGTATTGGTCAGTATTTACAACATGTACTTCAAATTATACTATCTTTTACTAAATTGAGTCTAGTACATCAATTATGGAGATAGTATCATTTGAGTATAATTGATTACACCCAAAACATAGTAGCATAAGACAATTTAGTTTTATTTTTTGCATACTATTCTCAACACTATCAAAAGCTCTAGAGTTCCTTTCCTTCCATATAGCCCACCATATACTAGCTGGGACAATTCTCCATCTGTCTCTATTCTTGGATTGGTTTCCTGCTTCCTCCCAACTCTGGATTGCTTCTGTGATCTTGGCAGGCATGGTCCATGACATACCCTTAAGATTCAGGAATAACCTCCATAGTTGGCTAGTGATCTTGCAGTGTAGAAAGAGATGGTTAACTGTCTCAACATTTTTCCCACAAAAGAAACATCTAGAGCATAATGGTATCCCCCTTCTCTTTAAGTTGTCTTGAGTCAGTACAGCCTCCTCCTTGGCTAACAACCAGACAAAACATGCCACTTTGAGTGGAATTTTTGACTTCCAGATTCCTCTCCATGGCCAGTGACTTTGAGGCTGATTGGTGTGGTTTAGCCAGTTGTATGCACAACCCACTTTAAAGTTGCCCTTTTGATTGCCTTTCCACCACAAAATGTCTTGACCTCCTTCCAGTCCATTAAATTGCCCAATGGTGTTGAAAAAATCTGCTACCCTTTGAATCTCCCAATCATTTAATTGTCTTCTAAAGTTGAAGTTCCACCCTTGAGGAGTCCAGTGATCTACTATGGTCTTCTGTTGGTGAGATACTAGAGAATATATATCAGAATACAAGACCTCTAGCCTACCTGCCTCATGCCAAACATCTTTCCAAATTTCTGTTTTCTCTCCATTCCTCACTTTGATCTTTGTGTTCGCCTTTAACTCAGACCACAGAGATCTAATGGATCTCCATACACTAACCCCATATGGTGTAGTCACTTCTTTGGTCATCCAGTTATCTTCCTCTTCATGTTTTGCCTTAATGACTTCCTTCCGGTAGGACTGTTCTTCATTATTGAACTTTCACAACCATTTCATCATAAGGGCTTTGCTTTGATTCATCAAATTCCTTATTCCGAGACCTCCATGCTTCTTTCCCACTATCACAACATCCCATTTAACCAAGTTGTTGCCTTTCCTCTCACTGTTTCCTTGCTAGAAAAAATTTCTTCTGATTTTATCCAACCTAGTGATTACACTTTTGGGAATTGGGAATACTGACATCATATAGGTTGGTAGTGAATCAAGAACAAAATTAATCAAGGTCAACCTGCCACCCCTGGAGAGATATTGTGATTTCTATTTTGCTAACTTCATTTCATATTTCTCAACCACATTGTTCCAGATTTCATATGACTGAGATTTGGCCCCCAAAGGCATCCCAAGATATGATGTAGGTAGTGCTCCAATTTCCCCTCCCATAACAACATTTAAAGCTTCCATGTTGTGTACTTCATTAATTGGATAGAGGTGGCTTTTCCTCCAATTAATGTGTAGACCAGAGAACCCTTCAAACAACACTAGGATCACCCTCAACATCTTTAGTTGGCCTTCATCAGCATCACATACTATCAATGTGTCATTCGCATATTGTAGATGGATAATTTCCACATTATCTACTTCAGGTCTACTGACCTCAAAACCTCTGAGCCATCCCCTCACTTTAGCTGATTTGATCATATTGTTCAGCCCTTCCATAGCAAGTAGGAAAAGGAAAGGAGACAAAGGGTCTCCTTGCCTCAGTCCCCTCTCTGCACTAAAGAAACGAACAGGGGATCCATTCATAAGTACTGAGAATCTCACAGTGGTGATACAATGTCTGATCCATTGGATCCACTTCATCCCAACTCCCAATCTCCCCACTGTGGTCAAAAGATATTCCTAATTAACATGGTCATAGGCTTTCTCCATGTCTAGCTTACAAAGTTTCTTTTGCTTTTGTCTGGAATCCACTGCCTCATTAGCTATCAACACTGCATCCATGATTTGTCTTCCTTGGAGAAAATCCATTTGTCTGGAATCCACAAGTTTAGCCATTACCCCTTTCATTCTCTCTGTCAGAACTTTAGCAAAAAGCTTGTAGATGCTGCCTATTAAGCTTATGGGTCTGAAATCTCAATTCTTTAGCACCCTTCTTCTTTGGGATGAGAGTAATAAATGTTGCATTCAAACACTTCCTGCTCATAGAAGTTTTGGAAAGCTTTCATGTTCTCCTTTACCACCTCCCAACATTTTAAGAAAAAACCCATGGTGAATCCATCAGGCCCAGGTGCTTTATCAATTGCACACATTTTAGGACTTAACTCTCCTCAAAGTTTCTTTGCAGATTCTCCTTTTCCTCCTCTGTTAACCCGGGGAAATTAGCATTAGTTTAGTCAGGTCTCCAGTAAGTAGTCTCAGTATATAACATCTTGTAGAAATCTACTATCTCTCCTTCAATTCTTGCAGGATCTTGGGTTAGTTGATCTTGGGTTAGACATGACACAACACATCTTCATCTCACCGACGACATGACCCTAGATAAAAAAAATATAAAGGTTGAGAATCAGGGTAGAGGGTTAAGTAAATAGTCGAGTGATTTCTCTCTTTTCTGTGGGAGAGCATGGTTCTAGCTTAGAGCACCTTATTTGATCCCTCTTCTACTTATCAATATCACTATTAGTATTGTATTATTATTTACTCTTCAATTATATCACTATTGTTCTTGCTAGGGTACCGGGTGCGGGTTCCCGAACCCGGTAACTTTTGTATAGACCCTATATTTATATTGAGAAATCCATTAAATATATAAAATCTATTTGTTTCTGGTAACAAAGTAAGCTCTTGGTCTAGAGGCAGAAATGGAACTTACTTAATTTTTATTTTCCGCCTCAGTGAGGGTTCGATTCCCTTGGGCACTTCCAATAAAGTCTTTTTTTTTTAAATTTAAGATCGATGAGAACCATAAACTTTAAATCTTGGATCCGCTTCTACCCGTAGAATAATCTTTCATGGATTTTGTCATCTCACCGTGCATTTATTATTATGCTACTTTAAGATGTAACCAAGCTCACAAAATATAATGGTTGTGAGGTGATAAAACCGAGGTTGGTGACTTCAAATGAACACATTGCACCAAGGAGTTTACAAGCGGTAACCGCACTCCTATCATCTATCAGACAACTAGAAAGGACCTCCTGACTGAACAAAGTGAGCGCCATCTGAGTTTTCTCTTATCAACATTCTCGCGATCCATATGAAACTAGGGTTTTTAGAATGTAATTAATATTGATGTACTTTTGCTAAGGATTTGTTTTCTTTTTTAATCATCATCTTGTTTCCCCTGATTAATACCCATTTGATGATTTCACGATTTTTGTTAGACGAGAAACATGATATCTCCCATTTTGTAATTCACCTTTTTACCTTATTTCTTCAAATGTAACTTTAGTTCTTAATGATTGATATGTCGTACATCTCGACATGTTTTAGAAATAAAGATCTCCTTCTTTAACTATTGAATACATGATCTTGATTAAATTTCTTGCTCAATCTATCTTACACTCATTTGGTATGTGCGCCATAGGGTTTTAGTATTCTGCACAGTCTTTCTATTTCAGTTTGGAGGAATCCGCAAATCGTTTCTCTACGTTTGGTGCATATACGTTTACATGTCCCGCAGTTTTGTGTTTTTTCCCTTTACAGGTTGGCCAAGGATAAATTCCAGCGTAGCAGGATCTTTTGCTTCGAGTTAACGGATTTTCTTTCTGTGATATAATTTGTTTAAGATACCACACTATCCAATATAATTTACTTCCTTAAGTGCCAGAGCTATCCAAGAAGGGAAACATTCTAAACCTCTCTTCAAATGAGCAATGACTAAATGCTATGTGCAATGCAGGTTGGGTGCCCCGGTCATTCAAGTGGTGTTCTGTACAGTCAACAAGGCAGTACTATGTTTATCTTATTACTCATTGACAAATTTAATATGGGTGTCAATTCTTTCAATTTGTGGTTTCTTCAAGTGGACAACCTTAAAAAACAATATAATTGGCAAAGTGACATATTTATTATTAATTTTTTTGAATTAGGAATATAGAATTAGAAAATTATAATTTTTTTTTTTGTTAAACTTGAATCTGAAACTTAACTGCGCGTTTCATTTAAGAATGGTAATAACTCCTATGCATTTAGAATTGTCTTTTTGTGTTTACAGTTAACCATTGCATTTATACTTTTCATCTTTTAATCCATTTGTGCCACCTTTCACTAACATTCACACTTCAAATATATGCAAAAAAAAATAAAACACATTCACACTTCAAATTGCTTAGTCCATGGACAATCTTAGCACTTTTATACTCTTTTTGCGTTTGACATTGACAATATTGTTGCAAATTGTCAGTTACTTAGTTCACTTGTCGCAAGACTCGAACTTGTGACTTTAAGTCGCAAGTTCTTCAACTTTTTCCGATTGAGCCAAGCCTGGGGGACAATTTTATTTTTTATTTTTGATGAACTTTCTCCTTTGAATCTATTCAATCTCGTTATGCTCGCAAAATAATCCATCAGCAGGACTAATTAGTCTATGGCTAATGATGTTATACATCATCAAACTGATTATGCTATGGATTTCTGTTGTGGTTCTATTTCTAATCACAACCCTTTGAACATTGTAGATGAGAAGGGTAAATTTGATGAGTTGATTGAAGAGAAGGGAGTAAAAATACTTATTGATCCTAAGGCATTGATGCACGTGATTGGTACCAAGATGGATTTTGTGGATGATAAATTGAGGTAAGGGATTTACTTGTCCGTTTCTATATTGTTGGTACTAAGCCTTTTATTTTTGTGCACAAGTGGGTCATTTTGCTTTTGGATGAAAAGGACTGGAAACACCTAATTTAAGTAATCTTACATATTTTGAACCCTAAGTAGCTTTCTCACGTGTCGCGTTATCCAACTCCCATCTGTTGCTGTTGATTTTTCTTTGGGTGTTCAGCAGTTAGTTTTGTCGTCGTCTGCTTTGGTTTATACTAATGCCATGTAACATACTCCATTAGCTGTTCTGATGTCATTGAAGGTCTAATTATTGTTTGTTTATGTGCAAATTATTCTGGGAAAGTTTTGCCATTATAAGGTTAGTTTTGAGAAATATGAAGTTATCGACTCCAGAAAACCTTAGTATCAAGACTTACTGTTGGATGAAGGAGACAAAAGTCTTGCATGTTCTTGTTTATCTTCTCGTTTATTGGATTATCAGTTCATGTTAGTTTTTTGGTAATTATACTATCTATCTGTGTTTCTTTGAGCCGAGAGTCTTTCGGAAACAACCTTTCTACCTAACAAAGTAGAAATAAGGTCTGCGTACACTCTACCCTCCCCAGACTCCACTTGTGTGACTATACTGGGTATGTTGTTGTTGTTGTACTATCTATCTGTGTTGGTTTCTGCCGATGAAAATTTCTGGGGGCAGGGGGTTCAGAAGAGAATCAAAATGTTGTTTAGCATGATACCTCAGATGCAGCAGCCCTGTGAACTGCTGCCCTGAGACAAATCCTTTAAAGATGTTTCGACTTGTCCAAACCTGTCCCTGTTTCATATGGTGTCCTCCGCAAGTAACTCTTGACGCGTTCTTACATTTTATGTGCAGGTCTGAGTTCATTTTTATTAATCCCAACTCGAAAGGGCAATGCGGTTGTGGTGAGTCTTTCATGACAACAGCCAGTAAAGGTGCTGGAAAGTGAAATGATTTTCACTGAGACATGATGTTTATAATGTACTTTTCATTAGGTAGACAAAGGATGAAATAAAGATTTATTCCTGGAATTAATATGCCATATCTTATACATATATCTTTCTATTGTGTTTATTAGATGTAAAAATTGCCAGTCATGGCATTTGTATAATCTACTGATACTGATATTACAGAAATGGAAAGATTTTCTTGGAGTTCTAAAGTTCCAGAACTACCAAACAGTAAAATTAACTTGTATCAAAGGTGTCACCTAGCGTTTAATGAAGCGGGTGAAAATTATGGGAGATTAGAGTGCAAAGTGCAGCAACAACCCCACTGCAATCACACAAGTGAGGTATGGGAAGAGCAGAGTCACGGATATAGTATTGCACCAGTATTCAAATTTCAAATATATATTATGTCCCCTCTGTTGGATATAGTATTGGAGGGTAAAAGCTTACTCACATCTGATGTAATTGTCAAATTAACGAATGCATGTTATGTGTATGAATATACACAATTATGAATTAATTATGTTAATTAATATATAAATATTCACTTTGTTAAGTTACTTGATTATGATAAATTATATTAATTTGATGTAGGTATTCAATGTCGGTAAATATTTATAGGGAGGAGAGTAGAAGTAAAAAACATGATAATGAGTGTGCTGCAACAACTCACAACCTATCAATTTTTCATAGAGTATTCTCGTTGCTGGTTCACTGAAGTTTGTCTTCCTCCCTTAACTGGACTTTTCTATAAAATAAATAATAAAGGGAAAAAAGATAATATATCATCGAGCTATCGTAAATGGTAAACATATACCCTTCGTTATATTTTTGGGACATTGGTGCCCCCGCCGTCCAAAAACTAGAGCATACATGCCCTTCACTCTAACGGAAGACTAAACAAGGACACGTGACACAATCTTATCCGTCCATCCGATATTTAATAAATATCGGGTTGATGGATAAGATTATGACACATGTATGTCCGTTAGTATAAAGGGTATATATGCTTTAGTTTTTGGACGGTAGGGGCACCAATGTCCCAAAAGTATGACGAAGGGTATCTGTATACCATTTACGATAGTTCGAATATATTTGTCTTTTTTCCCAATAATAAATAAAAAGCCACCAATGAAAAATCATCTTTAAAAATACCAAAAGAAAAGAAACCTCCAATCATAGTTCTTTATCCTTGTCTTTTCAGGTGTATGTTTATTGATATCTGACCCCGTCAACTCGATATTTTTGTTACTAATTTTCAAATAGAGATGACTTTAAGATTTGAAGTTCTGACTTTAACTATGTACAAATATAATAAAATTTATATTTAATACAATATATAAATTTTGGAGAAAAGTTATTGATGTGAACCTATTAGATATGCCTATGTTACTATACGCACTTAGTCAAAAAAATTCTAGTAGGTGGTGGTTGGTTTCTGAGATTTATGTCGGCAAGTTCCATATTAAGAGATTATTAACATCAACAATGATAAGCCTAGTAAATTAAGGGATAACTAAAGCTCTGTAAAAATGTAACTCTATATTCAAAACAAATTCAAGACAATTGATTAAAGATAAAAGAGTTTTTATTGCTCCACCGCGACCAAAAAGCCACTCCCCTATGATTGGTCAGACGAAAGTTCCATTGTGACATTGATCCTCACGTGCGACCCACTTTTCACACACCAACACACACGTTACTGTGTGTTTTTGTTGTGTTTTGTGTGAATTGTGTCTGGTTCCCCGCGCCCCCGCCCTCTCCACCCAAAGCCCCCAACCCACAATGCCGTCTTGACCCTTTTTTTCACAGAAAATCGAATCAGATTCCTTCTGTTGTCCCTCTCTGTTCACTGTTTTTTCTTGTTTTTTGGTTTGATCGATTGATGTCTTGTTGTGGGACATGATCATAATCCTATGATTTATGTGGTAAGCTTTTTGTTAAATTATTTTTGATTTTTTTGGTTTCCTCATCTGATATGTTATCAGTTTTTTTGAGATTCTTGATTTAGTAGTTTATATTGTGGAAGTTGATGAGTTAAAGATGAGATTTTTATTGTCCCAAAGGTCAAAACTTTATCTTGGTATGCTCTTTGTGTCTTTCTGATTCTTGATTTGAGTCTCAGGATTGGAATTTTTTTTAGTTAAAGATGGGATTTTTGGTTTCTAAAATATTTCCCTAAAGGTCAGAACTTTAACTTTGATTGTGCTTCTGTGTCTTTTCAGGAACCAGATTCTTGATTTAAGGTTTGTGGATTGGAAGTTGATGAGTTAAAGATGGGATTTTTGGCTTCTCAAATATTGCCCCAAAGGTCAAAACCTTAACTTGGTATGCTCTTATATTATTTCAGAAACCAGATTCTTGATTTGGGTTTTTGGCTGACTTATAGTGAGAATCAAGAAATTGTCTCTGGTAGAGTTATCATTTGCTAGTTTAGTTAAAAGGGTTTCTGGATATTACATTTTTGGTTGATAATCTGGGGTTTGATTAGCTTATGAATGAATATTTTACACCACATGTTGGCCTTTTCCTTGATAAGAATCCCTTGGATAGTATTGTGATGTAGTTTGGAGATTTAAGTGGAATTGCTTGGACTGTAACATTGTTTTCTAGGGGCCCGCTAGTTGTATTTGTTGTTCGTATTTGAGGGTATGGAGTACCTTCCTGTTGAGGTGATTGGGAACATTTTGTCCCGTGTTGGAGCTGCGCGAGATGTTGTGATAGCATCTTCTACTTGTCAGAAGTGGCGAGAGGCTTGGAGGAATCATCTTCATACACTCATGTTTAACTCGAATGACTGGCCTGTTTATCATGAGCTCACAAGGAGCAGACTTGAGATAATTGTAACTCAGACGATTTTCCAGACTAATGGACTGCATTGCCTTTCGATCATCATGGATGATGTCGACGAGTTCTCTGCTGCTCCGGTAATAGCTTGGCTAATGTATACCAGAGAAACGTTACGCCAGTTACATTACAATGTCAGGACTACCCCAAACATTAATATACTTGAAAAATGTGGTCGCCAGAGGCTAGAAGTGTTGGCTCTTGCACACAATACAATCACGGGTGTTGAACCTAGTTACCAAAAGTTCCCTTGCTTGAGGTCTCTTTCACTAAGTTATGTTAGTATATCAGCTTTAGATCTGAGTCTTTTCCTCACAGCTTGCCCGAAAGTTGAGGTCTTGAGTCTTGTTAGTATAGACATTGTCATGTCTGATCCACAGGCAATGATGGAGCTGACAAGTAACTCGTTGAAAGATATCTATGTTGAAGCCATTAGTTTGGATAAAATCATTCTGGAAGCGGATAGTCTTGAGAAGCTGCATCTGAAAGATTGTACACTTGAGGTCTTTGAGCTTGTTAGCAAGGGTTCATTGAGTCACCTTAAGATTGATGATGTTAGTGTCATCCATCTTGATATTGGCGAGAGTGCTGAAGATCTCGAGATTGTGGATGTCAGTAATTTCACAATCATGTGGTCCAAGTTCCATCACATGATAGCAAAATCATCGAAGCTAAAAAGACTGAGGCTATGGGGAGTTGTGTTCGACGATGAGGATGAGGCTGTGGATATTGAGACGATTTCCGCTTGCTTTCCACAATTAAGTCATCTGTCATTGAGCTATGAACTAAGAGAGACAGCACTTCATTATGGATCACAAGATTCTTTTCAATTGGGAAATGTGGTTGTCTTGGAGCTTGGATGGATGGTCATTGGTGACCTGTTCTCCCATTGGGTAGCAGGACTACTGGAAAGGTGCCCTAACCTGAGGAAGTTGGTAATCTATGGAGTCGTCTCAGAAACCAAAACACACGAAGAATGCCATACATTAGCCAACTTCACATCCTTTATTGTAAGGCTTATGAGGAAGTATTTGCATGTAGATGTTCAGTTCGAATATGAGTAGATTTTGAACAATTGCTGAGTTCAAAATTTTTCCTCATCTCGAGAGGGGAAGGAGGTACATGATCTTTAGTAGTGATTGTCATTTTCCGTTTATTGTTACAACATTGTTTTCTATGATAAATTTTGTCCTTCGTCAAATTTTGGACTCATCTTTTTCTTTCAATTCAAGTAAACATATCGTTTGCATTTCTTCTATCCTTGTTGTTCCTAGTTTGCGCATTGATATGAACGGCTTTATTATTGATGTCAAATGTAAAAAAATGTAGCTAAGCACCAAGACGTATGGAGGTTTAACTGCAAAGTCAATTAAAATGGTGCTTTAGTGAAAAAATAAGTGTTAAATGAAGAAAAGTAAGAAACGTAGAATGTAAAGAAAAAATTACTATAAAAATAATTTAACTGCAATGAATTGAAAAATACAAAGTAAAATTATGTCAATCAACTACAAAGACCATCTTCCGTTTCAGTTTGTTTCTTACTTTCCTTTACCCCCAAAATCCTACATGACATATTTAGACCACCAGATTCTAAGGGCATTTCGGTTCATTACTCACATCTTTAATTTAAGACCACAAGATTTAAAAGTCTTTATTTTCTTCAACTCTATTCCGAGTCAAAATAAGGCAAACAAATTGAAACAAAGGGATTTGTAGAAGCATGTCAAATGTTTTGAGATGCTTAGAAGTTTAAATGGAATGTGTACCTAAATTAGGTAAATTGGCCCTTCCCTGCCAGTTGAGTTCTCTTTGTTATTGGTTGCTTTCTATATGACGATACCAAGTCGGTTTTCCATTCAAGGAACCTTTGAGGTGTTTTTTTTTTCATTTTGTCTTTTCAACTTCTGGATGATGCCTTATGGGCGTATAGGACGACACATAAGGACTCCTGTTAGGATGTTGCTGTACTGATTGTTGTTTAAGAAGGCGTTTGTATTTGATTGTTATTTCAAGAAGGAGAAGCTCTGGCTAGAGAGGATGTGTTAAAAGAACATGAATCATCGGTTTGTTGTAAGTTCCCTTACCAAATTCTTTGTTGCTCACATTGTGCCTGCCTTTAATGAAAGTTTTAAATCTCTTATCTTTTTCTTCCGTTGTCAGCAATTTATGTGGCTCTTAGTCTTCTTCATTGTTTAATATTAGCATGAGATGAGTTTGAATGGCGTAGCATGGTCAGTGATGATTCATATATATAGCTGACCCCAATTTGTTTGAGACTGAGGCGTACTGTTGATGTTATTAGTCTTCTTCACAGCTAATCCCAATTTGCTTCTCTATGACCCCCGTCTTCTGTCGAGTCTTATGGGTATTAAATGGTTCTGCATTCCTAGTGAAACACATCACAAGTGGATATGGAGTATTCCGCAAGTTGGATGGACTAAAGGCGGATCCAGAATTTTAAATTTATGGGTTTTGGCCATAACCCTTTTTGCTTATTGAGTTCTTAATAGATCATTTATACATTACATAAATACAATGATTGAATTCTATATAATAATAAATGTAGAAAGGTGGGGGCTTTCATTAGGATGATATTCCTTTCATCCGAATGGCAAGGCTTGCTAGTTTTTGTATTACTTCTTGTTGTTAATGTTCTCTTCTTCATTCTTTTTCAACATAGCTCTTCACTATTGTATTTGCTTTACTTGTTTGATTTTTGATATGCTTTACTTGAGCCGAGGGTTTATCGGAAACACCTCTTTACCTTCACAAGGTAGGGGTAAGGCTGCGTACACATATCTGCCAGATATCTGCCAAATATGTTGAGCAAACTTTGTGCATTTTGGATTTAGAATCTATCTAGGTGAAACTGTACTTACAACGACAACAACATATCTCGTGTAAGCCCACAAGTGGGGTCTGGGGAAGGTGATGTGTGCACAGCCTTATTTATCTCTACATTGTGAAGGTAGAAAGACTGTTTTCGAAAGACTGGGTGAAACTGTACTTAGTAACTAATGTTAGCATTTCCATTCCTTTTAACAGAACTTTTTGATTGAGGAAATTGAAATGCTTGTGCTGTTTTGAGAAATGGAAAGGTGAAAGTCAAAATTTTGTTAGAAACTGGATGAAGGACAATTCTTGTAAAAAGGTGGTTGTCTTCTCAGGTTCAAATCCTAGCGGAGACACCAACAAAATAACATTAGTTAATTTCTTCTCATCTACCTAATCTTTGTTTTACAAAGTTACCCGAACAAGTGTTGATCGGAGGTAATAAGTATCTGGTGGAATAGTATGATATGCGAGCAAGCTAGCTTTGACCCCACCGCTGTGAAAAAAAAAAGTGATTGTCACACTCAAGTGTCACCTAGTGGTCAATGACGATGTTGGTTGAGAACCATGAGGTGCAGGTTCAAATTCCAGCAGAGGCGAAGACACTAGGTAATTTCTTCTCATCCACCTAAATCTTAGCGGACAAAGTTACCCAATACCTATGTTGATGGGATATAGCTGATATTCGTGAAATTGTCGAAGTGCGAGTAAATTAGCCCGGACATCACCCTATTAAAGAAAAGGTGGTTGTCTTCATTACTACAATAGATTTTGCTGCTCCACCATAGTACAACTTCCCAGTATTTTCCATAGAAAATTCTACAAGAATTGTTTGAGAGCAAGATCATAAGTATGAATTTATCCGCATCCGATGTTTACATCAATACTAATATAAATATCATTATGTCAACATGAGACGTTGAACATACCACATATCTGCACAATGTGGTGTATAAACAATGTTAAATGTATGAATAGAACTATCTGGTATCTAATATTGATGAGAAATAGTAAATATTCGATAAAATAATTGATATGTATGCAAGTTGATTCCCATTCTCCTTTTTATCATTGTTATTTGACGGATTTATTCCAAAGACTAAGATAAATATTAAGAATACAAATAAGCTGAAAAATACATCTGATAATTATTTGATATTTAGTGTTATTTATTGGTGAAATAGAGACAGAATAATAAATCATAAATCAATTTCATTGACTAAAAGAAAAAGAATCAATAAGAATCTTATTGTTTTTGACAGATTTGAATATAAAATCTTTTATTTTATGAAAGGAAATAATTAATATTAAGAATCATTTAAGAGTTTGTGCCCACACATTTTGATTTTTTTTTTCAAGTTGGTGCCTAGGTTGTATGCACCTATAAGTATTTCATTGATATTTTCTATTTTCATCAGTATAAATATCGAATAATTTTGCAAATTAAATTTTAAAATAATCACATCACTAAATATTATTTATATCGATGATAACACCACTTAGATCAAATGAATGAATTTTTTTTTTTTGATACTCCACAAGATTTATGGTCAAAATTTTGACAATTATCATAATAATTTTGACGATTCATTTAAAAAATTTAAATTTTTTTGACAATTATTATAACTTATTATTTATTTTAGTCTTCTTGACAACTGGCAACCCAAAAAATCATTTTAAATATGACTAGTAATAAAATATATAAAAGAGTAGCACCTCAAGCATGTTTCATGATTTGCTTGGTAGTTGGGAATATAAATCATTGGGTGGCCCAAAGAAAAATTGTGATGTTACGTCAAGTTATATAATTGACATATGATAATTAAATTAAAAAAATGAAGATGAAAATACATACATATTAATTAATTAATTTTAAGATGATAAGAATATTTATAAAGGACACTTTTGTTATTTATTGCGTCACACATTGCTAAAAAAAGTTTCAAAAGTTTAAGAGCCGATAATAGAGTATTTTTTAGAAATTTAAGGTCATATCGATTCATTCTATCAATGAAATTTATTGAGAATCATGAGATCTTGGGTTGAAGTTTCATCAAAGGCAAAAATACCAATAAGTAATTTCTTTTTATTTGTCCAAAATCCTGATTAATAGAGTTATTTGATATTCTATCTATGTTGGTGGAACGTAGCAGACATCTCACAAAATTAGTCAAAATAAATGCAGGAGTAATAGATACCTCATATAATTAATCGAGGTACAAACAAATCGGCCTAAACATCACACTTATATATAAAAAAGTTATGAGTACATCCTAACACAATAAACTCTTTTAATCATGACCCTATATATATGTTAACATCTAAAAGACTTCAAATTTAATACATTTTCCGTTACAAAATAAGTGTCATTTTAGGAATTTCAACAATAATTAATAGTAATTGTTTCATCTATACCGTTATATTAAAAAAAAAAATCTTCTCAATAGTGTTCAGTTCTCAAGAAACATATACTAATAAGTAGATACAACTTAAAAAATGACACGTTACATTTATTAGAACAGAAGTAAATCAAGTGAGATGTGATGAAATTCTGAGCTCGAACCAATAAAGTTTAAATCTTGAATCCACGTCATCGGGGGACATATATAAGAAGACTTTTGAGCAATTGAGGTCACAATAAGACATTATATTATCCAACCAAAGAAACAAACATTTATTGCAAAATGGAGAGATTTTTTACAAGGTTTGATCAACTTCCAGAAGATATAATCATGGAGATATTATCAATTTTGCCTGTGAAATCCATACTGAAACTCAAATCTGTGTGCAAATACTGGTACACACTTATTCAATCTCCAAATTTTATTATCAAACATTTTTTCCACAAAAAAAATTATGAAATTCCCTTTGTTCATCTCTATTTTTTTGACACTAATCAATTATCTATTTCAATTGATGAATACCCTATGCTTCAAGATTTTTACTTGCACAAATCCACTTCTTTAAAGCCATTAATTGGCCCTTTGAATGGACTTTTTTTTGTGCATAATCTTGATAAGAATGAAATGTCTATGTGGAATCCTGCAACTGAGGAAATCAAGAAAATATCAGTACCAAGTCCACCTTTGTCTACTTGTTTTAGTGGTATCTGTTGTTCGGACTCTTCAAAAATGTTGCAGCACTCGTGTCAGATCCTCCAGAAATGCACTGTTTCTGGAGGTTCTGACACATTTTTGAAGAGTTCGAGTGACATAGATTTGAGGTTATGTTGTTCGGATTCTTCAAAAGTGTTGTTGCACCCGTGTTGGTTCCTCCAGAAATGTTCTGCTTCTGGAGGTTCCGACATGCACCCGTCGACATTATGTTGCTTGGACTCTCCAGAAATGTTATTGCAATCGTGTCAGATCCTCAAGAAATATGCTTCTTCCTCTAGAGGGTCTGACACACACCCATCGATATTTTTGAAGAGTCCAACCAACAATAATTTTGATGTATGTTGCTCGGACTCTCAAGAAATGTTGCCGCACCCGTGTCGGATCCTCCAAAAATGTGCTGCTTCTCGAGATTCCAGCATGCATCCGTCGACATTTTTGAAGAGTCCGAGCAATAATGATTTTGGGCCATCTTGTTGGGACTCTACAGAAATATTGCCGTATTCGTGTCGGATTCTCCAGAAATGTACTGCTTCTGAAGATTCTGACATGCACCTGTCGACATTTTTGAAGAGTCTGAGGTCTTATGCTCATCATTTTGGATTTGGAATGGACCCTTTGAGTAAAGATTACAAAGTTGTATGGATAAGGGATTATTTTTGGAAGGAAGAAACATTTACAAGAAGTGCATCAGCTGTTGTTTCAGTTTATTCACTAAGTACTGATTCTTGGAGGCATTTTGAAGACAATACATTTTTGAGTAGTCATATAATCATGTCATATTTTGATTCATATCTTGATGGATTTTATTACTGGAAGAAAATCGACGAAAAACGACGTTGCGAAATTCTTGCATTTGATTTTAGAAATGAAGAATTTCAAGTGATACAAACTCCAGATGTGTTCAATTCAAATTTAGGAACACTTGGTTTGTATGATGGTTATGTTTCTATGTTGTTTCATTATCTTGTTGAAAGTAAGACATGTATTGAGATTTGGGTGATGGAAAAGTTTGGATTTTGGACTAAAAAATTGGTTCTTGAATCCACTTTGATTGTTAAAAGACCAATTGGATATGGTGTCAATGGGGAAATTTTTGTTGAAACTAAAAGTTCAAATCTTGAAATGATTGATCCAAGAACACAAGAGATTGTTGAGTGTGTTGGACCAATATTGGGAAATGGCTACTCTTTGCAAGTTCTTGTTTACAAGAAAAGCTTAGTTTCCATCAACAAATTGACTACTTGTAACTTAATCAAAGGTCTCGAGTTCGAGCAACTGGGAATCTGAGTTAGTTAGAACGGTAAAGTGAGTAGCCGATACTGCGTGAGAATCAAGAATGAGAAAAACTTGCCATGATTGATCCAATAACACAAGTAATTGTAGATATGGACCATGGGAAAATGGTTACTCTTTGCAAGTACTCTTGTTTACAAGAAGAGCTTAGCTTCCATCAAGAAATTGGTTAGTAGTAACTTAATCAGAAGTCTCAAGTTTGAGTCATGAGAATGGAAAGAATCCCGCAGGTTGTGAGTGCTTCCTCTTTTAGTGGATGTTACACGATGTGAATTTGAATGAGTCAGAACAGTAAAGTGAGTACCGAAAACAGGGTGATCACCCCAAAAAAACTTGCAATGATTGATCAAAGAACACAAGAAACTATTGACTGTCTTGGACCATGGGAAAATGGCTACTCTTTGCAATTAGTTTTTGTTTACAAGAAGAGTTTAGTTTAGTTTACATCAAGAAATTGAGTTTAGTAACTTGAAAACATTTTATGCAATTTTTCTTTAGCTATCCTAATAATTTATTTATTAGCAAGAAGGCTAAATTTCTATATATTTCCTTGTATTTTGGAGTACTAGCATGTTCATTTGGTAAGCGGAAAATTTCTAAGAGTCAGTAAACACAATTTTATAACAAATCCGCCTTTGTTCATCACTATTTAAATACTAAATTTTTTATCTGCGATAAAATTTGACTATAGAATTTGTGTCTAGATCACTTTACGCTCTTACCACTAAACCAAATTTGAATCATTGATAGATAGTTTGAATTAGTTAGTAAATTGAAACATGTTCTCATAGCATTAAACAAAGTGTGAACAAAAAAATAGCGGGAAAATAATGAGACAAAAAAACTTGAATACCTCAAAAACACAGACACATGTTGCAAAACCCTATTTTTCAAGTCTTTTAATTTTTTCAATTTTATTTTAAAAGTTTGCTTTTTCTATGTGGAATATTTCATAATTTTTAAGTACATAAAAGACAAAAGATTGATGTATTTTAATTTTATTTTTGGATCTGTGTGGAAAGGGAATATTTTTTTTGGAGCAAGGACAAATTTGCATTGATTAAAATGAAATGGGTTCAAATTTCAAAAGGTAAATGAGTTTTTATATAGCATTTTTTTTATGTTCCTAAAAGATTTTGAATTATCGTGATTTATAATATTTAAATTATATATTAAAAAGTTATGCATCAATTTAAATGAAGGTGTTACTGTTCGAGGAGACAAACTATTTTTTCTCTGATTCTTTGAACATAATTTTTAAAACTTTTTAAAATATTTTAAATCATTAATTATATAGTCTTGTAGTAATTTTAAAATATTTATAGAGTTTATATCCGAACTTATAATAAGAATTTAGTGTTTTGACCTTCAACTCTAGACTCTTTCACATAAATTTTGACAAATAAATAACTTTTATTTAAAAATTCATGACTATTGAACTTTTATAAAAATAGATTATATCAAGCTTATGTTTCAAGTCAAGGGATTCAATCCTCATATATATCATATATTGTTTTTTGTGATTCCCCTGTTTATATCGATGTAATTTTATCTTATTCAAAATTTAAGTTGTGTCATATAAATTAGAACGGAGAAAATATTTATAAGATGTATAATTAAAAACTCATCTACGACACAACATGTGCATTTTTTAATTGTAGATTCAATCATCACTTTTTACGATGTGCTTTCCAATCTCAATAAATATTTTTATAAAAATAAGTCTGCATTGTACTTTCAACTAATTAAACATTGCAATACCTGTCAAAAATTCACTAATTAAATATTTTTTTATTTTTTTTTATGTTTTGGTACTTTTTAACTTTGGAGTAAAAATTACATATGCCAATGCTAACTAATTAGTGTAATACTAATTTTTTTTATATTGTCAATATAAAGTTTTATGTATAAATTAAATTCTTAACAAATTATCCTAGCCTTTATTGATTTATGAGAAAGCTTATTTTTTACTCTTAAGTGGTCATCATGTCATTCTTTTCTGTAATTCCTCACTCTTGAGTCAGCGTGGATTATAAATGAATTAGATCTTCTTTTTTATTAATTCTTTTGATAGGATGTCATTATACTTGGAAAATTGTATATAATAGCAAATTATTAATTCAAATTAAATGATATAAATATAGTTTGATTTAATTGTACCTCATAGCAAACTGTTGCTATTTCACCTCTCTCCTGGTGAATCTCGCTCGCCACTCTCGTTCTCTCCCTCGCCTCCCTCGTTTTTTATACAAACGCAAGTGTATAAAGTGTGTTTGTGTTTGTATAAAGCGAGAGAAAATTGTATATATACATATATTTTCGTTCCCTTCTCTCCCCTCTCCCAGATCTCGCTTATCACTCTCCCAGATCTCACTCTCTCACTCGCCTCTCTCACTTTATACAAAAAAACGCAAATTGTATAAAATTAGTTTGTGTTTGTATAAAGCGAGAGAAAACTGTATATATACATATATTTTCGTTCCCCTCTCCCAGATCTCGCTCGCCACTCTCCCAGATCTCGCTCTCTCACTTGCCTCTCTCACTTTATACAAAAACGCAAATGTATAAAATGCATGAAAATTGTATATATACATATATTTTCGTTCCCCTCTCCCAGATCTCGCTCGCTCACTCGACTCTCTCACTTTATACAATTGATCTTTTTGTACATGTATACCAAAATAGATTATACAACTGCTTTCTTTTGTATATGTATAGCGAAATATACATATTTATGTTTGCTATGGAGTGCAATTATGTAAACTTTGCTATAGCATACAAATATGAATTTTGTGTTTGCTATATGTGAAAGTTGCTCTATATACTTTTACCTTAATGGTAAAATGTGTAACTTCTCCATTATCGGAACTCTAACGAGTCCTTCTATTACGAATTTTATTGGATCAAGCCTACACTCACCGCATAAATGGGAGAAAAAGAGTAAAAGGTTGAACCGGTTAGGGCCACGACCGAAATCGAACCGTGGCCCAAACTAGTATTAGTGGGTTAGAAGTTGGGTTATGTTTTGGGCCCTCCCCTTCTTGCAAATAGCCCAAGATTCAACAAAGGTAGTGGACTGGGCCAACAAACAAAGCCCACTAGCCTTTGAACTAATTAGTTGGGCCTGAAGACAACAGCCCATTGGACACCATTTAAGAGCATATAGACATTTTGCAAATGCTAGCTAATCCATTTAAATAAGGGCCAATCTCCACTATTCAAGGAAAATTTGATTTTACGATCCGTTACAAATGTTATTTTAGTTATATAGTATTTTTTGTCAAATATTATGCACGTATAACCTTTTCCCATAGCGCCATTTAAGGCACAACTACATTTTCAGGAAATTGCATTCACAGCTGAAAATTGATCGTTCAAACTTCAGAAAAACTACTTTTATTTTCGAAACATATATGTTTGAAACTTCTAACATACATGTTTGAAATTTGCAACTTCGATTGTGTATGCTTTAAGTTGATTCCAAAGCAAGTTAAAACTATAAATTTCTATGTAACTATAGCTTAAATAGTAATCTCAAAATTAGATATCTATATTCTTTTTTACACCGAAAATCAATAAAATATAATACAAATGATCAATATATGATATATTAAAAAATTATATGGTCATTTTCTTCTATTTAAATTGTGCTTGTCAATTATATTAAGTGGTCATTTTCTAAATATGATTTCCAAATAGGGAAAAAGTTTTACTCTATATTCACACAAAGTTTCCACATTTTATTAGGTGAACACCATAGTGTTGAATTTTGGTACATAATAGGACCATAGAAGAAATTTGCTAGATGATTAAAAAAAAGTGTAGCCTTCAACATTATTAAAAATAGATTGGTAATGATTATGAAAGGACAAGTGGCCAACTGATATAAAGATTTTATAAAGTTTTTGTTGAAGTCTATATTTGAATAGTAGCTCTTATAATAATCCTTTTTTTTTTGTTTTATTTACTTTAAGCTCTTTGTGTTTACCTTCATTACCACATCCAATTTCTTTCTAAAATTCTTTTTTCAATTGATAGTATAAATAATTTATTTAATATTTCTTGAGATAATTGGTTTTTGTTAGATTTAATTTGAAAAGTAACTAAAGATATCAAAAAGTGTCGTTAAATTTCAAAAATTACATCAGACATCTGAAATAGATCAAATATAACAAATATTGTACCTAAAAACACTATACATGACAATAGAAATAAACAAAACGGAAAAGGGTCAAAATTGCTCCTGAACTGTGCGAAATAGATCACTTATATATATCCTTCGTTACATTTTGGGATAAAAAATTCCCTCGTCGTTATCCTAAGAGACCACAAATACCCTCAAGAGTTAACACCCTAAATTTTTTAGTGACATGGCAAGCCATGTGGGACTAATCCTTCCACCTAAGCGTTGCCAATTAGGATTCACTAAAAAAGAACTAGACCTTTAGCGGCGATAGTAGTCACCACAAAAGCCCAGAATATCGTTACTAAAGGTTTTTTAACATTAAATTCTGATTTTGTGTTTTTTTCTTCATCATTTTAAAAAAACCAAAAATGATATCGATTAAGAAGGAGTTTGAAGACACTATATGTTTTATTTTTATGTCATATGTAAATGTATAAAATGTACAATGATGCATTATGTAGTAGGAGATTTGAATCAAGAAGTAATTTTGATGATTTTCGTAATAATATTGTATGTTTTTAATGTTGATAGTGCAAGTTATTTATTTTACAAAATTAGGTTGCAACCAAAAATTAATTCTCATAGTATTTTGTTGAAAAAATAAGTTTTACTAGCGAATGGTTAAGTTGCAGCCTTAGTCACCACTAAAAATCACTCATAACCTAGTAGCAATATTTCGGGATTTTTTGTGGCGACTTTGTCGCCGCTAAAGGTCAAGTTCTTTTATAGTGAATCCTAGTTGGCAACGCTTAGGTGGAGGGATTAGTCCCATGTGGCTTGACACATCACTAAAAATTTAGATAGTTAACTCTTCAAGGTATTTGTGGTCTCCTGAGATAACGATAGAGGTATTTTTGATCTCCAAATGTAATGGAAGGTATAAGTGGTCCACTTCACATACTTTAGGGATATTTTTGACCCTTTTCCGTAAACAAAATAGTAAGAACTTTACCTCTTAATCTGAGTTTACGATAAATCAATAATTTCCCCTCCCCTCCCCAAATCTGGTCAAAATCTAACGAGCAACACTATAACTTGGTTAAATATTTAGAAGAGAGTCAAAAATACCATTTACAATTAATTAATAGTAGAAAATGACTTCCACTTAACCTAATCTTTTATTTGCAATATTAATAAATTGATCTATTTCTTGCATTTGTCTTCATAAAAGAAAATAACCCTTGCCTTCTCCCAAAAGCTATCCTTCCACCATCTTCACTTTTAATTTTAACTTTTTGGAGTATATCTTGAATTCATGTTGACCAAAAAAAAAAGCAAGAAATATAATATTCCCATTTGATAAACTATTATTCAAATCCAATGTATAAGAAACAAATTGATCTTAATCAAGTCTTAATTTATTTTAACCAAAGTCTTAATTTACTTAATTAAAAACTCATCTCTATTATGTCATCATGATGAGTGTTCGGTAAAGAATCATGTTGTCTATTCTTTAATTATTGTAGTACTTCCTATCTTTATAGGCAAGTTGATAAGGTGGGACATGCCTTACCTTGAAAACCTATGGCTATATTATATAAACACACATACAAATATGGGTGTAAGTTATATACCTTATCGGTGTAAAAAATATTTTAATAATATTATTTTAAAAACATATAAGGTAAATTATCTACTAAAATAAATAAATATAGCTTGATGGTGTAAAATTTTCTTAAGCTAATGATGTATATTTAGCTTAATTTTATGTATTGACGATATAAAAAAATATTAACACCATCAAATTACGTATTACGTAATTCTAAGTAAATCTCTCGATAAATATTACTCTCATATGCTTGGGAAAAAAATAATGACTAACCTATTATTGCAGATAAATTTCATAAATAATATTTTTTATTCCCTACAATTTAAATATTATGAGATTGGAATAAACTTAGAAACCTATGGCTGATATTCATTTCACACACACATGTATATGTGTCAGTTTGTGCATTTTTTAATTATTATTTTTATTATATACACAAAACATATATATACATTCCTCTTATAAAAAGTAACTCTCAATATCTTCATAATAATTTCTTCTTCTTTTTCCCTTTTTCTTTATTTTCTAGAAGGATTTGAAGGTTAAAAAAAAAATGGAGCAAAAATCAAATTTTAGTGATTTACCAGAAGATATAGTGATGGAGATTTTGTCAAGATTGCCTGTGAAATGTCTCTTACAACTCAAGTGTGTCAACAAAAAATGGTATGTTTTAATTGAAAATCCAATTTTTATTCAAAAACACCTTCACAACACAAAAAATCATACTACAAGTTATTTTGTTCATCATTATTTTCTTGATACAATGAAATCTGGTTTTACTTTATTTCATCATGATGAACAAAACCAATTAATTCCAAAATCCCATTTGTACCAAGATGTTTTAAACACATCTACACATTTGTGGCAAGTTCTTAGTCCATTAAATGGTTTATTTTTGCTTTATAATGATCGAGAAGATGTAGCACTATGGAACCCTTCTACTAAAGAATTTAAGCCTCTACCAATTTCACAACCCCTAAATTGTCCTTTATATATGTTGTCTTCATATAAATTTGGTTTCGGGATCGAGCCCTCGAGTGGTGACTATAAAGTCATTTGGATGAGAGATTATTGGGACGTAGACTCTGAAGACTGGCATTCTCCTACGATTATTTCAGTCTATACATTGAGTATGAATTCCTGGAGAACTTTTGAGGAATTCAGTGTTTCTAGTCGCGACTTGGTCAAGTCAAACGGTAACACATATTTGAATGGATTTTACTATTGGAGGGCATGTCAAAATGATAAAATCTTTGCATTTGATATGAACAATGACAAAATTGTTGAAATTCAAACACCAAAGTCATTTGTATCTAAACAAGGGGACTTATCATTGTTTAATGATTTCATTGCTATGTACATTTATGAGCCAATAATTCTTGGTAGAGAAACAAGTATTGACATATGGATTATGGAGGAAATGGCTATTGGACTAAAAATGTGAGAATTGGCCCTTTTTTAAATATTAAAAGATCACTTGGATATGGAAATAATGGGGAAATTTTTCTTGAAGTTGTTACATGTCAATTGGACATATTTGATCCTTTTTTAAAGAAAAATAGAGTTCTTGGCCAACAAAAAAGTGGCTACTCTTTGCAAGCTTTTGCTTACAATGAAAGCTTAGTTTCATTGAAAAATAATTGCATCTTGTAATTTAGTTGGTTGATAATAAATGACAATGATGGCTATGATTTAAATTATACTTTATAGTCCACCACTTATTTATTTTTATTTGTTTATTATTTATTTATACCTTTTGTTTATTCAAGAAAGCTACTAGGTACTAATTTATTGAAAAAAAACTTTGAATGTTTAATATAACAATCTGTGACTCAAGGGATACAAAATAACACATGTGGTCGACTTAATTGACTTTGTGATCCATTACAATTTTTTAAAAGAAGTTTATATCAATTTTTTCAAAAGATTTTTATTTTTATATGTGAGTAAAGAGATATGGGAACAAAACATAACATTTTTTTTGGATAGTTATTTTCTTCTATTTAAATTAGAAAAAAAGTGCAAATATACTCTTCAACTCTGCGATTTAGAACTGATTATCACTCGTTAAAAAAATGTTTCACTTATACCTCTACCATTATACAAATGACACAAATATATTATTTTCGTCTGAAAGTGAAAATATCAATTTGTGAATTGTGACCAATAAAGGTTGTATGTGGGAGAGTAATCATCCTTAACCAAAGTGTCAAATTTATATTAAATTGAAAAGTCCATGATATTATTTCAAAGTTTCATTTACTTTTCTTATAAAAATAATTAAATTAAAAATACCAATTTGTGAATTGTGACCAATAAAGGTTGTATGTGGGAGAGTAATCATCCTTAACCAAAGTACCAAATTTATATTAACTTGAAAAGTCCATGGTATTATTTCAAAGTTTCATTTATTTTTCTTATAAAAATAATTAAATTATATGACATAGATGAAAGATACATCCCATTTAAAATTTATGTAAGTCCATAGATTACAAAAACTTCTAATCTTTTCTATTTCATTTACAGGTTTCAAAATATGTGAGTTTCACTCAAAAGTGGTTTCAAAATATGTGAGTTTCACTCAAAAGTGATTTTAACTAGAGACGGATTTAGAAATTAAATTTTATAAACTAAAGTTTAAAAATTACCTTGATCATCTCGATAAGAATAATTTACAATTTGATCGATTTGATTAGAAGAAAATCCCAAATTCATAATTTGAACTCTATGAATTACTAAAGTCAAGATTCAATCTATTTAAGTTAATATTAACTTATACTTTAACATAGAAAAAGACATTTTATACCAAGATTTGAATTTTAAGAGTTCGAGTTTGAAATTCCACTACTGTCAATTTGCTTTATTGAGTTCAAATTTATTATTTGTACTTGTTGACTTTCTTAAAACACATGCAAGGTTCGAGACAAAGTTATTAGGTCGATGAAACCTATAACTCGTTACACTGAATCCGTCTCCATCTATAGCTCGAAAAATAAAAAATAAAACTTTTTAACTCACTCGATATTATAACTACTACTACTAATACTGCTGCATATATATTTGAAACGAAACATTTGCACTTCCAAAGCGCAAATGCACGTTCCGCCTGCTCGATTGCCTGTATAATTTTACCTGGTTAAGAGCAACATTCGAATCGCGTTTGAACGATTTCCATCAGCAGGAGGAAAGCAAGAACCATTTTTTGTGTGTTTTGTATCATTTGTCATTCAAGGGCAACTAAAGCTCCTTCTCATCCCTCTTAATTTGCCATTCGCCTTTTGCGCCTTTGTTTGAGCTTTCATTTTCGCATCATCAAAGTACTGTTACCACAAAACAAGTCTTAATTGGAGTCGATACGCAAAATTAACAAGGACTATACTATTTTATAATGTGGAATTTATCGCATTAACAATCACATAGCTATTGGAATTAGACGAACAAAGTCATATATCTGTGTTTCGTGTCAAGAAAAATAAATACCTCAAAGTCTTTTGCTATATCACTCGATGCATTCAAGCCGGAAAATGATATATTTGGCCCTTTGTTGATTATATTGTAGCTAATATTTTTCGTAAAATCCGGTGCTACGTCATTATATCACTTCCCGGCTCCGGCTCGAGTGAACTTTTGAGTAACATAGCAAAAGATAACGTATGTTCGTTCACCTAATTCCAGTAGTTCAACGACTGTCTAAGCGATACACTATATAATGTGAGTAAATGTAATTACCTGTTGTTTCCTTTTCCTCTCAAGCTCCGCCTGCAGAGTGAAAAAAAGGAAAACAAGAAAAAGAACATTTTTAGTTCATAATATAAAATGTAATGATTCTATATATGAGCATTTGATGTAAAGTTAGTAATAAAATCATACTCCAAAATTAAGGACATTTCTGCTAATATATTTACTACCAGGGCCTGTTTTAGATGTGCATTTTCTTCTTTTAGCTGGTTCAATTCTGCCTCAAGTTCAACAGTGTAAGCCTACACAAAAAAAAAATTGATCATTAGATAGGTCAATCAGGAGCGAAATTAAGCTACGTCGCTCGGACTGTTCAAAAATGCCACTAGACGCGCGTTGGATCCTCCAAAAATAGTACATTGTTCTAAGATCCGACACGGGTCCAAAAATTAAGCTATGCTGCTTGGACTTTTCAAAAATGTTGGAAGCGTGTTGGATCCTCCAAATAATACATTGTTTGAGGATTCGACACGGGTCCAAAAGTTAAGCTATATTGCTCAGACTGTTCAAAAATGATGGTAGTTTGAGGATACGACACGGGTGCAATGACATTTTTGAAGAGTTTGAGTGCCATATATAAAGGGGAATGAAATTAAGTTACCTGTTTCCTTGCTCTTGATCTTGCTGCTGATTCTCTGTTCTTGATCATCCTCCTTTGCCTCCTTTCAACAACTTTCTCTACTGGACCGTCTAGTACGCGTTTTCGCCCGCCTCTCATTCCTATTTCCAACCCGTATTGGCCCACGTTATCGATTTGATTCACGCATAGTCCATCTGACGACACCGGACTTAGTGGTGACCCCATTCCGGTCACGCCTTGCACTACTTGCCCATAGCCAACCCCACTACCGTTTCCCATTCTACCACCGTAGACTGGGGTTGGCTGTTGTGGGAATCCACTGCCTCTTTTCATGCTCATAGGGTACACAGGCGCCTCGACCACCCCGGTTTGTGGAAGTGGCGGATAACCGGGAATGGCGACACCGACGCCAACACCGCCCGTGACTCCACCGAGGCCGATAACAGGCCGAGCCATAGTGGCCATAGTGGGATTTGCACTGTTTGGATACATCATATATGATTGCTGCTGAGGAGGTGCAGGGGCTGAATTGCCCTGTTCGCGCACGACCCCTGCTTTAACCAAGAAATCCTCGAGCGTCATCTCACCGAACGTAGTCTGTCGTTGAGTGGAACTTCCGTTACCGGTGTTCTGTATGCTGCACCCGTTGTTCTGTTGCTGCTCTTGTTGGGTCTTATGAATTTCTGACCAAACTTCATCTACAGTTTTACTACACAACGGTGCAGGAAGCGTAAGTGAGCCTTGTCTTGGCAAGCTTGGCTGCTCGACAATAGCTTTCTGTAACGAAACATTGCCCTGTCCTAATGCAAAACGTGGCGCGCTAGTTGCTTCCCCAGTACTTGCAGCCTGGCAGTGAGGCTGAGCGTGCACGTGGGCATGGGCGTGTGCTTGGTTTTCTTCAGCAGTCCAAATGCTGTTAAGAAATTCATCCATGTTCATCGACCCAAAATTCTTCCCACTCTCGCAAACAGTGTGTTGGAATTCATCAAGCGTGAGGGAGTAAATCGACGCTTGTCGACCGAGGGACGGGAACGGGTTGTTCTTGTTCTGGTTTTGGTCTGGTTGCAATGGTGATTGAACCTCACTTTGTGACACCATCTCTGATTCTGGTACTCCCATGTTATTAACTTTTTTCCTAACTACGGGTTCGGATCTTTAACAAGGGACCTGAAAAATGCGTATATCAAACAATTGTAACAAAAGAAATGATAATACATGTAAAATTGTAAAATTCCAAATGAAGTATATCTATCATGAAAAAAATAAACCAAACTCAAATAATACAAAGTTAGAGAAATGTACATTCTTAGTACACTAGAATCTAGCATCTACCCGTGCCAGCCACGATTTTCATTAAGCGGTTCAAAATATTAAGAAGTTAACACATGAAAAAGCTAAGAGGATTCAACATCTGTTACATAAATGATAACTTACACCTACTTGGCTCCGCCCCCGACATCTACCCTCTAATAGCATATGGGTACTCACGAATACATAGTTGGGGTGGATCGAGTTCATCTAAATCTAGGAGCTAAAGCTCAAACTCCGTATATGTGCTAACAATCCATTAATGTTTAAATCCTGAATCTGCCTATGATTTCGTCTTCATCTATTTCTCCTCCCAAGAAAATTACTCCCATTGTCTCATTTTATATGAGGTACTTTGACTCGGCACGAAGTTTAAGAAAGGAAGAAAGACTTTTAAAACTTGTGGTATAAAACGAATGATAGAAATTTGTGTAGCTATAAATCATTTCATTAAGGATAAAATGAACATTTTAAAGTTAAATTGTTACTTGATATAAAAATATGTCATTTTTTTGAGACCGACTAAAAAGAAAAATAAGTCATATAAATTGAGACAGAGGAAGTAATAACATAGGAACCTAGAAGGGACCTTATGGTTCAAAGGATAAAGTGTGAATAAAGCAAAATCAAAATATATATTTACACTATATATTCAATTAATATTTTATTAAAAAAATATACTTAGTGGGTCTAATCAAAGTGGACAACTAAAACAGAAACACATTTTTGGCATGTGGCCTGTGGGGTTAAAATACCTTGGGAACTTTCCACTTTTGTTTAATGATTTTTTATTGGGTCATAGATCTAAAAAACAACTTTTTTCTTCAATTGTTTTCACACATTAGTACTAACAAACAAGATGTATTTAGTAATATTATGAAAGTTACCCAAAAGGGAAAGTGAAACAAACAAATCATGTGACCATGAGGTCAGAGGTTCGAGTTGTAGAAATAACCCCTATAAAAATGCAGCATGAGATTGCATACGAACCCTTGTGATCCTACCCTTTCCCGAATCCCGCATACAACATAAGCTTAGTGTACCGAGCTGTAGTTTTTAATGAAAGTGACCGTGGCATGATACTATAGTTTACAATCTTGAAACCCTAGCTATAAATATCTTAAATAGAAAAAAAAATTCGAATATCCCCCCAAAATCCTTATAATAGCTAATCCTTAAATACAATTGTTATTTATATATGGCTACTATATCATAGTGTATACCAATCTATGCATTATTTATTATTCGTATATTGTGATACGAGTAGTTCAATTGATTAACTATCTGAACTTTTATTTTGTTTGCCCCACGCGACTCATATTATTATTTAATGTGTTACAATTTCTGTATAACTAAATCATCAATCACATCATGATCCCTTAATAGACATCAATACCCCCCCCCCCCCAATCCCCCCCAAACCAAAAAAAACCCATAGTACAAAACACAGTGTTGAAGATATTCATTATTGGTAAGATAAAAGATCTACCTCCCTTGCTCGTACTTATTCACGTTCGAGTTTTGAAAATTTTATTATTAATTAAAAAACTACTAGAAGTGGTATAAATCTTACAAAAACAAATAAACAAAGATAACAAATAGTGTAGAGAGTTTCAATCCTCAAATCTTAAGCTCAATACAAGCTAAAAAACTAATAAAAAAATGCACATTAAAGTACAATAAAAATCAAGAAAATAAAACTTAGGGATACCTTTTTCTTGATTATTTTTTTCAGCTCCACCAAGATTTTAAGTCTCTCAAGAACATGTCATCAAAACCAAAAAAAAAAACCAAAATTAAAATTAGAAAACAAAGTTTTTTTTTTCTTTTGGTGCAAGAAGAAGAACAAAAGAACAAAACCAAAGAAGATACTATGTATTCTCCTTCATTTTGGTCACATTTTTTCTATTTAAAAGACTCAGTTTTTTTGTTTTTGTCTCTGAATTTTTCAGGGGGGGTTGGGGGGGGGGGGTTAAGTGGGGTCCATTTTAGAAGATGTAAGCAAAAGGGGTGAAAAATTGTAGTACATAGAAATAATTTTGGGAAGTCTTATAAAAAACCAATACTAAAAATAGGAAATTTTGGTCATGCATGGAGAGATCGACACGTATTAGACAGGTGTTATTTTGGTAATCGTTAAAATTGGGGTCTTACTTCACCCTACTTCTCCACGTGTCCCTTTTTTATTTTTATTCTTATTAAAGGGTTAAAAAAAGTTCATGTTTTAAAATAATACTTTGCATGCTTTCACTTTTCATCTTTTCACTTATAGGGTCCTTATCCTAGTATAGGTAGTAGGAGTTTAGAGCATATTTGGTTTGACGGTCAAAAATTATTTATTTTGAGATTATTATTTTTTTTATAGAAATAAGTATTTTTGAGAAAAAAATAATTTATGTTGATTAGTTTGTTTGAGATCATTGTATCTAAAATTGTTGTATTTGAGTCAATAATCTTTTAAAAATAATTATTTTATTTTTATGAGTTAGTGGTGAAGTTTGAGTACATTGTATTCTCTTCAAACTTCATCTGTGTGATTTCACTGAGTTTGTTGTTGTTATTATCAGTGACATACTTGAGGGGTATTGACTTCGACACCCCTTCATCAGAAAATTATATTATATAACTAGGTAAAAATATATTTTTAATGTGTATATTACTAACATTTTTTTATCTTTTACACGATTTTACTTCTTTATTTTTGTCATTTCTTAAATAAATTTTTTCATGATTGTTAAGTAATTGATTGTGTCTGATTAATTTTTTTCTTTAAAATATCCTTGAATGTTAAATTTTGAAAATGGATAATTATTATCATGACATATTCTACTATTATATTATTTATACAAAGAGTTAACTAATTTTTTCTAGCTATAGTATATTTATTTTAGAAAAAAGAAGAGGGAAAATAGAGGAAAGAACGGTAGAAAACAAAGTAAAAATAATTACTAGTATTTATAATTGATGGATTATGTCAAAGAGGAAAAGAAGAAGGATGAGATAACGAAAATAAATAAATTTATGAGATAGTATGGCAAATGCAAATTTTATGATAAGATTTTTTTATTTTTTAAAAAATAATTATTTGAGCACTGTTGCTCCTGAAAATCAATTTTTTTTATTGGTCAGGTACTTCAAATCTAGAAAGATCTTGGGTAAAATATTATTTATTTTGTGTAAAGTACAAACCATGTTGTCTAAAAGATCTTACATTATATATAAAAATAAAATAAAAACTTTTTTTTCAAAATATGTTACCATCATTCAAATTTAGATTAACCTAAGTCAATTTAGGTGAACTCGTAACACCGAATGACTAGATCCATCCGTGGCTAGATACTACTCATTCGTTTTATATGTTATGTCTTAGTTTTATTAGATACATTGTTTTAGAAATGCAAACAAACAAAGAAACATTATAGTATGAAATGAATTGCAAGTTGCACATATTGTCCCTACAAAGAATTTGTCTCACGTGGAATTTGAAGTCAATAATTATCGAGTTGATCGTTTGAATCTACAAGTTATTTTTTCTTCATTTTCTTTTCTATGGGTCTATTTATAAACTAATTAATCCTTTAGATTCTTTATGTTAGTCTAAGGACATTGTTGTTGTGTCTTTGCTACCTCTTGAGAAAATATGTAGACCGATGGACAACCCTTCAATGTCGCAAACTTGCAATGGTGTGGGATCGAGCATTATAATTAGTAGTTGTTACGTAGTGTCTCTCTTGAAGGAGCTAAGGTTTGACGTCAAATTTTTTTTAATTAATAAGTTATAACAGGACTAAGCAATATTCAACAATGTAACAACAACTTAAATCCTTCCAAAAATGTAAGCCTCAATTATGAATATTGTTGAAAAACCCTTTAGTATACAAACAAACAAATGTGTCATAAATCATTCATTACAATCCTTTTGAAAGAAAAAAAAATAAAAATAATTCATAAACATAAGAAGGGTATAATTGAGAACAAATTACAAAAAGATGTAAAAAAATAACTCAACCGGTTCACCGACACGGACATGCAATTTTTATAGAGGTACCATTCTATGCAAATTACTTTAATGTCCCTTCTTTTGAAAGCAATGTGAAATTATGTGAGATTGATGTTGTGCTTTATCGTGATGGTTGGATATGGTAGGATGGATGCGATTATTTCACCATTAGTTAGAAGTATCGAATTTAAATTTTATGAATAAAAAGATTTTTTGTAGGGAGTGATTTTTCATAAACGTCATACATGATATGAAACTGAATCAGTAGGTTCTGTATATATACTAGATGTTGCACCTTGTGCTTTACCATCAAAGGTATGGTGGGATGAATGATATCTTTTCCCATGTGATTTCGAATTTGAGTCCGATGAAAAAATATATTTTGTTTTTTGATATTTTTCCTAAAAAATAAATCCATAAAATAGCAATATTTGAGTTAGTATTAAATCAAGAAATAATTATTACCGTAGTTAGGCAATACTCTTTTTTTTGGTTTTTGCCCTGGCATTGAAATCCGACTATTTCAATTTTCCGCCACATAGGGCTCATTCGAGGAAGTGGTCCCCACCAATATCATTATTGTGTCTTCATTTTTAATGAATATATTCAGACACATAATTATTTCAGACTCAAATACACTTATAAGAATTGTGATAATAAGCTGATATTGTTTATGTAAAATTATGCATACATTACTACTGGTAATGAAATAAGAAAAAAGTTGATAGATAAATGATAAAAATTAGTGTTTTTCTTTGTTGCTTTATTTGATTTTGTTTGTGTTTAAAGTTTAAACGTAAAACATTGGTTAACTTTTTTTTTTTAAAAGAAAGATAAATTTTGCAAGTTATACATCCTGCAAAAGAATTTCGACTTGTACTAAATAACACCAATATTCTATCCATGACGAGGCCTAAGAGATGGCCCGAGTCAAAATCATGTCAAACATAACACTTGATTGATGTGCTTGGTTACGATACAATTTTGCATCGTTACTATCAGCTATAACTTTTGACATGATGGTAAGCACATGAAATACGCTACCATTTAAAAGGAAAAGGAAAATGTTTAAACATCACTATCCTTGATTACAAAAGGAGCACAAAAGAATTTCTAATACAAAATATTTCTCTCAAAGTCAAAACTTTGACATCAAAATATGAAATCGATAAAACCAGAGATATGTAGGCAACTTAAAACACATCACGACGTGCAAGATGAAACCTTGCACGTAGATATAAAAATGGTGAGTTTATGCGGTTAAAAGAGTCTTGATGATTTTCTCTCCAATTCCATCAATCATTGGAACCAAATGACCAGCACCTGGAATTTCATGATATTGGATCCATGGTAATTGCTCTGCAATGTACCTTTGTAGTGTGACGGGCGAGAGCCTATCCTCATCGCCTTGCCATAAGTGAACGGAACCTTCATTTTTAGGGAACGGGCTCTCAAGATCCATTGGATCGAATTCCCATGTTCCGAATCCAATCATTAAGTCGCGGTGAAGGGATTCGTATTCTCCTTGTTGTCTTACCTGTGCCTGCAGGAGAATTGAGTAAGCACAAGAAAATTGAAAACTTTAGGAAACGAAAAAAAGAAAGAGAAAAGAACACCAATTGAGTTATCTGTTTTCGATACAAACTTATCGGACAAAGCCATTAAGCCTAGTCAAACACTTGCTTCCCTTGAAAGCACGGTCTAGACAACGAGAAGCAAGTGTGAGAACATGACCAGACACAATAAGCAACTTTGCACATCGATTAAAATTTCTTAGCCTGTGGAGTTTAATCTACTATTTACAAAGGCGGCATAAGCTCACTGATATCTGCCTCTAGGAATGAAAGCTTCAAAATGTTGATGCATAGAAGCTATGTTATAAGCAAACAATTGTCAATCAAAGGGATGTCTTATTACTAGATTGACGATGATATCATTGAGGTGAGAATGAAAGATTGACTAATCAAAGCATATATTACATTTCCAGCTTATGTAATTATGGCAAGGCAAGCAGGTCCGTTTACGGGCTGAATTTTATGATGTCTCAGATGAAAGCAAAGAACTTGCAAAAGAAAGTAAGAAATTCTCCTACATTGCCATCATCGGGAGTCAATGTACTCCCTCCATTCCAAAGTCTGATGTTTTTAGCTTGGGCACACTCCTTAAGAAACTACTCATTCCTAGAAGATAAGAAGTGGTTTTGCTAACATACCCCTAATTAAATGTCTTGAAGAAATAAGTGATTCTTTAAAGGTGTAAAAACTCCATGAACTAAAACAAGGATAATTTTGGAAGAATAAGATCAATTCCTTCTTAAGACCCTAAAACATCACTTATTTTGGAAAGGGGGAGTACTGTTTATTACCACGAATTCTCGTAAGCTTGAAAAGTTCATACGAGAATAGGCCACAACTAGAATGGACTACTATTTGAAAATGGCTAACGCTCAAAGATATAAGCATGATTATGTAAAATCCTTCACGGTTAGTCCAACTGCTAAGTTAATGAAATGGCATCCCAATAATGTTACCAGCCAAAAGGGTGTTCCCTCTCGAATAGAAGTGTCAATATCATCCCTCTGCATGACTCCCTAGGTATGCAAAGAGTCATTCTAAGGCCCGTTCTCTTATACACCACATCAGCATAAACAACAAACATTTTCAACATAAAGATGGTATTCGGGCCAACTTGGGTGCACCTTGACTATTTCATTTGGTACCTGATACCTCCTATCTACACAAGTAGCAGAAACCTGACAACTAAGGCTTAGGCAAATGAGAAGAAATCCCCTAGATTTTCTTTTTTTGTTAGCTCCAATAGGATTTGAAGCCTAGTCTCCCATGGCTCTTCTTCTCCATATACAATAACCATATTAGGCCTCATTTTTTGTTAAAGGCCTCATAACTTAATAGTGAGACTAGGAGGTTTCAACAAATGTGGGTCCTCTCAAGAACCCCACCGAGACATCTTTGGCCAGCAACACATTACTCCCTCTGTTTCAATTTGTTTGTCTTACTTTCCCTTTTAGCCCATTTAAAAAAAAGGTCTATTACCTTTTTTTGCAATCCTTTAATTCCAACTTTCTACGTGGCTTGTTTAAGACTATAAGATTAAAGGACATTTTGGTACATTTTACGTATCTTTAGTTTAAGACCACAAGATTGAAAAGTCTTTCTTTCTTAAACTTCATGCCAAGTCAAAACCGGACAAACAAATTGAAACAGAGGGAGTATGTCCTAATTCAACTATGAACCATTACAGCGGACTACATTATTCACTATCCCTAACAATGTCTCCTTATTAAACACCAGTTGATGCTTAAACACAAAGTATTGTTTCCTTATTCAATAAATGATTCATTAAACTGAACTAAATTGGCTGATATGCTTTATTTCCAAGGGGTGATCTAATGGTCGAAAAATTGGAGTAATGAATCCTAGCATATTCAAAACCAAAAAAATTATTCTTATTTGTATAAATGTTGGTGGACAGAGTTAATAAATATGTGTATAATGTATTGGTAAAAGATAAAAGGCATCCATAGATTAGTCGAGGTGCACAATATTGTCTGAGCAGCATCGTCATCAAAAGGAAAAGAAAGTTTAACCATTATGCCTTGCTATGTCTATTTGTTGAATGTTGATCAATCCTTACCATTGGAAGTACTATGATTGCCTCAGTGTATATTTTCATATCAATGCTTCACATTTGATACTCAGATACAAATACGTATTCCTTTTTAAAAAAAATTGTTAACATGTATTCCTCACATACCTAAGCTGGAGTTGAGAGTTGTAGATTAGCCAACTTGTGCGTGAACAAATCTTGATTCAACTTCTATAAGCACAAACTTGCTACATTTTGGTGAGCATGAATTTGTCACATTTACTCTTGTAAACTTCGATTGCACTAATCCCAAACAGGAGGTTCTTATTCTAGGTCTAAAAATATAAAATTAGCATTTCCAAGTGACTCAGTAGACCGCATGCTATACTCCAAAGCATAGGCTAACTCCATAACACACTTACAAGAATGCCAACCATCATTTAGTTAGCCTTTTGTTCGTCTCTCTCAGTATCTCTCAGTTACACCCACCCACCCCACCCTGCCTCTACAGTTGATAGTAGAAAGTTATGTTGGTCTATTAACGGTTGATTCCAGAACTTGATTCTGGATTGAAGAAAATAGGCGAAACTAGATATTAGCATACCCACGCTAAGCTAAAGCTTGAGATGGGTAAATATTCCTTGGCAAAGTTTGAGGTGGTTTCCAAGCTCAAGTAATATGCAGCCAGGCTCAAGCTCAACTCGAATAATTTTAAACCCAAATTTATAAATGTAGCTGCAATATCATCCTCCTAACATCTTTTTTTAACAAATTGATATTAAAGGAAAGAGCTCTTACACGATAGTCTTGGCTCGAACTTTGCTTGGAAACTAGCTCTAGGTCCTTCGAAGAGAAAATTGCAGGGTTGCGACCTGCAGCACTACATGAAGGAAAGAACTTCTGAGTGTTCCACCAATAGGTGAGCCACGGAAGGTAATGAGCAACACGAAGAGTCCATTTGTCTTGAGGAAGTCGAAGGTTGAATGCTTCTTGGGACATATTCACAGGTAACCTAGGCCACCAATAGTTGACAACTGGTGCAATAAGAGCAGCACCTGCCAACCTATTTCAAGTAACGAACGTGATTCTTGAATCTTGATATTCATTTCAAATAACTTAATAAAACAAATAAACAATCATATAACAAAAATCTTAAGTTTGTGCTCCTGACAAAAGGAGTTGAGACTCCTTTATAGAGTCTGCTTTTCCAGAAAAATTTCAAGCTTTTCTTCCACAAACTACTGAACCTACAAAAATTCCATATGAACATGGGAAGAGCTAGGGCCCCTTCGCGGAAAGTTATACTGTATTTTCAAGGTCAAAGTTATTTTTTTAGAGTTAATGGTCAAAAACACATCCAAACTATGACTTTTTCACGAGTTTCATACCTCAACTATCCATTGTTCTCTTTACCTATCTAAATTGTCATTCCCTTAGTATTAAGACACACCTCGATGTTGTGTTGGCCAAATATTTGTTCTCAATCAACAACAAGCACATGTAGGCCAACTCAACATCGAGGTATGTTTTAATACAATTGAGTGATAGTTGAGATATGAAACTCGCGAAACACATGATAATTTAGGTATGTTCTTTCGCAATTAACTCTATTCAATTATGTATAAATAATAGATGTCACTGGCTTCTTTGTGTGTTTACTTTTTTATATTGTAAGGGCCCTTAGTAAAAAAACTTGGTTCAGCCATTGCATATGAGGTAGAACGCTCTCCTAATGTACATGTAACAAAAATGAGATTACCTGTGAGGAATGTATCTGAGGCAGGTCCAAACAGCCTGTCCCCCCATTGAAAATCCCATAACATAGAATTTGGATCCTAGACCTAATTGATCGGCAAGCTCCTGTATATCAAAAGCTAAACTCTTGACTGTTCGTTTTGGATTAGGATCACTTTCTCCATAACCAGGTCTGTCAAAGGAAACAATGTACACTCCTAAACTTTCAATGACATCCTGCAAGAAAAACAAAAATTATGATCCAAAATACATAGTTGGTCCATAAAAGAATACGAGCAAAAGAATCAAGTGACGTTACTTGAGAGAGGATGTTAATTGGAACATCATGCCTACAACCATCGTACCCATGGATATACACAATCTTATATTTTGCATTATCTCTAGATACACCAATCTCCTTGTAAGCCAAGTGTCTTCCATCACTAAGTTTGATTCTAGGTGCAGTGACGGGAGGGCCATCTGGGGACCCACAGGTCTTAGGGGGAGGTGGTCGTGTTGCCTGATAACCCCACGCTAATAACCCAATCAAAACAACCAGAAGAATTTTCGCAAACGCCCCTGAAATGATATCATTTGGGTTGCAAGATTATTGAGAATTCAAATAATTTGGAAAGACAAAAAGACGAGCAATAGTATTCAAGCATCTTAAAAAAACTTTTTTTAAAATGGACATTGTTTAGAGAAACATTTGCACACTCAAGCAACTTAAATAAAGTTAAACTAAAATCTTCGATTTTGAGAAAATACAGAATATATCCAGTTTCAAGATTGATGAAGAGCATCTAATAATACAAGAATTTTCTTTGAAATTTTGAATAGAAACATATGCAAACTCAAGCAAGTCAAATCAAATTTTTGGTTCTAAGTAAACAACCATTATAATTTCTATTTGCAGTTTCTAATTAAAACGATACTATTATGGGCATTCAAATGTAAGAAAAAAAGCAAATGCATATTCAAAAATAAAAACTTTCCACCAAATGTAACAAAGTTATCAACTTCTGTTTTTTGGTTTCCCAACCCAGTGTCCGGTACCCACATTGGGACCTGACTAAATCCGTATTTGTGCCGGGAAGTCCCACATTGAAGGATAAAATGCTCTGTAACAACAGCGACTCCCTACCTCGGCTCAAACCCGACACCTTTGGTTAGGAAAGTTATCAACTTTACATAACAAAGATTCAGTTCATCACTATACTTTCTACATGCCTCAACAAACTCATTCAGATGTGAGAAAAGAGTACCAAAATCATAATCAAAACTTTCCACCAAATGCTACAAAGTTATCAAGTTTTGTTTTTGATTTCCAAACCCAGTGTCCGGTACCCGCAATGGGACCGACTAAATCCAGACTCACCCCGGAAAGTCCCACATTGGGGATAAAATGCTCCCTAACAAAGGGAGACTCCTAGCCAGGCTCGAACCCGACACCACTAGTTAAGGAAGTTATCAACTTTACAAAATAAAGATTCAGTTCTTCACTATATTTACTACATGCTCCAACAAACTCATTCAAGTGTGAGAAAAACTTTCAAAATCATAATCAAAATAAAGAACTCCCCACCAAATGCAACAAAGTTATCAACTTTTGTTTTTGGTTTCCAAACTCGGTGTCCGGTACCCACATTGAGATCCGACTAAATCCAGATTTGCATTAGGAAATCCCACCTTAGGGATAAAATACTCCCTAACAAAGGAAACTCTTTACCTCAGATTGAACCCGAGACCTCCAATTAAGAAAGTTATCAACTTTATATAATAAAGATTCAATTCATTACTGTATTTTCCACATGCCCCAACAAACACATCAGATGTGAAAAAATATAAAAATCAAAACTTCCCACCAACTGTAACAAAATATCAATTTTTGTTTTTGGTTTCCCAACCAAGTGTCTGGTACCCACATTGGGACCCGATTAAATCCAGATTCACATCGAAAAATCCCACCTTAGGTATAAAGTACTCTCTAACAAAGGCAATTCTCTACCTCAGCTCGAACCCGAGAACTCTAGTTAAGAAACTCACCAACTTTACATAATAAAGATTCAGTTCTTCACTATATTTTCAACATATGATAAAACAAAACTGGAAAATTTATACCAAAAAACAAAAAAACAAAAAAAAAGAGAAATAAAAGGAGAAAAAGAAAACCCACCAGAAGGAAAAGGAAAAGAACTTTTTTGCTTAGCTTTACGAGTATGAGCCCTAGCTGAAGCTGCTGAAATCTTCTTTGTTGCCATTTTTTTTCCCCCTTCTTTTTCAGCTGAATCAAATTCTTGATTTTGAAATTACAAATTCTGTATTTTACAGTCTAGATTTACAAAAATTATACAAAAAGGAAGATTGAAGAGATCTGTGTCTCATCTCTCTGATCTAATAATTATTGCTATTTTTAGCATATGATCTATCCATAACATTTGGCAAAAACCTTTTTTCCTTTCTTTCTATTTTTTTCCTTTTTTTAAAAAGAAAAAGTTTAGGACTGTGGAACTGGAAACAATCAATAATTTCTTTATAATATATAGTACTATTAATAAATATTACAACAGTATTCGTATAACTCTAACTTACGTACACCTTAACTAATTTCACACTAAAGTTTAAGTATATGTTTGATGTATTATGTCCTTACTAATTATTAACAAATATTCAAGTTTGTTCAATGACAAGAGCGGAAAAATGAGTTAAAAGTGCCTTATAAGTTTCCAATTAAAAAAAGGGACAAGTGAGCCCCCTTTATTTTTTCTCTACTTTTTTATTTTTAATATTAGTAAAAAGACTAAACTAATAATATCTTTCGTAGTTGTCTAAACAACTACTGAAATTGTCTAGACAACTACTGAAGTTGTCGGACGACTAAAGAAGCTATCCCCACAACTATGACAATTGTTGGACAAAAGTGTGTAAAAGTTAACAGTTTGGGACTATTTAAAAAATATTTTTTAACCTAATTAATACTATTTGTCACTTCTACCCAATTTTTAAGACTTAAAGGACTCCTACCGAATTGACTAACTAATTTATCCACAAGTTAGAAAGTGTTTATGACTATATCTACTACCTGATCGAAAAAAACAATGTTGGTCAAACTCTTCAAAAATGTATAGCATTTAGAAGATTCGACATACATACAGTAATATTTTTGAAGAGTCTCAACGACTTAAGTAGAATTTAATTATTAACAAAATATTCAAATTTGTTCAATGACAAAAAAGATCATTGAATCCAATACTAAAACCAATAGCCCTTCATAGCTTTTACATAACAAAAGGCTCTCCAAGTAAAAATGTCTTCATGACTTTATCTCCCATTCCTTCAGCCCATGGAAACATATGTCCTCCTCCTTTCATTTCATGATAGTGAATCCATGGTAGTTTCTTCGCGATGAATCGTTGTAGAATGACTGGTACATGACCGTCTTCATCACCTTGCCAAATGTGAACGGAGCCTTCCCCGTTAGGGAATGGGTTTTCTAGTTCCATCGGATCAAATTCCCATGTCCCGAAACCTACCATTAGGTCGCGATGGATGGACTCATACTCCCCTTGCTGTCTTACCAAGTCCTAACATCAAATCAAAAAACAGAACAGAACTCAGAGTTAAGTACTTGTTAGTTGCTAGTATGCATTAGGCAAGAACAAGAATTAGGAGAATTAACTCAAACAATTTGCTAATCAAAATCAACACATATAATTGTGGAATTAAGTTATATACAATACTATCAGCGTAATTTAACTAGTTATAACAAGTTATGACTCTATCTTGAGTGTTACTATATCAGATTTGATATGAAGCGTCTCCTACTGTCGCTAATGATGCAAAAAACTTATATGTAACTCTATTTGAAGCCATTGTTGATCCACCATTGATCTTACTTCAAAGTCGCGTGAAAATGAAATGTGGATATGCTAAGAAGCTAAAGGAGTGCTCACCCGATATTTATTCTGATATGAATCAAAGATAGGCATTAGAACTCTGTCTTGCTCTAAAAGAATATCCTCGCTGAACGTTGCAACGCTGGAAGAAGGAAACAATTTTTGAGTGTTCCACCAGTAAGTCAGCCATGGAAAATAGTGTGCAATCCGAAGTGTCCATTGATCCTGCACGAGCTGTTCATAGTACGCTTGTTTAGTCAAGTTTGCAGGAAAACTACCCCACCAGTAGTTAGTCACGGGTGTTAGAAGAATTGCTCCAGCCAATCTGTTACACATTTCAAATGTCACAAGTTAAGATGGAAACCTATATGCACCCGAGAAGGTCACCTAAAAGATAACTACAACAGATTAACGTAAAATAATAATGTAAAAGTCATTAGCATCGTCAGTGTCTACAAGTTAATCCGAAGAACTAAACTTTTTTCTCTGAAAAATCAATTTATACAGAGAAAAAAAATAAGCCAATCCGTAAGATGATTTCTTCGCACCGGCTTAAACATTGATAGACAAAGTTACCCGTGTATGTGCTGGTTGGAGCTAGCAGGTACCCTGTTAAATAGTTGAGGTGCGAGCAAACTAATCCAGACAGGATAAATTTAACTATAAAAATCAGTGGCACCGTCAGTGTCTATAAGTTAAGCCCAAAGAACTAAACTACTTTCTCTGAACAATCAAGCCAATTCATAAGATGACTTCTCCTCATCTGCTTAAGCATTGGTAGACAAAGTTACCATATATGCGCTGGTGGGAGCTAGCAGGTACACAGTTAAAATAGTCGACTGTGAGCAAACTAACAGTACCTGTGAGGAATATACTTGAGAAGGCCCCAAACAGCTTGTCCACCCATAGAAAATCCCATAACATAAAATTTAGATCCCAATTCCAATTGATCAGCTAATTCCTCTATATCAAGAGCTAAGGTCTTTGGCGTTCTTTTTGGATGAGGATCACTTTCACCATAACCAGGTCTATCAATTGACACAATATATATTCCCAAGCTTTGCATAAGCTCCTGCAACCACAAACAAAATTTCATTAATAGCAGCCACAAATATATTCGAGCAGACAGTAAGTGTCCCTCCATCCTTAATCAAGTTCCAGATCCAAGCTCTAGAAATAAAGTCGCTGTTGTTAGGAGCCTTAACCCTCAAAGTGGGACTTCCCGATGTGAATTCGGACTAGTCATGCTCCAAATCGGGTGTTGGACACCAGTTGGGAAACTAAAAAGAATACTAAACACAACCTTTATAAGTACCCCTCAATCGTTAACCAGAGATCTAAGGTTCGAGCTATGAAAATGTAGTTGCATTGGGCCGGGAGCCTTAAAACTAGGACTTCCGGACACAAATTCAGATTAGTAGGGCTCCAATAGATGCCGGACACCTAATGGGAAACCAAGATGAATACTAAAACAACCTTTAAAAGTATCCCTTAATCCTTAACTAGAATCACCAGAATCTTGGGGGTTGAGCTCTGAAAGTAGAGTAATCTTTGGTCGGAAGCCTTAAAAGTGAAACCTCCCAACACAAATCTAAATTAGTCAGACCCCAAAACAAATATCGGACCCAAACAAAACGAAAAAGAAACTAAAAACTATTCTAAGGGAGGGCGGGGGGAGAACAAGTAAAGATGAAACATACATACAGGAGAAGTAGTTGTGAGCAAAGCAACATCATGTCTAACACAATCAAAGCCATGGATGAAAACAAATTTGTGTTTTGCTTGGTCTCTAGGAACACCATTTTCTTTATATGCCAAATATCTCCCATCAGAAAGCTTCACTCTTGGTGCTGTAATTAGAGGTCCATTTGGTGAACCACAAATTTTTGGTGGCAGTGGCATAATTGCCCTATAAATCAGTGCCAATATCACAATTCCAAAAAGGGCTACCATATTTCTCATCATTCCTGAAAATGGAAAGATTTCAAGAAAATAATAAGAGAAATCAAGAAACCTTTTTTGATGAATGTTGGACCTACAATAAGAACCTTCCCTTAGAAAACATCAAGAAGAAGAAAAATTATGCCATGTAAACATGCACCCCCACAAATAAAAGAAATTTCAAATAAACTCATGGCATATAAAATAATTTATGTATTTGTATAACACAAGTTTGTTCAACTGCTATACAATAAAAAGGAAAAATGAGCAAAACACTAGTAAATTTTGTTTGCTGAATATTTATATTATTGAAACTTCTATTTTGAATATTTACACCAACACAATAATTTTGTGTTACTTTATTATTCTTAATGTGCATGTTTCTTTTTCCTTTTTAAGTCTCATAAGTTCAATGACCTTTTAAGATATTAAATGTAATACTTCAAGCGTGTTTTTTTTACCGTTAACTCAAAATTTAAAAGTCCTACTATTAAACTTCAATAGTTGAGGGTAGGTGCTTCGCTTTAGATGACCACACAAGAAACAAGAGATTCTTTTTAATAGTTGAGGTAGGTGATTTTTTAAAAAAAAATTCATGCATGTGTGTATATATATATCATTTGTTCATTACAATATGGTTTCCCAGCCTAGTGTTCAGTACCTAAATTTCGGCATTGAAACCTGATGAAATGCAGATTTGCGCCGGAAATTCTACATTGGGGGATAAAATGCTCTCTAAACAAGGGTGACCATAATCAAAATCTAAACTTCCCACCAAATGAAACAAAGTTATCAACTGGTTTCGGTTTCCCAAACCAATATCCGATGCAGGACCCAACTAAATCTGGATTTGCGCTGGAAAGAAATCTTACATTGGAGGATAAAATGCTCCCTCTAACAAAGGCGACTCCATACCCCGGCTCAAACCCGACACATTTGGTTAAGAAAGTTATTAATTCATATAACAAACTCCTCCAAATGTGAGAAAAACTATCATAAGCAAAATCAAAACTTCCCACCAAATCTAACAAAGTTATCAACTTTTGTTTTTGGTTTCTCAACCCCGTGTCCGGTACCTGCATTGAGATCCAACCCACCTAAATCCGGAAATTCCTACATTGAGTGAAACAAATACTCTTAAACAATGGCAACTCCTTACTCTGGCTCAAACCCGACACCTCTAGTTAAGAAAGTTATCAACTTTTGTTTTTTGGTTTCTCAACCCCGTGTCCGGTACCTGCATTGAGACCCAACCCACCTAAATCCGGAAAGTCCTACATTGAGTGGAAAAAAATACTCTTAAACAATAGCAACTCCTTACTCTGGCTCAAACCCGACACCTCTAGTTAAGAAAGTTGTCAACTTTTGTTTTTTGGTTTCTCAACCCAGTGTCCGGTACCTACATTGAGACCCAACCCACCTAAATCCGCAAAAGTCCTACATTGAGTGGAAAAAAAGACTCTTTAACAATGTCAACTCCTTACTCTGGCTCAAACCCGACACCTCTAGTTAAGAAAGTTAACAACTTTTGTTTATTGGTTTCTCAACCAAGTGTCCAATACCCGAATTAGGACCCAACCCAACTAAACTCATATTCGCGCCAAGAAATCCCACATTAGAGCTAACATACTCCCTAACAAAGGCAACTCACTATCTCAGCTCAAACCCGAGACCTCTAATTAAAGAAAGTTATCTAACTTTACATAATAAAGATTCAATTCTTCAATATATTTTCAACATAAGATAAAATAAAATTGAAAAATACGAAAACCCACCAGAAGGAAGAGGAAAAGAAGTCTTTTGCTTAGCTTTACGAGTATGAGCCCTAGCTGAAGCTGCTGAAATTTTCCTTGTTGCCCCACCTGCCATTTTTTTTCAGCTGTAGCAAATTCTTGATTTTGAAATTACAAATTCTGTAATTTACACTCTAAATTTTACAAAAAGGAACACTGAACAGATCTGAGTCTCAGCTCATGTACTTTTAATTATTTTTTTTTAACATATGATGTAACGACAGCTTATGACCCAACCCATTTTTTATTGCTATCACCAACTTGTCCTTTTAGACTAAAGGTAGTTTGTGTATTAACCCCAACGATAGCTTCAGCGTGTTTTAGAAAGAAAAAAAAAAAATTAAAAATTATCTTATTTTATTTTATTTTAACTTAATTAGTGTATAATTTTTTTATATATAGTCCTTTCTATTTCTTCCCTTTTTTGTAATAAGTGTCAGTTTTTGTCTGAAAATTTCATCGGTTTCATAGTGACGTGATGTTATATCAATTTATTATATATTTAGATTTTATTTGATTGTTATAAATAAAAGGTTTACAAAATAAATAATTTAATAATTTTGTGTATCCAAAAGAAAGAAATGTATTTGTTAATTAAATTAATTAAAAACAAAAAAAAAACTATGAATGTAGAAAATCATCATATATATATATATATATATATGTGTGTGTGTAGCTTTTACAAGGTGAAGTTAGACACTATTTAAAAACAATGGGACAATATAAAGCCACAAAAACATCAATCCTCACAAAATATACCATTGAAAATGTCTATAAATATAACATTCTTTTATTACAAAAATGACTAGTCGTCTACATTGATCAAAACTCTCTAAAGATATCGTCACACTCATCACATCATCTAAAGCCAGAGTAGCATAGCTAGCCGTATGAAAGGTATAATCAAAGCACAATCGATGTATTAAAAATGATATGCATAGTGTAACGCGACAAACGACCTAGTGTAAGCAACTCTTACGATACATTTTTCTCTCCGATCAAAAGAGCTTTCACAATTTTGTCTGCCATTCCATCAAGAACTGGAAACATATGACCAGCCCCCGCGATTTCATGATATTGAATCCATGGTTGTCGTTGAGCAATGTATCGTTGTAGAGTTACAGGGACGAGCTTGTCCTCGTCCCCTTGCCACAACTGTACTGAACCTTCTTTGTTAGGAAATGGATTTTCCAAATCCACAGGGTCAAATTCCCATGTCCCGAACCCAATCATAAGGTCGCGATAGAGTGACTCGTGTTGTCCCTGTTGTCTCACCTGAGCCTGAGGGTGCAAGAAATTTTGTTAAAGGTATATAAGATTTAACATATTTGGGTAAAAAGTAGTTTAATTTCTTGATCTATACATACACACAGTATAATTTTCCGACTAAGGATGTTCAACTGACTACCTTCAATCAAAGCATGGAGACAAACATTGTGAAGTATCACAAACTTACTTGGACGGGGTCAATGGTGATATATCATAGAGGCGTATGGCTTAGGTTCGTGACCTTCATTGCACTTACGACCAGTGTTAACTGATGAGTAATGACATTGATATTTTACAGCTAAATGTAACAAGAGGTATGATCTGAAGAGAAGAACACTTACATAAAGATCTCTGTTGGCGCGATACTTGGGCATTAGTTCTAGGTCCTGGGACGAAAGAGCACCGGGGTTGTAAGCAGCAGCACTACAAGCAGGGAAAAACTTCTGAGTGTTCCACCAGTATGTAAGCCACGGAAGGTAGTGAGCAACGCGAAGATTCCATATATCCTGAGGTAGCTGATGGCTGAACGCTTCTTTGGACAAGTTCGCGGGGAAGTTAGGCCACCAGTAGTTGGTAACAGGTGCTAGAAGAGCTGCTCCAGCCAATCTGTCACATATCACACAACATGAGCTTATACAAGCCAAACACAACACTACAACACAGAGTTCATCTGAACCCATTACTTTTAAAATTTGAGTCCATATAGGTGAGTACCTGTGAGGAATATATTTGAGCAAGGTCCAAACAGCTTGTCCTCCCATCGAAAATCCAATGACGTAGAATTTGGACCCCAGTCCTAATTGATCAGCAAATTCTTGTATATCAAACGCCAAGCTCTTTACTGTTCGTTTCGGATTAGGATCACTTTCTCCATAACCAGGTCTATCAATTGAAACAATGTATACTCCCAAGCTTTCAATAACCTCCTGGAAAAACATCAATTTATTAACACAGAAGTTATAAAACGAGAACAAGGTGAAAGTTCAGCTAGTCAACCAACTGAGCTACTAAGAAATGAAGACAGAGTTGAGGTAAACGGATGAGAGTTACCGGAGAGAGACCAGTTGCAACAACAGCATCGTGTCTGTTAGAATCATATCCGTGGATGAACACAATCTTATGTTTTGCTTGATCTCTTGGTACACCATGTTCTTTGTAAGCTAAGTATCGTCCATCGCTAAGTTTAATTCTAGGAGATGTAACAGGAGGGCCATCAGGGGTGCCACAAATTTTCGAAGGAGGAGGCTGCATTGCTCGATAAGCATACGCCACGAACCCCACGAAGAGGACTGCTAGAATTTTCCCAAACATCCCTGAAATTTTTCCCCTTTTATAAGCTTGGAATGAAGTTTTAAAAGCAGGAAAACAGAACACACTTGCTCTGCCACAAGAACTTTTATGCTATGTTGCTCGGGCTCTTCAAAAATACAGGTAAGGGTGTGTCGGTCCTCCAAAAGCTATTCCTTTTTAAGGATCAAATATAGGTGCGACATCATTTTTGAAGGGTCCGAGCAACATAATATCATGATTTCAAGAAGATTTCAAGCTAGAATGTTAACAACTCAAACAATTTCAACAACATTTTTCAAGAAGATTACAAGCTAAATTCTTCACATGCATCACATTTATTTCTCTAACAACTTAAGTATTTAGACGAGATGGTTACATACTTCACATGGTATCAAAACAAGCAGAGATCTTAGTATCGAGTCTCACAACCATACATTTTCAAAAAAAAAATCAAGTGCTTGACCCATAAAAGAATTAGGTCCTGGTCACATGAGGGGCTAACTGAAGACATAATTAAATAAACAAAAATGTACTCTATCTAAAACCTTTAACCTTTCAGAAGAAATGGTCACAAGTACACTTCATGGACGGGAGCCACAACAATTATTTTGACTAAACTCTAACCTTTAACCCGAAGACTAAAAATTCTAACTCCACCTCTGATCGTACAAAACAATCATTAACTCATTTTTTTCAACCAAAACAAACCCAATATCATATTATATCTGCGAGCATTAATCACCAAACTATACAAATGTAAAAAATTTCAAATGAAAATCACAACTTTCTGAAATTCATTATAAGTAAATGTCATTCTAATAGCTACAAACATATCATGAATTTTTTTCTAGTACAACAATAACAACTAGGCCTCAGTTCAAAACAAGTCGAGATCGACCATATAAATCTTCATTCTTCATTTATGCTCATATCATATCATTGTCATACTAAATAAAAATAAATGTGTCCAATAAAATAACATTAGAAAAAAATTGAAAAATTGAGTACCTGAAGGGAGTGGAATTGAACTCTTGATCTGTTTAGTTTTCCTAGTATGAGACCTGGCTGATGCTGCAGAAATTTTTTTGCTCATTTTTTTTTTCTTCTCTTAAAGAATTTAAAGCACAAAAATCAAGAATTTTTCAATGGTCTATGTGGTAAGGTTATCAACTACTTATATCACATTATAATATATGGTTTCAGAATTTCATTAAAAATGAATAAAGAATTAAAAAGTTTTTTGTCAATATTCAATCAAGTGTTTGTTTTTATTCTCAACATGTGTTTTCCAGTCGAATTGAATTGTCAAAACAACCTTTTTAATTAGGAAAAACTTATTCACATCGGATATTTATGTTAAATTAATGGAGTAAAAAAATAAAGTGAACATATATATTATTTAACCGTGGCTTAATAAGCACAAGACACGGATTAATAAGAATTATGGTTGAGTAGTAAATATTCGTTCATTCTTATCCAAAAGTCTCACATTTGAGTTCTGGACATGAAGTCCCATTTGTTAGAAAACGTTTTACTTCTCTCCATATGAGATTTTCTAATGCGAATCTGAATTTAGTGAGACCAGAATATGGATAAAAGACATATGTCTTGAATTTATTGGCTCAATGCGGGATTTTTGAAGTGAATTCAAATTTAATCGAACTTTGATATAGGTATTGAAAATCGAATAAGAAAACAATGTAAAAAAAAGAAAAGTAAAAGACACATGAGGTGAGAAAGTACAACATGAAAAAGAATAAAAAAAAAGTTGTGTTCAAAAAGAAAAGAGAAAATAGATGTAAGACTTTTGTTTCTCTCTTCTTCTTTTTTTTCTCATTTTATCAATAATTTAACTTTAATGTCTCTCTTCTTTCTCATTTTGTCAATAATTTAACTTTAATTTCTCTCTTCTTTCTCATTTTGTCAATAATTTCTTTTTAATGTGAATTTAGAGAAAAATAGATATTTAGTCAACTTTGGGTTGTTGAACAACAATTATCAAGATTAAAAAATTTCTACCTAATCACCGTGTTTTGACATTTTCATGTTTACATTATTTTATAAATGCAATTATTTGATTCGTTTTCAGCAGAAATATTCAGTCGATATTTGCTAGCTCTCTTTCCTTGAATTTCCATTAAAAATATAGATATGATCTCTTACCTTTAATGAGATGAGAGGTATTGGATTCGAGTTTTGAGTATAAAAATATTCATGTGAAGCGTTTTCTCTTCAGTGACCTATACATAATGTGAATCCGAATTAGTCAAGGCTTTAATGCAAGTAACATATATTAGGTGGCAAACAAAAAAAAAGATATGTATGACCGTCAAAGATTGTGATGAGATGGATAGTATCACTTTCCTCTTAGCCAAAATTTTTAGAATCGAGCCCTAAATATGATTTTAAAAAATCATGATAAATCGTGCCTTGACACATCTAAAATTAGTTGAATCCCAAAAATCAAAATAGGTATGGACATTAGATAAGAAATCAAAAATAACGCAATTGTATCAACATTATGTTAAATTTATGAAAGAAATCAAACAAAACAATAAACTATACATACCGTAATATATGAGATAATATATGAAATAATGTTGAAAGGGTCTCAACGAATAGTTCTTAGTTGTTTAATAGAATGGAAAATCATTTGAAAACTTTTTGGATCGATTAATCTGAATTCACATAGAAATATTCTTCTTCGAGATAAAGAGTTTTTCTATCAAAGAGGATTCTATTTCCAGGACTCGAACTCAAATTTCTCTGATTAAAGATGAAAGAATATTTATTACATTCACCACAATCTTAGTTTTGGTGGTTATATGAACTCTACAGATTAAAATACAGCAAGACCTTTCAATAACAGTAATCTTCTATAACAATACTTCACTATAACGATCAAGTTTTGTTTCAAATTCATTTTATGTTATATATATAACAACCAAAAAAAAACATCTAAACAACCACGTTGTTAATGGGCTTAAATTAGATATGTGAACTAGAAATATTTGGACTGGGCCTATATAAGGCAATTGGCCCAATGGGCTCATAAACATGTATAATTGAGCTAAGCAAAGAGTTTTTCAACTGCACCATGCATGATTCAAATCAAATCACTTGGACAAATAGCCACTTTTAGAACTGTCAATTGGAATATAACTAGAGACATTGAAATTTTGTGGGACTCTACAAGACGTGTTCAATTCGAGTTGAGACTCTACAAGATGTGTTCAATTCCAATTAGAATTCTTGGAGGCTACTCTACCCTAAACCCTACTTCATGCCTATATAAAGGGTACTATATTCCCTTGAAAAGACATCTCAAAAATTCCACCACAAATTCATGGAATATTCATAAAGAGATCAAATATAAATCATCTTAATTCAAGAAATACGCTACTAACGGGTCTCAAGTTATGAAGATCAAGTTCAAATTATCATAGTTCGAAAAATACGTCACTAACGGCCCTCGAATTATAGAAATCAAGTCCAAATCATCCAAGTTTGGGAAATACGCCACTAACGGCCCTTGAATTATGGATAAATCTTATGAGCGAGGAATCAAGGGAGGAACAGAATTGTAACCACAATATTTATCAATAAAGTTATGTTTCTTCATAATTTATTTGTGATTGTAATTTATTTTTTGTTACTTTAAAATTTATTGCAAACAATAACCTATGAGGATATATTTAAGAATGCATGTCTAGACACCTCAACTTGATTTAAGTTGACCGTGTAAACACGCTCGACATTCCATGCAACTTATGTGAAATATCATGTAGGATTGTATGTTTAGAGGGTCAACTCAAATCAAGTTGAAGTGTCTTGACGTGCATTCTCAAAATTGGATACTTATCAATTGAGGCCAAATTAAGGTGTATATCTATGTATATGAATAGTCGAATCAATAAATATCGGTTTCATATGATAAAATATAAAAAAAAGTAGCCAGAATGTTTTTCAAATAATCTTTATTAGATAAATAATATACAAGATTCCTTTGAAAATGTACTACATATATAGTCGTGGACCACCCCTCAATTTTATTTAATTCTGGCCAGCCCTTTCTCATATTCAAGGTAATATAAATTATAATCTAAGGTGTACTTTATAGTCCTAGGACATTAGATGAAAAACATAAAAAAAATTATAATCATAAAATAAAATAGTGAAGATTCAAAAACACATCAAAATAGAGGCAGATCCACGTTTGAGGGAGTAGGTGCATGTACACTGTTGCGCTTGCATTTCATTTACTTTTTAAAAAGGCATATTAAAAACCTCAGGCAAGATTCACACTAGCAACTTCAAATTGTACACTGAGGGTCAAGATCATCTAATCATAGAGTGAATTATGTTATACTTTTGTTTAATTTATATTTATATATACCTTCGATTTTATACTCCTTTGACAATATTTTCCAATGAAGTGTCGGTGCTTCGACAAACTCAAATCCGCCTTTAGTAGTATCGCCGTTATCTTTATATCCTGAGTTCGTCACTACATCTAAAGTTGAACTATCAAGTTTTTTGAGTTTCATACTTAACTATTAAGTTGTGAGTTTTCTACCTGAACTATCACCAATTATTTATCAAAATAAACCTCAACTCTTAGTTGTTCACTTTTCAAACCTGAAATATATAACAATCATTTAGGTAGGAAAAGTAAACAATTGATAGTTGAGGTATGTTTTGATAAATAATTAGTGATAGTTCAAATAAGAAATTCGCATATATGATAATTCAAATATAAAACTAAAAAAAAGTTACATATTTTAGATGTGTTTTTTACCGTAAACTTAAAAAAAAGAAGGGAAATTATATTACTTACATTATTTGTTCATATAGGTACCCCAATAATTGGATCATTTTTAATGACCCTACATCACTTAAATCAATCACTTCTAATTGACCCTAGACATACATAAATAATAAAGAAATATCCTTTTACTTTAAAGTGGTGATGTAAGCTCAATAATTATAGTTACATGTCTTGATGTATCTATTCAGAAACTTTATACATAAAGTAGTTGTTAGTTGCTGTTCTTGCCCAATAATGAAGCAAAGCTCACTAAATATTATTTATGCTAATACATTACATTTTTAGGATAATGTATCATAATAATTAACTTGGAAATTCAAGAAAATGAAGTTATAAATAGAAAACTCATCAAATCTTAAGTCTTCAAGTTTTGGTTTAATGGTAAGAGTGTAATATGAACGAGTTCAAATCACATCGCAAACAAACATATGAAATTTAAGTGTTGAATGACAAAGGCAAGTCCATTATTTATTGAGTTTTGAATGGTGCGTCTGTTGGCCCTTAGAGATTTCTAGATCATCGAATAATAATAATTTAGTCTTCAAGTGACATAATAAGTATGTGATCTTCACAACGTAAACATCTTGATAACAACAACGATTCAGTTCCAAACAAATGACCTCAAAATTTTAGTTTATAAGTGTCATTATTTGAATGTACGACAAATAGTGATCTCCACTTGTGTAAGTTAAGCATTCCAACTTACAAAATGATCATACAATCATCTCCAAAGACCAAAGTATATGTGTCATGTAGCGTCAGGGGTGCATGAGACACAATGAGAACGAGTTGGACTATATAATTGTCAGTTGAGAGACCAAGTTAATGTCTTAAGTAGAATTTTATTATTAGCAAAATATTCAAATTTGTCCAATGACAAAAAGAGTCATTGAATCCAATACTAACACCAATAGCCCCTTATAGCTTTTACATAACAAAAGGCTCTCCAAGTAAAAATGTCTTCATGACTTTATCTCCCATTCCTTCAGCCCATGGAAACATATGTCCTCCTCCTTTCATTTCATGATAGTGAATCCATGGTAGTTTCTTCGCGATGAATCGTTGTAGTTTGACTGGTACATGCCCGTCTTCATCACCTTGCCATATGTGAACGGAGCCTTCCCCATTAGGGAAAGGGTTTTCTAGTTCCATTGGATCAAATTCCCATGTCCCGAACCCTATCATTATGTCGCGGTGGATTGACTCATACTCACCTTGTTGTCTTACCAGATCCTAACCTCAATCAGAAACAGAACAGAACAGAACTCAGAGTTCAGAAATGTTATCCACACGTATCAAGTTATATACACTGATAATGTAAAGAGTTTTTCCACTATCTTTAAGGGCACTATACATTACCATATCAAACTTCATACGAAGAGTTACGTATTGTTGCCCAATGATGTACAAACATCAATACTGACAATGCATATAACTTAAACTCTATCGTTGTTATTACTCTGATGACACATATATCTGTTCTTGTTTTCACATTGTTAGATCCACCCATTGAAATAAGGACATGCTAAATAGTTAAACAAGTGCTCACCCGACATTGACTCTGATACGAATCAAAGATAGGCATTAGAACTCTGTCTTGCTCGAAGAGAATATCCTCACTGAACGTTGCAACGCTGGAAGAAGGAAACAACTTTTGAGTGTTCCACCAGTAAGTCAGCCATGGAAAATAGTGTGCAATTCGTAACGTCCATTGATCCTGCACGAGCTGTTCGTAGTATGCTTGTTTAGTTAAGTTTGCAGGAAAACTACCCCACCAGTAGTTAGTCACAGGTGTTAGAAGAATTGCTCCAGCCAATCTGTTACACATTTCAAATGTCACAAGTTAATATGGAAAACTATACACTTAATCATTGGTAGACAAAGTTACTCGTATCTGTGCTGGTGGGACGTAACAGGTACCTGTGAGGAATATACTTGAGAAGGCCCCAAACAGCTTGTCCACCCATAGAAAATCCCATGACATAAAATTTAGGTCCCAAATCCAATTGATCAACTAATTCCTCTATATCAAGAGCTAAGGTTTTTGGTGTTCTTTTAGGATGAGGATCACTTTCACCATAACCAGGTCTATCAATTGACACAATATATATTCCCAAACTTTGCATAAGCTCCTACAACCACAAACAAAATTTCATTAATTGCATCCACAAATATATTCAAGTAGCAGTAACTGGTAAGTATCGGTACATCCTTAATCAGAAATCTTTGATTTGAGTTATGGAAATAAAATTGTTTTTTTTAGGAGCATTTACCCTCAAATGAGACTTTTCGGCTCGAATTTAAATTAGTCGAGCTGCAAAATGAGTGTTGGACACTAAGTGGGGTCCAAAAAGAATACTAAAAACAATCAATTAGTCGAGCTACAAAATGGGTGTTGGACACTAAGTGGGAACCAAAAAAGAATACTAAAAATAATCTTTTAAAGTATTCTTCCATCGTTAACTAGAGATCTAGAATTCAAACTTTGAAAATGGAGTCGCATTTGGTCGGGAGTCTTAAAAGTGGGACTTTCCTACATGAATTCGGATTAGTCTGGGGCTCCAACGGGTGTGGGACATCAAGTGAGAAACCAAAAAAAATACTTAAAATAACCTTAAAAAGTATTCACCTATCGTTAACCAGATATCTAGGATTCAAACTCTAAAAATGGAGTCACAATTGATCGGGAGCCTTAAAAGCGGAACTTCCTAACACAAATTCAAATTAGTCAAATATCAGAAAACCAAAAAGAATACTAAAAAGCAACCTTAAAAGAACCCCATCATCTTGGGATTGGAGCTCTAAAAATAAAGTCATCTTTTGTCAAAAATCTTAAAATTGGAACTTCTTGATACGAATTTAAGTTAGTCAGACCTCAAACAATAGAAAACCAAAAATAATACTAAAAAACAACCTTGAAAGAATCCCCTCATCTTGGGATTCGAGCTCTGACAATAAAGTCATCTTTGGTCAATAGCCTTAAAAGTAAAACAATCCCAACACAACTTTATACTAGGCAGACTCCAAAACAGATATCAGATACCGAACACAATAAAACAATCTAAAAACTATTCAAAAAGGGGTAAAAAGAAACAAGTGAAGATGATACATACAGGTGAAATAGTGGTGAGCAAAGCAACATCATGTCTAACACAATCAAAGCCATGAATGAAAACAAATTTGTGTTTTGCTTGATCTCTAGGAACACCATTTTCTTTATAAGCCAAATATCTCCCATCAGAAAGCTTAACTCTTGGTGCTGTAATTAAAGGTCCATTTGGTGAACCACAAATCTTTGGTGATGGTGGAATAATTGCCCTATAAATTAGTGCCAATATCACAATACCAAAAATTGCTATCATATTTATCATCGTTCCAAAAAAAAAATCGAAAGATTTTCAAGAAAACAAGAAAATTTTGACCAAAATACCCTTTAAAAATGTTGATATTTAAGTTGAAGAAGAAAAGTTGCTCTTATTTAACTTTAAATAAAAAGTGGTTGAACAATTCAAGAACACAAAGTAAATATCCAATAAAAATGATAAAGAGATACGAAGTGGATGGTCACAACTGAATTATTTGCTGCATAGTACAGAGTAGTGATCTTCTAATATCTTTACTTCCTCTATTATATATAGGTCTACCTCATTCAAAAAAAAAAAATTAAAAAGAAAAACAAATATGTCTAATACTTTATTTATTTTCCATTTGTTGTTTGATATCAACATTGAAATCCAATTAATTATGATTCATATATTGCAAGACTCATTATTAGGGACGGTGTTTCTAGAAAAAAAAATTCATTTATGAGGGTTTGAACCCGAAACTTCTGATTAGGAATGGAAAGACCTTAATCATACCACCATGACGAGTGTTGGTAAATTTTTTTATCATTCCTTCGTTTCAATTTGTTTGCTCGATTTTCACTTCGCACGAATTTAAGAAATTAAAAAATGCTTTTGAATCTTGTAGTTTAAAATTAAAAATATATCAGATGTACCAAAATATCTTTTAATAATATAATATTAAATATATCAAATGTAAAGTTAAAATTAAATAATTGTAAAAAAATAAAAGATAAAAGTTCTATTATTGAACATCAATTGTTGAGGTAGGTAAGCTTTAGATGGACCCTAACAAGAAACAAGAGAGGTCACTAGTAATCTTTAAGTGACAATAAAAATTTATTCACACTCGATATTTTATATTAAAGCATTATTATTAAATAATAAATTGGGATAAAATTATGTATTAATTAACTATATTTTGTATACCATGTCTCTTCTTGCACACATTATGCAAAAATAGTTGAACACTAAAAGAGTAGATGGAAAATCAACTTAAGTTACTATGATATTCTTAAATTCGTTCAATTCGTATAAACAACGTACTTTAAGGTGTGTATTTTATTTTTTTTAAGTTTATTCGATTTACATAAATAAAGTATTTTAAGGTGTGTACTATAAATTTTTTTCCTAAAATAAAATAAAGCCACAATAATGTTGTATTTAAATGTTCTTATATGTGTATTGAATTATTGTAGTGCAGTACAAAGTTGATGTTGAGTCGGCTCCTATATATGTCATTAGATATGCGTTGCTTGAGCTCCCTCCACCTTATCGATATTGAATTGGTTTAAATATACCATTATAAAACGTGATATACTGACATTTAAAATTAATCAAAAAATGAGGTGGATAGATGAGATTGCATTCTTAATTACACATCTTCAATTCGAGCTCTAAAAACAACAAAATGCGTATAAAGAAATCTTTTATCAACTAATCTTACGAAATATTATACAAATTTTAATTAATCAGATCAATAAATATTAAAAATAAAGTGACACACCAACTATAATAACGTATCATAGTATATGATTTTATAAAAAAGTGATTGGTTGGGTCACTAATATTCTTGCTTTGCTTTGAGGAAAAATCCACTAAGAATGACAAAACTAATTTAATTTGTTTGGTGTGCTGACAAAAGAAGATAGACATCCTCTCATTGAGCCACCCTAATTATACACACTTGTACCTACTTAAAAATAATATATATATATATAAATATTTTTAAAAAAATCAAATTAAATATGAAAAAATTGTTTACATTTTTTTTTCAGTAGGGGCAATTTATTTGGAATAGTAATATAATAATAATATTGTGTTACAAATTAACAAAATGAGATCCAAAACTTACCAAATTTTGATTCTCAAATACGTACTAGCATAGCTCTAACTCCGGCAATGACCTCAAAAGGATATTAAAAAATAAAATCGGAATATGAATGAAATATAATGAAATAGGAAAAAAAATAATGAAGGCAATTGCAGATGATAAGCTAGGAAAATGATTCAATATTAGGCTACATGAATTATTAATTAGGTGTATGAATTTTGTATCTGAACTTTCACCAACTATTTGTCAGGACACATATATAATTGTTTGAGTTTCATATATACCTGAACTTTTAGATAGGAAAAGAGTATAAAATATTGCGTTTACATAAGATTTGAGAAATTTAAATTGTATCCTAATAGGTGTAACGTAGATAACGTATTTGATACATGCAAATACTAGCTAATACTTCTTCAGTTCTATTTTATGTGAAAATTACTATTTGAAAAATCGAATAATCTTTTTTTTGCTATAGTTTTCTCAAGCTTTTTAACATTTTGATTATTAGTATGTTGATATTTAATAATTTTTACATAATTTTTAAATATATAAATTAATTTATAATTCTAATTAAGTATTTCAATCCTTAAACATGTTTTATACTCCTTCACACAAATTAGAACAAATAAAATAACTAATAGCACGGCTCGAACCATAATTTATATAAATCACACAAATATAACTTTATCAGTTATTCAAAATTACTCCAAATAAGATATCATTTTTTCACAAAATTAAAATGGAAAAAGCCATCAAAATGAAAAGAGTGCCGCAAAGCTGAAATTAAAGAAAGTTATCGACACATTTAAGCAAAGAGCTTTCGGTGTCAATTATTATATTTTGACTCCTTTATAAAAATTCCGACTTCACCACTATTATTAGATTACTCTCGTAATTTGTTTCAATTTTAACAAATAATATGTCATATTATATTTTAAAATTATTTATGATTTATCTCAATTGATATTTTAATTTGTTATTCTGACCTCATTATAGTAATTTCATTTTATTTCTTTAAATATCGATATCGTTTTTTAGAAAAAATCACATGTCCACTGCATGTAACTATATATTCTTTCGATGACTTAATAATACAAAAAATAAAAATAACTTATATTAAACAATTTATATAGCATAAGCTCATTAAAAAAAATATTCTAGCTCCACAACATGATTGTAGTTGTTTGTTGAATTGAGCTACCATTATTACAAAAAAAATAAATGGAAAAAAGTAGATAGTAGTTGTGATTTCCAAGTAATTAATATTATAATCATGTTTTACTTTGTGAGTTTGCCTTAATCCTTACGTTATATATAACATGCAAAAAAATTATTATGTACTTTATTATTAATTAATTCGATTCTTTATGTATTTTCTTTGTCATGTTTTCCAAATTTTTATGACTTTTTGACACTATAAAATTGTAATAATTAGTCAATAAAACCTGCTGGGGTGAAAACAATAAAATAAAATAAATCTTAAATTATTGTGATGTGCATAGTAAAATATTTAGTTTTCAAATTGGCCGCCAATATTGCGCATGTGAATAAAGTTAATACATAAAAAGTAAGTAAAAGAAAACTTATTAAGTGTTGAATAGCATTTTTAATAGTGTGAAGCCTTTTGAGAAAGATAGTGTACGTTTGTCTCAAAGAGAAAAATACAAGTGATATTAAGAGTATTTTTGAGATGTTTTATTTTAATCGTTGATATCATAGTCAATGGTTCAACAAGACAAGTACGGAGATGACACTGAAAAATATAGTCTTACGTGCTACTCACACTGAAAATACCATTTTGGTAGGATTTATTGCAATATAATGAAGTTGATTAGTTAGTTATAACGTAACGTAATAATTTTCTTGGGACAAACTTTAGAAGATGAAAATGACGTGTAACAAAATCATGGAATCTTTTTATGTTGGATACAAAATAATTCATGGAATCTAATCAAATATAATACATTGAAAATGAAAGGATTGAAATAGAAAGGCACATGAATATTCCTTTCAAACGCAACTTTTTGTTAACCATTCAATATTTGAAATTTATAATTTTGCATAGCATTTATCATATTAAGGGATTTTTTAAATATTTTTATTTTAGAAAAAGGCAAGAGTAAAGATATAATAGAAACGTAAAATTGTTGTATTTTCAATTCGATCTGTCGATAATCGGACTTTTCATCAAATTTTTTTATTGATGAGCCATGATGTTGCTTGGAAATTAGCGGTATTTTGGTAGTGTTTCTCTTACTAGCTATCAATGACGGTTGCAGTGTGATGTATGAGATCCCTACACCTTTAATCATATGTTTTATGTTCGAGTATTGGGTACGTAAAAAATCTTGTTAGATAGTGTTTTTTCCTTAAATGAACCTTACGTGACGTGAACCCAGATTAATCGAATCCCCAATGACCCTGAGTGAGAAATCAAGAAAAATATGTTATTATTTGAAGATAATTTGTTGAAAGAGACATAAGAGTTTTCTTTTGGGCTACAAAAATTTCACCATGGAAGAGTAGGAATTTTGTGGGCTTTTGGGCTGCTAATGTACATACAAATGGGCTAGGAATTAGTTGTGGGCCTAGTTAATGAAATATAGAAGAAACTAGAGAGTGGGCTATTTAAATCTCTTCCCCCTCCAAAAATTTTCGTCGTAAATCTCTTTTAGAAAACCAAACGTTAATTAGATGACAATCTAATATTTTATTAGTAAGGTTAAACTATGTATAAGCCAACGTTGGACCTTAGTTTAACATTGCTCACGAGATTAATTTTTCAAGAGCTATATTTATATATATTTTTTGAAATATGGATAAAATTAAATGACGAACTTCAAAGAATACTTGATCGTAAATTAACCCTCCCCCTCTTCGTTTTCTTTTTGTTTCTCTATCAGATATTCGACATTCACTTTAGAGTCTGACTAAAATGAATTCTTGTAGGTCGATAAATCTAAATTTGTGCCAGATAATCTCATTTTGAAAAAATAAATGCTTCCTACTAACAATAACTTTATTCATGGAACTCGAATATGAAACATTACCAAACTCAGTGGCGGACCTATGTAGTCACTTATGGGTGCTTAAGCACCCACTACCTTTTGTGTCAACATTCTTATTTATGTACAAAATTTAGAAATGTATTGAAATATATTAACTGGCACCCATTATATGTAGCATTTTTTGAGCTAAAAATAGTTGAGCACCCATGATACAAAATTTCTGAATCAGCCACTGACCAAACTAATTTTAGATACTAAACCAAATTCAAATATAATATCTCATTTGTCCCTTTCATGAAACTTCAAGCACAATTCTGAGCCCAAATAGTAAACTCATATAATTTGACATGACTTTTCATTTTTCAAATATTAAAAGGTTTTCTTGAATATGCACTCCACCTTTTTATGCATCTTACTTCTTTTTTTTAATTTCCCGTCCGATATTCGGTCTGATTAATTTGAATTCGTGTCGAAAAGTCCCACATTGAGAGTAAGCGTTCTCTATCAAAGGTGATGTACCTAGAGAACTCGAGCCTGAAATCTCTAATTAAGAATGAAATAGTACTTATCACTCTACCACGATTCTTATTAGTACTGTTTTATTTGTTGGAAACGGATGACTAAATAAAATTGATAAATATTACAAAACGGTGGCCACGTAGGCGTGATTCATGCTCTACATGACTACATCACATAAAAAATAAATCATCAAAGATTATCAATGTTTATGTATTAATTGAATCAGTAAGTTAAGGGTACAAAATGATTATACATGAAAAAAAATTTGAATATTATAATAGTCTCATACATACAATCATGAATAATAATTCCTCTGTCCCAGTTTATATAATCATATTTAATTGAACGCGATTTGTAAGAAACTAAAAAGACTTGAAAATGTAAATCAAATGCATATAAACTGAAGTTATCTTTTTTATATGAAGTTATTCATTCTTAAAGCTATAATATAAAATCTGTTAAAGAATAAAAGAATCACAATCATCTTACGATAATCTTTGAAGTTGAAAAACTTAAAAAATAGTTTTATATAAGTGTCATCATGCGATGTTTTGTAATATTATTTTTATTGAGTGTTTATCTAACCAAAATCATGCCTCAGAACGTCACTAATGTTTCATCTAGAAGTTTTATTTATTTTAATTAATTAAATAAGTCTTCTTCTTTTATGTCCTGTTGTTGTATCAAATAGATGAGTCTATCAAGTTAGAGAAAGGTTTTCTTTTAAGAAAAAAAAATTCTCTAATATTTGATATTACAGTTTCGATTAAATTGAATTCGCACCACGTAAGATCTATTCAAGAGGAAACCATTTTCTAACAAATCTTTTTTATATACAGCTACATGTAGGGCTCATATTCAAAACCTTTGATTAACGTGAATGAATCTTATCTATTTTAATACAATTTTATCGATTAAAAAGAACAAATTATTTATGCTTCAAGATAGTCAACTAACTACATCATGCATTAAAGTCTCAAACAATTAATTAGGAATCTACTATCTAACTACATCATGCATTAAAGTCTCAAACAATTAATTAGGAATTTATAAAATAATAATAATAAAAATAAAAATGTATCATGCCATTTGAGCCTTGAAGCTGTTTCTTATTATTGTTGGGGACTTAATTTGTCGGTTAGATATGATACTTAAAAATTATGATATGATATTTTGATTTTTATATTGTACTTGTTCAAACGTAACACGATTTGTTTTGTTTTTTTTCAATTTTAAAGTGCTATTCAATAACTTTAATGTATATACAATGGCGGATTCAGGATTTGAAGGTCATGGGTGCTCACTTCTTTTGACGCAAAGTTATTTTCTAAGAAGGATTTTCTTCTCAAAGCTTACTAGTATTTTTATAGTTTAATTAGTAAATGAATATTAAAAATAGAAAAGTGAAAAAATAATAAATTGAAAAAAAGAGAGTAAGCAAATAGCCGTGAAAAGCTATAAAAGAAAGTAAAAATGTAAGAAAAAACTTTCAATTTGCCTTTTTTCAATTAAAATAAAACTTTGGCTGTACTGGGATTCAAACCCTCACACTCAAGGATATAAGCTGTAATGACTAGGTAGGTTATTTTTGAGAATTTTTAACTATTCGTTTAACTTGAGTTAATTAATTGATGGATAATTGTAGATAAATAACTTAATTGATAGTTAATGGGCTAAAGTGATAATTTATTTAAGACCCTATACCATTTAGCCTAATTTAATAAAATACGTGAGTTAAATTTATAACTTTTAGAAGCTATTGCTGCTTTCAATTAATGTTGCTGCACGTGCGTTCTTTGAATTTGGGGGACTAGTTTTAATGGGTAATTGTTTTTAGGTAATTATTGGAATGATTATAAGGTAGTCATAAGGTGATAGTTGGTAGATGATAGTGGGGTGATTGGCTCATATTGAAAATATTGCAAATCTTTCATATAGATTTGAATGATGTTACTGTTCTTTAATTGATATACACGTTAGTCCGTAGGTTAATTTTAGTGTTTCTCCAGATTTTTTTTTTATTATTATTATATTATAATTCGAGTTTCATTATATTAAGATAAGAAAGTAATTATTGGTGTATTATATCATACGAGAACTATTAGGTTGATATTGAAAAAATTGGGACTTAACCCTAGGCTTGAAACTTAAGAACTTGATTTTTGGCTTGGGTGAGTTTTTGGGTCAAGGTTAAACATATAGCAATATGGGTGTTGTTAGTTTTGAAATCTTATTGTGGTCATTAATGTGAATAGATTGCTTTGAGTTGGAAGTACAACGAAAGGGGAAGACTCAAGTCCGAGAGCAAATTCTTGATTGATTGAGGCAAGTGGATTTCTAAACCCTTGTTAAGTGTATTGAATTCGTGTATTTCCTTGTAATAAGTGTTTGGGGTAATGAGACTTGGTGATGGGTTGACTTGTCCACATTGATTAATTGTAATGATGAAAAAGGGGTAATAAAAGACAATGTGATTAATTATTTGTGTGTGATGTGTTTAAAATAGTTTGAAAGACTTCGTTGAAGGACATTTTTCTGATAAAAAAATTAAAAATGGAATAGACCATGGGTAAGGGCGAAGGATGGGGGTCTCGTACCAATGGTGTGACGGGCATTGGTACGAGTACCGGTGTTATAAAGGGAAAGTTTATTCCTATAGAATGCAGATTGTAATTCGAGAATGCCAAAGCATATGGGCATTAGCAGATATATTATTAACTTGATTTATTATGCGTGATTGTGTTCTTTGTTGAACCCATATACTTGTGATAGCTGAGGTGATTACATATCATATTGATATTTGATTTAGATGCATCATCTCTTTTATTGAAATCATATTGTACACATGCATTGACATGAGATTGATGTATAAGTTGGGAACGTGGAGATCGTCCGTGCTGGGAATGGTGAGATGTTAAGATTATATTTTGGGCACGTGGAGATCGTCCGTGCGAAATTTATTTGATTTATGATAGTGCGTTGAGATCGCCCGTACAGACACGTGAAGATCGTCTGTGTCGGTATATGGACCTCGCGAGTCTCCCATGGGTCATGAACTCTAGATGTATTTTTGAGGAGTATCATGTATATACGGTTGAAAAGTACTTGGTATTCTGAGGCATATCATTTCATAGTTTCATATTGCATTGCATCCCATGACATCCTTCATTCTTGATTATTATGTGTTTTATTGGTGGTTGGAAAGCACTTGATATTTGATTACCTCTACTTGATGAACTTGATCTTGTGAGTGCCTTTTTGTGGAAGTTGTGATTGATGAATATTGAGTTTGTTGTTGAGGATATGTAATTTGTTAAAGTGATTGCTGTTGAGCTGGGTGCTATGTAAATTGTGAACTGGTAGGTTGAGCTGGTTTTATGCAGGTTGTAGTTGTGGAGGCTCGGTTGGTGTGTAAAGAGTACCCGTATTCTATCCCCTTAGCTTGTGTTTAGAGGTTTACTTACTGAGTACCGTGTGGTTTGGTACTTACCCCTTGCTTCTATAATTTTTGTAGGTTATGAACCTAGATTTTTGTGTACTTTTCACCCTATTCTTTTCTGAGGCTTCTTATGGAGGTTTGTGAGGTAGTTGCTTGTAATTTCAGCGGACCTTCTTACTCCTATTTATGATCTTGTTCTATTCTAGAAACTATGTCATTTGAGACTTGTGTTTTTTCTTATGAATCAATTGTAATACTTTAAGGCTTGTACACATGACAACCAAATTTTGGGGTATTTTTGAGTTTATTATAAAATTTCTGCATTTTATCGTAATGGCTGAGCTTTAGGCTGACTTGTCTTGGTGGGATAAGACGAGTGTCATCACGTCCATTTTTTGTTCGTGACATAAGCACATTGAGGGAATTGTACGTATAGAGATTCAAAAAAGTATCGATTAGATTCAGGTCATATTTTTATGGAATTCACAAAATTATTAATAGAAAGTCAATCGCGCAGAATTGAAGAATTACAAATGACCTTATAAAAAGAATTCTATTGTATAAATCAAAATCTGAATATTGCTGTCATTTAAGAATTGCAAAATCTTACGGAAACCTTGCAGAATTTATAGCTAGACAAGTAAAGAATAGAGTTTCATTTCAAAGAGTAATGAAAAAGTTTGAAAGTTCAAGAACTTTTTTTTAAAAATAGAATCAATTAATTTTAACGAGTTCTTAACTTTCACGAAAGATTTTTATAAACGTCCTTCTATAGATATGAAATATAGAATAAAAAAACTTTAACTTCATCTTGAGAATCAAAACACCCATCAACCGTTTTGGCTAATAGGTTCTCATGAATACATTATTTTAATTTTTAATTTTTTCTATATACATATACACAGTCTCCGTCAGAATCAATGGGTGCTCAAGCACCCGATACTGTATACATTATATATATATATATCCTTAACGAAATTCTTATAAAGAAACTACAAATAACAAGACCATATACCTGTATTAATTTAGACCAATTTCCAAATATCCTTTTTCAACTTCGACTTCAATCACTTTTTTTCTTTTCAAAATTCAACCAAATCATACCCAAATGACTATACAATATACTTCCTGTATATCTTTACGGTACAAAATTTTCACCAAATAAAAATATCTTGATATGTTCACATGATTTGATTTTGGTAGTGTTATTCGATAACTTTGATATACATATATCTTAAATACCTTTAACAAAATTTCTAATTTCGTCAAAATAAAGAAACTAAAATAACAAGATCACATAGATGATGAACTTTGTATTAATTAATTTCATCTAGGACTAGTCCCCAACTAGTGCCATTACACAAAGCACACAACACATGTTACATGTTAAGTCAAATCCAACTTTCAAATACCCTTTTTCAACTTCGACTTCAATCACTCTTTTTTTCTTCAGAATTCAACTAAATCATATCTGAACGTCTATATTTCTCCGTACATCGTTATACTTCAAATTTTTCACCAAGTAAAAATGTTTTGATAAGTTTATCTCCCATTCCATCAGCATAAGGAAATAAATGACCACCACCTTTAATTTCATGATATTGAATCCATGGTAATTTTTGTGCAATATATCTTTGTAATATAACAGGTACAAGTCCATCTTCATCACCTTGCCATAAATGAACAGATCCTTCATTTTTATCAAATGGATTTTTTAAATCCATTGGATCAAATTCCCATGTACCAAATCCAATATTTGTATCTCTATGGAGTGATTCAAATTCCCCTTGTTGTCTAATTTGTGCCTGAAAAGGAATGGATTAATTAACAAATAAGTTACACTCAAATAAATTAATATTAATATTAAAAAAAGAATTGAAATGTCGAGGGGGGTTCGGATCTAAAATTTGAGGTTATTTGGGAAAACATTGAGCTAGTTTTGAATTGAATTTCAGTTCTAATTTGTTAGAGTTCGAAGTAAAGTCGTGTATTGTGAGGGGAAAGAAATGTCACCCAATTTTACTAGATCCTCGTAACCTCCTACCAGTATATGTACGAGATAACTTAGCCCATCAAAACTTGGACAGAAGAGAAAAGATAACCTAATATTTTTTTGACACGGAAATTTTGTAAAAATCATTAATATTTCAATGCCCATTTGTTTTATTTTACGTGACATTATTTCCTCTTTAATAAGTTCCAATTAGAAAGAATGACCCCTTTTGTAAAATATTTTATCTTTAAATTTGTCATTCTTTTTATCCTTCATTACATAATTTTTTAACCACACAAATATCATGACAAGTACCAAAAATCTTCTCTCCTAATCTTCGCGCCCAACCAGATAGATTCACCTAAAAATGGAATCAAGGGAGTAATGAACCCCAATCACAACATTTCAAAAATATAACGAGTTCAATGGTAAGAACATAAAGATTAAACCTATCAAACTAAAATCTTGAATCTACATCTATGCCAATAATTTGACGAAAGTCAATCACTCTTTCCTAACCTCCGTACCCAGTCAAACAAACACCTAAACTCAACAAAAGGAAGTACCAAACCTCCAAACCCATAATTTTTTTTATTTTAAAAAAAAAAAGACAAACGTAACGAGTAAGTACTAAAATTATAAAAATTGAATAGCATAACGAGTCAAGTTTAAATCCTGAATCCACAAATAATACTTACCCTGTATTTTTCTTGTGAGCCATCAAATCTTGGTCCTAATTGCATATCTTGAGTTTTAAAAATACCAGGGCTATGAGCTGCAACACTAGAAGATGAAAAATATTTTTGAGTGTTCCACCAATATGTTAACCATGGAAGATAATGAGCAACTCTAAGTGTCCATTGATCAGGCAAAAGTTGATCATAATATGATTTTGTTGACAAATTTGATGGGAAACTAGGCCACCAATAGTTAACCACAGGTGTTAGAAGTGCTGCTCCTGCCAATCTGTTACAACACGAGTTTACGTTATGTTATATACACTGACAATATAAAAAAATAAAAAATTCTACACTAACTCTTGTTCAGACTCTTCAAAAATGTTGACTGGTGTATGATGGAAAGTAGTGCAGTACTTTTGGAGGATCTGACATAGTTGTGACAACAATTTTAGAGAGTTGTTACAAGTTGAATTTTGTTTTAGTGAATTTTATCCGGGAGAAGGTGGGAGTGGCCTCTGTGGTGGACAAGTTGAGGGAAGCGAGACTGAGATGGTTTGGACATGTGAAGAGACGGAGCGCAGACGCCCCAGTGAGGAGGTGCGAGGTAATGGTGGTAGAGGGTACGCGGAGGGGTAGAGGTAGGCCCAAGAAGTATTGGGAGGAGGTGATTAGACAAGACTTGGCTATGCTTCACATTACCGAGGACATGACTCTAGATAGGAAGGAGTGGAGGTCACGTATTAAGGTTGTAGGTTAGTAGGGCTAGCGTGTTGTCTTCCCTTGCAAGGGTATGGGTTGTTAGCGGTTGGAGTAGACCTAGCCTTATGATGTTTACTGCGTTTCACGCATCGCATTACTTTCTTGTTGTTACTGTCTCATTTGTTGATTATACGCTATTGTTTGTATTGACTGTTATGTTTTATATATATCTCTCCTGTCACTTAGATTTGTTGTTCCTGAGCTGAGGGTCTCCCGGAAACAGCCTCTCTACCTCCACGAGGTAGTGGCAAGGTCTGCGTACAATTTACCCTCCCCAGACCCCACCTAGTGGGATCTCACTGGGCATGTTGTTGTTTGTTGTTGAATTTTAACGCGTGATAGCATGTCAATTACCGTTTTTACCAAATTACTTATACATATTTTTTAAACCGTTAGTGCATCAACAATAAAAGGCAAAAGAAATGCAACAACAACATCCTATCTAGTATGATTCCACAAGTAGGGTCTGAGGAAGGTGGTAGACGTACGTAAAACTTACTTCTACCTTTGTGTGAGATAGAGAGACTGTTTTCGATAAACGACCCTCAACTCAAGAAAAGTGAATAAAATGATCAATACCTGTGAGGAATATATTTGAGACATCCCCAAACTACTTGTCCACCCATGGAAAATCCAACAACATAGAATTTGGATCCCAATTCCAATTGATCTGCTAATTCTTCAATATCAAGAGCTAAACTCTTTGGTGTTCTTTGTGGATGAGGATCACTTTCACCATAACCAGGTCTATCAATTGACACAATATATATTCCCAAACTCTCAATAACATCCTGCACCACAACATATCATTGTAGCAGTGTCAGAGTCAGAAATTTATATAAAAGGGGAGTACGTTGCTCGAATTTTCCGAAAATATTATCGCACCCGTATCAGATCTACAATACATTTGGAGGATTTAACACACCTCCGACTATAATTTTTTGAAAAATTCAAGCAACATAGGAAGGGGAATTTAGAAAGAAACTACAATAACTTGTGACCAAACTTAAAATATTGAACCCCCTTTGTCATTATACAGTGATTCAACAGTTTATATATATATGTAAAAAAAATCATTTTTTTTCTTTTATCTGCACGATTGAACCCCCTAATTCCTACCTTGCTCTGCCCTCCTAAAAAAATTGAGAGAAAAGAGTTCGAATAAACCCTCTTCCACCCTTCAAACTCCGTTCCTGCCTACGACAAGCAATGACAGAGCTAGGAATTTATATGTCATGATACCTAGTATTTGAACTTGTGACCAAAATCAATTTTTGTCAATACACTAGAATTTATTTTTTCATAGCAAGAAAATTCAACCGTTCATATTGACCGATAAAACTCATTTTTCTCTATCCTTGAAAAAAATAATTGACGTATGAGGTTAAATAGTCTTACCTAGCTCTGCCCTTGCCTAAAAAAATTGAAAAGAAGGGTAAAGAGGGAATTACATGAGAAAGAGTGGTGGCAATAACAACGTCATGTCTACAACTATCAAATCCATGGATGAACACAATTTTGTACTTTGCTTCATTTTTCGAAACACCTTGCTCTTTATACGCCAAATGCCTTCCATCGGAGAGTTTTATTCGTGGTGCAGTGATGGGATTGCCACCGGGGGAACCACAAAATTTCGGAGGAGGTGGTGTAATTGCTTGATAAACATATGCCAACAATCCAATCAAGAAAAGTACAAGAATTTTCCTAGTCATACCTGAAATGGTTACAAATTTAGTAACTAATTTTTAGAGCTAAAAATCAAGAAAACAAGTTAAAATTGTCATGAACAATGCATAAATAAGAATAATTAAAAAAAAGAATGAAACAATTCGAACAAGATTGCAGCGAATTGAATGAATGACAGTTATAAATGTTTTACCTACCTCCAGTATAACTATTTTTGACATTGGCATTAAAGACGTGTGATCGAGTGATCAATAAAGTAAATCAGACGAAAAAGATAAAAATAAAAAGATGATTTCTTTCCATCTCACTAATTAAATGTTGGAGATCAAAGTTATTCATAATCGAGAGATAGTAGGTAACTCATAGAATAGTCTAGGTGTTCAAAGTGACCGTTACTAAAAATAAATAACAAGAAGAATTTTGTGCATTTACTATAAGGTGATTTTTTTATCACCTTGCTCGCATCTCGACTATCAGTTACCTCATGACATAAGTATTGAGTAACTCTGACAATTACTAAGATCTAGACATATGAAAAGATATTGACTTTTAACATATTTTTGTCTCTACTAAAATTTTAAACCTCGAGTTCTCGTAATTTTCACTCATTTCATTAACCGCTAGACTCTTTCCTTTGAAGCAAATTAAGGGATGCAACACAAGACCTTCCTCTTATTAACTCAAACATATTGTAACCAACAACTAAAGTAAATAAAAAAGAAATCACAAGTTTTTTTCCACATAAAAATGCTTAGACTATGTTTCTCCAATAAAAATATAGCAGCATTTCAAATATATATGAAGAAAAAAATAAGAAAAAAAATGAAGAAGAAAGAACCTGAGGTAGTAGGGGACTCTGCCATTTTTGTGAACTTAGTGAAATAATAGTGGTGACTCTTGTAGATGCCCTTGTTTTATAGGAGTTATAAAAGATCTAGAAGAGAGAAGAGCTACATAGTTGGACTAATAGACAGGTTCGTGACGGATTCAGAATTTTGACTTTATAAATTCTTCTTTTTAAGAGTTTTTAATATATTTTTAAATTTTATAATATTTTTCTTGTTCAAATTTATGATTGAACTTAGGTTGTTTGACTCTCAAAATCTGAATAGCGGCATATAAATTGAATAGAGGGAGTGATTATTTTTAAATACAGAAAAATATCTTTCTTTTTTAGACAAAATAACAAGGTAAGTGTATCACACAAATCAGGATAGGAGTAATTGTTACTCCCTCATTTTCCCCAAATTTATGTGATATTATATCTAAAATATGTCTCAAATAGAATAATATATTTTCATATTTAAAAATTATTTAATTTTAAAATTCTCATTATAGCTATAATGTATCTTTCTCTTATCTTAATAAAGCATGTATTTTAAAAGTTGTTTTTAAGTAAACTTTATATATGTTTAATCAAATATTATCATATTTATTAGAATAAAAAAATATATTTATTCCTAATTTTGAATAAAAATATATATTTTATATTACTGAATTTAAATACCGAAGCCGTCCCTAATAAATACAAGGTCAACTTATTATACACTTGTAAGTTGTAACCCCATGTGCACTATGCCGTTGGTTCACCTAGGAATATAAGAGGGTGATAATATCAATGTATACCTTTTATTGATAAGTAACGTTAAATGGTCAAAAAAAATTGATCAGAATTTGCTCAGAAATTTAAAAAATTTATAATATTATTTTTATTTTAAAACAAATTAATCTTTTTTTATTTTTTAATTAAAATGTATTAAAGTTAAAAGGGTAAAAATATTCTAAAAGGTAAAATAATATAGTGTGAAATATTTTATTTATCATTCTGACCAAAAGGATTTTTCCTTTATTTATTTATTTATTTATTATGTTTTAATTTATGTATTTTACTTTTTATTTTAAGTGAATTAATATTTTTCTGTGTCAATTTATATAGGCAAACGTCGAAGTTTTGCACCACAATTCATATTGGTCACATGATATGTTAAAATCATAAGATTCAAATAATGTTTTAATATGTTATAGGTATTTTTAAATTGAGATTATAAAATTTTAAAACTCTTTTTTTTTTAAAAAAAAATAATAATAATAATTGATCACGTCACAAATAACATTAAATAAAATGGGGACTACTTGTTATATGGACCACTTGGCCTTGGAAAAATTTGTACTAATCAAATTAAAAAATTCTTCATCACGCAAATTGAGATATTAATTTAATGATGAATACTTAAATGAAATTTAGATGTCTAATAGTAATTAAATGAAATGTAGATGTATAAGCAATAAATAGTTTTATGTATACATGTCAACGAAAAATTAGAGTTAACTATATAAATCTTTAATATTCATCGATTATATTAATCATATTTGAACTAAATTAATTTGTGTTAGAAATCATTTTTTCGTTTAACATAATAAATGTGTCACATATTTTGAAGTATTTTGGGAGTACTTTTCATTCAACGTGTTTTACATTTTATAAAGGATCACAAAAATTCAAAAAATATTTTATTTTTTCCATTATTCTTGACTTCATTTTCATTCAAACCATAGAGAGATTAACATGCTTTGGAGATATGATTGTGAAACACGTTAAACGAAAAGGTAATAGGATTTGTGAGTTGTGACTGATAAAATTAACCCATGAAACACAACATAAGGTTAACTTATCGGATCAATAATTTATTTATTTATTAACTCAATTCTTTTAAAAAAAATATTAACTAAAATTTATAAAATTTGATCTCGATAATAAATAAGTAGCACATAAATTAAAACATATTAAATTTGACCAACACCATGTGCACTCTGCCCTTTGGTTACCAAAGAAGATCCACTTTTAGATAGGAAATCTTATTTAATGCATTACTCTTGAGAATGAAGAAGAATGTACTCTCAAAGGACCCATCAAATCAGTTTTTGATTTAGCGGTTTTGGTAATAGTTTTAATTATTTTTATTATCAGATTATCGATTTTTAATGGTTTTGAGATTTTTCTTAATGAGTTAATTGATTTCTCAATAGTAAATTAATAAATTATATCTATGTCATTCAGTATATAAAGTCTTTGATTAAGAGTTTAGTTTCATACTTTTATTTTTTTGTAGTCTCTCAAGTTCTTAATTATTCTACAATGTGTCAGTATTTGCTTTTGAGCAAGATGCAATCTCTCAACTACTCTTGTGCATTGTTCATTTGGTTTTCCATCTTATTTCTAAGCGATTTTAATGATTTTTTTTATGTCAAATCTGAACGGTTAAATCAACAACAATCGATAGCAATGGCCGATAAATCAATATCTTAATGATTGTATAGCAATTTAATAACCGCTAAATCAAATCAATAAACTATAAAATCAAAATAAACCGACCGAAAGAGACAGAAGTCTCATTGTTCGTGATGTTGCAATGAATTCATTGGATGATAATAGCGTATAAAGATTTTATTTCTACTTCCTCCCCCAGGCGGAGTGTTTCACGCGTTAGCTAGGCCCATTGCTCTAGTAAAAAATAATATATTACTAGTAATTGTTATTCAAAAATGTCAAATATTTCTATGTTATATGAAGACGTCTCTATGGAAATGATTAAACTTTATATTGATTATTTAATAGCTTTGGACCGGCATCTCTAAGCCGCCACTTCAAGACTTTTGGTTTCACTATTTTATTTTTTGAATTTTAACTCAAAAGATGGTTCAATTGTACTCGGTGTTTAATGTTTATATTAAAGTTTGATTAAATTTTGATTTGTGCTAAGAAGTTTCACGTTAAGGAATAAAGTGCTCTCTAATAAATATAGCTCTATATATGAAAAGAAACGAATTCGAGACTTTTGATTAAAAATAAAAGAATACTTACCACTTTATCACAATCTGTATAGCCTGAAATTAGATTTATCTCAAGTCAAATATGCTTTTTACCTCTTTTTCATTTTGTCTTTAATTATGTTTCTTTTTTTCAATGCTTTCTACTTTCTAGACGTTTTCTGACATTTACACGTGATTATTTTACACAATATGTGATTAAAAAAAGTAACGGAAAATATAATTGGCAAGACAGATTTTTGACACGAAATGACACGAGCAACAAAAGTCAGAGTATTTTCGTAATTTCGGTGAAAAGTTAAGGGTGTTTAGGTAAATTCAATTATTTCGTATACCTAAATTACCCTCAAAAGTAAAACCACTTGTAATACTTTTAAAACCACAACTTTTGAAATATCCATGAGGCACAAATATGATGTGACAGATAAAAATTGTATAAGGCCCATTTATATTTTGCCAAGTGGATCCATTTCAAATGGCCAAACATCTTTCTCTCTTTACCTTTTAACGTTTTCTTTTTCTCTTTCTTACTTTTTTTACTTCAGTTTCTTTTCTATCAATTCTTCCAAATTTTATACTTCCACTTAAATAACTTTATTCATGAAAAATATGAAATCCAAAAAAATTTGCCGGACTCATTCTATTTCTAACATTTTGATATTATTTTTTATCTCGATATTGATTATTTATATTATTAAAAATAGTTATATAAAATTATTTGTTTAGTTACAAAGATAAAATTAATAATAAAAAAAGTTAACCAAATAAATTTGTGAAAGCACAAAATAATAGTAGTATGAATAAATGTTTTTTACACTGAGAGGTAGAACTAAAAAAAAAAAAAGCTTTAGAAGATGCAAAGATAAAATGAAAAATGGATTTTTGCATTGAAAAAAGATGAAGAACGAAAAATTTTATTAATATTAAACATTAAAAACATTAAGTGGTAATAGAATAAATAAAAATAAAAATATATTTGGCAATTAAAAATTGAGTGATTAAAATTGAAATCTCAAAAAATAAATTTTTGACTAAAATTTAAATAGTTAAAATAATTGAGTGATTTTTTACTTTATTGGTGAGAGTTCAATTTATTTTTTTTAATTTCACTATCTTCAATTTCTTTGAATTCATCCAAGAAAAATTAAAAAATTTCTAACATATCACTTTAATTTTCCCTCAAATAAATGATATATATATATATTATTTTTATTTTTTTTCTAACATATCACTTTAATTTCATACTTTATTGAGTTTTTTCATTTTTTTTTTGGGTAAGGTTTACTTCTATTTCTACCAAATTTGGGTCTCCATACGTTGTCATTTTAAAAAGTGTTTTTTTTGTTTCCTTTTCGTTCATAATTTTAATTTGGAATAATAAATCAACGACAAATCCGAGTTGATTAAACTACCTTTGTTCAAATATATCAATCTTCTATATATTGTAGTTGACAAGAATGTGCAAGTTTGACCATTTGACTTGAATATAGGCGGTAAATATAGCCGCGAGGGGTTAAAGACAATTGGCGAAATGAAAGTCACTCAAAAACAAAGAGCGATAACAAGGCAGTATCAACATAGATTTAAAGATATTTTATCCTATTTTTTTCAGTTATTTGATTTAGTGGACTATAATAAACTACCACGTTGTTGCACTATTAAGCATGTTCCTCTTGTTCGCAAGAATGGGATAGTGCAGAGGATGAAGAAGAAGAGCACTGCTATGGATGTACCAGTGATGAAGAAATTTGACATCTCCGACATAATTATTACATGTTCAAGATAATTGGATTAGTATGAACTATATTATCGTTATTGTTATTATTGATTTGTCATATATATACTAGATATAGGACCCCGTGCCAGCACGGAGCCCAATATATATTATTTTTTAATTTTAATTTATGTCATATTATAAAATTTGAGAAATTATTGAAATTTTTATATGATTATAAAAATATTTTAAATTTTTAGCTATTGTGATTTGTAGTACTTTTTTTTAACATAATTTTGAAAACATTATTTATTACTTTGTTTGTTCTAATTTATGTGGCACACGCAGAATTTCAAATATTAACTATTTTTTATATGTCTCTTTAATATATTAAGTTGTTAATTATTGTATTTTATAGTACATTTTTAACCTAATTTTTTAATAATATATGTTATTTGCCATGTCCCAATTTATGTGGCATTAATTGATAGATTTGTTGGAGTCGAGAGATTTATTTTGTTAATTATTGTAATTTATAGTTTTTTTTCCGTCAATTTCAAACAATATATGTTGTTAATTGATAGAATACTTTTAATGTAATTTTTAAAAAAAAATATGTGTGACTGTCCATGTCCCAATTTATGTGGCACATGTAAAGTTTTGACAATTACCCAAAATTTTAATACATTTTAAAAAATATTTTTAAGTCGTTAAATTTTAAGTAATTTAAATTGTTGTATTATTTATTACAATTTATAATACTTTTAAAGTAATTGAAATATTGTACTATTTATTATGATTTATAACACTTCTTTTTTAATTTATGTCATATTATGAAATTTGAGAAGTTATTGAAATTTTTATATGATTTTAAAAATATTTTAAATTGTTAGCTATTGTGATTTGTAGTACCTTTTTTTTAACATAATTTTGAAAATAATATTTATTACTCTATTTGTTCTAATTTATGTGGCAGATGCAGAATTTCAAATATTAACCCTTTTTTATATGTCTCTTTAATATATTAAGTTGTTAATTATTGTATTTTATAGTACATGTTGAACCTAATTTTTTAATAATATATGTTATTTGCCATGTCCTCATTTATGTGGCATTAATTGATAGATTTGTTGGAGTCGAGAGATTTATTTTGTTAATTATTGTAATTTATAATTTGTTTTTCGTCAATTTCGTCGACTATTTTTTTTATTAATTATTGTAATTTATTGTTTCTTTTTCGTCAATTTCAAACAATATATGTTTATCATATAATCCATTTTATGTGGTACCAATAGAATTTAGAGAGTCAATTAAATTTTTTATATAAGTTTTAAATAATTAAGCTATTAATTATTGTAATGTATAGTATTACTTATATTATTTTTAAATATATTTAAATATTATATGTTAGGTTTTTTATCCTAATTTATATGGCATTGATAGAATTTAAAGTGTCAAATAATTGTTAATTATTGTAATAGATAATATGGAGTATTTAAGTCATTTATAATATAGTAATTAATATATAATATGTAGTATTTAAGTGTTATATTATGGAATTTGAAAAGTTATTGAAATTTTTATATGATTTTAAAAATATTTTAAATTGTTAGCTATTGTGATTTGCAGTACTTTTTTTTTACATAATTTTGAAAATAATATTTATTACTCTATTTGTTCTAATTTATGTAGCACATGCAGAATTTCAAATATTAACCATTTTTTATATGTCTCTTTAATATATTAAGTTGTTAATTATTGTATTTTATAGTACATTTTGAACCTAATTTTTTAATAATATATGTTATTTGCCATGTCCCAATTTATGTGGCATTAATTGATAGATTTGTTGGAGTCGAGAGATTTATTTTGTTAATTATTGTAATTTATAGTTTCTTTTTCGTCAATTTCAAACAATATATGTTGTTAATTGATAGAATACTTTTAATGTAATTTTTTTTTAAAAAAATGTGTGATTGTCCATGTCCCAATTTATGTGGCACATGTAAAGTTTTGACAATTAACCAAAATTTTAAAATACATTTTAAAATAAAATTTAAGTCGTTAAATTTTAAGTAATTTAAATTGTTGTATTATTTATTACAATTTATAATGCTTTTAAAGTAGTTTAAATATTGTACTATTTATTATGATTTATAACACTTTTTTTAAAATTTATGTCATATTATGGAATTTGAGAAGTTATTGAAATTTTTATATGATTTTAAAAATATTTTAAATTGTTAGCTATTGTGATTAGTAGTACTTTTTTTTAACATAATTTTGAAAATAATATTTATTACTCTCTTTGTTCTAATGTATGTGGCAGATGCGGAATTTCAAATATTAACCATTTTTTATATGTCTCTTTAATATATTAAGTTGTTAATTATTGTATTTTGTAGTACATTTCAAACAATGTATGTTGTTAATTGATAGATTTTTTGGAGTGGACTATTTTTTTTAATAATTATTGAAATTTATTGTTTCTTTTTCGTCAATTTCAAACAATATATGTTTATTATATAATCTATTTTATGTGGTACCAATAGAATTTAGAGAGTCAATTAAATTTTTTATATAAGTTTTAAATAATTAAGCTGTTAATTATTGTAATGTATAGTATTACTTATTATTTTTGAATATATTTAAATATTATATGTTAGGTTTTTTATCCTAATTTATATGGCATTGATAGAATTTAAAGTGTCAAATAATTGTTAATTATTGTAATAGATAATATGGAGTATTTAAGTCATTTATAGTATAGTAATTAATATATAATATGTAGTATTTAAGTGGAAGGTGATGGGTCCCATTTATATAATTTGATAAATATATTGGATATTAGTAGTGATTTATAGTATAGTAATTAATAATATATAATATGTAGTATTTAAGTGGAAGATGGTGGAGCTCACTTATATATTTTATATAGTAAGTATTCAAAATTTGTAGTGATTTTATTAGAACAATGGTAGTAATTCCTAGACTCTTCTAATATATAGTAATATACTAGACATCGGAGCCTGTACTAGCACGGCCCAATATATATCATTTTTTATTTCAATTTATGTGACAAGGACAAAATTAAAGAGTTAGTCAAACTTTAATATTAATTTAAAATAGTTTAAATTTTTAATTATTGTTAATTATGGTAAAAAAATTTTTTATGTCTTTTAACATTCTAAATTGTCAATTATTGTTGTATGATTTATGTAAGGTATTTATTACATTCTCTAAGCTATCAACCCCAATTTAACCTTTGAACTCATTAATGTTCATTAAAACGTGTCAAAATGTATTTATTATGCATTTATTAATGTCATTCAAAATGCATTTATTTATTCTACCCATAGCTTATTGGAACTCAATGATTATCAATTATTTGATAATAGATGTTCATTACATGTTGATTGTGGAGTTGTTACAAACTATACTTATATGTTTATTTTATAATTTGAAAATTAGATTCAAACAACTCTTTTTATGATATATATAAATAACATAAAATCTAAAATATACTAATATAATAAACTAAAACTTCACACATAATATATTGTTCGAACTATATTATTGCAAGTATTTTTTTGTCATTAAATTAGCTTAGAAGACAAATCTTTCATTATAAAAACGGATGAAGTAATGAAAAGAGGAGACGATGCGGCTCCTCTCAAGCAGTAGCTTTTGGAACGAATGCCTAGACAATTACGCAATCCGCTTCATTAAATGATCTGATTTCTGGAATAACTTCCAATACACTGTCAGTACAATTCATTTTCATTCATTGTTACACAGTGTAATCTGCCCGCAAAATAGTACATCACTACACAAAAAGAAAAGTCACAATTTGTCACTACTTAAAAGGGTTTCAAACTCTTCGTTTCACTATTACTGCCAAACACTGAAAAGTTCATTTTGAATTTAAACTTTTTTGAATTCGAAAATTTGCCTTTAATCAAAAAAATGAAGAGAGCGAAAATTTCGCTGATGTGTGTTACATTTAATTTTGTTTCCGTTTGTATTCGACTTCTTAATTCATTTTAATTTACAGATGTGTGTTTAATTTAATTATTTTTTTAAGTAGAACTATTTTAAAAAAAATATAAATCCAGATGCTGCCCTAAAACTAATTCACAAAGCTTCAAAAGGAGGATACGGCGCTGCAAAATATGCTTTTGGCATAATATCTATCTTCATAGGCGGTGTATATGAAGATCAAGGGGTAAAGACAATTGGTAAATAAGATTGTAACAGTTTATATTTAGATCTTCTTGACAAAATTGAAGATTTTTGAGTATTCCAAGTTGAATCCTTGTGATGAAAATAAACCTAAAGGATATAATATTAAATGAGTTATATGTAATGATAAAAGTTATAAAATTAAAAATGATACACTCATGATTATATGAATTAAAAAATGTAGGGATTTTATTACATTAAGTTATCTAGCCGAATTATTCCTCTGAATTCAATGATTTTCATTAAATGTGGCAAACTGTATTTATTTTGCATTTATTAATGTGATAAATTTTTATTTTTATTTTATTCTTCCCATAGATCAGACATTGGAACTTAATGATCATTAAGAGTTCCTTATCATTAATTGAAAATGGATGTTCATTCCATGTGGATTGTGATTTTGTGATAGCACATCCTATAAAATAATTTGTAGGGTTAAAAGAGATACTTATATGTTTATTTTGTATTTTAGATACAAACAACTTCACACATAATATTTGTATTGAATTAACTTAGAAGATAAATCTTTCAATAAAAGAGTCGGTCAATAAAAATATTCAGTAATGAAAATAGAAGAGAGTAGCTTTTTGAAACGAATATCTAGACAATTACTTCTCACAATCCCCTTCATTAAATGATCTGATTTATGGAACAACTTCCGAAGCACTCTCAATACCATTCATCTCAATTGATAAGTCACAACTCTTCAAACTTGAAATTCTTTGAATCCGAAAATCTAACTTGAGTGTTTGTCTTCCCTAAGTTAATAGCTTGTACATAAAGTTTCCACACACTTCCCAAAGGCAGCTAGCTACTCCTTCTACGAGAGAGTTGATATTCATTAAGAAGCGTAAATATAGTTCTTTTCGTAATTATAAACGAATGCTATTGCAACGCAAATGTTTAAAGCAAGATTAAACGTTTAGTCAATTAGTCATGAGTTCGAGTCTAGGTTAGGTCTCCATATTTATGTTATTATTTTTGCGTCGCTTCCGTTCATTTTATTTTAATTTTCGACTCAAAATTTTTGGTTAAATTTATTATCTATGAAATTAATAATTAAAGGTCTGAAATAACTTATATCATAATAAATTTTGATAATGCATTAATTTAATTATATTTTAAATTACTATCTTCCAATAAAATTGATCTTAAAAAAGAAGAGTGTAAGAAATTCAACTTATCAAATCAAATCTTGTCAAAATTCTAGGTGTACTCAAGAACTTATCTTAGACTTGAAAAAATAATAAAACTATTCCGTCGATTCACTTTTGTTATATTTACTACTACAAATTTTTGATATAAGAATAAGTTTATTTTCAATAATAATAATAACTAAGGGTCTGAAAATTTTTATATCATAGAATATTTTGATGATTAAATTAATTAATTAATTAAATTTTATATTCTTACCTTCCGATAAAAGATCTTAATTAATGGATTTGCCTTACAAAGGAAGAGTGCAAGAAAATTCAAATTTTGTCAACTTCCTAGCCTCTAGGTGTACTCAAGTACTTCTTTTAGGTTTGAACAACCAATTCATTCCGTCATTTCACGTTATTTACCTTTTGATATAAGAATAAAATTTATTTTTCATGAAATTTGTATTTTAAACGCCTCAAATAATTATTACGTAACATTGAAAATATTAATGATTAAATTAATTAATCGAACTATATTTTCTTACCTTATAAAAATTAGTCATTTATTTCTCGTCCATTCACAGATTTTATTTATTTTTCTTTTATTTTTCGACTAACAATTGTTAGAGACCAATTATCTAGTGACAAATTTACTCGTATCAAATAATCATTTTTGAACACGCGTAACGTTTTACATAGTTCTTTTCGTAATTATAAACGAATGTTATTGCAGCGCAAATGTTTAAAGCAAGATTAAACGTTGAGTCAATTAGTCATGAGTTCGAGTCTAGGTTAGGTCCCCATATTTATGTTATTATTTTTGCGTCGCTTCCGTTCATTTTATTTTAATTTTCGACTCAAAGTTTTTGATTAAATTTATTATCTATGAAATTAATAATTAAAGGCCTGAAATAACTTATATCATAATAAATTTTGATAATGCATTAATTTAATTATATTTTAAATTATTATCTTCCAATAAAATTGATCTTAAAAAAGAAGAGTGTAAGAAATTCAACTTATCAAATCAAATCTTGTCAAAATTCTAGGTGTACTCAAGAACTTATCTTAGACTTGAAAAAATAATAAAACTATTCCGTCGATTCACTTTTGTTATATTTACTACTACAAATTTTTGATATAAGAATAAGTTTATTTTCAATAATAATAATAACTAAGGGTCTGAAAAATTTTATATCATAGAATATTTTGATGATTAAATTAATTAATTAATTAAATTTTATATTCTTACCTTCCGATAAAAGATCTTAATTAATGGATTTGCCTTACAAAGGAAGAGTGCAAGAAAATTCAAATTTTGTCAACTTCCTAGCCTCTAGGTGTACTCAAGTACTTCTTTTAGGTTTGAACAACTAATTCATTCCGTCATTTCACGTTATTTACCTTTTGATATAAGAATAAAATTTATTTTTCATGAAATTTGTATTTTAAACGCCGCAAATAATTATTACGTAACATTGAAAATATTAATGATTGAATTAATTAATCGAACTATATTTTCTTACCTTATAAAAATTAGTCATTTATTTCTCGTCCATTCACAGATTTTATTTATTTTTCTTTTATTTTTCGACTAACAATTGTTAGAGACCAATTATCTAGTGACAAATTTACTCGTATCAAATAATCATTTTTGAACACGTGTAACGTTTTACATAGTTCTTTTCGTAATTATAAACGAATGTTATTGCAGCGCAAATGTTTAAAGCAAGATTAAATGTTGAGTCAATTAGTCATGAGTTCGAGTCTAGGTTAGGTCCCCATATTTATGTTATTATTTTTGCGTCTCTTCCGTTCATTTTATTTTAATTTTCGACTCAAAATTTTTGATTAAATTTATTATCTATGAAATTAATAATTAAAGGTCTGAAATAACTTATATCATAATAAATTTTGATAATGCATTAATTTAATTATATTTTAAATTATTATCTTCCAATAAAATTGATCTTAAAAAAGAAGAGTGTAAGAAATTCAACTTATCAAATCAAATCTTGTAAAATTGTAGGTGTACTCAAGAACTTATCTTAGACTTGAAAAAATAATAAAACTATTCCGTCGATTCGCCTTTGTTATATTTACTACTACAAATTTTTGATATAAGAATAAGTTTATTTTCAATAATAATAATAACTAAGGGTCTGAAAATTTTTATATCATAGAATATTTTGATGATTAAATTAATTAATTAATTAAATTTTATATTCTTACCTTCCGATAAAAGATCTTAATTGATGGATTTGCCTTACAAAGGAAGAGTGCAAGAAAATTCAAATTTTGTCAACTTCCTAGCCTCTAGGTGTACTCAAGTACTTCTTTTAGGTTTGAACAACCAATTCATTCCGTCATTTCACGTTATTTACCTTTTGATATAAGAATAAAAATTATTTTTCATGAAATTTGTATTTTAAATGCCTCAAATAATTATTACGTAACATTGAAAATATTAATGATTAAATTAATTAATCGAACTATATTTTCTTACCTTATAAAAATTAGTCATTTATTTCTCGTCCATTCACAAATTTTATTTATTTTTCTTTTATTTTTCGACTAACAATTGTTAGAGACCAATTATCTAGTGACAAATTTACTCGTATCAAATAATTATTTTTGAACACACGTAACAGTTTATATTCTTACCTTCTAAAAAACTTGTTCAATAAATGGATTAAAAAAGAAGAGTGAATAATCCCATCCATTCTCACATTTTGGTTCTTTATTATCTAGTGACAAATTTAATAGTAAATTTTTTAATGTTGTAGTAAAAAATAGATAAATAATCGTTCCTTCTCTTTTATCTTCAATAAACAAATTTTTGGGAGCCAAACACGTCACTTTTTGCCTCCAATCTTTTCACTATAAATTGAAACTCCCAATAAATGTATTCCTCACACACAGAACCATTCCAAAATATAAATTTATACTTACTTGAAAAAATATGAGTTCTGAGAACTACGTAACTCCTTATAACAAAAGAAGGGCAATGTCATTCCCAACCTCTCCGGAGGTTGTGGAAAGGTTATATTATATAAAACGGGAGTCATACCAGAAAATGGAGGAGGAAATAGCAGAGTTCCTGAAGCGGCTGATCGAATGGAAGGGTAAGAGGTGGGTCGAAATGATGCTTTTAATGGATGAACCACCCCTCACCCAAACTTTCGAAATATACGAGAAGGTGATTGCTAAATCACTAAATGGTTTCGCTGTTGGCACTAACGGAGTTTCTGAAATTACTCCACGAGTTGGAGAGGGAACTTCACTTGATGGTTGGTCCGAGGAAAAGAGGGCTTGCAAAAGGAACCTGGAGTTGTAGGTTTCGCACAAGGACGTTGGATGAGGTCCTTTTTGTTGTATTTTATTTTCATTTTTTTTTTTTTTTTTTTTGGTTATGTTTACTCCCATTGCATAATGCATGGGTTAGTATGTAAATTTTTTTGGTTTTCTATCTATGATTATGAAATAGCCATTATCTACTTCTAGTGTTAGGTGTGTTTGCTAAATTTATTCATAAAATTTAACATAGATCCATGTGAAAGTAAACAATGACGAACCAATATACCATTAAAAAACAAAGCTACAAAACGGATAAAAAGACATAATTAAATCATAAGAACTGTTACCCACCATAAAACCATGTAATTTCTTCATCAGCACTACAACCCTTTCTACAATTTCACCAAGCAAACCATTATCAAAGGATGAATAATCTACGTCATTATACCACTGCCTCGACCACCTCTACCAGCCCTTCGACCTACACTCCGTCTCCCACCACCCCTCCGACCTTGACTAGTCTCACCCAATTGATCTGCATGATAATATGTTCTATTCCACCTTCCACCACCTCTCCTACATCTATTAGTCGGAGGCCTTCCACGTGTTCGGATTTCCCTCGGGTTCCTAATGAATGTTACATCTTCTTCCGAGTTTGGATCACCAACGCTAGAGACTGCCATTTCGTCATTCCAATTACAATATGCATTGAAACGTCCTTTCAAAACATTTTTGAAATCTGCATATTTAGCGTTGTTGTCCAACACACCATCACAATTCCTATCAAACCATTTCTTCAAGGAATTGTACTTCTTGTACTCGTCCGTCATAGATGGATAGCCTCCTTGAAAGAATTTACCTATGTGTGGTCGAATTATGTCCCTTCTCCACCGGCGTAAAATATATCTGTCATGTAACATTTTAATTCTACAATGAGACATAGTCTTTAAAATGTGGCAGCAGACAACACATTCACTTTGAAAATTCTTGCAATTGCAATCCAGATACTGATTCCGTGGCCGATATTCCACAATGTAAACAAATCGATTTCCATGAAAATCATTAGATATGGAATAATCTGTTACACTGTACTTCTCAACTCCCTCCACGACATTGAAGTCATGGTGTCTTTCAATTTCACAGTGGTACAACCGCTTCAAATGCTCTGCTGCAAAGGCATCGTAAATAGGTCGAGTATAATGGGTTTGAAGCTGCAAATCCCAATCAAAACCACTACAAGGCGCTGCATGCTTTTTACGTGAGTCAGCTTCTGCTTGAAGTTCCTTCTCATATTTAAATCGCAAGGCTAACTCATACTGCTCGACGAACTGCTTTAAAGAGCTTCGACCGGATATATAACCATAAAAAAATGCATGCATTGACTCACTTCTTTGGGTGTACATCATGCCAGCCCAAAAATAGTGGTTTAGGAAGACAGGGATCCATTTTTCCTTCTCCAAGTATAGATTATGAAACCATAGTCTATGCTGAAGCTCGTATTTTTGAATAAAGCTAGCCCATTTTTCCTCAAATTCGTTGATAGTAATGCTGTTATAGATTATTGATTTAAATTCGGACTTGGCAGTCTTAAAGTCCCACACACCCTTAATCTTTGCAGGCAGCTTTGTCATAATATGCCAAATACAGTACCTATGGATGGTGTCTGGAAGTACCTCTGCAATTGCTGCCTTGATACTCTCACATTGATCAGTGAGGATAGCCGTTGGAGGTGCATTGCTCATTGCTGCCAGCCAAGTAGAGAAAACAAATTTATATGTCTCAATATCCTCACTTGTGAGCAAAGCGCAACCCAAAAGAATAGATTGTTTGTGTTGATTCACACCAACAAAAGATGCAAACGGCATGCGCCATTGATTCACCAAGTACGTTGAATCGAAACAAACAACATCACTAAACTCCCGATACGCATACTTGCAATGTGTGTGAACCCACACTACGTTGCGAAGTCTACCAACATTATCCGTGTCAATTACATAAAAGAATTCATCGTCCTTCATCTGCATTAAAGCGAAAAATTTCTGTATTGCCGCAGCATCGCATGACAATGTCCTCATCCTGCGTTGTTGAAGAATGTAGTTTCGACAATCTTTAGGTGTGCATCCCATTCTATCTGGACCACCTGCTTGTACTTCCAAAAGTCTAATACTTTTGGCAGGTCTAATTCCTGCGATGTCATAAGCTTCAAGTTTTCGTTTTAATGACTTACTTATTTTCCTATGGCAACCAAAAAAACGTGTTAAAGATGGTTGCAACTCATGGTTGTGCTCCTTCGTAACTGTTGTTACGCGACATGAACCATCAGGCAGCACAACACAATTAACTTTGCATTTGCAATCAACCCTTTTACTATAATTCTTAGCAGTTGGTTTTCTACTCTTATCACAAGCGAATGAGACATATCTAGCGTATTCACAACCTCTCTTTTTCGAAGTCTTTTTAAGAACTCCAAATCCATTTAAACGACTATATTCTTTATAAAAAGCAAAAAGAGATTCTACACTACAATAGACCATATCTACAAGAGGGCCTTCCATATATTGTTGGTCTGAAAAATTATCATCATTGGTTGAATCTGTCTGTTCTTCACATTCTTTTTCAGCTTCATAATCCTCTCCGTCACTAACACTTATTGATTCCTCTTGCTCCGATTGATTCATTTCTTCAAAGAGCTTGTTAATAACATCTTCATCATCACTATGCAAATAATGTTCTGGCCCATCGTATGCATCATCAGAATCTTCATGATGTTCATCATTTTGGGATAACAAACTATCATCCTCCTCTAACCCCAAAACATTATTCAATAATTCGTGTAATTGGCTATTCTGACTAGTCGATTCCATTTTGTTAAAATTATATAAAACCAACAACAAAATAAATTATTGATCAACAAATTAAAATAAGAAAGGATGAGAGTGAAGAGTGATAGATGTAGGATAGGTGGTGGAAGGTGATACTCCCTCCGTCCCTATTTACTTGTCCATATTTCCTTTTTTAGTTGTCCCTATTTAGTTGTCCATTTTGACAAATCAAGAAAGGACAACAATTTTTTTCCTATTATACCCTTATTTACACTTCTTGAAAATTGTAAAAGTGTATGTTGTTTCCCTCCAATTTATTTCACTTGAATTCAAATAAGTGATTGTAATTTTGAAGTGAAAAGTTGTCATAAGGGTAAAATTGTAACTTCACTGTGCTAATCATTGTTGCCTTAATCTGTGTGCCATTTCTAAAGTGGACAACTAAAAAGGGACGGAGGGAGTATAAAGAGTAAAGTAAGAGAGAGCAAATAATTATTAAAATGTCAAAGGTGATTTTCATTTTTGGAGGGAAATATAAGAGGTTTTGGAGAAAAAGGGACATTTTCGTCATTTACCCGTGTCTTGTCAATTCATGCCAAAATTTTGACTGACCATCGGCTCCACTTATATTGTGCCACGTGGAAAGTGTTGCGTCCCATTTCAGAAAATGATTTTCTCTCTCTTCTTAAACGTTTTTTTTCCTCTTTCCTACTTTGGTTTTACTTCTTTTTCATTGACTTTTCTTTTCAAATTAATGTTTCAAATTTCTCTACTTCCATACTTGTATAATTTTATTCATGGAAAATATAAAAATATGAAATCCAAAAAGAAAATATTCATTCAATTTCTAACATTTTAAAATTAATTATTTATATTACTAAAAATAGTTAGATAAAATGATTTGTTAATTTACAAAATATAATTAATTACAATTTTTTTTATTATAACATTTTTTTCTTTTTGTAAGTGTAAATAAAATTTATAAATTTTAAATTACATAAGTTTTTATACTAATTTCATGAAATTAAAAAAACGGAAAGCATCCATAAATACCTATATAAATACATATTCTTTCCGTTAATTTATATGATATTTTATTCTTGAAATTCAAGCTAGGTGAAATTTTTCATCACTTTAACCTTTTTTATTTTTCTTGCTATTTAATTTTTGTGGACTTCTCAAACATATACGATACTATAAAATTTTTATAGGGTACATCTATATAGGATCCTTCAAAAAAAACAAATTATGCATTATCTAAGAATTTAATCATTTTAAAGAAATATGATAAATTATTTCCAATGATTTTATTATTTAACGACGATATATTAAGATGTCTTGTTAATATTTGATTTAAATAAAAATAATCAATAAAATTACGAGTCATATCAACAAGAAAAAGCACTATCAACAATATCAAAATAAAACTATAAATTAAATTACGAAGTAAATGCAATAAAATTTTATTATTATAAAGAGAAACACATGAATACTAACAAAGAGAACAATTATTTTTTTTCAGTTTTGAAGAGGGTTATACGTAAAATCATTACGGACCATTTATTAATAAAATAATAGAATGTAAAAATTTATCCTAAAAAATCAATGTCTATTAGTACTTAAATAATTTTTAATTTTATATTACTTTGGTAAATATGATTGTAAAAGTTTATATTTGAATTGTTTCACAAAAATTGAAGATTTTTCACTATTATAAGTCGAATCATTATGATGAAATAAATGTAATAGATATAGTATTATATGAGTTATGCTCTCTCACAAATACAAGTCAGTTGAATGCGATTATAGAAGCATAATCAATAATCGGATAATACAATTAGTTATGGTACATGTCAACAAAATAAAATAAAACTAATGAGTGAAGTAAAGAAAAAAAAAGAGTAACGTAAGAGAGAGAAAATAAGAAAGAAAAAGTCAAAGAGTGGTTTTCTATTTTGGAGGGAAAACCACAAGTAGTTTTGTCACCTAAGGGCTATTTGGTCATTTCGCCGTGTCTTGCCAATTCATGCCAAAAAAGTGTCTTGCCATTTAGCACTACTCAAAAAGTAAATACAGAAAGTAACATAACTTGTAGATGATTTGCAGATTTCTCATGCTTTTGAAAACTCTTCTGATATAAAATATAATATATTTTATTTAATTGTATTATTATATAAATATAAATAAAGCATATCATTGTCCACTATAATCCAATTTTTAGGAGAATTAAATATGACAGATAAAGAATATATATCTTGAGTATGGAACACATGTTGGATTTTATTGTCATGACAAAATCTTTCCAAACCCTAAAATAATATGCTACACACTATTATTTTTTATTTTTCGGCCCATGGCTCGATTTGTTTTATGGTTTGATTAATTTAAATTTATGAATTTTTTATGATTTTTTTTTTTGAGATAGTATTTTGTAAACAGTTTTTTTTTTATACTTCTCTTGTGATTTAAGAATATAAATCTTGTAAAAAAATGTTGGACTACGTCACAAAAATTTGCAATTGATTTTGTTTTGACATTATTAGCCGTACACACAAAATAGAAAATAGATTTGGTTAATTAAGAAACATTTTTTTTAATTTAGCAATTTCTTTTAATTTTTCTAAAGCACATTAGTTAAAAAAAAATTCCTAATTATACTGAAAACTACCTAATTAGACCTATATCTCAAATAATTACATATCTTATCACTAATTAAGACTTTCCTATTATATATTACATAAGATACACCTAGTTATATATATTTTTGCTACCAGATAAATTAAAATAGGGAGAGACGCTAGCGAGATAGTCATGTATCTCAGATACATATGAGAGTGGTGATCAAGATGGGAGAGATGTGAGCGGGATTTGTTATGTATCTTAGATACATACGAATTCATTTGGATACAGTGTATCTAAGAACAAACTACATCTAATTTTGACTCCATATATTTCGAGATACATGAACCTAGACGTATCTGAATGCACCAAAAAATCTGATAGAATTCATAATATTATAAATTAAAGTGTATCTAAGTAATTAATTATATTGAAATCTAACAAGTGCCAAAATAACATAATTAGAATATATATAAAGTTTGACAACAAATCACTTCATTATTGAATAATAATTATATAAATATATCAAATATAATTATTGCAAACACTTTAATTCACAAAAAAGAAGAAGATAGATTTAAGTAGCTAGAGAATAAGTAATAACAAAACGAACCTTTAGATTCTTTTCGATCAATCGCAGAAAGTAACGCATATATCCTATAGGATATTTTCATAACTAACTTTTAGATTCACGAACTTGAAACAACAAACGAAAACCTCAAACTTCAATTTAATTTTCAAACTTTTTTTTTTGGAAACTCTTAAAATAATTTCTATATATTTTTGTGTTTATATAATTGTGCGTGGAACGGGACGTCAGGGAGTTCAAGTTAGCTGGTAAGGTTATTTATAATATTTTTCCTTTATAGCTTCTTTTTTTTCCCTTTTTTTAAAAATTCATATCGAAGAAAAAGTTTTCTATTAATTCAAATATCGTATTTATGATCCTTATTTTGTCTTTTTTTTTTTGTCCTTTTCCCTTTTTAGCAGTCAGAAATTGAGGATTTTCAATCGTGTATCGAAGATCAAGTCTTCAATACATACTCAACAAGACGAGGAAATAAATTTATCATTTCACTATAAATAAATTAAAATTTCTACAAGAAAATGCTTAATCATGATCAATAATGTTGTAAGTTATTACTAATATTAGACAACAACCTAATTTTTTGTCTATAAAGTTGGACAATATATCTAAATGATGACCTAAAAGTCGTTTTACTCTTAAACTAGGCAAACTATAATTCAACCAATCGTTAAATTTCAAATATCAGATTATTATAAAAAGAATAATAATATCAAATCAAATAATAAGTATAATAACAAGAGAGACCAAAACAAAAAGACAAACAATAATTCTCAACTTATTTAATTGGCAAGCTACGACAGCTAGCATTAAATGTTTGGAAATTTAAAAAGTATATCTTCTTGTAGCATAATATACACAAATTTATTATTATTTAAAAAATATATATATTTTATATGCAGAATTTATTGTTTGATTTGAAAAATAATATTTATTTATTATAATATTAAATGATGAAATAAATACACTAGCCGCCAACGCTATTTATAACTTGCCCTACCTAAGTGCATTAATTCCGAGCTTATCTGAATCCAATAATTTTAATTTAGATACGTATCATATGATTAAAGAATTTTGAACTAAACAAATCAAATAAGTTGATTATCAAACGCAAACTGATAAAATTCAAATGAGTTTATTTCACCCCGATCTACATAAAATTTGAACTAAAATTACTGAAGTCTACTAAACGCATAACTATCACTCTAGCTCCGCCCCTGTCTATAGGTTATTAAGGCTGCTTCAAACAAAGTTGTGCCTCGTTTTCATCGTCAAGTTGGGTTTTCCTGTAGATTTGTTGGCTTATACTAACATTTATTGAAACCGATATCGGTATGTTGTCACAATTCTATTGATATACGTGTACGTTCAAGATTAGAATTGTGTACACGATAATATTTTTAATTCTTATTTCGAATTGACGTTAGTAAATATTGCCTAGTCTAAAGTTGTTTTCAACCCAAATTTCATATTCAACCAATGAGTACATTAGAATAAACTGTTTGTCTACTTCACAATTTGTTTCATCGACTCTGCTAATGCGAAAAGCTTTGTAAAACTAAATTACTTATGAATTTATCTGCATTTACTATTTTTAATATTTGTTTATGTGCATAGGACGATAATATATTATTAAAAAAAATATGACTATATAATAATTTGATTGATTAGGAAACATATATATATATATAAGAAAATCAATACTTATTCAAATAAAAAAATCTAATCCGATGTGATTGAATTTTATTTTATCAATTATAAGAGCCTAAGAGGTTTGAATTAGAGATTAAATCTCAATACAATGAAATATAGAACAAAAAAAATTAATTTTCAAATAGAGTACATATAAATTACAAGAACATAACATATGTTGCTCGAATCCTTAAAGAATATTGTTAGCATTTGTGTCAGATTCTCCAAAAATACATTCATTTTGGATGATCCGACACATGTTCAAAGATATTTTTTTGAAGAGTTCGAGCAGCATAGACATTTATAGAACGAAGGTCTCTCCAAGTAGGAATGTCCTCATAATCTTATCTCCCATTCCATCTGCATAAGGAAACATGTGACCACTACCTTTAAGTTCGTGATATCGAACCCAAGGTAGTCGTTCTGCAACATATCGTTGCAGAACGACTGGTACAAGACCGTCTTCATCCCCTTGCCATATGTGAACAGAGCCTTCATTGTTAGGGAACGGGTCCTCGAGATCCATAGGGTCGAATTCCCATGTCTTAATTCCAATTATCATGTCTCGATGGATGGACTCGAACTCCCCTTGTTGTCTAATTTGTGCCTGAGGCCATGAATAAACATTTTTTTCGATACTCAAACATGTAATATACTAAAAATATACAGTACTATACAGAAAATTTAAAAATAACAGAGTATAGTTTATGTACATCAACCAAATATAGCACACTAGAAATAGCTTTTTTAGTACTGACACCGCGGAACATTATGCAAAGTTGTACATAAAGGAGATAGTCAGACTACATGGGACGCCCGTCTCCATTATTTCAGACAGAGGAGCATAGTTCACAACACTTTTTTGGAAGTCGTTTCAGAAAGGACACTTAACATCAAGCTCTACCTTTACATATATTATGTTCTTTTTTTTCAAATGAACGAACGATGGAAAATGAGGGCACGAGAGAAGGGGTGAACGTAGTCTTGTTACAACAACGCGATAGCTATTCATTATAAGCTTGTGTACTACATTATATCAACAAGATTAACACAATCAAGTTCTCACCCGATAAGGTTCTTGCGAGGCATCAAACCTCGGGGCTAATTGTCTATCCTGAGTTGAAAAGATATCGGGGCTGTGAGCTGCAACGCTAGAAGAAGGGAAAAACTTCTGAGTGTTCCACCAATAAGTCAGCCAAGGAAGATAGTGAGCAACTCGAACTGTCCATAGATCCGGGGCTGGCATATCGTAGTATGATTTTCCTGTCAAATTTGCAGGAAAACCCGGCCACCATATGCCAGCCACAGGCGCTAGAAGCCCTGCTCCCGCCAATCTGTTACACATTTGTTAAGTGAGTTGACACAATTTGCAGACAAAATAGTATCTATTACAACAACATACACAACGTAGTCCCATAAAGTGGAGTCCAGGAAGAGTAGATTGTACGCAGACCTCAGAGGTAGAGAGACTATTTCCGATACATTACCTATGAGGAATATATTTAAGACAGCCCCAAACTGCTTGTCCACCCATGGAAAATCCTGTTACATAGAATTTGGATCCCAATTTCAATTGATCAGCTAGCTCCTCAACATCGAGAGCTAAGCTCTTAGGCGTTCGTTGTGGATGAGGATCACTTTCCCCATAACCAGGTCGATCAAACGAAACAATATATATTCCCAAACTCTCAATAACATCCTGCACCATCATAAGAATTAGCGACAAACAAATTCTATAGTGACCTATAACTACAGTGTCGGAATCAGGAATTTATGAAACTAACTACAATGTCACATCTTTAGACCCTTTTGCCATTGCACTAGAATATTTTCAAAACATAGTATAATATTTTGACGAATGGGATACATAATTGAACCTCGATCCCTTATTCCTACCTAGCTCCGCCCCTGCCTACAAGATCACGAGAAAAGAGAAGGTAACAAATGGATTACATGAGAAAGTGTGCTGGCAATAACAACATCATGTCTACAACAATCAAATCCATGGATGAACACAATTTTGTACTTTGCTTCATCTTTCGGAACACCTTGTTCTTTATACGCCAAATGCCTTCCATCGGAGAGTTTTATTCGTGGTGCAGTGATGGGAGGGCCTCCGGGGGAACCACAAATTTTCGGAGGAGGTGGCTTAATTGCTTGATAAGCAAATGCCAAGAAACCAATCAACAAAATTACAAGTATTTTTCCAGTCATACCTGAAGAGCCAGAGCACAATATGGAAAATAAGGACACAAAATGTTTGTTACAAATCTCACATCAGCAAAACACAGGTGACATGCTATAAGGAAACAAGCATTAAACCCTTCTGACACATTTTAAAGCCGTACAAGCCTATTGCAGACAATATCACTAGTGGATTCGGCTGTTACAGATGACTTACCCCTAACTACAATTCGAAAAAAAAACACAATATTTGTATCAAAGTGCATTTCATGAGATTAATCAACCCAAAAATGTTGGCTCAAACCTTGTAATTTTTGTGCTAAAAATTTCATTTATTAAGTACAAATAATCTATTTAGAACACAATAAGCAAAATCAAAATTGTGATTCAGAATTCATAAACTAAAAATCCTGATTCCGCCTCTGAATCAAGAGGGGTATCTCATTACTTATCTCATCATAAAGCAAAAATTAGAATTAAAAACCACAACTTTACACAAATAAATAATAAGTTTCACATTCTTTAAAATATGACCACAGTTAAAACTTTTAGAAAAGAAAACAGAGAAAATTAGAGGTAAAGAACCTGAAAAACTACAGAAATTTGCTATCTCCTTGTGAATGATTTTTGAGATGAAACAATTATTTTTTTAATACTACCATTTCCAACAGTTCCAAACAAGGCAATTAAACAACAAGATTGGGACAGACTAAAAGACAAAATTAGGTAAGAATTTAGTACTCTTCATGAAGGTCAAGTTGGGCCGGCCCATGTTAATGAAGCCCAAAGAATTGTTTGAATGGAACAATTTCATGAATATACAATAATAAAGTAGTTTTATTTGTATTAAATATAGACAAGTTTTCATTTAAATTAAAAATAGCCTAAAATTAGCGATAGAGGCAACAAAATGACCATATTCATATATAATGTATCGATATGGTATAAATATTATATACTCATATATAGATGATGTATAATTATATATAAGAGATATGTATATACATTATTTATATAATAAAGTACACATTGCAAAAAAAAATATTCAAGTTCAACCAACTAAAATCTCCTCCTCCATGTTTTATTAATTATAAATAACTTGCAAATACACATAATTATACAAAGATTCACAAGTCCAATAAATGAACAATAGTAAACATAATAGTTAATTAATATTTTTTAATATAATCCTCCCACATATATATATGATCTCTTCACATCGAACATGAGTCTTTTTAAAATGAAATTAAAATTATGAGTCATTTTTTATAAAATATAAACTTCTGGTTTACATTTTTTTTTGTAAAAAATGAAATCACAAACATGAAACTAATTAAATTTTATAATTTATTAGAATTTGAGATTTGAAATCAAAATTTCAAATTGAAGTTGAAATTTTATTCAAATATTATAAATAAACACTGATTCTAAATTTAAATTTAAAATTTGAGCAGACATCTCCATAAATTATTGGGGCAAAAAGCAATTTTATTTAATAAAATTAAAATGCTAGAATTATAGCATGAAACTTTTTGACTTGGTGTAAAGTCATATCAATTTGCCAAATGGACTTGTTGATTATAATTCAATTCATCATTTAAATAAGTTGCTATATATTCTCTTGAACAATTTCAAATCAATGCTAACGATGTCACTAATATTCGAAACAAACAAAAAATATATTTATTTCAAAATTCTGAATTAATATTCATGCAATTGATGAACTATTTCCTTGAAATTAAGTCACAAAATAATTTATGCCGGGAATATTCAAAGATATACCAGAATTCATGTTTAAAATATGATTGAAATTTAGTCATTTTTACTTAACTTATGTCATTTCAGTCTGAAGTTCATATATATATGACTAAAATTCAAGTAAAAATAATAAAATCAAACAAAAATGACTGAAATTTAGTCATATATAATTAAATTTAGATGAAAATAATTAAAGTCCAATCATTAATTTAATTTTTTAAAACCAAACTTCATACACCACATATGTATGGAATCTTTTCTTTCTAGACTAGAATAAAAAAGGTGTACAAATAATGGGGTGCTGCCTTCCTTTTTTCTTAAAACCTTGAGGCACATATATGCCTATTTAGATAATTTTAAGGATGTGTTTGATAGGAAAAAAATATTTTTTGAAAAACATATTTTAAATTATTTATGTTTAGTTGGTCAAAATATTTTTTTTTAGGAAATAAGTTACTTGAAAATCAAGAAAATAACTTTTCTCATAGAACCATGTAAAATAAATTCCATAAATGACATTCCACAGCCCCTCCACTCCTATCCATCCAACCGGCACCAATTAACGCCATAGTTTGAGATACATTTTTTGTTTATTTACCAAACACTATAATTTTTTTATAGAAAATTCTCTAATTTTGGAGATCATTTTCCTCGATAAGCATACAATAAAATGTTTTTTTTTTGTTTTTCATCAGGTGTCCAATATTTATGTTGGAGTTCAATTAAATTTGAATTTGCGCATTGCAAAATTCATTTATGAAGACGACGTTTCCAGATAGATTCCATTTCTAAGATTTGAACATGAAACCTTTAATCATCCCACAAAAAAAAGTTAGATTTTAAAAATTGTTCTAAGTTGAAAGAATATAATAAAGAGTCCATTATAATGCAGCTGGTTTTAATTAATTATATGCTGTATGAATTAGTGCATTGACATGAGTGATGACTTAGGATATTTAAGAGTGTACTTTGGTTACTAATTAAGGTAATACCACTTCCTATGAAAATTTCCAAAACAGGAATTATGGGCAAATCATCTTTACATTTTGAAATGACTTGTCAGTCCTTTTATATTATATTTATATATTTTTATAATATATGGTGGAGTTCCTTTATACTCTGAACAGTGTGCCCATACTTTGATGATCAAGATTCTTACTTAAAAAGAATTAGTAGTAATTTTTTTCCAAATTAATCACAATCATAATTTTTCTAAAAGTAATTTGGGAAAGGTTCTCTATTAAAAAGACAAGTCTTATTACTCTAAATATAAAGGCAAGTTATTCCTATTAGGAGTACTAATTGAATGCTTTTTAAGGAGAAACCCTACCACCGGATCATGGTGGAATGAATACGATATCGTTCTATCTTCAACTAAAAGTCTTGTGTTCAAGTCCAATATATGGAGGAGCACCAACTTTCCATTTATTGGGCCTTATGCGGCCCAATTATCAATTTATGCAGTTTAACGCACGTATTAGAAATGAAAAATTACATAAATACACAATTTAAGATATTATAATTTCCAATATTTCCTAGATTTTTTTTAAAAAAAAATCTCCTCGAGAGAGGATAGCTATCCCCTCTCGGATATATCCATATCCCCTCTCGTATGCATCCCCCCTCTGGAATACATACTTATCCTTTCTCTGATACATCTCTTTTCCCTCTCAAATACATCCCTCCCATTAAATAATGTATCATTTGCAATGTATCGGACAACCAAGGAATGTATCTGAGAGCAATGAAAAATCTGAAATTTTTGTAATTGGAAAAACTTTTGAGGTAGGATGTAATTAGCTCCCAAATGTATGGGATTTCTGTAAGTTTCCAATTAGAAAATATATGATTTTTTTTCTTAAAACAAAAATAGGAACCCTAGCTTGAAGTGTTATTAAATCATATTAATTTACTAATATGGGTAATGGTGCAATGTTAGGACTATTTCGTCTTTAATCAGATGTATCGATTTTGAGCCTTGAATATCAAAAAAATCATATTGGGAGTGTCACTCCTGGATGGATCCTGCAATGCACAATCCAAATTTAGTTAGGACTTCAACACGGGCTCTAGACACCGAGTGAAAAAACAAAAAAAATCATATTAATTTTTGTGAATTTATTTGACTAGACACAATTGTTTAATTAAAAAAAGTAGGTTTAAATAAACTAAATTAGAAGGAGTGTTTAAAACAAAATGTTAGTTTAATGTGACAACTTGAATAGTTGGGACCACATGCCAAAAGCTAATTTAAGGAATTTCATCTGACATTTATATATGGGAGGGAAGAAAAAAGTATTGCTTAGTTTATTATTTTTAAGCTGTACAACAAATAAAGAACCAAATCCTAGAATCCAATTCAGGTGTTAAAGAATACTGACAACATAATAATAATAATGATAATAATAATAATCATAAAAGCATACTGCATAGATAGTACTTTAACCGAAAACTAATCACTCCAACTTTGATAATGTATATTCTAGAGAAACCTCAATCGTTTTTGTGTCTTGTGGATTTCAACCGCTTATATAACACTAAAATTTTGAAAATATTTGGATGATCATTTCATTTTGCAAGTTGAAATATATACAACTGATGACATAATAGTAATGAGTTAAAGGTATTTAAATATGCAAATTCAAAGCTAAAGTATTTAAATAATTAATTAAGACCAATTTAACATGTCTATATATTAAAAAATAAAAATCACCATTGGCTCTCTTTTAGATAATGGACAGAAGAGATGTGAGTGGTGTTTTGTAGTACTTTGGATATGTCAAGGATTTATTATTTTCAAAAGACATAATATATAAACATGATCCTTAACTTGATTTCAACGAACGACTATGTCCTCCAACTTTGAGTATACACAAGTAGACACTTAAATTTGTATAAAATTGAACAAGTAGATACACATGTTCTACATGGCATAATACACGTAAGACACAAAATTGTCACGTAGGATGCCATGTAGGACGAATGTGTCTATTTATTCAATTTTATACAAGTTTAAGTGTCTACTTGTGCACATGCACCCAAAGTTAAAGGTCATAATTGCCTTTTCAAAACTTTTTAAGGAACTAAAAAAAGTTGATTTGCTAGGTACTTACAACTGTCAAATTTGCAAGTTGTTTGGTACATGTTCCCCCCTTGAGTTAGAAGGGGAAGTACACAATATAAGTTGGCATAAAAAGAAAAAAAACAAAAGACTCAACAAAAAGTTCAACAATATTGTACATGAGTTATTTAGTGATATTGTTTGATTTGATGCGATGTTTAATTAAATATTTTTATATAAAATAAAATAGAGAGTGTTAATATATAGTTTTAATTGTTACTTTCTCCATTCACTTTTAATTATCATGTTATGTTTTTTCGAAAGTCAATTTGACTAATTTTTAAAATTAAATTAGATTTCATTAATTCGATTATTTTAACAAAAAATTTAAATATTCAAAAATTATACGAAAAATACTATAAATTGCAAGGTTTTGCATATCAATATGATGAAAAATACATCGTAAAATGTTAGTAAAAAAAAGTAAAATTATGACAATTAATTATAGACGGAAGGAGTATTATTGAGGTTGTAAACTTACGTATTATGTGAACTTGTGAGATATTTTTTCTTCTTTTTGGACATGAAATTCACATTTAATGTGTAATATGCAACATGGAAGTCTGTCAGTCTTTCTCCTTGATGCATTCTCAATACGGCCCCCCTCCATAATAGAGCATCACATACAACTCCTTAGGAACTCAGCTTCCTCATTGAGTTTTGCAATCGTACTACAAGAATTTAATTTAACTCTGATATCATATTTTTGTCACAATTCAAATTCATAGCTAATATTGTCTATTTTTCCCATAGACCTCACATATTTAGCTTTTAAGCTACAATATTATCAAAACTACTTTTAAAAGGAAAATTTTATCAAGTAGTAATACTTTATATGGATCGACTTCATATCATAACAACTAGAATAACATAGTTATATCATTTGTTACTCCCCACCCCATCCACTAATTAAAGTTGGGTGTTGGGTGGGTTGTGGTGGGGGGGGGGGGTGTTTGGAGGATGGATTGTAGTAGAGCTTAAACAACAAATAATTTTGTACTAATATTTTTTGAAGTTTCCTAAGGTCCCATGTTTTTATGCTTTCTTTTATTTATTATCCTATACTATGATGGCTATAACTTAGTAGACACATATATATAGGTGGCCCTCTAATCTATTTGTCCAATACAACTAAGTCTTTCATCACAACATAATATTTTAAAATATTTTTTTCTTTTATCAATATGGCAAGAAGTTTAGAGCCTCTAATTGTTGGGAGAGTAATTGGTGATGTTATTGATTCATTCAATCCAACAATAAAAATGTCAATCACTTATAACAACAAATTAGTTTGCAATGGCCATGAACTTTTCCCTTCTGCTGTTTCTTCTAGACCTAAAGTTGAAGTTCAAGGAGGAGATATGAGAACTTTCTTCACACTGGTACTTTAATTAATTCTTACTATACATCTTTAGTCGAGGGTTTTTCAGAAACAATATCTCTATCTTCACTAGGTAGGAACAAGACTGTTGTTGCGTACATACCACTCTCCTCAGACTAATTTACTTGTGGAATTACATTAGATTTATTGTTATTGTTGTTGTTGTTGTTTACATATACTAGCAGTATCTATAAACTAATTTTAGAGGATCAAGTTATATATATGTTATTCGGATTTTTTAAGAATGTAGTCACACCTATATCGGATCCTTCAAAAATGCAGTGCTTCTAAAGATCCACACATATAGTAGCTCCTTGATATTTTTAAAGAGTCTGAGTGACAGAGCTATCAGATCATATTTACATGTTACAACAAATCATAACTCATCTTATTTTTGAGATTATGAAACTCAATTTTTGTAGAGTCTTATCTATAGATATCGATTGTTGATATGATAATGTAATTTTTTTTATACTAATGATATATATAACTTAATAAGGTCTTTTAATATGTATAACAATTATCTTTTTTTTTTTGGTTTTGCAGGTCATGACAGATCCTGATGTTCCTGGACCTAGTGATCCTTATCTGAGAGAGCATCTACACTGGTATGCCCTAAATTAACCAAATGATGAACTAGAAAATGATACGAGTTTAACTTTTATACATTGATAAAATAATTTTTTATGTATATTATCAGGTTATTGAAAGGATATTTATAACTAAATTTTTTTATAAAAGATAAAATTTGTAGTTCTATCAGTTAAAAGTTATTTGATAATATTGTCGGTGGATATTAGTTAAACTCAAATTAAAAATATTTTTACTTAGAAAAATTACATCACAATTCCCTCGTCCAAATTACTAGCCAATGGCTATGCATATATACTACTAGATTTGGATATGAGGGAAAATGGGCAAAAAAATACTCTTCTGTATCAAAATAAGTATAATTTTAACTTATTTCACGTCTATTAAAAATAATAAATATAAGATATAACTACGTAGTTATTCCTATTTATTAAGCCTTTTTTTTCTTTTTAAGAATTGAGAACTATTTTTTTAAAAAAAATTCTTTAATAAAATGCTATAGTTGGAAACATAAATTACTATTTTTTGTCTTGAATTTCTAAATCAATAATCATTTTGGAATATTTTCTTGCTAAATTGACACTTATTTTGAGACGGAGAATATAAACCCTAACAATACTAAGTATTATTGTAGTGGTTCCTTAATGATAAACTATCACTATGGAAAATTAAATAGAATTATGTTAGCTACGAATAATTTAACGATGAAGTTTATTGCTAATTCTGACAACAAAAATTAACAGTGTTTTACTGATTTGTTTAACAGGATAATAACTGACATTCCAGGTACAACTGATGCTACTTTTGGTAAGTTTTCAGTATTTTCTGCAAGATTAATTACAACCACAAATATGGCAAGAAGATAAATTAAGATAATTTTTTTATTATTAGTACTTTAATTTATATATATATTCTATTAGTTATAAGATCAACAATATTATATGAGGGTGAATATTGTAAGTTAAACATGAGAAAATCATTTTCAAATGTTTTATACTAATATAAAAGTCGTTATTTCTACAGAATAAAAATTCCTTTCGAAATAAGAAATAACCTCTCTAGCCTATGGACGGAAGTCATTTTACTTATAACTATTTCAATGATATTATTACTCTTTTCTACTACTCAAAAGTGTCATCAAAACATATTGCTGATAGTGTTGTTAATATCTTTAATATATATTTTATCTAGAAACTAATTTTTACTATCCTACCTAATGCAAGAAAATATTTTTTTAGCAATACAAAAAATGACTTTTGTCATATTAAACACATTCTAATAATGATCACATTCGGAAAAAAAATATAAGTAACATATAAGATGATAAAATGACCACTTTTGAAATAAATATATAAATTAAATAACATATACTTGATCAAAACAGGAAGAGAATTGGTGAGCTATGAGATCCCAAGGCCAAATATTGGGATTCATAGGTTTGTGTTTGTTCTCTTCAAGCAGAAAAGCAGGAGTTCAGTTAGTCAACCAACTTCTAGAGATCATTTCAACACTCGAAATTTTGCCCAAGAGAATGATCTTGAACAACCTGTTGCTGCCGTCTTCTTCAACGCACAACGTGAAACCGCTGCGCGGAGACGCTAAATAAATATTGATATTTCGTTAGTCATTTTTCTTACAACTATCTTGATCCGACTTAACATATGGTATGAACCATTGAATTTGATATCATTGAGTGTTGTCTTGTATTTCAATATTTCTCTGGTCAAAAAGTTTTTGCTTTATATGCCTGTGAATCTCAATTTATGTGATACATTTTTCTTGTTAATGTGTTTTATAGAAGAATGACATTCTTATATAAATAAAAATAATGTAATCTTAAATTTTCAAATTAAGTTATTTAATGAAATAGCTACAAAAATATCTATGACATGTTTCTTTTAAAAGCCTATATTCTTTCTTAAATTATAGATGTGTTTTTCAATGTTTGGTTTGAATTAATCTATCTTAAAAAAACATGAGACCCACCCATTTGATTATAATACTCCCTTCGTTTTATTTTATGTGATACTTTTCAAATTTCGAGATTCAAACAAGTCTATTTTTTACTGTAAGTTTTTCATAGATCTTTTAAACATTTTGAATTATCAGTTATTGTGACTTATAATACTTTTTACGTAGTTTGCAAATATATAAATTTCATTTCAAAAAAATTAAAGATTCCATGCGCAAATTACCGGTCAAACTTTAACTTTTTAACTCTCGAAAAATGAAAAGTGTCACATAAATTGGAACAGAGGAAGTACTATGTATATACAAGATACGTACACTTTTGTGTCCAGACAAATTTTGTTAATACTATAATCAAACTTTTGTATGATGACACATTTGCTTGAATATTTTTTGGATGTTATAGTAAGATGATGTTACAAAACATATAATATCAAGCCAAAATCAAATAAAATTAGGATTTTATAGTAGTGTTACTATAATAAATGACTGTTATAAAAAAGACCAATCGTATATAAATACACTAGACGACATTCAAGATGCTAAGAATTTATTAATTTTTACTCATGTGGTTGGACACTTTTTTATGTCCCGAGATTTATTGAAAATAACATTTATATACGATAGAAGTAGGGATAAGGTGTATATTCAAACCCCACTTATGATTCTATACTAAATGTATTATAATTGTTTGTAGACAATTTATCAAAGTACATGATATATTTTTATGTGGACAAAAATTGAATATTGAAAACCCTAAAAAACATTAAAAGAAAAAAACAGTTCATAAAAAGAAGTGTTTTTTTCCCAGTTGTGCACGTAGAATAATTATTAGTACAACTTTTGAAATTGATTGAATATATTGACTCCACGCTTGTTCTTTTGTATATACGTACCTTTTCAATACACTAAGGGGTCGTTTTGATAGCGGCAACTAATAATTATGGTAGATTATATTGATGATTAATAATAATGATAATTGTCGATAATGAATGATGGTTGTTATGATAATATAATTGATAATGGCCATTGTAAATATGTGATGGCTAGTAGCGATGACGACTGACAGATATTGATAGTTGATAATGGTGATCAGTGATGATAACGTCCTGCAGTAAATCATTTTATTTTTTAAAAAAAACACTTGAATGGATAGCGTCTCAATGATATTAAGATGTTATAGCTTTAAAGATATTTATTTCTATTTAGACTCATTAAGTAATTTTATAATCATACAGTTTGTAACTAGAATTTATTCTTATTTTTAAAAGTTGTATAATATAGCTCTTAGAAATTTATTTTTCAGGGGAATGTTAGACTATTGTCTAATATATATTCGTAATCTTATATATAAAACATTAGACTATTGTCTAATATTTTATAATAACTTATAGAATTTTAGTCCATGATTAAAAAAAGATTCAAAATATTTTAATTTGACAAAAAATAATTGAGACTGTGATCTAAGAAGTCCATAATTACAAAAATAAAATAAAAAGAGAATTATTTACTAAATAGTTGTTCCAAAAAGAGACCACCGATGAAAATTTCTAAGTGATCCATGGTTTACTTTGATCATGGCCCAATATTGTTATCACCCAAATCCAATGGGCTTTTAGCCCATCAGAATTCATATGTTTTTAGGGTTTTTGGCCCATTTAGGTATAAGATCATCTATGCTAGATATAATCAATTCGTATATACATCTATATCTATATCTATATCTATATCTATATCTATACGTATTAGAAGAGTGGGTAAGCTCCTTAGTATCGACATGTATGCTTGATGTCTCTTAAATTATTTTTGAGGGTATTTTTGTCTTCTTACCATCTATTTGTTATTTTTGTATAGCTTAACATGAGTGTGTCCTACTTTTTTACTCTCTATTTTGTTCCTATCTTCTTTTTATTGCTTATATAAATAAATTATTCCATGCAAAATATTACTCCCTCCGTCCACAATTAATTGTCATGATTTCCTTTTTTAGAGTCAAACAATAAGAACTTTGACCAACATGTTACGATGTATATTTTCATCATATTGATATGCAAAAAATTGCAACTTATAGTACTTTTCGTATAGTTTTTGAATATCTAATTTTTTTTTTAAAAAACATCGAATTAACGTAATCTAATTTAACTTTAAAAATTAGTCAAAATTGACTTTCGAAAAGCACAACATGACAAATAAAAGTGGACAGAGGGAGTAAATAGAACAAACTTTATTACCTTTTTAACACTCTTAAAAAGAAATTATATAAAAGTTTTAGTTTACTCTCCTCATTTCATCTGTGCCACATAAATTCTATATTAAATGGATTTTGAGGTTTTTTTTAACTTAGTTCAAAATAAATGAATTGTTCAAAGTTCAAAATAAATGTTTGAATTTTTTCCCCATTTTTTGCCCTTCATTTACATTTTTTAGGTAATAAGTTCAAGATAGTTAATTAATTGCTCATATTTATAATTTTACTTTGAATTATTTATATTTTCAAGAATAGTATGACAATAACTAAAAGCGTAAAACTGAAAAATGATGTTCAATTTATATCCTAAACTTTTTTAAAAATAGATATGCATTACCATACAAATTCACTTAATTTATAGACTAAAGAGAGTAGCGTCTATCGGCCCGTACTTGCACAAGCTCCTTGTGTCTAGTATGAATATAAATGTTGATTCAGATACAAAATAAATACTTTTTTTTCATTTAAAAAAAAATAAAAATCTCTATGAACAGCATACACAATGTTCCAGCAATAAGAAGGAAAAAAAATTCTCTGCTACGAGAACATGCAAGTCCGATATGATGAGCTCAATTGAAAAAACATTAATAGAAATAATTGAACTTTATGGTTGAGATCATTAATGAATACTAGGATATTGATATTTGTATCAGGAGTAGAGATAATTATGATTTATGGGCAAGTAACAGTTTGGAGTTGCAGTGCTTTTAATGTTTCTTGTTTTTTCTTCTCCTTGGTTACATGGAGAGATGGGGCGGAGTTATAAATTCAGATTATTAAAATATATAATATACTTTTTTTTGAAATATTAAAAGTAACAAGTAATTAAAGTGAGATATATTTTTAACATAATGAACAAATAAAAATAAATGGAAAAAACGCAAATTAACTATTCAAAATTTGATATTATGAGAATCTTGGATGAGACTGACTTTGATATTATGACATTCAACATACCTTCATTCTAAAAGCTTGCTCAAAAGAATACTAATCTCTTAATTGCCCGGTATAAGACTCTTTCACACGGACGTCCTGAGTTTATTACCAAAAGAAATATAAATTAGCAGCAAATGAATTTTGTAACCAAACGACAAAATTCCTCACTAATCCCATTTAATATTGTGATGAATTTTCTAAAAATTCAATTAGCTACTAGCTGTTTAACAATAAAATAGCAACAAAGTTCATACTCCCTTGATCCACAATTGATTGGCAGGTATACTAAAAATAGATGTCCAGGATTAATTGTCAATTTAAACAATCAAGAAATAATTAGTCACTTTTTTCCAATTCTGCCCTTAATGATTGTGTAGTTCAATTGAAAAGTTATGTAGACTTTTGGTATTCTTGATATAGTAAGGTTATATTAGTCAAATTACACCTTGTATTAAATTTTCCTTGAGGGATGTGCATGACCTTACCCTGACAAACAATTGTGGACAGAGGGAGTAACTAATTTCTTTTTCTAGGTAGTCGAGTCTCACCATTAGCTATTCTCTTGATCCACAAAAAAATCAGACCTGAAAAGACGTGTTAAAGACATTATTAAGTATAACAAAATATATTTTCCTTAACCGTTTAATTTTTTAAACAAGATCATTACAAACTTCAACCGTCTAAAAAAATAAATTTAAATCAAACAGATCTCAAACAAATTAAAAGATTTGTTCAACAATATTATCGATACTCATAATCTGGTAGTTGTTATAGTTTTTATTGTAAAAGACAAGTACACCATCAAACATCATATTTATAAATGGAAAAGATCATTTTAGATCATATCCTTAAAACTCTCCTTTTTTGCCAATTGGCAAATATACTTCTCTTCAAAAATGTCTGTCCTCTTAATTAAAAAAAGGAAAAAAAATTTCATGGACCAAATCGATTTCTATTGATTTTTTGGATCGACGCAGTCCATTAGTTTTTAATATTCAATTTTGACCCTATAATATACTTTATTTGAGAACCATAAAAGATCAAAAAAAAAAAAATCCCTTTACATATTAGCCCGAAAAGGTTAGACACTTTCAACACTCTTTACTCAAAGCAGGTAAAAATAATTCAAACGTTTTATATATAATATAATTTTTCGAAAAAAGAGATTAAGAAAAATCTTCTTGTGTTTCCGTTTTTCCTCTTAGCTCCAATAATGCTTTTGAATATGAATTTAAGTTATATACATTTATAACGTAAATATATTTCATTACACCACATGTAAATTTTAGCCTATTTATATAGCAAGTTAGTGTAACGATTCGTCCCGGTCTAGTGACTTAAATTGGGTCAGAATACTTTTCGAATAGTGACTTAAATTTTTTAGGTTAAGTCAGCTTCAAACGGAATCTGAGTTTGACACAGTCTAGGGTCATCCAGAAATGGGTGGGGTGGAATGTGTCTAGGCTTAATTGGCTGTTATTTTATTATAGCCAAGACATTAAAGAATCCTTAGGACTTCACGAAATCGAATTCGACCTCCAAAAATTAATTTTTAGAAAAATTAAAATATATGGTCCAATAATAGTACGGATAATCATCACATGGTACACCAAATATCAGATCTTATTGCTGTCTTTATACTCCCTAACTAGCTCTATAAATAGAGAATATATTTTAGCTTCTATATATCCCAAAACTTCTCTTTAATTTTTTTTTTTTTCCAATATGCTTCTCTTAAAAAATATTTTTCCCATTAATACAAGGAAACATACTTATAATTTATTTTCTCAAAATCATGTTTCTACTATGTTTAAATATAGTAACAATTTTTCATCATTTGAGAACCAAAAAAGATCAAGAAAAAAATTATGTTACATGAAGTCTGAAAAAATTGGACACCATCAACAATATTGTCAACTCAAAGCAATCACTAACGTTGCAGCCATAACTATGGAGGATGAAAAAGAAATAATTATAGCTCAAAAAGGCAGCAATGGAATAGGAATTGTTGACTTTTTTGAAGGGAAGAATATTCTTGTAACTGGTGGTACAGGGTTTCTTGCAAAAGGTATGTCCTGATTTTTATTAACGAAATTCAAAATATAAGGAAATAATAACATGCATATGAAGAAGTGTAAAGGAAAGTCAAAATCTATGACATATATGGTGTAATTTTGCGATGAAGGAAATTTGAATTAAGCCCCTTGCGTCTCCCTAGCTATGCTATTGCTTAAGAGCATGGATTTAAGTTTTATACACTCACAGTGTAAAGATAGTTTGTTACATGTGAATCTTAACCTATTCATATTAGTTATTATTTTTAGAAAATTTTCGATTAATGTTTATCAAGAGATCTACATGTAATTAATACCTTATTAGTGACCTAATTGTGTACTATATATTTTTTTCAGCTTTGATTGAAAAAATGTTGAGAACAACACCAAAGGTAAACAAGATCTATTTGCTCATCAGGGCAAAGGATAAGGAAGCTGCATTTCACAGAGTAAAAATTGAAGTATGTTTAAAATTAAGTATCTTTTAAATATTTGAGTCCCATCAATTTATTCAAAATTTAATATATGTACAAAAGGAAAGTACATCTAATTTCACTTATATACGCAACATAATTTTTTCACAAAAATGTTTAACTGACCATCCTATGACGGATATAGCTAGCTCTAAGTGGCCGAGCCACGGCCCTTTTCCAAGGGAGTGTTTATGTCCACTGAAATATTACACCATGTAGATAAGTAATTTTTCTTTAGTATATATGTTATATAATGAATCATCGTGTCTTCTTTAGTGAAAATTTTAGCTTTGTCACTAATTGGCGAACAATGTGAATAGACTATTTACACGTTGATTTTGTTTAAAATTCAGATTATGGAGTCAGAATTATTCAAATGCCTAGAAGAAATGCATGGTGAATCCTACAAGTCATTCATAGAAAATAAATTGATCCCTATAGTTGGAAATATATATGAGCCAAATCTTGGTATGGATATTATTACTAGTGACAAAATTGCTCAAGAAATTGATTTGATTGTTGACTCTGCAGCCATCACTACATTTGATGAGAGGTTAATTCTCTCTCTTTAATAAAAATAAATAATTATCAACTATAGTATATATACACAATTTAATTAACAATTTTTTTTTTAATTTTAATTTTGGTTTTATATATGTTTCTAGGTATGATTTAGCTCTTGATACTAACGTAAATGGTCCATATCAACTCATGATGTTTGCCAAGAAATGCAAGAACCTTAAACTTCTTATGCATTATTCTACCGGTACGTGCGTATGGTGAAAAATAGATTCTCGCTAAAATATTGAGAAGTTTTCTAATTTTTTTCATATGAAAACATTTTATTTTCTTCTTCTCACTGATTCAATCAAAATATCTATGAGAATAGTCACTGTATATAAGCTCTACTCTTTCTAGATTTTATATATGAATTTAAATTACAATAATAATGATATATCTTATTTATATTACTTTGAAGCATATGCTAATGGAGAAAGAGAAGGATTAATATTGGAGAAGCCTTTTATAATGGGAGAAAGCATAACAAAGGAAAAAATCACTTCAATTTCTCCCTTTACTAATTTTCCATCATTGCATGTTGACAATGAATTTGACTTAGTTTCAAAATTGAAGAACAATATTATAAACAATATTGACTTGGAGCAAATAATGAAGAATTTAGGAGTTGAGAGGTATTTACTCTTTTTTATATAATTATATTGATATAATATAAGAATTCTTTTTTTTTTTTAAAAAAAACATAATTAATTGTTTGTTGATTAAATAGGGCAAAATTATATGGATGGCAAGATACATATACATTCACAAAGGCAATTGGTGAAATGATGATAAATAATATGAGACATGAAATTCCAATACTTATTATTCGTCCCTCAATAATAACAAGTAGCTATAAAGAGCCATTTCCAGGATGGATGCAAGGATTCAGGTGACATATTATTTATTCAAATATTTATATGGTTGAATATATTGATAGCTTCTTAAATTTATGAGTAGTGAATTTTATTTAGGTAAACACAAGATAAATTGTTCAGACACTTCGGACACATTTTGAAAAAAAGATTATACGCATGTTCTCAAACATCTATTACCTAGATAAGTTAGTTATATTATACACAATTAATTGGAGCATGCTTGAGATTTTATGATTTATTGAAGATAATGAGTATAATAAAAGAATGTGACATATTTTAAGTTGACAACACGCATAAAAACTTTTTCAAAAGTTTGAGTCAGAAATGTATACTTGGAACATTTTATCATGTGTTCAAGGTGCTCGATCGTAACAAGTACAGTTCAAGTGTCTAAATAAAATTTACTTACAGATTTAAGAAATTATCGATGTGTTATGCCTATTTATAATTTCCAAGAATATTAATGTTTCTGAATTTTATTTTTTTTAATTATCTCTTTCTTAATTAGGACAATCGACCCTTTAATCTTTTTCTATCGAAAGGGTGACCTTCCATGCCTTTTAGGTGATCCAAATTGTCTTGTTGATTTGGTAAGTGTACATTTTCAATAATTTTATGTTTTATTATTAAAGTGTGTGATCATCTCGATTTAATATATATTTTACTTTATTTAGGTTCCAGTTGATATGGTTGTAAATGCAACAATGGCTGCTATGGCAAAACATGGAAATTTGCAAAATTCACAACTAAATGTTTATCATGTGGCATCATCATCTATAAATCCTGTCTCATTTTCACAAATTTTTGACTATTCCTATAATTATTTCAAATTATTTCCTTTTGTTAATAAAAAAGGAGATAAATTTGACGTTAAACAAATGAGATATTTTGACAAAATATTAGATGTTGAAAATTATATTTGGGAGGTATTATCCAAGCAGCATGAAGTACGAGATGAAAAAGAGCTTACAAAGATTCAAATACGTTTAATTGAAAAGAAGGTGGAATATTTGAAGAATTTCAGCAAACTTTATGAACCCTACTTGTTCTACAAAGGCTGGTATGTGTGATATTTTCATTTTTTATTTTTTCTGAGAAAAATGATACATTTTTTACATTCATAAACAAGTTAAAAACTTTAATACATGTAATTGATCAATTTGTCCTTTGATTCTTTATTAGGAGCAAACGATATTCTTCAAATTCAGTCAAATATGTCGCATAAATTAGTGAAATAGAGATAATATATAATTAGATGTGTAATTATTAAAAAAAAATATTTAATTTCTCGCCTGATGTCCAATGTTCATGTTTAAATCCGGCTAGCCAATAAATAACTCTTTCTTTTTTTTTGGCTAGGTTTGACAATGACAACACAAGAAAGCTAATGGGAGATATGTCTGAAGAAGAAAAAAGAAGCTTTGAAATTGATGTGACAAAAATTAATAGGAGAAATTATATTGAAAAGATTCATATTCTTGGTGTACAAAAATATGTACTAGAAGGGAATAGGATAAATTAATTCTTAATATTGTAATAATGGATATTATTTGATTGTACTCATGTGATAAACATAGAGGTATTAAAAATGAGCCCTAATCCATTCAATTCGCTCAAAATTTTAAATGTTGGAGTCAAGATAATTTGACTTGGGTTCAAAGAGAATCTTCAATCGAGTCCAATTTAATCTCCAATTTCAATCCATTTTAAGACTCTTTATTTACATTGATTTAATGGATGTTCCATTTGTAACTTTTTTAAAAAAAATTTCTTTTGTTGAAATTCAAATTGTAGTTATAAAACTTAAATAACAATAAATTAAAATTATTTAGATTGAGCGGGTCAAATTGGACGGATCAAAATCCAACCCATTTTAAGCCCATTGAAGCCCAATCCATTTGAGGCCAAAGTAATTTGAGTGGGTCAGAACCCAACCCAATTTCTATTTCAACCTAACCCACCCGCCCATTTAATACTCCTAATTATTCCCGATGTGAGAAGAATTTCTTGTCCCATGTGAATGTCATAAAAGAGAATCAGATCCTTATTTGACAGTTTAAACACTATTTTTTACAATAATAAAAATCTCCAATGTAATTTGTCAAAAAAATATATTAACAAAGCCAGACGTTAGTAAATTTATGACTTAACCTCCATTGAAAGTTTCCTTTCTTAATGATGAATTTTTTAGATGAGATCAGTGTTTTAAAGGGCGGAGTATTTTATTTAGTATAGGGTGAGGCGTAAGCCTCAAGATGTGGGCGTAATGTATCTTTAAAATTTTAATTTACAATATAGTATAATAATATAATAACATAAAATTATGAAAATACATCAATAATTTGAAATAGTTACAAACATGATTAAGGAAACTCATAGAAAATAAAACTTTTAACATGATTATACAAGTGTAAATAATCTAACTTTTCTAATAATAAAAGAATCATTATTTCTAAAATATTTTTTTTATCATACTATACAATTTACCCTCCCCCTAAAAAGAAAATAATCAATAAAGGAAAAACTGCACTTTTAGTCCCTGTATTAAGGCTATATTCTTATTTTTGTCCTTGTGTTATCTAACTTAACACTATTAACCTTCAATTATATCAAGTGAATGATTTTGATCCTTCAACTAACAGATCCAAAAAAACTAACAGAACGCTCACTGCTAAAAAGGGCAATTCGGGTATTTCATTTTAATTCACACTCTTTGAAGAACAAATCCACCTGGATCTACTGAAACATCAACAATGTATTTGTGATTCTTGGTATGTTTCTGCTCTGATTTATTTATCTTCTCAATTTTTCATAATTTTGAGCTAGGTTTTTCTATTCATAAATGGGGATTTTTTTAATTTTTTATTAAAGCATGTTGTTCAATTGTATTGCTGCAACTTTTGGTCATTTCTAAGTTACTCAAACAATTCAAAGAAAGTAAATTTATCATCCCTTTTTAATCGACTAAATGAATTGATCTCCCGATCGCTACTTTCCATGTCCAAATGGCAAGATATATGTGTAGTTTTCAAAGCTACTTTTCCGTTTTAATCGTTTGATTGAGACTTGCAATTTAAAACAAGCCTTAAAAAAATATTACTAATGGATTTCATAATCTTACATTTGTTAATCTTTCAGTTTTCATTTCCAAGATTGATTAATACAAATAAAGAAGCTTTTTCATCAGTTGATATTGTACCAATAGTTGATAATAAGACCAACACCACAAGTGTCCTAATGCCAAGCATTTAATTGAGAGGTGATATTGAAGATTGGGAGTGAAAGTTGTTCTAGTCATGTAAGCTACAGAAGCAGAACTCTTTAATTGCTCTCTAGGTTGTGTCATTTGATGGTTGATCTGGAATATGAAAATAAAATATGATAATTTTGAATGACAAATCATATGAAGACCAATGATAAGTTAAAAAAAAGGTAAAAATTTAGGTATGGATTTTTAAAAGAAATGTTACGTAATATATAATCACCTTCACAGTGTTACCAAATAGTAAAAAGATGAGATACTATAATTGGTTATTTGAGTTACTCTCAATCTTCTTATCTCTACACATTAAAAAATTATAAGGGAAAAGGGACAAATATACCCCCGAACTATCGTAAATTATATGTAGATATCCTCTGTCATACTCTTGGGACATTGGTGCCCCCGCCATCCAAAAACTAAGCATATATACCCTTTATCCTAACAGACATATACATGTCATAATCTTATACATCAATCCAACATTTATTAAATATCGGATCGATAGATAAGATTGTGTCACGTGTCCCTATTTTGTCTTCCGTTAGAATGAATGGCATATATGCTCTAGTTTTTGGACGGTATGAGCACCTATGTCCCAAAAGTATGACGGAGGGTATTTGCATACCATTTACGATAGTTCGGGGGTATATTTGTCTTTTTACCCAAAATATAAATATCATTCATTTATTCAAGATTTATGAGGGTCAACAATATTAACTAAAGAAATTAGGGCAAATTACAGAAATCACATACTTTTAAGGCAAAATTACAATTTATCCCTTAAAAGTTTATAACTACAGAAATCCCTCAAACGGATACAATAATATAAGCGCTGATACATTAATCTGATGCGCGAGATACATTACATTTTATACATGATACACTAATCTGATGTACATTTTATACATGATACACTAATTTGATGCGCGAGATACAATAATATAAGCGCTGATACATTAATTTGATGCGCGAGATACACTAATCTAATGCGCAAAAATGAGGGATTTTGAAAATTTGTAAAACTTATAAGGGATAATGGTAATAAGTAAACTAAAATGTGGGATTTCTGTAATTTTTACAAGATATTAACACATAAATTTGTGTAAGATCTGTTAGCAAGCCCCAAGCGTTAGCCATTAGGCATTGGACATGCTTAAGGCATACAAGTGGACGCTTAGGACGTAAGTCTGATAGAACTAAACCCCACACTTGAGTCTCAGCATTTTACTAGAGCCCCACCTCAGAACGAGCCTAAAACAAATTCCAACATAGTCTTTTAAAACACTGAACGAGATCGTCATAGCTTTAATTAATAATCACACTTCACCTAAAAGGTAAATTAAACAAATGTCAGACAAAATAAAAGATATGGTCAACAATATTACTGATATCATCTTGTGGTAGTTGTTATAGCTTTGATTATAAATTATGACATATACACAACCAAAACAACAGATTTTATTACTGTCCTTAGACTTCACTTTTTTAGAAATGTAAGGGATCATTTTGGATCATATCCCGCGACTTTCGATTTTTGGAAATTACCAAATATGCTTCTTTTCAAAATAAAATATTTTTCCTCTTAATTTTTTTTTTACAATAAATAAAAATCGTTGAGTCGATTGGTTGCTTGAACTTTCGTTTTATTCGTGAGGATTCAATTCTCCATCTTGTCATCCTTTCTCTTATTTTTCTTTCCGCTAACCTTATTTTCTTTTACTTATTCTGTATACTAAAAAAAGATGTCTACTTTTTATTTGTCTATATTTAGTAACCAAAAAATAATTTATCACTTAATTTTTAATTTATCATTATTATGAATTATAATCATTTTCTAAAATATTACTCCCTCTGTCCCTAATTACTTGTCTACTTTTCCTTTTATAGTTGTCCCTAATTACTTGTCCATTTTGACATATCAAGAAAGGACAATTTTTTTTACCTATTATACCCTCAATTAAATGACTAATTACTTTGAAAAATGTAGAACTTTTCATCCACTTCATAATTAATAGGGGTAAAATGGTAAACTTACTATGTCATTAATTATTTTCTTAATAGGTGTGTCAATTTAACAGTGGATAAGTAAATAGGGACAGAGGGAGTCATTTTGTTTTTCCCAATGTGATCATATGCATCTACCACTCAACCCAACAGCATACCTTTATTAATTATGGAAACATTTTTTATTGGTGTTTTTATTTATTTTGCATTAAATTAGGCATAGCACTTGTTCTATAGTTGGTTGATAAGTATTCTGTTATAAAAATAGTAGTTATGAACCCATCGTCTTTATAGCCAATTATTTGTCTAAAATATAATATTCATTCATATTTATGAATTATGGGGGAACACGAGTATTAAGTATTAACTATTAAGCTTAGCTTGCCCATGATGAATTCATAATATATATATTTATGATATACTTGTATACATCTGCCTCTATGTCTATTTATACTATAATAATAAAAAAAATTACGCAATTGGTTACGACAATAATAAATATAAGTAAAGAAGAAAATACTACATAATTAGACATACTTCATTATCATATATATTATTATTATTATCAATATTTTTAAAATATTATGTATCTTACACTATACATGTATCAAATACACAAAAATAGGGAGAGACGCAAGCATGATTCCAATACATTCCAGATACATGCAATACTATTTTGTCACGACCCAAAAATGGACGTGATGACACTCGTCTTATCCCACCAAGACAAGTCAGCCTAAAACTCAACCATTACAACAAAATGCGGAAATTTTATAATCAACTCAAAAATACCCCCAAAATCTGGTTGTCACGTGTACAAGCCTCTAAAGTATTACAATTGATTCAAAAGAAAAACACCAGTCTCAGATGACCTTGTCTCTAGAATAGAACAAGATCATAAATAGGATTAAGAAGGTCCACTAAGATGATAAACAGCTACCTCACAAATCTCCAAGAAGCCTCGAAAAAGATGAGAATGACAAGTACCACAAAATCCAGGCTCGTAACCTACAAAAATTGTAAAAACAAGGGGTGAGTACCAAACCACACGGTACTCAGCAAGTAAACCTCTAAACACAAGCTAAGGGGATACAATACGGGTACTCCTTACACACCAACCGAACATCCACAACTACAACTTGTATAAGATCAGCCCAACCTAACAATTCACAAGCACATATCTCAACAACAACATTCTAACAATTACATATTCTCAAGAACAAGTTCAATATTCATCAATCAAAGTTTCACAGAAAGGCACTCACAAGATCAGCAAAACACAATATCAGGTTCACTAATGATAAATATGTGCAATGCAATGTTAAGTATAGTGATACATGTCTGACCTAATGATACACACCCGCTGTCTCTCAGTCCGGAACCCATGGGGGACATATCTGTCCATGCATCCATCGCGGAGCGCGATACGTCCCTCGAAATGGTACATCCTCTTTAATTTCTTATTCTTTCTCAATTCACATAACACTTGTCACAACCATGTCTCAGAACAATGCAAATGACATGTTCACACAAATAATTAAGAGATGACCATTTTCATAACATTGCACAATTCACCACAACACAATCATGATACAACATCAACATTGATTCAACAAGTCTTTCAAACCATTATCAATTCTCAACATATCACACACAAACAATTATCACATTGCCTTTATTACCCCTTTTTCATCATTAGAATTAATCAATGTGGACAACTCCACCCATCACCAAGTCTCATTACCCCCAAACACATATTACAAGGAAAAACATGAATTTCATACACTTAACAAGGGTGTAGAAATCCACTTGCCTCAAATAATCGAACAATCACTCCGGGACTTGAGTCTTCCCTTTTCGTTGTACATCCAACTCAAAGCAATCTATTCACATTAATAATCACAGTAAGATTTTGAAACTGACAACACCCACATTACTATAGGTCTAGCCTAGACCCAAAAACTCACTCAATTTATAATCAAGTTCCTAAGTTTGATGTCAATTAACATGTCAACTCTCATATTTTCAAATTCCAAATCTAGAGTTAAATCCAGTTTTCCCAATATCATAATTCGAATGGTATTCATGTAATATAATATACTTAATACTTCATTATATATCTCAATCTTTCTTCCATACCGTAACTATCGAGAAGGGTAAAATAAAAATTTTACAAAGATTTCCAAAAATGACCTTTCGGGTCATTATATATATCGACTAATAAGAAGCCTAATGAACCTAAAAAAAGGATCAAGGCCCAGCAGAAATTGCTTATTTTTCAAGACCCCGTTATAAGTTCTATCCATATATCGTTTGATCGCCAAGTCATACTTTACTCGATTGCATTTTATTGGAATTGAGATAATACCCTAGAGAAATTTGACTTTACTTTTTTGTTTCCGAAGTAACTCTCATCAACTAGCACTAGTTTGATGTCAACCTTCAGGCGTAATTCATCAAATTGGTTAAATCTATATTTGTATGTCTCTGGAGTGGAGTGATTCACATGTATCTTGGGTACCAGATACATGGGAGAGTGATGAGTGAGATTTGTTATGTGTCCGAGATACATGCGAATTCACTTGGATACAATATATCTAGAACAAATTACACCTAAATTTGACCTCATGTATTCCAGATACATGTATCGGGATGTATCTGGACGCACCAAAATCTTGTAAGACATGTAATATTGCAAACTCGAGTGTATCTAAGTAATTAGCTCCTAAACTAGTGAGATTTATGTAAGTTCAACACTCTATATAATTGCTGATAAATATTTTAACGACTTTGGATGTAATGACATTAACTCAATTGCCGTTAATTTTTTTGTGTTACTGTCACTAAATTTTTCTTTTGTTATAGTGTTACATTCTATTATTACATTGTATATGGCCAAATTCATCGGTAGCCCCCTATTGGCACAAAATTTCACTTAGACACCTCAACTAGCTAATGTTCATTTTAGACACCTCAGGTAGGATTTCACTGTGTCATTTTGATACTTTTCGTTGGCATGGCATGGTAAGTGTAATGCACCCAAAATCAGCGTGTGAAGGGGCTCTTTTTCAGGTAAAAAAAATAATATTTAAAAGGTCAAAACTATTCTTCTTCCTCGTTCTTAACTCCACCACACACCATCCATTCACCACCGCTGCCACCATCGCTATTAATACAATCAAATTAATTTTTTCATTTTTTCAGTTCCGAAAATCACCACAACCATCGACATCTTCTCATTCTTATTCTTTAGATCTAACGATTACAACTTTTATTGCAATCTTTCTAGTTCAGTGCTACACACCATTGTACATCTATCACACCCATCAAGTTCATATATGCAGATATTCATTCTAAACGGGAGGGACTATCACGTACAAATAATACATAGCATTCGTATTTGTGCTCCTTGTATAATTTTATTCCTTTTGGAGGTATTGTAATATTAGATACACAATTAAAAAGCATGAAATTGATAACATACAAATTAAATCTACAACAAAAAAAAATGAAAATCTGAATTTAATAAAAACCCCAAAAAGAAAAAAAGTAAAAGAAGAAATTAGGGGTAAAGAGAAGGCGCTAGAAAAGTTTGGAAGAATGAGGAAGAAGGGGTGGGATAGTTTGGTGGGGTTTTAGAAACTAAATGCTTTTATTTATTATTTTTGGCTGAAAATTAATTTTTCCTTATAATGTATTTTTAAAGTATTATTTTGTACTTAAATATCACGTGTCTTATCTTAATTAGCCATTATATTACATTATTCGTGAGTGTGTTACACGCACAATGTAATTTTAGCGGATTGTCAAAAAAGTGTCAAAATGACACAACGGGATCCTACATGAGGTGTCTACAATGAACATCGTTCAGTTGAGATGTCTAAGTGAAATTTCGTGCCAACTTTAGGGGGCCACCAATGAATTTGACCATTGTACATTTATGTTGAAAAACAAAATATTCAAATACAAAAAATTATCTTATTTCTTATTTCAAAGATAATAGTAAGGTGTAAAAGTTTTTCTTCGGAATGCATCTATCGAAAATATGTGATTTTCGATAAAAATTTCGATGAGTCAAAGAATCGTGTTGAAGACATTCTCAAGTAATTTAAAGCATGTTTTATCGAACATTTTAAATTTTTAGATAAGATCGTCACAAAACACAATTTTAAAATAATAATAAAAAATTAAACTAAAAATAAAAAATAAAAAAATATGGTCAACAGTATTACTGATACTCATCATGTGGTAGTTGTTATAGCTTTTATTGTAAATGACACATACACACATGACACAACATATTAATTTATTACTAGTCTTTTACACTCCCTAGCTTGCCCTATAAATAGAAAAGATTATTTTATCTCCTATCCCGCAACTTCTCTTTTATTTTTTGTGCCAATTGCCAATATAATGCTTCTCTCAAAAAACACGTTTCCCCTATATACAAGGGAATCGCCACCTAAATTATTTTCTAAAAATATTTTTTCTTCTAGGTTTGATAAATATAAAATTGTTCCCTCCTTTAAAAATGAAAAAAGAAGTATGAAAAATATAACATGTTTGTCTTCATTTTTTTCTTCTCCAAATGATCAACATTTTTCACTTAAAGCATTTACTAATGCTCCATCCATAATTATGGATGATGAAAAAGAAATTATATCTCAAAAGGCCAATAATGGTATAGGTATTGTTGAGTTTTTTGAAGGGAAGAACATTCTTGTCACTGGTGGTACAGGGTTTCTTGCAAAAGGTACAATAATTTAATAAACAGTAAACTTGTTTTGTATGATCTACAAGTCACAAGTTCGAACTGTAGAATATTTAAGCATTGACACTTACATATACAATATGCAAGTAGAAAATATTACTTGTATAGGATATATAATACGTTCATAAGGACAATATCATACCAAACGTCCTGCTTTAACTTTCTTAACTAGCCTTTTCACAATATTTTTAAATTTTGAGTTTTTTTTTTATATATATATATATACACTAATACTGTAAGAAATATTTTTGGTATCATCAATGCAATTTTCTCTTGATGTAATATGTATCACTTTTATTTGTAATTATTTTTTAAGTGAATTGATAATATAAAATATTTTTGCAGCTCTTATTGAAAAGATGTTGAGAACAACACCAAAAATAAACAAGATCTACATCCTCATCAGAGCAAAGGATAAAGGAGCTGCATTTAACAGATTAAAAAGTGAAGTATGTATAAATTATATATGTTGTAATATAAAATAACAAAATCTGTCGTTAATCCTATTTAAACGGATAGTAAAGGACAACTTATGCCACAAAATTTTTAAAAAAATCCTATTTAACTATGGATTAGCGATATACTATGGCCTAACAACATAGTATACAATAATTATCTACTAGGCTACAAGTTATTTAGTGATAGATTAATGATGAGTTTCGTAGTTAATTTTTGTTTATATAGTGTTAAATATAAATATGAAACAATTATTAATATATAGTTTCTCTTATTATCATCAGATTATAGAGTCAAAATTATTCAAATGTCTAGAAGAAATGCATGGTGAATATTACAAGCCATTCATATTGAACAAATTGATTCCTATAGTTGGAAATATATATGAGCCAAATCTTGGTATGGATATTATTACTGCTCAACAAATTACTCAACAAATTGATTTGATTATTGACTCAGCAGCAAACACCACATTTGATGAGAGGTTCTTTTTTTTTTCCTAAAAATTATTATTCAACTAAGGTTATACAATTTAAATTAGATTTGATTATGTGAGTTTATTAATTTTATGTTATTAATTTATAATTACCATTTGATTATTTTTTTAAGGTATGATTTTGCTCTTGATGCTAATGTGAATGGTCCATATCAACTCGTGATGTTTGCCAAAAAATGCAAGAATCTTAAACTTCTTATGCATTATTCCACAGGTATGTATTTGAATATTCTTCAATAAAAAAACATATGTTTTTATATGAATATAAGTTATATACACTAATAATGTAACAAGATGTTACGCTATTACCATAACTTAATCGATTCTAGTAGGTTATGATTTTCTTTTCTAGGATCAGTCTTGATATGGAGATCTATAACTCTGAGTTATTGTAGGTCAACTTAATCTAATGTGTAAAAAATCTTTATATTACTCGGCAAATAATATACTCTTTCTAGAGAAAGTTAAGTTCCAAAAATCAACATGGGTTGTGGTGCACTGGTGGGAGTGCTTCATCCTTAACCAGAGGTCTCGAGTTCGAGCCCCTGGGTATGGAGAAAATCATGTTAGGAGTGTCACCCCCAAATGTACACTATTAGTGCATATAATATAAATCTTTGTAGATATGATATTTATTTAATTACAATATTGAAATATGATTTTTATTTTCTTGAAGCATATGTTAATGGAGAAAGAGAAGGATTAATATTGGAGAAGCCTTTTACTATGGGAGAAAGCATAACAAAGGAAAAAATCACTACAATTTCTTCTTTTACTAATTTTCCATCATTGCATGTTGACAATGAAATGGACTTAGTTTCAAAATTGAAGAACAATATTACAAATAATATTGGTTTGGAGCAAATAATGAAGAATTTAGGAGTTGAGAGGTATTTTCTCTTTTTATATAATTATATTGATTGATATAAGAAAATAATTCATTTTTTTTAAAAAAAAAATTATACTTAATTGTTTGTTGATTAAATAGGGCAAAGTTATATGGATGGCCAGATACATATACATTCACAAAGGCAATTGGTGAAATGATGATAAATAGTATGAGACATGAAATTCCAATACTTATTCTTCGACCCTCCATTATAACAAGTAGCTATAAAGAGCCTTTTCCAGGATGGATACAAGGATACAGGTGACAATATTGTATTAAAATTTCTCTTGTTTAGTTCATATAATACTTATGATCAGTCTCGGAGTAACAGAAAAGTTATATCCCTATGATATATTATATGTCACAGATTTGAGATGTGAAAGCAGTCACTAATGTTTTTATTATGGTAGATTGTCTGTATCACACCTAGTGGCGGAGCTACATATACTTGAGGGGTGTCAACCGATACCCCTTTGTCGGAAAATTACACTATATAGCTAGAGAAATTCAGACTCTGTCACTAATCAAATTAATATTGTTTCTTACTTTCTATGTTGTCTTTTTCTCTCTGTCTCTCTCTTAGGGTAATTGACCCTTCAATTTTTCTATATGGAAAAGGGGAACTTCCTGCAGTATATTGTGATCAAGATACTCTTATGGATGTGGTAAGTATAAGTTTCCATTACATTTTATTTGTTAATTTGTGGCGATTTGGACTCGTTGCCTCACGTTCTGTCTTGATTCTTTTTCATGTGTCAAGTACGTAAAAAAAAAATTAAATAATAATTATTGGCGAAACTCAAAACGCTTGATTTCTGTCGATTGTGATACAATGATATAAAATGTTTGACTATTTCACTTAAAATCTTAAGCAATAAAACAAGATACACTCTTATTCAATTAGTTATATATCTTCGATGAAATTCCCTCTCATTTCCCGAACTGTGAATTTTTTTTAAACTAATGATCGGCAGTGAGACTAAAACTCAAGACTTTTACCCAATTCATCAGCCGCTAGCATAGCACATAAGCCAACAGTAGTATGAATAAGGCATAAACTAGTACATAACATACTTTTATTTACTTAATATTTCCAAAAATAATAATAATAATAATTATTATTATTATTATTATTATTATTATTATTTTGTATAATCTGACCAATTTTTTACTTGATTTAGATTCCAGTTGATCTAGTTGTAAATGCAACAATGGCTGCTATTGCAAAGCATGGATATTTGCAAAGTCCACAATTAAATGTGTATCATTTAGCAACAACATTTGTGAATCCTCTTGCAATACATCAAATTTTTGACTATTGCTATGAATATTTCACTTTATTTCCTTTAGTTAACTCAAAAGGGGATAAAATTGAGGTTAAGGAAATGAAATATTTTGATAAAATATCAGATTTCTCAAATTATATTTGGGAGGTACTATCCAAGCAGCATAAGGTACAAGATTTAAGTGAAAAAGAGTTATTGAAGATTCATATGAGATTTAAAAGGAAAGTGGAATTTCTCAACAACTTTAGCATGCTCTATGAACCATATGGTTTCTATAGAGGAAGGTATGAACCTTTTTTTATTCATTATTAATTTATACGTCTTGACTGTGTAAATAATTTCTTACTATTAGATCACTCAAACAATATTTATAAGAAAAATTCTGTGAAATTTGAGTTTGTAATCTTGAAAATAAGGCGAATTTTCTACTACACAACATATAAATAGAGAAAGAGTATAATTATTATTTTGTCTGTTTTATTTTATATGACACGTTTTCTTATAGTTTATTTGAAAGAGTGGTAACATTTGTGTAGATGAAAATAATTAAACTATATGACAAGCTTTTATAATCATATAAATATCATAACACGTTACGAAATTACAAGCTCTTATTTTGTAGACAGTCAAATATCATCACATAAATAAGAGTAAATTTTGTTTGTGTTCATCAATTTTTCTTCTTTTATTTTTTGCAAGGTTTCACACAGGCAATATGAGGAATTTAATGGAAGAAATGTCTGAAGAAGAGAGAAAAAACTTTGAGATTGATGCATCAAACATAAATTGGAAAGATTATTTAACAGGAATTCATATTTCTGGTGTGAGAAAACATGTATTTGAAGGCAAAAAATTATGTATTTGAAGGCAAGAAATAGAATTATGTGAAATGATATCAATTGTGAAATGGTTGTATTGTGTGTTTTTTATTCTATAAAATGATTTGATATGATTGTGAAATGGTTAATAGTTGAGGTTAAATTTGTCTCTGAACTATGTGAAATGGTATTAATTTTTCATCTGTTAGTAATTGAGATTAGATATATCATTGCCGTTACTAAAATGAGCTAAATTCACCTTTATTTTAAATCATAGAATCAACTTAACATGATATCACATATCTCACAATTAAGTCATAACGAAAAAATATGAACTTTTTCCGTAGATTTCCGGCATATTTGACCGTTCTCCCTAAGATGTTTAAACAAAATTCGACGTCTTATTAAAAGTTGAAAAAGAAAAAACTTTTATTGTACTCAAAAACACTTATTTCTTCACCAAAAGTTTAATAAAAAAATTAATTTTAATGTTTGTGGACCTACTCCTACTTCCTTAAAAGCCTTAATGGGCAGCAAAAAAACAGATACAACAACCTTGAATTAATTAGATTTTGATAGCCCTACGTGGCTTTGACAAAAAAGCTCGAAATAGAAACTGTCACTTCATCAAAATATTTATGTGGTATTGGTATTGAATGTCCATCTACTTTGATAGAGGGATAAATTCATAATTTAAATTTTAGTGATTTCGTATACTTTAGCATTACAATAATAACAACAACAATGCTATATACCTAATATTACTCTACAAAATGAAGTCTGAGAGGGTAGTGTATACAAATTTTACATTTATCTCAGAGTAGAAAATTTGTTTCTGAATAAACTCTCGGCTCAAGAGAAAAAATAACAAGTTAGGTCATACCTTATAATTTAATTCTTACAGAACTTATGTCAAGCGATATAAAAATGTAATTTCAGAACCCACAAATTATATAATAAAAAACAAAACTTAATTTCTACAAACTTATGTCAAGTGAGGCAAACGTTATCTAAGCTTACGCTGTTCACACATTTTTATTAAATGAGTAGTAGGTGCAAATTAAAAAATCCTTATATTTAAGGGCAAGGATTATAGATCATGACAAAATAAAGATAATTTTCTTCTTCAATTCCTAGATATATGATTACAAAAATAAAACTAATATTTTTAAGGAGTTTTGGGAAATTCATAAGGAAATTATTTTTTTAAAAAAAAACATGATTAATTAGTGGCACGTAGGCCGTTAGCCAACACCATATAATTAGTACATTTAATCTAATAATTAATAAACTAACTTTAAGCAATTTTATATACTTTTTTTTGAAAGAATAGTCTAAATTAAGAATGAAGAGTTGGTCGTGTCAACTTCTTGCCCTTTTCCTTTAGTATAATTGTATGATGCTAATAATTGCTCTTAATAATTTTTAACCCATACTTTGTCTTAAACTAAATTATATTATTTTATTTTGATTGCCTTTTCAATATATGCTATTTTCAAATGGATTTCATTTAGTTCCGATGGTTTAACATATTTCATAAGAATTCCTAAGTTGGCCAAGTCATATTTATGCTTCTTATTTTTCAGTTTGGACACTCTGACCAGTTAAGTTTTAAATGAATACTCGTTATTTTCTCATCGCATTTAATATTAGACAAAATTAAGTACTTTCTAATAACAAAAAAATGAATATAATGTGACTTTCTTTAGTATAACATCTCTCATACAATGTATGTAGAACGAGTATTATCACATCTCAAAGTATCTGTATTTTATTCTAACAAATAAACATTTTTATGATTTTATTTTCGTGTAATATTGAAAGTCTCGTGTTATCATTTGTCAAAGTATTCATACCTTATTCTCAAAAGTAAACATTTTCATGGTTTTATTCGTTTAATACTAACCATTTATGTCCAATCAAACATGTTCATAAATAATTTTGCTTTCTTTTATGTGGTTACTATTAAACCAAAGTTAAATGTGAAAAGGTCCATCCCTCATAAAAGTGCAAGAACAATACATTGTTTCTTGTACATCTTTTCTTTATTTAGTCTTTGAGTAATTAATTTAGAGAGTTACAATATTGATCCAAAACTATCAATACACCTAAGCAAACATGTAAAGTAAGAACACACAAAAAAGATTATTAAAATCAAATTCATTCAAATAACTTAATCAACTTAACCTACCACCTAACCAACAAGGCAACACTCAACCAATTACCAACTTGTCACCTCTACTCTCACACCACACATCCTTATCCATGTGCCCCCCCCCCCCCCCCCTTCAAACCCCACTATAAGAAGTTAAGAACCTTCCAAATTAGCCCCCATCAAATTTTACAAATAATATTATTCCATTACAATATTATTTAAATATATGGTCATTTTCACGCATAAAAAAATAAATAAACTTATAAATAAAATATAAGAATTTTGTTTAACTGTGATGTTTATTACTATCTTTCAACAATGAAAACATCGGATAATTTCATCTTTTAAGACAAATATATGAGCGGAAAATTCAAAGTATGAGACCTCATAATTTTTTTATTAAGTCTTTACCTCAAAATTTTCCTACTCCCTAGCTCTATTAATTTTTATTTGTTCATTATTTTAAATATATATTTTTTATTTGTATTTGTCACTTTTAACAAGAAAAATAATTTTTTATTTTTTATTTATTATCCTCAACATTAATTACTTATTTTCCAAACTCAAAAAATGTGCAAAATCCAAAATGGACAAGTAAAAATGAAAGGAAGAAATAATAACAAACAAGTATTATTGATGGTGTGGAAATGACTCTTTCATCCTTAATTTGATTTTTCATGTTAGAATTCAGAGCAATATAAAATATCTTTGTTAGAAAGCGTTTTACTTTCAACGCAATAGGATTTAAAAAAAAAAAAAAAACTCCTAATAATTTCTTCCACACCTCTTTGTTGACCCTTCCAGCCTGTCCATTCTAATATTTATTTATTTTATTACTATATATTATATTATCATCAATCCTTCTCATCATTAAAATTCCCCCTTTTGTTTTTCTCTCTTTTCTAATTCATCCTTCTCCCTATTTTCAAGATTCTTCATTCACCTTTTTTTCCCATTTTTCTCTCCATTTTTTCTTCCATTTTCCAACACCCTTTTGCTTTAATTACAAAACCCATAATTTATTTTCATAAAAAAATCAATCGAAAAAAATATATTTCTATGGCGGAAGAACATGAATTTCAATCCCCAGAAGGTGGTTGTCACCAATTATGTGCTAATAATTGCGGTTTTTTCGGCAACTCTACCACCGAAAATTATTGCTCCAAATGTTATCGAGATATCGAAGAGCGAAAATCCGATGCAAAATCAATTGACTCTCTATTTTCTCCGACAAAAAGGGTGTCGGAGAAAATAATAGTCAAGCCGATTGTTTTGACGCCGGATTTAGTGGAGGCTGCGGCGCCACAAGTTGTGACACCGCAGCCGAATAGGTGTTTGGTTTGTAAGAAGAAAATGGGGTTAATGGGATTTAAATGTAGGTGTGGGACCATCTTTTGTGGGACCCATAGGTATCCAGAGGTTCATGCATGCACGTTTGATTTTAAGTCAATGGGGAGAGAAGCTATAGCTAAGGCAAATCCATTGATCAAAGCTGAGAAATTGAAGAAGATTTAATCTTAAGCCGTTGGATTAGATGACTTTTTCTTTGGTGCCAAAAATGAATGAGATCGTCGTGATGATGATGGTGATGGTGGTGGTTCTCGGTTAGGACCAAATTGGAAATAAAAGGAAAATATTGGGGTTGTTTGGTTCCACAAAAAAGTTATGTGAATGTAAAATGTATATTTATATTTCGATTTTCTTTTTTAGTATTAATCCTTTTAATCTGGGAAATAATTTATGTTACATGGCTTGCTTTGTTAAAAAGAAACTTGAATTTCTCTTTATATTATTATTATTATTATTTACTTTCATGGGTTATTGGTTGAAATAATTCATGAAAAGTAGTAGGGGAAGAAAAAGTTTAAATTGATCAACAAATTAATAATATTTGGTGTGAGACTTTTTAAATTTCACGTTAGCCTTTGATGAATTTTGGACCAAGAAGTTTGTCGTTGTTTTCTGCATGCCAATTTGATTAACAAAAGTTGTCATATAACCAATTATTTTGTCAAATTTAATTAGTTGATCTTATTTTACATTAATTTACATGTCGTTTACTATGTCTCATCTGTAGAGATATTAGTAATTATGTCTATCAAAATTTGAATATAATGAAAGATTTTATTAGAATTTGTACTAAAAATCTTATGTTTATTTTTTAATTCACTTCATTGACTATTGTAAAATTTAGAGGTGTAGTTTTTGTAGTTGTGTTTTTTTTTTTAAAAAAAATGTCCGGCGCAGTTTTTATGGTATAATTTTTACTAATTTGAACTATTTTTGGTATTTGGTAAAGTTTGTATTGGGGTTTTTAAAATTGGACCTTTTTAGTGTTCTTTTCATTAAAGATAATCATATAGTCCAATTGATTATTATTGTTATGTATGAGAAGATTCAAAATTGAAAATCTATAAATTTTAAATTTTAAATTTATCTCCATACATATCGCAAAAATATTATTTTAACTTGATTTCTTCATGCTGTGTGATACTCTAAACCTTAGGCAAAGAAATGACAATGACTCTTTGTTAGTTTGTTTTGTCATACCTTCATTGATAGTTGTTTCATTTATGGTCTTTCTTACACTTTCAAAGGAGGAAGTCCAAGTTTATTTAAACTTGGACGATTCTGAAAAAATAAAATGAAAATTTAGTAGAATCGTTACGTCCAAGTTTAAATAACACTATGAAAGTGAAATGAGATAGTTATGGACTTTTGTCTCTACCACTTCACCATTCAATTAGTAGTAGTTCTTTAAATTCATTGCCAACTAAATTTTTTTTTTTGGACCACAAAAAGATAGTCCTCTTTCTTTAAACTCATTTGACAATGAAACTTTAATGACACGTGTCAAAAGGACAAAATTTTAAAAATTATGATATTAGATCACATCAATGTTTGAGTTTGCATATATCCAAATTGTATTTGTTGTTCTTAACCATCAACTATGTGGGAGAAATATTGAACTTTAATAAATCTGTTTTTTGTAATTTCTTAATAATATGTTGGCTGAAAAAGAAAAGAGTAAAAGAAAGAATACACAAAATTTTAGTGAATCGTTTAACATATTTAAAGTTTGAGTTAAAGTTACAGAATTTAGACAAAAACAAGGGTTTAATCATAACTATTGAATTCTATCCAATTACATGTAATTATAAATCTTATCTTCGCCCCTGGATTAATTCAAATATAAACGGTTAACTTATGTTCTCCATCCACCTGTATATATATACCAATGTTTTATATTATAAAATATGGTTCTATTATTATGGTATACAAACATCAAATTGAGCTACCAAAAAAGGTAATTGAAAATTTCAAACAATTTTGATTCATTGCCCTTGCTAGAGTTCATCCTTTATATGAGTCTTCATTTCTTGAAATTTCTCATGAGGCAAACATGATTTAGAAGAACCAAAACTTTTAAGCCATAATTCATCAGCCATGAATGTGTTATTAGCTTCATTGTTCCTATGCCATGACCAATGTGCATGTGTCTCATTGTATACCTTCAATCTACCATGTCCAAAACTTGCCTCTCTAAACATTGAGATTGATGGGCTAGGGTTTTCAAAGCTTCAAAATGTCAAAAAAAAAAAAACATGTTAGCTAGTCGAAGAAGAAATTAAGTAAATAAAAATGTGAACTGTATTGAAAAATAGCCAGGCGTTTCAATATGGTATTTGAACAGGCAGAGGGTTTTGATTTAGAGTCTCATCGACGACATCCATAACAACAAAAAAAACATCATCAACACGCATGCCCCTCCAGGTATGATTCTATTTGGCAATCATGAGGAAGTGGTGGTGTTGAAGACAAAACTAATAAACGTATGTGTAAAGATATGGCACCTCGGCCTAACTTAACCCCAAAAGCTAGCTCATGGGGAGAGGTTTGTCCAAATCCATATAAGGAGACCAAATTTCTATCCCTCTAACAATGTGAGACTTCTTAACACTTTCCCGCACGCCCAGACCTCAATTGGAGCGTGAACACTTCTAAATGGGGGCCCACATCGATGAACAACAACTTGGGATGGGTCATGGCTTTGATACCATGTACAGATATGACACCTGGTCTCCATATAATTAAGGAGACCAAATTTTCATCCCTCTAACGATATGAGACTTCTTAACAGTATGTTCGCTCTAAATGTTAAACTTTTAAATGAGATTGATGGACACAAACTTCGAAATATATACCTTGCTTGAATTTTTTTGGTGAAACTATATTTTGGTAAAGTAAGCAATTATGAAAATAATAAATATTGTAAGAATCAAAGAACTTACATCATAGCAAGCCCTTCCCTGTTTCCTCCATCTCCAATTGTCATATAAATAGGACCACATGGATCTGCCTTGTTATCATAAACCCTAGTCTACAATATATACCAAAACAAAAAAATGATATACCAAATAAATAGAGTGAAATTGTTTAAATCTAACTGCATTTTGAGAAGAAGAGGCTTACATTAAATTTCTATAGATTGGCAATAAGCTTACATTATATATCTAAGTCATCTAAAAGATAATTAGTTGCAATTATTCATAAAAAAAATGGGATTAGTGACCCTTAAATTAGTATACTTTTTGGGTTGAAATTTTAAAAATAAGGTATTTGAAAGTGAAATTAAGAAAAGATATTTGCAAATGACACTTATGTTTAGACATCATTTCATCTGGGAAAAAAGATTGACCAAGTTATATAAGTGGGAAAACAAAATCAATTTATTTTATGTTCGAACACCTCCATAAGGCAGATAACCAACTACAACAAGTTTTTAAAAATTTGATAGTATAAAGATTTTTTACGCTATCTGTGTATATAAATATATATACACAAAGAAGGTAGCTTAGTATACTTACAAAACGTTCATAAGCATGAACATGCCCCGCAAAGACAACATCTACTTGAGCATTGTACAACAATTCTTCCATTGATTTCCTCATACTTTCACCTTCCACTTTATGAGCTAAATTAGAGTTGTACCACGGCACGTGGACGAGCACAAAAATCCACGGTGTCACCACCCTATCGACTTTTGCCAAGTCAGCTTGTAGCCACATGTATTGATCCGATTGGGCATCAAAGTCCACGTACGATCCCAACATGATGACGTGGCACCCTGCCACGTCAAAGGAGTAGTATAGGTTCGATGTGGATCCACTTTCTTGATATGGCATTAACCATCTCGAGTTATAAGCTTTGAAACCATGACGATATATTATTGGGAACGTTTCGATTTCGTGATTGCCATGTGTCACCATCCAAGGCCTTTTACTTGCATAAGGCTCAACCAATCTACCAAATGAGTCCCAAAGTGGTTGTTGTGTGTCAGCATAGGATAAATCCCCAGGCAACAAAAGTACATCATAGTCTTTTGCACCTATATGTTCTAAAGTTGAGGCTGTCCATTCTGTTTGACCCAAGTCCCCTGTTTATCAGTTACGAAGTTAGAAACTTCGTTAATAACGATCAAGATTTAATAATACGTACATTCACACTATAACAATTACAGGATTTTATGTCAATAATATAATTGTCTCTATATTATATTTAACGACAATAATAAATATGAATATTTATAATCATCACTCTATATGAATGTCACTAAAGTCTTTAGCGTCTCTAGACACAGTGACATTAACTCAATTATCGTTAAATGTTATTATTGCCACTAGATGTGTTTTTGTTTTAGTGCCATATTGTCACTTTTTTCCCTGATAATTAAAGATTAATCACTATCTTTGAGTTTCAACTTCTACGATGGAAACTCAGAAAATAATCAATGGAATTTTATGATTTATGTTTGTTTTTGTGGTAAATTATTTACTTTTGGAGTCAACTTTCATCTAATAAATCTGCTAATTACAACCTAGAAGCATGTAGTACATGATTTTTCTAAGCAAAAGATTAGTTTAATTATTTTAATGTAACTAATTAATTAAGCTAACTACATTTTTAATTTCGTGTCAGCGGAAATTCAGATCTTCCTTGTCAATTAATTGCAAGTTAAGCCTCAGTTTATATATATATATATATATATATATTCTCACTTGATATCTGATACGTCCAAATTACTCGTACTATGTAAAACACATTAAAAAAGAAAACGCTTCCTAATATGATTTTTGCCACAATTTTTTTATTGGTTATCTTAAGCCTTTGTTTATATAGGAAGGAATAAGGAAAGAAAACGTTGAAGTGAATCAAACAATTAACAAGACAGAAAATGGATCAAAATATTTGGTTGAAAAGAGATGCATGATAGTGACAATATTTAGGTAACAGGTTCAATCGAACTCAATATTATTAATACTATATATATAAGTAGAAAAAATTAACAAATATTATATTATAAAGTTTGAATCTTGAATTTTTTTAAAACATACACTAGTTGACTCAATGCTATAATAACTTAGTTTTTGAACCTTCATATTATTTATTTTCCTAGCTAAAAGTTCTAAATCTTTTTTATTTTGATTTCCCACCAAATATTTAATACCCATTCATCTAACCATTCTTGTTGAAATCATTACTCTTAATTAATTCTCCATACTCTAGTAATTTCACTTTCTATTCCATTATCGTGTTAAAGTAGGACAAACGGGACTTTATTTCTAGAAAAGTCACAATTTAAGGTAAAACACTCTCTATAATAAGATTTTTTTCATCAGAACTCGAAACTGAAATCACTAATTGAAAACGAATTTGTGTTTTATTGATATCTTCCTAAAGTTAACGAACTTTATTTTCTTTTCTTTTTTCCTTTAACAAACAAAAACTAAATTGCTAAAAGTGCATGAACTCAAAAGATCAAAACGTACAAGCAAAATATAAAGATTAGTACAACATATTATTTAACTCACCAACGATAGCAAACTCAATGGGAAAAGTTGAAGGTGGCGTTTTAAAACTGAACTCCGGCCCATTTCCACCACATCGATAATAATATGTCGTGTTTGGGCCTAACGGCCCAAATGTGATGTGGTGAATCTCGCCGGAGTTGTAGAAAAAGTAACGATAAGACATACGTTCTCCGGTCATCGATGATTTATCGTAGTTTCCCGGAGATGTGCCATACTCTACGATGGATTTTTCATGTTTATGAGATGTTATCCATGTTACTCTCATGTGATCTTTTCCTACTAAAGAAATATGTACCTACAAAAAAAATAAAAAATTCAATGTGGTATAATTTTCAAGAATCAATAAAGGTGTAGTGGGATGGATAGAATCTCGTCTCTTTTAATGAGAGATTTTCAATTCGAGCTCCTGAAATGCAAGACTTTAAATTTTTGGTAGGGGTGTTTTTCCTTCTTAACGGGCCGGGCCTATTAGTGGGGTGGCTTGGTACGAATCTAAATTAGTCAGATAAGAGTTTTGAAATTCCAAAAGGTAAACTTAAAAAAAAGTTATAACTATATGGATGTCGAAACTCTATAATAGTGGTTATTTTCCAAAGTGAGTTTCATTTGGAGATGTTGAAACTCAATAATAGGAGTACTATTTTTTAAAATTTAGTACTGAAAAGTAATTAGTAAGCGTTATTTCTAAAGAGAACTTTTTGGTAAGGAGCTCTTTACCCATTGTGGGCCTCTTAGTAGATCAACTCTACACTAATCTGAATTAATTAGACTAATGAATTTCACATATTCAAAAGAGGTAAAACAAAAAAATAATGCTACATGACTAAATTGTTGAGTACTATACCTGTTCGGGCTCGGATTCGGACCGTGTAGGACCGATGAAGATGGCGGGACGGGGAGGAGGACGGGAATATTCCGGCAATGCATCGGAATTTGGGAGAGAATTAAGGAGGAGGAAGAAGAGGAGAAGAGAGGAGTTTTTTTTTGCCATTTTGATATGTAAGTAATATAACTCAAGCTTTTAGAAAGAGAGAAAATGTGTATATTATGAAAAAATATGAAACAATAATTTAATTATTTATAAAGAGTTTGTAAATAAAAAAATAATTTATAAAATATAAATAAAATATGTATATTGAGATGGCATTGGCGTGAAGTAAGTCCTTCACATTTATTTTTGTTGGATATGCTTACGGCAATGACTACATTAACTAAATAAATGAATTTTATTTCATTATAATAGAGCATTTATCTTATTTTTTAAGTAACTAATTTTATTTAGTTATTATTACATGGAGTTATCTTTTAAATAATTTGATAATATAGCAGTTTGTTTACGCCATTAAAGGATTGTGGTAAGTTGTATATGGTTATTTTATTCTTAATCAGATATCTCGGATTCGAGCTTTACGTATGGAAAATATTCTTGTAGGGAGTGTTTTTCCCTTTTAAATGAGTCTTTTCTAGGGCGAATCTAGAGACTCGTCTTTCTGTTCATGTGAATTCAGTAACTTTTGCTCAATCTCTGTATTTACTTAAGAAATCTCTATTAAATATGTATAAATACTTGACTATAAATTTAGTTATTGTCCGTACTGCTTGTTTTGAAACATATTCAAATGGCAAACAAACCAAAGTGGGAGGCTTGAAAGGTCCTTCAAGGCTCGTCAATGACTTGGTTTCAGGTCGTGAATGGAAGCGCGGATTAGCGGGTGTCCGCTTGACTCTGTCCTATCATCTGTATAATGGAGTTTGTCATTTATTGACGAATTTTTCGGGATTTTTCTTTCTTAGAATTGAAACTCTTAACCATCATTTCTTAACTATAAAGGGCGTGAATGAGTAGATCAAGGAAGAAGGGTGGGATAGCGATGACAGTTCTGGCAAATTTCAAGGAAGCATGTCTTGCTTGTTAGGCTTTATGTATTTTCTTTTCTATGACGTACCCATTTTGAATAGTCGTGCCACCAAAGTCAAATTTCCATACCCTCTTCTCCTTACCGTCAATTGGTTTTCAGCTCCTCTTCTGTGACAGCTATTTTCCTCGTTTTGGGAATCAATTCTTTAACTCATGTTCCTCCTTGATAGGGTGCAAGGTGTTCTGCTATCACCCTTCTTTTTTGTTACATATGTGATCAGGGGGCGGAGCCACCTTAGTATAAGGGGGTTCATCGAATCCCCTTCGGCGAAAAATTATATTATTTATGCATGGTTAAAATAAATTTTTATGTATATATAGTAGATGTTGAACCCCCTTCAGCTGCTTTGTGTGTCTATTTCTACAGATTTTGAACGCCCTTACTGAAAATTCTGACTCCGCCTCTGTATGTAATGTCGAATTATATAAAAATTCATAAAGTTTAAATTCTAAATTTATTTTTACGTTTCAATACATATATTTTTTAGTAATATTAACGACTAATTTGAAATGGCTGGAGTATTTATTTACTGTTCTTGGAAGAAAATTGAGGAAATAAAGCAAAGATTAATAATTGATGTGGATGTCTCATCTAGACGAGTGTTCCTTGAAAACTTATTAACATATGTTATTTGACTTAATCTAATGTTTCAGTTTTAAGTCTTGAATATAGTAAAAGTCTTAATAGTTGAGAGTGTTTTTTTTTTCATAAATAAGTCTTATATTATATAAATTCTGATTAATCAAACTTTAATATGAACGTAACTCCCAAAAAAAAAATATTTGACTTTGTTTCTCTGTTTCATTTTCATCAAAACATGTTTCTCTGACACTGGTTTTTTTTTTTTTTTTTAATCATATGCATAATGCATCAATTCCCACCAGCCACTAATACCCCACCCACCCCTCACAACAACAACAAAAAAAGTCATACGAACATATTTATCGAGAAAAATTATTTAATATTTATTGAAATATTAACAAATACCTCTTCCATCCCATATTAGACCGTTTCTATTTTATACGATTACTAAGAAATTATTAATAGAGTGATCAATTTTACTATTTTATCCTTTATTTATATTCCCTTCGTCTCTTTTTATATGTCATCAATTTCTATAAATAGTTGATTCATAATACTTGTCATTTCATAAAATTAATGCATAAATTATCATATTGTTCCTTTTTTACCCTTGTGAGTTATTAGCCTTGAAAATATATATTTGACCAGCTTAGAAAAGCTAAGTAAATTATTTATGTTCATTGGTTAAATTAATTAATCAAAATAAATTAATTCATATTTATTGATTGAAAACTTGACTTCCAAAAAAATTATATAAGGGTAGAAGGGTAAAGTTACATCATTTCTTAATGCAAGTGCAAAGTAAAAAGGTGACATATAAAAAGGGACGGAGGGAGTATTAATTAGACGGAATTTTTTTTTTTGGATCTTCAAAATTTATTTTAACTTTCAAAGTCATTTTAATTGTAGGTGTAAAATGGGAAAAATAATTAATGTTATCTTAATTTAGTAAGTGATCAAAGAATATGAGATTAATATGTTTAATAAAATGTCTATCTAATATAGAATCAAAATAATATTTGTTAAAATTTTGTTATTAATACCCCACCTAAAATATATTTGACTTGGGTTCTCTGTTTCATTTTCATCAAAACATGTTTCTCTCACACTTTGGATTTTGGTTTTTTTTTCTTTTTCTAATCATATGCATCAATTCCCACCAGCCACTAATACCCCACCACCCCTCACAATAAAAAAAAAAGTCATACGAACATATTTATCGAGAAAAATTATTTAATATTTATTGAAATATTAACAAATACCCCTTCCATCCATATTGGACGGTTTCTATTTTATACTATTATTAAGAAATTATTAATATAGTGGTCAATTTTACTATTTTGTCCGTTATTCATATTAATTAGCCGAAAAAAGAATTTTTGGATCTTTAAAATTTATTTTAACTTTCAAAGTCATATTAATTATAGGTGTAAAATGAAAATAAATAAATTAATCTTATCCTGATTTAGTAAGTGATCAAAGAATATGAGATTAATATTTTTAATAAGATGTCTCTCTAATATAGAACCAAATAATATTTATTAAAATTTTATTATTATATCTAGAGAAAAGAATCTGATATACCCATCGATTTTGTTCAACTTTACCCTGGTCAACACTATATTTATATTGGTCTTCGAAGATGTAGCATGGTCAGTAAATTATGTCATGTTATACTATTCCATCCGCTTTAAATTAGGTGAAATCTAGACTTTTGAATTTTTTAATTTAAAATAAATTAAAAATATTTATATCAATAGAAATAAATGAATAATAATAAAATTAAATGATCAAAGTTCTGTTATTTCTAAATAAGAAAGTACAATATTTTAGGATTATACTGAAAAGAAAAGTATTATTATATCGAATAAATTGAAAGAATTAAAATCTTTTGATCATGATTTTTTTTTAAAAAAAGGTTATATTGTAAAACAAAATGAAATCTCTTATAAAAATAATATTTAAAAATAATTTAAAAAGTTAACATATAGAATAAAAAATTATATTTCACTTAAGATTTTTCTTCTACTTTTCTTTTCGAGCAAACAGCCAAAATTTAAAGGCCAAAGTATTTTTTTTTTTAAAAAAAGAAGCCAAGTTTATAGATAAGGCCGTGATAAGACTTTTTTCATATTCAAGTGTGTCCTACAAATGGTAAATGATCTGTATTTATAATGTTGAGATATCATCCCAAAGGTCATCTTGTTAAATGTCCAAACAAGTAGGTATACAATTATCCACAAAGGTTCATATTACCTTGGAGATATACATACATGAATAGTAATTCATGAATAAACTCAATGGACAATCCACTTAATTCAATGAATTATAACACATTTTCATAGTATGTACTTAACAAATTTGATTGGTGAAGTTGAACGGTTCAATAAAATAATCAAAATAAATATTTTATTATTTCTTTAAAAAATTGATTTTGAAATAAAATTTAATGAAAAAATATTTAAATTGATGGGCTAACTTTTTAAGTGAAAAATTAATGATTGAATGATTTTTTTGGTTATAATACAAAGTTGAGTGACTTTTTAAATGAATTACTCTAAATTTAATACTTTTAAATTATAAAACAAAGTTTGAGTAATCTTCTAAAATATTAACTCGATGATTAATGTAGATTTCTAATTTACTAAAGTGATGGAAATACAATTTCTAAGGAAATTTATCATAAATTAGGATCACTTTTTCTTGTTGACTTATATTATTTGAATAAAAGTTATTAAATTCTTATTTATTCTAAAATAATTCATCGAATTTATTTCAATGTTTGATGTGTCACTTTTTTAAGACTGCCAAACAAGTATGGATGACGACCATCCTAACTAATTAGACAGCTTGACATAACATTTTTTGAAACACAAGAACACCCCATGGGAACTCAATTTATTTTCATCCCCAAAAGTTGATTCATCATAAATATAGATTTTTAATGAACAGAATTATTTGATATTTATTTATTAAAGATATATAATTTAAGTGAAAATGATAGAAAATAATTAAAGTTATTTGATAGTTATACTATTGATATATATATATATAATAATAATAATAATAAATACTCAATAGAATAATTGAGTAATATATAAAATCATGATGATAAAAAAATATCTTTTAGTCTAAAATTGTCAAGAGTGAATGAAGGTGGTAAAAAAACAAACTAATATTCGATAACAGTAAATTTGACTAGTTCAAATTCGTAACGTTTATAGTTCATTAAAAAGAAAAAAAATTGTGTTTTTTAATAATATAATTTTATTTCAAGATTCAAACCCAAATTAAGAACATAATAGCTAGCTAGAATTCTGAATACGAATTTGACATAGCCAAATAGCATTAACTAGAACTTTATGTATATATTTCAAAATTAATTAATATATGAAAATAATTTATTCAAAATTTAATAAATTACCATAAAAAAAATTAAAAAATAAACTTGAAAATCTAGAAAATCACATACACCACCCCCATCCCCCAAAACCTATTGTCCTTTTCATATATTCACACTATATATTTTTCTATATATAGCTCTTCTTCTATTTCCCCTTTTTTCCTATCATCACCATGGCTTATATTAAGGTTCATGTTTTGCTATTTTTATTACCAATAATTTTAGCCATTGAATCTTCACTTTCCTATGAAAGGCCACCACCAAGAAAATCAACATTTTTATCTTTATCTCAAGATCTTGATTCCTCTTCTCCTCAACAGGTAACAATTTAATTTATACTGTTGGTGTATATAAGTTAAACTTTTATTTTGATTCATCTTTTTTTATTCCTTTATAAGAATGTTTGGATATAAATGATCTTTTTTTCGATCCTTTAAGGTTTTGATATACTCATTAGGTGAACCATTTGATAGCATTAAGACACATAACACACACCTGTCTCGATTCATTGTGTTTCGATAAATCGTGTAAGAGTGATGTATCTGATAATAGGAGAGTAGAGATTTTTCTAATTTTTTTAAATGATTGAAATTTTTTAGAGAAAATAATAAAATAACTTATGTATTTAGATAATTTAATTGTAAACAAAGGCGAAGTTAATTACAACAAGAGCGTTCATCTTAGCCTTTTAGTATATAAGATCTAATATATATTTTTTGTATATATAGAAGCGTTATATTTTCTTAATTTCTTTATATGTTTACTTTTTTATGATAATAAATAATTTATTCAGAAGTCAATTGATTACTTTTTCTAAATTCATCCTGGTCGTGAATAAAACAAGAAAATGGCCAAATTGTTGCAATAGTTGTCAGCCTTATACAACATAGAAATAATCGAAAATTACAAGAATTATTTGTCTCTTACATTTAATAAGTTATTGAGATCACACAAAACTATGGTCTTGAGGAAGTTGAGCTAATTAATTAATATCATATGCACCCACGTCTAGCCTAACATGTTGTAGAGGAATTTTTATGATTAAAAAATTATGAAGGGATTTCTTGGAGTAATTTTGATAAAATTGTTTTTTGTGTTATCTGTATGATATGGGTTTGAACAATAGATGTTTGTATTAGGATAGATTATTTGCATCACATCCCTTGAGTTGAGGTCTTTCTTCGAACCTGATGTGAACGTTGTATTCTTTGTGCATTAGATCGTCTTTTTTTACTTCTCTATTTTTTTTTATACATTTGAAAAAATAATAAATTACCGAAAAGCATTTGTAAGACTCAATATTAATAAATAAGAAACCTATTTATTTTTTTAGAAAACATTTTCTTTCGTAACGAACACATCCATAAGCCACAATTATTAACATGATTTTAACTAGAAGTTCTAGGTTCAAGTTTCATCGCCGTTTACTAACAAAAAAAAATCATTCATGTCTATAAACTTGTGAGGGAAAATCAATATATCCATACCCTAACGTACTATCATCTCCTCTCTCTAACAATTTAAGCTTTTATATCTGACGTCTCTTTCAGGTGCACATTTCGATGGTGGGTGAAGACAAGATGAGGATTTCGTGGATAACGGAAGATTCTGGTTCACCGGCGACGGTGAAGTACGGTACATCTCCGGGAAGTTACCCATTTTCAGCAAATGGGGAGACTACAAAATATAGATATATTTTGTACAAATCAGGTGAAATACATAATGTTGTTATTGGGCCATTAAAGCCCAATACAGTTTACTACTACATTTGTGGACCATTTACAAGCCCAGAATTCAATTTCAAAACCCCTCCAGCTGGATTTCCTATCAAATTTGCAGTTGTAGGTAAGATCCCTATCTAGATTAATAATTATTTGTTCAAATATTGTATTTGTTGAATTCTAAGTTATATACATCAACAGTGTAAATGTTAGTATAGTTTGATTAGTTGAAGGTGAGTGTTGGAACAACGGTAAAGTTATTTTGTTACAGGTGATCTAGGGCAAACAGATTGGACAACGTCAACCCTCGATCATATTTCAAAATCAAATTACGATGTCATGTTGTTACCCGGGGACTTGTCGTATGCAGACACTATGCAGTCACTATGGGACTCGTTTGGACGATTGGTGGAGCCGCTATCGAGCCACCGCCCTTGGATGGTGACTCAAGGCAACCATGAGGTTGAGAAAATACCAATTCTACATAGCCAATCTTTTACATCATATAATGCAAGATGGCTCATGCCATTTGAACAAAGTGGTTCAACTTCAAATTTGTACTATTCATTTGAAGTTAGTGGGCTTCATATCATTATGTTGGGCTCATACACTGATTTTGGGCCTGGATCAGCCCAATACAATTGGCTCAAAAATGATTTGAATAAAATTGATAGGAAAAAAACACCATGGCTTATTGTTATTGTACATGCACCATGGTACAATTCTAACACTGCTCATCAAGGTGAGTATGAATCTTATGGAATGAAATCATCTATGGAGGATTTACTCTTCAAGGCTCGTGTCGATATCGTCTTCGCGGGACATGTTCATGCTTACGAGAGATTTGTAAGCTTCTTTTGACCTGATAATCTGTCGTTTATTTGTCTTTTCTTGATTATCACACTATATAATTCGTTGCTGAATAACTCATAACTAACATGATTAACGATGATTTTTTATTGTGCGATGACTTTTTCAACAAATAATTATTTCTTGTGTTTTAATATATATAGACTCGAGTATACAAAGACAAAGCCAACAATTGTGGTCCAATATACATCACAATTGGAGATGGTGGCAACAGAGAAGGCCTAGCCAGCAAGTAAGTTTGGCTCACTTTTAAATAGTCCTTGTTTTTTAATTACATAGATATCTAATTTAATCAATTAATCAATATGCCTTAATTCCAAATAGTTGAACCAGCATAGGTCGACTATTATTATTATTATTAGGGATTTTTACCCTAATAACTAGTGAAATTTGATGTTTAGTTTTCCTAGCTGATATATATATGAATTGTACATTAATTATACAAGATTACAAACATATTATACATAATATTATATATTTGTTAACTATTTTATAATTTAAGTGATTAGTTGGATGCTTAATTAGGTTTACTTTTTATTGTTATATATATGCACTAGATTGATATTTTAGCCTATTTTTTGTCAATTGTTTGTCTTGGTATCAATATAATATTGACTTCAAAATTCTTGTTTTTGATGAGTTGGGGTACTTATTATTATATTTTGTTTTCACCTTAATTTGTCTTCTTTGGACCAAAGTCTTAAAATTAGTTTGAGTAAATTTTCATGTTTTTATGTCTATCATCATAGAAATTGTTTCTAAAAAAGATTATAGATCTGATCAGATATCCAATTAGTACCATCACCAATGTCACCATTCATCATTGGAGAATCACATTAGTTTCTCTTTGAATTTATTTATTTACTTCTTTTGCACTTTGAAAGATGTCTATCGACTTTCTTATTGATCAAATATTATAGGTATCAAGATCCAAAACCAGACATTTCAATTTTTCGAGAGGCAAGTTTTGGGCATGGAGAACTTGATGTGGTAAATGCAACTCATGCACAATGGTCATGGCATAGAAATGATGATGATGAAGCTGTTGTTGCTGATACTATTTGGATAACAAATCCTTCTTGTACACTATAAAGCCAAACAATTTAGATTAAAAAAAACTAAAGATTATATATATATAATATACCTCTTGTAAGAGTGTATTTTTTATATAAAAAAATTTAAGGCACTATAGACATCTTGCTCCCTTTTCATTGTTTGATTAATTTTTCACACTGTTTTCAAATTAATTACCTTTCATATGATTTTTGTGTATGTGTTAATGAGAGATATCAGATACATATTTATAAAACTAGCAAGGAAAAAACTTTAAATCTAACTTAATTTTAAAAGTTAATTTAAGTGGTAATTACAACAACCTAAAACCACATTGAGAATTTTTCCAATTCCACTCATCGATGTGGGACAATTCAACATTCTCTCTGCACATCAAGCCTATCAACTGAAGCATGAATACGCATAAATCTAACTCAATTTTAAAAGTTAATGCGTGTTTACTACTTGATACCATTAAAGTATATATATACTCTGATGGTATTATAGAGCAAGAAACAATACTTCAGTAAAAAAACTACTCAATTACTCTTTGATACCATTAGATTATGTATATACACACATATATATATATATATATCAATGATGAATAAGCAGTGGTTCAGTGAATAGCACCAGGAAGCAGTTGGGTAAATAATTTGGACCGTGAATCTAATCAAGGTAAATACATTAGATGGAGTCCAATTGAAATAAATATTTTATCGAATATGTCTAATTTGTATAGTTTTCCCAAAAAAAAAAAACAACTCAATAAATGGGCCTAATACTATATAAGGAGATAAATTTGGGACTCCTCAAACACTCGAATGAACCAACTATTTTACGTTCACGTAAGATTCAAAGAAAAATACTTGTACCTCAAAATATATAATATAAGTAGTCTATTCTAAAATAAATATCAGTGATTTTACTATTTAAATCATTTCCAATCCACCATTCACCATTGTGGATCAAAAGTTGGTATAAATATATTGTAGATACATCTTACCTCCAATAAAAATAAAAATAGTAAGTTGATTAATTTTATTTAAAAAATAAAATGATTTTGGTGGAACTAAAATGCATATCATTTCACTTGAGCTACTAGTGATGATATTAGTAATGTAATCTAGCAATGCTGTAAAAATAATTAAACATGATGAAAAGTGTTGGATAAAGGTCGACATAAGACAGACAAAAAGTTCATTTAAATAAATATTTAATTAGGGTTTGACACCAGTAGCATCTCTATCTAATTTCCCTTCTAATTAACCATTTCAATTTATAGATTAAGTGGACCAAAACATTATTATTTTTTTGTATTAAAAAAATGTAATTACCTCAATAGATTTGTGGCCCATCAATTGTTAATTTGTTTTTTTAATTAAAATGTAACTACCTATTAGTTTTGTGGTCCATCAATCTTCAAAAAAAAAAAAGAATTTTATTCTAATCCAAATATGGAAAATTAATTGGTATCATCACTAATCATGAATGCATGTTTAGTTAATATTCGTATTACATTAACTTTAAACAATAAGTTTGTTGGAATAGTCTTACACTTGCTCGAAAATGCATCACTAAGAGGATATATTACTACTAAAATTAGTGGTCCGACAAATAGAATTTCTTCGTATTCAATTAGGTCTCAGATTTGAATACTGAATTAAAAAATTCCTAAGGAAACAAACACTTTCCATTTTAATGTGTTTTATACTAAATGAGTCTGAATTAATCAAATCTTAGAACCCTTTCTAACTTTTAAAGGATTTAACAATATAACAAATCGGTTAACGATCAACCACATTAGCACGTGTAGTCCCTAAATAAACACATTGTGATTTTTTATTAAAAATATATAATCTTTAATTAATTGATATGTATACTTTTGATCCCTAATAAAAGATTAAATATACTATAATTAGGGACCAGAAGGGTAAACTATCCCTTAATTAATTGATTAGTTAATGTATTTTATTAGAATAATAACTTATTATAGGAAACTGTTCATGCTAACAAAGGTAGATAATTATTAATTATGTTTAGAAATAATAGTAATAAATTTAACATAATTACCAACATTTTATTCTGTCTTCCATACCAAAATTTTCAACTTTTGCAGTCTTCGAGATTCTCTTCTCATCATTATCACTCTCTTTACAAAGGACCAAATTTAATTCCAAATAAATATTTATTTTTAAATAATAAATGGAAAAATTAAATAGAAAAAAAACAAAAAAAGCAATTTTATGATCATTCTGTATTGAAATCTAAACCCCTAAATTGTTATTAATATATTTAACTTGATGTACTAAAAAATATGAATATTTATCAAATTTGTTTCTAGCTAACAGAATGCTATTGAATTAAATAATTAAATGGCAAAAAAAGTTGTTAAAAATGATCTTTTTCGATAGAATAAAAATTGGATTCACGTAAAAGGAAAAATATTTCGTATTCCTTAATTCAAAAAATATGTCGTCATAAAATATTTGATTGTATGACTTTATTGATATTTCATTTTATCGAGACTCTTTTGAAATGTATCTAGATTGTTACGCTTTAACCTTGATCGAAATTTACCCAATAACAAATTTTACCATTTTAAAATTATTATAATAATTACAATCTCTGATTTATTCTCGTTAAATTATCAATATTTTTTTAACCTTTCAACACTAAATAAGCATCAACCTTATACATAATCTTACGACTTTGTAATATCATTCGATCATACATAATTTTACAATGTTATAACATAATATAATTATTATCGATGTATAAAAATTAAATTCGTAGGTCCACAAAATGAGTAGCAAATATAAACACTCACGTGTAGGGTTCTATGCACCACAGGAAAAAATAAATAATAGCAAAAAAAAAAATCCATCATTAGAGTTGCAGGGTAATGGTATTATGTGAAATGATTAGAAATTACCTCAGAAGAAATAAAAAGTGAACTTAAAATTTATTAGCTGCAATGGTGATGAGGTCATTGCAATGAGGTTTTAAAAAAAAGTTTTTTTTATTTCATTCGATATTCAGTATCCGTATGAAAATTTAATTTAATTTGAATTTGCATTAAAATGTTTTAAGTACATTAAAGAGTAATATGTTTTCTAGTAAAAATGACATCATATTCAAAAGGACTCAAACATAATATCTCTGATTAATAATAAAAAAATACTTATCACTTCGTCACAATTCTCGTGGAGATAAAAAGAGAAGTTTCAATTGACATTAAAAGTCTTCACATGTATTTGTACCCCAAAATATGAGAACTCTTCACATGTATCAATAATGTCTCAATAGGATTACACACGAGTTACCCCTACCCCCAAACCCCACAACTCAATCTTCCAAAATTTCATCTTTAATAAGTTTAGGAATTATTAATCATGATCTTCAATTTCAAATCAATTGATTTGATCAATTTAAATTTATATTATATAAAACTTATTAAATAGATATAGTAAAGCAATGTGTTTTGTCAAACCATCAATATTAAGCTAAAATTTCAATATTATAATGAATCGCAAGTTAAAATCTAAATATTGAATTCATCAAATTAAAATTCAGTATTTGTCTCGAATGAGAGTTTAAGGATCAATGTGGTAATCACTTTTGGATTCGATTAATCTCAATTCTCAATCGTCGATAAAAAGACTTATTTTAAAGGATAAAACACTCCCTATCAATAATAATTATTCCTAAAGTGACTCAAATCGCATTATCACCGGGTAGTGAAGGAGGGTGCTTCCATTTTGATTCCTTATGTGTTTGATATTTTTTTGATTTTTCACTCGGTGTTTCAAAATGTGTATTGGAGCCTCGATTAAATTTGAATTGCGAACTACAGGGTCCATTTAGAGGATAACACTCCAATACGATTTTTCATACCCAGAACTTGAATTCGAAACTTCTTTTTAAGTATGAAACTGTCCATCACTGTACCACAACTCAGATTGATAGTGTCTGATACTTATTTTGAAACTCGACTAATTCAGATTTTAATCATAATACATTACATCTCCTACTTAAAACAGTTTCATATTTTCCACATTCAAACTCGAAATATCAGATAGAAAATGAAAGAACACTTACCATCAGACCATAATTGGTGGGGTGGGGGGTGGGGTGGGGTGGGGTTGGATTACCCCTTGTGTGTGTTGGTGTTGAATGGGTAAAAAGAAGGGCTAAGTGAATAATTGTAGTTAATAGGCAAATGTAGGAAAGTGATGATGAATATGGATGGGGGGTGTACTCAATTCAATTAAAATGAATGCTCTTTGACATCTATGGCCATGCAAATCTTTTTTATGAATGCTGCCATTACCATTCATTTATGAAACCAAAATCATTATTATTATAACAAAAATAAATAAAAATAGACTAAATTAATTTCAATTGCTGCAAAAAGCACAGGGTTTTTATTTATTAGTAGTATTTATTATTAATTAAGAAAGAATAAACTAGATGCCATTATTATTTTAGCTATATAGGTTTTGTCATCATTAGTATTTTCAGAACAAATACACTTTGCAATAAATAAGGCCAGAAGCCCAAAAACAAACAAACATAATAACCCTCTTTAGCTAACTAGTAATTACTCTTTTTAATAATTAATAAAAAAAATACTCTTTTTAATGAATATTTATTATTCGATTTTACAAAATATAAAAAGTGTAAATTAATATATATTAAATTAAAACCATAAAAAATTTACGATTCAAGTTTTTTTTTTTTAATATTATCATTAACATAGTTTGTATTAATCAAATGCAACACTAATGTTTTTTCTACATTTACTGATCATATTCCAATAATAAAAAATCAAATATGTATTCACATGCCATAAACTATTATTAAAATAATTAAATATTTATTTCACTAATAATATTCACTTGAACTGTCAAGATTTGATTCGTTTACAGAAAAATTCTAAAATTACGCATGATTGACGCATCGGTCAATAATAGTTGAGCTTTGAAACGTTACTACCACAATTATTATCAACCCGAGCCCATATTTGAACATATAAGCAAAAAGTAATTTTTTTTCTTTTACAAATGGAACGTCCATTGCTAAACTTAAATTGCATAGAAGATTAAAGTAAATAATGTCATAGATAATATCTAAATCGACGATTAATCAAATTAAAGCAAAAGAAAATTGGCCTTTATCAAAATTCACGAGAAAAAAACTTATGATTTTAAAAAGAATGTTAAACCAAAACATTATTAACATGAATGACAAAAGAAAATTAAAAAGAATATGATGCTTCTATCAAAAAAAAAAAACTTTTCATTTTTCACGTTAATGCACTCATAACCCATGAGGTTAGTCCATCTGTAAAATTAAAAATCTCATAATTATTTCAAATTAATCACACTTAATATGGCAAAAATAATGCTTACTTTATGATAACTTGGCAGAAATAATTATGATTATTATTAGCATTAATTTTACCTAACTAAAAAACAAAACACTATCATGCTTAATATTAATTCACTCACGCAATTTAGCTTAATTATCGGTATAATTCGAAATCTAAAAAACTTTCAAAAAATGTGAACACGTATGAATACATTTTTCTATTTTATTTTACTTTTTTAAACATCTTATTCAGACTAACACATAGTAAAATAGCTATAAAAGGATAAAATAGTAAAATTTTCTCTATAAAGAATTTCAACTATCTTATCGCATTGTTACGTATATGTATTATTCCATCTTTATTGAATATAATTAGTTTTAAAAATTACCTTATTTTGTCTAATCAATTTTCATTTTTGATTCCTAATATAAGAATCAAATTAATAGACAAACAACCTCTTTTTAGCTCCAATAGTAAGGTTTCAAATTCCAAATTTGCCCCTCAAAACCACCAACTTCGATCTCGATAATAACCGAGTTTTAACTAGATAAATACTTCATCATCTTAATTAATTAAATGTCTTAAGTTCGAATATCCGAAATGAAACTACCTTTGGATGAGAGCTTTACTTCTAATATAGTACTTTTCATTACGAATTCAATTTTAATCAGATCCTTTACGAGTATCAAACACCGATTAAAAAAAACTTCAAAATGGCAAATGAGTCAAGTTAATACAATAAATGTTCTAAAGAAATTTTTATAAAGAGGACAAAAGAAGAATTATGCAAAATAAAAAAAATAAAAAATAAAAATTAATCATAGTTAAGGATGGGGGGTAAAAGGGGGGTGGGGTGTGGATGTGATGATGGGCCTGTCTTGGTTCGAACCAATCCAAAACATCATTGCGAATCTTTGGAAGGCCAAACCCCTATCATCATTGGACACACTTTTGAATTGCCCAAAATGCCCATATTAAGGCCCAAATCTCTATATGAAATGACAGAAATACCCTTATTGTCTTTTATGAAAAGACTCAAATGCCCTTTAACTATAATCATTCACTTGACTCCATCACCTTAGTCTAAAAAAACACTATACTCATCATCATAGTAGAATGGAACAAGGTTAAATCCTTTCCTATATATGGATAATATCTAAATTTACGTTATATACACTGATAGTAGCAAAGTTTTGACGGTATAAATTATACGTATATTTGATTAAAATCTAAAATCAATAATTATTCATGCTAGATCTAGAGTTCAACCTACGAGTTATATATGAGAGCAAAAATAACACTTAACGATCACTTCCAATCTTATCACCATAAAATAGTCATTTTCACTGAGTTTCAAATTCCACAAACAAAATTTAAAGAATGTCATTGAGTTTTACATGTAAAATTCAAATTCATGATAATAATTTTCGATTACAAAAGCTGAAAAATGACTATTTGTAAATTTTAACCTTCAAGGAAACTCAATAACTCTCTCCTAAACCTTATGTTGTAATTTACAAATTTATTCGTTTCAATTTGTTTTTTCTGATTTTGATTTGATATAATATGTAAAAAAAAAAGTAAAATTAAATTTTATGATCATAAACTAAAAATACGTAAAATGTGACATATTAAACTTAAAGTTAATATAATAATTCATAAATTTCAAATTCTGAATCCGTGAATCCGTGAGCCAGTAATCATTACCATAGTGGAATCAAAGAAGAAGGTTTTAAGTCCTTGCCTATAGATACAACAACTATACAATTATACACAAGCCGCCTTCCATGCTTACACATGCATGATTGTTGTGCAGATGGAAAAAGAGATACAAAAAGCCTTGTCCCCCCTACCCCCCACTCCACCCACCCCACCCTAACCCCCTTACCCCAAAGATTTACTAACTTTTTCCACTATATATATCTCTTGTTTTTACTGCCCAAGAAGTATAAGTTGTTGTTTGTTGTAAGTGATAAACTCACCAAACAAAATCTTCTATCTTCTTCTAGCTACTATACTTCTTGTTCTATAACTAACCAAAAGGTAATCTTTTTTGAAAAAATCAAGAATCCACCCCACCCCCAACCCCCTTCCCACAACCCCAAAACTTTCAAGAATTGGTACATTTTTATCTTTTAAAGTTTTACAACTTTTGAAAACTTTCTTATTCGTTTTGTCTCCTCTCATAAACTAAAATTGTCAAAAGGTTATGTTTTTATGTCTTCTTAGTAATAAACATTGTATATTGTTTCTTGAAACTTTTTTTTTTCATTGCATGTTCAACTTGGGAATATAACAAATTCCCTTCTTTTTTTTGTGTGTGTGTAAATAAGAAGTTTGTCTCTTGTTATATACTTTATATATTCTTGTCTTCCAAGTGAGGTAAACAATAATAAATAAGAAGAAAAAAAGTACCAATTCTTGAAAGTGTGAAAATTTGAAGATTTTGTTTTTCCTTATTCTATTTGCTTTTTTGTTGTGTTTTTTTTTTCTAAATTTTTGATCATTTGTTTTCTTTGAATTGTAATGATTTCTCCTACTATACTTTCCTTTACACATTCACATAAATTCCCCCCCTATGCATATCATTATTTCCTTTCCTTTTTTCCCATTTTCCTCCAAACTCCTCTTTGTAGGTAAATCATAAATGCTAAGTGCATTCAATAGTTTTAACTTTGTTATAACATGTTCGTCAAGTAACATGTACCCTTTAAATATATTGTCGCACATGTATTGTGTATATTAGATGTATATTTCTTTTGAAGTATTCGATGTAGTGTCAGATTCTTCAGAAATGCACTATTTTTCTTTCGAAGGATTCATACATTTTTCAAGATTCCGAAAAATATACTGATTTTTTTTTATTTTTTTTTGTTAATTTTTGCAGGAAATGGACAGAATTAACTCAAAGCTCTACTTGCAAAATTGCTACATAATGGCTGAAAATGAAAGGCTAAGGAAAAAGGCAGAGTTATTGAATCAAGAAAATCAACAACTTTTAAGTGAACTCAAACATAGGTTATCACAAGCTGGTCCTAGCAACAACACCAACAATAATAACAACAACAATGGAGGAGGAAAAAACAATTCAATTCCTGATCTCAATCTCACAAATTGTTCTTCATCCAAGAATGCTTCATCAAAATCCAAGAAAAAGTGAAAAAAATAAAGTATTCAAGGGGTCCATCTAATCATTGAACTAATATTATGTTACTTTTTTTAATTTTATTTTGGGGGGTGTTAAATATTATTATTAGTAAGGGGGTCAAAAAGTAGGAAGTTATGGTTGTTGGTGTTTTTTTTAGTTATATAGGTAAGAGGAATTAAGGAATATATGGGTTTTTTTTGTCTATGTTTAAATATTTTGTTTTAGTATGTGGGGTTAGTTCTGTTTTGGAGCTAAGAAGTTGTAAGCAAATCTATTAGCTATATATATAAAAGAAATATAAAATATGGTTCCTTTATATATTTTCTCTCTTTAATTATCCTTTTTGTTTCATTTTATTGTACTTAAATTAGTCAAGTATCACAAAAATTTAAGCTTCAACGTTGAAGTTGAAACTTTAAAATTTGAAATTTTGTTTGGGCATATATTTGTTATGGCAAAAATTTAAATTTTGTGAGTGAAAGAAAAATTTCTCCAAAAATCGACCAACGTTAATTTTTGGTAATTTCAAATTATGTTGAAGACATATTTTCAAAATCTTATCAAATTTTATGGTAAAGCAGATATTCGAAGATTAATTTGATTTAAAAATCTATGATCAAAGGTTAGCAACTAATTTTTTTTCTTACTAAAAGAGTGATACTGGCCAATTGTAATTCATTAACTGCAATCCTTAGTGTTTGTCTTTAAATAATAAAAATATGAGAATAAATAATGTAGCATATTAATAATAATAAGTTGAAAGAAACAAAAATGTAATCTTTTGTTTCACAGCATAGTACTTTGCATAATTTACTTGAAATAGAAATATAATGAATGAATTTTAGAATTAGTTTAAAAAAACAGAGGCCTTTCTTGGCTAGCTGTCTGAAAATATTATGCTAACAATATTTATAAATTAATTACCATGAGAGTGATATTTGATATTAGTCTATTCGTTTGTAGTTAATAAAGAGTTATTTCCTTATTTATCAACTATTTTCTATAAATTAGAGGTGGTTTTCTAGTTGGTAGGAGACGAGGTAGAGTTATTTTTTTTTTGAATGGTGAGAAATGGTGATTTATTATATTAGGTCATGGTTCGCGTTACAATTGCTATAATGACTATAAATTAGAGGTGGTTTTCTAGTTGGTAGGAGACGAGGTAGAGTTATTTTTTTTTGAATGGTGAGAAATGGTGATTTATTATATTAGGTCATGGTTCGCGTTACAATTGCTATAATGACTATAAATTAGAGGTGCAAGGTTCTCAAGTTAAAAGGAGACGAGTTAGAGTTGGTGTGATATCCTAACTTAAGATAAGAAATCTTACATCGGTAAAAAACACATGTGAGATGTTGGATATATAAATAAGCCAACTTGACGTGTTTTAAAGCTGTGTAGATCTAGACCCAAAACAAATAATATCACTAGTAGATTGAACCATTACAGTTGAAAAGTTTTCGAACGATAAGGAATAGTGATTAATATAATATAATATAATTTTTTATTTAAAGTTATATAAAAAATAATTTTAAAAAAAGAATGTTGGCAAATCAAAGAGATTCTGTGAGTTGAAAAAGGATCTAATCAGAGGAAACGTCATACAAAAGATTTATTTTTGTATACCATATGTTATAAAGTCAATGAGGATTTTAGTACCTTCTTACTATTATTAATTAATACTATTAACTAAGATAGAGGGCCCCCCAGCGTATACCTTTTGGATATGACATGGCGTCTTGTCATTTGCTGATGCTCTCCACCTCACATTGACCATCCTTTAATAGTAGTCGAAAATAGTGTTACATAAATTGAAACTAATTCAACACAAAGAAAGTAGATACTAAATCGCGACCGGTTAGTGAAAATCTCATATTGGCCATTGTTGTGTTTGATCATTATTGTGATTTTACAATATTTATTTAACAATTACGTAGAAAGAAATATTTATGATATTTAGTAGGAAATGTCATAAATTTAAATTACTCAAATTTTAGTTATTTGAATTTTACACTCGTATCAAGTACCATTTTACCTTTAAAATATAGGGCTTTTTGGCATCAATTCAAATGATTTGAATCCCATTTTTTTAATTTTTCAATCCGTATTTGATATCCATTAATTTACTCTCGGAGTGAGACTTCTCAATACGAATATGAGTTATAGTTAAAAATAACATATTCAATGTAATCTGAGAAGAATGATGTGTACACATACCTTTTTTCTAAGGAACACGTGTACATAAAAATAGAAAATTTTAACCAAGTATTTGGATGCCATGACACCCCACCTTCTATATAAATCTTTCCATGTGTTTACGTACGTATATCTTATTCTTACTTTATGAAAATAAAAAAATTATTTAGATAAACTCTTGTCTCAAATAAAATACACATCAAAACATTATTTACAATACAACTATTGCAGAACCTTAGTTGAACATTGCAAATAAGAACTAAAGCAAAGATATGTTCATATGAGAATCTTAATTTATCTGAACTTATAGTAAGTATATATTCAGAGTTTCAGACTAATATTTAATTGACAGAAGGAGAATACATTTTTTTTAATTGACAGAATATCATGGTTATATCCTTTTACTCAGTACAATTATTAAACGTTAAAATACGTTTATTTTCCTTTTAACTTTTCAGTAAATTTCACTTTTATATTCTACCTATACGATTTATTCCAGTTGAACATCTATATGATAGAGTATTTTTATAAGACTTTCAATTCAAATAATGAAAAGATGTGTTGCGTGTTCTCAAATCTCGCTATTAAGTAATTAAATTAAACACATAAAATATATCATCGATCTCTTTTAATTATACACGCCAATCTCAGTTGGAACATACATGAGATTTTATGGGCTTATTAAGGTATTTGTGTATAATTAAAAGTAAAAATTAGGCAAATGACATAGTATAAGAAAGAAATTACTTCCTTTCCCTACTCTTTCATTAATTACCAAAAATCCCTTTTTTTAGTGTTTTTCAGATACATAATATAGCAATGTGGATACTTAATATAGCAGCGCGGGTACTTTAATTAATAATGGGCGGATACTTAAATTATTAAGTTGTTAGCAGCATGGATACTTAATTAACGGGCGAATGCATAATATAGCAGCGCAGATACTTTAATTAATAACGGGCGGATACTTAAATTATTAAGTTGTTAGCAGCACAGATACTTAATTAACGGGCGGATGCATAATATAGCAGCGCGAATACTTTAATTAATAACGGGCGGATACTTAAACTAATAAAGTATCCGGTTAAGTTGAATTGGGAGAAAATAAGGGATTTTTGTATTTTAGTAAAAGAGTAGGGAGATATTGAGAATAGATAAAGAAGTGTTGTGTATTTAAGTAATTTTTCCTAATTAAAAGAGGTGACATGTTTTAGTTGATTAGCATATCTATATGATGTTGTTCACTTTAGAGTTGAGGCACACATTTTTAATGTTATTTTAATTTGAACCCAAAAAATGTCTAATAGGAACATTTTATCATGTGTTTAAATATTTAATTAAAATATAAAGGAAAAACTACATAATTAGATATCCTTCACTATCATATATATTATTATTATATATACTTTCAAAATATTACGTATCTTACTACTAATTAAGAGTGTTCTACCATATATTGAAGAAAATACATGTAGATACATGATTCGTATGTATCCCAGATACATGAGAATCACACTAAGTACACACACTAGATTTTGTATGTATCTGGTGTGATTCACATGTATTTGGGATACCTAATACATGGAAGAGTGACGAGCAAGATGAGAGAGAGACAAGGGATCAGAGAGTTTTGTTATGTATCTCAGTTACATCGAATCCACTTGGATACAATGTATCTAGAACAAATTATACCTAATTTTGACCCCATATATTTGAGATACATATATCTAGATGTATCTAGAGACACCAAAACCTGATAAGATATGTAATATTAAAAACTAAAGTATATCTAAGTAAATCATAATTTGAGTGTCTAAGTATATACTCCCTCTGTCCATAATTACTTGTTCACTTTTGAATTGACACGGAAATTAATTATTCACATAGTGAATTTACCATTTAACCCCTATTAATTATAAAGTGGATGAATTAAAAATTTAAGATTTTCAAAAATTCTACCTTTTTCAAAATAATTAATTGAGGGTATAATAAATTAAAAGAAATTGTCCTTTCTTGATTTGTAAAAAAAGGAAAATTGGACAAGTAATTAAAGACATAAAGATTATAATTACTAACATAATTAATTAAGAGACATTTGATGTATTACGTGTATTACAAACCTAAATTCATTTATAACTATGTCATTAAGTGCAATAAAACAAGAACTCCACATTTCAACACCATTTCCCCATACAAATAATTAATTAAATATGAAACCAAAGGAAATGATTATTTTTTTTGGAAGTATACCTAAATATACATATTTTTGACCTTTTATCTCCCCTAGTCAATTTTCTTCATTTCTTATCCAAGAGATTTTCAAATTATGTTGATCTTATTCATCATCATCATCATTTTTCTGAATATATCTAGGATTTTGCAGGTCACTTCATTGAAATATTATCACAATTTTTTTTCCCCCAGAATAAGTCAAACTAGAAGCAGCACATAGGCTATGATGACTGTAAAACAAAAAATGTCCTTATTATACATAAAGACATACAATTGGCCAAAATCTTCCAATAAATAATTAATTATCCATTCCCATCACTCAGAAATGATGGCAAATTTCAATTTATATTATTACTTTTGTCTTATTTAATATATTTGAATTTTTCTAATTTTTTTATTTATTGTATAGTTGTGAAGACTAAGGTCATCTTTGGTTGAGAAGATCTTGGTCATCAGAAACTATATCTAAAAGGCATCATTTCTTTCTTCTAAAACCATCTTTTCAAACAATCAAGAATATGAAATAATAATAGTAATGTAGTAATATATGATATATTTTTATAACCAAGACTCCAAGAGGCTTACACGCATACGCTTTAGGGTCGTTTGAAAATAACCTTTTTATCTTCCCGAGATAGGAGTAACCTCTACGTACACTCTAGTCTCATTAGATTTCATTCGTGAAATTATACTGGATATATTGTTGATTTATTCCAAGTGATATCAATGTTCTTATTCATAATGAGAAGAATATTTATGTGTTACTTGAACTGAGATACTTTCGAAAGATTTACATACACTCTACTTTTTCCAAATGCCACTAATTACAACTGAATATGTTATTGTTATAGTCTCTTACACACATACATATACCTAATAATTAATGAAAGGAAGAACATATATTTTTCTTCTTTCAATTTATGAGTACTCATTGATTGTTTTGTTGAATGAATTTTCATTGGTATGGAACGGTCTTGTTAAAAAGTCAAGCTTGAAATTAAGTACGTATTTCTCCATCACTTCAACATGTCCCTCCTCCTCTTCCAAATTTTTCCAATATTAATAATTGTATTTTTATAATCATGATATCTGAATCAATTTACACGCATCTTGATTAATTTCATGAAATACTTACTACCTTCTACCAACACATGTGCACTAAAATAACTTCACACACCAATACTCAAACAAATGAGAAAACCCGCATTGAGATTCGACTAAATCCAAATTCACGTTGAAAAATCTCACAATAAAACCTAACAAAAGTGACTTGTAGTCAATTTTTACTCCCCATCTTGAAATACACCATTTTCTTTACAACAGTAGTGTCTACGCTAGCTTATATGCATCTCGACTATTACACTGGATTCATGTTACTCGTTACTAGCACAAATTCGGGATAACTCCACCCTTCTTTTAGCTAAATTAAAAACGAACTATATATCAAGCAAATGTCTCAAACTAAATTGATGATGAACTTCCATACAGATTTTCATAGGGCAAGACACTGCTTGCTAAACAAAGGTCAAAACGAAAAAATAAAATACGAATACAATTGAAAATGAAAATAAATTTCCATCTTACTCATGTTACATTGGATTTAGGAGTTCTTTTTTTAGCCTTGATAAATCTTCTAGGAGTTGAGAAACTTAGCTCCAACTACAATATCTATGCCAACACATGCAATTATCTGTTGTCGTATTGTACAAATTAGGACTTGTGAGTGGAAAAAGAAGCCAGATGAAACCTAGCAACCCAGCTACAGATGCCACTGTTACCATTCCTAACAACCATAAAAGAGGAAAAACAAAAATTATCATTAGTATGTATAAGGAAAGTAGGCCAAAATGTAAAAAATGTTATCTGATTGAGGGACATTGGGGTCCGAGTCAATATGCGTGCATCTTAACTATTCCATTGGGTAGCTGCTACCTCCCACCATCACAAGTATCGGGTAATTTTGTCTACCAAGGCTAAAGCAGATGGAAAATAATCAGCTAGGGCTAGGAATGATATGTAACTTAACATGCTTGGTTTGGTGATAAAGATGCTAGAGACCTCGAAGGACATCTGTCAGAAGCTCTTCCACCCGGGGGCACAACTACGGGTTTCCTAAGAGGGGGTGGGGTCAGTTGAACACTCTTCGTAAATTATATTGTATATATAGCTCAAATATTGTTTGTAAGTAAATACTAAATATTTAACGTTCTTGAACATACTTAGAGAAATTCCTGGCTTCGCCGTAGATAACAATTAACACCTATTGAAGGAATTTTAGGAATGAAGTGGCATACATGCATATTCATGCATTTAAGTTCTTGTAGAAGATTATTCTTCATAAAACTTCTTTTCTTAATGCAATCTATTATATATTATCTCAAAGCTTGCATAAAACTTCTTTTCTTAAAAGAGACAACTGTTGTATTTGTATGATTGATGCCACACGCCTAATTATATTATCTCATCTACTATGAGCAAAATCCTAATTTAAAGTCATACTGTAACCTTACCAAACACATTCGAATGAATCAAAGGAATAGGAACTTAGTGCAACTCCAAAACTGACTGCCATATACATCGACGCTTTTAATCCGACCTACTATACAGTCCACACGTTATATTTACACCAGCATCATGCATGAGCACCTTCTACCCTTCCCATTCCCAAACCCTTTATAGACAGTTGAATTCAGCTAGTGAAAAGAATGACATACCTGTCCTCCGTGAAATTATTACAGGTATGCCAAAATAGTTGCAAAAAATATGAGCAACTAGTGGAGCGGTAAGATGCCCTGCAGTAAATATATGTATAGTATGTTAAACAAAAGCATCGAATACTAGATAATTATATAAAAGATAGACCAACAATAAAAAGAGGAGAGAAAACTCATTGCCAAGGGCTGCTATTGTGACAAAATAGAGATTCATCACACATGCTAATGTGGTACTCAATGATGTCAAACTTGGTACATTGGAGATCAAATTAGACATGGAAATTTACATTCATAAGGAAACAAACCAGAAAATTTGTAAAACTAGAGTTTAAGGATTTCAATGACACAATTCTTCAGACATTAGCACCTGTTACTGGAAGGAAAGTGTGTTTTTTTTTTTTTTTTTTTTTTTTTTTTTTTTCTGTTAAGCAAATCTTAAGCACTAAAAAATTTGGATTGAGCACATAAACCTCCACTCATCCTCCATTAACCGACAGCAGTCCCGCTCTCCCAACTGCACGTGCAGGGTCTCAAGTAGTGAACTGGTATTTGTTGTACTTGTTACTTTTTCTTTGGGGGAGGAGGGGAGGAACTAACAATCTTAAAGGGATTTCCAAACATTTTCCAAAAGACAAACTATTGAGGTACAAAGTGACAAATGTTTGTGGAGGAAGGGGGGCGGGGGTCATTGCACCCTCTATTCTCCACCCTCTTCTGAATTCACCCCAGTAGTGGAGCATGGAGCCTACAGAGAAGAACTTTGGAACAATAATGGAGGGACCATAGTTCAAAAATTTCAAGTCTTAATTTCTTATTGCTTTTCTAATAATTCATAGGCAGGGTCGAGAGAATTCTAGAACGAAAAGTAATAGGATGTTAAGAAGTATTAAAAAAAACTACCCTTTCAAGCCAAAGATATGCTAAGCTACACCTCATTCTTAAAAGTTCTAAAGAAAGTCGTCTCCACCCCAAACCCCCTTGATAAAAAAGAGATTAAAAAAATCTTGAATAAAGGGTGAAAGAAGATTTTCCATATGAGCACAGTGTAAGCATCGCTAACCTGTCCGAACAAAGAGAAATGAAGCATAGGATCCAAAGATGACCGTGTAGCCGACCTGGAAGCCTGAAAACATAAAAGTCATGTCTGAATGCAAACTAAAATATCACTTTGCCCTATGGTGTGAAAATGCAAAGCTGCTTAATCCATCCAAATATATGGAGAAAGAAAGAAATTGTAGATGTTATGGTGGAATCTCAACTCCAACCTACACTCTTAAGGCCAGTTGCTAAGCTTGATTATTCAGTTGGCATTTTCATTCCCCTGTAAACAGTGTTGACAATTTTTTGGATTTTATTAGCTCCCTGACTCTATTTTTCTGGAGCTAACCTTTTGTTATCTTTTGTAGTTGTGCATCTCATGATACCTTTATCAATGACAACTACTTCTCTGATATCTCCCCTACGTGGTTAAAGGTTTGGAAAAATGATATGAGGCCAGCTTCTCTCTGGTGATCCGTCTGCTTGAGCTTTGCCCATACATTTCGAGGTGCATAGCATAATTCAACATATTCAAAACAGAGTGGATTTGTTGGTGAATATGCGACTGAAGAAGCCTGGTTTTGTAAGATACCATCAGTCACATTCAGTAGCCCTTTCTTTGACTTCAAATTTTGTGACCAACAATGAAGCACATATTTTGATCCATTGGCTAGGTGGCTTAGTTCTATGTTGATCACCAATAATAATTATTCACAGAAAACTAAAAAGAGAGACGGAAAGCGTATGAGTGGCGGGGAAGGCAGAAGAAAGATTAATCAAAGGAGGTAGAAGGACTCGGAGACAAGAAGGAGAACATGACTTGGAATTTCAAGGGAGTTAGAGAGTAAGCCGTAAGGGGAACATTTTCATATAATTCTTGCAAAATTTGGACCATCTTCCTTGTGACTGACAAGCTTTATTAACTCAAACTTTGATGCTACTTTAACATATTATAATTGGTTGGGAGTGCCATGTCATGTATGCAACTTTGATGCTATTTTAACATATTATAATTGTTTGGGAGTGCCATGTCATGTATGCATGCAAGCTGAATATCACTATGCCCCATGTGATAAAAATGCAAAATTGCTCAACCCGTCCAAATATATAGAGAAAGAAGAACGTAGAAAACTGATAGGCTTTATCCATGCTCAAGATTTGATGCAATTCCTCCCACTACAATATACTACTTTTCCAGGAGTTTCTCACTCTAATAGAAACTCAAACATAAATCACATGGCACTTGTCCCAATGAAAGCATCATATAATGGTCCATTCATATTAGACTTCCGATGTAGAAACATTACATGTGGAGACAAAGATCATACCTACAATCGTAAGAGCTTTGAGCCAGCTGCCGCTTCGTTGAGCATATTCTAACAAGTGATTTAAATGAGCTGCAAGCAGATAACACAATAGTTACTCTGGATGAGGTAATGAAAAACTATCCATAGTTTCAATTGAAGTAGCACGCTTCCTCTTTAAGTCTAAAAGTTAGCAAATATAAAACAAACAAGGAATTTCCGTACTGGTTTTTAGCACATTTCATCTTTAAGTCTAAAAGTTAACAAATATAAAACAAACAAGGAATTTCCGGACCATTTTTACTGCAATATTATTAGTTTCAGTTCACTGACAGCATGTTCTAAACAATTATAGTATTCTAATGTCAAACACAGTTGCGAAAGTACTTTTTTCAGGTTTTTGTGTATGAGTCCCTCAACTTACTAAAATTGATATTAGTCAAAAAGTTACTGAAGTCATTATGGGCATTGTAGATACTTTGATCTCAAGATCAATATTAGCTAATACAATACCTCTCTTTTACTCATTACTTGGAAACTATTCACATGTATTTCTGTTATTTTCATTGTTAGTTCTGAATACTCCATGTGCACTTGCTTCAGTTAAAATTCACCTGATTAATCGCCTAACTGAATTCTTTGAGTAAGATATTATTTAATTTCACTAAATACACGAATTTCACAGTTTTAACTAATGTCTTAGAGTCTCTCTGTTTCATAGGACCAATGTATCATAGTGATGTAATTTCCTAATTTTATGAAAATATTTGTCCATTGTCTATGTCGAATAGTGTATGCGTAGTCGCATTGTCTCCATGCAAAAATAGGAGAGTAGCTTAGCTTGTGTTCGTTCCAATTATATCTATGTCACACCTGAGTGAGCCAGTTAGTCACTATCGAGATCAGATCACAGGACCATAACAACTAGAATGCAAAAGCTTTTAGTTTCTTTCTTAGCAGGAAATATGATTGTAACTTATAAGCATAAAAACTGATTAGACATGTAGTATTACCAAGAAAATTCAATATCATACTTCCGGGAAGACATATATCTTGAACTCTTAAATCCTAAAAATATATTCAAGTCAAACTCATATTTCTTGAAAGTTTTATCTAAAAATGAAATTCTTGTAGCTTGTACTTACCTAAACTGAAAGATATAGGACAGAGAAACACCACTGTATAGGTGTTGAATCCTCCACAAAGAAGCAAAGGTATCATACAAGCTCTAAATACCAGCTCTTCTGTAAGTGGGGCCTGTTTAAAAGGACATTTTCCAAACAAGAATTAAGTACAAAACATATTTTCACGTTTATAAATCATAGCTTCTTGAGATTTTGCTTTGACATGAATAAGGAGAAAATGCACACCATGCGATTTCTTTTTTGAAAGAAACATAAGGTAAAATACTTCAACATGTTGCAGCAAATTGGTAATATCTTCATAGAGAACCTCAAGTATCTCCAACTCCAACATGATAACCCACTCAGGCTTTATCTTTGCCAAAGACGCTAGTGTAAATCAGATAAACCAAAAGAAAGTTGATGGAGTACATAATATTTGCTTCAAAGAGATTAATAACAAGAAGACTTTGATCTTTCCCTCCAAAGTCGCTTGCTTTAGATGGATGGCAGCACATGAAGCATGTCTTATGCAAAGAAGGGGATTTAGCTTGTGTTGATGGTGTTATTTGTGCAAAGAACAGTAAGTCATCTTCTATTACACTGCAAATTTGTATGTGAGTTTGGTGCATGTTTCTTAACTTGTATGGGATTCAAAGGGCCATGCCAGCAAAATGCAAATGTGGAACAACTGCTAAGCAGTTGATAAAGTCAGAGAGTGAAGAAAGTATTTAGAGGACTGTTCCATTAATCATATTCTGGAATGTTCGGCTCGAGAGGAACAAAAGATGTTTTGAAAGGAAGTGAACTCTTTGCTGTTGAAGTATAGATGCATTCATAGTATAAAAAAATAGCGCAATGCTGAATTTTCGAATGATCTTGATGTATTTATGGACTCCATACAGCATTAGCGGATTCCTATCTAGTTTTGTTGTACTCTCTCTCAGTAAGTTCCTGATACTGAGTTTATTATTAATCTTACTTATCAAAAAAAAGAAAGAAAGAATTGATCTTTCCACCTAACAAAAAGAAAGAAATAGGAGACTTGTTATATTTCTAGTTTGAAGTTGTCATATTACCTAACATACGAAAATGCATCTGTATATATACCAAATATGCAGGGAGATGGTGGCATGAAAGCTATTACAAAAGTGAGTTAGTAATAACAGAAGTTTGAGGGAACTATTGATCTCGTAACCACGAAATAGAAGGATTCAAGTAAATCTTGATCCTAATACAAAGATCAGATAGCCAAGAGCATTAACAAGGTGAGCAGAGAAGGTAACCAGCTTAATATTCTAGTAAGGTTACTGACCACAAAAAAATTACGCCATGCTGAAATATCGGACGCCATTGAAGAGACCGATTCAATAAATTCATGGACAACATTTTTAATACTGTCAAGTGAAAGGCTTCTTCCATTTCCCCCATCTTCTTGGCCCGAGTCTAGCAACAATAACAGCTTGAGGATGAAGGTGCCAGCGTACATTAAGGAAGTCAATGTCAGAGGAAAGACGACAGCTTGCCACTGTTTTAAACATAAAATTGCATTTCAGCAATCAGTCACCCTTTCTCAATCTGCGAGTCATAAGAGAGCAGAACTTGATAACAACCACATGCAAAGCATTGTCGCATGCAAAAAAAACTAATCCAGCACAGATATGATACTTACGATATGATCCAATCTGATGCCATAAACACCTGAAAGATGAGATTTACCCCATTGAATCTGAAAGATTGGAAAATTGTATTAGACTGAGAATACAAGAGGAACTTACTGGTAAAAGAAACTTTGCAGAAAAGCTCCAAAACCAATAATTCGCTCATGGATGAATGTAAAACTAATGTAAGCCTTCGCTTCCAGCAAATGGTTTAGCTCCCATTTGGCCATAGATTTTGAAGTTGAAACTTCGAACGTAAAAAGATGAGTATTCGAAGCTGTGATTTTTAGAATTTGGAGTTCTGTTTGGACATGCATTTTACTTGAAAAAAATTTGAAGTTTCCTTTGAGAAAGTCCCAAAAACAAAAAAAACTGGTGTGAGCCATTCTTTGGGACTTAAAAATATTTAAAGAACAGATTTTGATCATGGCCAAACAGATATCAGATAAATTTTCAAAAACAACTCTCAAAATCTATGGCCAAATGCTAGCTAAGTATTTTGTATAAGAGCTACATAAGAGATGATACATATCCTAACTGAGAATTAAAATGGAAATATACACATAATACAAAGAGAATCAGAATGCTCAGAGGAGACATCATGCTCCTACTTTAGAATCTTTTAACGCTTGGCTTTGGTAAACTAAATGAGTTAGATTTCTCATATGGTCACTCATTTAACAGTTCTAAAAAAATCGAAAATCGAAAAATCAAGCATAACTTTCTGACATAATAATTATTAGTTGTATAAACTAAATTACTCCGATCCTGTAACATAGCAACACAGAAAACGATATATTGAGCAACAATTTTTTTAAATTAAAGGTCAGAAAATGCCTTAAAATTAGTACATGATGAAGGAATCTTACAGGGAGGATAAGAGAGCAAGCAATAAGTGAGGCAACAGATGAAATTGCAGCGCATATGAACCGTCGGATCAAATGCGATTGAAACGAATCTGGCGGCGGTAATCGGAGAATCAACGTCGGAGCATATAAAATCGCAACATACAAAATCGCCATCGCAGTGCACGCAATCACTGCAAGCGATTTCGATACACCACCGCCGTCAATGACGGAGTCGCCGGTGAATGCTACTTCCATCGTCGCCGGATTTAGTAGCAAATAATAATAATACATAAATTACAACACAAATTCGTTAAACAAAAACACTGCTAAATAGTTTTTATATTTTGCTTTAACGGAAGAAATTGGTATTTTTATTTTTATTTTTTTACTGTTCTTCGGCAGCCTTAGCATGGGTAGTTTCGTCAATTGAAACGAACAGCTAGAGTACAACTTTATAAGTTCGATTTTCGATTTAATCTGTATGTAACTTACGTCATTATTATACTAAGTACGCTATATAACAACAATAACATATCCCTTGTAATTCATTATTCTATTTTACTTTTTTATAATTTATAAATCTTTTAAATTTTAGATATGGTTTAAATATTTTTTCTAACAAACTAAAAATCATATGAGAAAATATTAAAACATGGTCTAAAATCTTATAAGTCAGATAAACGTTAAATTGGTTTATGAAAATGAAAATTATATGAGGAAATTATTAAACTTGAGTGTAATATTAGCTAACAAAATAATTTTTCAAGAGCTATATTTACACAATTTTTAAAAATAGAAACAAAATCTAAATGTTAACCTAAAGAAAAGAAACAACAACAATACTACAACAACAACAACAACATACCCAGTGAAATCCCACTAGGTGGGGTCTGGGGAGGGTAGAGTGTACGCAGACCTTGCCACTACCTCATGGAGGTAGAGAGACTGTTTCTGAAAGACCCTCAGCTCAAGTACATCAAATCCAAGTAAAAGGCGAGGAAAACAGTGTATAAAACATACCATCCAATAAGAAAGATAGTATATAATCAACAAAGGAGACAGTAACATCAATAGAACAATGAGAGAAGTGAAACGCAGTAAACAACATAAGGCTATAGGTATCACAGACAAGAACTGCAAGTGCAAGGCTAGGACTACTACACACGCTAACAACCCATACCCTCGCAAGGAAAGACAACATGGTAGCCCTACTAACCTTCAACCTTAATACGCGACCTCCACTCCTTCCTATCTAGAGTCATGCCTTCGGTAATGTGAAGCTGAGCTAAGTCCTGTCTAATCACCTCTCCCCAATTCTTCTTAGGCCTACCTCTACCCCTTCGCATACCCTCTACAACCAGCCCCTCACACCTCCTCACTGGGGCGTCTTCGCACCGTCTCTTCACATGTCCAAACCATTTCAGTCTCGCTTCCCTCAACTTGTCCATCACAGAGGCCACTCCCACCTTCTCCCGAATAACTTCATTCCTAATCTTATCACTCCTAGTGTGCCCACACATCCATCTCAACATCCTCATCTCCGCAACCTGCATTTTCTAAACATGTGAGTTCTTGACTGGCCAATACTCCGCTCCGTACAATAAGGCCGATCTAACTACCACTCTGTAGAACTTACCTTTAAGTCTAGGTGGAATTTTCTTATCACACAAGACTCCAGAGGCAAGCCTCCATTTCATCCAAGCAACCCCAATGCGGTGTGTGACATCATCATCGATGTCGCCACTTCCTTGGATTACAGACCCAAGATACTTAAAACTTTCTTTCTTAGGAATGATCTGTGTGGCAAGTCTCACTTCCACATCTGCCTCATCCAACGCATCACTGAATTTGCACCCCAAATATTCTGTTTTGGTCCTGAAAGTAACCAGATTGTTTTCAATGACCATCGGCTCAACGACTTTTTTGGACATAGTGTAACCCGGCCCAAATTTTCAACCCCATAGCCCATAGATAATAGGGGACGCAATAGGCCCAAATATAAAATGCCTAACCCAATCAGTTTTACTGATCCCAGTAGAAATTAGGGTTTCTTCTCTCCGTCGCCGTTGATACGGTTGTTGCCGGTGGTCCTCCGACAGTTCAGTTATTCCCGTCGGAATTCTCGTCCTATCTAGGTAAGTTTTTTTTTTCATCTCTTTACTATTGCCTTAAGTTTTTCTTTAGTTTATAGAGATCAGAGATATGATTTGGAAAAATTCAATCTTTAGTTGTTCTAGTTTGCCTTTGAAGTTTTGATTTTTCTTCTGATTTCTGAACTTAATATGCTTTGTTTTCTTTTGTTATTGCATTGTTGTTGCTGAGTATTAACTACTTAATTGTTTGGTGTTGTTTTAATTTTGTGCTTGTTTCTGTTATTTTTGAACAATTTATTTTATGTCTCCTAGTCTAATATTCTGTTGTTTCTATCTCGTCTTGCTCGTTAGTCGTTTTTGTCTCCTTTGAATCATTTCTCGTTTAGTTGTGTGCTCGTTTATCGTTTTGGTCTCCTTGCTTGTTTAATTGTGTGCTCGTTAGTTGTTTTTGTCTCCTTGCTCGTTGAATTGTGTGCTCGTTAGTCGTTTCAACTGATGGAGCCCTTCTGCGCTATAACACTCCTTGCCTCCTGATCAGTCTTCGTACAATTTTGCTGATATTGTGGCCTTGACCTCTCTTCATTCCTTCCCTTCCTTTTTTCACCCAAGGGTGTGGCTTAATGATCAATGACGTGTGTTGAGCATGATGAGGGTCTCATGTTCAAATTCGGTAAATACAAAACACTAGTTGATTTCTTCTCATCTGGTTTAGCCTTGGTAGATAGAATTACCTTGCACTATAATGTGCGCTATAATACCCCTTGCTTCATGATTGCAGTCCTTGTTGGTCTGTTATCATGCTGGGATAGTGTCCTTGACCTCTCTTTCTTCCCTTTTATGTCAAGATCATCTTGGTTTGCATTTGCACGTAGGGTGTGGCTTAGTTGTCAATGAAGTGGGTTGTGCACTATGAGGTTTCGATTTCAAATCCCAATATAGACAAAACATTAGTTGATTTTTATCCATTTGTTCTATCCTTGGTTGATAGAGTTTCCTGGCACTAGGTGTGCAACTGGTAGACACCATGGCTATCAATAAACAATATTTTGCTTTCTTCCTGCAATCAATAGTGCTTGTGAGTTGTGAGATATTGATATGTGTTGTCATCATTAAATCACTTAGGATGCTAACAATTATTAGAAAGCATATATCTGTATCTACTCTATACAAGTAAGTTTGCTGGACTGTGTGCTCATTTTTTTCTACTACATGTTTTTCTACCGCAGGATATATCCACCTTGCTGTAGCAATTTTTCTCCATTAGTTGGATAAAGAAAGCTCTTTAGACAAACAGAAGAAATGGTAAGTTCTCACTTACACAATAGCCAGTGTTTTGACTAAATTATCCTTAATTACCCACCATCTAATTAACATAGTTTCTTGATTACATAAAAAACTCACTTATCTAAATAGGGGTAAATTTGGAAGAAAATAATTAATTCCTTCTTGATTATTTAATTGGACACTTATTTTGAACCAAGATTAAGGTTAAGCGGACATACATTTTGAACCGGAGGGAGTACTTTATTTTTGTAAAAAGTAGTTGAAAGCTTTCTAGATTTTCTTAGTTGGGATAGAAAGAGAAAAGAAGAAAAAGATTCTCAAGGTATTTGTTGATGAGAGGGAGGTCAAAGGGTTAACTGTTACCTGTTAGTAAAGGTGCAGTGTCATGTTTTTTATGCAACAGCAAGGAGGAAATGTGTAAATTCTTTTATTGAATGTCAGTTGTCATAGTTACCTCATACACTTTCTTGTTTCTCTGTTCAGTCTGGCCGAAAAGAAACAGTTTTAGATTTGGCAAAATTTGTTGACAAGGGTGTGCAAGTCAAGCTTACTGGTGGAAGACAAGGTGCGTCATGCAATGTCTTTATCATTACTCATTAGAATGTTCATCCACTCAAACACACCTTTCCTTGTCAAAACAACGTATTCCTCTCTATTTGTCAGTTTGTGACTTGTTTTACCTCTTTGTCATGCTCTCTTGCTGTTGCTTATGGGGTTATGTGGTTGATACTTGATACGTCATCATATAGTCAGTCAGGGTTGAGAGTTGCACAAATTACAATCTTTTTTTTCTGCTGATTAATTCTCTCTTCACAGTGGTAGGAACACTTAAAGGCTATGACCAACTGCTTAATCTTGTCTTGGATGAAGCCGTGGAGCACCTTAGAGGTAACACAATTATCATAGCAGTATTTCGGAGTTTAAATTGACTTCAAAATGCATTTGTTTTAGTTTTTTATGTAACTTTTTTTTGGAAATTTTAACTTAATCATCAAATGGTGGTCAGTCGAGGAAATGTATTGTTTCTTATCTCACATGTTCTGCGTTATGTTAGCGTCCACAAGTTTTACGTGTCTGCGCTGATTCTGTATATTTGTTTTATCATTTTGTTAAGTGGAATAACCTTTTCCTTGGAATCCCTTCATTATTTTTCAGTACAATGGAGCAGCAAATTGCTTAATTAGATACTAGCTACTCATCATTTTGTGGAATTTCATTTGTTGTACAGTTGATGATTTTAATTTTTTTTGCCATAGATGCCGATGATCCCCTGAAGACCACCGATCAGAAACGAAGTCTTGGCTTAATAGTATGTGTTCATTTATCATACATTTATAGCAATTTTCTATTTTGCAGTAAGCTTCTGAATGTTCCTTCTGTCCAACTACTGGAACCATCATTGAGCACAAATAAATTTCTCACCACATTTGCTTTTTACCCTTTTTATTGGGGACAGAAGTTCCTTAACATGAGTAGTTATGGCAGTGTTTTTTAAATTGCTTTGTCAACTGTTCAAACTTTCTTTCAAAAAGTACTGTTATGTATTTCATCGTATTGGCATCAAAACAATCCCAGATTGTTCCATCTCTAGTTACGAAAAAGTGTTTCAAACGTTTTGTAGGCATAAAAAAGCACATTGATAGTGTCAAGCATATCCTACAACGGAGTTTTATGTGTGAATAGTAGTATTTCATTTGAATTTTGAAGTATACACTTAGGTACTATATATTCTCTCAAAGAACATATACCTTTTAAAGAAGTGTCATAACTTTGGTTCAAGAATTTATTACGGCCTATGTTGCTCGCACTCTCCAAAAATTCTACAGCACCCATGTCAGATGTTCCAAAAGTACACTATTTTTGGAGGATCCGACATGCACGGTATTTTTGAAGTGTCCGAGCAACTTAGATTACTACTATGGTAAGGTAATGTGGTAGTTAACATAAATTTGACCTCTTTTCTCTGCTTCTTGCCTTCCTTTCATGCACAGGTCTGCAGGGGTACTGCAGTAATGCTCGTGGCTCCAACTGATGGTACAGACGAGATATCCAATCCTTTTGTCCAGCCAGACGGGGCATAGGGGAATCAACCTTGTTATTTCAAATTTAGCTCAACTGTAATGCTGTAAACAGTCTGCACCTTCGCCTTTTATTTGCAAAATGTTTACTGTTTCTATTAGAGAAAATGCTTCTTCTAGCGGAAATTGGAGATAAGTACTATATGGTAGCAAAGCTGCAACTGCTGCTGCTCCATTTTGTGTCGTCAATACATTTTCTTGTTGATGTAAAGTCATATTAGTTCCCATTTCACCTGTGACAATGTCAGATCTGTATCAAACGTCGACTTCTGGCTTCACTATTTCTCGATTTGTGTCTGTCATTCTTGATGGGTCATGTATGCTAATCTTCTCTTATTACCTGAACTGTGTCTTCATCGTTGTACAGGTGCTTGAGTACACACACCTCTCATGTTTGGTACACATTACTAATCGTTGCATAACTAACCTCACCTATACTAGAGTATAACTTGTCTGGTTACTCGAACCTCAATCGGTTTTTGATTCTGATACCATATTGAAGTTTGTAAACATTTCAGGCTTATAAACACTATTAAGTAAATGCATAGTTCTATGGCTCATTATAACAGATACGATAGTTCAAAAATTATTTTAGATTGCATATTTCTATGGCTCCGCCCATATTATCCCATATAAATCCAAATTAATCAAAAGTAAAATGTCAATGTCCTTCAAATTGTATTCAATTTATTTATACTCAATATATAAATAAAATATAATTCTGAATAATTAAATATTTATCATCACACCAATACAAATAGATAGATTTAGTTGTTTCGATATTAAAAATCAATTTTTAATTTATCTTTTTCCCTTCTAGTACATATTTTTGTACACCAGGAAAATGGGTCTTTTCAATATAATTTCTCCAATTAATTTTTGTCACATCAATTTCAAAGCCTCTTTTTTCTTCTTCAGACATGTCTCCCGTTAGCTTTCGTACGTTGCCATTGTCAAACCTAGCAAAAGAAAAAGAGTTATTTATCGAATAGTCAGACCTCAACGCGAATATCAGATATCGATCACATTGAGTGAGAGAACGAAAAAAGTATTATTTTTTAGACAGGACTTGGCTCTGCTTCACATTACCGAGGACATGACTCTAGATAGGAAGGAGTGGAGGTCGCGTATTAAGGTTGAAGGTTAGTAGGGTTAGTGTGTTGTCTTCCCTTGCGAGGGTATGAGTTGTTAGCGTTTGGAGTAGTCCTAGCCTTATGTTGTTTACTGCATTTCACTCCTCACATTGCTTTCTTGATGTTATTGTCTCATTTGTTAATTATACACTATTTTCTGTATTGGTTGTTATGTTTTATATATTTCTCTCCTTTCACTTAGATTTGATGTACTTGAGCTGAGGGTCTCCCGGAAACAGCCTCTCTACCTCCACGAGGTAGTGGTAAGGTCTGCGTACACTCTACCCTCCCCAGACCCCACCTAGTGGGATTTCACTGGGTATGTTGTTGTTGTACACATTTATTACTCATGATGTTTTAGTAACTACATATCCTCTCTAATCCAATTTTTATGACGTGTTTGACTGAATTTTAAGAATATTATTTACTCCAAACAAAGAATCAAAAGACAAATTGATCAATTACTTGTACTATGTACTAAAGATTTTAATAATGACATGCTCTTTCGTCTCAATTTATATTTGAAATTTATGGTCTGAAGTCATAAATGTGCATATAAAAACTTCTCATTAAAGATAACTGAAAAGTTTAAAGTTAACTTAATTATAAATATAGAAATATATTATTCTTTTCAGAACAGATCGTATCGAAAATATTATAAATTAAAAAATGAGAAATTAAATATCCTACGTACCAGCCTTTGTAGAACAAGTAGGGTTCGTAGAGTTTGCTGAAGTTCTTCAAATATTCAACTTTCTTTTTAATTAAACGTATTTGGATCTTTCTAAGCTCTTTTTCATCTTGTACTTCATGCTGCTTGGATCCCCCCTCAATGCCTTCTGAGTCGAGCCTGTCGCATAGGGCTTGCTTAGTGCGGTTTACATCCCATGTGTGATTTGCAGGCTATTACACAGTGGGGGGTTTACCCAGTGCGCACAAAGTGCTCACCCGAAGGGCAGAGGTTGTAGCGGCTGCGGGTTATCTGGGTTCCAAAAAAAAAAATTATCTCCTTTTGAATTAACAAAAGGAAATAATTTGAAAAAATCATAGGAATAGTCAAAAATTTGAGAAAATGAGAGAGGATTTATAGATGATGATGCCACATGATAAACATTTAGTTGTGGATTTTGCAAATTTCCATGTTTTGCCATAGCAGCAATTGTTGTATTTACAACCATGTCAACTGGAACCTATATCAAGTGAACAAGTTAGAAATTATGTTAACTAGACATAGAGTTTAAGAAATAAATAAAAATATATTATCTCTAATAACTTAAATTTTTAAAATGAGATGGATACACACTTCAATATGATATATATCAAAGTAAGCAATATTGGTCTAGGGTTCGAGTGTCACCATCACACCACCACCTATTACTAAACAAGAATATTCATGTGTTTGAACCATGAACAAAAATTAAGTCAGGACTTGAGTGAGCGTATGTGTACGTATATCAAAGATATAATAAAATGAGATGGTCATATACTTCAATATTGTATTATAGTAGGTAGTACTAGTCCAGATTTTATCAAGTCTTGCCTCTATCAATTATTTCCACGTGTTTGGCTCATAAGAAAGAATTTAGGTCGAGAGGTGAGGGTTTATTGAAAATATAATTCAGTTTTACTCTAATATATAAAATTTTAAATCATATGGTCATCCACTTCAATATTGTATCAAAATATATTGTACTAGTCTAGGGTTCGAGTCGAACTGTCGCTCTTTATTAAAAAAAAATATCATGTGTTTGGGCCATGATAAAAAGTGAGGTCAGAATGTAAGGAACCGTAAGTCATGTGTTTCTCTATGGCTTAAATTTTTTAAATGAGATGGTTACATACTTCAACATTTATCATCATAGGCAGTTCTAATCTTGATTTCAAGTCTCGCCCCCACCAATTATTTCCAAGTGTTTGACCCATATAATAGGAAATTAGGCCGAGATGAAAAGGCAAACATGTTGAAGATATAATTAAATAAATAAAAAAATGTATTTTCCCTAATATCTTAAGCATTAAAATAAGATAGTGCAATTTATAACTATGTTGATATCTTTCTATCTCCAAAACGAATCAGGCCACATGTGAGAAATGTGCGAGTTGAAAACATTAGTAAGTAATTAATTAAAAATATGTGCTATTTAATCAGTCAAACATAAAATAAATGACATTGTCACACACTTCAACATTTTCAAAGAAAACATAAAGTTTTAATTAGGAAGTAAGAATTTAAATTAAACAAATCTCAGAGAAAATAAATTAAAGATGTGGTCAACATATATACATAAAACTAGACATGGTCATTTCATAAAATCCCTTTGTGAACCGATACTATTGGTGGGAAGTGAAAAAATTCAAATGTTAAGTTTTTCTCTACCTTTCACACTATATATATAATCCTTCTCTAAATCTTTTATTTCACCAAATTCCCATTTCTCTCTTTCATTTGCTTTCTCTATTATTATTTTTTGTTCTCTCCCAATGGCCAACTCTCATGCTAAGAATGTCTCCCCTCCTCCTCCTCCCCCTCCCTAATCTCCATCTCCATATTCCCCTACCCCTTCCCCTCCTTGTGTTTGCAAGGAGGCTACACCAACTGCTGACACTGAGATCTTAGGGGTTTATGGAAGTAGCGCCCTCATCCACTCAATCAATTCTCCTTCTAGAAAGAGGGGTAGCATGCTGAATGCTGGGGAAGGAACATCTGTGGTTCGAGCAAAAAGGCCCAATGTTGAAGCTTTTAGAGCAGCAACAACAATAGAGGACACATCAATATTGAGATCGTTGGAGTTTTCATCAGTTGTAAATGGTTCAAATGATGGTGAACATGATGACCAGTCAGAATCCCTGTCCCAGTCAGGAACATACGAATTCACTTTTGGATGAGAATGTATGTGAATGATTAACGATGTCAGCGTATCAAACACAATTTCACATACATAGCATGTTCTCATGCTCTCTGATAGCTCTAGTGATTTTGGTGCTGGTACAAGTGTAGGTGGAGGCACAAACGCAGATGCAAGTGCACTTGGTGCAGATTATGAACCTGTTGCACCTGCATATGCGCTTGTGACTCCACTTGCACCTACACCAGCACCAGCACCAGAATCATTAGAGTTGTTAGAGAGCCTGAGAACCTTCTATGTATGCGAAATTGTGTTTGATACGCTGACATCGTTGATAATTCACATGCAATCTCATCCAGAAGTGAATTTGTATGTTCCTGACTGGGATGGGGATTCTGACTAGTCATCATATTCACCATCATTTGAACCACTTACACCTGATGAAATCTCTAACGATCTCAATGTTAATGCGTCAGCTGCTGCTGTTGCTGGTCCAAAAGCTTCAACATTGGGACTTTTTGCCCGAATCACATATGTTCCTTCCCTAGCATTCAACATGCTTCCCCTCTTTCTAGGAGGAGCATTGACTGAGTGGATGGGGACACTACTCCTATAAACCTCTAAGATATCAGTGTCAGCAGTTGGTGTAGCCTCCTTGCGGACACAATGAGGGAAAGGGGCAGGGGAAGATGGATGGGGAGATTGGGGAGGGGGAGGGGGAGGAGGAGGAAGGGGGGGGGGATTCTTAGCATGAAAGTTGGCTATTGGGAGAGAGCAAAAAATAATTATAGAGAAAGAAAGTGAAAGAGAAAAATGGGGATTTGGTGAAATAAAAGACTTAGAGAAGTAATATATATGTAGTGTAAAAGATAGAGAAAAAACTTAGCATTTGAATTTTTTCACATCCCACCAATAGTGTTGGTTCACAAATGGCATTTATAGAATGACCATGTCTAGTTTTATGTATATATGTTGACCACATCTTTAATTTATTTTCTCATGATATTTGTTTAATTTAAATTCTTACTTCCTAATTAAAACTTCATGTTTTTTTAAAAATGTTGAAGCGTGTGACAATGTCATTTAAAATTATGTTTGATTGATTAAATAACACATAGTTCTAATTAATTACTTAATAATGTTTTCAACTCACACATTTTTCACATGTGGCCTGATTCGTTTTGGAGATAGAAAGATTTCAACATAGTTATAATGTTCGCCATCTGTAATACCATGTTGAAAAGTTTGGGTGCTTCGAGTCTTCCCCCTTCTAGGAAAGCAAAGGGTTAGAAGTGAATTATTCATAACCTTAAGTTAAACTCATGATAAAAAGTACTGGAATTAGCACCAATATATTGGTGAGTAGTGGCATAGGCAGAAAATTCGTGAAGGGTGTCCAAAATAAATCCAACATAGAAAAAAAATATAGTCATGGGGAATTGAACCTCAATGGCAAACAAACTTCTTCACACTATTGCCACTAAGCTACCACTCTATATACAACAAAGTATTTCGTTTTTCATTCAATTAACCATTTTATAGCAGACCACACTAAACAAAATATATAAAACATAGATGCAATGATTCGAACTTGGGTATTGTGTACATATTGGAAACAGATTTTCCACTGAGCTACGACTCATTGTTGTTGTTTAGGGTGTTCAAAATGCTTAATATATCAATATAAAGTAATATTTAACGCGACAATAGTACTAAGAGGGCTAATTTAATGTATAAAAAACAAGCTCAAGAAGGTTATTCTAGAAACAGATCACTAGGAATCATGAAAATGATACCTAGGGAATGGAAAATACCATAGGAGATACTAAACATAGTGGAAGAATCAAGACAAATTGTGGAACAAAACAACTTCAAAGTTCAGCATGTATACATGGAAGGAAATCAACTAGCAGATGTCATTGCTAATAGTGCTTGCAGTAAGTCGGAGGTACAGGAATACAAGCAGTTTGAATAACTACCAACTAATTGCAGAAGAATTCTAAACATGGACAAATCACAAATCACAAGTTTGAGAATCAAGACAAGAAAGATAAAAGACATAAACAACCAGTATGGACCACAGTTACATTAATCAAGATGTGGTGAATCTCACAAGATTTTATATGTACACATCAAGTTTTTTCCAATACTAGTGCTTAAAATCAGCGAGAAATAAAGAGCTACCTGCTTATAAAAGAGGAAATCAGCAAAAGTCGAGGACTATACATCCAAAGCACATCGTCCATTGTCATAGAGAGGAACATCGAGAGCAATATATTTAGATCCACAACTAACAACGGTGTTAGCTCTAGAAATCAGAACATACTAAACTAAGATAAAGGGGAAATTAGGAACATAAATGAGGAGGAAAATAAGGAGGAGTAGTACCTATTGAAAATGTCTAGTGGTACACCACCATGGTTGAATGCTGATGATCTAAAGGAGACAAAAGGAAAATCATTAAGGCGGCGCTGAGAAGAATGAGAAAGAGGAGGATTTGGAAACAAATGTTAGGGAAAGTGTTAAAATTAGGGTTAGAAAGAAAAAGGGTATTGATATATTTGGGCTAACTTTCCTTTTTAAAGTTGGGCCAGGCAGACATGTATTTTTTATATTTATGATTGAATAAACGAGCTTCAGGCTCAAATTTGATTTTAAAAAATAATATTTGACCTACATATATCATGTAATTTTTCAGCGAAGGGTGTCCAATCAATAACTCCGGCCCTGTTGGTGAGATCAAGTTTAAGCAATTAATTAACAATGCAAACAAAAATCAGAGTACTATTAAAAATAGCTCAACACAATAATTATCGATTATTGGAGATTCCAATGTTAGTAATTTCTATTTTGTGCACTCACATATTAATATATTATATGTAGATATGCTATTAATAAAGTAGTCCATTGTATGATCTAATAAAGTATTAAAGTTTGGAGCCTTAAAAGTAATTTTCTATTCATATGAGTATATTTTTTTAACACCTTGGTATTTGAAAGAGCTAAAATTAGAAAGAACTAAATTGGAAATAACAAAATCTAAAATATTGCAAGTTATGCTTAAGTTGTGAGTTTTGAGTCAACTTCAAACGATCATAACTTTCAGTACAAGATGATCTAGGTGGCCCATAAGATATCAAATGAAAGGTCTTGAAATCCTCTTCAACTCCACTGAGTTTGCTACATTTGGAGCTTGTATGAGGAAAATATGCCCATTTGAAGTCAGTCTGTCCAGTAAGGAAAGATACCCGAAATTATGAGGGCTATTTTAGTATTTTCCTTACACAATAAGATTAAAACAAAATCAGTAATTTTTTGGGGTCTAATCTGATTTGGGTCAGTTTTCAGTATCCCAAAATACGCTTATGGTTTTAGAAGAAAGTTCAAGAAGAGAAAGAGGAGAAAAAAGGGAAAGGTTCAAGGCATTGATCAAGATTTCTTGCGGATCGTGGGTTGTTTCTCCAAGGGTTTGATCCCTAAGAGGTATGTAAGTTCTCATAGTGTTGGGTTTGTTAACCCACACGCCAATCATGCTATTTCAATGTAATTTCATTCTTGAGGTTGAAGGATTTGAGTTCTTGATGAGTTTTCTTGAAATTCCATTTGTAATCTTGATTGTTAGGGTTTTGATGAATTCTTGAGATGAGTATTAGTAATTTGAAGGTTGTTTTGAGTGGATTATCGTGTACATATGTTGGGTATTCGAATCTAAGTGAGTGGGGAAGAAACCATTCGATTTTAGGCGAGTTAGGAAGGCTAGAGTGTCGCCTCACCATTGGGCCAACAGAGATGTTCTGTAGTATAGGGGAAGGCACCCTGCACCAGGGTCGCCTGTCCCAACCCGTTCTCCGTCGCTTAGCCCATCTAAGTTCTTTCAAAGGGTACGTTTACTCCATTTTGATTCTACCTACTCTACACTACTTCTAAACATCTAGAAATCATTCATAGCATGAATCATCATCTTGAATTAATAATTTAAATTCAAGGTAGAGTTAAGAGTCAAGTCTTGAGAGTTCTTTCGAGTCCTTTGAGAAGTCTTTTGTAAATATTAAGGCAAGAAAGTTAGTTTTATTTCGTATAAGGAAAATTCAACAGTGCCTAAGAATCGTTTTATTTCGTACCTTAATGCAAGAAAGTTAGTTTCCAAGGGGTGCATCTATCACTTAGTCCGAGTTAATGACTCTAGTATTGAGACACCACATATTCAGTCAGTTTTAGTTGTGAGTGAGTTTCCAAATAATGTTCCCGGAGTCCCTCCTAAGAGAGAAATAGGTTTTGGTATTGATATTATTCCCGATACTCGTCCTATTTCTATTTTGCCATATAGAATGGCTCTAGTTGAGTTGAAAGAGTTAAAAAAACAGATGAAAAACCTTCCTGAGAAAGGTTTCATTCGACCAAGTGTCTTACCTTGGGGGGCTCCGGTCTTATTTATGAGGAAGAAAGATGGTTCTCTTATAATGTATATAGATTGTCGTCAGTTGAACAAGGTAACTATCAAGAAGAACTATCCTCTTCCGAGAATTGATAATCTTTTTGATCAACTTCATGGTGCCACTTATTATTATCAGATAGACCTCAAATCTGACTATCATCAGTTAAGAGAAAGTTACATTCCAAAGACAACTTTCAGGATCCGCTATGGTCATTATGAGTTTCTAGTCATGTCTTTTGTTTGACTAATGCTCCTGCAACGTTCATGGATCTTATGAACATAGTGTTTAAGCCTTATCTAGATATGTTTGTTATCGTACTCATTGATGACATTCTGATTTATTCGAGGAATGAGGAGGATCATGCTAGTCATCTCAGAGTAGTTCTTCAAACTCTCAAAGATAAAAAGTTGTAAGCTAAATTCGCTAAGTGTGAGTTTTGGCTTGAGGCAGTGGCGTTCTTAGGCCACATTACTTCAGGTAATGGGATTCGAGTTGACACTCAAAAGATTAAGGCAGTGCAGAACTAGCCTATACGTATCTTTAACTGATATTAGAAGTCTCATGGAATTGACTGGTTATTATAGAAGGTTCGTCGAGGGGTTTTTGTCTATTTCATCCCTGTTGACTAAGTTGACTTAGAATACAACGAAGTTTCAATGGTCTGATGCTTGTGAGAAAAGTTTTCAGGAATTGAAAACTAGGTTGACTATTGCCCAGTGATGACATTACTAGAAGTTACACAAGATTTTGTTCCTGAAAATCATTGTACCAAAACATCTAAAGTTCAACAAGTCTAAGAAAAAGGGTACAACCGCAACCAGACATAAGTAAAATACTAAAACATGTCTAAGTCTGACAATAATGGACTAAGCAAAATGAAGGACTTCATGGCAGCCTGAAAGAACTGGCTCACTCTTGAAATCCGGTCTCGATCACTGATCTCATAGCTGAGGTCTATCAATACCGCCTGCAGATGCCTTATACTTAACAAAGAATGAGCTGGTGCAATATCAGTATACAACCATAGTATACTGGTAGGATCACGCGGCTATTCCAGTAAGCACAATATATATAAGCAATCACAACATAGTAAACACGCATATACAGAATATATATACAATTTCCATTTCAGGAGCAATGTACAATTTCACATTCTCAATAACAATTAGATATGACATCACTGTGGTCCTCTCATGGAAATCATACCCAAACTGTTCGTGTGCCGGAACCTGACACCCTATCCCAATTAGTGTGCCGAACGTGGCACCCGATCCAATGTATGTGTCAGAACGTGACACCCAATCCAATGCATGTGTCAGAACGTGACACCCGATCCAATCAACATAAGCACAATCACAATCACAATCACACTCATAATGTACATTTTCATAATTATACAATCAAGTGTCGATTCATGTCATACAATGGTTCATCATACTCATTTACATTAGGTTTGATCAATAGTGCTTCATTCACATACATACATGCATTACAATGAAGCAATTACTAATATACATCACACAAACATAAAATTAAACCATCACCTATCTTGAAACCAAGCTTGAATCCCCCTAAGGCACTTGAATCTTTCCTTTCTATATTCGTTCCACTTGTTCTAAGTCTACAAACAATTAATATACGCAAGGATTAATAAATTAAGGCCTAATAATCCAGATTATAACAACCCAATAACCCAAGACCAAACCCATGATCCTAAGGTGCAACTAGGGCTTTTTCCCACCATCAACTTTAGGCCAAAACCCTCCCCCAGCGAAAATTACTGATGAATTTACATTCCACGGATCGAAAAACGGATTAGGGGAGTAAAATTCTTACCTCTAGCACCAAAAGTCGTGGAAAAATGTCAAGAATGTGTCCTGTGTCGTCTCCTAACTCTTAAGAATGAAGTTTGTAGAAAAATAACGAAATTAGGGTTTTTCCCGGACTTAAGTCGTGATTGGCCCGCCATAACGGACTCCATCCTGCCACAACGACCCCTCCATGGCAGGATAAATCCCGCCCCGACGGCTTATAATGTGACAGAACCTCGGAATTTGAGTTTCAAACCCCCATTTCACAACACACCCTCAACCATTGACGTTCAAAAACTACCCGTTCACGCTAAGATCAATTTTGGGAGTTCTACACGCCTGAATTCTATTCAGTAAAGTCGTACGGGCACCTGAATGTCTTAGTTATCCACTCATATAATCAAATTCATTATAGAACCTCTCATTCATTACCAGATTTCCCTAGACCTCACAAGACTCAGATTTCGTCCAAATCTGGACTAGACTAGGAATTTTCAAGTCACTACTCAAAAGTTTTCTGACCCAAATTCTTTCCACATTGACTTTTCCCTAATGACGGAAACAGGTCGTTACAATTCACCTCTCTGCCTGCACCCAACTTTTCTTATGGGTCTGCCACCTTACAGAGACCCATGAAGTTGCAGTTGACAAAAGAAAAGTGAAGTTCAGATACATTGATTAAAACAAAAGTTACTTCACATGTATTGATTAAAAAAAGAAAAAGTAAACAAAATATAAACTACATTATATATGAGTACAATAATATAACACAAATATTTGTAATAAATTAAATTAAAACTCATGCGAAATGAAATTAAAATATATTAAATTAGTCGAGTTTATAAACTAAAAAATGAAATAGAATATTTCTTTTAAAAGTTTGTCAATCTAAAAATCGATCAATCCTTCTTTTTAAACGTTTCCTCGTTGGCATGAGTGTCATGGATAGCATGAAGATGAATAAATTAATAGTTAGGGCTATTTAGAGAGGGTACAAAGATCACACTATCAATTGAAAGTCACATTACATATGATATGTCTTCATCATACAAATAAAATTGTGGCTTTCTGAATGATTTTGGCTGTAAAATCAGAAGATATATATTTGTTGCTGTTGGCTTTCAATAATTTTAGTATTTTGAAGTCAATTACAAAGATGTGACTTTAAGATTCCATAAACTACCATAGTTAGGAGTTGTAAAACTTTCCATATTAAGAGTTAAAAAGGTGAAAGACTCTTAATGTGAAACAAAAGGAGAAATTGTATAAAATTGCAAACTATTAATTCAAATTAAAGGTTATAACCACAATTTTATTTAATTGTAATATGTAACAAACACTTGTCATTCGTCTATGGAGCTCAATTATGAAAACTATAACTATAACATACAAATATTTTTTTTATGTTTGTTAAACCTAAAATTTACTCTTTATACTGTTAGAACTCCTACCTTATTATTATCTTTTAATTACTTTGTAACGGTTCAGCCCACTAGTAATATTGTCAGCTTTGGGCCTAGGCCTGCACGATTTTAAAACGCGTCACTAATTGGTATGGTATGCTTACTTATATACCTACATCTCTCTAATTGGTATGGTACGATTTTAAAACGCGTCACTTTATCCGTTTTCTTTTACTTGTCAATTATTCCTAAAATAAATATTCATTTTTACTTGTCACTTTTTATATATCAAGAAAAGACAATAATTTTTTTTACATGTTTTACCGTTAGTATTAAATATTTATTTTCTAAATCATTTTTCAAGACATCATTTAATAGGGAATAGTTTGGTAGAATACCTATATAATTAATTATTTTCTTAATTTGTGTGTCAAATCAAAATGTAATAAAGTAAAAATGAACTGAGGGAGTACTTTTTATCCACATTAAGGCTCCTACCTATTCAATGAGTATATTATGTTTATTAACATCAATATGTAATATATAATATTAAAATAAGGTATAATAATTTAAGAGAAACGATGAAAAGACGATTTTATCTAAAATAAAGTCTTTTAGTGAAGGATCAAAAGTTCGAACAATTGATGTCCGTATTAGGGAGGCTAAGTAACGGATGAAATTTTAAGTTTTTATGACTATAACTTAAATTTATTTTGGACATAAACATAAAATGTATTTAGAATCTTATAATCGCAAGTTGAGCCATTAAATTCATTATTATCAGCCATTCATATCTTTTTCTTTAGTTTATACTCAGAAATATATTCATGTATAAACAACAATAGTTTAAATATGCTCCTTATTATCGAAAAAAAATATCAAATATATTCATGATAATTCTAATTAATTAAAGCTTTATCTTCTTTTAGGGGTTGTTGAAGTCTTTGATTCATCTAAAATTAAATTTAAAGAATTAAAACACAACATACTTTTAATTACTTAATAATATATTTGCAACACATGTAAGCACCCCAAACGTGAATCCAGAATTTAAAGATTTTGGGTGCATCAAATATGATCTTTAAGTAAATTTTTAATATAAAAATAATGAAATAACACTTTAGCTAGATTCGAACCTTGGTCTTGCAAGTGGTTCCCCTACCTTGTACCAACAAAACAAGAACACTCATATACTTTTCATGGGTGCACTGTTAATTATATCCTAGTTTCTATCAGTTTCTCGAGATAGATATACATATCTACACATGATTTTTTTTCGAAGCTAACGGGTACTCGTGCACCCCCACTTAGAAAGGTAGGTATCCGCCTCTGAGCACCCCCACTTAGAAAGGTAGGTATCCGCCTCTGAGCACCCCTCACTTGTGGCTTGATTCTCTCTGAAGACGGAGAGACTTCAACCTATACTACGTTCGTCTTCTCTAATACCATGTTAAAGAGTGTAACTCTTTCGAAAAGATCTAAAGGTTAGGAGTGAACACTTGTTTTTTTTAGCCTACTTGGAGTATATAATTGTTAATTAGCACAAATTTATAGGTGTGATGAAATCAAGTTTATGCAATTAATTAATAATGTTAACAAAAATTAGAGTAGAAGATTCATAACAACCTGCAACAGCCCAATATTCTTCTGTTTAATAATAAGTGTTATCTTAGTTCATTTTACGTTCATTATTGTATATAAGATTAAAGATTGACCTTAAAATTTTAATTTCAAACCCTAGAATGAAATAGCATTATACTCTCAGAAAATTAAAATCTAAACTAATCCTACAAAATAAAATAGGAATCAGTGGCAAACAATCTCTTTTTATTAAACAACAAACAAGTACACCCAATAATATTACAATCATAAATGAAATATAATCTTGAATAATTAAATGTTTATCACACAACGCACAAAAAAATACTCTTAATTAATTGTTCCAATATTAAGAATTAATTTACCCTTTTCCCTTCTAGTACATATTTTTGTACACCAGGAATATGGGTATTTTCAATATAATTTTTCCAATTAATTTTTGTCACATCAATTTCAAAGCTTCTTTTTTCTTCTTCAGACATGTCTCCCATTAGCTTTCGTACATTGCCATTGTCAAACCTAGCAAAAGAATTTTTTTTTTTCTGGAATAATCAGGTCTTAATACGAATATTGAACATCGAGTATAAGTTAAAAAGATAATTTTTTTTAGTAATTACCATTTCTCATGATATTTTAGTAATGACATATTATTTCTGTCTTAATTCATTTATGTCACTATAAAACATTTCATTTAAGAAATATCAGAGTCATGTATTGATCGTGTCATAAATATTATAAATTCAAAAATGATAAACTAAATATCACACGTACCAGCCTTTGTAGAACAAGTAGGGTTCATAAAGTTTGCTGAAATTCTTCAAATATTCCACTTTCTTTTTAATTAAACGTATTTGAATCTTTGTTAGCTCTTTTCCATCTTGTACTTCATGCTGCTTGGATAATACCTCCCAAATATAATTTTCAAAATCTGATATTTTGTCAAAAAATCTCATTTTTTTAACCTCATATTTATCTCCTTTTGAATTAACAAAAGGAAATAATTGGAAAAAATCATAGGAATAGTCAAAAATTTGAGAAAATGAGACAGGATTTATAGATGATGATGCCACATGATAGACATTTAGTTGTGGATTTTGCAAATTTCCATGTTTTGCCATAGCAGCCATTGTTGTATTTACAACCATATCAACTGGAACCTATATCAAGTGAACAAGTCAGAAATATGACCTACGTTGATTAGACACAGAGTTTAAGAAATAAATAAAAATATAAATTTGTAATAACACAAAAAATTTAAATGAGATGATTACACATTTTAACATGATACATATCAAATTAAGTAGTATTGGGCTAGAGTTCGAGTTTACGTGTTTGGCCTATATGAACGAGAATCAAGTCGGGATGTTGGCGGGGTGGGGGGGTTGGCATACGTGTACGTATATCAAAGATTATTAACTGAGATAGTCACACATTTGAACATGTGTAACAGTAGGTAGTATTGGTCCCCCTGAGTGTGATCTCACGCACTCCCATTTATTTCCATGTGTTTGGCTCATAAGAAGGAATTAAGTCGGGACATGAGAGCATGTTGAAGATATAATCATTACATAAAAGGCATAATACATAAATGTGCCCTTTAACTTGGCCTTATTTTATGTTTATGTCCTCCAACTTTGGATATGCACAAGTAGACATTTTAACTTGTATAAAGTTGAACAAGTAAACACATGAGTCCTACATGGTACAATACACGTAAGACATAAAAATGACATGTAGGATGTCATGTAGGACATGTGTGTCTATTTGTTCAACTTTATACAAGTTTAAGTGTCTACTTGTGCACACCCAAAGTTGAAGGGCATAAATGTGATTTGAAGCCAAGTTAAAGGGCAATTTTATGTATTATGCCTAAATAAAATGGGTTCTCTAATATCTTAAATTTTTAAATGTAAGGGTCACTCATTTCAACATTGTATCAAAGCATGTAGTATTGATCTAAGGTTCGAGTTGAACAGGGGCCATAAAAAGGAATCAGGTAATTGAATTGTAGGGAGAGTACGTATCGAAGATATAATTAAATAAATAAAATATTATTTTCTTTAATATCTTAAATATTAAAATAAAATGGTCACATACTTTAACAATAACGGACACAATTATAAATATTAAATATATTGAAAAAGTATACTTACCAAATCAACAAGACAATTAGGATCAGCAAGAAGGCCAGGGAGGTCACCCTTTCGATAGAAAAAGACTAATGGGTCGATTATCCTAATTATGACAAAGAGACAATTCGAAAAATAAAAAACATAAATATTTTTGCTAATTTATAAATAAGCAGAATTCATCGATAAATTTTTTAATTTGTCAATAAATTTAATTTAGATATTCGAATTACTATATCTTTTGATGGAGCACATGATCGAGTGTTTCTATTTGACACTTTTGATTCAAACTTTTTGAAAAAGCGTTTGCATGCGTTTTGATCAAGTGCCCAATACGCAAATAAGTTAATTAGCCACATAAAATATGTCAACTCCAATTCATTTATCATACGCATCAGCCTCAATAACTTGTAAAATCTCAAGTATGTTCCAATTAAAGGAGGTGATACATTTTATGTAATTAACTTATCTACATACGTAATTAGCGCTTGTGAACACATACAAAAAAAATTCTTCAACAGTCAGAAGTGTCTAATATAAATATTTTATCATGTATTCAAATGTTCAATTAAAACATAATATAATTCAAATATCTAAATAAAACTTACTAACAAATTTAAGAGATTGTCGATATACCTGAATCCTTGTATCCATCCAGGAAAAGGTTCTTTATAGCTACTTGTTATTCCAGAGGGACGAATAATAAGTATTGGAATTTCATCTCTCATATTATTTATCATCATTTCACCAATTGCCTTTGTAAATGAATATGTATCTTGCCATCCATATAACTTTCCCCTATTTAATCAACAAACATTAATTAATTTTAATAATATTATATTTATATAAAGAGAGAAAAATTAAATACCTCTCAAGTCCAAAATCCTTCATTATTTGTTCCAAACCAATATTATTTGTAATATTGTTCTTCAACTTTGAAATCAAATTCATTTCATTGTGAGCATCCAATGATGGAAAATTAGTATAAGGAGAAATTGAAGTGATTTTTTCCTTTGTTATGCTTTCTCCCATAGTAAAAGGCTTCTCCAATATTAACCCTTCTCTTTCTCCATTGGCAAATGCTTTAAATAAAATAAATTAATTAATTCAATATTGTACTAAAAAAATTTATCTGTTATTGTAAGTCAACTTAACATGATAGTATAAAAATCTATACACAGACAATGCATATATAAAACTCTTTTAAAAAAATATAAGATTCATATTGTAAATATATATAACTTAAACTCGATCAGATCATACCAGTGGAATAATGCATAAGAAGTTTAAGTTTCTTGCATTTCTTTGCAAACATCATGAGTTGATATGGACCATTCACATTAGCATCAAGAGCTAAATCATACCTAGAAACATAATTAAAACCAAAATAAAAATTAAAAAAAAACTGCTAATTAAATTGTGTATATATACTATAGTTGATAATTATTTATTTTTATTAAAGAGAGAGAATTAACCTCTCATCAAATGTAGTGATGGCTGCAGAGTCAACAATCAAATCAATTTCTTGAGCAATTTTGTCACTAGTAATAATATCCATACCAAGATTTGGCTCATATATATTTCCAACTATAGGCATCAATTTGTCCAATATGAATGACTTGTAATATTCACCATGCATTTCTTCTAGGCATTTGAATAATTCTGACTCCATAATCTGAATTTTAAACAAAATCAAGGTGTAAATAGTTTACTAGGGTGTCAAAAATGAACCCAAACATAGGTAACCCACCTAGAATTTTAAGGGTTGGGCTTAAGATAATTTGAATTGGGTGCAATCTCAACCCATTCAAGCCTAACCCATTTTACCCATTTAGAGAATCCTCAATTAAGCCCAATTCAGTCTCTAATTTCAACCCGTTTTAAAACTCTTTACTAAGATATGTTCCTATATTAAAGGTATGAATTATTATCTATTTAACATCTTTAGAATTTATCTATCCATTTGTTACTTTTTTTAAAAACATTATTGAGCGGAAATTCGAATTGTGATTATAAAAGTTAAATATCACTATGTTAAAATTATTGAGATTAATCGGGTCAAGACCCAACCCGTTTTTTAGCCCATTTGAGCCCAAAAGTAAACTTGGGCAGGTCAAGACCCAACCCGATTTCTATCTCAACCCATTTTAATATCTCCAATTTCAACTCAATCCGCCCATTTGACACCCCTATAGTTTCCTTACATTATCAGCTAGTCAGTGACAAAGTTTGAATTTTCAATAAGAAAAGTCAAAATACTCCTTCTGTATGTCTCAATTACCATGTTTTGTTTTTCGAAGGATCACAACAATTAAGTGATTAACTATATATATGCATTGTAATTTTTTTTGGCAAAAGTATGTCAATTGACACTTATTGGATAAAGGAGGCTCCAGACTAGGTATATACCATCGTCAAAGGATGGTCAATTGAAAATCTTTCGTCAATAAATTTATAGAAGAAAGAATTGTTAAACATACTTCAATTTTTAATCTGTGAAATGCAGCTTCCTTATCCTTTGCCCTGATGAGCAAATAGATCTTGTTTACCTTTGGTGTTGTTCTCAACATTTTTTCAATCAAAGCTGCAAAAAAAAAGTAAAAAAAAAATATATCATGTTATTGGAAAATGTCTACAGAAAAGGGTTGAATTTGTCTTTGAACTATGTCAAATATATATATAATATAGTATAAGTATATATCTGACACCTCGCAAATATTTACACAATCAGATCACTTCTTAGGTAATTATGTATAAATTTCTTAACAATAATAGAAATTAATGATAACTGACATGCTACTCTTTTGTCCCATTTTATGTGATGCATACCCCAATTCCTTCGTAATATGTCCAAAAAAAGATACATTTTTAAAATGTCTTTTTCTCTATTAAATTTCTTGTCGACTCAAAATATATCACATAAAATGAGAACAAGGAAGTATAATATAGGTTAAAATTCATAAGTCGTACTAAAAAAATATAATGTTTATACTGTAAGTGTATATAATATATATACCTTTTGCTAGGAACCCTGTAGCACCAGTGACAAGAATATTTTTCCCTTCGAAAAAATCAACAATCCCTATGCCATTATCATTACCATGCATGATTTTAAGTTGATGGTGTCCTACATTTTCAGATTTCATGCAAAACAATTTTTTTCTAGCTATTTTATGATTCTCAAATGATGAAATATTGTTACTATATTCAAACCTGGAAGAAAAATGTTTTTTAGAAAATAATTTAGTTGGTGATAATTCCCTTGTGTTAAGGGAGAAAATATTTGTGGAGAGAAGCATATTGGCAATTAGCAAAAAAAAACTAAAGAGAGAAGTTGTGGGATAGAAGCTAAAATGTTCTTCTCTATTTATAGAGCCAAAAATCTGCTTTTTTAATGTGTCACTTCATGAATATAGTAATATTGTATTATATATATTGACCAAATCTTTTAATTATTTTCTCCTGAGATTTATTTCATTTAAATTCTTAAATTCTAATTCAAACATTAGTGTTTTCTCTGAAAATGTTGAAGCGTGTGACAATCTCATCTAAAATTATATTTAACTGATTAAATAGATCATATTTTTAATATCTTACAAATGTTTTCAACATGTGTGCCCCTCACGTGTAGCTTGATTCTTTCTAGAGACAGAGAGACTTTTTAACGTATTTAGGACGTACGATTCTCTAATATCATGTTGAAGAGTACAATCATGTCTTCCTAATCAGGAAGGCCAAGGGTTAATTAAGATTGAATTATTCGTAACCCTAAGCTAAAATCATGTTAAGGAGTACTGGACAATTATGATTTTAGCCTACTTGGAGTATATAATTGTTAATTAGCACAAATAAATATTGGTGAGATCAAGTTTAAGCAATTAATTAATAATGTACTCTCTGTTTCTAATTACTTGTCTTTATTTTGAGTATAAAGTGTATTTTGGTCATATAGTACCAAGTTGAGCCATTTAATTAATTGTAAATAAGGGATTAACAATAGACATAATTTCGGAATTGAACAACAAAATTTTCAAGTTAATTCTATTCAGTTATAAATTAGCAATATTATTAAAAAAAAAAATCAGCTCGAATGTTTAGCAATATATCAGGTGGGATTATCGATAAATTTCTTAGCTAATTTTCTATTTTCTTGTAAAAAAAAATTTGAAAAAGAATAGTTGACATGACAAAATAAAATATTTTTATTTTGTATCATATAGACATAAACTCACAAATAAACTAAAATTTTAAAATATTTATATCTTAGACTCAATCCACCCACCCACAAATCAAAATTAGTCTTTATCTAAAATTCCTATTTCCCCTCTTTATTTCCAAGATTTTTTTTGTTTTTTCATCCCAAAGACCTCTAACTAAATTACGCAAATACAATAACTTATATGGTTAAAGTATCTTCTTTTAGGTGAGATATAAAAAAAAATATACATCTCTCATTATTCTTTGCCACAAATTACCCTTAATTGTTTTCAAATCATTTGTTTTTTGTTTTTTCATGTTTAATTCTACACACATTTATACCTTTTTATTTTTTATATCAATTAATAATTTCAATATTTTTCTTCATTACTTAGTACTATGGTCTAATTATTTAATTTTTCCATAGGTACTATTGTGTTATCAAGTGATGGTGTGCATTTCCAAATGTTTGGTGTACACATCTTATCAAATGTCATCAAATATTTATTTGAGAACAATACTTGTTGCGGTGATGTCAGAAATAATAATTTTAATTTTTAGGATCATTTGGTTTGAATATAAGTTATGATAATATTAGTTATAATAAAATAAATTATGTTGGATTAATTGTATTGAGATTATTTTTTGTTGAGGGTTTAGTTTGTTATATTCAAAACAATATGCATTGCATAAATTTTAAGAACAAATTGTTTGCTTGCAAAAATACCCTTTACTTTATTTAACTTTTTTTTTTGCAAGCTTTAATTATTCTTCTTAAAAATAAAGCTTTCATCTTATTTTAGCTTAAATACTTTTGTGTGTGCATTCCCACCGTATGTATTTAATTATTTTTTTCTTATTTAACTTTAAAATAAAAATTTCATCTTAAGTTTGTTAAAGTAAAAAAATATTTATGAGAAATCAAAATATAAATACACATAAGAGTTAGTCAAATAAATTCATAAATAAAATTATATTTATATATTATAATTTTTTAATAAAAAAATATGAAGAATTGTCATAAAAATAAGGAGTACTGAAGGTTGTAAATATTATTATACATGATATTAAAAATAACATAAATATATATGAATATGAAAAGTGATGTCTAAAAAGAATTTAAAGAGATATCATTATCATTTTACCTATTTAGTTTTTGTAAATTACCTCAAAATTATTAATAAAATAATAAAATAATAAATTAAATAATACTATAATTTAATCTTTAAAATATTTTATATTATCCTTCACATCAAACCACCTATAAAAATACCTGTAAAGTCTGCACACCCTTTATTATTTTCAAAATCCACTTATGAAAATTCATTGAATTTATTATGTTATTGTATTAATTTAAAATTGTTAGCTATTGGAAAAGACAAGATAAGAAAAAAAATATTCCTATCATCACTTCACTTAAAATTGTCGGCTGCTTCGGTCAAAAGGATACTCTATAATATATCTTACTTTCCGATTTAGAGTAAATATATTTGTTTGCATAAAAATTGCTTACATATATAATTATTGTTATAGAAATAGTTTAATTATACTATTTTATTTAACGAAAAAAATAATTTTAATATTTTTTAAAAAAAGAATCAACATGATTCTTTTAAGCAAAATCAGATATATTTGATCATTTTCACATATAATTTAATTTTTTTTTATTCAATGACTAATTTAAGTTTTAAATAACTTCTTAACATATCTAGTTGCTTATCATTATTTGTGCTATTTATTACACAAAAGAAAAAAAAAACTATTTTTATCTATACTCAAAGCTCGGTAGACTCTGCATCTACCTTGTTACTCGCTATATTCTTTCATTGTCTTTTTATTCTTTATATTTAAGATTTATTGCACTTTGAATGGAGGATCTTTCGAAAACAGTCTCTTTCGAGCACACATGTACTATCTCATTTCAAGCATCTGAAATCAGTAGGCTACTATAACTTGTTGTGTTAAGGATGTCCAACATATGTTATTTAATTATTTTGTGTATCATTTTATTTGTATATATAATATTTTTTCTCGACGAACACCCTTAACACTATGTAGCTACGCCATTAGTCTCTCTAACTTCACCAGATAATGATAAAATCTACATATATTCTATTTTTACTAAACCTCATTGGTAGAATTTCATTAAATATATTATATTATTATTATCGTTATTATACTCAAAACTCGAACTCGAAAGGTAAGAGAAAGAATCATGAAAATATAGTTAACAATGTTTTGACAGTTAGGTAGCTAACTCCCGCCACTGTACTTGTACTACTAAGTACTAACTATTATTAATATATTTACTCACAAAGGGACACTTTTTTTTTTCTTCAAACAAAAAAAAAATAATCAGCTCAGATTTGGGATCTGTAAATTTGACCAAAAAAAAAAGAAAAGAAGCCATAAATACATAGCAGATCTCTCTTTTTTTGCTTTTTTGGGATAAAGATTTGATTTTTTTATTTTTTTTGCTTTTTCTATGGATAATATCAGCTGGTGGAGGAATTATGAAGGGATATTAAAGACTTTTTACCCTGTGTTTTTGGGTCAAGTTGTTTCTTTTGTTATGGCACTTATGAGCTTCACTTCTTCTCTAGTGGCAAATCTTGGTAAGTTTGATTTTCTTGATTTTTACTTTTGGGGATTGAAGCTGGTGGTGGGGTGGGGGGTGGGGGGTGGGGTACTTTTTTTTTTTGTTGTTGAATTATTATGATTTATTTAGTTAGGCTAAATGGGGTTTTGTTTATTAATGAATCTTGATGATCCATTGCTTTAATTTGTTTGATTAGTTTTGACTTGATATGGACTTTAAGAAATGAACAAAAGATTGTATCTTGTTAACTTAAACTAAACTAAAGTTACGTAGAATATACCTAAATGTTATTTAATTTTGTGGTTTTAAATATGATATGTGGAAAGTTGAGATTAAGAAGATGCAAAAATTGTGAAGATGTATTTTTTTTTTTTTAAAAAAAAGGACTAAAAAGAAAGTATGACGAACAAATTGAAACGGAGGGAGAAACTGAGAAGCATTTTGTTGATTATTTGTGTTTTATTTTGTTTTGCATTTGTAGGTGCAAACACTCCACTTTCCCTGTCATTCTTCTCCTACACAGCTTTAGCTTTGGTGTATGGAGGAATCATGATTTACAGGAGGCAGAAATTACAGGTGTTTTGTTACTTCCTTGGTATTAATTTGTTTGTCTGGTTTTAATTTGGTACTTAATTTAAGAAAGTAAGTACTATTACTTTTGAATTTTGTGGTCTTAAACTAAAGATACGTAGAATGTACCAAAATTTTCTTTGATCTTGTAGTCTTAAACATGTCCCGTGGAAATTTAGAATTAAAGAAATGCTAAAAAAAGTAGAAGATAAAGGCTTTTTTTTCAAAACTGACTAAAAAAGAAAGTTAGACAAACAAGTTGAAACTGAGGGAGTAATATTCAAGAGTCTATTTTGATATTGCTTAAGTAACAAACATAAGTACATAACTAACAATAACTATACTCCCTCAATCAAAGGCGGGGCTAAAATTTTTAGTTTATGAGTTTTGGACTATAGTCATTTTTGCTTAGTGCGTTTTCGTTACATTATTTGTACATTTAACACAAATACAAGGTTCGAACCAAAACTACTGGATTCTGCTGAACTCGTAGCCACCGTTGTGGCTCCGCTCCTTCCCTCAATCCCAAACTAACTGGTTTTGATATATATATTTGGATCAGTTCATTCCACTACACAATAATACTGACATTGATGAAACAAATTTGTAAACAACTCATTAAAATTTGTTCATTGTTATGCTATAGTAGTGAAAATAATTCATGAGTTTCACTTTATTTTAAGTGAAGTTTGTTTTTAGTTTTACGTAATGGTTACCGATTGAATATTGTCTTGAGTTTGCAGGTGCCTTGGTATTGGTATGCACTTCTAAGCTTAGCTGATGTCCAGGGAAATTTTCTTGGTAAGATGCTTCTCCGCTAAATGGACATTCTCGACTTGTTCCATATTAACTCTTGAACCATTACTGTGCTCACAACATTGACGTGAAGTGCCATCTATTCATGCAATAGATATCGTTTAATTTCCTTTTGTTTTGTGAAATTTGAGGTTTGGAACTTAGTTTTGGAGAAAGCTCAGTTTTTTTTAGTGCATGTTGGCTAACTGATACCGATACTCTAACTCTACTTAACTGCAAATTAGGTGTTAGTTCTGTAGTAAGAACTTTGGGAATTGGTAAGTTCCAACCTATTTTAGTATATGCTTCCTCCGTTTCAATTTGTCTGTTTGGTTTTGACTTGACACGGACACGGAGTTTAAGAAAGTAAAGAAGACTTTTGAATCTTATGGTCCTAAACTAAAGATACATAGAATGTACCAAAATTTCCTTTAATCTTGTGGTTAGTCCTCTGTATTGTGGTTGAAAATATGTGGTAGAAAGGTCTTCCATAGTAATTTCATGTCATTGTATGATTTTTAGAACTTTAATGTAGTCACAATTATCCACGATACGAAATTTAACTTCCGTTGAATGTATTGCAGTAAATAAAGCATATCAGTACTCATCAATCACCAGTGTGACCATACTGGATTGCTGGACTATAGCATGGGTGATAATTTTGACGTGGCTATTTTTGGGCACACGATATTCTCCGTGGCAATTCTTTGGTGCAGCAGTCTGTTTAGGTGGTCTTGGACTTGTGCTTCTATCCGATGCTAAGGCGAGTGACAAAAGTGGTACTTGTCTGTTTCCTAAAATGATTTATTTAGTTCGTAAATGAAAAATGTTTCTCATATTTGATTTCCTTGAGTTCTCGGAAGGACTTCAATTATGAGATGAGTGGAGAGGGTGGATGGCAGAGAGAAGCTGATTGCCACTCCTAAGCGGGAAGTGCCTAATTAAGGAAATTACTTATGCTTCGATCGTTTTCAATTGCAGGTGGTTCCAAACCTATTCTTGGTGATATATTTGTCATCATAGGGACATTTTTCTTCGCAATGAGTAATGTTGGTGAGGTTAGTGTAATTTGTCTCTTCATATTTTCAAGGCATACACGAACAAACATTCAAACTTGGTCTCAGATGATTAGTAAGCACTCAAACTTTGAGAGTGCACATCTAGAGACTTCAGCTCGTCTCCACTGTGTCAGTTGAACAGTTCGGAGTGCTTACTTGCCGGATGAGGCCAAGTTTGAGTGTATGTTTATATATTACGTTTATTTTCAAATGTCTCCTCTCTACCGGATTGTTACTCTAAATATAAGCATAAACATGTTCTTATAGAGAAATTTATGGTACGTTTAACTATAATTCACTTTGGTGCAGGAGTTCTGTGTGAAAAAGAAAGATCGTATTGAAGTGGTTTCCATGATTGGTCTTTTCGGCTTGCTTGTTACTATAATTGAGATGTATCCTTTCTATCTAAAAATTGTTTATTTCACATTGCATTATGTACAATCTCAACACAAAGAAATCGCGTCGAGCATAATTAATGACTTAACTTTGTCTCAGACCAATCTTAGAAAGGAAGAGTTTGGAATCAGTTAAGTGGTCTGCTGAGATTGTAAGTAACTTAAAGTCGTCGTCTTATATTTGCTCCACTAATATCGTTTTTGTTTTCTGAAATATGATTTTCTTGGGCTGATGGTCTATCGGAAACAATCTCCTTACCTCCACGAGGTAGGGGTATGATCACCGTACTGCCCTTTAGTTTTTGTGCTACTTGCTAAACATTAAGTATTGTAGTAAAAATCTTCATTCCAAGTGCTGGATAGTCTAGAAACTTGAATAATTTGAGAAGTTGGTCTATAAGTCTTCATCGCTAACCAGAGCTTGTAAATAGTTAAAAATATGAAATACTGGAAAAGATTTGGGTCATAACTTGTAATTCTTGATCTTCTTATCTCTTAAGTTAAGCAGTGAAAGAAATGCCTTAGTTCAATTTGAAAATCTTTTTCAGATATTAGCCTTCTGTGGCTATGCAGTGGCAAGCTTTATGTTCTACACCTTAGTTCCGTTTCTTCTCGAGGTAAAACACTCACTCTTCATCATTCCATCCACTGAATTTAGCATAGTGGATGTGTATTTGTTGTCGGATATTTGGTTCATCGTACTAAAGTAAGGCACGAGTAATTCAAATGCAGATGAGTGGCTCAACCTTGTTCAATCTATCTCTTCTCACATCCGATGTGTGGGCAGTTGTCATCAGAACCTTTTTCTACAAGCAAAAGGTACTTTTTATCCATTCTTTTCCCCATATTCAACGAATTTTGATGGTTTTCGCCACACTTGCAGCTCTCAGTGTGCTGATCACTCTTAATTGAAAATTGCAGGTTGAATGGCTGTACTTTGTAGCTTTTGCACTTGTGGTTACTGGACTGATCATATACTCGAAAACGTATGTTCATGCTCTTTAAATTCGTTATCTTATCATTGATTATGAACAGGGATGAGGTAAAGTAACACACTTGATTGCAAAATTCATACTAAAGTGAAAAAAAAGTAAACATTGTATAATTCATCAGCTGTAATAAGTTAGTAGTAGAACCTGAAAATGAAAAAATTCTTAGTTACCTAAACCATCTACATTCAATACCGTCACATGAATCGTAAGATGTATTATACTCCAAGTCCATGTTTTTTACCCATTCAGAACTAGAACATGAAGAAGAAATTAGAAAATCGCACCCAAGGGTGTCATCTAGCTGTCAATAAAATGAGTGATAACCTTGGGGACCAAATTCAAATCCCAACGGAGACAAAAAAACATTAGGTGACCTCTTCGTATCCCATCTGCCTAAGCCTTGGCGGACACAGTTACTTGTACTTATGCAGGTACTTGTGAAATAGTCGAGATGTGTGCAAGTTAGGACTTCATCACATCAGCAGTAACTGCTATAGCTAGTTGGAGGCTGAAAAATTCGCAGAAACGCGTAATCAGATATTCTTTTGGCCAATCAAAATTGTCTTTTGCAATCAAAAGAAATCATTGTTGTTGCTAATACAACTTGTTTGTTCATCAACAGTGAGAAGGATCATGTAAATGCACCAGCTAATATTGAAGAAGCTGATCAAAGATACCAACTTCTTAATGAAGATGAAGAGCAAGCTGATCATAGACGTCATGAAACTATTTCATAACTAGTTGTAGAAATCAAGATTCATTGGAATTACATGTAATTTACATATTATTATTCTTCTGAAATTGTTCAACATCTATATAATTGGAGTTAACTATTTTTCCCATCTCTCTGATTCTATTTGTTTGTCTAGTTTTGACTTAACACAGAATTTAAGAAAGTAGAGCAGACTAGTGAAAATGCTCTTTAATCTTGTGCTCATAAATCTCTCATGTGGGAAGTTAAAATTAATGAGTTGTCATAAAAGGAAAAATACATTTGATCTGAAACGGACTAAAAAGAGAGTAGAACAAAAAAATTGAAACAGAGGGAGTACTATTTATCGTTTGATCAATGTGTTTACTTGTTGCTTCATAACTCTACAATTAAGAAGCAAATTAAGTATCGTAATTGTTAAGAATAAAATTAAATAACAAAAGTATGTTCTCCCTAACTCTAACAGTTTAAATTTTAGATAAGATGATCAGAAACTTCTACATAGTATCAGAGCACTGAGGGCCCCAACTAAATTTCAACCTCATTTTGTACTATTTTTTCTATTAATATATTATTTTGTGCTCAGATTTGGGATCTGTGACAGTGACCATATTTTTTTTTTTCATCTGTTTACTGCATTATAGAAGCTCTTTTTAGTTGAAGTTTCTATTATTTGCTATTTTTTTGTTACTTTTTCTTATAAAGTTTTGATTTTTTTTTGCTTTGGGGTGGGGTGTTTTTCAGCCATGAGTAGGAGCAGCTGGTGGAGGAATCATGAAGGCATATTGACAACTTTTTACCCTTTGTTTTTAGGCCAAGTAGTGTCTTTTGTTAGGGCTCTCATTAGTTTTGCTTCTTCTCTAGTGGCAAATCTTGGTTAGTTTGAACTTTTTTTGGATTATGAGTATGATTAATTTGTTAAGCTAAATGGGATTTTGTTAAAAAAAAAGAAAAGAATCTTGATATATTAGAAGCATTTTGTTGATTATTTGTGTTTTTGCATTTGTAGGTGTAAATACTCCACTTTCTCTGTCATTCTTCACTTACACAGCATTAGCTTTGGTGTATGGAGGAATCATGATTTACAGAAGGCAGAAATTACAGGTACTTTGCTCCCGTTTGACCATAGATTTTGAAGTTAGAAACTTAAAAATTTGAATTTTCGAAGTTATGTTAGCAAACAATGACACTTTATTAAGTGAGTTGACATTAACAAGTTTGTGATCAAAAAATGTTTGTTCTTGTGCTATAATTGTGGATTTTGTTGAATGCTGTTTTTAGACTTTTCTCATTGTAACAATGTACCTTCAAGAAAATGATTTCGGAGTATCGGTCTATTAAGTGTATTTTTGTTTTTAGTTATACATGATGGTTATCATTTGAATGTTGTCTTGAGTTTGCAGATTCCTTGGTATTGGTATGCCCTTATAGGCTTTGCTGATGTCCAGGGAAGTTTTCTTGGTAAGATGCTTCTCCGTTAAAGAGATATTCTCTGCATTTCCCATATTAATCAAAGCTAGTTGTGCACTGAATGAACTCGTTTTCATTACTTCTGTTGGATTTATTGCAGTAAATAAAGCATTTCAGTACTCATCAATCACCAGTGTGACCATACTAGATTGCTGGACTATAGCTTGGGTGATGATTTTGACGTGGCTATTTTTAGGCACACGATATTCTCCGTGGCAATTCTTTGGTACAGCAGTCTGTTTAGGTGGTCTTGGACTTGTGCTACTATCAGATGCTAAGGCGAGTGATGGAAGTGGTACTCGTCTGTTTACTAAATGTTTATTTAACTCGTAAATAGGAAAATGTTTCTTATCATCTAATCTTTCCTTGAGTTCTCGAAAGGACAAGGAATGGAAAGGGTGGATGGCAGAGAGAACAAGCTAATTGCCACTCCTAGGCGGGAAACACCTTATTAAGGAGATTGTTTAGTTTGCTTATGCTTCTATCATTTTCAATAGCAGGCGGTTCCAAACCTATTCTTGGTGATATATTTGTCATCATAGCGACATTTTTCTTCTCCGTGAGTAATGTTGGTGAGGTTAGTATAATTTGTCTCTTGACAGTGCATACCTAGACACCTCAACTCGTCTCTACTGAATTGTTACTCTAAATATTAGCTTTGGTGCAGGAGTTCTGTGTGAAAAAGAAAGATCATGTTGAAGTGGTTTCCATGATTGGTCTTTTCGGCTTGCTTGTTACTATAACTGAGATGTATACTCTCTACCTAAAAGTTGTTTTTTTCACATTCATTTCTTATAGCCGTGGAACTTGAAATGTAAAGTTTCTCATTTTTAATTTTTTTCTCAGACCAATCTTGGAAAGGAAGAGTCTGGAGTCAGTCAAGTGGTCTGCAGAGCTTGTAAGTGACTTACATTCGTTGTCTTATTTTCGCTCATCTAATATCGTTGTTGTCTCTCATTTTTCAGATAGTAGCCTTCTGTGGCTATGCAGTGGCAAGCTTTATGTTCTACACCTTAGTTCCGTTTCTTCTCAAGGTAAAACGTTCACTCTTCATAGTTCCATCCGCTGAATTAGCATAGTGGGGATGTGTATTTGTTGTCGGATATTTGGTTAATCGTACTAAAGTAAGGCACGAGTGCAGATGAGTGGCTCAACCTTGTTCAATCTATCTCTTCTCACATCTGATGTGTGGGCAGTTGTCATTAGAACCTTTTTCTACAAGCAAAAGGTATTCTTTTCCCTGTATTCAACGAGTTTTGATGGTTTCCGCCACACTTGCAGCTCTCACTGTGCTGATCATTCCTAATTGAAAATTGCAGGTTGAATGGCTGTTTTTTGTAGCTTTTGCACTAGTAGTTACTGGGCTGATCATATACTCGAAAACGTACGTTGTGCTCTTTGAATTCCTTATCTTATTTAGAAAATCGCACCCAAAGGGTGTCAGTTAGCGATCAATGAAGTGGATGATAACCTTAGAGAAAAAAAAAAGCGCTTCAGCATTAACTGCTATAAGCTAGTTGGAGGTTGAAAAACTCGCGAAATGCCTAGTCAAATCGTTCTTTCGCCAACCAAAATTGTCTTTTGCAATAATAAGTAGTCATTGGATTGCTAATACAACTTGTTTGTTGATCAACAGTGAGAAGGATCCTGTAAATGCATCAGCTACTATTGAAGAAGCAAATGCAGATGATCAAAGGTACCAACTTCTCAATGAAGATGAAGAGACATGAAGCTAGTTGTATAATCAAGATTCAGTGTTTACTTGTTACATTTCGCTTCACGAGAATCAATTTGATTGAATACTAAAACTTGTAATTTGACTCTCGAGAAGTGCAACACGACAAGTAAAAGTGAACAGACGGAGTATAGAACTATTAAACCACAAAACAGTTATTATGTGTTGGTGTTCTGTCCTACACAAGACTCAACTTGTTAGATATTACCGACGTTTGGTGAGTAGCATGTTGAATCTATGATCTCTATCATTTTCGAATATGTACTCCCTCCGCCGCATTTTATGTGAAGTGATTGATTGAGCACATAGTTTAAGAAATTAACAAAGACTAATTTTAGCATACTTGTAAAATATATGCAAATTAAGTTCCAAAATTATCACTACCAAGACTATGATGTCTCCCTCCTTAATCAAAAGGTCTCGAGATCAAAATTTGTATATGAAAGACAATATTTGGTAGGGAGTGTTTTCACTCTAATGAGTCTTACACAAAGTTAATCTGAATTAGTGAAATCTCAACATGGGTATTAAGATGTGCTGAAATTATCCTTTTAAACGAACGGTGATGAAAGTTCTCCTTATCTTTTTCATTTTCATTTTTTGGATATTATGATTTATGACTGATTGTGTTATGGAGTTATTATTGTAGTCAAATTGCAATTACTTACAATTTTTATTATAAAAAACAACTTCCAATTAGTATCTTTTTTTTCTTTCATTATTTATTGTGAGTTGGTTATACTTTATCCACGTCTTCAATACTTGCTATTTAATAACTATGCTAACATGAAGTAGCAAGTAGCTGAATTAGCATCAGATAAAATAATCGAGATATTCGTAGATACTTGTATTAGTTCAAATTTCGATAAATAAAGTTATTTGTAACTTGTGTTGGTTTGACGTAGCAAGTGAAGTTAGTGAAAATTGGAAATAAGCACAAATTGACGCAGATATCATGTTAGATAGAAACAAATAAATAAAGCAAAATTATACTACCTCCGTCCACTTTTAGTTGTCACATTGCTTTTTTCAAAAGTTAATTTGAATATTTTTCAAAGTTAAATTAGATTACATTAATTCGATATGTAAAAACTATAGAAAAAGTACTATAAATTGCAATGTTTTACATAGCAATATAATGAAAAAATACATCATAAAATGTTGATCAATTTCTTTTAGTATGAATCTAAAAACAAAAAAAAACATGACAATCAAAAGTGGATCGAAATAATATATATATATATATAATCATCTCCCCGAAAAACCTCTCAATTAATCATTGAAAATCCAATGGAGCAGAGTCAACCACCGCCGACAACGCCGGCGCCGGCGACACCCATTTCACAGCCAACTGAACAAATTCCGACATCATCTCCGGCTCCACCACCTCCTTCCTCCACCGCAATCAGTCAACTTCCTTCTACAACAACCACTACATCAGTAGCATCACAGCCAGTAAACCTAAACCCTACCACCACCACTTCAGCTACTAAAACCATTGTCACCACCACCATCACTTCAGGTACTAAAACCGTCACCACCACCACCATCAGTCCCGGCGGTACCATCACTGCTGCCGCCGCAGCACAGCAGCAAAACCCTTCAGCAGCCACTTCACAAAATGCTCAAGCAAGACAACCCTTTGGCCGGCCATGGCAACAGCCTTCACCTTTTCAACACTTTTCGTTACCTCCTCCACCTCCCCCACCACCACCTCACTCGTCGTCATCATCTTCTTCGATTTCGTCTTCTTCGGTGTCTATGCAAAACCAAAACCCTAGAGGTGGTATGGCTATGGGAGTACCTGCTCATCACCCTAGTAGCTCTTTCTCTTCATTGACGACGCCTTCTTATGGACAGCAATTTGGTGGTTTAGGTCGCAATTTGCCTGATTCTACGCCGCCCACCTCAACTACCTCACAGGTACTAAATTTTTCGCCTTTTCGCCCATCCTTTTCGTATGTGTATGCAATTGCAATTGTATGTGCCTACTATATTGTTTTGGTTTCTGAACAGCGATTTTTTTTTTTTTTTGCAATTGCAGCCTAATTTATAAACTAATAATCTGCTAAAGGTAACCTCTGAAGGTCATTAATTATTAAAAAGGAGAAATTTAAAGCAGTAAAATTACTGAAACAAGTTTAGAGGAGCTCCTGGGGTAGTGCTAGATAAAGTGGATATAAAGATTACGGTGCTCGTTGAGTAGTTGAGGTGCATGTAAAATAGTTTTAGCAAAAAGTTAGATGAGTACCATGCTATGGCTAGAATGCAAACAATTCGATTTAATTACAATAATAGTTCCACATTATTGGGTAATAGAGAATCAAAATTGAAACTTTTAACATGTGTAGGGCGTAAGGATGGATGTAGCCAACTGGATCAAGGCAATGGATTGTGATTTTACCATGCAAGGTTCAATGCCATCGTTCATCTACTTTTATTTCGGAGACACAGTACAAAGTACCATAGTCAGTAGCGGGGTAAAGCTTAACATATTTGTGTTGGGGATAATTGACCATGCCATTATATTTGGTCAAATACCCATAATGATTGATGTCATCTAATGATTTTCTTGCTGGGCATACCAAAACTTTAAACGGCAGACAAAAAATGATCTGAGGGAGTACTTAATAGTAAGAAAGACATAAAATGATTCAGGTTGCTTGATTTAGTATTCTGAGTCTGATCTTATGTAGGAATTAGGAAAGAGGTTTGCATTTCATGAACTGTAAGGTATTTTGGATCTTGGTCACTCTGGTTTATGTGGTTAGGTCTGTTTTTGTTCAAATATGAATATGGTTCTTTGAGTTAGGAATTTGCATACTTTGAATTTTTGTGTGAATTCACACCTCTGGGTTCTTGATTTACATTGTATATTGGATATTAACTGATTCTTGTTATCTGTAGGTGAGGCAGCCTATACAAGGAATGCATGGGATGGGAATGATGGGATCACTTGGTTCAACTTCACCGATGCGTCCTGCAGGGGTTTCTCCTCAGCAACTGAGACCTGTCTCCTCTTCGATTAGACCTCAGACGAGCATCAGTAGTCAGTCTGCTGCTACACAGGTCAGTAATTCCTTATGAGAGATATCAGTTCTTTGTACTTCCTTTTAATATTTGGTTGTTTAGGTTCAGGTAGCTGTAAAACATTGAGGTTATTTGTTTCTTCTTCATTTACCCTTTCAGAATTTTCAAGGCCATAGCATGTTGAGAGTTCAGTCAGTCGGATTTCCGCCGTCCCAATCACATACTACCTCTCAAAGTCCAAGGACACAGACTCAGCCATGGTTATCTTCAGGAGCACCGGGGAAGCCCCCTTTGCCGACACCATCATTGAGACCTCAAATTAATCCTCAGTCTTTGCATCAAAGGTCCCATATTCTTGCACCGCATCAGCATACTGTTACTACTACATCTTCTGTCCAACAGTCACAGCCTTCAGCCTCAAGTCAGTCCCAAGATCATTTGGGGCAACAGATGCCTCCATCCAGGATTCAACAATCATTATCTAATCAACCACTTGGCCGAGGTCAGGGTTTAGGAATCCAGAGACCTTCATCACATGCATTGATGCAACCCACTGCAGTCCAGCCAGGACCACCTAGTAAGGCTGCTACCACTTTAGAGATGGGAGATCCTTGTACTAGGATTCTAAGCAAGAGAAGCATCCAAGAGATTGTGACCCAGGTTAGTGTAGACATGTTAAACTCGCCGTCTCCCAGTGTTGAGAATATTTCATGATCTACCTGATTTAGAGAGTCTCTTTCTTGAAATTATTACTATATATGCCAATTTTTTTAATAAGTATTCCTGTATAGATTGATGGAATTTAAAGGAGAACATATGTTCAGGCTTTACCTGTTTTCACTATGTCGGCATGTATATCATAGCTGGATCACTTCACTACGTTAATTTCCTGCATGCTATTTCTTGCCTGTCAAAGGAGGAGGACCTTCCACCATAAATTACGAATTTGCATTTTGCTTGTTTGATTCTCTTATCAGTGATTGGGACTTGGGATGAGGCGCAGTTGTTGGTTGTTTTCTTATGAGTACTAATCTTGAAGTTCCATGAGATAGGTGTTTTTGAAACTTGTGTTGAAGTAAGATTATTAAGCTCCATGTCAGTTGATAGGATGAGATACTTTTGCTTGCATTGTGTTGAGAATGCAGCTATACTAGATTCAGTAATTGAGAAGTTATTACTATTAACTAGATGATGTAGCTGATAAAATATTATACACAGATACAGTTGCTTTTTATTTATCGTATCCTTTAGTTTGAAATAAAGTCTTATTAAAGAATTTATCTAGTCTTATCTTTAGTCTAGTCTTACCATTTTAGTTAGATATATGATTTAGTCTACTCTAGTCTTGTCATTTTAGTTAGATATTAAATTCTGGTAGTTTCAAATGTTTTTATTTGCTTAGATGTCTTTATTTGATCAGTAGAACATTCGTGCATTTCGTGTGGGAAGACATGTGTAACAGATGTATTGATTTGATATTACAGTCCTCTTTCTATTTATCCCTTTCCTCCTCCCCCCTCCCTCCCTTCCTCTCTCTCTCTCTCTCTCTCTCTCTCTCTCTCTCTTATTCTTCTCTCTCTGTACTCTTTCTCCCCTTCTTGGTCTCAGTTTTTGGTGCTATATCACTAGGTAATGTTTATTGGCTCTTATATTGTCAGAATTTGGCTGCCCAATGGCAAGATTGTACATATGATGCCTTCCTAAGTAGTGATGTTGCTTGTAAAGCTTTATCCTGTTAGCTTGCAAACTGAGATTATTTAGATGAGGGAACCAGTAATAGGTAGCTTTCCAAGTCTTTCTACCTATAATTCTTGAAGAGGCAAGTTGGCAAACCGCTTAGGAAGATGTTTCAGCTTGATAGGGGATTACAAGGCAAGGAACCAGTAATAGGTAGCTTTCCAAGTCTTTCTACCTATAATTCTTGAAGAGGCAAGTTGGCAAACCTCTTAGGAAGATGTTTCAGCTTGATAGGGAATTACAAGGCAGGGAATTGAACCCCCACTACGAAGGTGAAAGTTTAGGTAGCCAAACCAACTGGGCTACCATGATTCGGCATGATAGCGACTTCAAGTTTAGCAGTATAAATTATGACTGCTTGTCTGCTACTCTGGAAGTTAATCTCAGTTATGCTGACTCGTCTGTAAATTGGTAGGGAATGAGTAGTCACCATTTACCCGAGTGTAAGGCAGCACTGCAGCTGTGGATTTTCTGGTGTGCAGTCCGTTGTAGCTTTCGACTGTAGTACAGGAAGATTTCACTAGAAACAGTGGTTTAACTTTATGAGGATGTGCTTTTGGTTTTGAATAAACCAAATGAGTGCAATGAATGATGTGTGGGTTAATCACACATCCTAAATAATGGTGTTTACTCTGTAATATACTGTCAGGCTATTGCGTTAACAGCAATTACTAGCTATGATTTATCTGCTTGCAAACTGTTACTAGCATATTCTATTTGCCAAATATGAACTAGCATATTCTGATTGCAAACTGTCAAGAATTAGATGTTCAATTTGCAATCAGATTATGCTAGGTCTGATTGGAAGGATTCAGCTCTAGCTAGTAAATGTATGCAAACAAGATACGGAAGGATAAATATTATTGAAAGCTTTTGCTGTTTATAAGCTTGCAGGATCCATTGATAATGTACATACTGAATCCATACATCCCATTGTGTAATAGTGATACTTCATCATAGTTGGAAGCTGGTGAAAATTTTTGTAGTTATAAATTATATGATGGTGTCTTTGCTAGCTTGAATCCAATGGGCAGACCACAAGTATAAGTGCTAGGTCAACATGCCTATCAAGGTTTGAGTATATGGAAACTGAGTGCTCGGATTGGGATTTTGAACCTTGTAGGGATTTAAACCTGGGATTTTGAGGTTACCCATATACGTCAACCACCACCCCATCCCCTGGCCGACTCCGTCAATGGTATTTCTGCCAAAAAAAAAGAGAAAACAATGTTTTTTTATCAGTCACTGGAAATGGAGTGCCTATCACTAGTTGATGTTTTGGTAAGAGTTCCTGTTTTGGACAAAGTGACTTCTTAAAGTGTAAAGGCAGGTAAGAAAAGGAGGGGCAATCATGTTGAAATCTGAGGTGTATAAATAAATATAATAGAAGAAGCCTTGTCATTCATAGTCAACTTGCAAAATGAACAAAATCTCTCGACATTTTATCCTGTCTCTCCTGCTATTTGATTTTGGTATCAGGTGTCTATTCTCTTTGCCTTTATGATTCAATTGCTTGACCTGCATCTCTCATTGACAGATTGATCCATCAGAGAAATTGGATGCTGAAGTTGAAGACATCCTCGTTGATATAGCAGAGGAATTTGTGGAATCTGTAAGTTCATATTCTAGTTGTTTCACACTGAAATATTCCTTTCAATCTGAAATCTCACCTGACAATCTGATAGGTATATTGTAAGATAATTCTTGGAAGTACTCTAGTGGGGCTGAAGTTCTGGCCATGCTTTAATAGGATAAAGATAGCTAGTTCATTTTCATAGATAATGCCATTACTTTTTAGTTGTGCAATTCCATTCAGCTTAATGTGGTAAGATCAGGGGTTTTTATCCTGAAAAAAACAAAAAAAGAGAATATGGTGAGCTCAGGGGTACGCGGTTTCATTTATTGCTTACTTCCTGTTAAGTACAAGAAAGGTTGAAATTGCCACCTGATCAAGGTCTCTGTTTGTACTGAACTATGAATTTCTTTGTAGATGAACACAACGAATTCTAGGAAGCAAGGATATAAGATTTTCCCTTAGATCCGACTATTCTGCATCAAGTTTTCTTTTTTGTGTTATATAGGCAATAAGCGTATGTTCTTAGTTTTAAGGAAAAATTCAGATTTGCTCCCTTTGTCATTCAAGTTCTTGTTTTATTTATGAGATAGACTCTTCCTATGCAGATCAATGTCTTTTTTTTCTTTCAATTGGATATTGCTTCTCTTGAAATGAAATTTTATGTAAATGCCAAGCGATTTGGGAGCTCATTTCTTGTAGCTATATTATGTGTGATTCTACAAATCTAAAGGGGGAGTACAGAGGAGGGGCTTGGAAAATTGTTGCAAATTTTCTCTTCAAATTAGCCGTTCCTTCTCAGTTTCTGTGTTACAATTAATGCGTGAATCTTTTCTGGAGGATTCATGTGACAGATAATTGATATCAACATCCAGTACTTTATGGTTACTCCAAAAATGTCGTGGCAGGAAATAAAAATTGGGAGATGGGTTGAGGGAAAGAAAATTAACAGGAGAGGCAGTATTAGTTACTTAACAGGGTGAATGCAGCTAATGGATGTAAAACAATCTTTGGGAAGGTAATATAAGCTCTAGTAGGATTTGTGAATTAAGACTCACATTTATTGAACTTGTAGTTCTGGTAACATGCGGAGGACCTGAATCTCCTTTAATTCGGGGTGGCTTAGGGTAGGAGGAAAGAGAAGGCTGATCATTCCTCACACTTCTAGAAAGTAAGAGCTCTATAATGAGTTGCTCATTCATTCTACACCACGGCATGTAAAATCAGAGTTCTGAATTATTATTATTTTCCATATCTGTTGGGTGGTTTAAGTTGATATCAGAGTCCCTTTGGACCTGTATATTCTCCAGCCAAATGACAATACTATGTTAACAGCGCGTTTCTCATTTTTGTACTGGTCCTTAACTACTTCCTGCTTGACCAGATTACCACATTTGGCTGTTCATTGGCCAAGCATCGAAAATCCAATACATTGGAAGCAAAGGACATCCTTCTGCATCTTGGTAAGTTACTTTCTACTCCTGACTGGTCCAACATTATGCAGTACCTAACATATTAAAGTGTATTTGATACAGAAAGGAATTGGAATATGACTCTCCCTGGTTTTGGCGGGGATGAAATCAGAGCCTACAAGAAGCCAGTGAGTTCAATACTACATAATTAGACTTCTTTGTGATGTAGTCTTTATTTTCCAATCTTTTCTTGTTATCTGATTGTTTCTTTTCTGGTTTCTCAGTTAACAAGTGACATCCACAAGGAGAGAATAGCAGTGGTAAGTTAAATTTTTTACTTTGTCTTATTGCTTGTGATTGGTTTCGTCTTTACGTATCTGTTTCAAAATGAGAAGATAATGTGACATTAATAGAGACAGATCCAAGATTTGAACTTTATGAGTTTATAACTGTGTTCTAAACTTAATCTGAAATTCTCAACCAATATACATGGTTTGAGTCAAAGTTACTGTTTTTGCCAAACCCTGAAGTCAACCTTTGGTCCCGGTGATATATATCGGTCATTATTAGCTGATCAGTCGTTGTTCGTTTGACAGATAAAGAAATCGGCTCTCGTGGCCGAGATGACAAATGCAAAGGGCCCAACACAAACTGGTGGGAATATGAAAAGCCATTTAGCAAAGAGTGCATCTAATATTTTGGGTTCCCCTAATGCCAAGACATGAAAGCTTGTGCATTGTGATGAAAACAAAAGGCAGGAAGAATTTTTTACTGACTTCACAGTAAAATTAGGACTAGATCTTTTTACTTCCATGTTAAATTAAATTTCTTAACTTATAATTAGTATTGAGAAAAGAAAAAAAATGAAATTGTATTATTTTGTTTTTGTTCAAATGGAGAAAATGTGGGAAGGGATGTATCACTTTTATGGTGATATTTCTCATATGTAAATATTTTGTTGACCCGTCCATTTGTTCGATTTTTGCTATATATCGGCGTATGTATTATGACTAAGTTATCGATAAATTTCTTGTATTTTAAAATCAAACACTTCATTATTCAATTTTGTTACGTGTTGAAAAGTCATTTGCATCAATCCATGTGCATGTGAAATTATTGAATGGATTATTATATGTAGCTCCGTGTAATTTCCAGGTCAAATACATGTGCTATAACGTGCAATAATTTATGTCCAACAACTTTTTAATAGCAAAATAACTAACAATATTCTCTTTACTTATGCTTATTGTTGACTAAACCTAATATTGTGAATGAAAAATCTTTACTTGTGAGTTTTCTCGCACGCTACTTAAGTGGTGATGACATTTTTTTGTACCTGGTAAAGTAAAGCTTGATTTCTTATCTTCAACTTCATTTCATTGAAACGTAATGCGAAAAGTTTTTTCTCTCTACCCTTTGTCTTTCTTGTTTCACTAACTAGGAGGTAATTTAAGAATATCCTTTTAGTTGTAGAAAAATCCTATAAATTACATTATTATTTTTTAATATTTATTCTTTGAGTTGGATAAACCTACAATTCCTTAAAGATCCTCATCATAGATGGTTATTCTTTGTTTCTTAGTTTAACAAGAAGTAATTATTGTCTTTTAGGGTTTGATTGATGTCACATGTTGTTTGAGCTATGGAAATATTTTTTAAAAAAAAATAGAAATATAGAGTAAGGGTATGACTTATGTATAATAGATTTTTGTGATTCAGTTCTTCCTTTAACTCTTGCTCATAGTGAAAGCTTAGTGCACCAGACTGTCTTATATTAATATAATAATAATACGACATAAATTACTATCAAATAATCACTTATTCACAAATTTTGTGTGGAGAAATGGTTTTCATGAAAAATTTATTTGGCTTTGCTTAACCATATTATCCTTTACAAGTATTTTCGTAATTAAGTTCTATAGAAATTAGACGATCTTATTGATCAAATTACCTAGCGTTGAACTCCTAAAATCACATAACATGCAAAGATCTTAATTGGGTCCAATATTGTGTTTTTGGATCAACAAATTGATCAAAGAAAAATCGAATAAAATCAAAATCAAATCCAATCTTGTATATTAAATTAAATCTACAGCTCTCTTAATCCATATTAAAAAAATCAATTTAGTCTATAATTGTCATAACATTAATAGTTATTTAGAGGAAAAGAAACCCATAAAAAGGAATGAAATTTCACACTATGTATTTTGGTATCATCTTCTAAGTGATTTAATCAAAGAAAATATGCTATGGTATAAAATTTTAAATTCTCTTGATGGAAATTTTGACTACCACGATAAGTACTCCTCCATCTAGGATGGATCTAGCATATATTGTGCATGTTCACGGGTTATTATTGTACATTAACTTGAAATTTATCGAAACATATAAACTTTTTTTTCCTGAATTCGCATCTGCCTATAAGATCAACATGAAATCTTAAATTTGAGCTCTAACAATAAAATCGTCTTTAATTTTTGGATTATGAAAGCCATGTGAAAAAACCAAAGAGAGTGTGAATCAAATTAGGGTGCCAATACCAATTTACTCAATTATTATTGTATATAATTGACTTGAGATTGCCGCAGTAATTTATAAACTTCAAATTATGAATCTATCGTTGCCTATAATGTCAACATGAAATATTGAGTTTGAACAATGAAAATAAAATGATCTTTAATTTTTCAAAATTAGATACCGAGTGAAAAAAAACAAAGAGAATACGATGAGGATCAAGTTAGTATACCAATTTATCAATTATTATTATAAAAATACATAATCTTTAAATTCTGAATACACCTATGCAACTATACCATCAATATGAGGTCTGCAATTTGAGCCTTAAAAATAAATGTTATCTTTAATTTTCAAATATCAGATGCGGAGTAGAAAAAGCCAAAGAGAACACAATGTGAATCAAATTAATTAAGATATCATTTTATTCAATTATAATTATATATTAACTCGAAGTCCTTCAGAAATCTATAAATTTCAAATTATAAATCGAATTTTGTCCATAACATCAATATGAGATCTTATGTGCAAGCCTCAAAAATAACAGATATCATACATCGAGTGAAAACCACAAGGGAATCAAATTAAGATCCACGTATTATCTACTTTTCTTTCCCAAACTCATATATATTCACACATAGCACAACTCGATAAAACAAGAAAAGGAAAAGAAAAAAGAAAGAAAAAAAAGGAGCTGAGTTTTTTAGAAAATTCAGCTCATCATCAGAGCTGACTCTTACAAATTCTTATCCTTTTTTTCACTTATTAATAAATCCCACAATTTTTTTTTCTTATTCTATGATTTGATTTTTGTTATCATATTGCATTTTCATTGTCTTTCTAGGTCCCAATATTCCCTTTTTTTTTTCTTCAAAAAAGTTTCCCTTTTGAATTTTTGAAAAGTTTTCAAGAATGTCGATTTATGATGGTGATTTGGTGGCTTCCAACAATTCTTTTGCTAAGAAACGTGAAAAGATTATTATTGATACTGATCCTGGTATTGGTAAGAATATTCTTCTTATCCTAAGAATAAATTTGTTTAAAGTTGGGAACTTTAGCAAATTCTGCATTTTTTTTGTGAATTTTAGCTAATCGTTTAGTTAATGGTAATGGGGTTTTGATTTTGTTGGAGAAATAGAGGGCCCCTTTTGTTTAAAGTTGGGAACTTTAGCAAATTTCTGCATTTTTTTTTGTGAATTTTAGCTAATTGTTTAGTTAATGGTAATGGGGTTTTGATTTTGTTGGAGAAATAGAGGGCCCTTTTGTTTAAAGTTGAGAACTTCAGCATTTTTTCAGTTTCTTGATTTTGGGTGTTGTTTGTTTTTTCATGAATGAGTTTAATGTTGAGAATTTTAGTAATTAGCTGAATTGTTATTTGATGGGGTCTGGAGAGGGTAGGAACCCCTAACTTGGGAAGTATAGAGTTGTTTCCGATAGACCCTACAAGTGGGGCGCGGAGAGGGTAAGGTGAATGCAAACTTTATCCCTACTTTGGGAGCTAGAGAGTTGTTTCCAATAGACCCCACATGTGGGGTCTGGAGAGGGTAGGGTGAACGCAGACCTTACCCCTACTTTGGGAGGTAGAGAGGTTGTTTCCTATAGACCCCACAAGTGGGGTCTGGAGAGGATAGGGTGAACGCAGACCTTACCCTACTTTGGGAGGTGGAGAGGTTGTTTCCAATAGACCCTACTTGAGGGTAGGGTTACCGCAGACCTTACCCCTACTTTGGGAGGTAGAGAGGTTGTTTTCGATAGACTTTTGGCGAATTGTTTATGGGATGGTAATTGGGTTTTGATTATGTTAGACAAATAGATGACCCTTGTGTTTAAAGTTGGGAACTTTAGCTAATTTCAGCATTTTTTTCCAGCTTCTTGAATTTGGGTGTTGTTTGTTTTTCATGAATGAGTTTAATGTTGAAACTTTTAGTAAAAAAATTGTTTGATGGTAATTGGATTTTGATTTTCTTAGATAAATTTTTGGTTAAATCTTCTACCTTTTTGGTAAAGTTGGAAACTTTAGCAAATTTCAGTATTTTTTTTTCAGTGTCTTGAATTTGGGTGTTCTTTTTTCATAGATGAATTTTAAGTTGATATGCTTAGTGATTTTTTCAGCTGTATTGTTTGTTTGATTAGAATCGGGTTTTGAGTTTCTTAGACAACTAGATGACATTTTGGGAAATTTTGTATTGTTTCGGGAGTTCTTATGGGAATGTGGTATCTTTTCGGGGATTTAGTTTTGTGTACTTGAAGATTCTTCTTTTTTGTTGCTAAAAGTGCAAAGGGAAGGGCAGATTCTATATAGAGAAGGGGTCCAAGTTACTTTATTGTGTCCATTTTGATAACAATAATCAGATATAATATATTCTCATTCTTTCTGGAATTTGTGAATTTTGGGATTGTTTCAGTTTGTTTTGAAGAGAATCTTGGAGATAAAGTAGCTTTTCGTCATCCTAAATTAGCTGTACTTTTAATACATGAAAGTATGCAATAAACTTTATATATGATCTTTTCTAATTTTGAGACTTCTTTTAGTCAAGGAATGTTTTGTTACTTTCGTAAAGAAATCGGGAGATAGTACTAACACATAGGCACCTAAGAAATCATATTATCTTTTCTGATAAATTTCTCAAGGTAGCTTCTATAATTCTCTTGATTCTTCGGTAACAACTATAGTAGGATTTTCGTTTGCTAACTTTGTTTATGTAGTACTCACTCTTAACTATTAACAATCTGTAACATCACTCTGGACTGGAAACTTCGAACTTCAATAATATTGAGGAAGCTAAAGTAGCAAAGATGGTTGGCTATTATAGAACAAAAGGACAAGACTAAATAGCAATAAGATTATGCCGTGAGTTCTATACTAGAGAGAGTAAGAAAAGAAGTATCAAATAAATGCAACCTGTGAAACCAAACCAAAATCCAACTCGAGGAGAGTCGTTCTTTGATCAGAGAAAGATGTCTTCGAGAAGGGAAAACACAATGCAATAGCAGGATGTTTTCCTTGAATGTCTGATTTCCTTCTGTTTTCTTCCTTATCCCAAAAGAGCTGAGTTGATGAGGTTTCCCAGATCAAGAAGTTTGAAGGAAGCTTAGCACTTATCATAGGTTGGAACAGCTTCCCCTTTCTGTTCTGAAATCTCTTTTCCGGCAAAGTTATTTTCTTCGTGAAAGAGGAAATTTTGCGAGAGCATATCTTGTGTTTCATTCAAGTAGAAACAAATGCACTCTTAGTAATATGATGCTTGGTGACTCATCAACCAGGAAAAAGATAGAAGTATAATACTTAGTGATGCTTGAAAAAATATCAAGAAATTCTTTCATTTCTATCGTCTCAAATATGGGGGATAAATTGTGCCGGTGAATGAAAATGAAAGACTCATATCTCTCTCATAATAGGCATTCAGTAGGCTGAGTTGTGTTTGTGTGTTTCCTGATAAGCTTCATGTTCGATGTGGTTCCCATTAGTCACATTGGAGCTAATTTTGTTTTCGTTGATAACAGATGACAGTATGACAATACTAATGGCATTTCAGACACCAGAAGTTGAGATCATAGGCTTGACTACAATCTTTGGCAACGTTACCATAAAAAATGCTACACGAAATGCATTACTTTTGGTATGTTTTTAATTTTATTTGTATTTATCTATATTTCTCTCCTTTCATCATATTTAAAATTTCCATCTTCTAGATGTTTGTGGATCAAGTTCTTGATCAATTACTTCTTTAACTTAATTTGCAAAATGATAGTGTGAAGCTGCAGGATATCCGGATGTTCCCGTGGCAGAGGGTAGCTCTGAACCTCTGAAGGTACCGTATATTCCTTCTAACAGCAACAATTTATTCTTTTGCAATCTCACATGCTATTCCAAAGATACAAATGATTGCAGCATCACTTGAAGATACCAAACATGAAGCTAATTTTTAAACATTTTTTCTACTGCATAGATATATATTAGAATAGATTAAAGAATAAAAACAATAATTGCTTTTACAGGATTTTTTCTGTTTAGTTTATGCTTTAGTTTCCTTTCTCCCTTGTAGCTTCTCAACACATTGTCACCTAACTCTTGTTTCTTGCTATAGGGAGGGGAACCACGTGTTGCAGATTTTGTTCATGGCTCAGATGGATTAGGCAACTTATTCTTACCTTCTCCAAACTCAAAGAAAATCGACAAATCTGCATCTGAATTCTTGGTGGAAAAAGTTTGTGAATATCCTGGTGAAGTGTCGATACTTGCACTGGGACCATTGACAAACTTGGCTTTGGTACGTTGTATCTCAAAACTTCCACAACTTTCAAGTTTCTGATTTCACCTTGCATTTACCAAAAATTCATCGTTATCTGTTGGTTAGGCTGTCAAGAGGGACTCAACCTTTGCAAGCAAGGTGAAGAGAGTGGTTGTACTCGGTGGTTCCTTCTTTGCTTTAGGAAATGTTAATCCTGCCGCAGAAGCAAATGTGAGTGATTTCTTCCCCAATGGGGTATATATAAAGAGTATAGTTTTTTCAATGTTTTACAATTCCTTTTTCAAACCTGCGTTGATATGCTTTTTTGAGCCAATGGTCTATCGGAAACAACTTTTCTCACAAAAGTAGAACACCCTTCCCAAACCCCATTTGTGAATGTACATTTGGCAGGCTGTTGTTGTTGTAATGTATTACAATGTGGAAGCATGTTTATGTAGTTGTTTGGTCCTGTAATGTCTTGCAAAAACGTCTCTTTAATATTTACCATGCACTACGTAGAAATGTTTAGTAGACAACAAGTTCTCCTTGAAATTTGAGTATAATATGGGTCCTTTTTGGCATTATGCCAGCAGAAATACTAGGAATTCTTGTGTACTATACATCATTTCATATTGTTGTCAACATCTATAAGCTCAACGTTTTTTTCATGTTCGCTTATTCGTTATGCAAAGCTGAAGAAACAGTCTTTATTGTATTCAATGATCCAATTTGGTACTGTTTACTCATTTGCTTAGTTTTCTGACGAAGCAGATACATGGGGACCCTGAGGCTGCTGATGTTGTGTTTACGTCGGGAGCAAATATTGATGTTGTAGGCATCAACATTACAACACAAGTCAAATTGAAAGGTGAATGTTCACTGCTTAAATATGTCGAATGCTTCTATTTTTTGCTCCTTTAATTGTAAAATTTTGTTCACCTCTTAAATAAGAGTATGATACCCTCCTTTTAGATGCTGATCTTGAAGAACTAAAGCAATCCAAAGGAAAACACGCTAAATTTGTGTGCGATATGTGCAAATTTTACCGTGATTGGCACGTGAAATCAGACGGTGTCTATGGTAATTTCTGCGTTCTTATATTGTTTTTGGATGACCGACAATGCTTCTTAAACCACTTTCTTGCATTTATCTCGTGATCATCTCTTATCAATTGGCGCTCAGACTCTTCAAAAATGCTGCCACACCTATGTCGGATCCTCCAAAAATGCACCGCTTTTAGAGGATCCAACATGCACCTGACGACATTTTTGAATTGTCCAAGCAACATAGGTTAGGCACCACTGCTAATAATACGCCGTCCTCTTTGCAGGAATTTTCCTACACGATCCTGTTAGCTTTGCTGCACTAGTTCGGCCTGACCTCTTCACCTTCAAGAAGGGCGTTGTGAGGGTTGAGACACAGGGCATCTGCATCGGGCACACCTTGATGGACCAAGGGCTAAAGAAGTAAGTACTTGCTATGTTACTTGGAACACTCCAAAAATGTTGCCACACCAGTGTTAGATCCTCCATAAATGCACACTCCTAGAGGATCTGACATCCATCTGTCAACATTTTTGAAGAGTCCGAGCAACACAGTGTATTTGAACTTATTTTTCTCTTGCCTATAGCGCCAAACTCTGTATTAGAACTAACAAATCGTTATACTTAGGTGGAATACGAGCAATCCTTGGACAGATTATTCCCCGGTTTCAGTTGCGTGGACAGTTGATGTGGACGAAGTTCTGGATTATATAAAGAAAACGTTAATGAAACCGTGATTACCATTGGATCTATCGGTCTCTCCCACGTGTGAATCCTGCTCGGGAGATCGAGGAACGTCGTGTTTTCTAACATCTATTACAGCAATTGTTCTTAATCTTCATTTTTCCCTCCATTCCTTGCAACTAAATAAACCTCAGTTAGTTCTGGGAAATATGTAAAGGACTTATAAAATGGAGGTCATTTTCATGTATGTATTCAAATTGAAATTGGGTGTCAATTGTCATATAGTTAATCTTCCTTCCATTTTTTCTTGATTTTTTAATTGGGTTCGATATTTCCATTCTGTTGCTATTGATGTCATGTTTAACCAGAGGTTTTGAGTTTGAGTTTTAGAAACAACGAAATTCTTGGTAGGGAACATTGATCCCTTAAATGAATTTTATACTATGTGAGTTTTACTTGATTTTCCTTTCCTCTTAGTGGGAAAGAAGGAAATGAAATTTAGGATAATCTTTTCATAATTAGAAAAATGTTTTAGGAGTATTCACAAATAAAATTTTGGTTCATTATCAAATGCCAATATAATTTGGAATCTCTATAACAATTTTTATATTATAGAAAAAGTTTGTTAGAATTGATTTTTCATATATTATTTATAATAATATTCTATTAACACGACAAAAAAATATCCAGATAAATGATATCGTTATAAAACTTTCATTTAATTGGAAATATATAATATTAAACAAAAAGAAAAACTCATTTGATATATTAAAGTTACCTTTTTATATTTTTTTCTTCTATGTTCGCGTTTACGTGCAAACTTTAATTTTCTTTTCCATTTAATAAGCAAAGTTTTTGGATAGAGTTGAATATTACTCAACCATTTTTTTTACAGAATAAAACTTCCAAGCAACTCTAAAATTATTTGTGTTTTTTTAAAAATAGAATAAAATCTCATTATATATATAGTGTGAGGTCATGACGTAGGGCGGGCCAATGAGGACGGGACACAAAGAAGGTCAATTCAAGCTTAGGAAGAAGAGGTATGTATATGATAATTTAGGCGAATCTTATATAGAAATTAATGTGAAAGATAGGTGAAGAGCTTAAGAAGACGAGACACAAGTTCATATGATATGCACAATTTTGGACTCGATAATATAATGACGTAGTTCAAAGGACAGATCCATGAGCATGTTGGGCCAAGCGGACCATGTGTGCTATATCATGGTGGAGCAAATCTCAATGAGGACGCTCGAATTTCTAAAGAGGGTGTATGTGATGCATGATGGAAGGTTGATCATAGAGAAGGACTGACAAATTTTTAGATTGTTAAGCTTCTAATGAAAGGTGTACTTAGCTTGACAACTTAGTCGAAATATCCCATTTTTGAACGGGAGAAGAAAGTGAATAATTTTATCACGCATAACACAAATTCATAACTTCACATTGTATGCGCCTTTTGGGCTCAATGATGGCATCGTCAAGAGACAAAATTGTGAGTCATGTTAGACCAAAGCAGACAATACGTGTTATGATTTGAATTGGTTTTAAGATCTCCAATATTTCAACTTCATTGGACAACTTTGATATGTCATTTGGGCCTGAAGCACTTGGGCCAATTAATTCCAGCCCATATTGGCCCAATCATTGGTGACAATGGTCTAATTTAAATTTAATATATCATTAATGTAATCTAATCTGTCATAACAAATTTATTTATCATTTATTATATGTTATCAATTCACGTTGCTCAATAGATTTACCTGTAATTACTTTATAAGTAATCTGATTGGGTAAAATATATTACGTTTAGACCCTTAGTTAGGACCGTCCATCCGTCTCTGATCAGGAGAAAAAGAAAATGCTACATAATTTCTTCACTTTGATTTAAATAACTAAATCCCTTTACCTATAGTCAAACTTCTTTATGATAATCATTCTCTACAAGAACATTTTACTTTAATAACCATATTTTCTATAAAACTGAACTTTCATGTTATGTTATATGTTCTCTATGATTAAAAAAAAAAATCGAAAACAAATAACATAGTTTTAAAAAGGTTTAACTATAGTTGACATATTTGCAATGCAAGATGCTCCAAGTACAATCATATTTTCTAAAAAAAATTAATTCTCTAAGTAATACTAACATTTTAAAAAAAATTGTAGAAAAGAATATATCCCATCTTTTGCATTATAGTTAATTTTCTATTTTAAAAAAAGAAAAGAAAAAGAAACCCACCAATGTGAATATGAAAATAAAAAACTTAATAAACCTTTTCCATGAACTTTGTGCCACTGACCAAATGGCTCTTTAGTTAAATTGGTAAAGATCCACTTATTATTATTATTTTATTCATTTATTGAAAAAAAAAAAAACAAATTATACTCCACCAATCAATGTCCCCCTCATATTCTTTATTATTTTATTTATTTATCACATCTATAAATAGGTTTATAATTCACAAACAGAATCTCACTATTTCTTCTTTTTCCCCATTTTCTTCAGTCTATTCAAACAAAATCTCCATGAAGATCTCCAACTTCTTCATTTTCTCCTTCTTCTTAATCACAGGTACACTTTTTAAATTTAAATTATATATTTCGTCAGTATAATTTATTTATTTTTACATTATTAGGAGTGACGAAATCAAAAATTTCATATCATGATAATATAAATATTTTAGCGAAATCAAGAATTTTATCAAAGGATACAAGATTTAAAGATATTTCCTGTTTAATTGATCACCCTTCTGTGTCTTTGTAGCTTTAATTATGAATGTAGTTTAACATATGATTCAAGTGTAATTACATTATTAGTGACCTATATATTTAAATTATTATATTTTTTATTGTCATTGTATAGAATCTTTCTCCATTATTATTGTATTTCTTTTTTCAAATACGCACATGGTATACACCAAACTTTCAGTAGTGGAACTAAAACTTTTACTTAAAAGATTTAAAATACAAAATAAATATACAAAAAAAAACGAAGATTGTTCAACATTTATTATAATTACATAAAAAATAATTTTAACTACGTACAAACAATGTAATTCTGACTCCATCTTGTCCTTTCGAAATATGTTATTATTATTATCGTGTCAGTGCATAGAATTTGAACAATAATACACTTTTTTTTATTGTTGTAATTTTTACAGGATTTTTATGGGGTATTCGAGTTGAAGGTTTACGTCGTCATCACCACCACCACCACCACCACCGTCACCAGAATAACCATAATAACCCAAAAAGTTACAAAAATGACCAAAAAGATCACCAATTTTATAATTTTAAACCAACAAAAATGTTTGTATTTGGAGATTCATATGTTGATACTGGTAATAATAGAAAATCAATGGCTAATTCTTGGAAACAACCTTATGGTCTCACTTTTCCCGGCAAGCCCTCCGGCAGGTTTTCCGATGGACGTGTTCTCACCGATTACCTAGGTAATTAAATATTATATTATTATTAGTATTACGCGTAATAATATTTGACTGAATATGAAGTTTAAGTAAATAGTTACTATTACAAGGGTGTGTTGTTTAAAAAATTACTTCATCGATTTTATTGACGTGGCATATATATTTAAAAAGATTGTTGATTTACAGTCGTACAAATATTTATGATTTTTTAAGTTAAAAAATAGTAAAAAAAAATTCTTAGTTTTGCATGTGGTTCACAAATGCATTATATTATTCTATTATATATATATAAAAAAAATAAAATTAAACATGTATAAATAGTTATATTTTCTGTCGAAGGGGATTCAGATGAACCCTGAATGTATGCTGGCTCTACCCCTGATTATATAAGTTGAGATAGAGAAATTATTTAGTTTTAGTATTTATTTATTTTAGATTTTAGTCATTATTCATTAGATATATTTTTGTATTTGGCATGTATGTTCAGTTAAATATTGTTACATAAATTACAAAAATAATATGTTTTATATAATCTCATAAGTGAGTTTTAAGATTGATGATGGTGTATATGCAATTTTATTTTTATATTGTGAAGTGAAAAAATTGTTTATAAAATATATTTATATAAGAAAATTAGAAAAAAAATGACTAAAGGATTTACTTTTTCTGATGTGGATTAATCCTAATCTCTTTTTTTTGCTTCTCCCTATGCTATTACTCTTTTCATCATTGTGTCCACTTTATCTTTATATCTGTATTTCAACTTTTTGTTTATATTAACAATTTATTTTTTCATCGATAAGGACTGTGGTGGAGGGTAAGTACTCCTTCATCTTTAATTAAAAAATTGGGTTCGTTTTTGTTAGAGAGTGTTTTATTCTTAATGTGAGATTTTCTAATATGAATTCGAATTTAGTCAGATTTCAATTGAATACTGAATAGCGAGTGAAAAACTAAAAAATATAAATTTTTTTCTATTTATTTCTTTTTTTTTCATAGTGGGTTGTTAATGAGTATATTTCCTTTTGCATTGTATGCTCTTTTGCTGGCGCTGGACATGTTGCATTATTCCTACTTTTGCTTCTTTTTCTGCATCCTCTTGTCAGACTACCATAATTACTTTCTCTATCAATAAATAAATAAAAATAACTTTTTTTTATTAAAAAAATACAATAAATTTGTTGCTTTATATGTGAAAGTATGACATTATGAAAAAAATTAATTAGTGCTAAACAGAGTTTTTTTTTTCCATTCATTGTCATTGTCATTATCTTGCCACTTGTTCATTGCACTTTTGTTTGCCCACTATTTATGATTTACGTATAATTTATTCTACCAAACTCAATCATGCCAAGTCTTGCGTTAGGTCTTTTAAAAAAAAGTTAGGTGATGTTTGAGTCAAATTATAGATATCTCAATTAATTTTATAAATATTTTTTATCAATACTTTTGTTGAATAATTCTATTCGTCAAGATTGTATTGGAGGCACCTTATGCTAAGTAGTGTTAACACATGTGACTAATTTTTTTTAATTGTGATACACTTGAGTAAATTTGTAACTCCGCATCAAGATTTAGACAAATAATGAGAAGAAATCATTAAGAACTTTTGCCTCCGATAGTATCGAAACTTGAAACCTCGTGATTTTCAGCCTATTTTGTGAACCACAAAGCCGTCACATTCTTAGGTGCGAGTTTAACTAATATTCATCGATTATGTAAATAAATTTTAAACCATGTCGATCATCTTTATCTATTGTCTATTGTGGAAATTAAATAAGATTTGTGTATATTCTATTTTTTTTAGACGTCATTTTGTAAAACTATATTGTACATGTTAATGCTATTATTGTTATCGTCGTCTTTATCTAATGTAGCAGATAATTTGTCTTATGCATAAGATTACTAATCTCACTCTTTATAAATAGTTACGTACCGATATTTTTTGAGCGACCTGACAATATAATAATTTTTTTTTTTTTTTAAATGGACAAAACAGCAAAATTCTTGGGATTGAAGTCACCAGTACCATATAGATGGATGAAATATGCAACAAATAGGCTAAGAAATGGAATTAATTTTGCCTATGGAGGAACTGGTGTTTTTAATACTACAGTCCCAGAGCCAAACATGACAACTCAAATAGATTTTTTCCAAAAATTAATGGCTGAATCAGTATACACAAGGGCAGATATTGAACAATATTCATTGTTCTTGCTTTCTCTTGCTGGAAATGATTATGGTGCTTACCTTGCTAATGGTGGTACAGTTCAGGTAATTTAATATACTAGCTTACAATACTTATATATGTGGTGGTCGAGTCAACTTACGTAAGTGGTTCAGCACTTTCAATACCATCAATCTATAAATTAAGGTTTCGAGTCATATCGGAGGATCAATGAAAATACTATTCATCTTAATGATGGGATGGGGTGGAAAAAAAAAGAGTCGCTCGCACGTAGTTTGATAAATTTCATAAAATACTTGTTACCTCCAATCGATATGGATATGAATATCAATTAACGTAAGACTCGGCCCACTAAAACTTTAATTAGACTTAAAATAAATAAAAATTGTTTAGTATTTAATTTTTTTATGCTTTCTTAAACATTTTTCATTATTTTTAATGTGCACGTGTCATGTAGAGTATACCATTTGCACTTATTTATAAGAGTGAGGCTTAGGCCTTAGGGGTGGTGTATATATTTTATCTGAAATCTTTGGTGGGAAAATTATCCTTTATATATATATATATATATATATATAGATTATTTGTTTAAAAAAGAGAAAAGACATAAAGACATAATTAAAGTTGTCCCGTATTTGCATAAAGACACTTTAACTTTCAAAGTGTCCTATCACCCCACAGAACTATTTAATATCGTTGTAAATGGGCTATTTTGACCCATTTCCTCGTCTGGGCTGTTACCACGCACATGAGGCACGTCATTAAGTGTTTTCACTGTCATGGATCAATTTAAAAGTGTCACGTGTCATTTTCTTTCTTTATTATTAATTATTTAATCAATTTATGTCATCTTCCCCAATTTTAAACCCAAAATAGCCATTGGTAGCCCTAATTTTTCGATTTCATGGTTTTTTCCATAGCAAGATCAAGTGATTTCAAACACATCTCTCCCGCGTCTCCCTTGCAACCACCTTTGCCTTTCTCTGTTATCTTCTTCACTCCAACAACACTAAACCCCAATAAAACAAGAGATTTCAATTCAGTACAGTTGCCCCTACCGACTAGTAGTTGGTGTATGGAATCTGAAAAACAACACATTGCATTCCGTTTCTCTTCTTGAATTTGTGCGACTTGGAGTTTGACTGGATGAGCTCCCCATGCCTTTATTAGGTGAATTCAACCACTTTTGAATTTTTGTTCTTGTCGGGTCGGATTGAATTCTATCATAGGGAGTGAGCAACACGCGCGACTACATAGACAAGGGAATGAGTCAAAATAGCCCATTTACAAAGATATTAAATAGTTCCGTGGGGTGATAAGACACTTTAAAAGTTAAAGTGTTTTTATGCAAATACGGGACAACTTTGATTGTGTCTTTATGTCTTTACTCTTTAAAAAAATTATTCTTGTGTTCACTTTTGTACACATTTTGAAACCATAAAATTCTTATTTTTAGATGGATAGGAGAAATTAAACTACTTATATATATATATTCACTAGGAGTAATAAATTTGACCGTGTGATATACGTTTTGTTCTGAGTTTCCAAATTTTGGGACTGACACGTTTTCACATTTTCGATTTCAAAAGTCAAATAATATTTTTGTCGTGATATTTTATATGATTTTTCAAATATTTTAAATTATACATTATAATAATTTATATAATTTTTAAAAAATATATTTTATTTCAAAATTTTTAATTTGTTTTAGATTTGACTTTTGAAATTTAAACAAAATAATATAAATTGAGATAGAAGAAATATGAATTTAAATTATATACACATTAATTTTAGAGAATTTTACACTACCAAGCCATTTTTATTAAGTAGGTAGTTTCTTTATTTCTTTTTAAAATTATAAATCTCACGATTCAAGAATATTTACTCGTAAATATCCTTCTAATAACCTAGTGGTACAAAACCATATTTACCTGTATGGTGTGATGAGAATTTCAAAATATGAAATGAATTCTCTCCGTTTTTAATTAGAGATTTTAGCCTTGAATTAAAAAAAAAACTAACATAAAGAGTGTTTCCCATTTTAATTGATCTTACATGGCATGAATAAAAAAATTGTGGAAATATATTTTTTGAACCTTGGAATAGAAGGGCATATTGTATACTTTTTCAATTTCAATTTATATAACACTTTATTTTTTTAGTCGGTCTTAGAATGAATATTATATGTTGATATATGATAACAATTTAATTTTAAAATATTATTTTATCTGTTATGATATAATTTATAACTACATAATCATCTTTAACTTGTTTTGCATCACAATTTTTAAAAATTATTTATTTTCTTTATTAAATTATGTGTTCAGACAAATAATATTACATAAATTTGGACGGAGAAAATATTAACGAGTGCTGGCACCAGCAGTAGAAGACATATTACATGTTGACAAATATACTTCTCTTGGATTTTTATGTGCAAAACCAATAATTTTCATAATGAAACAAATTATACTAGGCCCTGCAGCAGCTACTACACACTAAAAATGTACTGGATTTGGTGTATCATTGCTAACCATAAAAAATGTGTTTGATTTTTTTTTTAAAATAATTATTTTCTTGATGTGACATACACCATTTTCCTGATGTACCAAACCAAGAAACAATAAAATTGGTTAATTTGAGATTATTATGATTCAGGTCTATTGGTTAGTCTCAACAAGTTTTATGAATTTGTTCCTTGAATTTTATTATCATGAGTCTAAAAATGTGTATATTATGTGAATTTATGTTACTTTTTATTTTCCTTTTTCATTTTGATGTGGAAATTCACCTATGATATTATGTGCACCCTTTCTCTAGAAGTTGTCAACTATACGTAGACATCTATATGTTCTTTTATTTGACTCATCTTTTATTATGAGCGTCATATAAATAACATTTTGTGTATCTCTTTGATGACTCTTATTATTAGTATTAAATTGTATGACTATTTCATCTAAAACTTAAGCTATTAGAGATGGCGCACACTTTTAATTTCTTAATTATAAGTCTTTAAACATGACTTCTCAGTTCTCACAAGATAGCCCGATTCTTCTTAGTGGGGTAAATTCAAATTTGAAAATCTTCTATCATTTTTGTATTTTGCAATATAGTTTGAATTCGTAATATTAACATGCGTGTAACACATATAATGTGTTTGTATTTTTTCCATATCAATTTATGTGTCACAAAATTTTGAAATATGTATGATAGTAGTAACATATCATATTCATAAATTATGAGTTCGAGTTTGACCATATGATTATAAATTTGAACCTATAAAATCTTGAATGGAGATTAAAATAAATAAATTAGTCAAAGTAGTACTATAGTCTTTGAACTGAAACATTCAGTGAAGAATTGATATTTAATGTAGAATAGAAGGGCCCCTTTTTATACTCTATTAAATTGTTGCTGACACTAATTTAGATGTTGACCAACCTACTTCTTTTGATATTTATGTATAAAAATTTCATTATTTTGGTAACAATTAAACTTGGCCTATACCTACTAAACTATAAACTAGATGAGTTCATTAATGGATTTGATAAATTACACTGTGGAACTTGATAGTGTTTTTTTGGATAGAAAATGTCACGAGTTCAAATCCTGTCATCCTTACTTATTATTACTCCTTCATATTGTTAATTAAAAGGGTGAGTAAGTGGTGCACAAACTATCTCGGATAATACGGGAGCAGAGGAAGGATCACACCTCAAAATGGTGTGATGTGATAGTCTAACCTGACGGTTGACACAAGTAATATATACAAGTGGTTGATCATAGATAAATTTAGGTCTAGGCGGGAAAGTCATGAGTTCATGTCATAGCTAGTGGTTAATGAAGTGAATATAATTTTGAATATCGTGTTCAAATTTCAATAGATACAAAAATCGCTAATATATTTGAGTTTTGTTGGTTATATAGAAGTATTTTGTATATATATGGAGATGAAAAGTAATCGGTATATGATGAAATAATATAAGAAAACACAAGTTGGTCTAGATATTATCATTTTAAAAGAAAGAAAACACACATACATCTTTGAAATTTCACTGTCTAGGGAATTCAAGTAAGAATTCTATGCTATGTTGCTTAGACTCTTTAAAAATAGGCCTAATCCATCGGTGACCCCCTAAAGTTGGCACAATGTTTAACTTAGACATCTTAACTGGTCGATGTTCATTTTAGACACCTCATATACGGTCCCGTTGTGTCATCGTATATGTGTTGGATCCTTCAAAAATAATAAATCTTGGAAAGATCTAACACGAGTAGTACGACAACATTTTAAAACAGTCCGAACAACATATATTTCCTTTGCATGTTAATTTGCATTTATACTATGTTGCTCGAACTCTTCAAAATTGTCATCCTATGTATGTCAGATTCTCGAAAAATAATGCATTTTTCAGAAGATCTAACACGACGAGAACAACATATTTTGAAAAATCCGAGCAACACAATTTTTTTTTATACTTGTAATGTTGTTATATGCATTTATGTTATGTTACTTTGACTCTTCAAAATTACTATCCTATGCGTGCTGGATCCTCCAAAAATAGTGCATTTTTGAAAGATCTAACATGACTTGCAACAACATTATTCGATAAGTCCGAGCAAGATTTTACATACATGTTATTTAACTAGTTATTTTTTTTGTAGGATATTCCTGCTTTCATAACTAGTGTGGTAAATCAACTAGTTGTAAACATGAAAAGAGTCAACAAATTAGGTGCCAAAAAAATAGCAGTGACAGCATTGGAACCATTAGGATGTCTTCCACAAAGCACAATTTTGAATTCATTTCAACAATGCAATGCTACTGAAAATATTGCTGTGGATCTTCACAATTCACTATTGCAACAAGCTGTGGCAAAATTGAACAATGAGACAATGGGTTCAACTTTTGTGATTCTTGATCTTTTTAGCTCTTTCAACTCTGTGCTGGCAAGTAAAGGAGTGCAAGGTATGTTACTCGACACTGCTTCGTTTTGAAAAAATATATTGAAAAAAAGTCTAATTTATCCTTTTGAATGAAACACATCTTATGACATACCTATGTATAGGGTGGGTCTAGGGTCCAATAACCGGATTGATAAATGAGTCATTTCCTAGCCTGATTTTCCTTTTGTTTTGAGAGGTTCAAATCAAAGTAAGGTTGTGTGTTTTATACCCGCTTTTGGACCTCAACTATTTGAATTGCACAATGTAAGGCTTATTAAATGAGAAAACGTCTTCTCTACCCCCCTTCCCCCCACCACCACACAAATTGTAAGTCATTCAGAACCCCTGTAGATAAGGTCGTGGAATGGTTGAAATCCTTTCACTTCTAAGCAAAGATTTTGGGTCCAATTAGTTGGCCCTCCAAATGTAGAATTTTTTAGTTTGGAGCGTTTTGTCCTTTTAGTGAATCTATCTGACATGAATCTGAATTAGACAATATTAACGGGAGGATGCCTAAAAGGCGAATCTAGGGGTTGTTATAAATTCATAATTTCCTTCTATTACCACAAGAATTAAAAGGTCAAACTTATAGAATCAAGCAAATTTTAACATTATTCCAAATATTGGAGGATGTTTCACATTTCAATTATTTAAAAAATCTATTTCGAGTATACAAAATTCATAAACTTAAAATCTTGATTTCGTCTGACAGGAAGCACAAGGTTCGAGACACCATTGAAGCCATGTTGTTTGGGAATAAGCAACAAATATTCATGTGGAAGTATGAATGTTAAAGGTGAAAAGATGTATACAGTGTGCAATGATCCAAAATCTGCATTTTTTTGGGACACAGTTCATCCAACTGAAGCTGGATGGCATGCTGTTTATACTAACTTGAAATCTACTCTCACTCAAAAAATCCTGTAGTTTATTAATTAAATGTTTTTATTTATTTTATTTCTAGTTTTGTTAATTTAATCAGTGTGCTCTAGTGTTTTTTATTAAATGTAATTCCTAGTTTTGTAAGTCTGTTTAATATGTTTGTTGTTATGCTTTATTAGTTCTAAAGTTTTTGTACTCAAGGGGTACTAAATAAAAAATAAAAGATATTTGCGCGTTTTGTCTAGACGTTAAAAAAATATTTATTTTAAAATATTCATTTCAAAAGAATTGTCATAAAATTAGCCATGAACTTAATAAAATATCTGTAGAGATATGATATGTGGGACTAACTCAATCTCAAAAGCTATATCGAGGGGAGGTTTGATCAAGTCCATATAAGGAGACCAAATTTTAATCCCTCTACCGATGTGAGACATCTTAACATTCCCCCGCACGCCCAGACCTCAACTGGAACGTGAACACTTCTAAATGGGGGCCCATCATATCGGTGAACAACAAATTATGATGGGTCTGGCTCTGATACGTACCATGTAAAAACATGACACATGAGCTTAACTCAACCCCAAAAGGTAGCTCATGAGAAGAGATTTGTCCAAGTCCATATACGGAGACCAAATTACATCTTAACAATATCATCATAAAATTCGTCAAGTTATCAAGTCAAAAATTATATGTTGGTCATAGTACTGTTAAGACAATTAAAATCCTTAATGTTGTGTCAATTTTCATGGGGTTCCCTTCTTGAGATGTTTAATAAATGATTTTGGTTTAGAGATTTATTTCAAGAAAATTGAAAAAATTGTAAGAAAATGTTAGATCAAAGTCTAATACTATTTAATAAGTTGTTGTAAATGTTCGATTACAGACTAATATTTAGTCTGTAAGGTTGAGTAATAAATAAGTAAATATTAGACTCGACGATCTTTGCTTGGTCACGAAAATTTTTCACTTTTTTTAAGAGTTATACTTTGAAAAATATGTTTGATAATAAAATTTCGGAATTCCAGAATCTAATTTTCAAATGGGAATAAAATCTAAATGGGAGACATAGAAAGGGGCCATATGTGTAAATCCCATTAGCTTATATGGCAGACCAATTGTATTCAAGCATTTGGATATTATAAATTTTGTACTGAATCACATTATTATTTTTTCATCAAAAGAAAATTTATGCAATGACCACCATTGATAGTGGCCAACATGTTTGGTACTGACATGGACAACACTTGTACAATTTTTATTTTTCTAACTTTTTAAGACTATTGTCATGATTAAAATTCCATGTAACTAAAGGCACATTCAATAATATAATGATAATATATTCTTTAATTATAGCTTCTTTCTCATATTTCTGAATTTTGGAGAAATTATAGATAACTAAAGTTTTGAGTATACTAAGGTAGGCTATCAATGTCATATCTTTGAGGGACAACCTTTATAATTTGAACCTCGCGTGAACATAGAATATTTTGTGTATGAAATTATTTTTTCGTTAATTTTATATATTTATATAACAAGCAAGTAATAAGTTCCTTCTAAAGAGTGAATCACGTTCGATTATTATATCTCTTTTTGTATGTGTCAAATTTAATTAGAGAAATGCAGAAATAGTACTATATATTATACATATATAATATGATCACATTGATTTGTAGCATTCACATTCTAGGTCTGGTAATCATGAAAATACTTCAAAAATTGAAATTAACTATGAACTTTGTTGCTAATTTATTATTGTATCTGATATATTTTTTGATAATTAATTGCTAAATAAAATTAGTGATACATTTTATTGGTCAGCTTATTTAGTTTATTAAAAACAAAGGGGAAATTGCTCTATAAATTAAAGATATAATTCAATTACAAGCTAACATGTTCTATATTTTTTTTATTATCATTATTATAATGTATTCAGTATAATAATTTGATGAGGTAAGAACATTATTTTAACTTCAAATAATTAACTTTTCCTCATATTTAAACAAACAGTTTGCTTTATGTGGATTGAAATTATTACTCCCTCGTGTATTCTTGAGACGCTCTAATATTTTTAATTTTTCATTTAGCGTACGTTATCTGTTTTGAGATTCTACGTAATTTAAATTTGCATTGTTTGAAAATTATCAAAGAAAAACCCTTTGTATAAAAAATTACTCTTAGCACGTGATAATATATATATGCACAAATTATGTTCATCCCATCACAATTTTAATAATCATAAAATGCTAATTAGCTTATTTCATCGATCACAATGCTTGATGATTGCGAAGCTTTAATTAGCTTATTTCATCACAACTCTCGATGATCGTGAAACCCTAATTAGCTTTCACTAAATTATTTTATATCTATGCCTCATGGTCATTTTTTTAATGACATATGCCACGATTAGAAAATTCATTTGAATCCTTCCAATAAAGCATCTCTAATTATTTTTTAAAATAATTATAATTTTTTTTAATTTCACTAAATTTTGTAGGGGAACCACCACATTAGGTCACTGATTGTACGTACATAAATTCAGAAAACCAGAATCTAACATTTTTAATTTTGAGTTTTATAACTATAAAAATTAACAAACATAGCTTTGTCTTGCTTTTAATTTTTTATGTTGGACATTAGATTAATGGTCTGTTGTCCTATTGTTTTTTATTTAATAGGAGTAAGACTTTTTATGGCCTAAATTATTAAACTACCCTCCACATGTACACTACTCTGTTGTGTGTGTTTTATTTTTAAATTCATAAAACACATGCTGAAATAATGGTTTTTCATGTGATTTTGGATTTATTATAATGGTGATGTAATTTTTTTTAAATGTATTCAAATAAATACTGCATTAAAGAATAACATCGCTCCGGGAATAAAATAAAATAAAATCAAGAGTTAAGTTTCAATTATGTGAATAAATCGAAAGAAAAGAGTTAAGTACCTTAGGAAGGATAAAACGTACGCAGATTATCCACTATTCAAGAAAGTAGAGAAGCTACTTCCAGAAGATCAATCCAGGAGGGAGAACTCATAAATTGTAATTAATTACTAAAAGTGTGTTATAGTACTTTTATTTTAGTTTTTTAAATATGTAAAGTCTGTTTCAAATAACTTGTAATTTATGTGTTTGAATTCATACTGACTTGTCACATGAAATGGGACGGAGGAATTGGGGTACTAGAAAACTTCAGTGCTAACTGAGTCCATTAATTAAGGACTACACTACAAAGAGAAGCATCTACAAATTCTTCATAGCTAGAAACTATAGATGTATAAAAAAAGTTGCATAAATAAGTTGAATCACATTGAAAGAAATTGATACTACAAACATTTTTCAACAAGCAAAAACAAGTTTAATTTCAAGATTAAGTAGTATTCTTAATTTCTCTCACAAACACTGGCAAACCGCCACGTAATGAGGTGGTTAGACCAGGAGAGAATCGAGGAATATGGTGTGATGGATGAGCTAATTCAACGTTAAATCGTCGGAGGAATGAAAGAGCCATACTTTTAAGCTCAACAAGAGCCATTTCTTTACCCAAACAAACCCTTACCCCAGCTTGAAAAACTGGATACTTATAAGGGTTTTCTTGGGAAAAAACACCGTCTTTATTAATCCATCTCTCTGGCTTGAATTCTAAACAATCGACTCCCCATAATTCTTCCATTCTTCCCATAGCATAAGGATGATAAGTAACCCTAGTTCCCTTTTTAACAAAAGTCCCATCAGGTAAAAAATCATCTTCCAAACAAAACTTAGAATCAAATTGGATTGGAGGGTAAAGTCTCATACTCTCATAAACACATGCTTGTAAATAATGAAGATCTCTCAATTGTTCACAACTTCTGAGTTCTTGATTTAGTCCAAGAACTTCATTTGCTTCATCTCTAATTCTCTCAGCTACTCGTGGATTCTCCGCGAGTAGCCAAAACAAGCTTGTTGATGCAGATGCCACCGTGTCTCGTCCAGCTAGGAGGAAACTAATCACAATATCTCTTAAATACATCTCATTGACGATATCCCCTTGCATGAATCTTGATAGAAGATCCTTATGATTCGAAAACCCTAATTTTCGACGTTGCCTTATGACTTCTTGTGCTAGTATGTTAATCAATTTGATGGCTTTTTTCAACTTCCTTTCACTCCCTATGTTGAAAAATCTCTTGATTTTCCATACAATTGAAGACACATGCATAGCTCTTTTAGCTGATAATTGTGAAGCTAAGTCAAAGGAAATAGCAAATTGTGAAATTGGAAGTGATAATTCCAAACACTTTGGATCTAATCCAAAGGAAAATCTACAAATACAATCAAAAGAAAATCTCCTAAAAACATCTTGTAAATCCAAAATCTTATCTTTATTATTAGCAACACAAGCTAATAATGGGATAAGTCTATTTTGGATTTCAGTGTTCATTACTTCAAATGCAAATGATCTTATTGAACTTCGTCTGAGTTCAAGACTAGCCATTTTCCTTTGAAATTGCCATAAATCTCCGTCCACATTGAAAATACCTCTACCAAGAAAATCACCTAAGATAGTTGAGAAATTTTTCCCTTTTGGAAAATTATCAAATCTTGTTTTGAGCATGTATTCAACATTTTTAGGGTTTGCGGTGATGGTGTTACCAAGAACATGGATGTGAATAGTTCTAGTAGGGGATTTTTGAAGAAGATGAGTATACCAATCACATAAATTTGTGAATTGAGGGTACCAACTTGATGTCATGTAACATTGACAAATTTCACATTTGCATAAAAACTTTAGTCTAACAAAGTAGGAAAGGAGAAATAAGAAGAAGGAAAAAGAGATGATAAAGAGAAGAATAATAAAGAAATTAGTAGTAGAGGCCATGGATGATGAAAATACAAAATATTGGGGAAGAAAGGAGAGATATAATGAGTGATCAGTATTATAGTAATTACCAAGAATACTTCTTTTTTTTCAATTAATAAATCATACTTACATGACTAATATATACTAGATGCTGACTCAATAGATATTACTCTCTGTCTCATTATGTGTCAAATGAAACTTCGAGAGTCATCTAAGTTCTTAAATATTTTTTAAATATTTTAAATTATTAATTATTATGATTTATAATATTTTAAAGTAATTTTTAAATAATACTATATATTACTCTTTTTGTCCCAATTTATATGACACAAATAGAATTTAAAAAAAAATTCAAGTTTTTAATTATTGAGATTTATAGTACTCTTTACATCATTTTCAAATTTCAAGATAGAATTACTTTTTCCTAATTTATGTGGCACCAATGAAATTTCAAGAGTCCAATTTTTGCGTTTAAATATTTAAGTTGTTAATTATCATAATTTATAGTATTTTTTTAATGTATTTTTCAAATATATAAAATATCAAAAAATAAATATGATAAACAAATTTAAAAAAAAAAATTGCAAAAAAAAAAAAAAAAAAACTAAAATACCCTCAAGTGCTAAAGCAATCACGTCGACCTGCTACCTACTTTGGCACTGAAACTCCCTCTTACAAGAGAGTAATATGATGCAACATCATATATTATTATATGCTATATTCAAGTTTTTCACCTACTATTCTCTACATATATAATAGTGTAACAAGAAAAATAAAATTTAAAAAATGGCACCTCTCCCACCAAAAGAAGAAATAAATTGTCGATTGTGTATCTAGTCACCTAAAAGATAAGTATAAGTAATCGTTTATAGTAATGAGATCATCAGTAACATGAAAAATAAGGCACATTTATTAATATACAATAATAATAATATCGCAAAAGTTTGTTTACGGTTAGTATATATAAATTAAATCTAAAACATTTTTAATGCGTCTTTTTTATTTTGAATAAATTACTAAGGGAAGCACGTGGTATTATTCTTCATTATTTTTAGAAAAATATTAGGCAGTACACTCAGCAAATGCTATTTATTATTGATGGGGGCATATAATCATGTTCCTTTAAAGTCAATAATATAACCTAAAAAATGTACTACTATTATTTATATTTTCTAGCTAGGTATAGGTGCTTCATTTTTTCCTTGTCATTTTCTAAGCAAACAATATTCTCTGCATTTTAATTTATATGATAAATACACAAAATTTAGTAAAGAAAAATAAAATAAAACTCCTGACATATAAGATCATAATTCTTGATTTGCTAGAATGAGAAGTACAAAATTATTAATAAGCAATTTATGTTGTTTGAACTTTTTAATTATCTCACTCATGTGGACTGAAACTATTGTTGAGAAACTTTAATTTATTATCTTTTATTTCTTAGTTAATATTAATATTTTCTTTGGATTTCTGATCAATTTGAGTTTGCGTTATATAAGGTCCATTTTATTAAAGGAAGAAGTATTTTTTGTTCAAATCTTTATTACAGAAAATTATGTAATTACACGACTTAAGATAGTATAATCTTTTAAAAAAATCCCACCATTTGAATTAATTGCAAAAATCCTTTGTTTCTTTCTCGCTCTCTTAACATTTGGATACATCACTCCACCTTTATTAGATACACACTACAACCTTGTTTGTGTATAATGTATCTGATACAAATGTTATTGTTAATACATATATAACCTCAATTATTTCAAACCTAAATCGGTATAAACTTGGTTTATAGTTATGGATTTGATACATAACTTATTTATCGTATACATAACTTATGTATCATTTGCTATATATCGGGCGAAGAAGCAATGTATTTGCAGGTTCTGAATTATTCGAGATAATTATATTGTAATTTGAGATTTTTTTGAGATGGGATGTAATTAATACCGAAATTATTGAGATTTTTGTACTTAATACTTATTATATTCTCAAGGTACGAGTCAGAAACGTCTGATTAAATATGAACATATTCCTATATATTCATTCCATCATAATCTTCGACATAAAAAAAGCTTTAATTATCTTTAACTAAAGTATTTGTATCTGTGCCTTAAGATCATTCATGACATATGCCACGATAGTGTTTGCTAGAAAATTCATTTAAATCCTTCCTAAAGCATTTCTTATTATTATTATTATTATTATTATTATTATTATTATTATTATTATTATTATTATTATTATTATTATTTTAATATTTCTTTTTAAAGTTCCAACTTCACTAAATTCTGTGGGGAACCAACATTTGGTCATCATGATTGTACATTAATTTAGAATTTAGGAACTAATCATTCAAGATTCTTCACTATTAAAAAGATAATGATAATTAGTTTAAAGATAATGATAATTAGTTTAACGATAATTACTTCAATTATGAATTTTGTAATACATTTAACAAATCCTAACATTTATGAATGGTGTAGTGGTGCTCTCACGTTATTATCTTCTTATATTATATGTAAGGTACGATTTTAAGTCTTCTAGGTTCCACTTTAATTAATAATGGTTTTCAGAGGATCTGATCAGGGTAGAACTAAGATTTTTAATAAGTGGTTCAAAATCTGAAGAAGTAAACACATGAACTAATTGAAGGGAGTTCGACATCTACTATATATATCTAGAAAATAACTTTAATCATATATAAACAGTAATAGTTTCCACCGAAGGGGATTCAGATGAATCTAAGTTACCTATTACTCCTATATCTTTTTTTTCCTCTTGTGTTGTTCAAATTAATTCTAACTTTCACAAATATTAATTATATGATAGTGATATTAAATAGACAAACTGGATTAAATTTAAACGAAATAAAATAATCTAAATTAACAATGAAATGAATTAATGATCAACCCAAAAAAAAAAATATGTTAGGCACATCAATATATAATACGTTTTTTTCTAGGGATCATTGCACGTTCTTACCATTATATTATATAGTTTTAAATTAAATATATTGATAAACCAAACATTTGTTGACAACATCCCACCTGAAATCTAGTGAAACTACATAATTTAATCTGAAATTTCTAATAATATAATTCAACAATTATTTCTTCGAGAAAGTTAAAATTATGTTTTTATTTTATTATAGATAATGATATGCTATTAATATAGATTGAAAACAAGTTGTTTTCTTAATTGCATTTTTTATGCTTCCATTATTAATAAATTATAATTTTAATCTTTGTAATTTCTGACTAAGTGCATTTAACCTTCAAGTACTAATTGAAACATGCACTTTTAGTCCATTCACTTATAAATATTCACAAATTTTCAAAACTATATATTAATTGTTATATCATTTAATTACGCATGTGTCCACTTCTAAAGAATTGTTCAAATATTTCACATTTTTTATGTAAGGAATCAAAAAGATACATTTTAATTATTTGAAGGTATCGAATTATATATCACAAAAATTAAAATTAAAATGACAAAATACCTAAAAATCCGTTAAATTTAACATATTTTATTCAGATTCCTCCTAAACTATCAATAGTCATCAAATAGTTAACCCAAGTTCAAATGCAATACTTAGAAGTAAAGTCAACTTGATGAATCATTTAAATGCACACTAATATTTTTTGTTGTTTTTTTTGTTAGGAGAGAAATAGCTAAAAGATTCCCATATATTTTTTAGACCCCCACTAAAGGGAGAAGCGTTCTTATCTTTAATTTAAAATTCAAACTCAAAATCGTTCATTATCTGCTATTGAATTGATTTAAACTAATTTATTTTTTATTTTATTTTTGAGTGGGAGAAACTTTGTAATCAAGAATTTAAATTATTAGCTAGCTACTAATTAATTTAGCCAAACAACATAACAGACCATCTACCTGTTTCGTCCAATTACAACTAATTAAAGTAATTATAAACATGCTTTCAAATTTGTTCATCAATCCCTTTCCTAAAAATAATCATCATCAATATATAGCCACAAAGATATACATATCCATTAGGTCGGAAGCGTATTTAAGATTTAAAATTAATGAATATTTATAATAATCTCAAATTCGATTCAATTCAAATAGTAATAGATATTTAGCAGATTTTCTAAACATATTTATAGAATCAAATAAAAGTTACTACATTTACGTGATTTAGAAATTATATATTTTATTATTACATTGATGTAAATATTTAATACAAATAATTTTTACCCTTAAATAGTACCCTATAAAGTGTAATTTTCTTTTGTTATACGTCTAATTGTTCTCAAATAATTCCAACACGTGAAAGAATGAAAAAAGAATAATAGTTGTACCTTTTGGAGTAACTATTATTTTAATACAAATAATAAAAACTCTATTACTATAATTAATTATGTGCACCTCAAATGTAATAGCTTAGTCAGATCTCGTTGTTTCATAGCTTAGATCAGAGTAAGATATCAAATGGTGTAGGACTATTATCAGCTTGTATCATAAAGTATCGTATTAAATCTTCAAGAGTTTCTTATTTACATGCTACATTGACTATTCTTGATAACAATATTATTATTATCAAAGATCAATTAGAGCATCAACTTCTCATGTCGATTTTATTTTTGGAGTAATTGGACACGTCATTTTCGTTATCACAAAGTTGTTTGTGTGAAATGGTTATACATAGTTGTCATTGATAAATCAAGTACTTTATATAATTACTTCCGTGTACTTAAGAAATTACTAGCTAAAGGGTGATCCAAACTAAATTATTCTATTAATTTTAATTTATATGTCTTTTTCTTCTTTTTTAAGTTGGATTCTAGAAAAACGTTTACTTTCTATATTTTAATAACTTTTAAATTTCAATATTTTTCGTTTGTTTCGCCTTAATAACACTCCGTTGTAGGAATGATATGACATGTTTAATTTGAGACCACACACTGGCTACAAATTTTAAAAGAAGACAATTAGTAACAAATAACTTACGTCACTAAACAAAAAATCCATCACTAATTCTCTGAGTTAATATCTCAGATGGTCACTCAACTATCTACTTTTCTCTCAGAAAGTCACTCAACTTTGTATTTTAACTCAAAAGTCACTCAATTATCCACTTTTTTCTCAGAAAGTCACTCAACTTTGAATTTTAACTCAAAAGTCACTCAATTATCAATTATTCTCTCAGAAAGTCATTCTAATTGATATTTAAATTAAAATTTGCTGATATATTTTTTTTATTTAAAATAAAAAAAAATTAAAAAATACTAGTTAAGCCATTTAGTGACCCGCCTCACTTGACCCAACCTGTTAAAAAATAATATTGACCCATTTTATTTTACCCATTCTCCTACCTTATTCCCTCACTTCTTGGTCTCTTTCTCCTTTCCTCCTTTGCATTTTTTTTTTCTTCTGGTTCTCCATTGCTGCCTCTTCTTATTCTTTTATCTATAAAGTTTGATAAAAATCCTATAGATTTATATACAAAATTATAATGTAATAATTAGTTCCTATAGGTTTTAATTATGACCCATTTCTCCTTTAATTCTTCAATTTCAAGTTCTATATTATGTAGGAAATTAAAGAAATCTGATTTAAAAAAGTCAAATTAAAAGAATATGATAATCAGAATAAAAATATGTGCTTTGGCCATATTCAACTCTTTTAACTTGTAATAATTTGCTTTTTGGTTGGAAGAATCATATGAACCAGAAGCTCCATAGAGCCTTAAGTAATTAAACTTGCGTTTACATGTCTCTCTTCAGACCACATTCACCTCTTTTTAGTGTTGTGATATTTATTTGTTGAGGAAGATGTAATCAAAGGGATTCCTTAATTAGTTTCCGAATAAATATTTGTATATCGAAACAAAACTCTAAAATACAAATTGAAATAAATATGTGCCAGTCCAAACCCATGCATTAGATTCCTTTAATTTCATATACTAGAAATTGAGATACCCAATTAAAACTCAACTAAAAGAAGAAGAATAGGCAGCAATGGAAAACTAGCAAAAATATTTTTAAAAAATAAAGGAGAAAGAGTCTGAAAAGAGAGTGGAATAAGGTAGGAGAATGGCAAAATAAAATGGGTCAATATTATATTTTTAACGGATCGGGTCAAGTGAAGCGGGTCACTAAATATTTTAAATGGTATTTTTTTTAAAAAAAAATTGGATTTTAAATAAAAATAATTATATCAGCAAATTTTAATTAAAATATCAATTAAATAGGTTGAGTGACTTTCTAAGAAAACAATTGATAGTTGAGTGACTTTTGAGTTAAAATTCAAAGTTGAGTGATTTTCAAAGAAAATAATGGATAGTTAAGTGACTTTTGAATTAAAATACAAAGTTGAGTCACTTTCTGAGAGAAGAGTAGATAGTTGAGTGACCATCTGAGATATTAACTCCTAATTCTCTTAAACGATGTAATAATTACAGATATTTCTAATTAAAAAAATCGTAGCTAATTCTTTTTTATATATATAGTAACAAGATTCAAATGATATGTTTTTACTTATATAACAGAAATTACATTAGAATTTAACAAAAATCGTAACAAAATATAAGATATCGTTGAACCAGTAGTACCATGTGTTGTAGAGTCAAGACTCAAGAGTGTATATTACTCTTACCAACCAAAAAGTTTCTAAATAGAATAGATTCTGATTTGTTATATATCTTTAATTAAGATCATAAGATATTTTTTAATTTTTATTTTATAAAACTAAACCTCATATTTAATTAAATTAAGACATATAAATTGAAACAGACAAATAAATATTACTTTATGGAATATGCGACAAAGGATTAGTGGTTGAGTAGAGTACTAAAAATGCCTAGGAATAAAGTATAAACAATAGTACTTTGCTTAACTTTTTTAAGGTTAGATTATAGAATTTAAAGGAACATAATAATATGCCCCTTATTAATAAACAACACTTGCTGAGTCATGTACTGCCTAATATTTTTCTAAAAAAACTTTTAGGGTATAATCCTATTAATAAAGAATAATAGTAGGTGCTTCCATTATTAGTTATTATTAAAAAAAGAAAAAAGAAAAGGTGCACACCAACTAATTTGAATTTAACTTATATATACTCATATAAGAGCAAACAAAATGTTTGCACTCATTGTAATTTAATATCGTTTTTGACTCTTATATTTCGTCATTATTTATAAGATACATACATTGATCATACGCTCTAACTTATCTGAACTTAACTTATATACATTAACAAATATTCATATACAAACATGTGTACTCATTTTCATGTTAATACCTTATTATCTTTTAGACGATCAAACATTGATTTCTTCTTTTGGTGAGAGGGGTGCTATTTCTTCTTTTCTTGTTCTATCATTATATATGTATATAGTCTTGTCTAGAATATAGTAGGTGGAGAATCTTGAATAGACCTTTTAGTAAATAATAATATGATAATGCTGCATCATAACTTTATTAATTGAAAATGTATTCTTATTAATTAATTACAATAATAAAGAAGATCAACTTGATCATATATTATATATATCCCTTTCTTCTCCAATATTTTGTATTTTCATCATCCATGGCCTCAACTACTAATTTCCTTTTCTTTTTTCTCTTTATCATCACTTTTATCTTCTTCTTATTTCTCCTTTCCTATTTTGTTAGACTAAAGTTTTTATGCAAATGTGAAATTTGTCAATGTTACATGACATCAAGTTGGTACCCTCAATTCACAAATTTATGTGATTGGTATACTCATCTTCTTCAAAAATCCCCTACTAGAACTATTCACATCCATGTTCTTGGTAACACCATCACCGCAAACCCTAAAAATGTTGAATACATGCTCAAAACAAGATTTGATAATTTTCCAAAAGGGAAAAATTTCTCAACTATCTTAGGTGATTTTCTTGGTAGAGGTATTTTCAATGTGGACGGAGATTTATGGCAATTTCAAAGGAAAATGGCTAGTCTTGAACTCAGACGAAGTTCAATAAGATCATTTGCATTTGAAGTAATGAACACTGAAATCCAAAATAGACTTATCCCATTATTAGCTTGTGTTGCTAATAATAAAGATAAGATTTTGGATTTACAAGATGTTTTTAGGAGATTTTCTTTTGATTGTATTTGTAGATTTTCCTTTGGATTAGATCCAAAGTGTTTGGAATTATCACTTCCAATTTCACAATTTGCTATTTCCTTTGACTTAGCTTCACAATTATCAGCTAAAAGAGCTATACATGTGTCTCCAATTGTATGGAAAATCAAGAGATTTTTCAACATAGGGAGTGAAAGGAAGTTGAAAAAAGCCATCAGATTGATCAACATACTAGCACAAGAAGTCATAAGGCAACGTCGAAAATTAGGGTTTTCGAATCATAAGGATCTTTTATCAAGATTCATGCAAGGGGATATCGTCAATGAGACATACTTAAAAGATATTGTGATTAGTTTCCTCTTAGCTGGACGAGACACGGTGGCATCTGCATCAACAAGCTTGTTTTGGCTACTCGCGGAGAATCCACGAGTAGCTGAGAGAATTAGAGATGAAGCAAATGAAGTTCTTGGACAAAATCAAGAACTCACAAGTTGTGAGCAATTGAGAGATCTTCATTATTTGCAAGCATGTGTTTATGAGAGTATGAGACTTTACCCTCCAATCCAATTTGATTCTAAGTTTTGTTTGGAAGATGATTTTTTACCTGATGGGACTTTTGTTAAAAAGGGAACTAGGGTTACTTATCATCCTTATGCTATGGGAAGAATGGAAGAATTATGGGGTGTCGATTGTTTAGAATTCAAGCCAGAGAGATGGATTAATAAAGACGGTGTTTTTTCCCAAGAAAACCCTTATAAGTATCCAGTTTTTCAAGCTGGGGTAAGGGTTTGTTTGGGTAAAGAAATGGCTCTTGTTGAGCTTAAAAGTATGGCTCTTTCATTCCTCCGACGATTTAACGTTGAATTAGCTCATCCATCACACCACATCCCTCGATTCTCTCCTGGCCTGACCGCCTCATTACGTGGCGGTTTGCCAGTGTTTGTGAGAGAAATTAAGAATACTACTTAATCTTGAAATTAAACTTGTTTTTGCTTGTTGAAAAATGTATGTAGTATCAATTTCATTCAATGTGATTCAACTTATTTATGCAACTTTTTTTATACATATATAGTTTCTAGCTATGAAGAATTTGTAGATGCTTCTCTTTGTAGTGTAGTCCTTAATTAATGGACTCAGTTAGCACTGAAGTTTTCTAGTACCCCAATTCCTCCGTCCCACTTCATGTGACACATCATTATGAATTCAAACACATAAATTACAAGTTATTTGAAACAGACTTTACATATTTAAAAAACTAAAATAAAAGTACTATAACACACTTTTAGTAATTACATTACAATTTATGAGTTCTCCCTCCTGGATTGATCTTCTGGAAGTAGCTTCTCTACTTTCTTGAATAGTGGATAATCTGCGTACGTTTTATCCTTCCTAAGGTACTTAACTCTTTTCTTTCGATTTATTCACATAATTGAAACTTAACTCTTGATTTTTTTTATTTATTTATTCCCGGAGCGATGTTATTCTTTAATGCAGTATTTATTTTAATACATTTTAAAAAAATTACATCACCATTATAATAAATCCAAAATCACATGAAAAACCATTATTTCAGCATGTGTTTTATGAATTTAAAAATAAAACACACACAATAGAGTAGTGTACATGTGGAGGGTAGTTTAATAATTTAGGCCATAAAAAGTCTTACTCCTATTAAATAAAAAACAATAGGACAACAGACAATTAATCTAATGTCCAACATAAAAAAAATAAAAGCAAGACAAAGCTATGCTTGTTAATTTTTATAGTTATAAAACTCAAAATTAAAAATGTTAGATTCTGGTTTTCTAAATTTATGTACGTACAATCAGTGACCTAATGTGGTGGTTCCCCCACAAAATTTAGTAAAATTTAAAAAAGTTATAATTATTTTTTTTAAAAATAATTAGAGATGCTTTATTGGAAGGATTCAAATGAATTTTCTAATCGTGGCATATGTCATTAAAAAAATGACCATGAGGGATATATAGATATAAAATAATTTAGTGAAAGCTAATTAGAGTTTCACGATCATCGAGAGAGTTGTGATGAAATAAGCTAATTAAAGCTTCGCAATCATCAAGCATTGTGATCGATGAAATAAGCTAATTAGCATTTTATGATTATTAAAATTGTGATGGGATGAACATAATTTGACTTAGCTTCACTATTATCAGCTAAAAGAGCTATGCATGTATCTTCAATTGTATGGAAAATCAAGAGATTTTTCAACATAGGGAGTGAAAGGAAGTTGAAAAAAGCCATCAAATTGATCAACATACTAGCACAAGAAGTCATAAGGCAACGTCGAAAATTAGGGTTTTCGAATCATAAGGATCTTCTATCAAGATTCTTGCAAGGGGATATCGTCAATGAGACATACTTAAGAGATATTGTGATTAGTTTCCTCTTAGCTGGACGAGACACGGTGGCATCTGCATCAACAAGCTTGTTTTGGCTACTCACGGAGAATCCACGAGTAGCTGAGAGAATTAGAGATGAAGCAAATGAAGTTCTTGGACAAAATCAAGAACTTACAAGTTGTGAACAATTGAGAGATCTTCATTATTTACAAGCATGTGTTTATGAGAGTATGAGACTTTACCCTCCAATCCAATTTGATTCTAAGTTTTGTTTGGAGGATGATTTTTTACCTGATGGGACTTTTGTTAAAAAGGGAACTAGGGTTACTTATCATCCTTATGCTATGGGAAGAATGGAAGAATTATGGGGAGTCAATTGTTTAGAATTCAAGCCAGAGAGATGGATTAATAAAGACGGTGTTTTTTTCCAAGAAAACCCTTTTAAGTATCTAGTTTTTCAAGCTGGGGTAAGGGTTTGTTTGGGTAAAGAAATGGCTCTTGTTGAGCTTAAAAGTATGACTCTTTCATTCCTCCGACGATTTCACGTCGAATTAGCTCATCCATCACACCACATTCTCTCCTGGTCTGACCGCCTCGTTTCGTGGCGGTTTGCCAGTATTTGTAAGGGAAATTAAGAGTACTACTTAATCTTGAAATTAAACTTGCTTTTGCCTGTTGACAAATGTAAGTTTTTTTTTCTCCATATAATTAAGGGCATAATATTTTTACCCTTTTGGCCAGAATTGGCTTTTTATGGGATATCATTATGATCAATTTCATTCAATTTGGTCCGACTATTTTTATTCCTTTCACTATTCTATAAAATATCTACCTAATTAGTGCATAAACTCAGTTTGATTAGTACATTAAATAATTTTATAATTTCTCTGCAGAGATTCAATCTGCAAGGGAAAAAGAAAATCGGAAGATTTAATCTTGCTATTAATTAATTAATCATACCACTTGTTAGATTATATTTAGTTGATATGAAAGCACGCATCAACAAACTAAGTTAGCATTTGACCGTAGATTTGAAGAGTAAATTGTGGAAATTTATCTTCAAATATCTATTAAGCCATAAAATTTATCTTCAAATATTTTTGAGTTTCCAAAAATTAACGGCCTCAAACCAATTTTTGAGTCTTTCATTCACAAAACTTAATTTTTTTCAAATAAAATATATGTTTAAACAAAACTTCAAAAACTCAATTTTTCTAATTCATAATCTATGACCAAACGGGAGTGAGCAAAGTTTGTGATTTGATAGCCAATTACGTCCTGAAGGCCCAACTTAGATATTAGCCCATTTAATAATGTAAACCTTAGCTATCCATATTTTGAAACTCATTTGCATTATTCATATATGGTAAAATTACGCGAAATGGCATACATTTAAAGTATATTATATAATATAGTTATAGTTTCGACTATTTTTAATTTATGGCTATAGTTTTGCAAAAAATTGCTATTCGAATTTCTACTTGTATAAATCCATAATTTGTATAATTCGGTCCCTAATTGTATAAATTTTGAATTTGTATAATTCGGTTCCTGATTAAATAAATCCAAAATTTGTATATGCTTACACCAACTATTTGTATACTATTTATGAAAAAATCATAATAAATTACCATGATTGTATATTGGCAAACGAAATATACAAATGGGGTTTTGAAAAAATGTTAAATGTATAAATATAGAATTTGTATATGTACTTACCCTATTTGTATATTCGCAAGCGAAATACGCAAACCGCGGCCTCGATTTGTATATACTTACCTTGTTTGTATACTTGCAAGCGAAATATACAAATCACAACCTCCATAGCAAACAAAACTATAATTATGGAGCACAGTTACCAAAACTATAACTATATAGCCTTATTATGTCTATTATTTTGCTATTTCTTATATTGTATCTTTATTTAGTTATTTATTTTGACTGAATTTGTAAACTATTTTTTTGGTATTTCACCCGGTGTTAGATATTTGAATTGGAGACCGACTAGATGTCCATTTGAATGGACTTATTTTAAGTGTTTTAAAGTCAAAATAACTTTTAAATTATTTTGAAGTGTTTGTAAAATTAAAAAGGGTTTATAAACATTTATTTTAAAGTCAAATAATAAAAATAAGTCAAAAATTATAAGTTATAAGTTGTGACTTATAAGTCATAAGCCGAAAGTCAATCTAAACATGTTCTAAGTTTCCTTCCTTATATAAATTACTTTCCAACAAACAAAGATGATACCAAAGGGACTCGAACTCGAGACTACCACTCAACCGCAACTTTTGTTAATAAAATATACGAAAAAGGGTCAAAATTGCCCCCGAACTATATGAAATAGACCATTTATATCCTTCGTTACATTTTGGGATAAAAAATGCTCTTGCTGTTGTTCTAAGAGACCACAAATACCCTCAAGAGTTAACACCCCAAATTTTTGTTGATGTGGCAAACCATGTGGGACTAATCCTTCCACCTAAGCGTTGCCAACTAGGATTCACTACAAAAGAACTAGACCTTTAGCGGCAACAACAGTCGCCACAAAAGCCCAGAAAATCGTCACTAAAAGTTTTTAACATTAAATTCTAATTTTATGTTTTTTTCTTCATTGTTTTTAAAAAACCAAATATGATATCGATTAAGTAGGAGTTTGAAGACACTATATGTTTTATTTTTATGTCATATGTGAATGTATAAAATGTACAATGATGCATTATATATATATAGTAGGAGATTTGAATCGAGAAGTAATTTTGATTATTTTTCGTAATAATATTGGATGTTTTTAATATGGATATTGCAAGTTATTTATTTTAGAAAATTAGGTTGCAATCGAAAATTAATTATCATATTTTTTATTGAAAAAATAGGTTTTACTAGCGAATAGTTGTTGGTGCCTTAGTCGCCACTAAAAATCACTCATAACCTTTAGTGGCAATATTTTGGGATTTTGTGGCGATTTTGTCGCCACTAAAAGTCAAGTTCTTTTGTAGTGAATCTTAGTTGACAATGCTTAGGTGGAGTGATTAATCCCATGTGGCTTGCCACATCACTAAAAAATTGGGGTGTCAACTCTTGAGGGTATTTGTGGTCTCCTGGGATAACTGCGGGGGTAGTTTTGATCCCAAAATGTAATGGAGGGTATAAGTGGTCTATTTCGTATAGTTCAGGGGCAATTTTGACATATTTCCGTAAAAATATATAAACTCTATTGCTTTGTTACATATTCAACAAAACGAGGGTTCGATCCCCCAGCAGCAAAAAAACCCCAAAATTCCCACGCCGATTCTGGCGCGCGCTCTTTTGTTACAGTTTAACACAAAAATCAACAACAGTCATGGAAACCGGCGACGATTTTTCAGTCGCCGCCGAATTGAAGCGTTGTAAGCAGAAGAGAAAATCACAACCAAAATCCAACAACAATGTTCCTGAATCTCCCGCCACCTCGCCGGAAAAAGTCGCCGGCGGCGAGTCTTCCTCCGGAATTCCAGTCTCATTGTTCGATTATTCAGTAGAGAATCACTTTAAAGCAGTTGATACAATTTCTAAGCTCACCGGTGTACCAGAAATTGACGATACTGATCGAACTGAGCTTAATCGCTTAGCTTCCTCCATCACATTCTTAACGTAAGTTGAAAAATAAAATTTCTTTTGAATTACTCAAACTGCATGAATTTTAACCAGTTTTATAAGATATATTTTTTCATTATAATACGAGTATAGTATTTCTTAGCTAGATTTCGAATATCAAAATTTTAAATGTTACAATAATCTGATTAAGTTTAGTTTCAAAAATTAGTCAAATTGATTTGAAATATGACAAGTAAAAGTGTTTTTTAAAGCTGAGATTAATAGCTTAGCTTCCTCCACTATCTAATGTAAGTCGAAAAATTGCTTTTTTCCTGCTCATATACGCTGAATTTTGAATTTTTTTGATGTAAATTATGTCGAGACATGCAGAGAATGGAGATATCTCAAGTACAAAACAAGAGAAGTTAAATTTGCTTGTGAGAATGAGAGTTCAAAAGGGAAAGATGTGATTGGTGAAATAAGTTTGCCTCAATTCTCTTCTGCGGAAGTTCCAAAGGTACATTTATTTGATATTTAGCTGAATTTTGATGTTTATTGTTTTTTCTGGACTTGGAATTAGTTCTGATGAGATTCGTTGATTTGTTGCAGAGGCAGTTGATGAATGAGCAGCCAGTTCCCAAAGAATCGAGGTAGGCAGAGTTGTCATTTTATTTTGTAAATACTTACATGAGATGAGTTTAAATGGAGTAACATGGTGTGACCTTGTGGTCATTGGTCTCTATGAAGTGGGTTGAGCACCGTGAGGTCTCAGTTAAGTTTCCAGCAAACACAAAAACATCTTTCCATGTGTTCTAGCCTTGATGGACAGGGTCAAAGTTACATAATTCAGATATTATAAGTTGGTGGGCGAGCAAGTTATGTCAGTGAATTGACTCGGATGTTCATGTTTCACCGTTCAATGCGGAGCCTTTATTGTACATTGTTATTCCATCAGTCAATTAAAAGTTATGATTGTGTTCTCTGATGTACTCTTTTATGTACCTTCTTGGTACTTTCCAATAAAATCTTTACCTTTCCTATGAAAAAAAAGGTATGATCTTGGTAAAGAACTACGTAGCCTCCACTTAATGGAAAGTCGGCTTAATGCATCCCACTGCTCTAAAGCTTTCTTTCTTTTCTATGTTTTACAAACGGTGCCTTTTTCTAGCGACCATTTCGGCCACTACTTGTGGCACCATGCCTCTTCTGGTGACAATTTTGTTTGGCAAAACTTTCTTTCCAATAGTTGTTTCAGAAGCACCTCCTCTTTTATCTGCAATTCTATCCATTGTTTCAGTGCCTTTTTTTAATCAAAAAACCCCTTCTTTTAACCAACAAATTTCAGATTACTGTTACAGAAGTCTGAATATTATCTTGCAATATTGTTTCAGATCACATGATGCACTGCGGTATGGTCCTTCAAATTGGCTTCAAGCTCTTGTCTATCTTCTGATTTTCCAGCTACTTGATTCACATAAAAGCAATGTGTCATCAACATATAGTATGTGGGAGATTGACAACTTGTTAATCCAGAATCTTTTTATCCATCCATTATCTGTTTCAGAAGTCTTCTTCTCTCCTTGTTTCATAGTACTAGAGTTGGTTATTGAATCTCTTTTCTGAACATTGAATTTTTGAAACTGTTTTTTCCTTTCTTGCTTTTTTCTCATTATTGTTGTGTTACAGATAGTGCTTATGATCTCTTAAAATTTTTTGGACTAGACTTTGCTGGGCTGTTGGTTACACACTGTTCAATTTATTTATAGATTTGTTTGCAAAATGATTTAGACTAGTGTCTACATTGTATCTTTTGCAGCAAAGATTTTGTGATGTATGTTGGAGGTCTAGCATGGGGGATGGACTGGTGTCCCCAAACTTATGAAAATAGGGATGCTCCTATCAAAAGTGAGGTAATGCTCTTATAAATCTACTTCTTGATCCTTTGTTTATTCTCCTCAAAAGAAAAGAAAATCAATGATGTCAAATGGACGAGTCTGTCTCATCTCCAATTCCTTTCCTTGTACCTTCTCTTCTGTTCTAGAGAGAATATTAATTGATGAACTGTTTATTGAAATTTGTCATTAAAACTTGACTATTATGAGAAGATATTCGGCATTCATTATTGTTTATTTGAGATGCAGTTGGTTACCACAGAGAATAAGAGCTAATCTTGATTTGTCAAGAAACATATTAAGGTAACAATGTAAGAGAAAATCTGGCTAAAGAGTGGGACAATGTACTGATAGGTCTTATCGTCGAGTTACAGTAGCACAGGGAATTTTGCTTGATTTGTCCCTGAACTGTTTGATTCTTCCTCTCTTCAATTGCTTTAAAAAGCTAATGGAAATGCAGCTGTTTTCGGTGTGTCATTTAATACGATGGCTTACTCATCAAAAGTTATTATGTCTTGAGCAGTATTAACGGCCCAATGGAATATCACAGAGGGGGAGAAGGAAATGGAATCAACTTAATCAGTGAAATGTAACTATTTTGGTGTTTATAAGTTTTACTCATTCTGTACCGAGTGTCTCATGTTGATTTTACTTTATCAAGCGTCACGTCTTTATCTGTTTTTTTCTTTTAAAAAAATAAATCAAGCACACTTACTCAGATATGATCCATATTGATTTCTTGCATTTTCAATTGATTCTGTAGTTTGTCGCAATTGCTCCTCATCCTCCTGATTCATCATATCACAAGACTGATGCCTCACTTACAGGCAGAGGTGTAATTCAGATATGGTGTCTGCCAGATCTCATTCAAAAAGATATAATTGTGAAAGAAGATTATTTTGCTCAGGTTAACCAAAAATCGTATCGAAATTTGACAAGAAGTGAAGCAGGTACGGGAGAAGTATCTGGACCTCAAAAACCAAGAGGAAGACCAAAAAAGAACCCTGGTAAAGCAGTCCAGGCAAAAGCATCTGGACCTCAAAAACCAAGAGGAAGACCAAGAAAGAAGCCTGTTACTGAATCTTTAGGTGATAGAGATTGTGAAGACCACAGTTTACAACCTCTTGCTATAGAGTGCTCGCTGCAATCAACAGAACTTTCTGAAGATTTGTCCTGCGGAAATATGAATAAAGCCCAAGTAGATATTGCGCTAAGTCAAGAAAGATGTATTAATGCGGCATCTCTAGATTCTCCGTTTACTGCTGCAACAAGGAGAGGAGTGAGAAACAAGGCAACATTGAAAGGTCAAACTGAGAATTCTGGTGTGATTCCGCTAACACAAGATGTTGCTGAAGAGTCTCCAGCTGTGAGCTCCCAGGCATATACTAGCAATCGTCTTGTATCAGCAGGGTCCAGTGAGAGTGGTGCCTCCACAAAGAGAAGAAAAAAAGAAAAAGAAAGAATGGAAAACCAAACTCATAATCCTACCTTGCCCTTGCCAATGCTAACACAAGATGTGCATGAAGAATCTCCCAACACGTCCCAATCACCTGAGAGCCATGGCATTCATTCCTCACAGTTTGATGAGAATGGTTCTGATATAATGCAGGACATACCAACGGATGTTTCTCTACCTAGAATGGTGTTGTGCTTAGCTCACAATGGAAAAATAGCACGGGATATTAAATGGAGGCCTTTAAATCACTATGATGTCTCCAGACACAGAATGGGTTATCTTGCTGTGATACTGGGAAATGGAGCTTTAGAAGTGTAAGCTCTCCCTTTAAACTTTCTCTCTCTTATATATAACTTTCATGGAAAATCTATTTTGCTCTGGATTCCTGGTGGGATTTAGAACAGAATGAATCCACTTGATGCAATTAGTTTGTCAGTAACACCTTAGTTTTGAAATTGGAAATATCTAAGGCCACCGATTTTATAACCTATTAAGAGCTTCAAATGATGAGAGTGAAGCACAAGGCAATTAGTTTTTCAGTAACACCTTAGTTCTCCGTTTATTGCTGCAACGAGGAGAGGAGTGAGAAACAAGGCAACATTGAAAGGCCACAGATCTTCATATAAAATTTGAGTTAAAGTCCATATTTTATGCTGTGATCTTTTTATATGGCTGAAGACTTGGAAATTTCACTTTTGATGGATTTCCATAGTTTTGGAGGACAAAAGTAGAATAGGATTCCTCCTAAAGTCAATTACTTTGTAAGCTGCAGTAGTCTAGTCCATTTTGATTATTACTTAGATGCATGGATGTTGAATAGCACCAAGAAGGCTCAACTTGGAGTTATTTCTTAAATGTTTGAAGGCCTTAAAAGTATTGGCCTGAGGAAATGACTTTGATTCAGTTATTCCTCTATCTCCATGAAATGGACCAATTTATTAGTCATAAATGGAAGTATAGTCAGTCATGATTGTTTTCATACCTTGTTCTTCCTCATTGTTACTTCTTTTAGTTTTGTACAGCTTCTTGCATTCTGCCTTTCTCCCACCATAAATGCCTGGTCGTCTATGTTTATTGATTAGGCAATCTCATAACCCTTATCATCTAATGCAGGTGGGAGGTTCCTTTTCCTCATACAATTAAAGCTATTTATCCTTCCGTTCAAAAGAAGGGTACTGACCCCCGTTTCCTGAAATTACAACCGGTATTCAGATGTTCAATGCTTAAGGGCTGTGATGAGCAAAGGTAGTTTAGTGCTCAGAGTTCAATTGCTCTTTCTGTTCTGTTTGACGGTTCAAAATGTTTTTGCTGTGACATATGTACTATGATTTGTACATATGATTTTTAAAGAAGTTTTACTTTCTGCATTTGCGTTCCTTTCTTTATGACTTGTAGACTGTGAACAATCTTTGTCTTGTTGAAGCTGGGATTATGAGTCATGTGGTGAACTAAGATGAGGAAAATTCTTGGAACAGTACCATTCAAATAGATTTTCATGATTCAGCTTAGTGATGGATATGGGGTTGTAGACTTTAAAGTTCACACTTATACAAGTGTTAAACTTCACAGTAGACGAGCAGCATCTCTCTGTATTGGTTGAGCATTATGCACTCTTAACTTTGTCATCTTGTATGATATGTGCATAACCATATTTGCTAGTAGTTCCACTCCCCAAGAACTTTATTCTTACAAAACCCTTATTGGATATTGGGCATGACAGCTTCTTAACTTTTAAATTGTTTGTATTACAAGTTTAACATTTTCCTTAGGGTGCAACTTGTTTATTACTGTTAAGCTTATTCTCTTTCTACATGATCTTTCAATCTCTCTTAAATTAACCTCTCTTGTTGTTTCTATCTCTCTTGTAGCATTCCGTTAACAGTGGAGTGGTCTGCTTCACCTCCGCATGATATGATTCTCTGTGGATGTCATGATGGAGTGGTACTGGTTCTAATTTAATTTTCTTCTTGTTTCCCTTTGTTTTTTCAAAATAGTCCTACAGGCAATGGTTAATTCAGTTGCATCCCTGAACGAAGTACCTGTTTCAAATGTTAATTGTTAGAGTCTGTTTGTCCGACATGTCTTGAACTTATTTGATACACTTGAAGCCATGCTGCTGCAAAGCATAACAATCTCATTGTCTCTAACCAGTATCTTGTTCATGTGAAATGCATTTTGAGTACTTACAAAATGTTAAGAGTGAGTCTGCTAGACTTTTACTATTTAGCATTGTAAAACTGATAGGTGCTTTTGGATAGGTTGCCTTGTGGAAGTTTTCAGCCAATAATTCATCTAAAGGTATTAATTAACTTCTGTATTGTGCTTTTCTTTGGTTTCATGAGTTTCAACTTAGTGAGGTGGCAATTTTGTTTGGTTAATCCTCTTTTAACTTGTTCTAGTTATGCGACATAACTTGAATGCTGTTTTGTTTTTGAAGTTTGAGTCACATCCTTCTTCACAAAAGACTTTTCTCAAGTCATATAATAGTGCTTTTTTGTACAGTTGTGATTTCATGTTACAGTCCTTTTGCCTGCAGACACGAGGCCTTTGCTTTGCTTCAGGGCAGATACAGGTCGTATTCGGGCGCTTTCCTGGGCACCATTGGAAAGGTTTGTTGTGCTAAACTTATTAGAGGTCATTTCCAAAAGCAATCTATATGGTAACTTCTCTAAAATAAAGGCCATGTTGCTTTTAGGTTTTCATAAAGCAGCATTAATTGCATTATCCTGTAATTGGTACAGTTTGTGTCTACTTAGTTATTTTGTGGCTTGCAATTTGTTTCAACATAGGTCGGACTATGAAAATTCTTGGGTGAATCAGAACGAAGGGGTTTGTTTTGATGTATCTTTCAGTGCCAACTATTTTTTTAATGGTTCAAGAATTTTAGTGTTTTTCAACAGTATGATTAACATAGTGAGTATGTAGTGACTGTCTAAGCTTCTCTTGTATTTTGTCTGGTTCACTGATTGGCCTACTTGATACAATGTTGTATGCAGTGATTCCGGGAATACAAATATTATCATCGTAGCTGGTGACAAGGGGCTGAAATTTTGGGACTTACGGTAATCTTGTTTCTCTATGCTTTATGTCCTCTGATAGTCTCTATCATTATGATTTTTTCCCTTGCTAATTATACCTTTTTATTTTCATCCTGCTGAAAGAAAAGCAAGAGCAGAAGAGGTACATAATGATTTGAAGTAATCCATACGCATTCTTCTGCATTTATTCCCACTCACAGCCCTCTTAGTCTCTTGAGCGTCAATGCGTTTTCAATAAAAGAGTTGCAAGTTTTTTTTTTCTTTTCCATGATTCATTGTGTGTCCTTTTTCTCTTGAAGAGAAATTATGTTTGATTTTGATTAGTTTGTATCTAAGTTGCGTAGACTCTTCACTTTTGATGCCGCACCTGTGTCGACACGACATGGGTGTGGGTGTGGGATCCGTGTCCAATTTGGTCAACCGATTTTGGGTACTTTAACCAAAATCGATGAGGAAAGTCCGGAGAGTTTTAATGATTTTTGTAGTCAATACAAAACCTAAGGTGAAATTGAAGAAAATGGAGTACCTTTTATATAGAAACTTCTATGTCACTCCTTTTCCTTTAATCTCATTCCAAGATTCTCTTCAAGTTCTCCTCATAATATCTCATTATTTGGGTTTTATAACTCTATTTTTAGATATTTTAATTATTTTTAGGCGAATCCTCATACCCGTATCCATAAATGGATCCATATCCCCGAATCTTAAAAATTAGATCATAAAGGATCTGACCTCTGGATCCGCACCCGAGTCCGAGCAACTTAGGTTTTTGTATATGTATATATATATATATATATATATAAATATGTGTGTGTGTGTGTGTGTTTAAGCTTTATTCTGCATTATATGTTAAGTCCCAGGGCTCATCATACTTTTGTGAACTATACATAGTGCGGGATCAAGCAGTATTCAGCAATGGAATATGGCATGTTTTATATTGCTTTGCTGTAGTTTCTTATGAAAACCCATTATTTGGTTATATGCTCATGCACTGATAATTTTTATGGACTACCGACTGTTAGAAAATTGTTTATCCTCAGATTGTGAGGGTATGAAGGGTACTTTCATGTTCCTTTGCTACATTGTATCATAAGGCAGACATCGTTACAACTTAGTGGTCAACTCTGCTATACGAAATCTGCAGTTGGATTGATTTTGTAATGGGACTTTCAAGCAATATTTAGGTTGCAAAGCCCATGCCAGTTGCTTGTTGTATTTGCCTTTATAAATGTGTGTGTGTGTATATATATATTTACGTATCTTTTTTTCTTTTTCTTAATATCCTACCCTACCTTGTATTTCTAACAGGGATCCCTTCCGTCCGTTCCGGGAGTATCATGTAGGCTCGGGAGTTCATATATGCAGTGTGGACTGGTTGCCAGAGCCAAGGTATGAGCATATCCTGCTAATGAATTTGATTTAGATATCTACTTTTCACGTCTTTCTCTCAAATTGTATTTGTTAATGTTCATAGATTTATTGTAATATCATGTGACGATGGGACACTAAAGATCCTTGGCTTGCCGAAGGCTGCATATGATGCACCTGTCACAGGAAACTTTTTAGCTGGAACCAAACAACAGGGATTTCATAGTTTCACTCGGTCTCTACTTGGGATATGGAGTGTGCAAGCTTCTCGAGTAACAGGTTTCAACTTTTCAAATATCTATTATCTTTTCCATCTGCAAAGATCTTACTTCTTACATAGATTTAAGTAGTATCAAAATGAGATGTTCATGAGTGATCAAATAAGCGTTTGCATTATGACTCTGAATTTTTGTGGGAAAACAAGGGGCAGCATATACTGATTCATGACCTTTCTGTTTACAACTTGCACCTTTTGTTCTAGCTAAGGGGAACTTGGGGGGGTGGGGTAGAAGAGAAGGGTATGCAGTCTTAACTTTCTATGCATTATGGCACAACTTGGAAGACAATGAAGGATCAGCTTAATTATAAGGCATCAGGTGTTGTGGGTGGGGGCATTGTGCGACTGGAATACATATTTGATATCGATAGATAAAGTTACATTTTCCTTGAATTCTAACTTATATGCTTGTTTAAACTTTTTTGCGAGTTCTAGGCATGGTTGCATACTGTGGGGTAGATGGTACAGCTGCTCGGTTTCAGGTGTGTACTGGTTAAGATGATTTTTGTTAAGTCTGTTCTTTTTATGGTTTTTCCTGCTATATTTTTCGTTGTATTGAGATATTCAGAAGGGTCTGGTTGACATTGTTACCGTGATCATAGATATCTGGAAAAGGGATAGAAAAGTTATACTAAAGAAGTTTATGGTAAAACATAATGAAATCTATACAGTTCCCTTGAGGAGGACATTTCAAAAGATAAATTGTCCATTGACACTGACATCCATGCTTTCATTTAACTAGCCTGGAACTACAATATTTCTCCATGTAGTACCATAATCTGCCTTTTCTTTCTTCCTTTTAGTTAAAATTTAACCCCTACAATCCCGTCATGAATCCCTTCTTCTCATTGGTATGAGAGCACAGTAACTATATGATTTATGTTAACTGTAAAAAGGTCTGTTAAAGATTCCGTTTCAATCCCTTGCTGCCTTAGTTCTAACACAAAATGCAGACTTCGTATCAGTATAACCATGTTCAGAATTTCTTACTTATCAAAAAAAAAAAGTTCAGGATACTGTATATCAAGAATCCCATTATCGTCTAATGTTTTGATTTCCACTGTACCCATCAATACACATGAAAATGAAAGAAAGATATGGTAAAATCTGAGCTTACAACATGCATTTATGCATTCTCTCTTGAATAACGACTGGTCTCCTCTGCAACTTTTAACCACTCGTCCAATTCCCCTATGTATAAGCCACATTTAGTTACAAATCCTTTCAACATCACAAAGTCAACAAGCCTTTCTCTGTTTATTCTCTCTGTATATATATATCACTTCGATTATTTTCCTTAATGTGCTCATATGCTCTAATGGCACAGCTTTTTTGGCATATTTTAACTCTTCCAGTTTCGAACCCTTGATTTATCACCCTCCAAACGTCTTAGAAATTTTTGTTTCAAGTTTCTCTTGATATATACCTATAAAAAAAAGGTTTCTCCACTCTTATATTTAAAGAAGACAAGTCCAAAATGAGAGTCTGCACAATCAATAAAGCACTCGATGAGTATGAAAATGCATGATGGTACGCCCAACATTAACCTCACATTTTGTGTAAAATATTCAAATGCTTCACTCTCTCAATACAATCTGCTAGCTTTAACAGCTGCAGTGACCATGTTTCTCATTCGGCAGCCTGGTCTCTCGACTATTCAATGTAGCCTCGTACATTCAGTGGTACTTTTCTTGAATGATGATATGCTTGGCATGATTTCCTTCAAGTATGTATTATGTTAGATGTAAACGTTATGCTTGTCCAATCAGAGACCTTATTCATATTATCATTATACTCAGATTGCTAGCAAAATGTATAATGATCCCATGAGAACTCGTGCACCACATTTTCTCTGTGGATCATTTTCCGAGGATGAATCAGGTATTAGCGTCGTTACTCCAGTGCCAAATACTCCCTTCCGAATGATCTACTCAGGGAAACAATGGCGTGATGCTATCCCGAGATCTCCTCATGGTCAGGATAAACGAGTGATAGAGCAATCAGATGAACAACCCCTGGGTAACATATTGAACTGCTCTACTGATTTTCATTTTACCAATTTTGCTACCTCAATTATAACTCCGCGATACCCATTCTGAGTATGGTTGCGTCTTTTCACCTTGCAGCTCTATGTTACGGCAATGATCCAAACGTTGAAGGAGGATCCGATGACGAGTTAGCATCTCAAACATCCAAAACAAAAACAAAATCCACGAGCCAGAAACCGGAAGCTGCTGAAGAAGAAGCAACACGATCGAGAGAGAAATTTGAAAAGTTACCTCCCAAAATTTTGTCGATCCACCGGATAAGATGGAATATGAACAAAGGCAGTGAGAGATGGCTATGCTACGGAGGAGCTGCGGGGCTGGTACGCTGTCAACAGATTGATTTATAGACTGTTTGAGTAACTAACTACAAGGGGAGGATGTAGATTGTAAGCTTGAATTAGTATTAGTATTAGTATTAAGTTATCCCCTTGTGTTGTGTGTATATTAGCAATTTCAAAAGAATTATTTGGAGTTTATTGAGCATTCAATATTTATAAACTTTAAAGGTGTGGAATTATTTGGAGTTTATTGAGCATTCAATATTTATAAACTTTAAAGGTGTGGAGGACACGTATTAAGGATTAGTAGGTTAGTGGGTAGCACAAGATTGTCTTACTGGTGGTTAGTGTTTGCCATCGTACTAGTTGTTTTATTGTAGTTCTTGTTTTTAATATATAGTATTGTTCATTCTTGTTTTCAATAATATGTCCTAGTATGTTGTTTATTGATTATCACACTATTCTATTGTTATCTTTGTTTCTTTCTGGTAAACTTTGCACCGTTTTGTTGTTACTATTTATTATCTTTTCTTCACTGTCTCCTTTTACTTTACTTGAGTTGAGAGGGTCTTTAGGAAACAGTCTCTCTACCTCTACGAGGTAATGATAATATTTGCAAACATTTACCCTTTCAGATCCCACTTGTGGATTTTCACTGGATATATTGTTATTGTTATGTATATTAGCAATTTCAAGAAAAGTATGGTTATGACTTATCGATGTAGTTTGTTATAAACTCAACAACATACCCAATGTAATTTAAATTCTACGAGTGGGGTGTAAAAAAGGTAAAGATAGTAACAGATAACTTATTGATAAAAACGAGCAGTAGAAAAATATTCACTCTCAAGAATTGCTTCTAATCGCCCCTCTTTTGATACTTAAGTACACAATTCAAAGAAATATAATCACCATAAATGATGCATATATAATTATTATTCATTCAATGCATAATTATCCGATAAACTCTTGATTTACCCAAAAAAATCAGTTTAGAAAGTGTCATTATAATATACCATTATTATTGTAGAAGGACACTATTATAAAGAGGTATTTAAACTCATAACATAAATTATATTCACAATAATCGATCAAGCAATATTATCACACGATTCATATATGCGACACAACTTTTCTTTTATGTCCCTTTAAAAAAAACTTACCTTTTTGTAATTAAAAATAACTACATATTTTAGCCATAATAAAAAAATTTATAACCACAGTAAGACTTTTTTTTTTTTTTTTTTTGGAATATGCACTATCAAAACTTAAAATTAACCATCAACACAAATTTGGAAAATAAAAAAGGGGTTAGTAATTAATATAAACTAGGAAATATTTAAAACCCAATAATTATTCTTCCTTTTTTTCAACCTTCCGTCTCCCAGTTATTCACGAACTCCCACTCCTAAATTAATTAAAATAAAAAAAACTTACACAAAAAAAGGGAAAAAAAAATCCCTATATATACCCCCTATAGAAAACAAATCTCTCAAATAATAGAAAAACTCTTTTCTCTCTTTTTGTTAAAAATAAAAACAAATACACAAAAATAATAATAATGGCTTCTTCACAAGCCGCTCTTCTCCTCCAAAAACAGCTGAAAGACCTAAACCGTCATCCGGTCGACGGCTTCTCCGCCGGTTTAGTCGACGAGAACAACGTTTTTGAATGGAGTATCTCAATCATCGGTCCACCGGAAACTTTATTCGACGGAGGATTTTTCAACGCTACAATGAGTTTTCCGACGGATTATCCTAACAATCCACCGACGGTGAAATTCACAACGGAGATCTGGCATCCGAATGTTTATTCTGACGGTAGGGTTTGTATATCGATTCTTCATCCACCAGGTGATGATCCGAATCATTATGAGCTGGCGAGTGAGCGGTGGACGCCGGTGCATACGGTGGAGAGTATTATGCTGAGTATAATTTCGATGCTTACGAGTCCGAATGATGAATCGCCGGCGAATGTTGATGCGGCTAAGGAATGGAGGGATAATAGGGCGGAATTTGTGAAGAAGGTGAAGAGATGCGTGAGGAAATCACAAGAGATGTTGTGAGCAAAAGCTTTACTTTACTTTTAACTTGCAAGGAACTTTTTTTTAGAACTATTTTACTTTTTTGGTATCTAAATTAACAAAATTGGCTAAAAGCTTATTAGATTGTGTTTTGATATTGTTGAATTATAGTTTTGCTTTTCTGCAATTTTAATTGCTTATTTATTTGAAAGTCGAATTGAAATCCTGAATTGGCCTCTAAACAGGGGATATCAAAAACTTATTATTCTCATATATCTGTGCCTTAAGGACATTGAAAATCAAATTTTGAATTCGAGTTTTATGTTTGTTGATTCGACATTTAGTTACTTTGATGTTTGATCATGAATGATGCCAAGCATAAGATTATTATTGTGTTGCTAGATACATTGAGCTGTGTTGTTGAAATCTAGATCTTGGTGATTGTGTTCTTTAACATATTCAGCTTCCCAAATAGATGTATAGCCAAAATTATCATTTGAATTAGTTGTCCATATCGGAAAATCAGGCGAGTCATTAGGAAGGCATTGTTTAATCGATCCTCTACTGGATTATGTTATCAACCTCCTTTGGCTTCTCTAGATGTTGGCAACTTCTTTCTGCAAAGTGAAATCTTTTGGAATTCATGAACTTTGTCTGTATGTATGTAACCTTTTGTTCTGATCTGCTGCTATCATAACTTAGCACCAAAACTTTCTACAGTATATCATGTGTAGCTCCTTCTGCAGTAGGAAGGGTAGCACAGTTTGTGTTAGGCTATCCATTGATGTTAGCAAAAACTCACATTAGATAGTAGATGAACAGGAATAGCATTCAACGTTTGTTTTATGAGAATCATTTTTTCTTCGATAGTTGATTCGTTCTACTGTCATAAGCTGAGAAATTTTCATGTCTGTGAAATATTGATGTCTAAGTAACCTTACTGGTAGAAATCTGCTTCTATTTTGGTTCTCTTCTGATTGGATCCCATACTGAGTCCATTAAACTTGTTGTCCTATCAAACTTGTACCAATCTAAGATAATAAGTTCATGAGCTTGGTCTTACGGAAAGAAATCTTCTATCTCCAAGCTTAACTCAGACTCAGACGCGGCTTCCTTCTTTTTTTGGGGTCTTGATACATTTTCTATCTCCAAGCTTAACTCAGACATAGCTCCCTTCTTTTTGTTTTTGGGTGGTAAAGCAATCAAACCAAAAAAAATACCAAGCAATTTGTATTAGTTCTCCGTGAAAAGGGGGTGATCCAAGTTACATTGTTACGACTTCACCCCAATCACTAGCCCGGCTTGGGTATGTCCAACTACCATAGTGTGATGGCAAGGCCTGGGAATGAATTCACCGCACCCTATGACTGACCGGCGATTATAGAATTTCCCTGTTTAACACCTCTTTCTGATTTATAAAATTCATGTCATTTATCATTAATAAAATAACAATGTACCTGCATATTGTTGGACAATAAACTCCAAATAATATGTATCCATCTTGATCAAATTCCATTTTCATCATGACTGCACAAATAAGATGAACCCATCACAAGCTTAACTCAGATGAACCTAACATATTAATAATTAAAATAAAAACATGTGCAGACATATGACAACTAGATGTTTTTTCTTACTATAAAATCAATTAATCTACCATTATTTTTATCTAATAAGATTACAAATATTAGTTTATAATTTTTCTAAAACTAACTTTTCTTTGTGTGGTTTAAACTTTAATGGAGTACTTCTTATCTTCATTATCAAAATATTAAATTCTCCACTGTCACCTATTATTATTATATATATACACAAAAAAAAAATTAAAGATCAAATAATGGAAGTATTAAAGTGCATTTCTTTTCTTCTCTTCAATTTTTGTATGCTTATTTCTCTAAGCAATGGATCAAATTCACATGAAAGAAAGGTACATGTAAATCCCTTTGTTTAGCCAATTATTTATCGATATTAGAGTCGAGAGTATTAAAAACAACTTTTTATGTTCACAAAAATAGATATAAAATCTATAGTATTTCTCATCCTCTTCACACATCACAGAATATATTGTTATAATAGTAATATGATTCACATGTACTCATCTAATTCTTTTTCATTGTCGTTTTTTCCAAATAAATTGGTTAAAAATAATATCGTTTTGGAAAACTAAAAAGGTATTAATTGCATGTTTTTATAGTCAAATCTACCCGTCCTCTAATAAATGAGAGATATTAATCTCTCTCTCTCTCTCACACACATATATATATATCTATATGATTTTTTAAGAAATAAAGTGTAATTTAATCAAATAATCCTTATGTTATTAAATGATTTTTATGGGTGCCAAAACCTTAAAATAATATTTAAAAAGGGAGAGGGAGAAAAGTTTCAACTTTGTTATGATAGATATTTCATCCTGATTGGTTAAATCTGCTTTAATGACTACTATTTTCCTTAACCGTTTCAATTTATGTGACATATTTTGATTGAACATCAAATTAAAATAAAAATTGAAACTTTTGGATCTTACATGTATCAAACATTTAAGTGATTGTGAGATTTATAAAATGTTTTGATTTTAAACATTGAATTAATAACATTTGTGTGGTTATAAGAAATCGACAATCATTAAGGATAAAATGAAGGTTCAAGTTAAATCGTTTTCAAATTTAGAAAGGTATATCCGTCTTATTTAAATGGAATGATAAAGGAATTGTGACATTCTTTTTGAACAAAAAAATTTATATATATCTTACATCGCACGTAGTATTTGTGTTTGAAATACTACTTTTGAATAAAAGAAGTGATATGACATTGTTTCACCAAATCTTATAGATGTGTGAGAAAATATATTTTCTTTCGAAACATACATACATTACATATATACATACTCAATAAGTTGACGCTACTTAAAAAAAACATAGAGTAAATAATAGTTTGAAATTAAGCTGGAAGTAGAGCCTTAAATTGAACATATTCTTACATAAAAATCACTTAATATAAAAATGACAGTTACTTACATAAAATTCTGTGACATCTCATGTTTCTATAGAATTGTATAATATAATGTTTCAACTCTTCTCAATAATGGTCATATTGTAGTGCATACTAATGTTTACAAATCTAACCACTTTTGACTCATTTAAATTCTGACCAAACTTACATTTTATTTTTTTCAATCGTCGTGAAACCGAGTACGTTGTCGTTTAGAGGGAAAAATGATAGGCTATCTTTTCAAGTTTCTTTGAGTGGGAAATTTGTAGACAGACACAAAGGCCTTTTACATTAGTAGTTCACTTGTGTGGAGTGACTTTACTCATGTTGTGAAGAGTCCTATTTTAGTATATAGGCCATTGCTTATATAAGAGTTCACATTAATTATTATTGTAATTTCTATGGTTGAAATATAAAAATATTAGTAATATTCACTATCATTTTGTGATATCAATTTTATTTTTGGCATAATACATAAACATTTAAATTTGGCTTTATATGATAAAAAAAAAGTACTCCAATTTTGAGAGTGCACATCTAGATACTTTAACTACCTTAACTAACAGACATCCGACGCTGACACACTCCAACTCTTTTTTTTTTTTTTTTCAATATCAAATCATTTTCACCAATATCAAATAATAAACTTTTTTAGTAAAAATACTATCTCACCCAAAATTCTCTTTTTTATCCGATATCAAATCATTTTCATCAACATCAAATAATAAACTTTTTTTAGTAAAATTTTTCATGACCTCATAAGTACTCTTATAAATTAAACCAAACACAATGATCAAATGCATAAATATTGCAACTTGTATATATAATAATAACTCAAGATCAAGATCTCAGAGTTTACATATATTTATTAATCAAATAAAATACATAAATTTTTGTTATTTATGACTCCTTGTTTAGTAGCCATTATTTCCATGTCTTCCTTGGACAAGCAAATGCATCTATGAGCAATACAAACAGGTGCTAGAGTATGAGGACAACGTGGTTCACAATCTCTTTCATTGTTACATTCATGAATAGCTTCAACCTTGAAACATGGAATATCTGCAACTATATAAACAAAAATTAATTAAAAAGTATGGCTCGATGTATAAAATATTCAGTATTCATATAGGGTTCAAAGGATTAAAGGCAAAAGCAAATTCATAATTTAATTAAGCTCTAAGGTATTCAAACATACTATATATTGCAAGTTTAGTGTATTTTTATTCATAAGTTATAATGTTACGCATTGAAAATACTAGGTTGAGGTGAACCTAGTTTTTTGATGTTATATCCACTTTAAAATTCAGAGATGAATTAAAGGTTTGAAATTTATAGTTCTACTACCATCTTAAATTAATAAAGGTTCACGATCAAATATATATGCATGATTTGGACAAAAGTTATTGAATTCACGTGAGCCCATAGCCGACATCATAGATCCGGACATGTCGGGGATTGGTGCATCCTCTCTTAGGGGTTATAATATAACAGTCTACCCTGATGCAAACATCATATTTTTGTAATGACCCATAAAATCAGTTTTGAATTTTTATTATAAAATTACCGTTTTACTCATCTCGATAGTTATCCCGAGTCAGTTTTGATCAATTTGAGAAGTTGGTTTGAAAATTTTTGGGTTATTTGTTAATACGATTGTTTAGTTGATGGGTGAATTTAAATAATTAATTTCAGTTGGTGATTAATGGGCCAAGTGGTATAGTATAATTAATACCACTTAACCCATGTAAAATAATAAAACCATAAGTAAATAAAGGGGAGATTATTTCTTTTAGTCACAACAAGAAAGAGAGAAACCCTATGACGACGCTCAATTTCAAAGGAGGAAGCGGGAGTGCCTTTAGGTAAAAATCTATCTAATTAGTCTTTCTTATTCATATACATTAGTGTACAGGGTATGAATACTAATCATAACTAAATGGACTGGTAAAAAATGAGATGATCCTTGTTTTCTGATGATACAAATTTAAGTCGGCTGAAAATTGGATCTATACAATTCTTACTAAGCGTAAGTTATTGTGGTTTGTGCAAAACAATTGATAAGTAGTAGTGGGTCTTCACAGTTTATGATATTGAATAAATAAGTGCTAAGGGCGGCCGACGGGAAATCAAAAGAATTCACGTTCTAGTAATTGTTAAACTTTGTTGTTCCATTTATTTATTGTTGGGGTTAATTAGTAATGATTGAATATGCATTATGCCATGTACATATGTATGCAAAGAATGGCCGCCATGATGTAGCAGTGATGGTTAAGAAACCAATCTGTGGCAATATTCTTGAAATTAACATATTAAAGTTATACTATTAAATTAGTTGAGATTTTAGGGATACAGTGGAAATAGTAGATGTAATATTAAATAAGTTGGGGGGTTAGATATTACTGGTGCAACGTGAATGTGGGGGAAACAGACCTTGTCTGCAATTATTGTTAATAATTACCAAGTGATTGAGGTAATAATTGGAATGTTAGTTGACATCAAGATTTTTGGAACTTGATTATAAACTTGGGTGAATTTTTTGGTCAAGGCTAAACACATAGTAATACGAGTGTTGTTAGTATTCAGAATCTTACCGTGGTTACTTATTTGAATAGATTGCTTTGAGTTGGAAGTTCAACGAGATGGGAAGACTCGAGACCCGGAGTGATTGTTCAATTAATTTGAGGCAAGTGGATTTCTAAACCCTTGTTAAGTGTATGGAATTCATGTATTTCCTTGTAATATGTGTTTAGGGTAATGAGGCTTGGTGATGGGTTGACTTGTCCACATTGATTAATTCTAATGATGAAAAAGGGATAATAAAAGGCAATGTGATCAATTGTTTGTGTGATGTGTTGAGAATTGTTTGAAAGGCTTGTTGAATCATTGTTGATGTTGTATCTTGATTGTCTTGTTGTGAATTGTGCAATGTTATGAAAATGGTCATCTCCTGATTATTTGTGTGAACATGTCATTTGCATTGTTCTGAGACATGGTTGGGACAAGTGTTATGTGCATTGAGAAAGAATAAGAAAATAAAGAGGATGTACCATTTCGAGGGACGTATCGCGCGCCGCGATGGATACTATATTTCCAGAGACGTGTCGCGCGCCGCGACGGATACTATATTTCGAGGGACGTATCGCGCGCCGCGATGGTTACTATTATCGAGGGTCGTATCGCGCGCCGCGATGGATGCATGGACAGATATGTCCCCCATGGGTCCCGGACTGAGAGACAGCGGGTGTGTATCATTAGGTCAGACATGCATCACTATACTTGACATTGCATTTCATTGCATTTCTTTATTATTGGTGAACTTGATCTTGTGTGTTGCTGATCTTGTGAGTGCCTTTCTATGGAACTTGTGACTGATGAATTATTGAGCTTGTTGTTGAAGATATGAAATTGTTAGAGTGTTGTGTGGAGCTATGTGCTTTGTAAACTTTGAACTGTTAGGTTGGGCTGGTTTTATACAGATTGTAATTGTGAAGGTTCGGTTGGGGTGTAAGGAGTACTTGTATTCTATCCCCTTAGCTCGTGTTTAGAGGTTTACTTGTTGAGTACCGTGTGGTTTGGTACTCACCCCTTGCTTCTACAAATTTTTGTAGGTTACGAGCCTGGATTTTTGTGGTACTTGTTATTCTCTTCTTTTTCGAGGCTTCTGGGAGATTTGTAAGGTAGTTGTTTGTCTTCTCAGCGATCCTTCTTACTCCTGTTTATGATCTTGTTCTACTCTAGAAACAATGTCATATGAGACTTGTATTTTTCTTTTGATTCAATTGTAATACTTTAGAGGCTTGTGCACGTGACAACCAGATTTTGGGGGTATTTTTGAGTTAATTATGAAATTTCCGCATTTTATTGTAATGGGTGAGTGTTAGGCTGACTTGTCTTGGTGGGATAAGACGAGTGCCATCACGTCCATTTTTGGGTCGTGACAATTTTATTCCACAACTCGAATTAACTCGTGATCTATAGCTAACATAAAAACAACTTTATCGTTGCTCCGAGACTCATGTATTCGTTTAACAATGACTAAAACAAAATTTTAAAATAAGTAAGAGAAACTAACCCATGGTGATCAACAACAAAGCAACAAAGAAAGCAAACTTCATCACAATTTTGGCCATTTTTTTTTCACTCTCTCTAAAAGCAGAAAATATTATAAACTTTGGAATGATTTGGAAAAAGGTATTGTTTCAAATAATATATATAGTGGTAGAGTAATAGAAGCAGTTGGTCAACAATAGTTTTTTGGGTTATTGATTTGAATACATTTTGCTAATAAAATTTTCCAAAAATATAAATCAAACAAACAACTTAACAAGTAATGTCAGTTTTTGAAATTTGAAATTTTTCATTTTTAAATTAAAGGTCAAAATAGTCTAAACCAATGGGTCAAGAATATATCCTGAAATTAGTAATTGCAATTATCAGTAATTGCTATATTCTCCCAAAGAATTCTAGTCAAATACAATTAATAAAGAAAAATCTCTTAATAAGTTACTACTATTAATCTTTGAAACTAACAATTGCCAGTAAATGCTAATCTCCCAACTAATTTGATGGTAAATTAATATATTATACACCCGGGAATCAAACAATAAAAATAAGCACTTAGGAGAAAATTTCATAAATAGCAAATGAGATTAAATTAAATAAACCTCTTTAGCTACGTCATTAATTTGTCTAATTACGCTCCATGGTTATAGTTTCATTTGCTAGTTATTTTTGCTTTTATATTTCGTTTGTCAATATACCAACAGGGTAAGTATATAAAAAAATTTGTATTTATACATTTAAGAATTTTTCATAATTCTGTTTGTAAATTTTGCTGGCCAATATACAAACAAGGTAATTTATTATGATTTTTTCATAACTTATACAAATCAAATGTATCAACAAATAGTATACAAATAGCTAGGGTAAGCATATACAAATTTTGAATTTATACATCAAAGTCAATAATTGAGTTTCATAATCAATAACAATGTGGAAACTAAAAAATACACCCTCAAGAGTGTCATAAATATAAAATCTTCTAAATACGAATAAAAAACAGAATAAGCCTTAATACAATTGTCTCAAAAATAAAGGACAAAATGAAAATAATAGGAAGAAATAGAGTCGTTCACACCATATATGTATTAGATATTGTATCTGTTACTGCTATACTTTTTCTACAATAATTAATCGTTTAATTATTGTAGGAATCTAATAGTTATAATTAAATAAAAATATTCATTTTTTTGTAGTACTAATAAAAGTTGAATATTGTTTGTAGGAGGAGTCTACTACTTTATTTATGCAGTTATTTAAAATTCTATATTAATAAAATTTTGTGACATAATTTTTCATTCATATTTTCAACCTTGTATCTCTCTTTCAAAAAATCATCATAATATTTAGGGAAAAGGGTCTGAAAAATACTTTAACTTTGGCCAAAATTATCGTTACGATACCAAACTTTATGGAGAACCTTTTACCCCCTGCGCTATTTAATAGTGTATTTTAAAGGTATATATGTGCCCACGTGGACACATTACTATTTATATTGATGCAATATTTATAATGTCCACGTGGGCACATATATACCTTTAAAATACACTATTAAATAGGGAATGGAGGTAAAAGGTCCTTTCTAAAGTTTGGTATTGTTACAGTAATTTCGATCAAAGTTCGAATATATTTCAGACTTTTTTCCCTAATATGTAGCTTCCAAATATTTTCTCCCTTTTCAGAATGGTTTTAGTGGCTACATTTATGTTAAGTTTGATCGCTCGGACCGTTATACGTTTTGATTATGATATGATATTTGTCAGATCTTATTTTCATTTATCAAATCTTGTAATTATGGAAGCATGTACTATTACTTAACATAAGAGTTTTGAGGTTTACATTTATTTAGGAAATTGAAACATACATGATATGATAAGAGTTTTGATACATCGATCATAAAAACTTATTCTACACTCAATATTTGTAGATATAAATATTAAGCGCGAATAAATTTTCACCATAACATTAATTCTCTGGTTTAATACCACGTATAGAAGTCACTTCAAACTTTGACTTGGTAATGCAAAAACATTCATGAAAAATACACTCTGGAATTAAACAATAAACACAATCATATCTATCATGGCATTTTACTAGTTTTGCATCTGCCACCTTACTGGATGAAATATCTGCAACTGAAAAATATTTTAAAAAATTAAATCATTATTTTTAATATAAACTAAAATATAATTATTAATATTTGAAATTAGCAAAAGATTAATCTGTCACTTATTTCTCTTTTTTTTTTTTGTGGTATTTGGGGAGTTAGAAAGAGGGTCAAACTCATAATGATTAGCAACAGGGCAAATTATTAAAAAAGAAGGGAAATAACTGAATTAGGGACGAACAAAATTTCATGACGAAATAGCAAAAAATTATGGCTGAACAAAATTTCATGACGAAATAGAAAAAATAAATTATGGTTGATCTTTTTAGTGATGAATTATCAAAAGAATTCTATCAAGCGATGAATTATAATTTAGTGATAAATTAGGGCAAATTATTTTATTTTATTTTTAAAATAGAGAAATAACTGAAATTAAAGATGAACAAAATTTCATGACGAAATAGCAAAAAATTATGGCCAAACGAAATTCCATGATGAAATAGAAAAAATAAATTATGGTTGATCTATTTAGTGATGAATTATCAAAAGAATTCTATCAAACGATGAATTATAATTTACTGATAAATTAGGGCAAATTATTTTTTTCAGAAAAAAAAAGAAGAGAAATAACTGAAATTATGAATGAGCAAAATTTCATGACGAAATAGCAAAAAATTATGATTGGACAAAATTTCATGATGAAATAGCAAAAATCGATAGCTGATCTATTTAGTGATGAATTATCAAATTTTTTTTTATCAAACGATGAATTATAATTTAGCGATAAATTAGGGCTGGTATAATAAAAAAAGATGTACAATTACCCATGATGATTAGCAACAGAGCAACAACAAATGTTGTAGACTTCATAAGAGCTTTGCCCATAATTTAATTTTTTTGCACTACAATTTCTACAAATTAATTATAACTTTTAATTGATTTTGATTGGGAAAAATGCATTATATAGGGGTAAAAGCAAATCTCACTTGTCAATTGTCATTAATGTAATCTCATGAACCATCATACTTATTTTATTCTATAAATGAGAAGTCTCCAAAATCAAACAAAAATGTCCATTAAATATTGAATAATTTTTTTTTATCCTTTTCAAAAAATAAATAGCTATTCATTTTGGTTATTTATAAGGATTTGCACTTTCTCTCTGACAACTTTAGTTTTGTAATACAAATATAGTTTTAATAAAAAGAAATTGTGACTTTTAAATTTTCTGATTCTGATGTTATGAAGTACATGCACAATGCATATGTCTAGAAACTAATTACAACATAAAAATAAGGTTTATTTACTACATTAATTATAGAGAGAAGGTCAACTTTGTCTCTCATTATATTTGTTAAAAAATACCTTCGTTGTTCGTTAATTTAGCTCAAAAATGCTCTTTAATTAGTTAAACAACTTTGGAACTATCCTTCTTATTGACGGTTACTTCAAAACAAGGAAAAGTGAGTGGATTAAATTCCTTTAAAATACAAGACATCGAATGAGAGGATATTTTCGATACACTCAACTCAAAAAATATAATAAAAGCAAGATTTAAAGAAAAACAACGACAACAGAATAGCAACATGAACAAAGCAACGCACAATATACATTTATAAAAAATGCAACATGTATATATTATTACTCAGGATCTCATAGTCCACATCAATTCAATTATAAAAAAAAAATACATCAATTTTTATTATTTGTGACTCCTTGTGTAGTAGCAATTTGCATCTTTTTCTTGGACCAACAAATGCATTTATGATGAACACAAATAAAAAATTTAGAAGATGGTCCATCTAGAATATGAGGACAACGTGCTTCACAATCCTCTGGATTATCACATACATGAAATGCTTCAACCTTAGAACTTGGAATATCTGCAACTATATAAACAAAAAATAATTAAAAACAATTCATTATTGAATACGTGATACAAGTATCAATGACTGATTTCACAGTTAAAGTATGTAATATATATGTTGAAGATAACTTTACTTGTTGATTCAATGAAAAACAAAGATAATTATAAACAATTCGTTATAGAATATGTGCAGTCTATTTGATACAAGTATTGATTTCATAATTAAAATATGTGATCTATACGTCACACGGAAATAACTTATTTGTTGCTCCAATGAAATACAAACATAATTTAAAATAAAATAGTATCCCCTTCGTCTCAATTTATGTGGTACCTTTCAAATTTCGTGATTCAAACAAATCTATCTTTGACCGTAAATCTTTCATTTATCTTTTAAACATTTTGAATTGTCAATTATTGTGACCTATATTACGTTTTACGCAGTTTACAAATATATAAATTTCATTTCAAAAAATTTAAAGATTCCATGCGCAAATTTCGATCAAACTTAAACTATTTGACTCTTAAAAAAATAAAAAAATATCATATAAATTAGGACAGAGAAATTATAGGAAGGGATGGGAGAGGATAATAATAAAAAAAGAGAGAGAAAAAAACTAACCCATGGTGATCAGCAACAAAGCAACAAAGAAAGCATACTTCATCACAATTTTGGCCATTTTTTTTCACTCTCTAAAAGAAGAAAATATTATAAACTTTGGAGTAGTGTAAATAAAAGTCTTGTTTAGCATTATATATATATAGTGGTAGAGGAATATACATTTTTTTTTTGGTTACTGATTTGAATACATTTTGCTAATAAATTAAGTGCCTTTGAAGCACACTTGGTTATAAGTTAAAATGATAAAATTAAGTCTAAAGTCATTAATAAGAATTTCTAACATATGATTTTTGGCTCGTAAGTCAAAAGTCAAAAATCAATGCAAATCTTATAAACAATTAAAGATTAATCAATCTTCACTTGAGTAAAATTGGACCTGCAACTATCTTTATGTGTCATATTTCATGTTATCAATTATGAACTGATTTAGTAAAAAGCCTAAATGTAACAAACAAAAAAAAAAGAATCGAAGATTTAACATATACTATATATATACCTTTTCAATTTTGTATAAACTATATAATTTTCTGTCGAAAACTTTAGGTTCCGATTACCCTAAATATATTGTAGGAATCCTAATTCTAAAAGGTTTACATTGGGTGATAATAAGGAAAAACATATATATTACTACCATATATACTTATTTTACTTTTATTTAAAATAATTGAACATACTATTACTTTTAATATTTATATCATACACAAATCTTTTAAGTATAATATTAAATAATTATCTTAAAATTTAAATTCCTTAATTAATGGTCCATTGACTATTCGAATTATTTCTCTCACATCAAAGTTTCCTTCTTTCAATATATTTCTATTTGATATATATATATATATATATATATATATATATATATATATATTTCTACTATATAGAAATGTGAAGACGACCGGACGACCGGACGACCAAAGGAGTCTTTTACTACTAAATAATAGGACAAATTACTTAAGTACACAACATTACTTTACCTATTCTCAATATTTCCCTACTCTTTTACTAAAATACAAAAATCCCTTATTTTTCCCCAATTCAACTTAACCGGATACTTTATTAGTTTAAGTATCCGCCCGTTATTAATTAAAGTATCCGCGCTGCTATATTATGCATCCGCCCGTTAATTTAAGTATCCGCCCGTTATTAATTAAAGTATCCGTGCCAACAACTTAATAATTTAAGTATCCGCCCTTTATTAATTAAAGTATCCGCGCTGCTATATTATGTATCCGAAAGACACTAAAAAAGGGATTTTTGGTAATTAATGAAAGAGTAGGGATAGGAAGTAATTTCCTTCTTATACTATGTGATTTGCCTAATTTTTACATAATAATATCTACCTATCCATCATCCACACAGTGAAGAGGAATTTTCTAGAAAGATAAGCCCAACGACAACCAAGGGTAAATGAGTCTTTTACTACTAAATAATAAATAATATCTAGCTATGTGACTATAAAAAGGAATTTTCTAGAATTACACTTTAGACACAAATAAAGAGACATCCTCTCTTCCCATCACTGCTCACTCTTCAGTGTTATCTCCATATCTTCTCCGGTAAGTGTTTTTTTCTCTTATGATTGTTTTTTTTTATCTTCAGTTCTCTTCTTTCATATTATTTTTTTTCATAAATTGAGTATTTCTCAACTTCATATGTATTTTGACTTGTTTGCGTAGAAATCGATTATTTAATCCTATTTTCTCTTTGATACCCAATTTATATGTCTCCTTTGTTAGATTTGATATTCAGTGGAAATGTAGAGTGCAGCGAAAAAAATAGCCACTAAATAAAACTTTAATGTTTTTATCCATTCTAAAGTTGTATTTGATTATCTATAACAACTGGAGTATTAGGAAATCTGCAGTAGTGTTGCTAGGTAGCTTATGAGGGTGCTATAATGTATTCTAGCATATTGTTAAGGCAACGTGGCTATCCACACATTGGAAGAGTAAAACAAAATACACGGACTTTTAGAAATGTAGGGCCCATTATTGTCTTCAAAGTTATCACAGTAGTTTTCTTACCTTTTTTAATATACTAATAACTTTATAACATTAAACCTGAATCGCTTCATCTTCATTAATTTTTGTTTGTATTCTCTACTTATCAATTATTGAGACTTCAATGAAAAAAAACTATATGTTGTTTGTTTCTATTTTCATTCCATAGTCTCTTCTACAATATTTTAAATCAACCTCTTATTTTTAGCATTTTTTACTTTTTCGTTTGTTATACATGTCTACTATATTAAATTTAACATATGGTTTGAATTGTTAACTTTACAGAATTTTCACTTCCTTACGATATTTGTTCGCTCCTGTGTTTCACTTCTCTCTCAGTGTGTGGTAAGTATTACTCAACTAATCCCTTATTTAAAATTATTACTATTATTTACCAGATAATTGTTTTGTGTAAAATCGTTCTGATCCCAAATATGTCAAGTAATAGAAACCATAAAAATGTGCATGCTTTTCAAAAATCAAATGCGGATAAAAATGCTAGGAGACGCGAATTATACAGATTGATGCCACCTGAAGAAAAAGAGATTCTTCTGGCACGTCGCCGAGCAAAGAGAGTTGAAATGAGAAAACATAACTTATCGGAAAGTTCAATGAATAATGATTTGGCTACTGCATCATCTTCTAATTCCACCATTATTTCTAATAGAAAGCATAAAAATGTGCATGTTTTTCAAAAATCAAATGCGGATAGAAATGCTAGGAGACGCGAATTATACAAATTGATGCCACCTGAGGAAAAAAAGATTCTTCTAGCACGTCGTCGAGCAAAAAGAGTTGAAATAAGAAAACATAACTTATATGAAAGTTCAATGAATAATGATATACCTGCTACATCATCTTCTAATTCCACCATTGTTTCTGTTGCACAAAATTCTAATCTTATTATGAGAAAATCCATGTTGCTCCTATCAGAAATAGGTAGTACTATGCCATCAGAAATTAATTATATCAAATTAAAAGAAGTATCAAATTGTCAATTTTATAAAGCCAAAAAATTTGAATATGAACTGCCTGCATTTTGTTGTAGCAATGGTTCTGTTCAATTTACTTCAAATGAGATTCTAATAGAATTAAAGAACCTTTATCTGGAAAATACAGAGCTATCAAAACATTTTAGAACTTACATTAGAATGTACAATAATATATTTGCTTTCACATCTCTTGGAGTAACTTATGACAAAGAATTAGCAAAAAGAAATAATGGTATTTATACTTTTCGGGTTCAAGGTCAGATGTATCATTTCATCAATGACTTGATTCCTACCGATAAAAAAGGAAAAAATCTCCAGTTATATTTTTTTGATAGTGAAAATGAATTACAAAATCGAATGGCATGTTCAAATAAATTAAATGAGTTTGTTGTGAGAACTTTGATGGAAATATTAAAAATTAATCCATACTCTATGTTTTTAAAATATATAATAGATGTTCCACAACTATCTGATTTTTATATTGCACTTAAGTGTGATTCTGGCTTAGATCAGCGTATATATAACTTACCAACAATATCAGAAGTTGCAGGAATATGGGTAGAACAAGATATTACTAATTCTACTCCACCACATAATCGAATATATACAAAAAGTGATAAAAGTCAATTGATAAATTATTATTACAGTTGTTATGACCCATTGCAATATCCATTGCTATTTCCATATGGTCAAGGTGGATGGCACTGTGGTATTAAGAAAATTAAATGTTCTTCAAGAACATCAACACAAATATATCGCGAACAAGAACAACTACCAAGTATAAAAAATATGTGTTCAATAGATGGACTGCTTAACATGGAAGCCGAAGTTATGCTAAAAGAAAAGCACAAACGAGACACTATTTCTTGTTGTGAATATTATTGTTACAAACTTCAAATAAGAGATGATGAAAATATAGTCTTGCATGCAGGAAGATTATTCCAACAATATGTAGTAGATGAATGGATAAAAATTGAAAGCCAACGATTAGACTTTGCTTCTTTTAATCAAGATTTAATTAGAACTGATGTGTTAGACGGAATTTTGGATGTTTTACGTAAGGGGGAAAGAGAAGCTTCACATATAGGAAAACAACGCATACTTCCACTTAGCTTTACTGGAGGTCCAAGAGATATGCGTAGACGGTATATGGATGCTATTGCATCAGTACAACATTTTGGAAAACCTGATATATTTTTTACTATAACATGTAATCCTTCTTGGCCCCAAATAGAAGAAAAACTTATATCGACTGATGAGGTACAAAATAGGCCTGATCTGGTTAGTAGAGTGTTTAGGGCAAAAATAGAAGAATTGAAAAATGATATAATGAAAAGGCATATATTTGGTAAAGTTACAGCATTTATGTATACAATAGAATTTCAAAAACGAGGGCTTCCCCATGCTCACTTTCTTATTATACTAAATGAGAATTACAAATTACTAACTCCAGAAACATATGATCGATTTGTATGTGCTGAAATACCAGATGAAAATATATATCCCTATTTATACTCACTTGTTACACAACACATGATGCATGGTCCTTGTGATAAGTTGAATCCAACAAATTCTTGTATGAAAAAAAAAGGACGTTGTAAAAATAAGTATCCTAATGAGTTTGTAGAACAAACAACTAAAGGAAAAAATTCATACCCAATTTATAGAAGACGAAATACAGGAAAAAGTGTGAAAATTAGAGGACACTTTCTTGATAACTCATGAGTTGTACCTTACAATCCATATTTACTTTGTAAATTCAACTGTCATATAAATGTAGAGATTTGTTCGGATATAAAAGTTGTTAAGTACATTTATAAATATATTTGCAAAGGACATGATAAAATAGCATTTCATATACAGACTAATGGTGTAAACCTAGAGATTGATGAAATAAAAGAATATCAATCTGCTAGGTGGGTATCACCACCTGAAGCTGCATGGAGAATATTCGCTTTTCCTATTAGCGAAATGAGTCCAAGTGTATATCATCTACAACTACATCTTGATGGACAACAACTTGTTTTCTTCAAAAGTACCGACAATATTAATAAAATTGCAAGTAATCCCATGATAAGAAAAACAATGTTGACTGGATTTTTTTTAATGAATAAATCAAATAAAGAAGCTATGGACCTAAATTTATTATATTGTGAATTTCCAGAACATTTTGTATGGTCAACAACAGATAAAATGTGGACACGTCGTAAACGAGGTCATGTTATTGGACGTGTAGTGATATGTCATCCAACCGAGGGAGAAAGATACTATCTTAGACTTCTTTTAATGAACGTAAGAGGGCCAAAATCATATGAAGATCTAAGAACTGTAAATGGAGTACAATATAATTCATTTAGGGAAGCTGCAGAAAAAAGAGAACTATTACTTTGTGATAATAATTTGGTAGAATGCATGTCTGAAGCTGCAAGTTATCAAATGCCATTCAGTTTAAGACAATTATTTGCTATGTTATTGATTTATTGTAATCCAACAAATCCTAGAGAATTATGGGAAAGATTTGAAAGCCCAATGTCTGAAGATTTCAAAAAAAGTTTGAACTTAAATGTAAGAGAAATACGTTATAAAGTATTAAATTGAATTAATGATGTTCTTCATTCGATGGGTCGTGACATTAATGAATTTGAACTAATTTCAGAATATATCAAACCTTCATCAATAGCAAGAGAAGCTAAAGAAGTTCATTACGAAAGAAATATCATTGTTAGTGAGGAAGATTTATTATTACAAAATAAATTAAACACTGAACAAAGAATGGCTTACGATATTATTCTTGATAGAGTATTGTCAAATAAATTTGGAGCATTCTATATTGATGGTCCTGGTGGAACTGGTAAAAGTTTTTTATATCGTGCTTTATTAGCTACAATAAGACACAAGGAATTTATAGCTTTAGCAACTGCAAGTTCTGGTGTTGCAGCTTCACTTCTTCCCGAAGGTCGAACTGCTCATTCTCGATTTAAAATTCCTATTGATGTCAATGAAAATTTTACTTGCAATATTAGTAAACAAAGTTCACTAGCATCTTTAATACGAGATGCACGATTAATTGTGTGGGATGAAATTTCAATGGCAAAAAAGAAAATGGTTGAAGCATTTGACTTACTTTTAAGAGATCTAATGGAAACAAATACGTTATTTGGTGGTAAAATAGTTGTTTTTAGTGGTGATTTCAGACAAACTCTTCCGATTGTTCGTAGTGAAAAAAAAGAAGATTTTATTCGTGAAAGTTTATTGTGTTCTAAAATTTGGAATCAACTTGAAAAATTACAGTTATCGAAGAATATGCGTGCAACTAAAGATCCTGAATTTTGTGAATATTTAATGAGAATTGGTGATGGAAAAGAAAAAACAAATGACCATGGAAAAATTCAAATTCCTCATTCCCTCATTATTCCTTTTACTTCTGAAAAAGAATCTCTAAATCTTCTCTTTAGAAATACTTATCCTGATTTATACACATGTTGTACAAAAACTTCGTTTATTACTTCTCGTGCTATTCTAACAACTAAAAATGATTTTGTTGATGAAATAAATGACATGTTGATCTCTCAATTTCCAAACACCGAAAAAGTGTATGTTACTATAGATGAAACTATTGATCCAAAGGATCAAAGTGAATATGAAGATTTCTTACACACTTTAAATCCTACTGGTTTACCTCCATACAAATTAACTTTGAAGAAAAATTGTCAGATTATGTTATTAAGAAATTTAAATCCTTGTGAAGGTTTATGCAATGGGACATGCTTAATATGTAATGATTTTAAACCTCATGTTATTAGTGCAACAATATCTAGCGGTGATTTTAAAAATACACATGTATTTATTCCACGAATACCACTCATGATTCAGAAGATGAAAAATTGTCTCTTCTTTTTAAGAGAACACAATTTTCTATACGATTATGTTTTGCCATGACTATAAATAAAGCTCAAGGACAAACATTAGATTTTGTTGGTATATATTTACGCGAACCTATCTTCTCTCATGGACATTTGTATGTTGCTTTATCAAGAGCGACAAGTTCTCACAGTGTCAAAGTATTAATTAGACCACCTATAATTGACGAAAATGATGATCATTCGACATATAATGTTGTCTACAATTAAATTATTGAAAAGGCCTTTTCTTGAACTTTGTGCTTTAATTTACAATGGTAAATCTCATATACAACTTACTTATATTTATCTATATTATAATATTGCTTTCATTATACATTTACCTTTAGCTTATCCTCTTATAATGTATTTTAATTGCAGATAGTTCAACATGGCGGAAAGATATACCATCAATATGATCACTCCCGATACTAAAGATTGGACCTGTAAAGTCCAAGTTGTTGATAAAAGTCGACCAAGGGACAACAAAGATAAAACTACAAAATACCAAGTCTTAATTCTGCAAGACAAAGAGGTATTTATTTTTATTAATTTATTATTGATTTTAAAATCGTAACTTTACTTCAGTTAACTAAATAATCCATTATTTTATATTTTTACTTTAATAATATGAAAAATAATAAAATAACTTTTAAATTTTTACACAACTAATCAAACTTTTTACAAATTCTTTTACAGGAGAATCAAGTTCAGGCCACTATTTACAGTACTGATATAACATATTTTGAAAAAGAATTTGCTCCTTTCAAGACTTACTTGGTATCTGTTGCACATGTGAAAGTACCACCTCTTGGATATGAAAATTCACTTAACAAATTCATTTAGACACTCGATAAAAACACCATTGTTGAACCAGTTGAAGAGGTCAAACCTCCACAGGATCCATTATCACCACCAACACGACTAGCTCTTACCACATTTGACACTTTTGAGTATCAACCCAAAGAATTTGAATTTGGTATTTATAAATTTATTTAATTATTCTTATTATTCACATAAAATCCATTGTTACTATAATAGAATATTTCTCATGATCTAATTATTCTTTCTTTATTTTTGTTTAATGCAAGATGTACTCGCCATTGTCATTAATGGTAGTGCCTCCTTCAACAAAGACTACAATTGGAAAACGAATTCAAGAGTTTATTATCATGGACAAGCTGTAAGTATATATAGAATATCACTCTTGTCATTTATCTTCATATCTTATTACTTGTTTTCAAAGAAAGGTTCTTTTTGGTTGATAGGGTTTTTTTTTCTTTTCCATTTTCGTAGTTGATGTATATACTTGTATTTAATAAAGTGATTAATTCTTTCGAGTTTCAATAACGTTGTCTTTGTAGTTGTCTTCTCCAAATGGTTACTACTTTTTTGGAGTTTAATTGTATTCTAAACATAAACCTGATGCAATAATTCATTGAGACCTGAAGACTGATTCTGTTAAGTCTTTCTAGCTGTTTCATAGTCTCATGCTTTGTTTGTTTATTGGTCACTGAAGTAAGCCTGTTCAATGTCTGGAAAGCTTTTAATTTCTGAGTGAAATGGCAAACATATTATGGGATGAATCTGGATATGTGAAAGTTGCAGATCTGCCTACTTTATACCATGTTTTAGTTACTCCTGTGTTTACTTGCTTTTTTTGCTTTTTGCTAAATAATATCGTATATAAACAATTGGTTTTAGGTTCAAAAAGTTCTCATGGTTCTACTGTAGTCAATCAATAGAGTGAAGTAAAGGTTCAATTTTAATAAGGATTGATCTTATTCCTGGTTTGTTCCTGCCCTTTTTATTTTAGATGAATTAACTTCCCAATATTGTGGAGATGTCTATTAAAAAGAAATATACTGGTTGCCCTGTTTGATTTGTTTTCTCTGGTATGATTTTCTGTTATTTCTAAAAGATCAAAATTGAATTTTGCTCAACAACTAATGATATCCAAGTTTATTAAGATTCCTGGTAGATATTAAGTTCTTGTCATGCTGTATTTATTTTTCATACCTACTTTGATTTGTTGTACTCGGAAGGGTAAAGTTTGCGAACACTCTACCTCCCCTTAACCCACATGTTATATGTCCTAGCATTTAGAGCTGACATTCCAGACAATACTTCAAATAGGACAACCCCAAAAGAGTAGACATCACACTGTTCTTTTACTTGCTGTCTTCTAAAGTACTCTGGATCCAAGTATCCAAATCAAAAACCTTTGCCACTCACTTGTCATCCACCAAAATATTTGTAGTTTTCACATCCCTATGGATGATAGTGTACCTTGCACCTGTGTGAAGATAGTGAAGACCTCTAGCTGCACCAATACAAATATCCAACCTTTGCTTCCATCATAAGGGAGGCTTATTGTGCTTGTAAAGGTTCTCTCTCAATGGCCCAGTAGCCATGTAATCATAGACTAATATCATCTCATCATTTTCTTCACAATCCCCAATCAGTGAAACTAAGTGTCTGTGAATCTCAATTTTCAATCATTTTGAATACATGTAGTACTTTGATAGATTAAAAAGTTCATCAATTTCGTTGTTCAACTCAACTCTTTTCCTTGTTCGTGGATCTTATATTTTGACTTTTATAGCACAAAAATGCTGTTATTTGTTGATAATAATCTGATTTGAATTTTATTATTTATAATGTTTTTACAATATCACATATCTCCTACAATTTTAATATTTGAAAACATCCTTCAAAACATATGCATGAAAAAACCAACAAAACTGACACTTTGGGAGGATTTTATTGATCATGAGGGAGTTAAACTTTTCAACCAACTTCATGATTACCCGATCATTCTTGCTAGGAAAATTGGGAAATCATCCTCAGGTAAAAGTGCAAATAAATTTATTTTTTCCTTTATTGAAAAATAGATGACATGATGAAACTAAAATGACATATTCAAATGCGCATAGGAACGTCGAATAGATTCGTTGGTTTGACAAGCAAATTCAATACAACAATTGAAATCAATCCTCCATATCCACAGGCTGCTGAGTTAAGGACGTGGTAATATACATTTTTATTTAATGCATCAAAATTTCAGAATATTTTGAGATATAAAAAACATCTTTAATCTTACAATCACAAAGTTTTAAAATTTCACTTTTATTTCTTTTATTTTGGATGAGCTAATATTAAGAATTTTTTGTATTTTTACTTGTTTATAGGATCAAAACAATTGAAACGAAGCTTGTTTCTTATAAGATGAAAAGTACAACTCCAATAGGCTCTATTATGTTGATTCCATTTGAGGATGAAGTTATATCTGTGGCTAACATCCAGGCACAACATCCAATGAGAACAACAACTATATTATTCTATTTTTAAATTTTTTTTAATCTCTCAGTAAAAAATAATATTGGTATATTCAATTTGAAGGGACAAGTATTTAATGTTGAGGCTGAATTGTCCCTTGCAAGTAAGCATCAACGCTTTAGTGTGTTAGCATGCTCAAATTGTAAGCAATTGTTCACGAGATATAATGTGCGAAGGGAAATATACTGCACAAGTTGTCACCGATCCACACATCTTATTCCTAGGTATATTTGCTCTTCTACAAAATTAATAATAACTAATTAAGATTATTTATTTTGTTTGTTCAAAGAATTGAATGTCTTAACTAACCATTATTTTAAAATATTTTCATTAATTATCAAAACAGATGTCAATTTGAAGTTACTATTAAGGACAACAGCGGTTTTGCAATAGCTATTGTTTCGGATGAAATTGCAGAGAAAATGTTGCACCTCACTTCAGAAGAAATTTATGAAATTTGCTTCATCAAGGTACATATTACTTTTTGCTCACCAAATAATCACAAAAAACCTGTTCTGATTTTGTATTTTCTTATAAACTATGTCGCTAGCTTGTAACAGTTAAAGGAATCTACGATGAAATGTTCTAACTCACTACTGTCTAAATTAAATGCACATAATAACATCGCAAGTAGTAATCCTAAAAATATCTACCCTACATTATAAAGTAGGCAATAATCTTATCTTGCGTGTGAAGATATGTAATTTTCAATTACTTATTTTTAGATTACTAATCATATATGTATATATGTAATTAAATTATGGCCAATTACTTTCTTTAATTATGTGAAAATATACTATCTAACTTTTAAGAGTTTCAACTAAGTGAACATATAACTTCCTTAACTTGAAAAGGATACTATAGCTCTATAGGCTTAGAATTCTAGCATAAGAAAATTTGTAATAAAGATTCATTTTGTATAATGTAAGTTGTGAAGACCTTTATAGTAGGAAGAACTTGAGCTCACAGCTTTCCAACAATATCTCGTCAGTTCCTTATCAAATAGCATAAAATGTTGTAAATGATGAGGGAATGGAAACTTACCTTCAATAGACAAATATCTGGTGAATCACCCAACTTATACTTTTTGTTGTCTCTTTACAATTAACTTTCTTTATAACATCTTACATAGTTACCCATTGGCTGAGAACTTTATGCCTAAACTGTAATGTGCACCTACCACAATAGGCGTCACCGTTTTAGAACTGCTGCATGTGTGGCTCTGATTAGTTGAAAGACCTTTAATATTGAATTTGAGTTCAGATGTAAATACATAAACATAGAGATAATGATTTTCCTTTAAAAACAAATTTAGTATCTTTTTTGTGATTCACTTTTCTTTCCTCGTCTACTTTTTTTTATTTGAAAATTCATGATCCTTGCATATGATATTGTTGTTGAACATCTTCTTTTATGGTAAAAATATCGGATCTCTTTCGATTTGTCTGTTCGCTTTATTTCTTATTATTATATATAATATATATAAAATATTAATGATTTTGTTATTATTAATCATTCTTTTCCATTTTTTCAGAAAGAAACATTATCCCTCCAAAATGTGGAAGATGAATTGAACGGCAAGATATTTAACATTCAAATAAAAAGGCTATTCACAAAAAAATTGGATGCAACACAAAAATTATCCATTTTGTCTTACCTGGAGAAACAAGATGTGATTCATAAATCAATGGCATCTACGATAGTCAATATTACAGATGCGAAAAAGCGCACAATTGAACATCTTAGTTCAGGGGAAAAAGAATATCCAAGCATGGAAATGAAAAATCCTCCCATGAAAAAGAATTAAAAGGTATTTGAATTATTTTGTACATTGTTTAAAAGTTCATCTTTGCAATTGACTAATATAAATAGGATTTTCTTCTCTTTGTATTTATTTTCTTTGAATTCAATTCAGTCTCAAGACACATTATCTTTGATTGTTTTGAATTGCAGTTGGAACACTTTTGTTGTGATTCTCGAAACAGTCATTTTTTGCACTCTTTTGATGTTGCCACTGTATGCCGTGTTTTGCAAGCTTTTGATGTTGCTATGTGGATGCCTTATGTTCCTGTTCGTTTGCGGAAATTGAAAATATTTTCTCCTAGAATAGCAGGTTAGTTAAAAATTTATCTTTTTACAGGTACTCCATTTATCAACTTAAATAAAAATATATTATTTCTGCTGTTATAATTATTGTTATGACTAAAGACTATTGAGTTCATTTTTAGTTCCTAAAAGATGATGTAACTTTCCTCTATTGATCTTGTTGGAATAACCACCTTAAACTGATAGATTCAAAAACGACAATACGAAATAACAGTTAGTAATTAAAAACTTGTGAAATCAAACCTGTTTGGTAAAACGGTTTGCCTATTTGATTTATATTTCTTCTGCAAATTTGTCTAAATTAAAAATAACAAGATATAATTAATCCTCTTATATCTATATTATTATTTGAATCTTTCAACCATAGAAAGACTTTGATTATCCTTGATTAATGTTCAGTCCATGATTTCACATTATCTATCTAGAAAAAGATGATGAGAATAATCCTATATACTATATGCAAAGCTTGGGAAAGCTTTATGCTAATTCTAGATGAGACTTAGTACTATATACTCTGCACATGTTATGTTATTTTATATTTTGCTTGTGATGAACCCTATATGGTTACGCTCACTCTCCCCCTACCCTCCAAATCAGTCAATTAGCACTTTCTGTATGAAGTAAGTCTCATTAAAATAATAAAATTGATCCAAATTCTGCCATAGACTTTGGTCAAACACTGTTACTGCAATGCTATTTCTCAATACTATATAAACTTTACGAATTCTTATAATTTTTCATCAGATTTTATTTTTGCATCATACTATATTTTCTTTGTCTATATAAGTTAAAATTTTGGTTCAGTTACTCGGTTTCTACCTTTTCATGATTGATTGTTACTTGAGATTCTTACCGTCGCGATCATATGTCCATATAGTATCTGCTCAAGATCTACATGTGAATCTCTTGAACTAAATTTCTCCAACACAAGTTTAAACTAAATAAAAAAAAATTCATAAATTTTTGTCCAGATTGATTAATCCTTTGACATTACCGTCACAATTTTGAATCAATTTCTTTATGAATAATGCTCCTTTAGTCTTATATATAATATAGTTTGAGTTGTTTCTTATGAATTGCCAAGATTTTCTTTGCCTATATGGGTTAAAATCTTGGATGAGTATTGTCATTTTTTAAGCCTATTGAGCTTTGTTCCAGTTTGTTTGGTCATATTGTCACTATGCTTTCTCAACTGTTTTTTTCCAATCTTTTACTATAATATTATTCTTTAACTTAGATCTCATTTCATACATTTGTAATTCATGCTTTAAGTTCTAAACATTTGGCTTTGTTTTTTTCTTTCACTACTTCTCATCATGCTCATTCTATGTTGTATAAATTATGTGATTATGTGACATTTAATCCCTCAATTTTAATGTAACAGGTGATTTTGATCAAAGATGATCCAGAAAATCCAAGCATGAAAGATGCATCTGTTTTTGTCTAATTTAATCCCTCAATTTTAATGTAACAGGTGATTTGATCAAAGATGATCTAGAAAATCCAAGCATGAAAGATGCATCTGTTTTTGTCTAATTTAAAATAGTATGTAAATGTATGTAATTAGCACTCCCACATAAGGAAATGTTAGACTATGTAAGTATCTCACTGAATATTTAATGAACAAATTTGGCAGCTATAATGTGTTTAAACTCATTAATTATAGATCCATTATAAATACGCAATTTTTTGAAATCGAAATGTACATGTAAAGTAGCCACAATGTTTTATGGCTAACATGTATTCGTATGTATGGAACTAATTCCAAACTGAGATTTTAGTATTGAAGGGGATTTTCATCTTGGTTAAGGAATCTTGGTGAAATGTATTGTCTTGCTACTGTATAATTTTGTGTTTTGTTGCAAACCCCTTTTACTCTACTGGGGAAAATCAATGAATCCCCAGATAAAGTTCGAGTTTTCGATGTTTTGATTGTTATTTTTAGTTTTTTCCTATTATTGTGTAGCTATGGCTAGATTCAAGAGTAAAGTGAATTGTTTTGGTATTGTAGAATTTTGTGTATTGCAACCCCTTCTACTCTCCTGGAACACTGATGGACCCCAGATATCAAACAGAAGTAAAATTATGATAAAATTTTAAACGTTGCACGGGCAAACACTCATCTAGTATATATATATATATATATATATATATATATATATATATATATATATGTATGTATATAGTAGTACAGATTACAGAAGAATGAAAAGTTTTATTTAGTAATCAAATAGAGAAATTAATGACATAATATTGAAGTTCATATTCATTAATATAGAAGATCGAACATATCAAGAGTCGATACATCAACAATAAAAATTTATCCGCACTTAATTCATGTAAATCAAAAATATTGAGTGCGAATAAATTTTTATCACGACATCAATTTTCGGGTTTAACACCATTCTTGGGTACTAAAGTCTTTTCAAATTCTGTCTTGGACAAGCAAAAACATCTATGAAAAATACATATTGGAATAAAACAATAAGTACAATCTTTTGCATGATGACATTTTTGCACTTGTGCCTCTACCACTTTACTGGATGGCATATCTGCAACTAAAAATAATTAAACAAATCAAATTATCATTTCACATATATACCAAAAATCTATCACTAATTTTATTAGCGATAAATTATCAAGAAATAAATTAAATAAATAACAAGTCATAGATAAAATTTGTAACGAAACAATAAAGTTTGATGACTAACTTATTTAGCGATGAATTATTAAAAAATCTTTGAAAATAGAGAATTATTTAGCGAAAAAATTAGAGATAGAAAGAGATGATAATAAATAGGGATAATTACCCAGGATGATTAGCAACAGAGCAACAACAAATGTTGAAAACTTCATAAGAGCCTTCCCCATTATTTTATTTTGCACTGAAATTTCTACTAATTAATTATAATTTTTCATTGATTTTGATTTGGGGCACAACATTATATAGGGGTAAAGACAAATCCCCATTTGTGATTAATGTAATCTCACATAAGGTGACTAATTATGACTAGATTAAAAGTAGGTCAAAACCAATTACTTTTAATGAAAAATTACATAAATATACCACTTATTTTATCATATTCATTAATATTTTCTATCATTTAAAAATATTACAAAAATATCTCTCTCCTATTCTCAGATACATCACTTTCCTGATGTATTAAGACGTACTCAATGTACTGAGACATTGAGTGGTGTATTCGAAATCGAGACGCAATATATCAAGATGTTGAGCTATGTATTCAAAATCACTTTACACGATGTATCGAGACGTTTTGGAATGTATCCAGATTCTACCAAATAGAAGAGATTTTTGTAATTTGAAAAAAAGTAGGGATATAATATAATTAGCTCTTAACACTATAAAATTCGTATAAAATTTCCAATTTTAATACCTATAGGCTTTAAGATATCAACTTAGAATTATAGGATATAATTTTCTCAATAACGTAAATATATTCCCATAAATTTTATAACAATTAGGACATATAAAAGTTTGTAAATATGACTTATTAAGAAACCGAGTACCTAGCTATCTTAATTAAGAGTTTCATGTGAAACGAAAAAAATAAATAATACAATTCTCAGTATAAAAGTAATTAATCTACCAATTATATACTAATACAATCACAACTTAATAATTTTTCTAAAAGTAACATTTTTGTGCGTGGTTTAATTTACTTTCTTACCTTTTGTTGTGTAAATACAACTTATTAGGAAAATATTTAATTATGAATTCTGAGGTTTAGAGTTAGAACTTCAAAATAAGTCTATAAAAATATGATCCGTTTAAAATTTGACTGTATTAATGATTCGACTATTAATTAGTAATTCAATGTATTGTAATCCATTCAAATTCAATGCATCTTTAGGCTAATAATAAAAAATTTAATATGTTAAATGAGAAATATAGAAAAAAATCAAATAAAGAAATGATAACTTTTTAATTTAAAGAATTAGAGATTCAACTATGATTTATTGTCTAGCCATCCTGATTCAATCCAAATAAATTTTGTGCACGATTGTATAATGATTCTTCATTTGTCAATTTTAACATGTTCAAATTTATCTTAAAACACTCGTTGTAGAGTACGGAAGGTAAAAATAATTAAACACAAATTTTTATTTTTTAAAAAAACCTACATTATTGACATAAGTTGTTATGTTATTTTATGACATAACTTGTGAAATATAATGATATCAACATATAAATTTATACTGCGATAAAATTATTTGTTATATTGGTGTCAAAAATATATAATGTTATGCCTTTTACAAAATAACTTACAGTTATAATACGAAAATATAAATTGATGTCACACAAAAAAAAGATCGTATATGTTAATTTATTTAATTAATTGGATTTGACATTTGTTTTGGTACTATTGTTCTATGTGTTCAAAACGTTGAAGTATCTATTGTCTTGCTTAAATCGTGTAAAAAATGTAATTACAAAGTTCACAAAGGTCTGAATATTAAATATATACATTTTAAGTAAAATAAATAAATTACTCTAATATAAAAAAATTTAAAGTCCACATTTATTTAGGATATTGAAACATCATATATATAAATAAAATCAATAGTAAAAATTTATCCATATTTAATTTATGTAAACATAAAATATCAAATACAAATAAAATTTTTCACAACATTCTCAATTATTAGGTGCTAAAGCAACTTCAAATTTTAATTTGTCAAATTTAGCACCTTCAAACTTTAACTTGTCAAAGCAAAGACACCTATTTAAAATACAAAAACCATATAAACCTTGAAACTCACAATATAAATTACAATCCTCATTTTCCACACAAAAGAACCCTTCCCATCTGCCGGAAGAAACATCTGCAACTAAAATATTTAAACAAATCAAATCATCATATAGACTGAATTATCGTTAATTTTATTTAGCGATGAATAATTAAAAACTTATATAAAATAATAAATTTTTTAATGATAAATTATGACAAGAGAGAATAAGAAGGGACAAAACAATGATGATTAGCAACATGGCAAATTATAAAAAATAATTGAAATTAATGACAAAAATTTTATAGTTAAACAACAAAATTTATTACTAATCCATTTAACAATGATTTATTGAAAAGATTCTATCAAATAACAAATAATTTAGTGATAAATTAAGGATAGAGAATGATAGCAATAATAATACTAATAAAGAGGGATAATTACCCATGATGGCTAGCAATAGAGCAACAATAATAAATGTTGAAATATTGATAAGAGGCTTTCCCATATTTTATTTTGTGTTGCTCTGCAATTTTTTTTAAAATGACTTTGATTTGGAGCAAAGTATTATAAAACATTATATAGTGGTGTTAAAAGATGAGTTGTTAATGACTTGTCAATAGTTATTTGGATTAAATATTCTTAAAAATCGAATCAAAACCAAATCTACTTAGATTTTATTAAATTTTATCTCATGTAAGGGTCTTAAAGGTTAAGTTAATAAATGATTTGTCAATAATTATTTGGATTAAAATAAAATTTTAAAAATACAGGTTAAAATCAAATCTACTTTTTATATTAGAATTTCTCTAATTAATTTTGGTCAAAAGAATTAATTCTCTGGAAATTTTGGCAAATAGACACTATAATAAATTTAATTATATTTCATAGTTATAATTTGCATAGACTGTAGCTACGATTTAAGTTGTATGTTTGTATAATTCGCGGATACATTTGTACAATTAAGCTATTTTTGTATAGACTCGAGTACCTAGCTATCTTAATATGGAGTTTCTTGTGGAAAGGAAAAATGATTTTATCACTGTAAAATTAATTAATCTACCAATTATTAAATAAAATTCCAAATATTCTTTTATAATTTTTCTAAAATTAATTTTTCTTGGTGTAGTTTGATTTATTTCTTTATCTTTTTATGCAAATAAAACTTAATTAGGAAAATATATAATTATGCATTCTGAGGATTAGAGTAAGAACTGCAAAATAAGCATATGAAACTATGATCCATCTGAATTTGACCAAATTAATGATCGATCATTTAATAGTTAAAATTTGGCCAGATTAATGACTCGATCATTTATTAGTTTAACTTTGACCAGATTAACAACTCAATCATTTATTAATTAATTAATTTTAATTCTTTCAAATTCAATCTTTTGGGCTAAGTATGTTGTCAAAATTTGATCCATAAAAAATCTTATTAAATATTTTATTTATTTATTTAATATAATATATAGTTATAGTAAAGAAGAATAAAAAGCTTAATATGTTAATAAAACAAATTATAAAAATCAGATAAGGAAATTATAACTTTCTAGGAATTAGACTGGTTTAACTATGATTAGGATGAAAATTTAATTATAATTATTTAAGAAAAATAGTAAATCACAGTTTTATCTATTGTTATCGTTTACTGAAGGATAAAGGGATCACTCAATCAACATGTCTAAGAACATAAAATGCTTTATTTTGATATAATATAAATTTTAGAGTTCGTGCCTTGTACAGTTGTACATGTAGAGTACATCAAATTATTAAAAAAAAAACTTATTAAGTTTTAAAGGCATGTTATGGGATTGAATACCACAATTTAAAATAAAAGACGCAAAAAAGAGTTGAATATGAGTCTGTTCACCTGTCAATATAATCTGCCATGTAGACCATTTATTATTACTTTCTTCGTTCATATTTACTTATCCAATATATTAAAAGTAGTTTTCCGACTTCACTTTTCTAGTTCGGAATATCAAGAGATATTTATCATTTTGTGTCTATTTTACCTTGCTATAAAATTTTACTCCCTCCTTTTCATATTAGATGAACATTTTTTATTTTTACACAGTAATTAAGAAATAATTAATAGCTTTCTTTACTATTTACAAGGGTCATATTAATTAGCCTCTTGAAAAAAGAAATTTTTAGATTTAACTTTTTTGTTTAAACTTCCAAAGGTCATATTAATAGTAGGGGTAAAATAAGAAAAAATTACTCCCTCCGTCCCATATTATAAGTCACCTTTTTCATTTGCACTTGCATTAAGAAATAAAGTAATTTTACCCTTATACCCTTATTTAATGTTTGCTTATGACAACTTTGTAATAAATGATGAAATGTTAGATTTCAAAAACATAAATGCATTTGGATGAATTTAATGTTTGCTTATGACAACTTTGTAATAAATGATGAAATGTTAGATTTCAAAAACATAAATGCATTTGGATGACTATTTAAATTTTACTTTTTGGAGCCAAATTTTTTCACCAATTGATCCAAAAAATTTTAAAAAACAAGTTTTTCCCACCTCAATTTTCCTATATATTTTGTGTAAAATATTTTTTAAAAATTTTTATATATAAATTCTTAAAGCAAACATGACAACATCACAAAATATTCAAATTCCATTACTTCAAATTAATCTAAATTTTCCTGCAGAATCTGCTGTTGTTGATAATGAAATTAGACGACAAATGAATTTTAGTTCTAGTTCGACGAATCATTTATTTTTTGATTTAAATGGTGCATAACTCCTTTATTTGGATCTTGATTTTTTCTCAATTTGGCCTTCACATGTTTTGGTTGAGTCTTCTATTTTTACATCCTTTGAACTTTTTGAAATGTCATCTTCCTTGATAAAATTTGTTGAAGCTTCAACTTTCAAGATTATTTTTGAATTTTTTTTTCATCATTTATTTAATTTGTTTGTTGATATTTTTTTTTCAAAATCAGATTTTATAGAATAGGTAGTGAATAAAGAAAATAGTTAATTAATGAATGAAGTACTCTCCCAATGAAATTAATTACTTGTAGATTTCCTAGGTTAGTCAAAGTAAATATATTTTCAAGATCAATTAATTAATCAATCAAGGGTATAATGGGTAAAATATGGTAATTTATGCATAAATTTTATAAAATGACATATATTGTGGTCCAACTATTTTTAGAAATGGGTGATTTATAATATGGGACGAAGGGAGTAATTAATTCTCTCTTGATTTAGTAAGTAATCAAATAATATAGGACAAATAGTTTTAGTAAGATGTCCATCAAATATGGAACGGAGGAAGTATTCATTTTTCAAATTTAGATAACTTATAATTAATATGAGTGATATAGTAAAATTACCTCTCCATTTATTATTTCTTATGAAGTATGTCAAGTCAAACATGGACGGAAGAAATACGTGATTTTAATAGATTCATTTATTATATATCACATGTGCTTTGATATCAACTTGCAAGCCGATGCATCAATAATAAAAAATTATCCCCCCTTTTAATTTATGTAAACATAAAAATTAAATGTGATAATTTTTTTATCACAACATTATCAATTTTTGGGTGTTGAAGCCACTTCAAACTTTGGCTTGGCCCAACAACCACAACTATTAAGAAAACAAACACCATAGAAACCTTGCAACCCACAAAATAAAGAACAATCATAATTCTTCTCACAAGAGAGCCCTGCCCACACGCTGGATGAAAAATCTGCAGCTAAAATATTTTTAAAAATCAAATTAATTATCATCTGACAAAAATCTATCGCTAATTTTATTTAGCGATGAATTAATAATAAAATTATATTAATAATCAATTATTATATAGAGAGAAATAATAATAGAGATAGTTACCCATCACTACTAGCAACATAGCAACAACAACAAATGTTGAAAACTTGATAAGAGCCTTCCCCATATTTTTTATTTTATTTTGCTTTGCAATTTCTTTTTAATTGATTTTGATTTGGAGCAAAGTATTATACACCATTATATAGGGGGTAAAAGAAAATCTCTTGTAATTAATATAATCTCATGAAGGGGTCTTAAAAGGTGAGTTAAAATAAATGACTTGTCAATAGTTATTTGTATTAAAATAAATTTTAAAAACAAGTCAAATCAAATCTACTTAAAAAAAAATAAGAATCATATTTAGGATTTCTCTTATTAATTTTGGTCAAAATAATTAATTCTCTCTCCCTTATTGACCATTATTTTTATAAATATTATATTACTTTCAATGACGGATTCAGGATTTTAAAATCATAGGTACTCACTCTTTAATATAAATGCATAATTATTTTAATTAATGTGAAAATAAAAAAAGCTTATTGTTACAAATAAGACTTCTAGTCACAAGTTACCGAGCAAAACTACGATTAACTAATATACATATTTATTTGAGAAAAATATTTTAATATAAACAAAAAAATTGAGAATTTTTTTTTCTAGTAATATGATTTTCGACGACTTTTCATAGTTTGAAGATATTGGATAATTGTATCATACATGCATGCTTACAATTACAAATAGGAAAAAGGACAAATATACCCCCGAATTATTATAAATGATATGTGTATACCCTTCGTTATACTTTACGTATGTATATGCCTTTGCCGTCAATTTTTTAGGTTGTGTATTCCCTCAACCCAAACGGAGGGACATGAGGCATCATCCTAGACATTCATTCGATTTTAATTTATTTACCAAAAACTAAAATTACCCACTCAACTATCCATATCTAAGATCCAATTAAGACCCGAATTAAACACCAAACCCAACTTAAAATCAAATCCTAATTTCCAAATTCGTTGAGCCTGATTCAATTGAGGCTTTTAACAGATAGTGTTGCTGAGATGATTTCCCACAGAATTGCATTTTTAATTATCATTTTGGTGGCATGATGCGGCAGCGATGTCGTGATTGAGAACCATCAAGGGTGGTGCTGCCTTCAAATCCAATTTGGATGTGTTCTTTTGTGTCTTTTAGGTCTTTTTGATGAGTTAGGCTAGCGATGGGGTGACACCTCTTTTTGCATTAGCTCTGTCGACATGTCGGAGCTCCGTTGCCGGCTATCAAAAGAGATTAATGAACGATACCACTGATTAAATTTTTCTTTTGGAAAACTTAGATTAGAGGGTGGAGAACGATCCATAAGAAATTGAGGCAATAAGAAATTGTATGTCCCACAAATTGCAATACCGGAGAACAAAAAACAATTTCCCACAAAATTGCAACAATGGAGAATAATGCATAGATTAAAGGTGGAGGACAAATGTTTTGAAGGGTGGAGAACAATGCATTTGAGGTTAAAATCCTCAGTTGGATTACACAGCAGAATAATAATCTCAAACGCTGGCATATTGACGAATTTGGAGGCTGCTATCTGGCGATTTTGGGAACATATTTTTAATTCGGGTCTTAATTGGATCTTAGAAATGGATAGTTGAGTGGGTAATTTTATTTTGAGGTAAATAAATTAAAATCGGATGAATGCCTAGGATGATGCCACGTGTCCCTCCGCTTGGGTTGAGGGTATACACAACCTAAAAATTTGACGGCAAGGGTATATACATACGTAAAGTATAACGAAGGGTATACACATACGTAGAGTATAACGAAGGGTATACACATACCATGCATTTACGATAGTTCAGGGGTATATTT